>NC_133027.1:60427500-61677500 GCF_048771995.1 Taeniopygia guttata
CTGAAGTACAATAGTCCTTTTTGAAACATACTGAACGTCAAAAACAGGTTTACAGCCTCCCTTCTGGACAATAATTTTCATAGCAGAAGTCTGGCAAAAAACTTCAGAAACAGCATTCAATAAATATTCTTTTTCTCCACTGCATGGATAATTATGTTTCTTTTTCCCCCACTTTCAGGACTTTTCCCTCAATGTTGGATAATTTAATTAGAAAGTGTAGCGACAGGCAAAGAGTTTATCAGACTGGAATAGCAAGTTTCTGCAAGAATCATGCTTTTAGTAAAAGAACATTTTGGTCACCTCTTCCTCACTAACAGCATTCTAAACATGAAGAAGGAAGACTTAAGAAAGGTAAAAAAAATTACATAAATACATCCCAGGGCATATAAAGGCTTGAATGTAGGGGGAAAAAAACAAAAAAAAACCCCAAAAAAAACCAAACAAAAAAACCCCAAAAAAAACCCCCAAAAAAAAAACCACCAGAAAAAAACAAAACAAAACCAAAAGAAAAAAAAAGTCATGTAAACAGCTGCAAAACAGCAGATTCAGTGGACAGAAATTAGGCCAATACATCAAATATACACTGTTGTTGATGCCTGAGGCCACAAAATTATGTGGAGTCTTTGGCTTTCTGTGTGTACAAGATGACGGCAGAAACCAGACAATGGGCTGATGTTTGTTCTTCAAGCCCAACCACCAGATGAGTGGAGTTGTTGCTTTTGAATATTTAGTGTTTTGTTGGAAGGTTGGCACCTCTCACATGCTCCTTGAAAGAGAAACAACAAAACAAGGATCTGGTGGGAGCTCAAAATCCTTGTTTGGATCTCTATTATACATCCCTACCCGACAGACCTGTATTTGCAGCATACTTGCTTGGGCCTACTGCTTTTTAATTTTGATTTTGGTTTAGTTTATGGAACTATCTATTTTTCATGGTCATGAGAAGATGCAGAGACAAAAACTCTAACTGAGCAAAACACAGAAAGGTGTGGTGTGCTGAGCACATTAGCAGCAGTGGTCTTTGGCGCAGGCTCATGTCAAAGCTGTTTTCACTACACAGCCTGGCCAAAGCACAGCAGTTCTGCAAAAAATTATTTGTAAGGACCTCTGCTTTTGTCTTCTCCAAATGATGTATCTCTACAAGAAAGCAGAAGGGAATTGGCCCAGCCACTGGGAGATGCTTGTTTTAGTATCAAATCCCACGTGAGCATCTGAACATCAGTATTCAAAAGTACAAGAGGAAGACAGAACTCACTTATGATCAGCCTTTCTTCATGGCTTCTCCCTTTCTGAAGTCAAGAGGAGAGATCACCAGAATGTAAATGTGCTGTGTAGAGAAGGGAGTGGAATGAAATCCTCCTCCACTGCTTTATATGAGAAGTTCCTGTCTACCATTAGCAAGATTTATTCACTTAAGATCTTCCAGTGTTCTTAAAATACTTGTCTTTTAATTTACAACTTGATTTGGGACATTTTCTGGTGGTTTTGAGGGAGGACTAAAGAGATTTTGATAAAAATTTGTGCAAGAAGAGGGAGAAACCAGTGTTCCTGTAAGCTCTTGTATTATTTGTTTTGCCCTCTATGGTTGAAAACAGAAAAAGTGGCAGAAATCTCAAAAGTGAAGACCTTCAGGTTCCATAGGACCAAACCAGATGCAATTTCAACCACAACCAAACAAGATACTATAGGAATTAAACACCAGAAGTGGAAAGGGCATGTTTCCATGCAGGATTCCCATCAGCTTTCTGGGGTAGATTCCAGCTGTGAAAGCCACAGGAGCAGCTCTCCACTCACTGACCCTTTTTGTGGTCAGGATTTGCCCTATAAAGGCCTAATTGACACTAATGTGAATGGATTCTGAATTCAGTGCCTAGAGCAGGTTTATATGAAGCCTGCCTCCTTCGGACCCCTGGCAATTTCCTCTGCACTGTTTGCATCAAAATGTGAACCTCTTGGCAAAAAGGCGAACATGTATGCTGCACATGAAAGCAATCAACAGAAACCTTTCTCCCTGAAAAAGTAGGGAAGAGCTAGGCAGCCATGTGTGTCCTTTGTCTGTGTTCTGAAAGGAGCAAATTTCAATGGAAAAATAAAATGCATATCTCAAAGGCTTCGTGACTCCCTTTTCATTCAGTGTTACTGCACTGAAAAATTCTTTTATATAGCAATATTTTACTATCTTTTGACAAAATTCTCGTTTTATCGTGACCAATTGCTCTGGTTTTATTGCATTATTACATGTTTGGTATCTCAATCTGTAGTTAAGGCTGCTGAATGTTTTTGAACAAAATAGGTTTAGAAATGGGCTACTTGCCTGGTTGAGTATTTTTCTACCTCTGTGTGTAATCATCTACTGATAAATAGAGTTTCACAGTACTGTATATTTGACTGTTTCTGACTATACTTTCTGTTTGCTGTCAGTTAAATCATGGATTTTTCCCTCTGGTTTTCTTGTTTTGAAGACCCATGCTATTAAAAAAAAAAAAAAAAGAAAGAAAACAAGAAAACTAATTGTGATCCAGACACAAATCTGCCAATTTTGCTGAAGCTGCTGATTCAACAAGGCCTTTCAGAATTTGCAAATTAGGGGGCATGACAGATGGAGCTATTTTTGAAACAGTACCACTAGTCATATGTTTAAAACTGCACTGGTGTTAAAGTTCTTTGTGGAATCAAACCTTAATTCTGTGAGTTAAACTGAGAAGACTTATTTAAGGGAAAATATCATATTGTGTGAAAAAATATTGCCACTTCCTGGTAAGTCATCAAATAGATGCTTTTGTTAAAATTCCAAAGATGAGTTTAGCTTAGTTGACTCTACCATTGTAAGTCAAGAAGCTCCAAGCCCCAGTAGTATCATTAATATGAGATGTAAGGAGATGCAACCCCACAAACAGAAATAAAAATGACTAATGTAAATAAGAGATGTCTTACTAACTTCTTACATAAAATCTCTCTAATGTGAAACATGGTTGATTAATGAATTTAGCTAACTTCAAATGAATAAACAATTCATGACTTTAAATGAAAAGAAGACCAAGGAGAAGGTACTGATGATTGATTATTTACCCCTAAGTCCATGATTTCTGTAAGCATAGTAGAATGTTGGGAACTAAGTGCTAAACATCCTGAAACCTTCATCAGCAGTTTCTCCATCAGCAGGCAAATTTTCCAGTCTGTCTTTAGATGATATATTATGCTGCTCCTAATTGCAAGCTCCTCTATGTGTTGTCTTCACTGCTGCTTCAATGTGAAGGTAAAGTCTTTAGCCATTAAGCATCTGGAACAACTTGTGTGAACAATTTTTAACACTGCATTTGATAATATTTACAAAATTTATAAGTCTCAAGGGGACATTATACTCTTAGTATTTAGTTTTCTATACAAAATATTTCAGAAACATAAACAGGTAAGTCACTGTCATCTCTTTGTCAGTCCATATACTTTTTCCATGAATGCCATTTACAACAGGTAGCTTTTCAAACGCTGTAGTTGCAGAAACAAAAAGTGTAGGTGAACAACATCAACGAACAAACAGACAAAAAACCCCAACCCAAACAAAAAGCTCCCTGCTTTAGTAATAGTGTCTTCCTCTGCTGAGTAAACAAAACTCTCTAATAACTGTAGTTTGGGGCTATTTTTCACAAATCTCTCTTTTAAAAAACCTAAAAGTACAGGAATGTGTTCATGGAGTTAGTGGGATTTTACGTTTCATTTAACCTTTCTTTTTATGACAGCAGAACAATAGCATTTCCTGTCTTTCTTTCTTTCTTTCTTTCTTTCTTTCTTTCTTTCTTTCTTTCTTTCTTTCTTTCTTTCTTTCTTTCTTTCTTTCTTTCTTTCCTTTCTTTCCTTTCTTTCTTTCTTTCTTTCTTTCTTTCTTTCTTTCTTTCTTTCTTTCTTTCTTTCTTTCTTTCTTTCTTTCTTTCTTTCTTTCTTTCTTTCTTTCTTTCTTTCTTTCTTTCTTTCTTTCTTTCTTTCTCTTTTCTCATCCTGAGCTCAGCAATTCTAGGCAATATAATTATTTTTGCCAGTTGATGCAAGACAGAATGTAATCCAAGTTTAATTAGAAATATAATGGCTTTTATCCATTTTTTTTCCTCAAAATGTTTCAGCAGTGTTGACATAGATCAAAAAGTCTGTGCTGCCAGATAAATACATGGAATTCCTTGTGCTAGTGGAAACGGTGGGAAAATTCTTATATAAGAAGTTGAGATGGACATCTGTATCACATGCATATTAGCAAAGAAAGAAGATTAATATATATCTTAATGTCACAAGCATTTTAATAAAGTGGAAAAAGGACTCATTCATTTGTTTTATCATGATATTGCAAACATGAGGATCATCTGCTGAAACCAATCCCTTAAGCAGAGCATCAACTTTATTTTTATTACTAGTAGATATTTGAAAAACATTACTGCGAAAGGCACTTTGAGGTCTCACTGGCCTTAGAAAATGTCTTTGTTTTTGCTTTTAAAGGAAGGGAAAAATACAATTATGACATTATGAGACAAAGATAAGCAAAAGGAATACTTTCACTGAATTACACCATGATAATGCAATTTGATTTGTCCTTGCATAAACTTTCCTCTGAGGAGTTCAAGGAAGTTCACAAATATCTGCATGGTAGAAGGAGTATGTTCTTTTCACTGGATTACATCATGATACTGTATTTTGACTTTTTGTCCTTGCATAGACTTTCACCCAAGAAGTTCAAGGAAGTTCTCAAATGACTGAGTCTCCGAGAATACAGAAAGTGGTAAACATTTACTGGTTTGTGCACAATAATTCAAGAATCAATAGTAGAGACAGGTCCAGAGCTCACGTTTTCTCACTGCAGCAGCAGTCATGCTACTGATTCATGAGCACACTGAGATTATGCCTGGCTTGAGCATCAAAGTTCATTTTGAGCATATGAGCACTACTCAGGTTCTCAAAGTAGAGAAGATACCTAAGCTCATTTCTGAATCATCTAACTTTTTTTGCTTGACTTTTTTTTGCAATTGACTTCTGCACCCATTCAGTCAGCAAAAGAAAAGCTCAGTCTCTGACTTCATGCAAACACAATCATGACTACAAGGGACCAAACAAGACAAATACGTCTTTATTTCATGAGAGCGGCCACCATCTGCTGATGACTATAGGTGAAATGGTTTAAATTAGGACACTGAAATTCCCCTCAGCCCTAGCTGAAGCCCTGTCTGTGCACACTGGGACAGCCCAGGCTTCAGCACTGAGGCTGCACAGCAGCTCAGCAGCATATTAGATGAGCTCCAGCAGAAAGGTGCAGTGAGCAGCTGGTGGGGGGACACAGAAGGGGAAACAAATTCATTGGGTGAAAGTCATTGGGCAGAGCCTCGAGTGACAATTGGACACCTGGAAACTGTCGTAGTGAGTCCCAGAAGTGCCTGACAAGATGTCCTATAGGTTTCATACTGTTAAAAAGAATCAATAAAGATGGGCTAAAAAAAATAGTGTTCTAGATATCTATCATCCTATACAACTGTCTTGTTTTAGACTTCAGTGTAAGCTGTTCAGTTCTGTTCTGTTTTTACCAAAATAATGTTTGAACAGTGATGGATGCCACACAGTTCATGTAAATCAAAGAGACTATCTGGTAGTGGGAGCTGTGAGGGTCAGTTTCTTCTGTCTCTGTACTGACACGTGGTTTATTTCCTCTGTCACCAAGTGCAGTGTCTGATCAGAATGTTTCTGAATTTCCATCATCTGTCTCCCATGTGGCATTTTCTAGTGGCTGGTATTACATTTGAGCTCATTTATAGAAACTTCCCTCAATAGGAGGGAAGTCAAATTTTCCTATATTGTACCAAATAACTTTACACCTTGATAAGAATTTTATAACTCAGCATTGCATTTTCAAAAGCACTTAGTTCTCTTAGTCCATATTTTATTTTCAATTAGCTGCCAAAAAAAAAAATCAGTAGGTTTTTGGTTGTTTTTTCTTGGTTTTTTTTCAGCAACATGTGGAGTAAATTGAGGCAACTCTCTAATGCTATGACCTTACAACACTATACTATATTGCAAACAAAATACACTTTAAAATAGTCTTCATGTTCTCTTAAGCACTACCTGTTTACAAGAACAAGCTAATTCTGTGAAGACTAAGCAGGGCTTTGCGTGTCATGGAAGAATTATTTTTAAATTTACTCAGTTACATGGATCATTTTGCACCCGTTTCCACCAACAAATAATTGAAAAATATCATCAGACAATTTGCTCCAGATTTGTAAGCCCTGGGGAGATAGATTTCAAGGGAAAAACGAGATAATGAAAATAATATTACTGATTACACTGAGCCAAGTCTGTTTCCACTCTGTTGCCAGATTGGCAAGTTGAGGGGAAAGTAAAAGGTCCCCTTATTTAATAATTATTTAAGTCCTAATTAGTTTCAGAAACCTAGGGAAGCAAGTAAACTAAAATCCTAGATAGAAATTAATTTATGCAGACATTTTTCTACATTTACTAGCAAACAGGAATAAGCATTGCAGGAAAATATTAACTTGTGTGATGTAGGTAGAAGACCTACTCCCAAAGCACACAAAAAAGTACCCTCTCGTATCTGCAACTATCACAGCTACAGAAATATATTGCTGCTACTATTCCTGTGCTTACAGACACTGTTGAAATACATCATATTATGCTTTGAGAAGACAATTATTATGTTGTGAAAGACCCACCTTCATCCTCTGAAAATAAAGTCAGAATCTACCCCAACAAACTGTATAGAATCAAGACAGTAGAGCAGAAGACATCAAAGTCCCATTTTGAACTAACATGAAGGCAGCAATAACAAAATATGTACTGATCTACTTTGGAGTCCCCTATGTTCATTCAAAGGGCACATTGACCAGGCTTGCATCAGAAACTAGATGAGTAGTTCTATCTTCCCAACAGCTGGAAAGCAAAGTCAAGCTGACATGTTGGCTTAATGAATTGAAATTTTAGCCCATTAGACCCTAGTTGTACAGCTAGGTCAACACTGTTTTTACTGTCAAGCCAAATCATGCCCACATAACTTCTCTTTCTGGGAAGGAAGAAATATTTGCATTCATTTATCTTTTCACTGAGAGGCAAAAGTTCCCATGAAAACCATGAATGACTTGCTGACTGAGTTTAGTAGCAAGAATGCCTAACAGTGAAGGCAAATGTGTTGCACAAATTTGTTTATTCCTCCAGGTCCATCCTGATTCCATTTTTCACTATTCCCTGAGGTGGACAAAGCTCTAAAGTTTGAAAGTAAAAATAGGGTCAGAGCAGTATGCCATCATTTCCATACAGATTCAAGTTTCACATCATGGAAATCCCAGCTGGTTGGAAAGCAAGCTAGAAATACTATGTGAACAGATTATTTTTCTGACTGTTGGGTGTGTTTATCTCCCTGGGGAAAATGTGGTTCCCTGAGCCACACTCTGCATTTAGATTTTTTAACAGGAAACCCTAGAGAGGAAATTCTAAATTATAGCTTTCTACTAACTGTATTTGGCAGTCGAGTCTTGGAAACCTTCAGTGTCTGGTGCTCACCCAGCTGAAGCCAACAGGATTGCTACAAAGGTCTGAAGGGACTTCCCACCAGAGATCCATGAGGATGTTACTAGTATGAATTATTATGGAGAATTCCTATCCTAAGCATTTGCCTGTGCTTCTCTTTTACCAACAGGAGAAACTCCACCTAGCTCATTCCAGGAAGAGCAAGCACAATGGCACTGATACACGCTCATGTATACCTGACCAGGCCAGGTGTAGATATGAAAGAATATATTTTCCCTCACTGATTTTTTATCCTTTCTTCATCTTCCTCACTAAATACAATAAAATTTGGCAATATCTTAGCTCAACATCTCCTTTCAGAAGTTTTAGAGAATTGACTTTTTTTATCTCTGTTTTTAAAGGGACTTTGGGTAAATCAAACACAAAATTCCAATTAATTCAGAAATGTTCTGACATATCTCACGTTCAGCTTGTTGAACGAGAAGATTCAATTTCAGTGGCTACCTCAACAAACTACTGTAGTCTATTTTGTCATTTGATTTGATATCTGATAATCCACATTTTAGGTGGTGTATTTACCTTCTTGTCTTCATAAAATATGTATAACAAAAGGCCCTGCCTGTTGTCTAGGTTTGTGTCATTTTTAGAACTACTTATATGAAAACAGAAATGTGACCTACTGCCTCTTCTCATCAAGTGAAATCACCTATTTTAAGGATAAGCCAAGCTTAGTCACATCTGGAGATGAGAGAAGAAAGGTATAAGTTGGATGTAAGAAAGATTTCAGCACATAAATTGGCTTCACCTGAGCTCATTTATCTCCCTTGTGGAAGCTGAAGGTTGCCATTGGGAGTAGGGTTGTCACTCTGGACATCTTAGATGTTCTTCTAAAACATCTGGACCCCTGCAGCATGACCTGCTGCAGCTGAACATCTGCAGAGCCACAGGAGCTCTCCTGCTCACCACACAGTTCATGCATCCCCATTGAGATGTAGGCTGGGGTTTTACCTGAGCTGATGCCATGTAATCATCTGCATTTCTTCTTGTGGGAAAGAAAGGTCTGTGGGTCCTATTTGTGGCAGAACTCTCATTTACTCGAGCACAGATAAAAAGCTCCATGAAGCTAAACTGTGTTTAGGAACATTATTATAGTATGGAAATCAATCACTGAAAACATACAGGAGTCAACTTTTACTTAAACCAGTTTGAAGTTAGCGAATAGATCAAAGTAGTTAAAACAAGAATAATGACTTGCAAAGTCTAATGATAGAGAATAAGAACCTGTAGAAAAACAAATAAAACACCCGCCTGAACTTGAGGGTGGCAAGGGAATTACCCACAATGAAATGTATTTCCTGAAATATGTTTACATGAAATGTGCTTGGGGGTTGGGAGCACAAAGTAATTAGCTGAAAAATAACTAGATGGGTGAGGTCAGATGATCTGTTTGTCTAGTCAGCGGTTTGGGGCCATTGCAATAGAAGTAGAGAAAGGGCACTGCAGGTAAAAAAAAAAAAAAAAAAAAGCCAACGGGGGCAAAGGGCATTTTCTTATTTGCCAGAGTCAGTAATAACACCCCATAAAGCTACAGTGCTTAAATTATTGGAATTTATCAAGGATTTCTCACTGCAATGCCTTTCCAATAGAAAATGCAGTTCCTATAAAGTTATTTGTTTACAGAGGAGCACTATATTAAAATGTAATTTTCTGAGGAAAATAGTTTTGTGTTGTTCACTTGAAATGTTTCATTTTAAGTGAGTTAACTAAATTGGTTTTCTTTCTACAGCAGATAGCCTCCTGTGAGCTCTAGACTGAGCACCTCACTGTCTTAGGGCTGCGCTGGACATCGTAGTTTTACAACTTCTCCAGTGATGCTAAGCAGCCAGCACCTGACTGTGTGATATGGGGCATCACAGGATTCACTCAGAGTCTGTACTGAGAGATATAACTTAACCAGACCAGGCTTGTCTCTTCAAAAAAGAATGAATGAATCCAACTACCAAGAGGCAAACACAAGGTTCAGCTTCACCAGACAGTGTTGACTACATACCATACTGGGTATTTATGAGCTGTAGTATTACAGGAATTATGATCACAGCTCCTGCAACACTCAGAAAAAAAGCCATGTAAATAAATAAATAAATAAATAAATAAATAAATAAATAAATAAATCTTATATTCTTTGGTATATAGTACCTATGTTCTTACATCAAAGTACATGTTTGGCAAAACATCACGAGATGACAGCAAATCTTTTCAATCCTTTGGTGATCACACTGTCAGCATTTATCACAGCAACTGCCCTGGAAACAGGACCCTTTCCCCATATTTTTGTCCATTTCCAAATGGACAATGGACACTGGGTTTCTTGGAAACCCAGTGACTCTGGGTGCAAGTCTCAGGGAAAACTGGTTGCCTATTCTTTCTGAAGACTAACCAGCAATGCTGTGGCTTAGCTAGCAGGAATAAACTTAGCAAAGCCTTACTTCAGGAAATAAGCAAATGCTTAAACCCCACTGACTTAAACTTAAAGCCTTCATACTACATTGGAAGGGAAACCTTTCCTGAGCAGGGGTTTGATATTTTACCCAACTTGCAGTGATCACTGGGGTAATAGGTTGCATGGAGTCCCTGGAGGTGACCATAGGCTGTGAGTTTAACACCTTTCAGCATAATGGAGCTCTTCTTAGAAGCTGATCCCCTTCATCACTATTCACAGCTATTTGCCCCTATTATCATAATGCCAAATGTAGGCAAAGTGGCTGGTAAAGAAAAGAGTTAAAAGCCCTGACCTGACCACCATCTGACCACCGGCCTACTGATACAATAAATTCCTGGAATTTTCCAGGAATGCTGATGTAAGGAATGCTAAATTAAGTAAGTATTTCTGGCTGTGCACACTGGAAATCAGAAAATTTGGACCCCAACGGTAAAAAAGAGGAAATGAGTTAGCATCCCAGGGACTTTCCACTAGGAACATTCTGTTGCAGCACATGGAATTGAAATCTGAGGAGTAAGCCTAAAACCATCCGGGGAAGTATCATGGGCCAGCCCAGGTCATATGAAAAGAGAAGAACCCTGAGGCCCTAAGACCCACTCCAAAAATACTGGAATACTTTTCTGGAGGAAATAAGTTAGATGCAGGGACATTCAGTAGTTTATGTCAGCAAGAGCACATGGGAATTAAGGCTGTGGGAATTTGTGATGGACAAGGTCATCCACTTCTACTTTACACTTGTGGTGTAGAGTCTGTCCACAGACAGAGCAGACACCAAGTCCATCTTGACCTGCAAGGACAAGAGGTCTGTCAAAAGGAGACAGGACCTGTAACTCCAGTGTGACAATGACAGCAGCCCCCTACAGCAAGTAGCATTACACCAACTAGCGTAATGTCCTGCAGAGCCAACTCTGGCTCCTTCAGGAGGGGAAAAATATGAATGACCTTGTGCATTGCTCTTCATTCCAAGACTTTCCACAGGCAGGGACAGGGATCCCTCAGAGCCCACAAAAGCACAATCAATTCCTATTTTTGCATTACTTACTTCTTTTGACAGCCAAGCACCAAACATCAATAATTTATCAATCCAGCTTTCACTCTTCTGGTTTACACCACTGTAAGCAAAAGGACAATCTGACCTTCCATTTCTACTCCACGTATGACCATCAGCATCTAGTGTATTTGATACACAATACAGAAAATGTATATGATACATAAAGTGTTCAGCTATCAATTTTAATTTTGCAGTAAGAAAAGCCGCTTTTAATTGTTACCAGGAATGTATGTCAAAGGAGAAGGAACCAAAAATAGAACTGGATGCAAAAAAAAAAAAAAAAAAAAAAGCAGCTCCATAGCTGCTATTCTAGCAACACATGTATCTCTGTTAATCTTGAGGATTTGCCAAATGTAAGGGCACATGTTTTAACTTGCTATAAAATGAATGTGCCTATGGGCCAGATTTTTATCTTAGTTATAACTATGTAAAGCAGAAATAAACTTCTTTGAAGCTGTTAGACTTATTTTGGATTTATAGTACTCTGAGATCAAAATCGGAACTGCATTTTAAATTAAGATGAGCAGGACAATGAAAGAGGCATAAGGTTCAGATGGCAGTGAATACAACAACATCTCTAACATAAGGCTCAATTTTTCTGTGCACAGTGTAATGAAGCAGTGGAGCATTGCTGGCTAGATGGTTCGTGTTATTACGTAATGTAGTTAGTATATAAATTATTGTATGCAGATGCACACTCTCACACGCTATTTCTTTGGCATGGATTTTCGTGAGTCTCTTTGTTCTGGAAAGCAAGTAATAAAACTGAATAATATGCATTCAAGTGCACACATATTAAATATACTTGGAAGCATAAGGATTATTTTTTAATCTATTTTCCTTATGATGTGCCTCCTAGAATACAGAAAACAAACAAATACATGTCTTTCACCTATGAAAAAAATAAATTCCAAAACCTCTCTATTCTAAGTGAAACCAAAGAAATATGTAAAATTCTGGTATATGTAAGGGAGTGCCTTCAGCTAGCATCTTAGAATGTCATAGTACCAACATAGTGTATGTTTGTTTACCTGTTTCCTGTTTACCATAAGAAAAGAAAATTAATTAATAATAGGAAAATGCTTGTGGTCAGTGAAGCATCCCATGTAGTACACTGACTTTGTTAATCTTGTAAGATAAATACAGGCACTAAGACAAACACAAGCACAAGGAACATAATCAATGGTGGGTGAAATTAATTTTAAAATTCTTTTATGTAATAATAACGTATTTGTGTTCCTACTGACACACAAACAAAACCACCTCTTAAAAAATATACCTCTTTGACAGAAATTGCCACTTCTTGTTGTTTTGCTTTTACAGAGAGAATAAGCTGAGATGATGAATATTTCTAATTCATTTAATGGCATCTGAATATACACAGTCTTCCAAAGTCAGGCTTTCCATGCCATGGAAGCATGGACTCAGGAAAGCACCTTTACCTCTGATAAATGCACCTGACTCACAGATGGGTAACTTTTCGCTCAGCTTTCCATACAAGAAGCCTGGCATACAGAAATAATGACACCAAAATGCAGTATCCCATACCTAGAAGGATCCTTTTCTGCATGCTGCTTGTGAATTTGCAGTGTGAATTTAGGTAGTTCAAAAAAATACATTGAGGATATACAAAACCACCCCAGCAACAGGGTGGCTTGTTTCCTTGCTCAAACAGCTGCTTTACCCTCATGTTCTGCCAGGAAGCTGCTTTTGGTGGGGACATGAACTGGTTTGGAGAAACCCGACCACAAAATGTGTATTGTTTTGAAAAGTTTGTATTTTTGCTGTTCACATACAAGTAGCCGTGGCACACACTGTTCACTAGGAAACATCTGTCTCTGGATTTTCACATTTGCAAGCATTTTAAAGCATAATAATGATTCTGAGAGTAGATAGCGTTGACACAGTTGTATGCAGGCAGGTTTTAGTGACTAAACAGAAGTCACACGGAAAATTCGTGTCACCAATGAAATGTCAACATGCTGATGTACAGGAAGAACATCCAGCCCCATAACTGCTTTGTATTTAAAAGCCAAAAAGGTACTTCTATGCAGCAGAGAGGTTCCCTCTGTATTTGGAAGACATATCTGTTGTGATTCACAGAACAAGGCTAGGTTGCACCATCTCTATTTTGCCTTTATAAGTCTTAGGAATTTTCAGTGACTTCAGTCTCCATAAGAAATATAAAAGCATAGATAATTTAGCAAAGATAATTTGATGATGCAGGATTATTTCTGCAAAGAAGACTGGTTGATCTGTGTACAGTAGGAGTGGTAGAGCTGCACAAGAGCAACTGCACAGGACAGGCACAAACACAGGTGAAGGAAGGACTGAAATGTCTGACTGTGTAAAGTGAGAATGTAACATTTCCTGCAATGGCCTGTTTCAGAGTATTTACAACTCAACTGTGTGTGTAGTAATAATTACCATAATATGAGTGGCAAAGCAGTGATGGACAACTGGAACAGTCAAAAAACCCAAGACATTAAGGTGCCATGAATACATCTCTCTCACAGTCTAAGCATTATCATGATCATATGGAAAAGCTCTTAATCTCAGAAGCAAGCTGTCAAAATGCAAGAATCTTGTAAAAGCATATCAGTGTTGATACTCAAAGGGTGTGGACAACAATTCCTCAACACCTGGAACAACCTCTCTGGCAAATCAGTCATTGCCAAGTTATTTACCTCCTGCCGCCTCTTTCCCAAGTAAAGCATAGCAGGTCAACTGCAAGAGCCCAGGAAGGTGACAGGACAGGTTGTGAGATACATATGGTTTAAAAGTAATGTCTTCGCTGCCAACAGATGACACTTACAGTAGCTGTTAAATAGTGAATACCTACTTCCATGCTTTGAGGATGCTGTCACATCCCACCAGGCAGGGGCATACAGAAGCTGTAGAGTTACATTAAAATCTTAAGAAATTGAATCAGCTGGTGCAGCAACATACCTGAAATCTCATCAGCTGGAGGTGCTGGAATTCTTTCACTATCATATCAGAGTGCTTGCAGGCAAATGAAACACCGTGGGTAAGTGTTGTGTATCTAGAACGTTGCAATCTCTAAGCCATACAACACTGCCATAGAAGAGGACTTTGCTAAGGGCACACTGAGTCTCTATGCATAGCCAGCAGTTTCTACAATTAGGTTTCATTGCCCTTTGTCTCCTTTCTGCTGAATAATTTCTTAATATACTAGATTTCTTGAATTACAAATACTTGATAACTATAAAATACATATCAGGTAGCTGCAATATTTAGAAAATTCCACCTATAATATACTTCTTAATAAACTCAAAACAAAATATAAAGTATTTTTGAAATAAAAATAAAGGTATAACTTAGCTTTTACTCTTTACTGTAAATATATAGTAATTCAATAACCTGTTGAACAAAAGAAAGTAAAAATAAATTAAATAAGAAATAGATTGAATTATGCATTTATGTATTTTCCTAGCCTTGTTCACTATAATCTTACTTGGTGTGTCTACTATCAGCTGTGATATTACTCCAAGCCAAAAACAAACTCCTTGTGTCCTTTTGCTGGGATTTAGTGTTTAGAAATAAATGCTCTTAATCCTTAAGGATTTGTAGAACAAGCTGTCATTTTAACCCATTTTAATTCATCTTGCTGAGTATCTGAAGAAACTTTGCCCATTTCCTTTTAGGCAAAGTAAAGCATGGTGACTGTTACACAGTAAAACTGCTTGCTTCTGCTGCAAGAAAATTCAAGTGTGGATGAACCAACAGTGTCTCGCTATCTTTTCCTATATTCAGGAAAAAGGACTGTGCCAGCCCAAGCATGTTTGTCAGTAGCCTGGAAAACAGACTTGTTTTTAATATTTCCAGCAATTTTAAAGATCAAGCAATAGCTAGGCTAGTCTACCCTTGCACAGCTAAGCACTGGCTTTCACCAGATCAACACAGGACACAGAAACAGAAGCCCAGTGTCTCATGTCCCCACTGACACAAGGGCACTGCACAAGACACATCACACATTGTATCGGCTGTGGCTTCTCTGAAGCATCTTTCATACAATTCCTGATGAAAATTATGTTATCCATGTCACCACACAGATTAAAACTGATTTTTATACTCCTCATCTTTACATTAATATGCTTTGTTCATTAAATTAATGGACTGGGGACCTGCCATGTTTTATGTATTTGTGGCACTGGGAGCTGGATGCTGTCACAAAGTGACACATCTGTCACTTTGAGCAACTCACATAGTCTTTGTCCCAGTTCATGGAAGACATCAAATGGTGATAATAACAATTACCTGTCTGACAAGAAAGTTGCGAAACACTTTTCATTAATGTTTGTAACCAGGTTTTAGAATTTCATGCAGAAGATTTTCAGACAGGCCTTTTCCAGGTCAATATTTTTATAGCACCGAAGTTCTTCTCCTTTGCAGAACCGGACTCATTAGAGAGGAAGAAAATGGCACCCCGATGTTTGCAATCACATTGGAGGGGTACGAGAGGATGATCCAAACAGTAAGGTTCATGCCCTTACCTTTTCAAATTATGAGGCTACAACATTGTCTCCTGCCTCACTCACTGAGGGGAGAGCGTGCCTTTAGAAGCAGATAAGAAGAAGCAATCAGTTCCTCCCTTGGTTCTATGTGTGGGGAACAGTTGAGTGTCCTCTCTTTATGTGGTGATAACTGTTTAACCCAAGGACTCTGAAGAGCCCTGGAAAATTTAGGTAAACAAAGTAACAACTGCCTGTGAGAAACACTGGCTGAACTATATATTGCTTCATAGAAGAATGAGAGAGGCACTAGTTATTCCCAGTACAAATTTCTGTGTTGCTACTTGAGCTCTTTTCACAACAAAGGTTTTCTGTGCTGAGAAGGTCACACGTTCTTCACGCGCTTGATCTGCAGCCAAGCCAAGTCTTTGGGTCCAGTGACTGCAGAGGACTATAACCCTTTCAGGGCAAGGAGACAAGTCCAGATAAAAACAGCAGGCAGCATAACTTGGGAGTGTCATGGTTGAGTCCAAGGACTGCACACTCTGCGGTTTGCTCCTGTTCCCTGTGTTCTCCTGCAGGAGCAGGCAAGAAAACAAAGATGCATTCACAGCCTGGAAGCTGAGGTCTATTTTCCTGAGCCTTACCCAAAATCATCATCTGAATGCATACACTACGATGTGTCTGTTTCTGTAGTAATTATTTTTGCTTGTCTTTTAACCCTACAAGTGTAACAGAACTGTTAGAAGGACAAGCCTGGAAAATGCTATTATGGGCTTGGTTTGAAATGCATTTTCTTTCTATTTTTAAAGGGTATTTGTAAACCATAGTGTCTGTCAATGATATTGAGCCAGTGGAAAAAGCCAGGAGATGAGATTTGGGTGATCATGGTTTCCCTCATCAGGACTGCCAACTATGGGATGCACTTGACTCAGTAGTGCCCTTCAGCTCCTTGTGTTTCTGTCTGATTTGGCATCTTTGTTAGAGATATTGGAAATATGAACACAATAGGGTCTTCATCAGCATCTTCAGCAAATACTGTATTGTAGATAGTAACGCTTTGGAAAGCCATTCCAAAATACCACCTAAAGAAATAGACAGAAGACTCTATTAGACATGAGGATGTGTCACTTCAGTTAGTGAAAGATCTGAGTAAATGAATATGCTTTCCCTTTGTGGATGTCCAGAAAGGGAAAAAAAGAGAGTTATTAGACAACTGGAGTTTGGGAATAAATAAAAATCTATTTGTTTCTTATAGATGTATACTATCAAGCATAGCACCCCTGAATCCTGTCTTCCAGCTTCTATTGCTCAAAGTTGTGTCTTGTGTCCCGCAGGTCACTGCCATCAGATGGGAAGTAAACTTGAGTTTCCCACAACTGACCAGCTATTAGAAAAATATGAAGAAGCAAAATAAGTTCGTTCATGTTCTGATCCTCTAAGCTGCATTACTTAAGAAAATCACAATGAATAAAATTGACTAGATTCTCAAAGGTGAAAAAACAATAAAATGGCAATTTCATTGCACTCAGTTCCTTTCTCATCTGCCAGTGAAAGGATGGGATTTTACTAGTGCCCATAACCAACATGACTAGTTTTGCAAGTGCAGGCTTTAGAGACTGCAAATAGAAACAAAGAACCTGCAAGAGGCGAGATAAAAACGAGTCACAGGATGAATCAGATCAGTGGCTGTGGGAATGAATCTCAGGATTTTATGAAGCTATGTGACCTGGCAGGAGCCCAGGGAAGAATAAGATAAAGAAGATTTGATTGAGGAAGTCACCAATGACACAACTGGTATTATATAAGAAAGTGGGAGAGGTTGGAAATAGATTTTTAGAGTCATCATCACAAAGGTGGCAGTTAAATCTATGGGAATAACTCAAGTTACTTATTCATTTACCTACCCACACACGTACACACCCTTGCTGGCTTCTTAATTGACATTGTGGCCAGAGAAGGAACACTGAATTCAAATAGAGGCTATTTGTATTTTATTTCTGATCCAGCTGTACCCAAGAGGTGCCAGGAATCTTGTAAGAAAGGCTCCTTTCAGAAAGAAATTGAGCTGTATTTCAGGCCGTGTGAATTATAGTCCTCTGAATCCTCCAGTCATTCAAAAAATACTATTTTTGCTCACTAAAGCATCATGGTAACTTACCATTATAATGTGCCACACTATCAGATAGAGATTTTTTTATTAATCCTGTTCTGTGCTAATTTTAAATACCAACAAGTAATGATTCCAGGAGCAGAAAATTACAGAATTTTTTTTTCCTTTTAAATTGACATTTTTCCAGGACAACTTTTTACAGTTACACTTTCCATTAAAATTTAACTTCCCCATAACTCAGAAAGCCCTCAGCTTCCACACTGTGTTTTGTCACTAATAACTGTGGAGGGGCAGGAGGTACCGTGTCTGGCTGTGCACTGTCTCTGTGCTGGCCAGCCAGCTGCTATCCCTATCATCACTGGCCAGTGGACACCCTTATACTCCAGGCTTTTCCTCAACAGGGAAACCCCTCTCTGGCTTATTCCACTCTCCAAACACTGGCTTTCCTTAAGTGGTGGAAGTTTCATGTCTCTGAGATCTTTATGCCTTTTTCAAAGTGGCTGAAATGATTTGAAAGTTTTAGAAGGCCACTGAGGAATACAGCAAAATAAAAAAAAAGGAGAAAGGTAATAGTAGTATTGAGTTAGGAAGCCTTGAGTTTAAATGTTCCACCCAGTTCATGCCTTTGGCTTAAAAATTATATTAATATCTATTTTTTAAGAAAAACAAAATTCTGTTACATCACATTTTTACTGAGATGTAGTTCATGCTCCTCAGTTATCCCAGGGAGCTACCATTAAACAGTGCCTATGCCATGCCTTCAGGACACATAACCAAGCAAGAACTGCTGTTTGATTTCAGTCTTAGTTTAGCTGATATAGTCTATTTTTTCCCCATGAGGTATTTTAGATTAAAAAATTTGGCCCTGCTGTAGTGGGTGCAGTCACTGGTCCTTCTTGCATAATATTTACATTTGTCAATCTCTTGTCGGATCTGTGTGATCTATCTTAGATGAAGTCAAGCCCTCTTGTGCCCTGCTAATGCCAGCTGTGTAGTAATGTGTGTAAGCCAGGGAGTACTCATTCCCTGTTCATCACTGACAACTGATTTGGCATGCAGAAGGATCAGCACAAGCATTTCATTACCTCAAGTATTAAGTAACTGAATAAAATTCCAGTTTCATACCTTCTCAAGCACTCTATTTAAAATATTTCCCTTCTTAGGACTAGAAGATAATTGGGAGCATCATTATTGCCACTGAGTAGGGAATGGCTCTTGGGCTACAAGTAATGGAGATGGCTGTACAGGTGCATGGGGATGCAAGAGCACCAGGTTTTCATCTCTCTTGGACATTTCTAGTAGCTTGTACTGGGTTGCCTTGTTTTTTTCCTTTCTTACTTAATAAATGTAACACTAGTCTGGCACCAGTGTGTTTCACAAGAGGAGGTATGGGGGACTATGGCAGCTCCCCATGGGGGCAGCCAGGTAGGACCCAGCAGCCAGGACCCATCCCATTGACCCAGCCAGGAGCAAGCATCCATGAGTACCAGAGCAGTTCCAGCCACAGCCCCGGGCACTGGACCCTTCACTGGGGACAAGGATGGGCTGAGACTGGTTGGGATAGCAGGTCCTGTAAGCAACTTGATAGAATTCAACTGCAATAAAGGTAACTATCCCAAATGGCTTCATGTATGAACTCTTTTCCATATAATTATTCTGGACATTATACGTTGCAAATACTGAATGAGGATGCACAGAAATTAATTTCTCTGCTATTACAAGTTCACCATATTTGTCCATTTACAAGTGCAATGTCCTGTAGCATTCACTGCATAAAACTCCAGCTTCTCAACACTTTCCTAAGAGGTTTCTCCTCAAGAAGTTCCTTATACTTGATTAACTGGACCTCTTACTGAAATTACAGTACCTAGTTTGTTGCCATTATTCTCTAGAGAAGACTCCTCCATATTTGCTCATTTTGGTGAGATAGGGGGCCTAATTAAAAACAAGCTTTGCCAGATTTTTCAGCTGGACATTTTGACCCACAATAGCAACTACTTATTTGCATATATTTTAAGGAAACAGAATATAGAGGGAGTTACATATAGGAAAAAAAGCCTAAAATATTTCTGCCTTACCAAACCCTGCTGTTGATTATAGAAACAGAAAAAGAACATTACTTCATTAACAGGGTTAACGTAGCCTGTGTCAATATATTCTGATCCAAAGATGCCATCTTTATTATTAAATGTCCTGCAGCTGCTTTCATTAATAATCTTAATATTTATGCTCTGGGAGGTGCTGAAGTGAAGTCTTGCTTAAGAGCAGCAATGTAAACAACATTATACCTCCCTTCAGCAGGAACTACTTACACACCTGTCCTTTTTGGAAGAGTTTCAGTTTAATATTTTTTATTTTCCTATGCTTCTGAACTCAGTATGTTAAGGGCTGGGGGTTTTTGTGTTTTGGTTGGGGTTTTTATCATTTTTGATGCATGTGCCAACTACCTTTCCTCTAATCCTTACTTGATCTGAGGGTGGGTATATCTAGTCACGGGAGTGTTCAGTGACCTCAGGGCATAGTGAATATTTTGCATGCTCTACCTACTTCCACCGTGTTAGCTGCTGTTATCTTAGGCATAACTATCACCTCAGACTTGCCAAGTGTTAGGTATGTGACATGGCACATATTTTCCCACAATGTCCTGATCTTCCTTGCAGAAACTAGTACCCCACTCAGCCATGGGAAACACCTCTTTGTGCACCAGCACATTGACAACAGCACTGAGTATCATAAAATTGACAATACCCAATGCCTGGAGTCTCCACATTTCACTATAGCACAAGAAAGTCTAACTCACTGCATTTTTCCATTGTCCCTCTAGGATTTGCAGGTGTCCATATGTGCTCCTCAACATTTCTTTGCAAGTGAAGGTATAGGACAAATTGTGGGATGAGGCTGGTGTTCCATTCCAACATCCCTTGGTTGACCCTTTTCTCTGTGGTAAACCAAGGAGTCACAAATGACAGTAGAATTTATTTTAAAAAAGGCTTCCAGCAACCAAGTTTCTCCTGACACCACAGTCCTACCATCAGCACAAAGCCAGGCTCCTTCTTTCCAGGGGACAGCTTGGAGCCACTCACCAGCTGAGAGCACTCTGAGTCCTCTCAGGCCTTTGGCGCTTCTCACCATCACTTGACATAGTTCAAGTACAGGCAGGGACAGGGACAGTGCTAGTGCAATAATAATAATACACTTAAGTATTTCATAAAGGTTGTGACATGTCTTTTGTAATATATTTTCAAGCTTCCATAAAAACAGCAAAGCATAAACATGCTTTGTCAATAATGTTCAACCCTAGAAACAAAACATTTATAGAACAGACAGTACTGTATCACATGGCTAAATCCTACAAATGTCACACCTCTTAACAGAAATAATGGAGCATATCAGTTCCCTGGAAATGGAAATATTTCCTCTGTGTTGTGAGGGATGCCTGAAGACTAAGGGAAACCCATGTGCCTTAGAGTTGGAGCTGTAGGAAGGCGATTTCATTAGAGCCTCGATTAGACAACCCAGCATTCTCCCTGCCCTGCAAATGCTTCCCATACATTTTTGTTAGTTACCTAATCTTATGGTAAGGGATTTCTGCAGTTAAAGTACAGTCTTATCTTATTAATCTAAATTTAAGAACATTACAGGATCAACAATAAGTTTTATATATTGCAAAGTTTATAATATGTCCCAAATGCTTCCCATAAGTGAGTGATGTAAGCATGGCTTTGGAGATTTACCACACCACAGACGCATAGGCCAGGCACTAAGTGGAGATGCAAAATCTCACTCTTTCCTAAACAGGTTGTATCAATATCTAAAATGCTCTAAATTCTGTCATGAAAAATGTTGTAGTGAAGCATGACCAGACTTAGATCATTACAACATGGATATGCTTCCAACACATAATTCTGTTACTTAACAGGCATAAAAGAAGAATTGTTTGCCAGTGGTGAGCTGCCCGTCTACACAACATATTGGCAATGTTTTAAGTCAAGCACTAGAAACCATCTGAACTTGGTCTACGTTACTGCTTCCAGTGCTAACAGTACTGGTATGGTAGAGGAATTTTCTTTGCGAGGAGAGGGGGGCAGAGGGGGAAGCTATTGCTGGCATAATCCTTACACTAACATTGACTACAATTTGCTAGAAAAATATTTCTCATAACCCTTTTGAGACAATGAACAGCAGCTCTTATATGCCAGTTCTGACATACCTTTACTGAAAGCTAAAACTAACCAGTTATATGCAGCTTTCTCACATAAAATAAATAATTTCTAAAAATCAAATTTCTGATAGAGTGTACCTTAAAAATTATAATGAAAAATTAAAATTGCTTCACCTCTGAAGTTATAAGGGAAAAAAATACTTTCTTTAGATTATATTCCTGCAAAACAGATTTCAGTGTATTTTTTCAGTAAAGAGAAAGGAAGAAAATAAATAAGCAAACAAATCAAAAACTGAAATGTCATTGAGATGTTGTCCCAATAGTATCTGATAGAAAGAAAGTATGAAGATGGCAAACAGAAGATTTCATAAGAAACATCTGCTAAATTTAACTGTTAGGTCAACTACTGCAAAGATGATGTTTTGCTTATGTTCTGTTTCAGAAATATTATTTAAAGCAATTGACAGAGAAGTTTCCTGCCACAAGAAAGGGAAGGAAACCTTTCTAAAACTGTCACTGTCTGCCATATAAATTAAGTTATTAAGTATAGCATTTAGCTATGAGCCATAACCATAAGAAATTTAATCCACTGCAGACTGCAAAGGCCATTTGTAAAGATCAGGAGAATGGCATCATCCTCCAATTATCACTAATGGTTTTAGACCATCAATAAATTCTGAAAGAAAAATTCTGTACTGTACTCATTTGGCGCTGCACATCACATCAAAGTGAGAAACATTTAATACATAGATAATATCTAATGTATATATACAGAGACATGAACATGGACACAAACTGAGCAACACTCATCACTAGAAACTATGAAGTATATTTGAGAAGAGCTTGATTTGCTTCTGCATGTCTCCCATCTTGTGCCCCATGACTCCCATGTTAGAGAGGAATTTACAGAAGCCCAGACATCTGTATAGATGTCCAAAGTGCTTAAATCCCAACAGCTTTGCTACAGGTTAGGAGATAATGTTTGGACAATCAGGAAGCCTAAATGATTCAGAAATAGGGAAGAAGAAAATGCAGATCAGGACATCTAAGGTAGAAATGTGTTCCTTATTTCACTTCAAGATGTTTTTAAAATGTAGCAAGTCTATTAACTTACCTGAATCTGAACTACTTGCTGAGAACCATTCATGCTGTTTGCTGACCTTCACAGGGGAGCTGTCCTGACATGAAACATTGCACATCACAAGATATGGAGGAAGGGCATCTTTTTTCTCTGTCAAAAAGATAAACTAAATTTTGATAATTTAAACATAAAATGCTAGTTAAGAAATTAAAAGCATCCCTATTTTGTTTGCTTCTTTTTATTCTTTTTGAGGGTAGGGTCCTAAAAGAATCAGTCTTTGTTGATCACATTATAAAGTAACTTTCAATTAATTAATTTCAATTAAACTCGCAATGTTGTGTTTAATTCCTAGAAAAGATGTTTCTTATAAACTAAAGCATAAATAGTAGTTTTATTTGTTACTTCTGTCATTATTTTCTTCTTTTTAAAAAAGTCAGCATGAAAATAAAATATATACATGAAAATCATAGAGCTCCAAGGCAAGCACTTTCCATGTCACAGGTCAGGTAAGAATTATTTTCTTCTCAGACAAATGATATCACTCCATAGAGGCCAGCAGATTCCTGAACAACAGCAAAAGCAGTATTATTAGAAGGTAATTTCTTTAGAACTAGAGGGTAATCAAGAGTTAATATTCAACAGTGTTCCCTTAGGGTACAAACTTTAGTTACATTTCAGTAGGAGAGCAAGCTGTAAAAAATAGATTAAAACATTGCTTTCCAAAACCTACAAACTTCAGTTCCAAGAAGTTAATTACTTAAAGCCTCGCTTCAGAAACTAAAGCTGAAATTAGCCCATGGTCCTGCGACATACTTCAGTACCCTATGACCAAACACTGCTCTGAGGGTCAAACCAGGCACAGTAAACATGGTATAGAGCAACTGCTGTCTATAAGTCAATGTATGCAATCTCCTTCACAGCCAAAAATTAGTATTCCATAATGGTTTTTTCATCTTAAACTTAGCTGTTGTTGGAGCTTTACCACGTCCCCAGTGGGTTTTAATTGACACACGGGTTCTAGGAGATTCTGAGCATCCCCTAATACCCCAATAAAGTATGCGTTTTCAGACTTTTAAAGGGTCAGGGATGAAAGTATGAACAAAAATAAAATTATGATTCAAGCATTCCCAGTGTCACAACTTGAGGAAAGTAGTACTGTGAATGTCACAAATACTAAACTATTTTTAAATAGCGAGCATACAGAATTATGCTCTCAGTATATCAGGAACACTAAAATGTCTGAGACACCCCAATAAAGGTTTTCATACAGTCAGTGACAAAACTGAATAATGAAAAAAATTATGAAAAGGAAATAAATAAACTGCATTTTTTAAACTGCTGGATTATAAAAAGAATATTTGCTTTCATAGTCTGACATTAATACTTGAAAACTTTGAGTGTAAGTAATGAAAATGTTCCAAGAACAATAAAAGGAATGAAAAGGCAAATGATAAAAAAAAAATGAACCTTGTTTTGCCTTTTAATAAATGAAGTAAGGGTTTTAATATGGGTGAAGCATTCCCTCCACAAAATTATGAGCCAAATATCCAAGGAAACCATGTAAGAGAAGGAAAAAGAAAATAGTTCCTTAATGAAGAAAACAGTTCCTTAATGACTTATTATTTCATTAACATGCATCAATCATTTCTAAAATATAAAAATTTCCCTGGGACCTCAAATGTGGTATCACCAGTAAGTTGCTATATGCTTATAGTGTTTCTTTCTCAGTGACCTGAAAGACCTTGCTTTTTGTCTCTCTATATCTTTCTTCATACGTCTTATTTGGTTATCATACTGAATTGACAGAGCAGAAAACACAAGACTTACTGTTTTCTTTTATAAATTCAGAAATGTTTCTAAGGGTTGGTCTTACAGGTTTCTGTCCCCCAGCTTTACAAGGTTAGGTGGCATTGCAAGATGAACTTAATAAAATTTTGTTGTTCTTTTTTTCCCAGCCGGGCCTCTCTATTTCAAGCCACAGCCTCTGACCTGCTTGCTTCACAACGTGTGGAAGTTACAATCATCAAAGCAGTTTCAGCAATACCTTCATGAGCTTCCAGACCTTATTTCTTCATGTGGAGGAAATGGTATGTTTTCTTTAAGCAACTGCATTTTTTGTGCTATGATTAATTTTATTTGTGCAGTGGTTAGGAATGGCAGGTCATCTTCCTAATCAAAGATGGGATGTTCATTTTCAGTTCCTATGCTTATTATTGATGGCCAAAATTGTGGCAGTCAATTACTCAGATTTAAGGCTTTACCCATCACTAATATCTTAGTCTTGCTGAGATACAAACTAACCAAAATAACTAATCAAACTCTTAATTAAACTCTTAATAGAAAGGAAGTAAGAAACACAGTGCCTCTGAAAAGAAGAAGTCAGGCTTGCTTCTCTCAGCTGGTACTTCTTCAGGCTAAGAGCTGACATCACAGTGGACTTCACAGATTAAAGGTGCTGTCTAGGCAAGGAGGAGGGATGAGCTGCCACTAACAGTGACCGGAGAGGAGCTCTGGGCAGTCAGGTGGTGCAGCAGTAGCAGCTTCCCTACCAGCCTGGGGCAGAGCCAGACCTACAAGCAGGTCAAGCTAGGCTATGGTTCTTTGCTGTTATGCCATTTCTTTGGGTACCTCTTTGGCAAATAAACACGACTTTGTTTTGGAGAAGGCGTTTTCTGAGTCACTTTAATTAACTGCTGTCACAACAGAGATAAAGGCTGTGTATGTGCCAAATCCAGTTGGGCCTGTTGAGTTAACCCTGATGCTAAGCAGGAAAGTTGAAGCCTTGAGATATAATCTGAAATTGGGAGCATGTGTGATTCCCCCAAGAGGGATAAGATAGCCAGGATCATCTGTATCCCAAAGGTTGCCTTAATGGGAGACAAAAATAGGTCACCTTTCTGGATGACCACAACTGCTGTGGTGAAAGGAGAAGGGCCCTCTCTTTAGACAAGAGAAGGAAAAATTTTCCTCTTTGTAAAAGACGGGAAGTTGAAGAGAATACTTTGTCTTCTTCTACAAGCTAGAAAGGGAGGCATGAAGATGTGTTTCTATTCATATGTCAATTGGTTATTAAAATGACAATCCATTGGGATTACATCATGGGTTATTGTCCCAGAAAAGTAGCTTTTGCATGTGTCAGCAATACAGGGCGTGTGAAAAAGAATTAGCATGGTGCAAACCAGCACACTATGCAATGGGCAGGGACAGGTGACACAAGGAGGCAGAAAGCCTCTGTCTACTCCACTGATGACACCTTTTAGAATTTGCTGGGTTTGCCTTGAAATTAAATTAAATTAAATTTAATTTAATTTTTAAAAAAAGTTTTGCAAAGATAAAGTCAAGACTACTTCAGAGAACTGACCACAGATCTATGTACTTCTACAGGAACAAGTAAAGTTATTTCTCTCTTTGCATTTTCCTGATACATTCCTATCTTCCATTTGTGACACATACTTGGGTTTTCCCAGGATCTGGGGACTCTGTGTAGGATGGTTCAGAGCCATTAGAAGTATATGAAGATTACCAAGCAATGGTACAAGAAGTGCCAAGACCTTTGCCATCTGCACGGAGATCAGTGACATGTAAGAATGATTTATGTCTCACCAGGGAGGTTGATGTCCTTCCTCAATGTTTTCATTTACAGAAAGGAGGCTGCTGGTTTTCAGCCAGCTCTGTGCCTTCTATATTCTGTAAGGGCCTCTCTACTCAATCCCATAGAAAAGTTAGTTCCCCGCTCTGGGAAGCAAACTACACAAATCTTTTCTCTTCTGTAGGCAAACATGAATTTTGAAACCCTAAGTGGGAGAGAGCAAAGCTACTTCTATGGAGGGAGAAGAAGTGTGATGAAAGACACAGAAAACACACAGAAACTAGACAGAAATTAGGAAAATACAAGTGGAAGAAGCTCAGAAAGCCAAGATTATTGCTCCTGTTGTCACAGAAAGTGTGGAAGTGGGGTTAACCCTTCTGACATTACTGCTACCCTAGAACCCCCGATATTTTGCTGGGACAACAGCAAGGTTAGTCTGGTTTTCAGAGCTCTCTGCCACCCCATCAGTCTGCCATGGCAACAGCCTGATTTGCCTTTGCCTCAAGCCAGTCTGATACCCTTTTACCTTAGCACCTGCCAGCATGTGCGTCTTGCTACTGACTTATCTTTTCTTTTTTTCCTTAACAACTGGATTTCAAAAGCTGGGGCTTTTACAATAAACTGATAGTACAACATTTACAACAAAGCCTAGAGGGTTGGCAATTTTACTTAGACCATAGATTCAAACCTATGCAGATGGTTTCTAATTATTTTCTTTGGTATAGCTTTTGCTAAGGGTTAAAACTTTAATAGTTTGCAAAATGACATTAACTATAAATGATTAGAGCTGCTAATTGTCACTGAACTGCCATATGTAACTATGTCCAAACATCAGCCTCTTATTATTCAAGCATATGCTTCTGCAAATTTGTGTTGTTTTGCTAATTGAGCTTTGTCTTTATTTGGCTGAAACTTGTTGTGACTGCAACGGTAATTCCGGGGCTGTACAGAAGCCAAAATATGGAGGCTTGGTTCCAGCTGGGAGCTATAATTGATATTATTATCTACAATGCAAATAACTATAACTCCATGTACTTCCTTTTCAGTAGGTTTTTCTTGGCAGGATAAGTTGACCCTTACTGTTGAATTATTCATTTTCTCCCCACTTAAAATATATAGCCTATTTCTTTATTCCACTAACATGACAGTCTGTTCAAGAGCTTAGCCAAATAAGGCCCAGTTCATGCACATTTTGAACCTGGTTAAAAAGCCTCACTGGGACCTGGATAATATAAAAAAAATACGCTGTCAAATTTTGTAAATTGATAGCAAACTACATATTAACACATCAGTTAATTATATGAAAATCACAAATTTGGTATGATTTGCCAGTGAGCCCAGTGTAACCTGGATGCAATCAAACTGTAAGCAAAGAACAAGCAATAAATCTACTTGTTCAGGATAAACAAACGTGAGGTGAAGAGACTACAAATTAGGCAAAAAAGAGGAACACACACTGGTTACAGGCCGAGTGGTAGCAGGAAGATGATGTGTTCGCCCACGCGCTCGCCAGAGCATTTGCCTCAGCAGTATTCCAGCTACCACTGGCAGAATTCAGAAGCTGGCTTCCAAACTGCTCCTTCAGGGTGAGCTTCATTCCTCCAGAGTAGAGAGACAGCATTGCCACTCCTGTAAGGAGATGGGCTCCCGTCCTCAGGAAGGGAAATGTTCTTTAAAAAAAATGACAATTGATATGGCTACAAAACTTTCTTCTCTGAGTGATATTGGCTTCATCAAAACTGGTAAAATTTGCTGAAAACTAACCAGGTTTCATATTAATTGCATTATCTCCTCAGGTAATGTCATTGGACAAGAGGTAGTCTCTCCACAGAGTAGGAGATTAACCCAGTACAGCTTAATATATGTCTCTAAAATGGAATTTCTGCTTCCGTGGGCTCAGTTTTGTCTGTAGGAATCTCTCTGAATGTAGGGTATTTGCCTGCAATTTTATTTCCAGTGAAATAGAGATTAACTTTTACAATTTTCTTAGATTGCTTATTGTTGCATATGAAAACCTTATGAAAGGAAGGTCCTGTAAAATCATGACTCAGGCCTGTTACTTTGGCTAACTAGAAAAGGACCATGGGAAAGAGAGTCGGTTGAATTAGTTATATAATCACCACATGTTCACATTGTCATGTATGGTGATTGTTTGAGTTATGTTTGTTTTGTTTTAAAACTATGTGACTCATAATGGGCTAACTGCTTAAAAAGGACTGGTTTTGGAATAAAGCAGATGAGGGATATTTTGCTGTGTCTCTTTGTTTCCAGTCGCTGAATGGTATAGTTAAACTACTTTTGGATTACAGTACATACTACATTACATTATATTCATAATTAGCAGCTAAAATGTACCTCTAACTCCTTACAGGAAAGCCAGCATTCTTCTAGCCATTGGATGTTGCATGCTTGAAAATTAATTAGACCATCACAATGAAAGTAGGAAACATTCAAGGGGATGGTGTCGGGCAGTAGTGTAACTGAGAGGACACGTGAAAAGCACCTCAGCGGATGTCCCTCCCATCACAGCAGAGGTTGAAGGGAAATTTGGAAGAGTATCCTTGGTCCTATTTGAACTGCAAGTCCCTAACATTCCAGAGAGGCCAGTTGCAATGCTCCTATCTCACAGATTTTCCCCCCAGCTTTTCATACTCCAGAGTGCCCACGAGATCAAATGTTTACCATTACTCTTTCTTCAGAATCTCCCAGTATTTCCCAAGCTAAATATTTAGCCTTGTACTCCTTTTTTTCCAATGTTCTTCCCATATACAACGTCACCATCTCCAAAACTCTTCCTGCTCCAATCCATCCAGGCCTAAATCCACCCACCCACCCTGTATATCCTGTTTCACTCTCCTTGTTGGCCTAATGCACTCCCACTTTTCCCAACCCCTACTTCAGTTCTGTTTTTATTCTGTCCTGCTGTCCTCGGTTCTGACTCAAAATACCTCCAACTCCTTTTCCCCTCACAGCTTTAGGTGCTCCTGTTTCTCTCAGCTTTCAGGTTCTTCTGTTCTGTTGTCAGGCTCCCAGTTGGAGGCTCTACATTTGTGGTATGTGGGTGAGGTGCTCATCTTCATCTTGTAATATTACCCCTACCCATTGGCACTCCCTTCTCCCTCCTGTCTGAAAACAGCCTGGTATTCCCAAACCTGCTTTGTCTGGGTAAGACTGTCAATAAATAATAAATAAATAGCACACAGGGACTAAAATATTATTTACTAACACCAATGTCCAATGGCACATGAAGGATAGAAAAGAATGCTATGTCTGAGAAAAAAAAATTACTATATGTTATCCAGAGGATTGTGTAGTCAGAGTGGTTTGTTTCATCATGAAGTCTACCTGATGAAGCAAAATAGGACCCCTCAGGTAGATGCGCCAGGGAGAGGAAACAGCAGAGCAAAATAGCTCCTGGTTATATATCAGTGTGTACCTGTTTCTAGTATGCTGGCAAGTCAGAAGTTACATCATATTTCTTTGGGCAGTGCCAGCTCTGAAAGGAGAAGTGTCCAGGCAAGGGTTTCCTTCTGCACTTTTTTTCTTGTTATACTAAAACATCCTTGTCCATGAAAGCCTCCCGCTGTGGTGGTCCATACAAAATAAGTGCAAGGCAAGAAAAGGAAAGGCTCTGGGGGCTTTCCTCCTCCTGCCTTTCAAGTCATTAGTCTGTCCCTTCCTTGAGCCCTTTTGCTAGGAGATCCCAAAGAATTAATGCTCAAATTACCCTTTTGGTGGCTGACCTTGAGGCTTCCATTTGCAGGTTTCCTTCTTTTCTTGGCCAGAACAGCTTTCCTCATTCCTTTTCCTTCACTCATTGATCTGCCCTGCCAAGTGCTGGACGTTTGTGGGCAATGAAAGTTGAGGACCCTGACAACAGCATACCTAGATCGTCTTCACAGAGCTTTGCTAAGACAAAGATGTTGCTGACATTATTGAGCTGGTGACAAGCATCATGCATGCATACCTCAAATCTCTTGTCAAGTTAGAGCTTCTACACTCAAAGCTACAAAGAGAGGCAATTAGCTTTGCAGAGTGGTTTAGTGCCAGATGTTAAGACAAAAAATTGCATGCCTATTAGGTTTTAAGTCTTACTGGATCATTAAGCCCAGCTAGTGGACTATTTAATGCCATATATCAGAATATATTTCTTCTGCAGAGGCTTCTTTGGATCTCTTCCTCTGTGGCAGGGTGAGTGCTGATCAGGCCTGCAGCATGGTAGAAAGTAATAGGTGAGCATTTCAGCAGTTTGCAGGCAAGATCAAGATTCAGACGGTCACCATGGGATGCATCAAGAAGGTGAATGAATGTTCATTCTCAATTTCTCATTTTCAGTTTCTACCGCATGAAACTCCATAGCTCTCCCAGACACCCATTGACATTCCTGTCAGTCTTTAGTTAATTAATCTGTTAATCTTCTGTAATCATTTCAGTGAATAATGAGGCGACTGTACTACTGAAAAATATCAAGGCACCTAGAACTGGCAGAAAGTTTTGAACAAAATTTTTAAACTTTACCAGAGCCTGTTGGACAGGAAGAAACAGTCAAAAGACAAAGCACTTTAGAGAAACCCAACACATATATCCACTGGGAATGCTATGCTGCAGCCCATTCCCATTTCATTTTACTCCTGTTTTACTCCTGTTTTTACTCCTTGACTCATTACATATTGTTCATGATAATACCAATTATCAGCATTACTTCAGAATTGTTTTCCTCCTTGCTTTCACATGCTCTTCACAGGCTAACTTCCCTCAGTGGCTCAACAGAGCCAGTGTCTCCCAGAGAACACAGCCAGGCCATGCAACCAAATGGATTTAGGAGAATCATTCTGCACAAATCCTGAAATTGACTTCAGCTAGTAGTTTCATACTGAAATGATGATTAATATGTGGTTTTTTGTATGTCAGAACAAGCACAGCAATGCCTGTGAGCAGGATGATCTACTAGCACTTGCTTTCACTTTATTCTCATACAGAAAAGTAAGGCTTGGATGCTCAGAAACATCCATTGTAATACTCTTGGGACTTTGTGCCACAAAGATATCACTAAATTACTATAAAATAAAATGGCAGAGAGTTTTAAAAAACATAAGGTATATTTATCTGTCAATTTAATATTTCTTTAACTAAGCAGTTAAGAAATACAGATATAAGAAAGCCTTCATGAGACAGCTGTCCCATAAAGTCTTTTTCTCCTCCTTGGGATTACAATATTTTTCAACAGTGAATACCTACAAGATGAAATTAAGGCTTTTAGCTGGTTAGAACTTGTGCAGAGTGCTCCGTCTTATTCATGTCCATGCAAGGTTTTTTTGTGAAGAAACAGATCTGGTTGAGAGAAGTTCAGTACTATTACAGTGGCATAAGAGACTAGTCCAAAATAATAAACACTTAGAAAGGATAAAATTATGCAAGAACAAAGCACTCTGTAAACATCTTTTAATCCTCAGATGTTCCTGTGCCTGTTTCCCTTCCCTGATTTATAAACCAGGCTGTTCAAGGCCACACACAAGTCAAGAGCTGAGCCAAAACTGCCTTCTGATGCTTGAATTCCAGTTTTGAAACCCAAATGTATCTCTCCTCTTTTATTTTTACACTCTGACCACTACTCAAATTGCTCCTTTACTAAAAAATATTTTAAAAAAAGAATACTGAAGCCTTTTGACCCTTGTGCCCAGCAAATCCCATCCTTGGGCTGCCAAGGACCTTTGCAGAACTCAGTGCTTTACAGTTTTGTAGTCTCCATAGTTCAAATAACTTTAACCTCAGCAGACATCAGATATTCATTTCTTTTTCCATATCTGAATGGCATCTGGATTCACACAAATTCTATCCCCTTAGCAACAATTTTGTTTGGTGACTTGCAAGAGAATAAGCAACCTTAGGGAGAACAGACACCCAAGAACACAAGTAAGCAGTAATAAACCAATAAAGCTGCCAGGAGAGCAACTACAGCATTTCCCAGGTTGGAGACCTGTCTAGGCTCACAGTCATGCTGTTATCTTCAAAGACAAAGTCACTTGATTGTTTTTATTCCTTCATCATAGCAACAGCTTCCTTTCCTCCCAGTTCAGCAATGACATCTTGCATCCTCCCTACCCATAAAATAGATCCCTGCCTCTAGCATTGTGCTGATGAAGAATTCTGCTTTCCTGATTGATTGCCAGCCGAGACTGCTCAGATGCAATTGAGGGTGATTCAAGCTTTTGGATAAACAGTCTTAAGTTCCTGCATACCTGAATCTGAGCCAGATTCCTGCAGTAGCATTGCTCACTAGAGCTAGCTACCACCTCCAGATCCAAACAGCATTTGAACTAAGTTCTCTTGAAAGGACATCAGTGTTGAGATATTAGTACAAATAGAGAACAATCTCCAGCTTTGTGTCTTTGGTAACATATAAGGCTGCACACTTCTTTTCTGTATTTATAATACAGACTTTTGGTTTATCATTTGTCTACTTCATATATCAGTGGCACATATTTTGACAAATGAAAAGCATTAATGTGCTGTCTTTTGATGAAGCAGCTGGTATATCTAGCTTCAGTTTAGCCTGACTCCTATCAAAGACTCCTTTAATTCTAACCACAGATGCACAGAAATAAAGAGGATTATTTATTTTGTTACACTTGAAGGGGATCACAAGTGCTACCAGGTCCCTAGCATATTTGTTGTATTTTCTTTCTCCGCTGTTCTTTCATCTTTTTCCCCAAGTCTTTATCTAAAATACAGTTATTGCACACCTCAACTAAACAAGGCAAATCTGTTTGCAGTTTTTCTATGGTCCCAAGCTAGGAAAAAGCTTTTTAACTTTTGCCTATCCCATAGGCATGAGTAGGACATGTTTTCTAGAGGAAACTTTCTTGCAAAGCAGAGAATCATGCTTGGTGTTGCAATTTTTGCACGAGCACCACACAAGGAAACCATGTAGTCTTTCGTTCCCTTGTACTTGGCACTGGTGAGGCCACATCTCAAAACCTGTGTTCAGTTTTGGGGCCCAAAGAAAGACATGGAGGCACTGGACCATGTCCAGAGAAGAGAAAGGAAGTTGGTGAAGGGTCTGGAGCACAAGTCCTTTGAGGAGTAGCTGAGGGAACTGGAGTTGTACAGCCTGGAGAGAAGGAGGCTCAGGAGAGACCTTGTAACTCTCTACAACACCTGAAAGGAAGCTGTAGCCAGGTTGGAGTTGATAGCTTCTCCCAAGTAACAAGTGACCAGACCAGAGGAAATGGCCTCAAGTTGCACCAGGAAAGATTTAGATTGGATATTAGGAAAAATTTCTGACTGAAACAGTGATCATGCATTGGAAGAGGTTGCCCAGGGAAGTGCTCAACAGGCATGTGGATGTGACACTTGGGGAAATGGTGAAGAAGATGGTGCTAGATTAATGGCTGGGTGGTGCTAGGTTAATGACTCAATGGTCTTAGACGTCTTATCAACTGTAATGATTCTATGATTTTATGTGTGAGGCAAATACAGGGATATGGAAGTGGGAACTCTGTCAGACCTGGGCTTGTCCAGAGCTTTCTGAAAGACAACTGAAAGGCAAGACAAGGCCAAGCACACTGTTCAAATGCTATTCCTTTTTTTGTGTTTCAAAGGAGGCTGTTCAGAGATTCAAGTGCCACCAGAGTAGGCTGTCTAAAGTCAAAAAAATGAAGACCTGGTGTTATCATCAGAGGTGTAGTATCTTCTGCTGTTCTTCTGAAGATTTTGTAACCTCACTTTAAAAATTCATCACCTTTGTGGCGCTGTACTGTGATCTTTGACTGAATGGCATCTGTGAGTCTGTTCAAGGGCTCTGTTCAAAAATCTGTTCAAACCCTCACAGATTGTGAGGGTTTTCAGAAATTCTCAGTGATTCTTTTCCCCCACTTCCCTTTGCCTGGGAGTAAAGTACTTGATTATTAGTAACTGCAGAATACATTTATCTGTAGAAGGGAAGTGAGGCTTTGAATGATAGGGGTGTGATCCACCCTACAGGAGAACAAGCTGGACTTAGACATGCTTATCTATCTCATATGGAAAATTTATGCACATGCATCAGTGCTGTAGCTTTATCAGTTCGTGGAGCTAAAGCAAAAGCAAGTCTTTTGGATGGCATGAGAATTACATTGTTGTTTTTTTTTTTTTGTAATGTATTTATTTTCAAATTATGTTTTTATTACGTATTGGAGATAATTTAGTTCAAATTTAAAAACTTGAGAGTGGCATAAGACAGGAGTCACGTCCAGTGTTAATGCTGAAAGATCACTGGCAAGCGTGAGCCCATTTAATAAAAAAATGGAAACTCCACAGAGTTCAAGATATCTTCTTATCTTTTGCTGTTGAATGACCGACAAAAGGAAGGGAAGTGACTCACTATCACTGAAACTAAATGGAAGATTCATATTTTGTTCAGTTATGAGCTTAGCTATAAATTATTCAGGAAAAGTTGTTTCCTGACAAAGAAATTGGCCTTTTGTGTTCACAATGTCCTAGCAATCCTAACAGGTAGCACCTGTATGGAGAAAAATAAATTGACATCCACGGATGAAAATTTTATTTGTTGCTATCAGTCTGTTGAAGAAGGTTGTTAAAAATTATAGTTCTGAAAGTGAAAGAAAATTTCATAAAATCCCAACAGCTTTGGTGCTTAGACTGCGCATAAGTACAATTTTTCAAAAAGGTCGTATCTAAACTGTCTAGAACACAGAAATATATGACCTTGAGGACTTAAAAAATGACACCATGGAATCTTCAGCATTTTTTGCAGCAGGTAGATCTCGGGCTATGTGAAAATAATTCAAACTCTTCCTGAAATAATACAGGAATATAATTCAGATAAAATGCTGATGTTAACATAGCCTTTTACTTGCTTAAAAGTCCAGTTTTGCATTGAAGTCAGCAGAAATGCAAGATGTCATGCACATTTTCAGCAGTACAGCACATGCACTCAAGTTTGAAAGGCACTGGTAGCCAAAAGAAGCATAAGAGACACAGGGCACAGAGGACCCCAAGTACTCAGGAGTTCAGGGGGCCCCTCCTGCCCTAGAGTGGCATGGTTACCCCACTGTTCTACCAGCCCAGCTGAAGGCCATGCTGGGCCCATGCCTTAAAGAGCTTCCATCACTTGTTGTGGAGGCAGGATGCAGCCCAATTCACCACAGAATTTTAAAGGGGTAGAAAGTGATTAATGTTCAAAAGTGATTAATCTTAGCATAAGCTCCTGACGTACTCGGACACCAGCTGGATGCAGCCATCTGCGTGCAGGCTGGCAACAGCTGCTCCCACAGCCTGGCAGAGGAGCTGGCAGAGCACAGGGAGGAGCTTGTGCAAATCAGGAGTGTGTGCTGAAGGGCTTCTTTCCCTTGCTATTTCTCCATGGGGAGAAAGAAATTTATTGTACTTTGGAAGGGAGGGAGGTATGTTAAGCTGCTATGAGATGTTAAAAGAAAAAAACAAACTCAAACAAAAAAAAAAAAAACAAAAACAAAAAAACACACAAAAAAAAACCAAAACAGGAGTACTTTACAAAATAGTTTGAGCTGTAACAGAGAAAAGAATGAACTTGAGATCCCATGAGTAACTCCTGTAAAGATTTCTCACATCCATTTTCCAAACATCTCAGATTACTGACCATGAGAGCTGGAGGACTTTTGTTGTTGTTGTACTGTCGAATTTCTTCTTGAAGTCACCTATCTGAAAATTAAATATATCAGGATGCAATAAAAACTCTTGAGATCATCTTTGGGATCTCAATTATTGTCCTCTCTTTCTGAGGAAATTACAATATCTAATTTTACTTTTGGTTTCTAAGTGGATTAATTTAAATAAATCACTGAAAAAGAGTCTTGTAGCCCTAACATTATATCCCCTCGAGTACCACAACAAGTTCCATGGACTTTGGGTTAAGTAGTATATTTATTTAATATGGATGAGAATGAGTTTTATTCCTTGTCTACAACAGCCATTCCTTAGCAATGTGTGAAAAAACCTCACAGTCTCATCATGTCCTTTGCCCTCACACATTTGACCGACACAGTGATATTACCTTGTACATAAGTTACATTTTCTAGTACATGGTATAAATATTCCATGAGAACAGGCTAATAAGTTTTCCAAATGAACTTCACCTTTTTTTTTTTTTTTTTTTTTTTGAGGCTACAAAACCTTCTTCTGTTTTAGGGATTAAAAAAAAAAAAAAAAAAAAAAGGTCATCTTCTTGTGTACCCAGAGCACCTGTGCAATGTCCACACAAAAGGTGCCAAAGTCTTGTCCAGAAGTAGTGCTGGCTGATGGGTAAAAGCATGGACTACTCTCTGTATGAGAGTTTGAACTAGAGAATGTCAGAGATCTCTTCAGACTCTTTAAGATTTGGTGGTTTTGCAGTGTTAATTTTGGCTTTCTCTCAGGCTTTCTCTCAGGCTTTCTCTCAGTCCTTTATAGCTCTGGCCAGTGCCCATCACAATGACAGCCTCATGCAACAACAATGTTTAGAGATGGGAAAAAACTCATTCTTGCAGTCTAAGGACAGAAAGGTAAGACGTTACGTGAACTCTTCTCTTCTTTCTAACTTCTGCTTTTAAAATGGATTTGTTTCCCCAAAGGAGAAGAAAAATCTGGAAGTGAGACATAGCTAAATTCTTCCTAGCCTCTTTCTGCCCTATCTTCCCAAGTAACTTTCTGAGAAGAAAAATGGTGAAATGCTTTCTTACTTGGCAACTTCTTATCATTTTCTCTAAACAGTACATGTACCCACAGTGCCTCTTTCTCCTTTCAGCTGGAGATCTCAAATATTCTACATTATTATGTGACACAAACTAAGGCAGCAAATCATGATTCTAAAAAAATGACCAGAAGTACTCATCTTCAAATGTTTCTCTATCCTTACTCAGAAGACATGTAGCTGAGCAGAACCCACATGGCAAATACCCCAAGCACTGCAAGGAGACTCTGCTTTCAAACAAGAGGAACATCTGTTTCGAACAGCATTTCCATGTTTTCATTCTCTCCAGCAGTATTTTTTTTTAAATCAAGCTATTTTCATAAAAGCTTCTTTTACTTTCTTTATCTATCAATAACATTCTTCAAATGAGCAAGTTATCTTGTAAAGCCAATGTTTTTCAACTGGATTAATCCTAATTAAGCAGTTAATTCACACTGAGACATTGAAGAAACTGGCCCTGTTTTCTGAGGAACCCTCGGGAACTTGACCCATACAGGATAAAATAAATTAATGGACTAGAGCTTTTTATTTAAGTGCTTTAGTTTGAGTATTTGAGAACTTAAATTTAGGCTTGTATTTTTCCTTAAATTAGAAGAAATCTGAAGAGTGAAGAGATGTTGCACCCTGGCTAATGCAAAGCTGTCCATATCAACTTGTCCTACTGTACCAAAATACGACACATTCTAGCAGACTCGTGGATCCTCTTTGTTGAAAGCTATAGTTAGATCTAAATTACCAATATTAATCCACAAAGCTCTTTTCTTTAAAAAAATACCACAAATCATTATCCCGTGTTAGTACAAGTCAAATTTTGCTGCCCCTAGTAGAAGTTCTGGGTTTTGAACAAAGCTGCTGTCCCCATGCACACTCTGTGTTCTGCTGACCTAGTGGGCAGCTGCGGTGGTTGGAAAGAATGAGCCCTGTGAGTGGTCTGGCCATCGCATTATCTCACCACTCAACAGTCAGGTAACTTAAAGCCCCTGTTCTAGCCCTCATTTTTACAGAGGAACCCTAACTTTAGATTCATCTGTCAGAGAGAAGCTTCACTGGCTGCAATGCAAAGAAAAGGGGAATTTCACTCACTTCCAACAATTAGGCTGAGCTCTCTGCTAAGATCAAAGAGGTCTAGTTGACAAAAAGGTGTTTCCTTGAGCGCAATTCATTTTGCCCAAATAGCGTTCAAAAGTCTTAGAAGTACTTGAAGGGACGGTGGCCTGGTTCAGTAAAGCACCTAAGCAAAGCCCTGCAAGCTGCAGTAGGTCTGGGAGACCCAAGCCACAATGCACATCCCACCACCTGGTCAGGGTCTGCAGGCTGGTGGCAGAGCAGGCAGGGGAGATTTACACAGTCACACAGCTGCTCCCATTCACATCCCAAGAATTGAGCTCAGAGCTTTACTCAGAAATGATTTAAGGTTCAACTCCAGCCCCTTCCAATACAGTCATCAGCAGGTGACCTTTTTGATGAACCTCAGCGGGAGGCAGCCCTGGCAAAGGGGAGAGCAGAGAGCAAGAGGCAGCAGGTGTCTGAGAAAGCTCCTCTTACCAGAGTCCATCAGCAATGACATTATTGGTAACATTACTGAAACGGGTCCTGTGTCAAACATAAGGCTCTTAATTGCTGATCTGCATCAAAACAGGGGTCCTAAGGATTTATTTGATAAAAATCAACATAAGCAACCAATTTACTTTTTTTTTTTTTTAGGAGATTAAAAGAAAATATTGTGGGTTATGAGTTTTAGAGAAGGATCTAAATTCAAACCTCATGTTGAAGGAACAGATCTCAATGAGAGTATAGTGTCTTGCCACACGTTATTGCATTTAATAAACCCATATGCACAACTATCCCTGGATGTTAGGCTGTTCAGGCTGGGATCTGCCTTTGCAGTTAAGATAGTTCTACTAACTCTTTTCTGTCTGGAAATTGAAAACTTGAAATGTAATAAGCAGAGAAATTTTTAAAAGCATAAGAAAGAGGAAAGAATAAATAAAATTTCTTTTTCTCACTGAAGAAAGAGGAAGATTAGTGGTAGAGAAGGCTGCTGATAGCAATTTTATACAGACCAGTGTCACAGAATGCTGTCCTCCTCATCCTCCTCCCTCTAGCCTGACTCAACAAGGGCAGCTGCTAATCCTTCCATTTTTAGCACAATGCAAACCTTTCACTGTTCACTAATCTGTCGCCACATCAGCAGCATCAGCTGATGTGCAACCTCTTTTGCCTGCAACCCCGTAGTTCTCTGCCAGCATGCCTGATCCTGTATACACCTCCTGCCCAAAATTCAGTGCCTTGAAAGGTTTGTGGGGAGAGCAAAACACCACCCCTTGAATGGTGCCTCCGGAGAACTTGGGCAGCCTGAGTTTTAGTTTGTTTTCTTTAAAAAGCAGTTCGGTTGAATAGAGCTCAGATTTACAGGACAAAGGGGGAGAAAGAACCCTGCTAAACTGTCATTAATCTCACTGCAGTGGTGGAAAGAAATTCCATTTGTGTTCCTAGGGAGGGTCTTTGCTTTATGATCCAGCAAATGCTGGATGCTACAAGGCCGTTTGAACTTGTGCCAAATTCAATAGAGACCCACAGCAGTGGAAAACAAAGTCATAATCTACAGCTAACTAAACTTCTACTATAAATTGTAGGGATATACCATACCATTAAATCCACAGCTTTGGCACTTAGACTAGTTTGAATTTGAATCCACCATATTTTTTTATAAGTAAATCCTAATATTTTTTAGTCAGTACCATACAGAGAAGGAAGATCTGCAGAGTGCAGCAAAAATAGTTTTGCTTTGGTCTTCATTCATCTAAAGACCCTTTTGCACCCTTCTGGTAATATAGAGGACTGAGTACTGATACAGATCATGCAAGAAAGGACGTCTTCATGAAACTGAAGAAGGTACACTTAAGCTGTATGCAACTGTATATTACAAAACGTGTATACCACCACTAGTTTAAAAGAAATTAACAAGACAAAGAGCAAATGAACAAAAAAAAAATCAAAAATCCAAACTGCACAGTGGTAAAGGGACATTGATATACAATGCCTCACATCCGTTTGTTTGGTCCTGAGAAATTGTGGGATACCTTGAATTAGCTGTTATATAATGCATGGCATAAAACACAGCACATAATTCACTCATACACTTTAAAAGCACTTGAATTTCTAAATCATCTCTGATACCAATAACATAAGAGGCATTTAAACTTTACAAAGAATGAAATGTTCATCTGAAATTAAATTTGGTATCATTCATATGCAATAACCTCGGTCCCACATCCAGAATATGGAATGTTCCTCCCTCACCCACTGTGTTTTTTTCCCAAGGAGAACTGTCCAGGCAGAAAATATGTCCTCTTGTGCTTGCAAACAGCTCTCTCAGAAGCAGCAGGACTAATGCACACATGCAAGGACACAGGCTGCAGACACATCCCTGCATATAGCACGAGGTAGTTCAAAGCAATTGGAAGCTGTTTCTGCATCTTTGGCAACCCCCCAGAGAAAATGGTCTCAAAAGTGGGACATGGCCTAGGTACTGATGGGGAGGGTTGGTTACTCAGCTCCAGGGACAGCACACTGCATATTCCTGCTAGTTGTTTTTCACCATGGTGCGTACCAAAGAGCTTTTATTACCACTAAAACCAAAAACAACCCAACCAGGAAAGTATGCAAAAGTGTCTGAGAGTTGAATTATATCAGCTCTGAGGTGGCACACAGTAGCAGTAGTTAGGAACAAAGCAATCATAGGAGGCAACTTAATAATGTAATTGACTTCTACATTAGGTCAGAATTGCTACAAATGTCACCCATCTGTGAAGCAGTCGGATTTTCTGCTTGAGTTCAGCTTTATTCAGTAAGCCAAGGGAAAGAGGAGTACAGAGGATGTAGACATAAAAAATTCAGGCTCTTGGCTTTGGAAGAAACAGGAAACAAAATTACATTGTCTGAGGAACTTCCTACAGCATGATTTTGCAAGGCAGTCAGATTCAGTTATCAACAATACAGAGCACTACCCTATTATCTTAGGACAAAACCACTCCCAGTACAATTTCACCTTCACAGTTGAGCTTGCTGTGTTAAAAAGTGAAAAATAAGGAAAAACTCCTTGAGAAAGTGCCAAAAAGTGTCATTACAATAATGTAGAGAGTGATGTAATACAGCAGGTGTTTGGAAACATGACATTTTATTTACTAGCATGGCACTATCTACTGAAGATTCCATAAAGTAGAGGTGGCCCCAATTTGCTCTTGTGTGGAACATGTGTACTTCAGGACATTAACTCCTTCTCTCATTAGACTGCATGTATGACAGAAAATACCAGGCTGTCCTACAGCCTGAAGCTCAAGGGAATTTCTCCATGCAGGAGGAGGAGGAGGGAGATACTCACCAGATCTTGTCCCATGGCTGCAGAGAGGAGTGTCCAGCACATGCACCCACATGTAAGCTCAGGAGCAGGCACGAGGCTCACAGACTGAGAATCAGATTAAAACCTGTTTGCTAAAGGCCTCTTCAGGCAACCTTGCACAGAGCCTGGCACCCATGGGCAGTAGGCAGGGAATTCCTCAGTGACCCCACGGGGAGGACAGCCATCCCTGGCACAGGAAAGTGATCTCCATACCATATTTGTTATGCAGGGAAAGTGAAGGCAGCCCTGGATAGACACATTAAATACAAAATGGATTTCTCAACCATTCCTTTATAAAAAAATGTTTCATTGTTCTTTTTTAAAGAGAGAGAAAAAAGCTTAAAAAGCTTTGCCTGCTGGTGTCCATCACTCTGCATCTGAAAAGCCTCCTTCACTACTGGCAAATGCATATTATGCCTCTACATATGGAGGCATTTCTCCAAAATTCAAAGGCAAGTAAAATCTGCCTCTTCTAGCTAACAAGGAGATGAAGCATCCGTGGGTTGATCAGCATTTTCAAAAGGAACCAGAAGTTTTTAACATGAGATTCATTTGAATAAGAAACAAAAGCAAGATTTAAACTGAAATTAAATTCATTGACACAAAAGGCTCAACTGTGATACAAAAATATAAACAATGTGATTCTTAACAAGACACTGATTCATGTTTCCTTTCTAGAATTTTTTTTTTTTTTTAATCAGTACTGGTAGGAACATATAGTCCAGTAAATAACATTTTTTACTTTTCTCTTTCCTCCACTCCCTTTCCACCCAGTTACATGCTTATAAAGAGAGAGTGGTTACAGCAAATTCAATGTCCAGACACTTGAGAAGATGTTGCAGTGAACACAGACCACCCACTAACTTCATCTGCCTTGTTTTTATAGTCCTGAATTTTTTGAGATTTTCCACTGCCCTTTACAATGAAAAACATAAGCTTTTTCTTTTCCTTATTAGTTTTTATATACAAAGGGCAAAATGCAAGGGCAGGTCAAGGAGAATTTGTTATATGCCAGAAAATCCAAGACACCCCTCTACACACGTTGGGTTTCCTCTCAATTTGTGTGCCATCAGTCAAAGTAACATTTTCATTTCCACTCACATTGTAGCTTCAAAATCCAAACTGGTTTCTCACTAAGTTTACTCTCACAAACCTGCTAGACAATGACCACTGTAGCTTTCCTTTCTCACATGAAGCTTACCTCTCTTAAAAGTAAATTACATAGATAAAACAGAAGTGAAATTAGCCCAGAAACACCAAAATTTTAGTGTGATTTCATGGGTCAAAGCTGTTAAAAAGCTTTCTTCCCAGAGTCTAGAAATTCTCTAATAATAAATTAATAATAGAAATAATAAATATTTGCTTGCATAACAGTGTGTGTGCTATCACACAAAACTATGTTCTTGGAGGGGTCTGCAAATGGGATCTTACCACTAACAGGGACAACAGAAAAAGAGAAAGTTTAAATTATATTTCACTGTTGAAAAAAAAAAAAATCTAGATAGCCTGCTTGCTAGTGAACATATTGGCTTTGCTGTTCACTTCCAAAGGTCACCTTCTTCCTGCTGTGGAGCCTTCTGCCACATATCTGTCCAGTCTAACAATTTTTGCCAGACAGTTTTTGTTAGATTAGGTTAATTATTAACACAAATCACAAAAACAACCCCATCACAAAATCGTTTTATTTTACTTGCAAACTGGGTACATTACTGACAAAAGCTGAACAAGCTTAATCTACCATAAACAGTGGTCAGGTGTTACATTTACATAGCTTTTGTTAGCAGTGCTTCAGAAAAACACACATAAATAGGGATCACTTCATCCTTCAATAGACTTAATCAATTTGGAATTTTTGAATGATATACAGTGATGATTTGTAGGACAAAGCACACCTTTAGTGAAATACAGAAACCGGGGGGGGGGGGGGGGGAAGGAATATTTTAAGCAGGTCAGGCATCACCACAAACTAAAAAACATATCCTGAATCACAGAGTAAGTTCCTTATAAACAGGGCTGTGTAAGTTTTACTGACTGCAAATGGTCAACAGCTTTGATTTTCAGCTTCACTGCAAAGGTTCAAACCCACACATCTCATTTTATCAGTAGACAAACATCTATCTCAGGGTAAAGCACAGTCCCATAGCTGAAACTTGACACCCTGAATGCTAGATATCCAGACTTACTGAACTGTGTGGGTATCTTTACATGATAATCCATCTGTAAAGGATACAATGAATTTCCAGTTGCCTAATTTTCTTCCCTTGACTTACTACTGAATTGCCTGCTGCAATTCTGAAGCTTTTCTGCGGAAAAGGGTTGATTTCTCATGGGTAAAAGCAAGCTAAACACCTGAGGAAAATAAAAATACCCCATCACTAAAACTCCACCAGCATAGACACTATATCCTCAGGGAAAATTTCAAAAGCAGGTATTCAGAACATTGCCTAATTGAGAGTACTTTTGACAGCAATTATGTTTGAAAACCAGTGCCAGAGGAGCAATTTTTATTTCTGTACAATCACTGGGCTTGGGGGGGGGGGGGGGGGGCGTTTTTTGAAGTTTGCACGGTTTGAGAGTTTTGTTCAATTTTTTTTTCAATAAAATGTTTTCCATTATTCTTCTTGATGCATTTTACAAAGGTTTAATGAAGACAGCATTTAGTCTAGCTATTGTCAACAGGTCAGACAAAGATAACTCTATTGGCAGGTTTCAGTCAGCAGTCAGAACATGCTCTCAGGACACGCTTGCACACACTAAAGCTCACTCTGGTCCCACAGGGCGTGTTCTTGAGGCAACAGGGGCTGCCTCAGTTGTCTAATATGGTAAACACTAGGAAAACAGCTAGAAGACCCTTGAGGATGAACACCAAACTATAGTTTAACAAGACTGGAGAACATTCTGGATTCCTGGCAAAAAAGATACTTTCTCATTGTAGGCACCAGCTCACTTAACGCCACTAACTTCAAGGCCTTCTCACCTACAAAACACAGCTAATCAGAGTTTAAATTAGCTTTCCTACATCTCCTGGGTAAACTCTGTCTGCACCCCTGCCAAAACACACTACTCTCCTCCCCTGCATTTCCAAACAATCCTCACCATAGGTGTTTCCCCTGCAGCTTCTCACAGAGCTGTGCATATAGCTGTAAATTGCACAGCCACACCAAATGATAGGAGGCAGATATGAATGCATGGAAGTGTTGGCTGCGTATCCTGGGAACAGGAGAAAGCTGTCAGCCCTGCCTCAGCACTTCTGCTTCTAGCTCCTCTCCCCCTTCATCCAAAAACTAGACCTAAAAGGAAGAAATATTTCCAGGCTCTAACTTCAGCTTCTGCCCCCGAGCTCTGACGGGTCTCTGCCCAGCCAGCCCCTAATCGCAGTCGTTTTTCACGTTCATTTCGGGACACGCTGAATGCCTGCAGCGCTTTCCTCCCACAGGGAGGGCAAGCCGAAGCTGCTGTGGGAATTCAGCAGCTGCCCAGAGGACAGATAACAACAGGATGTCATTTATCCTCAGCAGCAGGGTTGGAGGTCCTGCCGAAGCAGTTAGAGGTCAAAATTAGTTACCAGGCAATGGCTGCTTAGTGATTCATGCGAAATTAGTCGCGACCTCAGCCAAAGGGACTGCGGAGAAGCGTTCACGTGGCACTAAGGCACTAATTAGCACTGCCACTGGATGGCTCCATGCAGGTCACAGCCGGGTCTGGATCACACGGTGAATTACACCATCCTACTGACGATGCCAGTGTTAATGAAGTGAAAGTTTGGTCCCATGGAAAACTTAAGTCAGAGATTACTGACGCAAATACAAGAGGGAATGAAGGTTCTGCTCCCTCCATGAGCATCAGCCAATGCCTGATTCAGAGAGGGAAAGCAGGAGCCTATTCCAGAAGCTGGACCCTTTACTCCCAATCACTCTTTAAATTAGTCCTTCCTCTTATGTGTTTTAATCCCCGAAAGGCAGTTTTTGTCCTGAAGTACAGGAACAAGCCGATAACAAGCAATGTGTGGGATTAGTAGTGAGTGCATAGCAAAGGTGTAAGATTTGGTGCCACTGTCAAAACACAAGCTTCCTCACTTGCTGACTACAGTGTAACTGAGTGCAGATGAGAGCAAGGGTTGGGTCTATTTTTCACCACATTAGAAGGACTTTCAAGAAAAGTTTGCATTTTGACAATGCAATTCCCTTGAGAAAAAAAAAGTTCTTGTGTCTGATGTATGCAAACACATTATAAGTAAAATCACACAACTGCTTCCATTCTGCATTTTAGATCTTCAAAAATTCAGATTTATTTAGAGAAATAAAATTCTCCACTCAGTCCCAATCATTTCAAAACACTAAAGCCCAGGAGTATCCAAGGAGACACAGTGTAGCAGCTTGCATTTTCTTATTTGATGGTGTAGGGAGAAGACAGAAAAGACAAACTCCTGAGAACATCCCAGTGTTAGAGAAAGTGCAGACCTAGAGCAGCTAGGCAAGAACCAAGAGCACCTGAAGTCCAAATCTAGATTAGGGAGCAGGAGTGATGGCTGTGGTGGTACCATGGGATGCAGCAGAACTCCTGATGGTGGGCAGGTAGTATGCTGACAAATCCTGGCCAGAAGACTGTACAGCCTGCTCTGGAGGCCCATACCCATTTCATTTCAGTAGAAAGCTTTTCTTCAGACATTATTTATTTATTTGTTTGTTTATTAAACTTCCTAAAATTTGACTTGGCAGAGAGAAAAAGGGACTTGGCAGAGAGAAAAGCAACATTTCCCAGTGGGGTAATTTTAAGCCAGCCAGTGAAAATTGATATGAGTTCTTAACCTTCAAGTCTTGTGTTGACATCACAAGCTGTGAAAGTGGAGCCAATGATCAGGGAAGCTGAAGTTTGGGTTACATGAAGTGCTCTCTTTTTGTTTTTCCTTCTAAGCTATTATTGCTTTTAGTGCAAAACTAAAGAATTAAAAGAATTTTAAGGGCACAAGGAGTCACATCTTTAAATAACAACAACAGTACGGGATGGCCTTGGATTTCAAGTCAGTCCAAAAGCAAAGGCAGAAATAAGAAGGAAGCTATAGGTACAGAGCTGGACTAAAAAGACTGCAAGGCTTATGTAAAAGAAGTACCTGCCAAATACAAGGGATTAGATCCTGGAATGTTTAACACAGCCTAAGCAAAGACGTTCTTTCTCCATGACTCCAGAGGAGCAAGGAATACACCAGATGGGGCAGAATGACACTGTTTGCTTGCAAAAGTGCTCATACAATACGACACTACTGCCCATTGTGTCATCAGCTCCAGGAATGCAGGAGCCTGATGGTGACAACCTTTTCCCTCCTGTAGGTTCTGGAAAGCCCAAGGCTCCCTAACTCCATGCAAGGAAGAAATGGTCTGGAAGTGCTGCTTCTCCAGAGAGGAATGCAATTTTGTGGCCATTGCTCTGGACTACAGCTCTAGGGTTAAGCCACTGCCTAAATTATGGCTCTGGAATTTCAGGTACCTGGCTGAGGCAAGAGTTCCCCAAACCTGCTGACTTTTCAGATTTATTCTAGTAAGACTAACCTTTTGAAAAGCTGAGAAGCTGACTGCACAGCAAGCAAGATGCAGAGCACTGGGAGTCCAATCCTGCTCTAACTTATGTCAAATAAGAGTTTTACTGTTGGCTGTAATGGGGTCAGGATGGCATCCTCAGAGCAAGGCAGAGGAAACAAGATTAAAAAGGCAAACTTTTCTAATCTAAATAAAACAGCAGATTTCAGATCATACATTTCCAAACAAAAGTTACTGAAAACAAGGGTTTAAAGAGCTAGTTGCCAATTTTGAATGCAGCTCTTTCCAACAGCCCACTTGTATACATCAACTTACAGTGAGGTTATGGAACTCCAAATCCTTTTACATAGGCTGGGGCAAGTTAACACCTTAACTCTACCTGTTCTTTAGGCGGTTAGGTAAGAAACTTTTAACAAGAGAGGAGAGGAAGGGGTATAACTTAACAGCAGGAGTAGCTTTCCATATTTTTCACACTGTTTGCCACCAACCTTAAACACACAGAAGTTATGTCCTGAAAGTTCTTATAGCAGAAATATGATACCATAGTATGGAACACACCTTCTGCTCATTTGCAGAAGCAGATGTCCTTGCTGCCATGCCAGGCTTGACAGAGATACACAGAGCCTGGAAATCAGTAAATGTTACGAGAAAACTAGGCTCAGTTTTATAGGCCTGACTTCAGTTTGTTGACATGTAATTTAATGCCTCTCTTGAAAGAGCTTATCAAATATTTCAAAGAGATTTCTTTCATTATGTTTACAGGATAAAACCCATAGAATAAAAGCCTATCAGAGTGGGAAAGGACAAGTCTGTGCCATTAAAAGTTTAGACTCTGCAAAATGCTCCATTCTTGCTATGTTTGCCACTTATTCAGTCAAATGAATGACCCCAGAGAGCAGAGTATGCAAACTTCAACCAAAGGGTAAAATAACTCTATCTAACCACAGGTAACAGAAGACTTTTTTATGATCACTCAAGTAAAACTCTAGGCAAAAGCCTGTTATGGTTGTCCTCAATGTAGGCAGGACACAAAAACAAAAAGAAATAAAAGCAAACAGAACTCTCCAAAGCCGGTAACACCAACAGAGAAAATGCTTTTTCTACCACAGAAGTGCTTAAACTCATTTTTTCCTCACTCCTAAGGCTGAAGATAGCTATTCATTTACCTTTTTATGCAATCATATGGAGTCAAATGAGGGTAGCAAAGGCTGAAAAGCCAGAGCTAATGTTAGCACTGTATATTTTTATGACCTTTGGTGTGTTTACAGAATACAGAAGCTATTGTCTGGAATACTTTCTCTCCATGCTGAGGGGGACAGAGCTAGGGAAGAGGATTATGAACAGTTCTCTGTTTGTGCATGAATACCAGAGCTAGCATCTCCACAATACTGGATTGCTTACCACCAAACCAACTTAGGAGCAGACAAGAATTGTTAAATACATATCAACATGTGACAATGAATGGGAAAGCAACATTACATTTATCGAAAAAAAAAAAAAAAGCAACGAAATAATTCTTAGCCTTCTGCTTGAATTTTGACCATCATTTTAGGGCCCACAAAATTCTATATTTTCATATTCTGGACAACTCCTGGTAAATACAATATAAAACAACAGAAATAACAGTGCTTGTGCTGCAACAACTCCATTTTACAATTTTTCTTTATTCCCCATACAGGAAATGTTCCTATAGAAGAGCCATTCCTATTCCCTGGCCATAGAGATTCCTTATCACCTTCATCAGCCATATCCAGTGCTAACTGAATGAGGGAATGTTGCTTTTACAAGCTCTTTGGACACAGGTGTTGTAATTGAATGCTCACCCTAGTGCAGTCTGTTTTGATGGAAAAGTATTCTCAGGTCATAGAAAGACCCCATAAACACGCAAAGGACAGATTTATACATGTTTATATGTTTTATATTTTTCTAGCCATTTAAGAGATAGATTGGTATATAGCTTAAGAAAACTTTCTTCTACATACAGCAATTCCAAGGCACTCCAATGACTGCCTTCCTTTCTGTCTTAATTATTTGAACTGGAAACTTCTGAAAGCAGGGAAGGTCTTTCCAGGGGCTTGAAGATTTTTTTTTGGCAGGATGTGTGCACAGCAGATTTCCCACCTGGACTCCCACAAAACATGATACTTCCAAATAGCAACACTACATTATCACTGTTGCTCCTATACAAAAAAAAAAAAAAAAAAAAAAAAAAAAAAAAAAACCACAAAACCCCAAACAACAACAACAAAAAAACCCCTCTTTTTTTCCCCTATACTACAGTACTGTGGTCAAAATCATGAAACAAAATATTTTTAGAACCCAGAAAACTTCCTGACCATCAACTCAAACCCATCTTTCCATTAGAGGTCTTCCTGTCTTTTCAGCTTTTGTACAGCAAGCAGATAATACTGGCTTAAGGGCTACAAAATTTTTACAAACCTAGAAATAAATTAATAGAATGAGCAACATATCAACCTTCATTGTATTAATTAGTAGAACAATTAAAACTTCAAGAGGAAAAGGACAAGAGCCAAATCTCATGCTGACTTATCTTGTAAGAAAGCATCACTGGTCAGACAGATGGTCCCCCTAACTATAGAACAGATACTGCCTGCTGGCACTGTGCATCTGCAGCCCCTAGAGCAGAAGGTCCTGCACACAGACCCCCGTGGGACTCCCATGACTGGACAGCAGAGGCAGGAGGCAGCCAGTGTGCCCAGCCTCCCACAGGACGAGAGGTTGCTTTGCATCATCTTTCCTCTGGCACTCTCAGCTTACTAAAAACACTGGAAAACCCAGCTTTTCTGAAAATTGTTCCAAGACAAACCCTCTTCTATCCCTAGTTCCTCTCCAAATACCCTCCCCAGTTCTATACAAATCATATACCCTTCAGAAGTTTATTTGCCTGGTCAGAATCTGCTCAATAAATAAACATGTTTGTACTTTGTCAAAGAAATAGTTACAGCCTTTGGTTCCTTTACCAAGGCACCATTTCACATATTAAAAAAAAAAAAAAAATCCTCATATCAATAAGGCTATAATTAATTCTGTGACTATCAGACTGAGCTCTGTAACACTTCTCCAGAGTTGCCCTAGAGTTGACCTGGGGCTCGGTCATTAGTAGGCAGGAGAAGTTGAAGCACCACCATTCCTTAACTGGTTGACCAGAGCTGGTATTTGAGTAACAAAAAAAGTTGTTTTTTCTCTCCTCCAAATGAGCTGTGCTCCTTGGTGTTGTTGAGAAGGAGCCTTCCTTGGGCTGGGACTGGAGTTATTACTCTGGCTGCTCTCTGGCCAAGCTAGCCCAGAGCAGGAGGCCAGAACATATTTAGGCTGTGCTTCTAGCTCATCAGGGGCAGCAGCTGCTCTGGGGAAGATTCTGGATGCAAAGGGCTGAGCATCAACCAGAGTGATTGATATCAACGAAAGAATATCACAACTCTCCACTGCTGGATCTTAAGCACAGACCAGGAGCCAGCAGTTTTGGCATTCTGAGATCTAATTCCTGCATGCGCTGATTTTAGCAGCATCCTGGCTTGCCAGACCTGTGGTTGCATCACTTTTGGAAAAGGCCTTTTATTATAGTAGTAGAAGCAGACAAAGAGGTACAAGACCTAAAGAAAAGCCAAATTGGCAAAATCAGTTCACATTTCATTGTTGTTTGAATTCTAGTAAATACAGCCCTAAGAACAAGGGAAATCTGGATGAAAGCCAGTAGATTCTTTGGCCTGAATCAATGCTGTACTAGAAATTGAAGCAGAGAGAAAAGGCTTTACACATCCTGTCCATCCACAGACTAATCCAACACAGCCATAGGTCCTGGACTTGCTTAACCAGCTCAAAAATCTGGTTTGAAAGAGGCATGAGAGCACTCTTATGACACTGCACAATCTGTTCATACACATCCTCCTGACTGCATTCAGGCCTCCAGCATTGTGCCATCCAGGCTCAGTGTGTCAGTGCCCCTACAAACAAAATAAGCCTCTAAGCACCCTGCACCTCTGAGTGGCAACGTTCAAATGTCTTCCTTACTGTCTTCTGTCAGTCACAACTTCCCTCCCCTCACCTCCCTGCTCCCACCCCTTGCTTTGCAGTGTTTTCTCTCACCTCTAGCCCTCAGTTTCTCTTCCTTCATCAAACCTGATTTAAAACCTTCCTTCTAAAGATAAAAACTCTGTTTGCAATATTTTGATTTAAATAGTTGAGACTAAGGTTTTGAGCATTTTGTATGTACACTGACTAACTAAACCCAAGAATGCTTACATTTGTACTGCTTTATACCTTCAAAAATTCACATTCAAGCTGCTATCAGACAGGTAATCTGTCAAAACTTCACACACCTCCCTTAGTTAAGAACTTAAGTTTTTTTTTCTATGCAGCAGTGGTTCTTCAAAGATACTTATAAATTATAGAATTTTTATTAGTGCTGAATAATGCTTGAAACATTGAAAAACTAAGGGGACTAACATTATTTTCCAACTACATTTTTACAGTCAAAATAAAGGCTTATAGGAAACACAACACTGAAATTGTAAAGAACAAATAATTTCTAAAATGACCAGAACAGCCATCTTTTTACATTCTTAAATAATAATGTATTGCAAAGAAACCAGCAAACTCATGTGATTACCAGAAATAACTACAACAGCTCTCTAGCTCAATTTTTCTGGACAAGCAGCACATACCTTTCCAATTAGAAACTCACAAACATTACCATGTATTTCCAGCATGTAAGACCACAGGGCAGCCCTTCTCTTCCATCCCCTGTAACTTAAGGCACACCAGTATTAACCAGCAGACTTCCTGGTTGCCTAAACACAACCAATCAGCTGTGTCCTAATCTGAGCCTATTTGAAAAATATTTGACTTTTGTCTTGACAGTGTTGCACATGGGCCATAACAGCATAGACAAGACCTGTTGCAAAAAGAAATAGTTTTGGAAATGGCTTCTTCTTGCCTTCAGCGTCTCACGCGCCTCTTTGGGCCCCATCCTGTAATATCCTGGAATACTGGAGAGTTTCCGCTTACCAAAGTCTTCTTTATGACATGACCCATTACATGGGGGAAAGGAATGGATGCCTCTGATATAACAAATGATACCTCCCAACTCTAATCACAGTAATGAGAAGAAAACAATATTTCAGTTTCTCTTTTACTTACTCTCTCAGTGAATAGCCATAGTGTGTTATTGAAGGTTTTAATTGTTAAACAATTCACTGTTAAATCCCACCAGGACTGGCCTGTTTTTTTCAGTTTCTGAAGGATCATGAGATGGAAGTACTAATATTTTTAAGTAGTCACAGAGTAATCTTGAAGTTTTGCTGCCTTCAAGCAAGTACTTCTTTGGAAATGCATTCATTGCTTTCTCAGAAGGATTAAGGTCAAATCATAATATGAATCTCTTTGCAGACTCTTATTATTTTCATCAGTGCCCATACCAAAAATATCAACCCACAGACAGGCAGAAATTCCATTTGAGGAAAGCTGGCTGTCTACCCCTGCAACAGTATGGAAATTACAGGATGCTCAGAGCAAGCACTTCATGATGGACAAAAAGGCAGATTAGCCTGGCCTGAGACAACATGAACATGAAGTGTCATAGAGCATACTGTCACTCCTGAAAAATTATTGCAGGGCTACAAAAAAAGGGTAGAGTAGAATAAAGGGTAACTAGAATACTGGAGAATAATATGCTGAGTCACAGGGGGAGGAGGACAAGAAAAGTGGGATGCATCAGAACCATAATGACAATCACCCTTGCTGTGACCTATTGGCACAAGATCAGAGGATGATGGAAGAAGAGAGATTTTTATTTCCAGTCTGACAGAGCAAGTCTGTTTTCTGATGTCCAAAGTGGGAGGTTTTGTAAGAAGCAGTTTCAGCATCACAAGGCACTTTTCTGGGCTTGTAGGTTCAAAGGAAAAATGTGACTGGCCAGGATCAAAAGCGTTGTTCAGTCATGGCTGATAAGCATGTGCCTTATGGCACCTGTCCTGTAAATAGGACCTTTCACCTTTCAGAACACGCTGTGGCTGAGGGACCACCTACAGCAGGGAGACATGGGACAGGCCATGCTCCTGTTTACTATGGAAATAAAGAACAATGACAATATGGAACTGAAGGTACCTATAAAATGTATGTTAGTCTGAACTTTGTGTTCTTTAAATAGGCCAAGGAAGCCTTGACAGGTTAGTTCTATTAAGCCTACAAAGCCTTAGTTATAGCAATAGAGTAATAACAATTTCACTTTTTTACTGATATTTCTTCCTTCTTTTCCTGTAACTTCTCATCTCCAAGTCCTTCTTTTCTCCCATTTCATAGAATTATCTTTGGTAAAATATTTAAGTTAATTACGTTTCAAAAAGTGCAGATTGTTGTGCTCTTTTTTCAGCTAGTTGGACCTTCATTAGATTCTAAATGTGTCTTGCTCAGTGCTTGACCTCCTCATTCCCAAGAAAATCCTTCCAGTTTTAGTGAAGGAGAGCCATTGTGCACAAAGCAGATGACTAGTACTGAGAATACTTGATTGTTTTCCAGCTTCTGCTATGTGCTTCTTGGGTGTTTTCCAGGAATTCATTTTTGTTGTGCTCAGATCTCCACATATGAAATGGAAATAATATTATCCAACAGCATGATATCAGAAACCAGATATTATCATTATTGCTAAACCAAAGGAAACACTCATCACTTGGTTTTGTGGTTTTAGTGCCCTAAAAACAAACAAGGACTAGATACCTCTTCCATCAGGAAATAAAACAAGTAAATGCACTTCATTCACAGCATCATTTTCCCACTTGGGTATAACAACTACATTTAAAAACTCAGAGGAGTGAGAGGTGTTATTCATCATGTAAGATTTCTTACATTGGACAATCATTGATAGAGACAATGTTAAAAAAATATATGTTGTTTCCTGAAGAATTTGAGCCTCCTCAGTGACAAAAAAAAAAAAAAAAAAAAAAAAAGCTGGATACCATATACAGTTTTATAGAATACATATACTATGCTTGCTGCTCTCCTGTCCCAGGACAGCTAAAATATTCACGTTAGTAGCAGCATTCACTAAATATTTAGCTTTTTTTAGAATGGACTTTCATTTCACTGGTGATCAAGAATTTCCTTTATACAGGATACATCTTCTGTCACTTTGGCTAATACTTCACATAGGCAGAGAAGAGCTATAAGTTTCACTTAGAATTAGCAGAAAAAATAGCAGTATGAGGGGGAAAAATTATTTCCATGAGAGCATAATGTGCAGCTTCCTGTAATAGACTGCTCTTCCAAATCCAGCAAAAAGTAGTGGATCTCTTCAGCATTCACTGGGCTGCTAGACATGTAAAGGTGAAGCATGCAGACACGCAAAACTAATCACTGTATTCCTATAGACATACAGGAATGACACATTTCCTAAAAATAGCTGGACGTTAGGCAATGCTTTTACTGCCTGGGACAGCCAGACTGCTCCCCCTGACTTTTCCTTTTCTGTTTGTGCAATCCACACACTCCAGGCCTTCTAGGGACTGGACTGCTGTGATTCCACGGGTCCCATCATCTCCTGGCAGAGACATAACTGCAAAAATGGGCTGCGAAGACAGCTTGGCTCAGAACCGCTCATAGCCCGGCCCGGAGCTCGCAAGCTCCCCCAGCTCTGCCAACAGGTTAGAGCGAATGAGGGATGCACACGGGATTACGGATTTAAAACAAAAAAGAGAGTGAAGCGTGCAGGGCATCTGTCCAGGGCTGAGTTTGGCGCCCTGCAGATTCAGGGACCCCCTCGGCGCGCTGTGAGCGCTCCAAATCCTGGCTCCGGAGTTTTCCCGGCACGGGAGGTCCCGGCGGGGCAGGCGCGGGCCAGCGCTGCCCCCCAGCGCCGGGCGCTCGCCTGCGCTCAGCCCGGCCACAGACGGCTCCCGCACCGCTCACGGCTCTCCGGGCAGCAGGACTTCAGCTAGGGGTACAGAGAGCTTTATGCTCCCAGATCTAGATATATTCTATTACATATCTATAGAGCTATAGCTATATCACAGAACTATATGCCTTCTATGAAGATATCTAACGCAATATATATTTTTATTACATATACACTCCCATGTACAAGTAAATATTTACACTTTTTTCATGCAACAGCACCTTTACACACAATACATTTGTACTTTTTTTGGTTCTAGATATCAGTATATGGGACAAACGATACATCAATTGTCGGAATCCGTGGGTATTGGTGATTCCGAGATTGTAGAAAGTCTCTGTCTTTCAGCCCCATTGCCAAAGAAGAAGCCATAATTCGTCTGTGCTGTTTTCAAGGTTGTTTATTCTTGCTTATCTCTAACATGTTCTGCTGCCCTGCTGCAGGTCTGTCCTGCAGGGCAGTGTGCGGGACTCTGCCCCCAGTGGGATGTTACAAACATTATATACCAGAAACTACGTGTACTATATTTACAATAATGTGCCAATATCTATCATCTACGTTGAACAGCGTGTCCCCAGCCTAAACCAACAGAAAAATGCCAACACTACAGTGAAACATGGAGGGCATGAAGAAGGAGGAAAAGGACAAGACACACCCAATTCCTCCATCTTGTCCCCTCTGAACCCCTAATCTAGAAACCTAAAATTTTACTTTTGCACCCGTGCCACACTTAATTATTACTCTTATCAAACACTCAGAGCTTGTAATTCATCCTGTAAGATTGAAAACTCCTCTCCATGGACAGAGATCAGAGACAGTGTCTCTGGGGGCTCTGTACAGGGGGGTTCCTGACTCCTGCCAGGGTCCCAGACCTGCCAGGGCAGCCAGAGGGAAGCCCTGGATTCCCACAATCAATTAATGCATGAGGGTAGTGCTAGGCGTGATGAAGAAACATTGATAATTCAAAAAATTCTCATATCTATGACAAATTAAGGTTCTTACGTGATAAAGATGGTGCTTTACATCCCCATTTCATTTTCACAGCTGAATTCCATATCAACAAGGAACATTGTGCTCTGTAAATACATGTTTTCTTTCCCTCTTCCCTCCCTTCTCCTAAGATTTTGTGATTATTTTAATTCCCAGCTTTCCATAAGATACAGAATATAGATACAGGCCTTTTATACACAGCAAGAAAGTAATAATTAAAACTTGACACTCCCTTTAGCTAGGGGTTTTTGTTTCTAAGTCACATTTTCCTCTGTAAAACTCTTGTGAAAATTTTAAAACACTCTTTAAACACTTCCCAAAAAACAATTGTAAGAGTTCTGCTGGGTGCAGCAAAAGCACACTGGAAATGCCTCCTGCCTTCTGGGTCCATAGGCACTCTCCAGAAAAATCCCATCAAAGATCATAACTGGATGTGACACTGATGCCTTGGAGTGAGTTTATGGGCAATGGTGTCACTCATAGATTAACACCAGCTTAACACTGTATTTCATATTGACCCTGACAATATTTACAGAGATTGCCATCTTATTCAGGACATGGAGGAAAATGTTTTGCTATCTGCCCTTCCCAGGTTACCTCTGTCCTACTGTGCAGAATCCTACAGTAGTGAGTAACTACAACCATTTTCCAAATATATGACCTAAAGTTAAGACTTTCTTTTGTTATTTTAAATATGACATTTTTTTCTTCTTCCCCTGACAGCATTAACCAGAAATTTGTCATGTCTTGGCTCTGACACAAAACTGCATCCCCACCAACTCTGCAAAAGGACATCGTCTGCCAGGATTTTTCCTGAGCCTTCAGAAAGATCTCACACCAGATCTCAAGGATGACTCAGCAAACAATCCCTACCTCTCCTACATCCCTCACAGAAATGAAACTAATCCAGAGGCCTAAATTACAAAGACAAAAACCTCAGAAACCATGCAGTCATACAGCATCATGGAAAACCCAGACACTTGGAAAAAATGGAAGAGATGGAAGAGAAAGGAGCAGCGCAAGGAGTTAGCCAAGTCACAGTGTGGAAAAGATAAGCTGCTTCAGGAAGAAGACAGTGTTCTCTGTGAGCAGGCAGAGAAAAGTGTACTTTCTGCCTGATTTAATTAGGGCAAAGAACAACTTCAGGGATCCCTCGGACTTGTTTCTTTAATTAGGAGATTAAATGACAAAGTATATGGACAACTGCTTTGATATCCTATAGTAATTTGGAAGCTCCTACATCACAAACTGTGTTAAAACAAGGACATGTAACATGGCATGTGACACATTGTAAAATAAACATATTGGGGTTAGACCACTGTTACTATGCATGCACTTCCTTGTGCACTTATTAATTTTGACTCTATTCCAATATCTGGACCAGAACATCTGATGTTTTAAGTTTATCCAAATAAGTTAAAAAATGTCCTGGTTTCTGTATTGCCCAAATACAGTGAAAGAATTTTCCGAGTCAAGCTAAATATGCTGATATACACTGTATCCTCACAAGGAACATGAGTAAACAGAAAAACTAGCTTTATTGCTGTTTTTTATTGCATTATTATTTATGTAAAATAATCTCCTGGTATTTTCTTAGTTGTTTAGGCACATTGGGTTCTCTAATACAAAGCAAAAGCATTTTCAACTTTGAATGCTGCCTCTGTTACAGTAACAAACCAAAACCAATTTATCCAAAGCAGGATTTGGGATTTTGCTATTAAAAGGCTGGAGTCTAGTCACACTAGAAATGTAATGGCCTGCCACAGCTCAGTAAGACAATATCCTAATCCCTTGGACTTTCTTCAGTTAATTTTGGAAATCACTCTGCCATTCATAATGCAGCACTTTGTCTTCATGTATCCATTTTCTGCTACAGCCAGCAGTATTTAATACTTTTTGATGCTCCATCACTCTAGCAGCTGTTTTCTTTTGGTTTTGATACTGCCTGGGGAAAATGTGACATTTTAAAGTAAAAAGAAAGAAATAAGAAAAAAGAGAGGAAACAAGTGCTGAACAATGAGAGACTTTGCACTCGTGTGAAGGCAGCTCCACCAGCATGGAAATAGATGGCCCAGCAGATGTGAAATCAAGGGAGGCTTTCCGGTGTTTGCTGAATCATTTCTTCCTTTGTTATCGCTACAGGGCTTCCTGTCAGCAAGTCAATAGTGCATTCAGAGCACAGCTAAAAGGCCAGATCCTATTCACTGAGGAGCCCCAATTAGCCATGTGATGTCAAGGGACCTTTTCGCATCTAACACAGTAACATTGTATCAAAATAATGGTAATCTGCTTCCAAAGTTGGAGGAGGGAAAACAAACCGGAGCACACCCATGTCCTGCTACTGGGGACTATAACAGATTTTTACAGTGTGCACGTCAAGATTTGTTCTGTTCTCTCATTTTTCTCAATCAGATAAGCATTATTCAGCAGGATTGTCTTGGTTTTATTTTAAAGGAATAGAACACAAGTTACATGCAAGCACTTGAAGAAAAGGAATACACAAGTTTTACTGAGAATAAGATGGACTGAATTTACAAGTGTAACAGCCACCCTCTCTTTGGGGTCATTGGATGAGGATCTCCAGATAACCAAGACTGAAAACACATTCTGATCTGTTCTATGTAAACTGCCTTAACTGACCCTCAGGCAGAAAAAGTGATGGGGAGTTGTTCTGGCTTAAGGGCTATAGAAAAAATTAGGCAGGCATTACATAGAGTTTTCACTGACAGCTAGAGTTTGGTAAAAAAAAATCAGCTATTGAGGGCTAACTAACTCAAACAGGCACCTTCTGCCTGAGCACTGGTCCCTACCCTAGGGCAGCCTGAAGCTTATGACACCAGAGGTCTGACAGCTGCACCCAACACCATCCTGGGGGCAGCCTGATCCCCGTAAGAGATCAAAGAAAAAGCGCAGGTTGGTAAATAAGTGTTCAATTCCTACTGCTCTTAGAATGACTCTTGATGACAGCTTACTTTTCATGAGAAAATTAAACCAGCTCTCAATATGACAAACCCATCTATAAAAAATCTACAGTGAAAAGGGAGTAACACTGGTTTTGCAAATTTCAATATACAATGCTCAGATTCTACAAGAAGTGTGTCCATGTAATTCATCATACAGTTGCAGCTCTGTTCCAAAAGGAGGTGACTAAAACAAGGACTGTATAACTTTTTTTATTATTAAGATTTTATTTGATAACTGAACTATAACTGTATTTTAACATCTATCAAGTTTTGCTTGAATTAAGCTAGTTTCATTAAACTTCTCTGTTGTAATGAATGAGATACCTCTACAGAAATATTAATAACTTTCTACATCACACTTTCACTATTTTCATGGAGATTTCAAATAAAAAGGACAAAACAACTCAAGACTCCAGGAAGTATTATCTCACAGGTAATAGTATTCAATAATATTCAGTTAGGTTAAATACAATGCCACCTTAATGCCACCTTTGAAAATAGGTCAATAATTCCATGTGAAATTCTCTATTCTATATCAGGGAGAAATATTTTTTCTCAGGTAATTTTTACTCCTCTTAACTTATAAGCTACTATAAACATCAGGGCTGAAAGTTTTGTTACATACAACTCCACACAGTCCCATCCCAGCTTTTATAAAGTGACAAGTACACAAAGCACATAAACAGCTTGAGCAATGCAAGCTACTAAAAAACCCCCGAACCTTACAGAGCCTATTCTACTATATCAAGTCCCCATACATTGAATGTACTAATCAGAATTTTTTTAACTTGTCACACAAGCTACATACTGATTAAACTATACAAGAGATAGCTCAATATCTCTCTATATATTATATATATATCTATATATATATAAGAGCTAGCACAAGGGTTTTTTTCTTTTTTTTTTTTCTTTTTTTTTTTTTTGTTCTTGAAGGTAAATTCTTTCCTTAAACAATCTTAGCACTTCCCTTTCCTTGTTCATTTTTCTAATGTGCTCAATTTTTGGAAGCCACTTCATTCATTTGTAGAAGGCTTTGAGACAAAGCATCCATCTTAATCAATGATGAGCAAGAAGCCTACATGGCAGCACAGCATGGAAGACTACCAATAATACAATAGCTTCAGGCATTACCACCTTTTCTTTCTGTAAAAGACTTACAGACTAACATATTTTTCAATACAGCCACAGCATGCTTTCCTCTGTCCCTGAACTAATTACACTTTTCAAATAGAGGTAGACAAGCTGTATCTTTCATTAACAGGAGCATATTAAAAACTCTTAGCTGTAAAACTTCAGAATCAAGATTTTGATTTTTAGGGAAAGAGAAAAGATACAAACAAACAAATCAGCCCAGCCCCACTATAACAAACAAACTCCTCAAATCTCCTTACCTGTGGCAATAAAAACCTTTTTAAATAGCTTACCCTTTCAAAGAAGTACACTACACCTTCTCAATAAACTATCCTAAGCTGGTTTCTGTCACCTGTATCTTATTCTCATCAAGAAGATTAAGTTAGCTCTTTAAGGTAGTTTTTTTCACACTACCACTTAGAAGACAAGCCAAGCAGTTAAACAAGGTGGTTAATCTGCTGTTTTGTTCCCTCTACAATAAATGTAATTAAACTGTAAAGTGTTCAGTATGTATTTTGATTACAATGGAAAAAGAGCTGCTATTTTAATTATTGTAGCATTCTTATCTAAATATGCTAATAGCTTAAAGTGCTTAAATTGTAAAGAACTTTTAAAGCATTGATATCTCTATTATGAGCTCTTTTTGCTGTTACATAATTTGTAATTGGCTTAACTAGTTTACCATCCAATATAAATGCACAAACTCAAGAAAACAAGGGGAACTGAAATGGAAAAGCAACTTAATTTTGCTCTTTTCTCTCTTCTAGTGATTGCAACTCCTTGGCAGGAAAAGCTGAACCTTGTGTCAAACCAGAGTCCAAAAGTTGTGGCTTAGGGTCCGCCACACTAAAGTCACTCTGCTTATCTGTGGTTCAGTAGTACTTTCTAAGGCTGGGATAAATAATCAACATGGAATTATTTTTCCTGATTTAAGTCTGCCTATGCTTATCAGTCAAGGAGATGTCTGACTAACTTCAGTGAAGTGATTCAAGTACCTCAGGTGTTTGCAGAGAAGCAGTTGTTAGCAACTCGTGCATCTGAGGCAAGAAAAATGCTGCATCACTGGGTTTCAAGGTAGTGAGCTAAGTGGATTTTTGCCTTGGTTCTCTTCTAAGAAGTAGCAGGACACAAGCATTTTTCTTCCACAGACACTACTGTGCACATTAATTATGTAGAGTGAAAAAGTTTCTTTTTTTCCTTATGGGCACTTAGGCAGAGTGTGAGCTCCTCTCTCATTTCTTGTGCCTAAGGAAGCTCTGACTCACTTTCACTTATTCTTCCTTCTACTCAGGAAGCCTATGTATTGTGATAGACTGGATGAAGAAAAACATAGTTGAAGATGTACTCAAAAAGGGAAAAAAGGCTACTTTATTTAAGCTTTCAAATACAGAAGTAGTTCTAGAAAAGCTTTCCTGCTTTTTTTTTTCTTTTTTGTGTAAACTTAATTTATGATTATGTGGCTGTGTTGCAATTTTTTCTGGTGTCTACCTCTAGAGCCAGAGTACTACAGTTCCTCTGTTTGAATCAACCAGAGCACCCTCCCCAGTTTCCCAGATTTCATGATCAATGACTGCTGTGTTTTAGCACAGGGAAATGCTGTGTGCTAGGCTAAATCCCACTATTTTTATAGTGGTCTAAATTTGCTAGTATTGTATATTAATTTTCTTACCTATTCTAAGAGAGGCTTTTCAGGTAAGTGCTCAGCCTTTTTAGGGAACTGCCCAATAAGAGAATAGGAAAAAGGATAGACACCTAAGAGAAACAGAGTGATCATCCTGTAGTGGGCTATTTGCAGCTTAGGTGCAGCTTTTGTTAAAACAATAACACTTTTATTCATAAAGCAATATTTCCTCCATACCTTAATTTTGTCAGGAATTTTGCTTAGGTAGAGGAGCTCTTCATTATGTTCCTTAGATATGAAGAGATTAAATCCATCTCTTTTTCCCCTCCTCCCCAAGTAATTATTTTATATGCCTCCTTGGAAAAACTAATATAATATTTCTCTTTTCCACAAAACCTAGCGTTATATATTTATGTTATATTATATAGTTTAAAGTGAAGTAAGGACTTTTGCTCACCTGGAAATGTAAGGTGTTACTTTTGAGTCATGTTTTTGGAGAAGTGCATTACTACTAATGATGCCTAAAAAAAACCATGCAGCACTCTTTCAAAATAATGGAATTCAGCCGTGTTAATAATAACTGTAAAATGCATGGAAGCTATTTTTTTCCCTTTACTTGGTGGAGTAAAGCTTACATAGAAGTGATCTCTAGACAGAAATGATGCAGAATTATTGATCTAAATATCATTACTTTTTTAACAGGTTTGGTTTGTTTGTATTTAATTACAGTCTAATTAGTGTTAACATGCTTTCTAAAGTTGTTTTTCTTCTGTAGCAGTTTCTTCTTTGCACTTTTTTCCAGGTCTTACTCAAATCTCAAAGCTCATATGTTGTGTAGGTATTAGAGAAATAACAATATTTAATAAGTCACATCAGATGAAAACTCTGTACTAATTTCTTGGTAGGTAACTCTATATGAAGGATGCCACTGGAAACTTACCAAAATTTTAAGGACTACATGTAACTTGTGATAAAGAAACTGTGCACAATAGCATTTATTGTACCTTCCTTATTAGAGGAACAGTTGTTGCTTGTTTTAGTCTCACTAGCAACAGAAGCCTGAAATTTATCTTTGCCCATGACTGAATCCTTGTGTTCCAAGTCTAGTCAGTCTTTTTTCAAATGGATTTGAAGAGAAATCCCAGGGAATTGTCAACATCAGTTACAGTCTTGCCGTCTGATCCTATAATTGGATGCCACTTTGTTCTGCTCTGTAAAACTTCGGGGGATTGCTCAGATCCACCAACTCAGGCAGATAATTTTATGTTAGATTTGAGAATAATTACTGTACTGACTTATTAGGACCAAATTTTTGTAATAAGTTCTTTTTTTATTTGTTGTGTTTTAGGTTTTTTTTCAGAGTATAAGAATAGCATGTTGAGTTAGGGATGTATTGTACTTCTTTTTCTCTTTCAAATGTTAATTCCACTATGAATGTAGGAATCAGGCTTGTAGTAATTATCACCTATAGTTACTCAGCATGATTAGAAGATCCAAAGGCCATATATTACCTTTTTACTAGTTCATGAACATGTAACACTTAACTCAATTATTTTGGGAGTATTTTTGGATAGGAGCATAGGCTTGTTTCCTTTTTATTGTTGCCTGCCATAGCATTTGGTACTAAAGAGTCTTGTCTTATCTGATTTTGATTACTGTTGTCAGTTTTCTAGCATCAACTACAATTGTTGGGTATTGAACATAGAGAGAACTTCAGTTTTGCTGCCTTTTTTTTTTTTTTTTTTTTGGTATTTAGATCATCATTTGCCACACTTTGAAGAGAACCCACCAGGCAGAAATGACTAGTGCCAGGGTTCCCATAATTAGAATTAGTATTTCATTTACAGGATTGTCAGACCTATTAAGCAAATACAGGTGCTGTAGCTGGCAGACTTTATGACTATAGTAATAATGCACTTTATTAATGTATAGCCTTGGCCTAGTTACATTGTATTACCAGCATGCCCTACCTGATGCTAAATCAGGGGCTACAGAATTGTATAAAGGAGTCTGAAAATTCACCAGTGCTTAAAACTAGGAGCTTTGAGAGGCCAAAATTAAGACTGGAGTCCCATCTCTGATCTCTGTGTGTTTTGTAAGAGGCAGTCATTTTCCTAGGCCTTAGGTAGCTTGTGACTAACCATATTTACACAGAAAGCAAAAAAAAAATTAATTAGAAAACTGAGTCATTAAAGTGAGAAAAAGAATGAGTTTATAAAGGCACTAATAAACTGCTAGGTTCCCATTTCATATCTACTTACATTTAGTCATTCACGGAGAAATTATACAAAGAGGAGATAGTGCAGGATATCTCTAGAAAAAGTGATTCACCACTTCAATTTATTTCAGCAAAGCTCTGTATGAATGCAGCGATTGATGGGCAAAAGCTGAGTTCACAAGTTATGGTCCTTGGTATGCAAAGCACACTGGGGGCAAGTACCTAAACTGAATAAAAATCAGCAAAAACTATAGCTGAAGTGTAAATCATATGCTAATAATCTGGCTTTGGGTTTTGATGTGGCATATAAAATTAGCATAGCAGGATGCAAGTAAAGGGAATCTTTTATTAATATAGATTGGTAGCAGAATAGTGGGGTTTTTTTTGTTTTGGTGGTTTGTTTTTGTTTTTTTTTTTTTTTTTAATCACTTCCACCAGTTGCAAATGGTAGAGGGAGATAAAAGGATTGGCTAATGAACCAGCCACCTCCTGTCAGGTGCGTTGTTAAGGCCACGCCATTGCGGAGGATGCACTATGCACTGATTTTTGGGAGAGCTGGGAGTGGAGGCCGGCAGCGCCGTGGACCCGCCTGTTCCCAGGTTTGTGCTGCCAAGTACTTGGAGCGAGCGCCGCGGGGAGCTGCTGGCTCCTGACTGCGGCCGAGCTGCCCCCAGTGGTACGCGTGAAGGGGGGTCTATGTGAGCAGGGAAACAAGGAATGCCAAGGGCAGGGAAGCGAACCGCACTTCCCTCAAAAATAGAAACAAAAAGAAAAGCGGGACGTGAGGGCGGCCCGGGCTGCCCGTGGGACGGCGCTTTCCTCTCCCGCCCCGCCAGGTGGCGCCGTTGTGGCGCGGGGGCGGCGGGGCTCTCCTGCCGGGGAAGGCACGGGAATGCCCGGGGAGGACACGGGAATGCCCGGGGAAGGCACGAATGCCGGCGGTCCGGAGCTCCGGGGCTTGGCAGCCGGCTAGAAGCACCGGCCTGAGCGATGGATAATGGAACCGCCCGACGCCCGCTGCTGTTGGGGGCGCAGAGGGCTGAGCTCGCTGTCGGGGCTGCAGGTCTGCCTCCACGGGGCCGGGACCGCCTCGTAGGCTTTTGGGGCAGCAGGGGGAGGAAAAATCCTTCAGGATTGTGAGTGCAGTGCTAAAACACAAAAATACCTTTCGCCACCATCTTTTCCCCTTTTAGAGCTGCCCTCAGCGTTACTGGATAGCGAGGCCAGGGTTCGAGTTGGATGGAGTATCTGCTCCTGATAGCTCATGATGCTTTCATCAAGCTCCACAGAATTGTTTCTCGTTCACGAGGCTTTTGAGCAAAAGTTTGTGTCATACGCCTTTATCAACCAAAGTTGCAAAGAGACTACAGGCTGTGTCCCCAGTAAGTCATGAGCTAGTAAGTAATTTTCAGACATTTAATCTGTGGAGTGCGACTGCTGGTGCAAATTTCCCTCGGGGGATGCAGTTATAAAGCATTTGGTGAATACCACCAGCATGCCAGGAAAACTGCAGCTGGGGGAAAGCTTTCATCAGAAGCCACTTTCTCAGTATCTTCTATTTGAGCGACACAAGAATAAATCTTATTATAACTTCTTATGTGGACTTTAACACAGTTAAACCAAGACAAGATTTCATTTGCAAACTTTTTTAAACTTGAGAAAAAGTGAATACATTACTTTTTTAGTTTTAGTTTTTTTATGCTGTTTGTCTACTACATGCATTTGAGTTATCACTGTACCATCCTTACAGTGGTTTTATACTGGACATTCAAGAGACTTGATACTTTTGCAGATTGCAGGTTAGTTTCTTGTCAATTTAATTATGCCTGAATATATACATATGAAGCTCAATACTCAGTTTGGTCAAGGTTTTCTGGCCAGCTGGAATGTACCATGTTTCAGGTTGTGTAAAAGGTTTTAAATTATATAATCTTGTTCTGTGGATTTTGCAAGGTAAGCATAAGACTGAGAAGTCTCACCTAGCTCATAACAGTGGCTGAGCTCTAGTCTGGAGAGATAAGCTTTACTATTGCATTTTGTTCTGGGAGGATTTTGGGGAGGTGTGTTTTTAAAGCACTATTGTTAACGTCACTTTGATGTTGAACTGGGAAGCTCTGCAAACACATCCAAAGCTTGTCTCTCTGCTGTACCCTACTGTGCTTCTGAATGCCTCATTTAGCATCTTTTGAGTTATTTGGAATTAATGGGAGCAATTTTTTGACTAATGAGTTCACATCAAGAGCAGATCTGATGATAACCAAATGTTCCTGGATGTTCATGTTCTTGTGGTGGTAACTATTACCAGGGCAACACAGTCTTTCACAGTATAGCAGCGTTAATTTCTTAAGGCTTATCCTTAAAGGCAGTGACCACTGTAAAACATATCATACTGGAGAGAAAGATTTCTGCCAGATAATATTATTTCCTCTAAGAATCAACAGTTCAGATCTTACAGCCACAAAATCTTAAGAAAGCTAACAAAGAGCTTTTGAATACCCTATCCCATTACTTCAATGTAAGATGTACCTGTCATTGCTTGGTAAATAAAAAAAAAATTAATATTTTATTACACCGAGAGTCTTATAATAAGTGCATATAAAGTTTCTTAGTATTGTAGCATTAATTTTTCACCTGGATATCATAGTTCTATATGGAATTTAAGGCTATACAGGCCACATATCTCTCATTATGCTACATTTTGGCTGTAAATGTCCTTAGGAAGTCAGAAGCCCAGCTGAAAGTTGAAGGTGGGGCATCATAGGTACATAGGAATATAAAGCATAGCAATTCATACCTTGTTAGTAAAGGTATTTACTTAAAAAGGCTAGGTGGATTACAAGTTGTCCTGTAGCAAAGCTAAAGCAAACAGAAGCATTTGGACTGTACTGAGAAGTCCATACCAGTGTTCCTACAGTGGCAATAAGGAGCATTTTGCTCTCTATCCCCAGCAATTCCATTATTTCAGACATCAGCAACCACTGCAACAGTGTGCTGTTCCAAACATTATGCATTCTTTGGTTTAATATTCACAAGCAGGAGGTTGTCGGGGTTAACCAGGTGGGTGATTGCTATACAGTTTCTGATTGGGCAAGCACAGTCTTCCGGAAACTTCAAAAGTGTTAAAATTAGGTATACTCAGGTGCTGAGCATTTATCTCCCTGGATGGCATTTACAAATAATTTTTTGTTAGTTACTGTCTTGTGCTAGTCATGGGCCAAAAAATGACAGAGTGTATGTCTGTGGACTCCTGAATCTTTTGGATAGGTGAAGGATTAAAGAGTATTATTAACCATTTGATTTTAGTGGACAAAGAATTCTGCCCACACACAGAGTGTATTTCTTCCTTCCAAGCTCCATGTGCTGTCTTCTGCTACACTGCAGATTCAGCTTACTCTCTTCTGCCTATGCTTCATACCCTGTGATTTTATTGTTTTTCAATATCTTCTGCGCAATTTTATTTATTAAGTGTTTCTATTTTCTTTGTGAGACAGGTATGTCTTATTCTCGGAGTAGAAAGAAATGGATTTGCCATCATTCCTTTTACTCAGTTCTGATCAATAAGTCTTGCAGATGGTCTAATTAATGACTTATTTAAACTAGTGAATATGTGCTCATGCCTAGTTTGAAGCATGCAGATAGTGTTGCCTAATAACATTCAAGAGGGACAATGTTTCCTCTTGTAGAATTTGAGCATTGCACTCAAGAGATCACATTTTTAAACTTGTTTTATCCTAACCATATACACTATAATTGCGTATTTTTTTTCTAGGGCATCTGGAGAGAAATCTAATGATTCATAGAGAAAGCTAATGTTCCTGCCACGTCAGGAACAGATACTATTACAAAATAGAGTTAATAGTGTAAATAGAAAATATTGTCATTATAGTATCTATTTTCAGTAAACACATTGAAATGGGAACACAGAAACAGAAAGCATAGCTATGTAAGTTTCTCCTGCAACAGTTGTAAGTAGCTAATGATTTTTTTTTTTTCTGCCAGGGTTTTCCTTATCACTCGGGTATGGTGGTGGCTAGTTAAAATTCCTTGGACTTTTGTACTGGCCCACACTTTGTGTGTGTATGTGCAATTATCTCTGTTCTGCTTGTTCTCAATTAACATTTCCATTGCAAGGCTTCGATTGACTGAGCTGTTCTTTTCTAAGTCACGAGTATGTTTTTAGAAAGAAAACAGACTTTCTGTATAGTTTGTGCCACCATGGACTTCTGGTGTCTCTCCTATTGTGGTGTAAATTGTTAATGAGTGAGCCTCACTGTCCAATATCTACCAGAAGAAAGTGTAAGGAAATTATTTACTTTTATAAACGGAGTTACTCTTTATTGAAATGCAAAGGATGATACAAAAATTCCGTTTCTTTAGACAAAAAAAAGTGTAAATGATATGACTGCAATGAGGTCATAACTTGACAGAAAAGAAGATCTGAAACTGGGAAAATCATGCTTAGCAGTTGAATGTGATGAAAAAACTGTCAGTGTGATAGGGAGGCATATTCCAGTTCTGTGGAATGTCTTCCTTGAAAACCTTTTTTATTAGTAATTGATTAAACATTGAAGGTGTTTAGGTTTAATCAGTGTGAAATAAACCTTGGCTACTCCTTCAGTTCTGGGCTTCTGCACACTGAGGCTTTGGTAGCTACCACAGTACAGGTGCACGTGGTGAATCTGGACCAACCACTGCAGAAAAATGTGTCCAGTTCCATATATACCTGTGGCCAAGGCCTGTGCCTAGGAGATCTGCCTACTGATTTTATTGTCTTCATTGTGGTATTGTGTTGTCTTACTTTTGATAGAAAAAGTGATCTTAAGCATTGGCCAAAATTTTGATTTCAAGTCTTTGCAGATTTTTAATATAATGAATGTGATGTTCTAAATCTGAATTGTTGAGCTCAAAGCAAGGTAAAAAAGCTTGAACCAAAATTGCTCACTTTCCTAAGTTATTTGCTGGAGACAGTAAAGAGACATTATGGAAATCACTCTTAGTGTATTGCGCTCCATTTTGTTATGCTGAGTTAGCAAAAATGGAGAAATAACTCTGCTTTTGCATCCTTACTGTTGCAAGTTGGAAATTTGAGCTGTATGGCAGGAGAGAAAAAGTAACAGTATGTGAAGGAAGGATCCAAATTGCTGGTTAAGGTCTGCCCTCGTTGCTGTTAGCCTGTATGTAAAAAGCCAGCTGGTAAAAACTTTTTTTTTAAAAGTACAATTGTTCTCAGTTGATCATGTCTAATGTTCTTCAGGTTTTTGACTGTACATTTGCCTGTTCCTCTACAAACAGCAGTACTCAAATAGGCAGTCTTCTGCTGCTTGTAATGTCTGAAATTTACTAATGAATCATCCTTGAATTTTTCTTAAAATACCTAAGTATATTTTTGAAAGTTTTCATTTTTTATTGAATTCTCCAAGAATTCTTTAGATTTAATTCTACAAGGCAGTTTCAGTACATATATGTTTTTATAGACATATCTACTGAAAAAAATTCTTTTTCTTAATTTCAGCTTCCCTTAAACAATGGATATGTTTGTAGTTGGAATTTACTATAAAACATTTTGTATGTCTTCTGTGGTATTTGCAAGCTAAAATCATATGGGTTTTATATCCTTGTAGTTCTGCTGTTACTTTAAAATGATGCAACAATGATATCATTGCTACTGTAAAACCACTGTCTGACCTTTATTTTAAAAGAATTTTCTTGTTAGGAGCTGAACTAAATGTAACTATGCAGCTGTAGGAAACAATGGTTGTTCTACCTTGTAATTGTTCACTCCAATCAATAAACAGGATGCCACAGAGTTCAAGCTTCAGGATTAGAACCCCACAAAGAATAAGAAAACATTAGAAAATGCTTTCTGACTAAGCTTATTAGAAATGCCACGGTTGGTGTGACTTGTACTGCCAGCACATTTTAGCATCAGGTTATCCAAACCTCCTATGGGCAAGTCTGAGAAATGTTACTTGAAGGTAATTTCCAAGACTTTGTTCTCCTTTCCTGATTAAAGCAGTTTGCTTTGAAATCAACCGAGATTTATAGTGTGCGCCTCTGAGAGAAGTAGCTGGCCTGTAAATTAAAGCTCCAATAGCTTTTTTCAATAAAGTTGTTTTGAGGTTGTTTCTATGGTGTTGTGCTGAGAGAATCTGACACCATCATGCTTGCATAAGTGCAAGAGCCAGTCAAGCTCGACCAGGAGGAACTGCCTAATAGACTAACTGGAGTTCCAAACTGTTGGGCTGTCATGAGTAACATGTGGTTACAAATGATTCAAAAGTTCTCTTTCAACCTCTGAAATTTTTAAAACTTGAAAAGGAGCTCCTTATGTGAACATGTGTCTATTACGAACTTAGGGAAAGTTCAACGTAAAATTTATTTCCATACATTTTTTTTGTTACAGTTTGAACTTTTAAAATGTTTATAGCGGTTAAAAGGACTGAAATGCAAATGAAAGAGAAAGATGAAGTAGAGTTAGCTAAGAAGGACAGAGGGGAGAAATGAGTTAAATTTCTGTAAAAAAATGTAAGATAATACTTGAAAATGCACTGAAAAGTTAAGTAGAAATGGGCGGGGTGCATGGAGGATAACTTGTAGCTGTGTATTCAAAAAAAAATAGTGGAGTTAGAGGAAAACTGAGTGACATTTGCTTCCCTGAAGCTAAGTTGCTAATAACAGATCTATTTTACTCTGTTCTCTGTCAACTGGAACACCAGTTCTCCCTCCAGACACGTGCATGTAGTTTTCTCTGCTGAGAGGAAACAGGGAACTGCTTACTTGGATGACAGCTTTCTGAAGGGCATTTGCCAGTATGACACTTGTTTGATCTGTCGAGTCTCTATTTGGACTTCCCTGAAATAAGAAAAAAGCATACCTATGCTGCCTTCTCTTATGGGGAAAAAAAAAAAAAAAAACCAAAACTAAAGATGTATTCAGTTCCTGCTTTTCTTTCAGAATTGCAAATCTAGGTGTTTGCTTCTACAGGAAGTGCGTCCCATCATTGCAAATCCCACATATAATTCATTGACATGTTGGGATTTCATCTGCAGAATTAATGTTTCTGGTATGAGTTTGATCAGTTGTGCAGGAACACTGGAACTGCAGAAAGCTTGTGCTGTGCAGGAAGCTGATGCTTACTCTGTTGTGCAGCACAATGAGAAATCTCCCGGCTTTGTTATGTCAGGAGTGATACCAAGTCACTAAACAACAGAGCCTTGTGGGGCAAGGCCACCTTGCCCCAAAATAAGCTAGTGTTTCTGCACTAACACTGTTTTAATGTTACATCATTTGTATGTTTTCTTAATAGGAACATGTAAACATAATCTGAGATGCTTTACAGTATTCATTGTGTAGCCTATTTCTCATTCTTGGATGACAGCTAGCTCCTTTTGAGATCAGGGATGTAATGTGCTGCTCTTCTTTCTACTGCTGGAATTAAAAAGGGCTGTTAAAAGGCTTTGCTATCTCAATAGTTTAAGTGGTAAAAATACCTGTTTAAATGTTTATTACAGACATACAGAAAGCAGGCTGAAAATGGGGGGGGGGGGGGTGGGAACCATGTAGATTCAAATTCAGGCTCTGCTTTTGAGTTCAAGGCTTTGTGCATGTATCTCTAAGTTTAAATCCTACCCCTCCTTTGGTTTCTCCTTTCTTGGAATAACTTTTACACTTCTGGAAAAAAAATATTCCTGAAAAGCAACTGAGTGGGAGTTTATGATCACTGTGAAGCCAATTTCAAAACTTTTTTTAAAAAGTTTCTGCAGTGTGGAATTCCATCCATTTTGCTAGGGAAAACTAAACGTGCTTCGATTTCACCCAAAAGGGAAGTAGATCCTGGAGAACTGTTTGTAACTGCAGTACTTGAGTAAGCTTTCCAGAGGAGTACAAGATAAATAGTTACAGCAGTTACTCTTGTAGTACAATGAGTACCCAGTAAAGCTTTCACAATAATTTGAATAGAGCTGTCTCTTCATATTTTATTTACTCTTAATTCCCACAGGGAAAAAATCAAACAAAAAAAGAACCCCACAACAAACCAGAAAAACAACCAAAACTCCAAACAAATTTTAAAAGCCCCAAACAAAACAAAACCCAAAAGAGAAACAGAGGCCTTGTCCCTCCATAGTGTGCATCTCCTGAATCATCTGTGAAAGAACTGCCAGAAGGTTGCACAGAACTCTGCAGTTCATAGAGTATTAATGCCACTCGGGTTAGAAGAGACCTGTGGAGCTTGTCTAGTCCAGTCTCTGGCTCAAAGCAGGATCAGGCTGTGACCTCTGAGTAACTTACTAAAGTCCTTATCCCAAGGAACTTCATAAAGGGCTAGAGACTGCACAGCCTGTCTGGAAAACCTATTCCACTGCTTGACCATCTTCGCAACTGAAAAGGTTTTTCTTGGGTTGTGTCAGAACTTCCCCTGCTTTAAGTCAAGACTACTGCCTCTTCATCTGCTGCATAGGAGGTATGCAAAGAACTTAATTCAGTTGTTTAGAAACAAATGTCATTGAGCCTTATTCAGTCATTTTACTTTGTGGGCATTGGGTATCATTCCTACCCCATGGCCGTCTGGTTTTTTTTTCAGTCTGAACAGACACAGTCCTCTCATCCTCACAGGGTATTTGCTCTTGTTTCCTGACCGTCTTGGTGGCCTGATACTGCAACAAGGGTGGTTCCTAGAGATGGGCTTTTTCCTTAAGAAAGCCTGTTGAGGAGTAAGACAGGAAGAACTTCAAATTCCTTTTATAAAAAGACTTAGTAACCTCTCTTGTTTCTGTAAGAATGGAGCTGTAGGATTTCAGGTCTCCCTCCAATGTTGGGCTTATCTTAATTTATGTTACCTTGTTTGTTGAATAAAGCCCATTTCAGTTTGAAGTCTCTGACTCAGACCTGAATTGGGATTTTCACTGTCCATGAAGAGCCTTTGTGGCTCTGGTCTGAGGGGCAGTTTTGAGACCATCAAAGCACGGTCTATCCAGAGCCTGACTTAGAACTGTGACTGGAAATAGTGAAATACAATTCAGATGGGAGATGACATATCTCTACTGTGTCAGTAGAGTTGAAAGCACATAACCCAGCAGGGAGAAGTAGCAACTAAAGACAAACCTTAGTTTTCATCTTCAGTGCTTCTGAGATCCTTGAGATTCTTCCTGGCAAAGGTGAGTCATGTGGTGGTTTTGTGTTTGAGGGAACAAAAATCTATGCCTTGGAACTAAGTCCTCCTATTTGACAGAGCTGCTCCTGCTGGGATTTCTCAGCTAAGCAAGGTGTTTGTGCTTCAGGGAGAGGCAGGTGCTCTGCCGGTCTGGCATGGTTCTGGGGGCATAGGGAAGTGCACCCTGTCTGAAACTTAACCTGACAAGATGCCCTGGGTAGTCAAACAGAAATGCCTTAACGCCTGGTGATGGGTTTGGAAACTTTTTGGTATGGAATTGTTGAGTTATAATATTCATGTAGCAAGTGCACTGAGGCTTGTGACTGATTTGCAGTACGATTGCCTGAGTTTTCTCCTTTCCTCTTGATAAATAGTACTGATTGCTTGTGGGCTTATCAAATTATGATTTTTTTTTTTGATTCTTTTTCCCGTTGCCTTTTTTCAAGCCTGCATGCCGTTCCCAGTTTCGCCGGCGGGCCTTGCTGCAGGGAGCGGGAATCTCAGCGGGCCGGGCGTAAGAAGGCGAACAGTTCGGGGATCTCGAAACGGTGAAAAGGGTGGCTAAACCACTCCGGGATTTGCCCCCGGTGACGCAAAGCAGCAGCAGTTAACACGTCGCTCCCGTAACCCTCTCCTGCCCACCCGCTCCGGGAGAGGAGGAGAGGGAGGGGAGCGGGCGGGGCGGACGCGGCGCCATCCCAGCAGCGCCCGTGCGGCGCGGCGCGGGCGGCGGTGCCGGCGCTGCCCGGCAGGGGGCGCTGCAGCCGCCTGCGCCGCTCCGGCGCTGCACTGCGAGGAGCCCCCGCGCGTCCGCCATATTGGCGCCCGCGCCGCAGCCGCCGCGCGTTGTTCCTCCATCTCCTACCGGCCCGGCCGCCCGGAGCCGGGCGCGGGAGGGAGGGAAGGAGAGAGAGAAGGGAACGGCGGCGCCGCCGGGCGGGAAGCGGGGCCAGGAGGAGACGGAAACGAGCGGGGCCCGCGTCCCCCCGCGCCCACCCCCTGCGCCACCCGCCATGGAGAGGAGGCCGGGCGGCCCCTGAGCGAGCAGCGCGCACGCAGGGACCGAGACTTGCCCCCGCCCGGCCCGGCCCGGCCCGGCCCGGCCGCCATCAGCGGAGAGAAGCCGCCCGGCTCGCGCTTCCGCCGCGACATGGAGGCTGTGAAAGCCTTTAACAGCGAGGTGTGTAACCCCCAGCCGGCGGCCTCCCCTCCTCGGGGCCGGGGAGCGGGCGGGGCCCCGGGGCCCGGCGCCTTCCCTGCCCCCTCCTCGCAGTGGGGAGGCTGCGAGAACTGGGGAGCTCCGGGGGGCCCAGGGTGCGGGAGCGTTCCCGCAGGCCGGTCCGGGGCTCCCCCCCGCGTCGGGCGGGAAAGGGCCGTTGTCGCCATCCCTGGGAAACGGGAGGGTGGAGAGGGTAATGGAGACATCCCCCTCCCCCAGCTTCTTCCGCCGTGAAGCTGGGGGCGGCTGAAGGGGAAGAATAGATCTGGCGGCGGGCTGGAGGAAGAGGAGGACGCGTGAGGAGGCCGAGGAAGAGGAGCAGAAAGAGGTCTCTTCCCTGCGCCTGGCCTGCGGTGGGGCGTGTGATGCCCGGCCAACTTCACGCAGCGGCTGAGGAGGCTGCGCTGGGCGGCGGGGGGGTCCGGGCTCGCCGGGCACGGGGACTGTGCCCTTCTATGCCTGCCCTCGTCTCTCCTGCCACCCTCTTCCTCCTCACATGTGTGTCCGAGCCCCGCCAGCGCGCACTTTTAACACCTCGTGCAGCTAAGCTTTAAATCTGGGGAAAGGAATACAAAGGCAATGGAGGTTCGTTTTCGTGTTTAGGAGTCGTGTATTTGCAGTGGTCAGGATGGAAACAGACATTCCCTACACGCTGCACAGAGCTCAAATCGTGCACTGAAGCACTGTGCTACGGAGAGCAGGCTACGGAGCCGAAGAGCACATACATATAGGCTGAGGTGTTCATATTGCACCTGGTTTCTCTTTTGTGCGGAGAGCTATGTTTGTTTTATTGTAAGAAGGTTCTTGTGGCAACTCTGTTTTGTTGCTGCCATTGTGAAAGTATAATTTGTATTTTGAAGTTAATGTACGTGCAAGAAAAACAAACACATATTTTTCTTAGCCAAGTCCTATATTTTACAAAGTAGTTTTTAACTTATATTGACAGTAGATAGTATCAGTTCATGTTACAATTTATACTTCTACAGACTGCTCACCTACTGAAGCTCCCAGTTGCCCTCGCACTAGTCCCAGCAGGATGTAGTACAGTTTTAATGGTTGTAAGTAATGCTTTTTCATTTGACCTGTGGTGGATCAGTGTGGCAACCATGTTGTTGTTTCTGCAAGCACAGTAAGATAGATTTCTGAAATGAGCAGGTACTCTCCAGTAACTCAGGAGCATTTGTACAGCTCTAACTTAGATGTGCAGTTCTAGGTGTTGCACTTTATGCAGTTCAAATTCTTAATATTCCTGGTTTATTACTTGATTGGCACATTTGCTCTATTGTTATGCAGGGAAAAGGAAGAATTCTGGTCACAAGAACAGAAGAACATAAATTGTTCAGAACATTTTCCTTCTATATACCTATCAGTAGGAGCAGAAGTTTTCCTTTTCATGTTGAAAAACAGCTTCTGACTTGCTGAGCACTTGGGTATAAGTACTGTAAAAATAAGTCTGACACTTAAGGTGGCAGCTGTGCTGAAGAGGAGAGCTTTAGATTATGCCTTAAATTTTCTAAATCCTTCAAAATGGTAGACAGTAAGTTATTGGAAAAGAAAATGCAGAGGATCTGACAGTGTCATTTTAACCAAGTTATCTGCTGTGGTATAAATAGACAGTATCTCTGATTTAACCTCCGTATTTAAATTCTGGGCTACGATGATGGGAAGGTTTTAAAGATGCCATGACTAAACAAACCCTGGTCCTGGAAGTAAATGGTACCAGACTTGGTACAGTTAAAGAATCCCAAGTGTCCTTGCTAGCCACTCTTAACACCTCTATACCCAGTGCAGAACTGAACTTTAATTTAACTTTCTCTCATTTTCTGTGGTTGAACTTGTCTATACACACTTTGCAATTTAGAACTGTGAAATGATCCCTAAATATTTGAATTAGCTAAAGTGTATGAGTCTATATATTGCTGTTCCTAAATGGTTTTGATTCATTTACAAAATACTGGTTGTAAATATTACTTGTAAAGTCCTGTTGTTCGTTTATATTATGTTTTAAGGTCATGTTAAACTCCAGAACTGACATCTGAGTCCTGTTTTACAGTTTTCTGGCTTAAAATAGATGTAAATTAAATTTAGCAGCAGATGGGACAGAATAAATTGTATAAAAACCTTTACCGTACTTTTTCTTATGCAGTTTGCATTCAGTTAAGGATTTTACAACGTTTATGTAACTTATTGGTAAGAACCAGATGACGCTCTAGAAGGAACATTTCAATACATTTAAACACTCAAGTTTGCAGGTTGATTATTTGATTTTTTTAAAGGAAGGAGTTGTGTTTGGATTCTGCAGTAATGCTAAAATAAAGGCATCTATCCATCTAGGGAGTATAGCTAACTCCAGAATTGTGTATGAGCTGAGCAGTGTCTTGTAGGTGACTATCGTATATGGCAGTCAGGATTGAAGTGCTTAAAATAGGCTTGTCATTAATTTAATTAGAAAGAAGAATTTCTAATTTATTTGAACAGTACTGGAAATCATGGTGGCTATTGCAGAAAGCTGTTCAATGTCTAGTAATGATACGTAGTGCTGTCTGTGCTCTACCTAGTTAGATATATAATTAGCCCTAACTTTTCAAGTCTTGGGAAAGGTAAATTTAAAGCTGAGAAATAATCAGGCTTCTAAATAAAACATGCTCAGTATTGTTATAATGTAATGATTGACGTTTTCCTATTTAAAAACTGCTTGGCAACTGAAAATTAGAATAATATACAACTGAGTTAGTATAGTGTTGAGGTAATTGGCAATGTTTTGTACCACAGAGTTTATCATTTGCTATAGTTGGCACCACAAAGGCCAACTCTTCCACTGCAGAGCCATTTTCCTCCAGGCCTCAGTTTAGGCCCTGAGATTTATCAGGAAAGCACAAAATCAGATGCAAGAACAGGTTCTGACAGAAGAAAATTAGTCAAGTGTTTCAAATTTTCTGTATGTTCTGTAAAATGTATTTTGTTGAAGAGTAATTGAAATGGACTAGAGGCAAGCATGTGTATCCTCAGTTCCAGTGCTTAGATGACAATTATTTCATTGCAGGTGTATATAATTAAAATTCAGTATTTGTTATATAGTTGGCTCAGTGTTAAAGTCCTGCTGCATCATCAACTCTAGCTGACCATTGTCACATTGCTTTCAGGTTCTGGTCTTGACGTTGGTTTTGAGTGCTATATTCCACAGATTTTCTTGCAATACTTGCCCTTTTCTCAGTGGCAAGCCAAATTATTTTTCACTTTATCATATGAAGACTGTGTGGAAAAAGAAGACCAATGGATGTTTAATTTTAAAACACATTTGATTATTTAAAAATTTATTTCTATTTTAACTTGTAGAATAAATGTAAATAGTTTTACAGTTACATAAATAGTCACAGGATTGTAATTTATTTTAAGGGGAACGGAGATCACAAATTCATTTTTAAGTACAACACAGACTGAATATTTGAAGTTACGCTTTGTTTAGCCATACTAACTGCATTTCTAAGAATTAAATAATAGGAATCTTGAAAAGATAGAGCAAATTCAACTTAGATATTTATTTCTTTAAAAACTGCAATAGTAACTCACTGATCTTGTTAAATTAAACATAGCATTTCTAATAGTTTAAAGTGTATCAATATCTTTACTCACATACAGGCACACATCTCTTCATGTATGAGCTTCATCATGTTTTGCTGTTCAGGATGTTTACTGATGTGTTTGGTTTTGTATTCTCTTTAAAAACAACAGAAATATCTCCTACATAAGTTATACATGCTTTGGTCAAATCATTGAATATTGTTTTCATTTTGAGTTGCTGAGACTGGTACTTGCATCTTTGATTTACAGCCATTTAGAAAGTTAGTAGTAATGGTGAAATCTACTCAGGAGAATTAGCATATCTAGATTTGGAATTTAAGTTGTTGAATCCAATGCACAATAGTTGTTATCGTCTAGTGCCACAAATTTCAGCTGTATTTGTATTTGTCAGGCAATGCAGTATATTATGGCACTGGAGAGGCAATTGAGAAAAGAACAATTGTATATTTAAAAAATGGTAAAATAGAGTAAGGTGAAGTTGGTCCCTTGAAACTCAGGAACAAGGAGGTCATGTGCCTTCTGATTCCTTTCACAAACGCCTTGTTCACTTGAGCGTGTCTTGTATGAAAAGCTCACTTTCTCTTGTCTATACAGTTGGGTTCTGATACTTTCGTGTACAGGGGAATTGAATAGAAAACTTAAGTGTCATCAGGGAGACCTGGAATATATGACATCTTAAAGTGGCATGGACGTAAAGTGCTGTAAGGTTAAGGCAGCGGTTACTGTTTGTTTAAAGATGGTATGGATTGTTGTGCCTTTTCTCTTCTAGGGTCTGAGAGTGATAATTAAAACTTCTGCAGCATTGCTAGGTTGGTGTTCAGACGTTATTGATAATGAAAATGGTTGTCTTTGCATAGTTCATTCTAAAATACCCTGAGCTTTTGGTGTGCATAATGCTTTTGAGAGTCAAGTAGGATGATGCATGAAGTGGCTATTGTTGCTTTTGGATTCACTTGTCATTCTGAAATTGATCAGCTGTAGAGAAATGGCAGACACTGATCATTTATTGGTAATGCTGTTGTCTCTCTACTTCATTTGCACTTCATTTTATATTGTCCACCTTTATTATGACAATTCTTTGGAAGGTATATTTTAAGGGTCAGTGAAGAACAGTTAGTGGTCTACAATTTCAGAAATGTGACTCTTGGAAATGACCCACATTTTAAATACTGAGTATTGGAGTATGGGTGCATAAAAGTACAGAAGGCTAAACTAAATATTCTATTTCAGACTACTTTATTTAAATGGCGTATTCTAAGTCAGCGAGGTGGGTTCTTCATAAAAGAATGCCAGTTGATGCTGAAAAATACTAAATGGTATGCCTCATGAAGATACTAAATAGCTGGGGAAAGTGGGGGGAAAAGGATGCTCTATAAAATTAGCAGCCAGGGCTTTGATTAGTGCCAGTAGATACTAGCAGTTAGGTTAAGGAACAGTAAGAAGATACATAAGCTATTCCCTGTCAAGATATTTTTCTTGGATTCTGCTGCATGTTTCATGTTGGCTGAAGCACCTGAAACATCTGCAGGGTTTTTTTTTCCTAGCTGCTGTGACAATGACAAAACCTGTATCTGTTTTCTCTTTCACTATATTTTACTAGCCATAAAAAAGAGTACTGCCTTCTTTCATGTCCTCTGCTGTTTGAAGGACTCTGCAGCTGTGATAAGTTTCAAGCTTTTTTCTTTTTTATCTGCTGCCCCATATATGGTCAGATACTTGTAAATTTTATTGTAGGAAATTGGGATGTGAGCTTCTGGTTTACTTTTGTCTTTTGTCAGAAGAAAAAATTATACATGCATTTGCATGCAGACATTCATACATCTGAAAAGTTGTTTCTGTTTTTCATTCTTAAACTCTGGGGTGGATGTGAAAAATGTCTTCCATTTTAGTTTGCTGTATAATCCTGTAGTGTTTCTCAAAAAAAAAAAAAGCATGAAAATTTACATGAATTCCCTTAAGATGCAACAAAATATGTAGGAATTTGTTAGTATCCTGTTTACTGTCAGGAACATTAGGAGCAGTATCAGTGAAATATAAGTATTTTACACGATTGTTTCCCAGCAAGAACTGAACTTTGCTGTCTCTCAATGAGTTGTTTGAAGAGTGTAGGGAAAGAAAGTAATTTTCTTTTCAAGATACAGTAAATATTAAAGTGATGTTCACTTGGTTAAATGTCTCCATGTGTGCTGAATAAATATTTGTTGTTTTAATATCACAGTTTCAGAGACTGATCTGACCTTTGATTTTCATTGGCCACAGAACCTTGACTTCTGGCCTTGTAAAGACATGCTCCTGCAAGTGTGTGTTAAAGGCCCAAAATGGTAGGGTTTGGTTTTATTTTAGTGCATGTCTTGCTCAAGAACCTAATTTCTTTAGTGAAATAGTGTAGGACAGACATTGATAGGTTTTCAGTCTTAGATACACAGACTTTAAATTTGTTCTTAAACTGTGATCTAGATCAGATCCTTGTGAGCCTGGAGCAGTTGTGTAGATTTCCAGGTTATGCAAACTCTCTGGGGCTGTAACTGGATAGTTACAAGTATTGATCCTGCTTGCTACTCGTTTAGAGAGCAGCGAGCTGTTTTGCAGTTTAAAACAAATGCCCTTCTGAACTCTTGTAATTTCAGATCCTTTGGTTGTCACCTGCCTACCAAGATTATACCTGGGGCTACAGTCTTTGACAGAGTACTTAAAATTTTCTTAACAAGTCTTGCTTGAATGTGCCACTATTTGAGCCGTGCCCCATTCTTGGAAATGTTACAGGCCAAGTTGGATGGGACTTAGAGCAGCTTGGGCTAGTGGAAAGTGTCCTTGCCCATAGCAGGGAGTTTGGAACTAAATGACCTTTAAATTCTCTTCCAACCCAAACCATTCTAATAGTCTGTTTTTCTATGGCAATTGTAGAAGTGGAGTCTGGTAATCCAGATGGCCGTCTTACAGGAGAAAAGCCATTCAGAACAAAACTTTTTGGTAAGGCAGGTTTAAAAATTAAATTACTCCCATAAGAGTGTTTTCTTACTTAGGAAGAGGTCTTCTGTCTTCTTGTCTGTAAAACTGATTCATCATTTTACCTCATGACAGCCACTAAAAAATTCATCCTGAGTGGCTCCTCCAGCCTTGGTTATAGCCCACATTTGTGACTTCAACAGCCACTGGTGTAACTCCATTGTGAGGCCCGGGACAGAGGTGCATCATTGGCTGTTCATATGTGCAACCAGAGTTCAGTGAAGTTGGCACTGAAAGTACAAAAACAAAAACAACTTTTGAAAGAAGTTCCAAACAATATTTTTTTTTTGTTTGAAACAAAAAAATATTTTTGTTTGTTCCTGTTTGAAACTTTTCATAAATTGCATGTGTATTTCTATTTTTCCATTTTTTCACTTCTTTGGAGCTACTTTCTGCAGTATTTCTCAGGGAGCACAGCAGTAGTTGGGTAGGTAATTTTATTAACCTTACTCAGGAGCTGCTTCTTCACTTTAGGGTACATGTTCTTTAAGGCAAAAACACGCTGTCCAGTTACTGCTGTACTAGGACATATTTTACCTGTTCTTGCCATATGTACTGATCAAAAGGAGACATTTTTATAAGTAGAATTTAAAATGTTAACATTTGGAGGAAGTAAGAAGAAATTAGTGCATCATCACCATGACCCTCTCTATATCAGATTTACACCTACCAGAAATGCATATTTCTTGTAATAGCCTGCTGTTTCTGCTCTTAGGCTTTTGGGAAGTGAGCTGGCATTTATACAGAGGTGATTACTATGGATATACAACTTACCATTTTGCTTCCACTTGTTTTTGCAAGAGTTTGCTTATATTACTTAACTGGTTTTACTGGGTACAGTTTTTGATTGTATGAGGTTGTTCTTTTCTCCTGTCCTTGGTTATACAAGTGGGTGGCTGATGCTTTGACATTCAGAAATATAATGCATGTGTTTAATTTACTAAAATACCTGTGTGGAAAGTGAGGCTTGGCAGCTTTGTTAATGTGTCTGCTGTTGATGTTTTGAGGGTTGGCAGAGGTTGTTCTGGTTCCTATTTAAAATGAAGGCACAAAAGAAGATGTGCCCTAAAGAAGGGTGGCAGAGCTAAGATCCAGGAGAACAGTGGAGGGTAACAACACCTGAGAGGTTGAAGCCACCCATTTTTGTAGCCTTGAGCTTGTATATTTTAAGATATTCTTTATAATGTTAGTTTTGAAAGATTGGAGTAAATAGTGCTTTATAAAATATTATAACAGTTGAACAAGGTGCAGTGCCTTTATGCAAGGAAGTGAATAGCTGTCTTACATATTTGAATTGAAATTTATTATTGAAATAGCATGCATTTTTGGGAAAGGTAATTTAGAAGATCCATCATCTTGAGTGGTTCAGTTTAGGGCTCAGTGTTTCCAAGTAATTAGTTTAGAGTTGAGTGGTAAAGATTTCCATACTTTGTTTTTGTTCTCCATCTTCAGTATTTATTAGTTACTTTCAAAAACTTAAGTAAAATTAATTATGTGCATTCTTTGCTTTCCACCCCTGTTATTCTATAGTTTGTTTTTTTCTGTAAAGTGCAAAATACTGTGAATTGCTCTCACTATAAAACTCTTGGTTTAAAAATGTTGGCCTTGTAGCAGGACTTCATGGACCTCTCAATGCATAATTTAGAAATTAGTACGACATATAGAAATACAATTTACTATTTTGCTAGTGATGTGATTGCAGTTTTTAAAAAAGAAATAATCATACTTATTTATAAATGTTTTTGGCTTTTTCAGAGGGTAAGTCCCAAGAGCTGAGAATATATTGACCAGACTGTTGGAAGCCAGTGGAAAGACCTGATCAAATTGAAGTCTTTCAGAATACCGAGTTTCCTGTACATATTAACAAAACAAAGCTGGTTCACATGAAAAGGAACAGCTTCAGTTAACATGTTGGTCTTCATAACTTAGTTACCAAATGTGTAGTAGTAACCACTTGCTTCTTAATTTTCACAAGAGTGAAGTGGAGAACTTAAGCATGTAACAGGAAATGAAGACCATTTATATGACAAATATATTGGTTGGAGAAATCCAATCCAGTACAAACTGTGATTGCTTTTTTTTTTTTTTAATTTGAATCATTAAGTTTCATTGTGAATGCAGGGGTTTTAAACTATATTCAGTTAGATAATTTGAAATCGACACAATAAGACAGTATTTGTCACGCAATCTAAAAACAGTTGGCAGAGAAAATGTGTGAGTCTGATTTTCAAAATGTTTAAGATCTGTTCCTATATTTCATATCTCAGAATTGTAGAGTGTGATTGTAGTTAGGATTCTCTAAGGCTTTTAAGTCTTTGTTATGCCACACTTTACCAAACTAGTGCATTGGAACAAGGACAGAGAGTACTTCTCCAGTGTAGGCAGCCCCCAAGCTCACATCTGGAAATCTGTGACGACTGATATTGTGACAGAAGCTGATTCTTTTCCTCTTGATCTAGAATTAGCTATATAATAATAATAAAATGGAAATATGGAAATTAGCCATATGGCAGGAAAGATGAGAAAATTGCTTTAAGTTAAATGCTTCTGTTATTTTTGTTGTTTTCTTGTGTGATACTTTTACCTGGATTTTTTTGTCAATCCTTTTTTTTCTGTTACTGGGAGTTCAGGCATTGGTGAAGTGCTCACTCTCACCTACCTGTTTCATTTGGTCCATTTAGGTCTTTCTAAACTTTTTGTTCCCATGCAGCAGTCACCTCAAGTTACTCAGAAGAGAAAAAGGGGGAGTTGTATTTGATGACTTAAAAATGGCTAAGAGCAAGTGGTGTATGTTCTAGAGACTATCTGAAGTAAGCATCTGTATTGCACTAGTGTGGTTTCTTTAAATTCCAGTTTTATGTTCATATTCGTACAAAGCAGACTGTACCAAGAGTACTTAGAGGCTCTCTTTGAAAGGAGTAATGGTGAGAAAATAGTAAATGGCCTGGTGGCTCAAATATGGGAATTTGTTATTTTGTCTCAAATTGTTTCAGTTCAGTAAACCTGAAAGTCATAATTGTGTTTCCTTAAGACAAAAGAAGTAGGAGAAGCACTCACTACACAAATGCAGCAGTGGTAACACATGACTTTGTGTACTGCTATCTGATGGGCTGGAGGGACTGCTGTATTACCTTTGCATCTTACTTCACTTAGTTGCCTGTACATTAGTTGGCATGAATATTTACATGTCCTCTTTTAACATAAACAGTTGTGTATATTGCAGCTGATGTGTAGGGAGGGGCTGAGTTTTTGATGTAAGTGTTGTTGGTTCCTTTAATTTTTTTTTAACAAACATGCACTTAGATATCAAGAAAATGGACTGTTATTTTATACTTTGTAAAAACCACATGTCATGTACTTTGGTTATGAAAGCAGTTATATTAAGGTAGTTGCTGTTGTCTTGCAACCCACTTGGTCTGTACTTTTTTAATGTTGAATTTTGGCAACTCATCTTGGTTGATAATTGAAAGAACAGAATTTTTTGGTTTTATCCTCCAAATTAAATACCTTATGCTGAAAGGAGCATCTGCCATTCTGGTCATCCTGCATGCACATCTGTGGTATATATTTTAACATTTATATGCAGCACTGAGGGTAACAAAGTGCTGACAGGTTTTAAATAACAGTTCTCATTGGTAGGTCCTACTCAGCATCAAGTTAAAATCCTGCACACTGTGAGATGAGGGCATGCACTTTGAGTAACTTTTCCAAGAAATTTAATTTCAGCTGAGTGTGTAAAATGTAACCTAACAGAAATTTGTGGATAAGTGTCTTTTTTTTTTTTAAGCAATAAATGACAATACTCTTTTCTTGTTCTTTAATGTTGGTGATATTAATATTTAGTAAGTTATTCATTCTGTATTTCCAAGTGGATTTGATTTATTTTAATGCTCTTGAAGTATGAAAGAAATTAAGCTAATTTATTAAGATAGTATGTATTTGGCTTGACTTCTAAGTATTTATTTTGGGTTTTTTTGCACTGATATTGCAGATACTTATTTGTATATTTGATGTCTGGTTAGTGTCCATTATTTCATGTCATTTTAATGTGTCCTGGTTGCAGGCAGAGAAAATTATAAAAATATTTCTGTAGAGAGATTTGTAAGTGATATCCCTCGCACTGGTCATTATCTCATACTTAAGAGATGGGCTGAATCCTGGTATATCAGCATCAAAATGTTTATTCCCTCAGCTGCTGTATTAATGTTACAGAGATTTGTCTGTGTGAGTATCTGTTCCTTTGTATTTCATGAGATGAGAGTTGTTCACAGCTTTAAATCCTTCTAAAATTATATAGCAAAATTATTTGAAAAATTATTTCTTCGCTGCTCTTCTTGTTTTTATAGGATGTGGCAGAGGTATAAAAAAGGGATATATTATTTATGAAGCTTTTAAAATTTTAATAAAGTTAGTACTGCTTTCTATTTTTTTATTCAAAATCTTGGTACAGGAACAGCTGTCTCTCTCTTTTGCCTATTGAATAAGGGCACTGAAAGATGTTGGAATTAAGTGCTGGGCTTTGCAGAATGCACTGTGGCATTGCCTTCCATGGATATGTGTAGTAACTTGCTGTGTAAGTGACTGCCCCTCCTCAGGCGATGTATGTTCATGTGCATGATGTCTGGTCTTCACTTGAGAAGCTTTAGGCTATAGCTTAGCAGCCTGTAGTACTGTCTTGTGAACTACAGCTGTCTGCAGTAACAGTAGATTTCACTTTAAGTACTTCTTTAATTATGATTGTAATGATAAAACTATTGTTTGTGATAGTGAATTATGAAACTTCAAAATATGCTGATGAATTCCGACTTTTACATAGGGCTTCTCTTGAAGACTACTTTTCTTAACAGAATTAAAGAAAAAGAAATACAGAGGAGAAATTCACTGCTTTACTTATAGCATCAACCTGATCTTTTGCATTTCCCCCCAGTCCCAACATGTAATTCATATAGCTCATTAGATCTTCGAGCAAGCCTGTGTTTTTTTTCCCAAAGTTTGGAAATAGGACTTGGTTTATTTAAAATTATATTGGGGAAGATGATTATTAACAATGCTGTTAACCTTTATGTACACTGGAATATTGCTTTGTATGTAGTATCTTAGCTCTCCCCATAATTACTTTTTATTGTACAAATAATTATACTGTTTTATCAGATAATGGAAAATACAGAATTGTGACTATAATTAACTGGCTTTAATTGCCGGCCTGGTCCTGATACATAGATGTACATTTCTGTAGGAAAGAGATAGTCTTAGAAATAGCTTTTAGCACTATTAGTTTGATCATACTTAGATTGCTTATGCTATCTGTATAATAAGCTGTTGTGTGGTTTACATGGACATTTGGCTGTCATCTGATTCTTACTTTGCAAGAACATGACCCTGGGAATTACTTTCATTGAGACAGATTAGGATTTGTAGCGAGTATATCTTTGTGGACTCATTTTGTCCCTGAGGTGCCATTCAGATTGAGGTCTTCCGTGTAAAGTTTTCCTGTGATTTATATTCAGCATTTAATTAAACATGCATATTTCTATTAAAGGTTTATTGATCGTCCCCCACCTAATAATGAAAATGCCAATGGTTGGATGGGATCTTCATACAGGAAATCAGCGAAACAACTTCCCCCCACAAATTCACTGTAATTTTTATCTGGTGTTTTCTTTAGCTTAAATGGGTTGAGAAGATTAATGTTCATTTGTATTTTGTATTTTCCTGTACTGTTGGCAGTGTGTTTGGAGCAGATCACGTTCAGTCATCTAGAATGCTTGAGGCAGGCAGAATAATCTTGTCCACAGCTTTCTAGAATAAACTGATAGATCATTAGATGTTCATTGCCATTGAAATCAAATGTATGCTGCTGTTAAGTGTGTTGTCTTGAAAAAAGGGTGGCTTTTTTTACAGTAACTTGAAAGTATTCTGTTTACTTTGGCTATGCATTTTCTCTCAGAGGAAAATAAAATTATTCCCAAAAGATCATACTGGAATCGTGTATTAATGCACTTTCTAACTTAATTATTTAATACTTGTTTTTTCAAAACTTGAGCTAACAGTTTGAAAATGGTTTACTTTACCAGTACAGACAGACTCCTTGTGACTTGTCATTGATTGTGTAACTCTTGCCTCATCCCCTCTTGTTCCCCCCTCCCCATTCTGTACAATTTTAGTCTTTGTTCCTTCCTTGTCCTTGTGTGATAATGCCATCTACATTTAGACAGGAAATGTTTCATCTTTAATTTTCTGAGTAATGTGCCATAGTTCAAGAATGGACAGTACAAAACAAAGCTTTGTACAAAATTTTAATGGATATTTGCAGTTTTGTTGTTGTTTTTTTTTTTAATCAGGGTTTAACCTTTCCGTTTATTTTAAGTCACTCCACCTTAACTGCAGCAGCATTCCCCCAGATGTTGTGTTTGTGTTGCAGTGACTGCTTAGAAGAGTCTTTGTGTCAGAGTGACTGTTGGGTGAATGCATAGGTTACTGTAGCAGTGCTCTTTTCTGGGCAAATATCAGGAGACTCCTCTCTAGATGGTAGGATAGATGGGAGATAAATTTTGGTTTGATTAAGATCAGGATATTCTTTTTTCTGCTACAAAATAAGTTACTAAATGAATAGGAAAAATAAATTGATTGATCAACTTGTAAAGTGGTTTTTAAGTTAGGTTTTATTATGTATGTACATCATCAGCAGGTGATAGATGTTCAGTGTTTGGAGAGAAATTCTCAATGTACATTTTAAAAAGAGACTCCACACACTGTGGTGCTTTCCACAGCAATGCCTCAGATTTCAACAGCAAATGTCTGTGTTTACTGGATTTTCATATAAGAAATGGTGCAAATACATTCATTCTGCAAATCTACAACGTGAAACTGAGGAAGACAACTAGAAAAAAGTTTTGGTCTGTAGTCAAATATCTTTCAGTAGTAATCAGACATTTAAAGATACTGATCAGTTTTTGCCTTTGAGCAAATGTTTCATATGAGTTGATGTATATCCAGAAAAACAGTATGTGGTAGTAAATGGAAGATTTTTTTCATAATCATATGGTAGTTCAGCTCTAAAGTGTTTTTTTTTAAGTTTACACGTGGGTTTCTGTCTGCTCCCTTTCTTTGTTCTTCCAGCTTGTAAAAGTGAACTAGTCTGTTTCAAAACGTCTGAAACTTCTGGTTTTATTTGGCACTTGAAGATTATAGTGTTTCATTTTTGACCCTCTGAAATGAATTGTATTTCTACTGTGAAAAAAACGCAGCTGCTTGATGTGATAAGGCTCAAGCTTCATTTGAATAAGACCTTTTAAATGGAGAGCTACATTTTATACTATCATACAGATAGCTGACTGTAATTTATACCGTTATTTAAAAGAGTGGGTGGGTTTCATTATGGTATCAGGGCACAGACTTAGCAAGTTCATGGTGTCAGTTTAGGTTCTGAGTCAGTTCCCTCTGAGGCATGCCAGAGCTGCCCTTACAGTCTAAGGACAACCACACTTGGCAGTTTGGAACCACATCCACAAACCTGACTCTTGCTCACTCCCTGCTCATCTCATGTGGTGCGCTCCTCTGGTGAGGAAGATCCTTCCCAGTTGATTTTCAGTGCTGAGGTTGTATTGACATATGCCTCTTCTTAGTAATCCTGTTCTCCAGCTGAAGAACCTTTGTTCTTCACTTGAAAGCTTCTCCACAGTTATAGTTATTCCTGATGATTTCATGCCAGCCTTGGAGATTGTACGGTTGAGAGTGCCCTGTAGGTTAGTACTGTTCCCCAATAATGTGGATCTAAATGTCCATTTACTACTGAGATTTTTCTGGTTTACTCTTGAATTGATATCTTCAGTGCAATCTCTTATGGATCAGCAGATCTCTTTGCTGAATGGCAATAGCTGACTTCAAAGCCAGTATCCACTGCTTCCTGTGGACTTGAGCTTAATTAGTCTGCCCGATTATTACTTGGTAGTGTCAGCAATGTTCCTCTTCAACTTTAACAGTCTGACTTTGTCCTAACCAGAATATAGGTGACAGCAGGCACAAGAGGGTTCTGTTGGGCCTTTACCATGCACCAAATGACTATTCATTCAGATTGTTTGCTGGCTGTATTTAAGGAGTAATCGGTTGGGTTATTTGTCATGCAAGGGCCTGTTTAGGACAGCTTAGTTTCTTTGGAGCCTTTTGTGAGAGATCTTTGGTAAATGTGTTTTGGTGGTCCAGTTGGTTTTATGTCAGTGATTTCTTACTGGGCTCCTGGAGTCTTTCAGAGAACAATATACTGAGATGTTTCCTTTCCTTACAACAGCTGCATGGAATTATCTGTCCCCACTAATACTTTTATTTCAAGTAATTTATGTGTTTTTTTCTGGTACAAACATTTAACCTAACTACTAATCCATTGTTTCCTAATTCTCCCCTTGAACCCCTGTTAGAAATTTGTGTTCCTTTCCTGTCATAGCTACCAAGTCTTGCATTCTGGAGTTCTGTTCTAATATTTCACTTGTTATTTTTCACATTGTGAGCTTGTTATTTACCTTATTGTAAACACAGTTCAGGAGGATCTGTTTTGATCAGTATGGGATCAGTTTTTCCTTAGTGTGTAGATTAAAAAAAAAAAAAAAAAAAAAGGGTGTGGGTGTGTGTGTATGTGTTTTTTCTGTAAGGCTTTATCTCCTATGAGTCCTCCTGTAAGTGCTGATTGTTCGGGACAAGCACTTTAGTAGGTTTGCTATTCCTTCTCTCTTCTGAAAAGCGCTGATTTTCATGCTTTCTCCAGTTTGTTTCTTAAACTTGATTGCACTGTCTTTTGCACATCCATTACCAGCCAGAGTTTATGTCATTTATGTTTATGTCACTCCTCCCAATCCCTTTGAATATTGATACTAATTTTGCAAGTATATAATTTAATTTCAGCAAGTTTCCTTGACTTTACTATTTAACCATGTTGCCTTTTTTTTCCCCTGGTTTATTAGGACTTCTTTTATGTGAGGACAAGCAATTACCTTCTGCAAATGAGCATGTCTTACAAAACTAAGACGCTAGTCTTAGAGAGCAAACTGGTTTAGCTAATTTAGCTAGTCTGTAGGAAAGGGCACACAGGAAAAATTAAGCGAGGATATAAGCACAAATTTTTAGAATAATACATGTGTCTTTAACTTCTTATTCTTCAGTTTCCAAATGTCTTAAAAGAATCATCTATGCTGGATGAAAAACCGAAGTTTTCATTACTAGAGAGGTGGCAATCAAGTCTTCCTTCTACAGTCAGCCTAGAAGTAAGAGAAAATGGGTTTCGTGGATAGACTGTTTGATGGATAAGGAGTTGGCTGGATGTCAGTATACAAAGAGTTGTAGTTAATGGTTACAGTGTCCAAATGGAGACCAGTATAGTGTCATGCAGGTGTCCACACTGATATTGATACTATTTAGTATATTTTTTGATTGCATAGACAGTGGGATTGAATCCAACCTCAGCATTGAGGTCCAATTGATACACTTGAGGGATGACATCCAGACTTGAGGAGAGCCCATGCGAACTTCATATTGAACAAGGCCAAGTGCATGCTCCTTTTGCACCTGGGTCAAGGCAATCACCAGTCTTTCCAAATGAATAAATTTTTCAGAATGCTATGTTTTATAGTAAATTAAAAGCTTCTTGAAAACAATTAAGGAAAAATAATTTTTGAAGAATTTTTATTTCTTTTCTTTGTTTCTTGCAGGTACTAAAATTGGGATCTGTGTGCTTTTTCAATGTCTGTTAAAATCTGTAACAGATGTAACCATTGTCCAAAAAGCCTCTCTCTACAGAAGCAATGTTTTGCTCTTTTTATTGATTCCCTTCCACCACCACCTTTCCCCCTTTAATTATCAGTCCTTAATGCTAAATTTGCCTCTTTGCTACCTGGAATAAAGTACCGGGATGTTGGCAACACCTCAAGTTGTCCTGTTGGCTTTTGGCATGTTCCTGATAAGTGGTGCTAAGATACCTGTCTGCACACAGCCAATGTCTCAGACTCAGTTGTGTGCAACTCTTGCTTGTTTCCCAGCACTGTGTAGTAGCTTCCTTGATACTTGGAACTGCCCCATTAGGGCCCAGATTATTTCTAAGGTGATGGCCTGGTCAGGTGTGGTCCCTGTGACTATCTGTGTGAGTCAGTGGTTCTTCCTCCTTATAGCTGTGTGTGTTGTAGGTGAAGGAGCTCCTGTGCCAATCTCATCTGGGACTGTTTTTGTGGCTTCTTGAATCTAGGCTGATTTCATATTTGCTCATGTACTTGTAAATTGCTTATACTGATTAGTGTTTCGGGCTTGAGAATGCTGACCAGGAACACCTAAAAGACACAGTATACAAACAAAGTTTCTGGTGCTGTAGTGTTCCCAGAAGTAGTTTAGCTGTAGTTGTACAACATCCAGCCAAACAGTAGCCAGGATGAGTGATTACATTTTGGTAATTACCCGTGAGTAACTGGAAGCTGAACAGTGAGCTGCAAAACTCATTGTCTCCCACAGCACACTCCTGGAAAAGCTGGCAGCCTATGGCTTGGACAGGAGCACTCTTTGCTGGGTTAGGAACTGGCTGGATGGCCAGGCCCAGAGAGTGGTGGTGAACGGTGTTGCATCCAGCTGGGGACAGTCACCAGTGGTGTCCCTTAGGGGACAGTTCTGTTCAATGTCTTTATTGATGACATGGGTGAGGGTATTGAGTCTTCCATTAGTAAATTTGCAGACATGTGTCAATCTGTTGGAAGGTAGGAGGGCTCTGCAGAGAGACCTGGAATAGTTGGATGGGTGGACAGAGTCCAGTAAGATGAAGTTTAATAAGTCCAAGTGCCAAGTCCTACGTTTTGGCCACAATAACCTCCTGCAGCGTTACAGGCTGGGGATGGTGTGGCTGGATGGTGTGGAAAGGGATCTAGGAGTACTGGTCGACAGCTGGCTGAACATGAGCTGGCAGTGTGCCCTGGTGGCCAAGAAGGCCAGCAGCATCCTGTATCAGGAATGGTGTGGCCAGCAGGAGCAGGGAGGTCATTCTCCCTGTGTACTCAGCACTGGTGAGCCCACACCTTGAGTGCTGTGTCCAGGTCTGGGCCCCTCAGTTTAGGAAGGACATTGAGATGCTTGAGCACGTCCAGAGGATGGCAACAAAGCTGGTGAGGGGCTTGGAACACAAGCCCTGTGAGGGAGCTGGGGGTCTTTAGCCTGGGGTGACCCCTGGTCACTCAGGGGTGACCTTGTCACTATCTACAACTTCCTGAAGTGTAGTTGTAGTCAGGTAGGGGTTGGTCTCTTTCTCCAGGCAGCAGCTGACAGAATGAGAGGACACAGTCTTAAGCTCGGCCAAGGGTTGGATATTAGGAAAAAGTTTTTTACAGGAAGAGTGATAAAATACTGAAATTGTCTGCTTAGGGAAGTGGTGGAGTCACCATCAGTAGATGTGTTTACAAAAAGACTGGATGTGGAGCTTGGTGCCATGGCTTAGTTGAGGTGAGCATGGTGATCTTGAAGGTCTCTTCCAACCACAGTGATTCTGTGGAAACAGAGAAGAAACTGATTGGAGACTTGGGTTTTTGTCTCTCTTCTTTCTTTTTCCTGTGATAGTGAAGACCATTCATATACCTACATTTTAGAAATGTATTGCTTTTTGTTGTGTGAGCAGCATGTAAATAATTTAGAATATTCTGCAGCAGCAATTAGCTTTAGCATTAGTGAGAAGTAGTAACAGTTGTTTTTAAAGTAGATGTCTAGCTGTGAACTTGTTATAATTTCACAGTTTTAATGGAAATCCTTTCAAGCTGAGAAGACAGACACTTATGCTTGGACAAGCCATTTTTTTCACTTTGTGTTGTGACAGCTATAGGAGGTTTTGGTTAAAACTGGTTTTGACAGGAAAGGATAGAAAAAAAGCATCTCATGTTTGCAAGGAGAACAAATCCTTGTTTCTTGGAAACTATGATGAAAGAATATCTACTTGTTACCTTCAGCAATAAATTATTATAAGCAACTTGAGGAGTATGACCTATATTTAAGATTATCTAATCCTTTCCACTGTGTGATCCTATTCAGTCTTACAGTTTGCTTTATTAAATATAAACAATTCTGAACTATGTTTTCTGAGCTATTTTTAGCAAATTTGTATCAATTTGCTAAAAATCGAGAAAATATTAGGCAGTTAAAGATAATTGTAAATATCTGTATGGATATTCATGTGGTTCATTATATTGCATTTCTCAGGCTGTATAGGAGAGGAGAGGGGGTTTTGGCTTTATTTCTGTTTCAGTTAGTGTTTTATGGAAGAACTGCAATTCTTCCTATCTTCTAGGAAGGAAATAAAAATTTAATTATGGATGGTCATTCCTATTATTAGAACTCCATTTTTGAACTAACATGCTTCTAAACATGTGTTCTAAACAAAAATAAGAATATAAGTTAAGAATGTCCTTAAATCAGGTTTGGCACTTTGTGTCTGGTTTTTTTATGTCTGAAAGTAGCAAATATCAGACAGTCCTTTCTCTTCTGACACTTAGACCTGAAGCAGAAAATAACAGCATTTTGTTCAAAATCATATATTGTGGATAATCAGAGATTTTCACAGCAAGCAAATAGCTTTGGGGAGGAGTTACTTCTAATCATAGTAGAATTAGTGAATTTAGTTTGTGTGACTAGCTGTGAATTTAGTTCATGTAAAGTTTCATTGTGCAGCAAATACCTGACAAATACCTGTCATGCTGGTTTGCTTCTGCTGGGAGATGGATGTACCAGTCAAATGAACAGAGTTAATACTGTGTCCAGGGAGAGCATTGTTGCAAACCTACACTCACTACCTGTGTGCTGTGATTGTTTTGCTGGTTAGATATTAGTGAAGTTAAGATGTTCTGCTTGAAATTGAGAGCACAGCTGTATTTTTGCTTAAGCATTTTTAATACTTCCAATATATTACTTTCCTGAGTTAATGTAGTGAATGAATGAAGCCTATACTTTTTATAGTCTGTTTTAAGTGTTGAAATTGCTACATGCTCATGCTCACTAGGCTTGATTTTGTTGTTGTTGTTTGTTTGTTTAATGGAAAATGAAAAGACCAGATTTGGCAGGCATATGATGATAAATATACTGAGTTAAGGTTTTGTTATGCTTCCATAAAGTTATTCAAGTGTATCAATGTCTTTGCCCTGGAAAACTTAGTAAGAGCTACTGTATTTTCATGTTGTAAGTATTTATTTTGTAACTTCACCTGAAATGCCTCCAATATTTAGTGCTGGTAAAGCTAGGTGTATATATAGGGACCATTGCAAAGAAGAACCTGCTCTCCTTTAAGCATTTTTAATCTTACATTATATGTTATTAAACATTTCTTTTTCTTAAATGGGAATGTATTTTCTTGCTTAATACATAAAATCCACTGAAAGTTATAAATGGTATTTTCTTGTGGAAAAATAATGTATTGTACTTACAACTGTAGATTATATTTCTGATATTTTTTTTTTCTTGCAGTTGTACTCGCTAAATGATTACAAGCCACCCATTTCTAAAGCTAAAATGACACAGATCACCAAGGCAGCAATCAAGGCTATAAAGGTATGAAATCAGTTAACTTATTTTGACCTCTTTTACATTTCTCATATATGTCAAAATAATTTTGTGAAATAGTCTAAAGAATTTGCTTCAGAACTTTCCACCTCCCTTGTGCCTACAATTTCCAGGTTGTGACCATGCGTATATGGTCATACATATACGACCATATCCGAGAATGCAACAAAAGGCTAAAAGTGGCGTGTGACTTTCATTTGCTGGTTGTCATATGCGAGAAATAATTAAACCAGTTTGTCTCTATCTGAATTCCATCAGATCTGAAAGACAGGGCTTTTTCCTCAGTTTACAAAGGAAACACTGACATGCCTGTTAAGAGATGAATAAATAGAAAATAGAACAGAATTCACCCTTCCTTCTCCCCTCTCTCCTTTCCTCCCTCCCCAAAATTTATGCATGCCTTTGGATCAATACAGCTGTTCATTTTTCTGAATTCCTAGCATACCTTTTCATGGATATTGTTCATAGATGTCAGTTTTCTTATTGCTTGGATACAAATTGTTTTTAAGTTCAAGTCTTAGTGCACTCATTAAAGATTATTCCTGCCACAAAGTAAAACTAATTGCTAAACAACGGCACAGCAGAAAAAGTCACTGAAAAATGGTGAAGGAAAGAAGTATGCCACTAGTGTTAAGCATTAAAACAACTGGAAACTCGGTGAAAGCTGGAGAGGTAGAAAAGAGGACAGACCAATCTTGTGCTTTTCATATCTATGTTCCTTTGCTGACAATTTTCAGATAGTGAAATTCATATTAGTGTTTTGTTAAATTGGGAAAGCAGATAGTGAAAACCATATTGGTGTTTTGTTAAATTGGGGAAGAGTCATTTGATGACTTAAGGGTGAAATTCAGTGGCTTTCTTTAGTATGTCTCTGTAAGTTAAAGCCTATGTGTTGCAGTTTAATAGAAATGCTGAAAACTTGTATTGAACTTTAACAGTAAATCATAATAGATGGTTCTGTTAATTAAGCAATTAAATTATACCAAAATGTTATATTATTTATTCAACTTGGAAATCCTACTTCCACTTTTATCATTTAAATGACAGCATTTAATTGTGTAAAGTTATTTCAATTATTGATGTGATTTAGAGCCATTGTGTTTATATGTGAGATTTAAAAAAACAACCCCATGAAGGACAGGCCAACTTTAAAGAAAAAGTATGCAGTAGATGCTATTAATTAATGAAATGCAGAGAAGTTACATGTTTAGTAACATTAGTTGAACATCTTTAGTCATGTACAGTGAAATAACCATGTATTTTGGTGGAACAGTTATATTATTCTCCTAATTCTCAATAAATAAACATGCTACTCAAAAAATACAGTGTAAAAATACTCAAGAAAAAGAAGAAACAGAGATATTAGCTGTTTTATATGATATTAAGTGTTTTAAGGAAGATTACATGTTCAGCTGTAGATATTGGATTGCTGTTTAATAATCCAAAGTTTCTGCTTCTGGTTTTACTATCAATATAGCAACATACTTGAACAAGTGTATGCATCTTCAGATTTTCTCTATTGAAATACTATTATATTTTTCAGTTCTACAAGCATGTTGTACAGAGTGTTGAGAAATTCATTCAAAAGGTAAGTCAAGAGGGGGTTTAGGTTCCCATTTGGATTAATATTTTTAGCACATATTAGTTTATCTCCATTGTTAGTCACATTCAGTTTCTGGTAATAATCGGCAGCAGATCATAACCCATTATGCAGAATGATAAATACGTTGCTGTCATTTTGTTCTTTGATCTGAATCACTATGGATACTGTTTTAGGATTACTTCTGTGTGTATTTATTTAATGTTAAAAGAGACTGTCAGTGAACAGCTAACAGCAAAACAATTGACGGTTGTTTGGCTAGTGACAGTTGCTTTTGCTTTTCTGCCAGGTTTTCCCATTGATTTTAAAGCTGAAGGGAAGATGACTTTCACCCTCATCTTTTTTGTAGCAGGAGATGTAGCATTTCAGTTGGTGGTTCTTGCAAGTAAATTAAAACAGAAAATATGTATATGGCTAGACTAGAATTACTTTCTGGGAAGATAGTAGTATTAATTTAAAAATTCTTTCTAGCAAAGAAATTTATAGCACTTTCTTTTCTTGCAACAGTTAATTATTCTTGGGTAAAACTGCATTTTGCTTCCAGTTGGAAATGCATGGATTCAAATTTGTGAGTCTTCCCTGCTTATCTGTGTTGTACCTGATTGTTCAGTTGGTCATTTTGGTACTGAATTTCTTCTCTCTTTGTAAATAGCAGTAAATTGTTATCAAATTGCAATTTAGCTTTGACAAACAAGCTAGGAAAGTTAGACAATTAATGTTGCAGTCTTGGATGCAATTTTCCTTCTGTTACTGTTTTTACAAAGCAGTCTGGATTGCTCTGTATTAGTAACCTGTCTTGCTCATTAACTTTTATTTCTTGTTGTCCAGTGTACTCTGCAGTGACTTTTGACAGTGGCTGGACAGTGTAAACAGGTTTCAGCTTCAGCCTGGTGTTTTTATCTGTCTCAAAACTATTTATCAATGAAATATTTGGGTACTAGTATGTTGAAGTCCAGCTGACCCCGACACTAGTACATAAGTCCTATGTGAAAAACGTATCGTGTGTGTTTCAAAGCAGTAGTAAAGATCAGTAGTATACTTTATCAACACTGCTAGTTTTTTGTCAAGTAGTTGTCTTTTGGGCCCTTGACTAGTACTTCTTCCATCTCTGAGAAAGAGATCACTATCCTCTGATCCCTATTCAACACTACAGGTGAACACAGGAGTAGGAGAGCAGGAATACATCTTATCTATCTCTGATCAGTAGCACTTTGCAGTTCCGCATCTTGAAATCAGCTCAGAATTGTCTGAGTTCCAAACACTGCTTTTTAATTACAGTGGATGTGATCGGCAGTTCAGTATTCATAGGCAGAAGAGACATTTTACACTCTGCATGAATGAATGGCAATTTGTCAGGGATGGGACTGGTTGTTCATGACCCTTCTACAAGCTACTTTATCTTTACACACCTTCAGTGTCCAGTACTGCTCAATGAGGAAGTTCTGCACTGTTCATTGCTGGTTAGAGAAGGCAGATGTATCTTTTTATTGAAAACTTTGTTAATGATCACCCTGGATTAGATGATTCCCTTTGGTGGTCTTGCTGAGGGGTTTTTAATTATTTAATGAACAATTCAATGAACATTTAGTGAAATGTGCAACTTATTAATAATTTTAAATTATAACTTTTTGCTTTAGTAGAATGAGAGATAAGCAGATGAAACCTAGGTATTTGATATTAAAGGGCTTACATTGTATGTTTGGAGAATAATTGGATATTTTCTGCAAAGTCATTTCAAATTGAAACTCAGGATGACTGAATCTTCCATTAAAATCTGCTGTAGACCTGACCAGAGTGATGTCAGTGCCATCTCAGTTAGCTTGCTCTTCATCCTTCACAGCTCCAGTATTTTCTTTTGTAATTTTGTGATATTACTGAAACTCCAGATAAAATAACTGCCTGTGACATTTTTCATTTTGTGACACTTAACTCACTGGTCTATTGTTATTTTGTTTGACTGCTTTATTTTTTGGCAAAAGATCACTTTGAGGGTCAAATGATCACATTTCATATATGTGAGGTTATTCCATTGGAGAGCCAGATTTAATTTCTTTGAGTAGTAAAATTATGTTTTTGATTACTCACTCAGAAAATAAGTAAATGTTTGTGTATAAAGGTTGTTCCATCTGATTAAGGATATGCAGGTTCACTACCCCAGTTTTAATTTTTATTTAATTTTTTACTTGTATTTAATTGCCTTTTCCATATAATCTATATTATTACATTATCATCATACTTTGCTTTCTTTATGTGCCATGTTTTGAAATACTTCAGCTAATATATGTCCTGAGTTTATGTCCTGAGTTTTCTTTTTGAATTTATGTGAGCTTTATTAATTTGAATATTGTGAAAAGTTGTATACCTGTCTGTTCTGTATGCAGAATACTATTGTTTAATAATTTAAATAAAACTTCAGAAGCTAAAATACATTGAAGTGATTTTCTGAAGACAATGTATTATATCCAATTTAAGCTTAATGATGCACATATATTCTTAAAAGGATGTCACACACATTCTAAAAATAAAGAGTACCATTCTTAAATACATTGAACCACGTTTAGAACCTAAAGAAAGGCTTTCTAAAGGTTGCAAGTTCAACACTTTTCAAAGCAGAACATTTATATCTCGGGCATAGTAAAATTAATATTCTGAAGCATTTTTGTGGAACTTTAATAAAGATTACTAACTTAGTGTGTTGCACAGTATGTCTACAGGACCAGAGAGGAAAAAGGATGTCCTTTCCCATGTTTTCCATAATACCTTGTGTGATATACACCCAATATTTATTAAGTGAATCCATAACATAATGTATTCTGATGCTGACTTCATTATATTTGTGGACCATATTTCATTCTATCTTAAAATTGGTTGTAGTAATGTGGTGTAATTACTTTGCAGTTGAAAGACAAAAGATTTAGCATTAGTTGTTAAGAAAGTAAATTACTTAATTAGTATTTTAGTTAGCAGACATGCCTTACAAATCTCATGCTGTTTGTAAATTATGCAAGTTTTCCAGAGTTGTAAAATAAATATCATTGTTATATTCTCAACCAAATAGGTATCCCCATAAATATGTTTTTCTCCTACAGGGGAGGATATACCATACCCTAATTACAACAATGTAAAACAAACAAATTTTAACCGTAATGCTTACTTTGATCATAAAGAAGGACAAAAATATCCTGAGTTACATTTACAGCTAGTTAAAATTCACTATTAAGAATTTGGTCATGCTTTATGAAGTACTTTGAAAATAGAGTGTACATTTTAAAAGGATATGTGGATTTTGTGTTAATTTTTTTGATAGATTTTTAAAAGTTAATTCTTTAGCAGTAAGAAATTGATTTTACACAATTTACATGTTTTCAGAATGTATATAGATGTGATAATTTAAACATTAGCGGTTAGATGAGTGATTTGAGAAAGTTTCACTTTTGATGAGTTATTTGAGAAAGTTTCATTTTCCACAATTTATAATATAATGCATTTCAGTATACTTGGACCCACTTAAAAATTAGAGAGGATTGTTTATATCTACTCTGCTGTAAATGGCTTTGGTTGTTTTTCATGTATACTCCTTTTAAATTACCATTCTTTCTAGTGCAAACCAGAGTACAAGGTGCCTGGTCTGTATGTCATTGACTCCATTGTGAGACAGTCCCGGCATCAATTTGGACAAGAAAAGGATGTATTTGCGCCAAGATTCAGCAATAACATCATCAACACTTTCCAGAACTTGTACCGTTGTCCTGGTGATGACAAGGTAAACTACTTACAGATCTTTCTAGTTAAAGCAGTCTTTAGCATATCATCTATAAAGAATAAAGATTTTCATCTCACTTTCTACTTGCTGGTGGGGATCTACTTATAAACTTGCCCTGTATATGTACTTCTTAATGATGCTTGTCTTAGTGTAGGGAATGGAAAGATACATCCAGTGAGATTATAAGAGTTTTGAAAAGGTCGTCTTTCCTTTGACTCTGTGATTATCCACAGCTAAATAAGGTTTAACTTATAGAGTTTGACTCACTAGTTCAGCTGTTCCCTTGGATCACAGTAGTTGAGACAGCCGCCAAATTCTGTTTCTTAAAGGTTGGCTGGAAATAGCAGAGTGCAGGCAATTTAACTTCCTTGATATTTGTCCCTTAGTTTTAAAATAAGTAGTGTTTCTTCTTATTGAATAGCTGCAAAAAGGTGGAGAATTCAAAGGGTTTTGTCTTCTCAGAAACTTGTGTAATAAAGTCATTAGGTAAAGTAGTAAGTGAGGCTGGATGCTACAGGAAGAGTTATATTTAGAATAGTTACATGCGTTCCTACAGCTGTATTTTTTAACCAGAGATATGAAAACCCAAGGTATCCATGGAAGGTGATTAAGGCACATTCAGCCATTGTGCTGTCTTAGGATCCCTGCCTTTTTAGAGTAGTTAAGACCTCTGCAGGAAAATGTGTCAGGACCTGGAAATTTTACTTAGTTGGATAAACTTGGCTAAGGATGTCTGTCTTCTCTTCACTGAGTTCTGAGGTGTTGCTGAACAGGTTATTTGAGTTAAATAAATAACTGGAAAAATAACATTTTTCCAGTCTGGATGTAGGTTATCTGTGTGATTAACTTGTGCTGCTTCAATTCCACAGTGTTTTACTGTGGGTTTTTTTTTTTTTTTTATAAATAGGCACAAATTTTTAACTTATACTTTTATTCATTTAGTTGTATTCCTTTAGAAGTATTAGTGTGTTTTGTGAACTCACTTAGCTTGCTACTTTGGGAAATATACTAATACAGAAATAGCCTGATGTATTGAAGGAGAGGGTGGAACAAGGATGGATGCAAGTACTCAGTTTGTGTCTGGTTTAAAAATATACATAATTTATCGTAGGCTAAGAAATAGCAGTATTTGCCTGTGATATTTTAATGCATGCCAATTAATGTATTGCATTAGAGGTGTTTGGTGTGAAGAGAGATAGTAAAACCTTGTCTATTTAGGGTCCACAAAAGTCCTCCTGGGTTAATTTCTAGGATATTTTTCACCTCAGCGTAAGACTATTTTTCAGTTCAAGTCTTGCTGCTGTGCTGCATATGGATTCAATATTATAGGAGGGTCTTTGTGCTGTGAAAGTGGTTATCCTATACCTTGCCTAGCAAAAAACTGAGCTGCCAGAGACCAAGATATGTACCTGGTTTATAACATTTTGATGTTTAATCTGATTGAAAGGCATAATGGAGAAACACAGCAGTTACCTTTATATGAGCAAATGTAGAACTTGTTTTTAAATCAAGCAGAAATGCAGTAACATTTCATTTAAAGTAACAACAAAAACACCCCACTGACTCCTTTGTCTGACCCAGAGAAAGTGCAAGGTGTGGGCAGATACAGAGCCACAGAAACAGTTTTGTATTCCTGTTTTGGAGAGATGAGGGAAGTTAGAGCCTCTGATGGACTTGACAAGAACTGCTTATAATACAGACTTTAAAGCATTTCAGACTGAAATGCTGAGTGGAAGCCTTCAGAGATTTGTTAAGGGATCTCTAAATTGCATCTTCCATGCAGTGAAAATTCAGCACTTCTCTTTAAGTATCTTCTTACAGTTCTGGGCAAACAGACTTAGTTTTTGTGTCAAACACTGTGGCTAAGTACTCTATGTTCTTGTTTTATAGAACTCAAGTACTTAAACCACCTTTGTGACAGCAAATGCCAGATGCTATGAAGAATTTCCTGCTCTTTGTAATGCAACTGATTTTTTTTTCCCAAATATTTCCTTTTTGGTGGAAGTTAAGCTTATTGAAAAAAATGGCTAGAGGCAGATCAAAATGATGATCTGTTTGTGATGTAATAGAATGCTTCTACTGTAATAGAAAAAAATGTAATAGAAATGTAAGCTGAACAATGAGTTACAGCTAGGGGAATAGTATGAAGTCTTAATTTTGGGGTTTCCTTCCCCATGATCTACCTTTTTAAATATTACTATGTATTTTCAATAGGCAGGTAACTGTGTTCCAGTTTAAACTTTTAAATTCCTCACTTTGTCAAAAAATCTTGCAAAATATTAAGCTGCTTTTCTAATAAAAATATTTAGCTGTCTTAGTAGTATATGCCCATTTTTCAGTGCACTTAAATTATTTTGGTTCATAGGCAAAACAGAATTTCATTTTTATATGTTAATTTTAAAAAATAGGAGACGAATAATTCATTATTTTAATTATTAGTAATCCTTTCAAATGGTTCCTAACAATTATTTTCTTTCCATATCACCTTCCAAGACTAAAGTCACATTTTTTGTTGAGAGAACATTGTCACCTGTGTATAGTAGCTCTTTGCTGTTGCCTAGGATCAGTCTCAGGTTCATAGTTTAGACATCATTGTTGTGGTGCTTATTGTTTGCAAACCTAAAGATCCTTCAGTCTAGACAGATTAAATTTGCTAGCTAAGAATTCTGTAATAAATAACAAAAAGAAAAATAAGTATGACTCTGAACTTTTGCTGTCTTTTCTTCATTCTAGAGTAAAATTGTTAGAGTGCTAAATTTATGGCAGAAGAATAATGTGTTCAAGAGTGAAATTATTCAGCCTCTCTTGGATATGGCAGCAGGAATTCCTCCTCCCGTTGTGACCCCTGTCTTGCCCAGCACTACAGCTGCTATGAGCAACAATACACCAGGTAAACAGAACCAGATGGAAGTCATACTTTGAATCAAAACACTTCTGTCAGCTTTGGTATGTTGCCTGTTAACATGCTTAAATATCTCACTCAAATGAATGCTAGAAAGAAGTATATTACAAACACCATGAAGATCAGGGAAACAGGAAAACTTTGTTAAAAAAGTGGGCTTGATTGTTTTGTGCTCTGAGCATCTGCCTTACTTATGTAGATAGATGGCAGGAAAATGGATTTTTAACTTTCCACTTCATCAAAATTTTTTCTTTTGAGGTTGGGATGTATGTGAAATTAGCCAGATAGGAATGGCTTTTGGCACCTGATTTTATAACCCACCTTTTGCTGATCCCATGCTGAAAAGCAATGAGATAGACAAATTCATCTTAGTTTTCATTGGCAAACCAAATATGTGAGATTTTCAGATCTTGGAGTGCCTTTTCTGCATCTTCCAGCTCAGTACTTGATTTTTATATACTATGACTACATTAAATTGTTGGAATCATAGGTCTTAAATTCTGATGCACACTGACTTTTAAAACAGTGATCTAGTAATACTTAGCGTTCATTGGTGTACCTCTACTTCTGAGCTATAAATGCAAAAGTATTTGCAGGTATGGAGGATTCTTCTGGATTATGACATGAAACTAATTATCAGAGTACTGATTTAGTCTCAGTGTTTCTCTTGAGAAAAAAACATAAAACAAGCAATCCTCATTAATCCAGCTGATGCAGGTTGAAATTTTTAGTAGACTCTCTAAGACTCTTCCCAGGGATAAAGTGCAAGTCCAGTGAGATTTGGACTAGCTGACAAATAGATTGCTAACAATTATCTTTTGGTATATGTAATTTCCACTGAATATTTTGGAATACTGGGTGAAACCTATTTATCTCGCCTTTATCAGTGTTTTTGTTGGTAGTCCCACTAGTCTCAACTAACACAAAGTAATTCTGCTACTTGATGAATGTTGATGTTAGTCTATTATTTCTGTGTGCTCTTGTGTATGTCAGAAAACTAGTTTAAAGTGATGTGCTTTCTCAGTGTTTAATGACAGCAGGTTTTTTCCTTCTCTAACACTATTTTTATTTTCTATATAAAATATTTTAACATATTGACTTTTCTCTTTTTTAGGTACACCTGTGACTCCAGTTACCCCAGCCAATGTGGCGCAGAGTTTGCCTGATCCTTGGGTATCTCAGATTGCTAACACAGACACCCTTGCTGCTGTTGCACAGATTTTACAGAGTCCTCAAGGCCAACAGGTAACTATTTTGTAGACAGTTACACTGTAGACACTGTAGACTGTCTGATACTTTGTGTCTTTAAGATACAGGTAAGAAATGCTTTCATGTGTATCTCTTATATATATGTCCAGTATCCATGTTTACTTTCTCATGGGGTTGTTCATCACAAGTAAGTTTCAGGTCAGTTAAAACTCTGTGTTACCTTTTGTAGCCAGCCCTGTTTAAAAGCAGCAGGTTTGAAGACTTGAAAGTGTCTCAGAAGATGGTCTGTAATAAATACTTGTCTATGTAGATGACAAGTACAGATATATTGCAAATGACTAAATCAAGAGCAACAATAAGATTTCATGCATATAGATAGAAAGTAGAATGCAAGTTAAAGCGTATGTCTCTGCTGGATGCCTGAAGAAGAGCTAAACTTGTACAGAATTACAGAATGGGAGCAAACTTCTTCAGCAAGTGTGCTGATTCAATTTTTTATCTTTCCATCAGCTAAACATAGATTTTATTTTGCAGCATTCAGAAACAAGATTTTGGAAGTTACTGTATTATTCAATTTTTAAATGCTCAACTCCAAAAATGTCTTAATGTCCAGCATCACAAGAATTGCTTGTCCTCATTATCTATGGTTACATAAGTTAAGCATACACAATTGGCTTTCTGTAAAAATGTAGATAATTTTTCAGGCTGTGCTAGAGCTATGGCATAACTTTGACATGATTTTTATTTGGACTGAGGTTGTTTTATCTGCTGGCATACTCAACAAAGATCTCACACATATGAGTAAAAGCAGTGGTCAGTGAAAGCTCTGGTGCTGACAAGAACAACTTTACTTAGTGAGAATGTTTTACTGTGTTTAGCTAACTAGACTTGTCTGTAATTGTTCAGAAGTCAAGTGGAGGGAATATTTTGATCTGATTACACTGAAAGAAACAAAGTCACTAAAAATCAAAGCAAAACGAGTTTGTGGGATATTTTGGGTAATATGAAGGGAAAGTAGTGGACTAGCTCTTAAAAAAAGAAACTGAAATGAGAATGGTAAATATGTGGAAAGTCAGTGAAGTAATTTTAAAGATTGTTGCTTGGAGAATATAAATAAAGAAAATGAAGCAAGAGAAAAAAATGAAGATGAGAAGGGAATTAAAATTCTGAAGATAGCAGATCACAAAGAAATAACATTTGGATATTTAGCTCAAAATAGTCTTAAGCAGAAGAAAAGAGACAGACTGGGTACACAATAAATACGTACGTGCAGATGTCTAGGATTGGTAGAGGAATTATATTTGCTTACATCCTGTCCATCTCTTCTGTTCTTGTTCTCCAAACCAGTCCTTCTGCCACAGCCTCTCCCTGGCTCCCCAGCTCCAAAGACCTTGATTTAATCCTACAGTTGTGTTTTATGGGTGAAAATGCGTGCAGGTAAATTGAGAGTCTAGATATAAGAGAGGGCTGGATAAGAAAGATGTGACTAACAAGAATGTGAAAACAGCAAGAATGGTGCCCACCCAGGATTTTTCCGCTCTAGGGCCTCCATCTCTGCCTCTTCAGTTTGATTCCTTCCTACTGAGAGCAATGCACTGGCTGGACCAGCTATATCAGACAAAGGCGGGTGAGGGGGGAACTCTTCAGCTTTGCCTATTACAGTAATCAGGAAAGCTCTTGCTGAGGTAGAACAACAATTGAAGCCTTTTCAGAGGCTCTGCTGTATAAAAAATCTGTATAACTGGTTTTAAAAGAATAGGGAAAATGGTTTCCTATTAGCAGAAGGTTAAAACTATCTTGAAAAAGGGTCTCACACATTTTTGATACATTGTGGAAAAGAAATTCCACCTAATCAGTTTATGAAGTTTCAGTGAAGCTCGTAAGGAGGGAGGGATTGAACCATTTAAGAGTTCAATGAGGAATCTTATAAGGGGTTGGAATATTGAAGGTAAGGGTAATCAGGGACTTGTATCAGCAAGTTTGAACTACCTGAATTTGCTCAACCTTTTTTACACAAATATCTAAAGATAAGACTCTAGAGATTTATCTCGAGGAATGTCAAAGAACTGCTTCCTCTAATTCAACAGTGGTTTAGGACAGCTTCTTTCAATGGGGTTAATATTTTTTCTTAAGGCAAATCAGCACAATTTTGTGGAAGCATCCCTGTTCAACAGATAAATTGATCTCCACATGAAAAAGCCTTTTATTTCCTTATTAGGGCAGCTTCTCTAAAAGATTATATACAGATATGAATTTGAAGTAAGGAAATCAAGATAGACCAAGTGATTGGTTGTACATTTGTTTTTGATGTTTTGTTAACATAGCAGGAGAATTGCATTCTATCAACCCACACCTGAGTTTCACCATGAGATTTCACTTGTGGCTTGTGCAGAGACACAGATGCAAGCTCTCCCTGTGAACAAGTTGCATTGGCATAAAGTGGAGCTTGCCACAGTGCAGTTCTTTTCTCTCTACAAATGCTGTGACAGGACACAGATTATCTTAATATAGGTGGGCCTTTAGGAAGCTGGAATAGGCTAACAGATTTTTTTCAGGTCAAAAGGAATCAAACTGGAGAAACAGAAGAGGGGGAACACTAGAAAGCAGGAAATCCTGAGTGGTGACTGGCATCATCATGCAACCTGTCAGAGCAAGTTAGGAAGAAGAAGCATCTGCCTATCTTATCAGCCCCAGAAAACAAATTAGCCAGTAAGTGGGAACAAAATTTGCTGTAAATGAAAACAAATTAAGACAAAATAATAGCTATAGGTTAGATGATACTTCATTCCTGGGAGTTTTTGTAAGTGGAAGGGGAAAAGTCTATTTTGTACTTTGTTTTTTTGCTTTAAAAAAATCTTGTTCAATGTACTTGTTATCTTTTCTCTTTTAGCTTCAGCAGTTGATACAGACGCTGCAGATACAGCAGCAGAAACCTCAGCCTTCACTACTTCAAGCCCTGGATGCCGGTCTCGTTGTCCAGTTACAGGCGCTCACAGCACAACTCACAGCTGCAGCTGCTGCTGCTAACACACTTACTCCACTGGAACAGAGTGTCTCTTTTAATAAGGTAGAAGTAGAATAATAGAAATTTGAAGAAGTATTTTTTTAACTATATGTGAGAAATTCTTTTGGATTGTATTGTTTGACTTTGGACATTTAAAAAATACATTAATATACAATAAAGTATACTGCTTAAAAATAAAAAACAAGGCAGTAGTTGAAATGAAAATATAAGTTTTATATGAGTTTAGGGCTAAATAGCCCATTGTATAATACATATAATACCTAGAGTTGGAAGAGACCCACAAAGATTATTGAATATGGTAATGGATTTGATTTATGATTTAACAAAGTTAAGCCATATGTTTTCGCACTCTCTGTAACACAGTAATGAGAATTGTTTCTTATAAGGTAATAAATGAAAATATGCAGGAATTAATATACACTGTTTCCTCAGAAGAGTAAAAAGTTGGATTTTTGATTTTCTTGCATTATAAAGTATGTGCCATTATAAAGAAAACTTTATTATAAAACTTTCATTATAAAGAAAACTTTAATCTTAGCCACAAAGTGATGTAAGTGAATAAATAAACCTGTAGGTAAAGAAACTTTCATTGCAAACAACCCAAAACCAACCTACCAAAAAATCAAACACCAACATCCACCCCCCACTAAAAAAAAGAGCCAAAAACCCCCAAAACCAAATTACAAACAAAATCTGAATGCAGGAATTTAAAAATACCAATGTTATTGCATGCCAGGTGGTTAACAACCATGCAGGCAATTGCAGTCATAGTAGTATAATACCTATAATAAAGAAAATTAAGAAGGAAGAACTTCTGCTCAAAGAATTATAACTAACTAAAGAAAGAAATAAAAAAAGCATTGTTCTATTGTCTTGGGAAGAGATTGTCCTGGAGTGAATAAATAGTAAGAATAAGGAAGTTGAAGAAGCAAAAACCCCTTTTTTATTCTTCACTCAGATAATCTCTTTTTATTGAAAGTATTGCAGCTGTAAAAATAAGTCAGGAAGAGAATGGCCTGTACTCATGCTATACCACAGCTGTAACCATCAACTTGAGAAGGGTGTGATCCCGGGAATGAATATATCAGTTAATAGGGATTGCTGTAATATTTACATACAGAAAGTATTTTATTTCTTCTGAGGTAAAGGTTTGAGAAGGAGGAGGTGGTAGTAATAGCATTAGCTCTGCTTTTCAGAATACTTCCAAGGTTTATAAAGATGCATGGACATGGCTTTAATAGCACATCTCTTTCATTAAATAGTGAAAAAATGCAATCTCACTGGCAAATAACATCTGTTGTATTTCTTCATGCTTTTTCCTTAGTTTTTCTCTTCAAGAAAGTAGGATGCTGCTAAAATGCTTCTGAACTTCTAAAAATTAGTAAACAAACTTTTTTTACTTAAGCAGAACTCCTATGTAGGTATCTTCACAGATAACACGGAAAGTTTATCCAAGTTTTTCTCCTTGTCAGTTACCTTTCTTTTTATTCATTAGAAGGATTATTCCTCTTACATAACTGCTTGCTTTGATTTTTTTTTTTGCAGACTATGTGAGAAGTTGTTTTCAAGGAGCAGTATATTTGAAGGAATTCAGGTTGTCTAAATGACACATGTCTGTAAAAATACAGTAATTTTTTGTGAAATAATCAAGCTTTAGGTCTTCTCTTGATATGAGCAGAGCAGTTTGATGGTTACCAAAGGATTGAGTAGTTGGCCTTTTTTTAGTCATTTCTTCTAACTAAAGATACCGTTACATAAAATTAATCTTTATTTAAGCTTTACTCCAAAGTAGCTCTTAGTTACTATGGAAAGAACATGTAGTTGTATTTGTTGCAGCAGATATCAGGAAAACTCTGCCAAGATTTAATGCACTCAAGAGTTTGGTAACAATAGCACTATGACACTTAGTAGTTTCTTCAGGTTATTTTACAAACTTTTTTTTTTTTAAGTTGAGAAATAAGAGCATCTTCCTAATGAAAAGGAAATATACTTAAAGGGACATTTAAGGAGTGTTCAGTAATGTTTATTTTGTTTTCTCCTAGAAGCTGATGGACAGGTTTGACTTTGGGGAAGAATCTGAACAAAATGAAGAGCCTAAAAAGGAAACTCCCTCTTCCCAGTTGTAAGACCAAGCTATGTGTTTTATGGAAAATGCTAAAATTTGCCTGATGCTAGTTGAAAATTACAATTAAGTACGGAAAATACTTATTTCAGACTATAAATACACAAAAACAGTAGGAAAAGACAGTTTTCTAAATTAACATATACATTTTATTATAAATCTGTGTTCCAGATTTTTTTTTTTTTAGGATAAAGTTAGCATGTTCTTTGCTTTTTACAGTTACATTCATACAGTTGATGGGATAGTGATGATATTAGAAGGTGGAACTGGCTCCATTGTCCTCATTGTTTTACATTTTAGTTCAACTTGAAACACAGTTTCAAGTGAAGACCTGTTTACTAACTGTTTAAATGAACAGAAAAACTGTAGGCTTTTTTTATTTTTTTTTAATTTAAGTTATTTCATTTTAGGCCATTAGTACCAGAATCTGTGAACAACTCACTTTTTCACCAACTAGCTGAACAGCTACAGCAGCAAAATTTAGAACATCTAAGACAACAGCTTCTGGAGCAGCAGCAGCCTCAAAAGGTAAGAACTCCATCTTGTGGCTGTTGTAGTAATTTATGTTCTCCTATGATTAAAAAAAGCATGTACCAGGACAAAAAAATTATGATGTTGCTGGCAGTTTTCATATAATTAAAGTCTTTGTCACTAGCTGACTATGTAACAGAAGCTTGCAGAGTAAGTGGAGTAGGTGGAAAAAGTGCTTAAAGCAGGAAAAAACCCCACAACCAAATGTGGGGAGTACATTTTGTTTCTCATAGGAAAGAGTGCTCATTAGGTTAGTTAGACATGACTGTGCTTAGTCTGTTCAGCTCTTTATATGGGGGGAAAAAAAAGCTTTCCCATGCTTGCAAAAGGAATAAGGTGAGCAATGAAGTGGTTATGCTCCTGTCTCTGAGGGGAGGACAGAGACTGTGAGTAACTTTAAATTTCCCCAGATTTTATGTCTTGACTAATAATTGGTGAAATAATTCTGTTGAAGAATCTAAGCTAAGAAATAATCACGTATTTCTTGAGAAATTATTCATTAAGAACTGGTTCTTGAGATAACCCAAGGTTCCTGTCCTCTCTACACTAAAGAAACTTGGCTTATTTCTACTGAGATTAATCCTCAGTACTTAAATGTTCTTTTTCCCTCCTGATCCCTTTCAAAAAAAAAAAAAAACAAACCAAAAACAAGCAAACAAAAAACCCCACAAACAAAACAAACAAAAGTATTTTGTCTTGATCCTGGCCATGTATGAAGTAGACTTCATGTGGAGTATTTGGATCTGGTTTCACAGGAAAATAGAAATCTCAGAGTGAAAGAAAAGACAAAGGATCACAAACTTAACAAACACCTGTTGTAGATTTTATTTCAAGCTGTGCACCACCACCCTGAACAATCTATTCCACTGCCTGAGCCAAGTGGCTCAGCTTTCAATCAAGAATGCCATTTAAGCTTTAAATTTCTGACTTTATTAATTTAATTTTTACTCGATACTGTTTCTTTACGGCTTTATTTTACTGTTTTATTTTCATTTCTCATTTAAGTGTAGTAAATGGAAAAGAATATACAGCATAGCTACAGACTCTAAATAGTTCTAGGTCTTGATGAACATCTAGCCATTTCTGTTTCTAAACACTAGAAATGTTGTAAAGGAATAAAGCAATGAGGAATTATCTGTTTGAGAAGCTTTTGATGTGTCATACCAAAAAGTATCTGTCTAATTTGAAAATAAAAATATTGAATGCCTAACTATTGTAAAATAAGCAAAATCAAAGTTTATGGGTAGAACATTTCCTTGACTCTCCCCTTACTATTTAATTTTCTATTACAACACCTGACAAATTTTCCCTTCAGATCCAGTCTTGTCTAGTCAGTATGGAGAGAAAGTGTTTTTTTCCACTTCGATAACAGCTAAAAGATACAAACTGCTGGAACTACTTTGTAGTGACTGCAGTATGTTATAGGTAATATTTTCTTTAATTCCATGTGTAAGTTTCATTGAGAAAGATCAAAAGGAAAGAGAAGGAAAGATAAAGTACAAAACAACATTTTCAGGCATCTGATGAGGAACAGAGGGAAAGGAGGAGAGGACAGAAGATAAAAACAGAAGGCGCAACAAGAATTATAGGCATTGACACCAAGAAATAAATGGTTGAAGAATAATTAGATATAAGGAATATGAGGCGAAACATTCTGTCAGAAGGCAAATAAATTAACTAAATTACAGTAGAATATTTTTTTACAAACTTGCTACAAGATGTTTAAAAAATATAGAGATAAAATTGTTGCTACTAGTCATTCTGCTAACTTCCTCTTATTCTCTGGCAGACAGAACCTGTGGTATTTGTTTAATTAAAAGTTAAAATATAGTGACGATCACTGAAATGTTTACCTGCAGTAATGGATTACAGATTTTAAATTGCTTTTCAAAATTATTCTCATATAATTTCTGAATATTTTAATTTCATTTATTCTGGTTCTCGAATTTATCTTGTATCTTAGAGATATTTTTTCCAAATCTGTACTTTCAGGCAAAGCACAGGCTGGTACAGCTTTTCCCGTAGCAAATCATCAACACCTCGAGTATTCCATATTCATTAATTTTGGTGTTTTTTCAGTACTGCTTATTTTGTTAGACCTCTTGAAATTGCCATATTGACACAAATGACACAGCTTCCTCCCTTATCTTTCAGTAATTGCTTGTCTGGAATCATTCACTGTAAAAAAGTTCAGACTAGTGTAAATTTTTTAACTAGTTCAGGTGGTATTGAAAATATTTTTATTGTGTTAGTATCAAAATAACATTTATTAATGTATATGCATGGAGGACAAGTGGGTGTCTTTCAGAGTCACTGAACATATGGCTACATTTATCCTGTAAATTTCTGTTTTGAAGCAGCCGAATTATGCAGTAAATCGTGTACTCTGTGTGTACTGTAATTTTGATATTTAGTAAATAGATACTAATATTTTGTAATCAGAAATATTAATTATTTCAAGGTTTTGTGTTTAAGGATTATACTATAAAAAAGGAATGGAATGGATTGATATCCAGTTCAGCTTTCATATTAATGAGAAGTGGGAATATTATTTTTGTATAGTATTACATTTGTAATTGCAAGGGGGTTTACAGTATATTATTAACTGTTATTTAGGCAAGCCCTGAGGAGAATCAAGAAGGAAATTTTGGTTCAGAACACTCTGCATCACCATCACAAGGGAGTAGTCAACAGCAGTTTTTAGAAGTGGAAGCAAATGTAGATGATTCCATGGATATTCAACAACAGGTAAAACTAAAATTTTATTACAAAAATTGAAAAGGAGTCATATGTATTGTGAGTAAATTTATTAAGTGTTATTGAACATCTTTTATGTCTGACCTCAGGACATGGATATAGATGAAGGTCAGGATATTGCTGAAGAAGAGATTTTTGAACAAGAAGAAAAGAAATCAGCTGTTCGTTCAAGATCAAGAACTCGTTCAAGATCTCGTTCAAGGTTTTGTAATTACCTTGTACTAAGCAAATGAAGTGTTTCTGAAAAAAAAGTTGCAATTTGTGATTGTCAGTCTTAATTCTGTATTTTCCAAAATTGTCATCAGCAGTTTTTGGCATTGAAAAGACATGTTCATTAAATATTTATGTGTTAGATGCAGACTTTTGGTATGACAGTGCATTTGCCATATGGGTGGTTTAACTGAAATTTTTTAAGACCTGTTCAGGTTACAAAAGTAGCTAACACTAGCCAGCTGGACAGGCTTTCTGTGCCAGAGAATTAGGTACTGTAGATACAGAACATTTTGAATGTGTTTTGTTTTAAGGTGTATATTCTGTTTCTCACCCAAATGGCATTAAGTTTATTTCCTGAAGTAGTTTTAGTGAATATAATGGAAATACCTGTGTGCTGCCTAAAGTTAATAGTTAAAAGACAACTAAGTCAAAGTGTTTTGTTTTTTTTTAACTCAGCATACTAAAATTAAGTATTTTGTAGGTCACCAAGAAAACGAAGGTCTAGATCACGGTCTGGTTCTCGTAAGCGGAAACACAGAAAACGTTCACGCTCAAGATCAAGAGAAAGGAAGAGAAAGTCATCTCGGTCATACTCCAGTGAAAGAAGGGCTAGGGAAAGGGAAAAAGAACGTCAGAAAAAGGGATTGCCTCCTATACGGTCAAAAACACTAAGTGGTAAGTAGCACCTGCATAGTGTTTTACTAATGAAGGATTAAATGAAAAAAAGGCTTTGTTTCCATTGACAGAACAAGATTTATCTTGACTACCTATATATTTAGAAGTTTAATTTCTAATGTTTCTTGCAACTTAGGTACATCATGTCATCTTAGACAAGAGCAAGTATCATACTGTTCTGCTGATGTTTCGCACTTGCACCACTGATTATGCTTCTCAGCAGAGAGGCTGTCTCTAAGTTACAATCTTCTTTCTCTTTAATGCTGTCTTTCACTTGGCATTTGAATGTGTCCAGCAGTTGGTCTGAAAATTGTTAAAATGTTAAAGGGTGTAGTGCACGCTTCGAACACTTTGATGGATATTTTAGAAGTCCAGGTTTTAAAACGTTTACATTGTTTTTTAATAGGTTTTCAGAGGAATGTAGCACCAAAGCAGGTGAAATTCACTAGTGTAAGACAGACCATAAAGCGGTATCTTAAGAAAGTGTTGAAAAATCAAGTGGATTTCAACCTCTGCAGAGTGCTGCTGTGCACTGCTTTCATTTGCACCGAGAATTTACATGCTAATAAGAAGGAAGGTAGAAAGGAGAAAAATAAGTTCTTCCATCCAGTTGCTTAAATCAAAGGGAATGTATTTTGAGAATTTAATTTGTTCAGATAGATTATAAACTGTTTCTGGTATAGTTTTGCATTTACCTTGTGTCTTAGAACTGTATGGTTTATCTGACATGATAAGCAGCTCACAACTCATTTTTTGCAAAGGAAAGAATATTCTGTTCTCTTCACATTAATATTTTATATCATTCCAAGGTGACTTTAAACTGGGGACTGTACTACAGTTTGTGTGCACTTCCCCCCCCCCCCCCCCTGCTTCTTCTCTGGTTTTACATATGAAAGAGACAAATTGGTTTTAAGGTGTAGATTTCTCCCAGCAGTCCACAAGGCAGGGAGCTATAATCAGAATGGTTGGGAGCTGAGAGACAGAGATGTTAAGTAACGTAAGGAACAGAAGCATCACTTGAGGTCCTGTGAAGTTTAAAGGAGATACTAAGTAGGCTAAGTGAAGTGTGGAAAATTTGGGGGGAGGTAAGTGATTGAATAAATAATTCACCTGACAAGTGTTCTATTTGATGAAATTTGTTCAGTGACAGCCACTATTGTTACTTGCTGAGATCTGAAGAATTGTTTCCTAGAGCTTAACACCATGAGATACAAAAGAGATGTCTACAAGCACGTAAGGAACAAGTTTTGTCCAAGAGAAATCTTACAACTGGTCATTCTCAGCACTGCAGAGTACTAATGTCAATTGAAAATGTCAGTTGACAGAATGCACAGCTCTGGTTTCCATTTTGGTGCACCAGGATTGGTACAGTAAGGAGATGTGATGTATCAAGATAGTGATGAAGAAGGAATGTTTCCTTGGTAAAGGGTAGGGCAGGCCAAGAAATCCAAGCTGCACATATAGATTGGGCAGTATTTGTGTTTGGTGAGGAGGGTGGGTGAACATTTGGAAGGCAGGGATCTGGGCTTGTTGTGGAATTGACAAGAATCAGAAGTATCATTGCATATCTTCAGCCTGGTTGGCCTCAGATAAATTTTTTCCAGGTTTTTGCCTGTCGTAAATTGATAGTATTGTAGCTATTCTCAGGTGAAAATGCAGTGCATATTACTGCAGTATTAAGTGCCATCTGTAATACACTTTTAGCCAGTTAGAACTGAGTCTTACTTTGTTAAAATTGACAGGAATCCTAAAGGCATGGTTTTTAATGGAATGTAGAAAAGTTTTGGGTTTTTTTCCAGAAGTAATTTATAATCCAGTTTACCTTAGCTGATAATCTATAGATTTTTACAGTTTTATTTCTATGAAAACAACTATTTTGTAAAGAAAATTAAACAAAAAGAATGAATGCTTGTGGTGAATATGTTTGGTGTTGTTTAACCCTTTATAATTTTTGTTAATGTACTTAACTCTATATAGTAATAGATTTACTGTTCTTGGGTTTTTATCAGTGATTCCTGGGCAATATTAAAACCTTTTACATGCATGCTATAGAGTGTTTCATAAGCTAACATTCAGTGTTTTGATTGATGTGTCTCTTGACAGTTTGCAGTACTACTCTTTGGGTAGGTCAAGTAGACAAGAAGGCTACACAGCAAGATTTAACAAACTTGTTTGAAGAATTTGGACAAATAGAGTCAATTAATGTAAGTAAGCATGTTGCTATGCTGTTTCAGAAATGCTAGACTAGAAATTTGAGCGTGCTTATGCCTCTAAATTCGTTACAGTTGCTTAAACTTGTATTTAGGAGACTTTTCTATCACATTTTAAAAATGTGGTCATGGTATTTGTCACCTGGTTTTGATCTACTCTGTTTTGAAGCACTAAGTACACTTCAAGGTAAAAAGGCTAAGCTCTAGCACTTTATGCAGTTTTTAAACCAGGGTTTAACCAAAAAGTTATGGTTGTTCTGGTTTAGTGAACTGTCATGGACCAGGTATAAATTTTCCTTGGTCTAAGGACACCTGTGGAATTGTATCCGCATTGTTCTTGGTTACTTTCCAAACAGAGGATTCATTAAGTTGAATCCTTCTTGATAAAACATTTAGAAGAAAAGAAATTATACTGTAAAAAAACCTTTTTTCTAAACTATGACAATTAAAAAGATGCTTATAATTGGGAGATACAATTCTTGTTATTTAGAGTAATTTAGAGTCAGGTGTTTAGAGTAGTACCTCAATGGCTTATGATTCAGTTTCAAAACAAAGTGTTTTTCTCCTAAAACAGCACATCTGCATGAGAGAAATCTCGTTTTTCCTCTTGCATCAGCAGTTTTAAAATGCTTCTTATGCAATTTCATTCATTTCAGATAATACTTTTACAGTTTTCCTGTCATGTTAATATATTCAAATATGTAATTAATAAGGAATACTTTTTGTGACTTTACAGAATATTCTAAAAAGTTTCACAAGTGAAAAATCCAGCCCCGTTGCCAGACATTTAAACCTCATTTTGATTTGCAGGGGCTATTAATCAAGGAAAGTAATTACATGTCCCAGTACCTGTTATATTACAAAGGCAAACCATATTCTAGATGGTTCATCTTACACATTCCACAAAGCTTAAGTACCTAGAATAACAATGTATATCTTAATGCAATTCTTAGAAAATATGTTTACAGTCTGTCATCTTACACGTTTGTTATGTTACTGTGTGCATTTAAACAGTGTAAAAGCACACCAAGATTTTTGGCTAAAACAGATGTAAGCAATTGTCATACATAATATGTAATCTTGCAAAGATTACATGCTATGTCATACATTAAATAAAACATGCTATACAAAAATACAATAAAACATTAGAAAAAATCATATTAAAGAATGAGGAGTCTACCCTTCAAAAATGCAATATACTTTTATTCACTGTTTTGCCCCTCTGTGAGAAGGTATTGCTCAGCTCACAGAGAATCTGGAGCTTAAGAATAGGTAGCAACCTCTGCTTTTCTGAAGTTGTCATAATGTAGCTCCCAGTCTGCTCCTTGTTCAAATATTTCATGTCATTTATAACATTCATTCTTCAGTTTCCTGCTGCTTCTTGAAAATTTTGTAACTGAAGTAGCCTGCCAGTATCATGCCTAAGTTTTCTCGATGCCCAAACTTGTTAATATGGCCGATTAAGGTAACCATTTTCACAACATAAGCCTTTCCTTCTATAGTATTAGTATTCAATTAGTGTCATTACATAATCTGAAGTACTGATTTTCCTACTTTTTAAGACCACTCCTCTTTTTCCATAGATGATTCCCCCAAGAGGATGTGCTTATGTCTGTATGGTACATAGACAAGATGCATATCGTGCTCTTCAGAAACTTAGTTCTGGGTCATATAAAATTGGATCTAAAATTATTAAGGTAAGGTAATTTTAATCTTAAGGATGCTGTCAGTTTCAAACACAGTGCAATTCTACTATGATGGTTTGTCTTTTAGCAGCTGTTCATTCAAATGTACAATGTGGAGAAGAAGAATGAATCAATGAGGTGTAAACTGCTTTCTCTCTGTGTAAAATGCAGCTTTTAACAGGCAATATCAAAGGTAGAAAAATGACTTGATCTTTAGGAAACACCTGGACAATAGTTTATGTACATACAGCCTAAGTCCTGTACCTGACTTTTTGAGTCACTTAATATTAGTCTTGGAGTTAAGTATTTTGTTAAATATTATAGGGGTTTCTTCTACCTGCTTGATACTTTAGAGTAAGTCCTTAAAATACTGTATTTTTAATTTCCCCATATATATGTTAGGATTAATGTAGAACAAATTTAAGCTTTCTGGTGTAATTAATCATGCATGTACCTGTTGTAGAGGCCAAGGCAACTACTTGCAGGTTCATTTAGAATCCGAGCATTGTTAAAACTTTTAATAGACACTGAGGATTGATGTGCAGTGACAGAAGATTGATGGCAATAATCTGAAATACCCTTTTCTCAGGTTATATGATTTAACCAAATTGTCTGATTGGGTTTTATTTTCAGATTGCTTGGGCTTTGAATAAAGGTGTGAAAACAGAATACAAGCAATTCTGGGATGTGGATCTGGGAGTTTCCTATATTCCATGGGAGAAAGTGAAATTGGATGATTTGGAGGGCTTTGCTGAAGGTGGCATGATTGACCAGGAAACAGTAAATACAGGTACAGATTGAAAATTTTCAGAAAATTTATTGTTTAGGAAATACATACTCTTTTTTAAATTTACATAGATTTTCCTAGCTATTTGTTTACAATATAAATGGCACTGTAATAATGAAATCTAGATTTTATTTTTAGATTAATCAACTAATTTTAGAAAAATTGGTGACAGAGGATAATTAGTTTAGGCTCGTTAATAAAGGTTAGCATATTTTATGAGTTACGAACTTCTTGTGCACTGGTATGTGAAATATTAATTTGGGTAGAAATTGTTATCTGCTTATGATTAGGAAAGTGTTATATTCCAATAAAAGACTTATGTTGAAATTAGAACTTGTCCAGATAGAACCTTATGGTATTTTTTCCATAAAATCAGAGAGACAGGAAAACAAGTAGTGTTAGCTCTTATTCTGAAACCTAGTTGAACAGTTTGTTAGGTTTATGAAATATTTACTTGTATTGTAACTTCTTGAAACAGATCTATATCAAAATAACAGTAAATGGAGATTTTTATAGTATTGACAGTGATTCTTCAGGTCAAAATACAATCTTGCTTTGAGTGAAAATTTGAGTATAAATAACAAAAATTAAAACATGTAACATTACTGAAACACATTTACTATGTTACACCTAAAGTACAAAATTCTTGAAGAAATGGCAGATGGAAGAAATGGAGGTTGTGGTGAGTTTTGTTTAACATCAGGATTCTTCCTCAGTGTACAGTTGCTGAGTGATAACATACATATATTGGCTACAAATTTAGAAAACAGGAGCGTACTCTGTATTGCAAATTGTTAACAGAATCATTGGTGAAAAAGGTTGTTAAGTTTTGAAAAATCAGTTTGTATACAGGCAAATTAAACAGCATGGCAGGTAGATAAAGATACTTTATGTTCTTTAAAAAACACAATAATAAATAATTGCACTCATTCTTTTCATAATAAGTTTGAGGGCTATTTGTAATGCATCTGTGTAGATACTAGATTCAAATTTATTGTTTAAGAAGGAAGACATCTAAGCAAAAATATCACATTAATTATCTTTTTATAATAAAATACGTCATTTTTGAAGAATGGGAAACAGCCAGAAGCTCAGAAGCTGCTAAAGAAAATACTCAAACGACGCAGAGTGCTACAGTTGATAAGAGTACCGTTATAACAACACAGACAGAAGCTTACACACAACCAGTCACTATGCTGCAGGTTGGTATTCTCTGGGTGTGCAAAAGCCCCACAGAACTGGTGGGCAGACTTGTTATTCAATACAGGTAAACTTTAATGCTGAGTTTAAGTGATAAAATATTTTTTATTTAAGTCCTGCATCCATTAGTGCTCATCTCTGAAATACTTTAGAATAGAATAGTTGCCATGCTTGAGCATAATCTTTAGTTTCATGCAGTTGCTTAATAGAAAAGTTTTTGTACATATATTATTCGTGTTTTATCTTTCTAAATGTGTATAGACATTTTCAGTTGTTGAACTGACATAAAATTATATGAATGTTAATATATTTGCATTTACTTGAATTGAATTTTGGGCTTTTTCCTCTTCGCAAAAACTGTCTTCACTCTTCTTATCTCAACTGTCTCCTAATGTACACTGTGATCAGTATATATTTAGATATACATGTATATATTGCATTTATACTGCTTCTAATTACATCATTGTAAATACGATGCACTGTAACAAAATGCATAGCTCAAACATTCAAGAAGTATTAAATCAGGATTTCAGAAGTATTCATCAGAATTTCATTTGGATTATTAGCCTTACAATTATGCACACTAAACTTAATTTTCCTGGACTGTTATAAAACATGTAAGTTTTTCTAGACACTAGAATCACTGTTTTCAAAGTGCTACACTATCTACAACTTTTCTTCCCTTTCTCTCTCTGCATTTCTGCATTCACCCCTCTGTAATAGGTACGTTTTTATTCTTGAATAGACATAATGTTAAACTGTATTTTTGGCTGTGTGAGAATCAAGTAAAGATAACATAGGATTCTTCCAGTGTCTTTCTTTGTTTACAGTGTATTATTTCAGAATGCAATCTAGTTCCTCAGTGTTTAAAACACATACAAAGCCTTTGGTACATGTAGTGCTTGATGTGAATTGCAGTTAAATCAGTTTATCCCTTTAATGTCCTTGAATACTGTTATGTATTGAAGCTGCTTGTTTTTCTTTCCATGAAAAAAGATTCCAGTAGCTCCAGCTGTGCCTGCTGTTAGTTTGGTTCCACCTGCGTTTCCTGTCACAATGTCTGTCCCTCCTCCTGGATATAGCCCAATTCCTCCTCCACCCTTCTTGAGAGCAAGTTTCAACCCTTCACAGCCACCTCCAGGTAAGTCAGTAGAAATGAAATGCAGTGTGTAATGAGCATAGGCAGTTCATGTGCCTCTGTGTGCATCAAAGTTTTCTGTCAAGTACTCGTTACCATCTGAGTGAGTTGACCTTTGACGCCTAAATTGCATACTAGATTAAAATTACTTCTATCTAACTTGGTATTATTTTTACCAATGTATTCTGTTGAGAATAAGAATCACATCTGTCTACCTGTGTGAAAAATTAAAATTTGAAAGTACTTAAAATCAGTGTCTTTGCTTCCGAAAAGTTTGAAACTCTTGATTTTCTTCTTTGGATACTCCTGGCAGATATCACTCAAAGATGCACCTGCAGATCATCTGTAATGAAGATGGGGTTGTTTTTGAAAACAGTAACCACTGTTGCCTCTTCCTATTAATTTGTTGTTTGCAAGTGTACAGTGGCACAACCTTTTCGGATAAATACTGTAGGCAGTCTTTTACGGCAAAAGTTTATTTGCTTTTCATGTAATCTTTTGTCATTTTTTTCCATATAGGATATATGCCTCCTCCAGTTCCACCTGTTGTCCCACCACCTGTTGTCCCGCCGCCTGTTGTCCCACCAGTTGTTCCAACACGTAAGTTTGATTGCTCTTAACAATTGTTTGTGTGTGATGAAAAGTTTACTTTGTTTATATACTCCTTGTTATTTAATCAAAAGCAAGTTAATTCTGTGTAATGAGAAATAGCAGCACAAAAGTTGTTTAAGTGGTTTAAGCAGGCATTGAGAGAAAGACTTACAGAGCTTATAATGTAGACTGAAAAACTGTACCTAACATGGAGTTAAGTTGCAAATTGTTAATTATTTGTATGCATAGTTCAATATTTGGACCTTTCTAAAACATGTAGCTATTACTGGAATTATTTGGTCTTAAGCACTGAATAATATATAGTAATTTTTTTTAGTTTAGCATTCTAACTGTATTCATCTAACATTTGATGATATGTTAGATTGCTTAGGTTTGCCTGCAGCTCATGATCTCTAGAAAAAAAGCACTAAATATTGCATTGCTGATTGAGGATAAGAAATTTATTATCAAAAAATGTACCAGTGAGGGTAATTAATTTCACTTCTGATTTATCAGCCTGACTTCTACCAAACTAAATTTGAAGGTTTAGCTATATGATTACTGTGATACACTTCTGTTATATCTCTACAGCTTTAGTACAACCTCCATTACCAATTGCACAAGAGACGATGAAGGATGTTCCTTTTACTGGCCTTGTTCTACCAGTTGGCACAGTTACTAGCAATCTAGCTACTCCAACATTATCTGCTGGAAGTGTTTTTAATCCCCTGCCAATCAACAAACCAGAATCAGATGACAAAGGACCACATCTTACAGACCTTCAGCTTTCTTCCAGTGAAAACAATAGATCTGGTAAGAAATGTTTTCATTATATGATATGATCGTGTACAGAAAGCATCATCTCTGCTAAGAGATTTTTGCGAATCATAGTTCATTGAGCTAGTAACTACAGAACAGGAAGTTTTGGGCTGGGTAGGGTGTCATTCTGAATTTAATTTGGGGGAGTGGCGAGTACCATCTTTGTCATCATCTGATCATTGACTGCTGGCAACTTATGCTCAAATATAGTCTCAAGAAGTAAAGCTAAGTCTGGGAACCCATTAGAAAACTTCTTAAAAAAGGCAGTTTGATTACACAAGTAGCAATGGAAGGAGCAGGAGAGGGTAGGACAGTATAACATCTATAGAACTTGAAATATTTTAATAGTTTAATTGTATCAATTGGGTGATGGCTTTGGGGTTGGTTGATTTTAAGCTATTGTACAGTCTTTATTATGTAGAGACATTCATTTCTGTGGCATAATGTCTATGTATCACCAATGTGATTGAAATAATATATAATAGTTATAGAAGCTAGGACAGACCTTACCAGCAGTATCATCACTATGTGCATTACCTGAACATGGATTAAACTGCATTTTGTTTTGAATGCTGTGTGTTACACTGGTATTTTTTGTTAATTGTGTTTCTTGTCACTGCATTTCAGTGCAAAGTGATGTCTCAAGTACCTCTGGACTTGTTGGGGGAGTGCAGCCACCCAGTGTCTCAAGCAATTCTGGGCTTACTGGAGAAGGGCCACCATCCACTGTCTCAAGTAGCTCTGGGCTTGCAGGGGGAGTTCAGCCACCCAGTGTTTCAAGCAGCTCTGGACTTGTAGGAGGAGTGCAACCACCAACTGTTTCCAGCAATTCTGGTCTTGCAGGAGGAATGCAGCTACCTGCTGTCTCCAGCAGCTCGTCTCTTGCTGGCGGGATTCAGCCAACTAACGCCTCAAGTAGCTCTGGACTTATGGCTGGAGTGCCACCACCAAGTGTCTCAAGTAGCTCAGGGCTTCTAGCTGGAGTTCATCCGCCCGGTGTCTCAAGCAGCCCTGGCCTTCTGACAGGAATGCAGCCACCCAGTGTGTCCAGCAGCTCGGGAGTTCTGGCAGGAGTACAGCCACCGAGTGTTTCAAGCAACTCTGGGCTTCTCATAATGCCACCACCCAATGTTTCAACTAGTTCTGGACTTATGGGAGTGCCACCACCAAATATTTCAAGTAATTCTGGACTTCTGGCAATGCAGCATCCAGCTGTAGTTCCAAACATGCCTCATTTAAATATCAGTAATCAAAGAATGCCAGGAATGCCTCTTATAGATATCCGTCCAGGCCTAATGCCCCATTCGCCTGGACCAAGGTTTCCATTAATGCAGCCAGGAATGCCACCACAGCGTGCTATTCCTCCTCCCACAATCCTTGATCCATCTCTTCACCCACCACCACCTCGAGGTCCTTTTCCTCCAGGAGATATTTTTAATCAAACAGAAAGACCTTTTGGAACACCAGGAAGACAAAATATTGATAACATTTCTAATCCAGAGAAAAGACTACCACTTGGAGGTGATAACATTCAACAGGAGGGCGACAGAGATTATCGCTTTCCTCCGGTGGAAAACAGAGATAATCTTAATAGACCATCTCCAGTGGATGTCAGAGATTCTGTTGGACGACCACCAGTTGATCCAAGAGAGGGTATAGGAAGGCCTCCAGTAGATGGAAGAGAACACTTTGCAAGACCACATATAGACGTGAGAGAAAATTTTGGAAGACCAGGTATAGATAACCTTGGCCGAAGAGAGCATTTTGGTTTCAATTCAGAAAAACACTGGGGACAGAGAGGAGATTATGATGAAAGAGAACACCATGCCTTCCCTATTTATGGTGGCCCTAAAGGCTTCCATGAAGACAGAGAGAGGTTTCGGCATGTAAACTATAGGTTTGATAGTAGAAGTGGTCCTAGTTGGAATAGAGGATTTGAGCAAGATGCTCACAGAGATTTTGATGACCGCAGAAGACCCTGGGAAAGACAGAGGGATAGGGATGACAGAGATTTTAATTTTTGCAGAGAAATTAATGGAAACAGGTTTGGAAGAGACAGAATGTCAAACAACTGGATCCCACCTCCGCATCCACGGGTTTTTGAATATTTTGATGGGGCCACTTCTCAACGCAAAGCTGATAATATGCCCCAGGTAAATGGTGAAAATACAGAGACAGAAAGTCAGCCACCGACTGCACAGGTGCAAGATGATCCAGAACTTTATGAAAAACTGGCATCTTCTGTCGAGCTAAACAAAGAGAAGAATGACACAGAAGCTGATATAGAGAGTGAACCAGTGGTAGAAAGCACAGAAACTGAGGGGACATAATCATCACTCAGTAGGTAAAAGATACCTTTTGTAAAGTTGTCATCTCTCTGTAATAGATAAATGGCTGACTGGACCGTAGCAGTTCACTTTTGTCTGCCAGAATTAAGTTAATCTGATGTTCTTGTTCATCTTTCACTTAAATAACTGTACAACTGACTTGTATAGAACACTGTTCTTAATTTGAACATGGTAGGTAAACATTTTTTGCTTTTGTTGTTTTTTTATTTTATTTTATTTTATTTCTTTGGTAAAGCATAATCTTGCCCCCAGTTGCTTTTAATTTCACAATGATAAATTAACAGCTTGTTAAACAAAGACTTCCTATGGAAGAAAATGGAATTTTTAGATACTACCCTTAGTTTGGCCATCAAAATTGTTATACTTGAAACCAGGTGCTGGTGTATCTTGTCCGTGTTTTTAGGCTGCTGCAGAATTTTAAAGTATAGATAAAGCTGTGATATTTTATGTTCCTACAATTCGGCAGAAAAAAAAATGGCCCATGTTACTTAAGGAGCATAACACAGAGATTAAAAGTGATTTTGTAAAATCTACACTATAGTCTCTGTTTTCTCTAAAGTAAGTGTTTGTGATTTGTTCCTCGTACTGCAGTGGTTTTAAGAAATGCAAAAGTACATTTTAATGTTGGGTGCATTTTGTTTTTAGATGCCAATAAAGCATATTTGTTTGATAACAGTGTTTTAGGTATTGTATTTTTTTAAAAAACCTGCAAGCTCTAAAAACTTGGAATCAGCTATGATATATGGTTAGCCAGTTGTTGCAAAAGGTTTATATTACTTTTGTAAAACCAGTGCAACAGTTATATGTGCAAGAAGCATATGGTTTTTTATCAAAGATCATGCAGTCATATTAGTTTATGTAAATAACATGTATGTAAATATCTGTGTAAACTGTTTGTAGATACCACTTTTTCTGTGTGTGCCTGTGTATGTGCAAGCACTCACAGAATGCTCTAGGCACTTCAATAAAATTGAAATTAAACTAGGTTGTGAAAATTTGCCTTTCACCTTCTTTAGGTAGTAAGATAAAACTTATTTCACTGCAGTACTGTCAAGCTTCTATTTATCTGCTCATGTTGATTGTTACAATGTTCTTACTACTTCTAGAAGGTGGAACATATATACTGTAAGAATATGCAGTAGTATTCCAGCTTACTTTTTAAAATGCAGATATGCATGAAGCCAAAACTTAAATAAGTATTTGCAATTTTTTTATTTTGTAATATATTTGGTGTTCTGAATAGATAGTGTTAGTGTTTGAGTATTTTGTGGTTAATTGACTTTAATGACTCAGTGCTCAGAAATGTTGCATGAAAAGTAAGCTGATGTTGGTCTAAAAACCCTACATGTTTTTAACAGAAATAAGAGTTGGAGGGTTGTGTTTTGATGAAATGACATTGAAGTTGAACCTCTTTAAATTGTTGAGATGAATTGGCTGCTTAGGTTAATTAGTAATACTATTCTCTCCTGTTTCCCCTGCTTTGCTGCTTGTCTATCCTTTCAATTGGAAAGGTTAAGCTGTAGGATGACGTTAGATTTTCAGTTTGTTCCATTCAAGTGCGTTTCACCAACTTCTTTCAAAATAAGTTTTATTAAAATTCTGAGTCTGAAATCATCCTTTGACTTAGTTTTAAGAAAGTTGTTTTCCTCTTGCATAATAAGGTAATAAGGGCACATGAATGCCTCTTTGGTAAAAGAAACATTTTTAGCTCAGATTAGATTTTTGATCTTTAACATTAAAGCATTAACATGCAAGTTTTATTTTTCCCTTCTGCTTCCCTCAAAGGGGTGAAAGTATGATAACATCACATGAGTGTAAAGTATTAGCATGCCTTTGAACCTAGAAGCAAGTTACTCGTGTGTGTAGTCCTCTTCCTCTGGATGGTGGGGTATACACACCATGTATATGACATGCTGTGTCATGGTTCAGCTTTTCAGTTCCAGGGATTTTTATTCTGGATAGTAAACAGTCAGCATAATGAAGGTGGCCCTTGGAAAGAGTGGACTTGAATGAATTATTATCTTTGTGCAAGTAGTAGTCATTAGGTATGCATTAAATTATCACTGCTTTGTAATGGACCTTGCTGATGTGTTTATTACCAGAATGTGTCTTGGGAGTTGAGATGAACAATGTTTAAGGTAAATGTATTGTCATGAGCAGTCTCTGGCTCAAAGGGCTCAACCAATGCTGCTGCACCAGCTACTCATAGTGTTCTGGTCAGGCAGATTTGATTGTGTGAAAGCCCAAAAGCACAAATAGCTCTCAGCATATTTTATGGACTTTAGGGGTTTTATTTCATTTTAATATGTTAAGTTTGAAAAGGTTTCAGCCATAGGCCACAGAAATAAATACTCAAAATCAAACACATATTGGCAGTAGCTTTACTTTTAAAACATTTTGTTTAAAACCTCCTGAAAACTAGACGGTAATCTCTTGTTCTTCTAAACTGGGGCTTGCAGTATACCAAGTTGTTCATAGTATGAAGATTTAGGTAAATTAACAGGTGAGAGTTGTTAAAACAATTTGGTTGGTAGTGGTATAGAACAGTGCATTTAATTAATCTATTATCTTTGTTAATATCTTTCAAACATGAATAAATTGGCTACTGTACATATGTGTTACACCATCAATTTCTAAATGCTGTTTTTTTGTAGAATAAAAGTTTGTTGAACAGTCTTCAGTTGCATCATGTTTACAGCTAGAACTGTTCTATTTCTTATTTAAATAATGTAGCATGCAGATATGTATTACCAAAATATAGCCATATTTAGAAACTTGAAGGGACTTTATATTAGTGAAACAGTCTGGTTTCTTTATCTTGGCAGTAGGAAATTTTAAATGTTTCACAGCTGGAGTGAAGACTTTCCTTTCTTATTGTAGATTAAGCCATCATAAGCTATTGTGTGTGCACTGAAGGGAACTGTCCTAACACCCAGACCAATTCTTTGATGTGATTCATGGGAGTGACTTTTAAGTTTTGCTTTTGCAAAGAAGAGAGTGAGATTGGGACAGAAAGATGATGGGGCCCAGGCACTGGGGTAACAGTTCTGGCTTACACTGGTTTAAAGCTTGCTGTAGTGATGAAAGGTTGTGGGTTCTAGCAACTGAGGAATCTGATGTATGATTCACATTAGTAACAGACACATTGAATAACATTTGAGGTAGCTTTGCAGGCAATACATTGTATTTAGGCATGCACATTTACTTGAAAACTATAGGCATCAGTAAGTTGTTTGATGTATTTGCCTTTTAAATAGGCTATGGTTCTTTCACTGTAGTGCATTGGAGTAGAACACCATATCCATAAAGATGAAATGTAGGCTTTGTTTGCTCTAAGGACATGATTTATTTGCAGAAGCCTTTTCCTGTGAAGTACTGGTACTCTTGCTTTTTATGTGTGGTACTCGCTTTTGTTACAGACTCCAGGGAATATATTCTGTTAGATCCCTTTGCTTCAGTAGAGCTCTATAAAATATGTAGAGCCACTTGAGTGATGTAAATGACTTTATGAAGTTAAGGAGCTTTTAGCCTGAGTAAGTCAAGATGGGAGTACTGTCATCAGGCCTGTAGTGAGGCATGCACAGGCATTCCTTAAGCACAGTTGGAAAATTAGAAAATAAAGAAGATGTTTATCAGATAAGCCAATTTTTTACAGAAGCCTCTGAATATGCAGTTTTGACCATGTGCAAGGATATTTTCTTCTAGTCAAAAACTGAAAGTACTCTTGACTTTTCCCCCAAACTCACATCTTTGGGTAATTTGATTTGAAACTGATAGGAATGGATCCTAAATTTCATTCTCTGTCTTTTCAGTAATGGGGACTTTTTGTTTCATGATAAAGGGAGAGCTGAACAGTCAAAACCATTGAATGGTTTGGGTTGAAAGGAATCTTAAAGATCATCTAGTTCCAACTCCCATGCCATGGGCAGGGACGCCTTCCACTAGACCAGGTTGTTCAAAACTGCCTCCAACCTAGCCTTGAACACATCCAGGGATGGGACATGCATAACTTCTCTGGGCAACCTGTTCCAGTGCCTCACCACCCTCACAGTTGAGAATTTCTATCTAATCTAAGTCTGCTGTACATCAGTTTAAAGCCCTTGCCCCTTGTTCTATCATTACATACTCTTGTAAAACGTCATACTCCAGCTTTATAATTGTAAAACCTATTCAGAATATCAGGAGTCATCAAGGGTAACTGGACAAATTTTTGTTATTAATTCATGTTATTAAAGAATTTTTCTTTCCCTTTTTTGTTATTGTTGATTCAGGTAATGAAAGGATCTTTCTTTCCCTGTTGTGACATCTACTGCTGATTCTTTTGAATTTTGCAGTAATCAGATTTTTCTTTCAACTTCCTTTCCACAAGTAGGCACACACTGTGAAGCCATTTAATGGTGTAAATGAGAGATTGTTTTAAAAGGCATAAAGGCAGGATGTTCTTCTTAAATTTGAAGCTACTTACATTTTTCCTCAAAGGGCTGTCACAGTGATGTTGTTAACTCCACTTATTTGGTACAAGTTCTTTGGGTGCACAGTAAACATAATACAGTTAATGTATGTACTTGATATTTCATAGTCAAGAAAAGCCAAGTAGAGCTACTAAAAAGAAAATTCATGACATCTCTTTGAGTAATAACTTGCATATAGGATCTGAAAAGTGATTCTTGTCAGTGATGAGAGTCAGTTGTTAAAGTTGGTAAGCTGTAAAATTGTATTTGCCATTGTTCTTTAATTCCTGTCTTGCAAGAATTTGATGAAAAAGGGTTGTCTCATTGAATATCCTACTCTTAATATCTTTTAGCTGGTCTGCTACCAAAGATTAGAGGAGGAAGTCCTAGCAGTCTAAGCACTCTTACAAATGAAGAGTTTCTTAAGATATATTGTACAGTTACAGATTAATGTGTTTTCTCTCTCCAAGAGTCTAAAATGCGCAATTCAGCACTTGCATACTAACAGTGATATTAGTTGTATCACTGTTTTACTACTCTGACATTTTTCTTTTAAAGTTAAGTCACTCGTGCCAGTTTTGCATTTTCTTATCCAATCAAATCATACTAAAGCCTTCAGACAGGGACTGTTTTGTACTTTGCCAAAAGCCAGTATGGTCAGACAGCATTGTAACTTCTAAATAGGCTAGTTTAATGTTTTAATGCTGCAAAATTCATCTTAAATTATTTTCTGTATGCATATCTGTGTCATAATGGATATGTGTTCACATTAATGTGTGTTAAGATTTCTGTTGAAATGCAGAAAAAGAGATTCTTTAAAGCAGATGACTTGATGTGTTTCTCAAACACTTCACAGGTAACTTCACGGCCATATTGATTTGTGTTGTAGACCATTACAATTGTGTGCAAGCCAGTGCAAGAAATCCTCACTAAATGAACAGGTGAAGAGTGTTAAATTGATACAGAATTGTTAACTCAGATGTAGGTCGGTAGGATTCACCTAAGCCATAGTTGCAGGGACTTTGGATCTGAATGTCTACTTCTACACTAAATTAACTTCTACACTAAATAAAGATCGTAAAGTAGCTTTTTTCTTGACAACAGTAGGAATTAAGTATCTCAGTGTATAAAGTCCTTTCTAAAAATACATTCACCTTCGTCTAGTCAATGGAAGGTCTGTCACTGCCACCTCAGTTGATCAAGGGAAAAAATATTTTGGATTTATGCTGTTTCTGAGGTAATCACATCTCATTCAGCAATGCAGTGAAATGCAGTTGTAAGGGTGCCTTAAGTTTGTCCTTTTGAAAAGGACCATCTATTTCGAACTTCAGACAAAAATGTAGAGAAAATCAATAAAATTTTTGTCTGTAGAATTTGAAATGTAATTTTGGGTTCAGTGATTTTTTCCCAGAAAATCTTTGTCATTTCAGTTGTGTAGATACATAAATAGTAAGTGTACACTCAACTTTAAAAATGCTTACTGAAGGTTGTGCTAGTTTGTCCAGTTCATTTTCATTTTTCTTCACACTCTTGCATTACATTATTTTGTCAAGCAGTTCTATCACAGAATTCCTCTTACAGTAAGTTAGAAATACCTCTGAATTATGTCATTCAGTTGCATAACTGAGAAGTTTAAATCTAGGACAACCATAAGTCTTTATCTTGAACCTCATGGATCTCTTGTGCAGTATGACTACCAATGCAGGTAATTCACTGTTGAGGACCCTAGTGGTAAAGCTGTCTGTGATTAAAAGTAAAATACTGACCGGAAATTAAAATGCTTGCTGATTGTTTTGGAACTTTGCTATTTATTAAAAGCAAAATAATGGTATCTCTCAAATTCCATGTTGATTAGAAAACACTGTATTAAAACTATGAACATGGAGGGCTGAAGTTCTGTGAATTGATAAAATGAGTAGGCACCCATTCTTTTCATTAGAATGCAAAACTTTGAAGTGGTTATGATAAAATGTTATTTTTACTAAATATTGAAGTGTAATTTTTAAGTTTTGTGTGCATACTGCCAGTATTTTCTGTGTGTACACTTCACACATACTTTTTTCCTGCATTCCTTATTTCATTATCAGAAGCACTGTGGAAAACAGGAAAGTGGCATGAAATAGCATATTCTAGCAGACACTGAAAATACTGTACAGAGCAGATCTGTATGTAAACCACTGGACAGATAACAGTTTTTCAGCAGCAATAGCTTGGTAGCCTAATTTGAAATTAGAAAAAATACAGTTAGAAAGCATGAATAAATATTATTTTTTTTAGGTTCAGTAGAAGTTAATGTGTGCATTCTGACTAAATATTTGCTAATCAAACAAGCATCCAAAGATTTTAAGTACTCCTGAGCATTTTTCTTGGTATTGCTCATGCCTCAGTTAAAAATGAACACCTCCTTACCTTTTGCTTTCCAAACAAGAATAGAGCCCCCCCCCCTCAACAAAACTCAGGTAGGTGTAAATATTTGTAAGTTTACAAGGTTCTTGGAGGTACAACTTGACACAGATGTTAATATATCTGTTTGGGTATCTTTAAGTAGTAAATGCTGTAGAACCCAGCCAAAAGCACAATGAAGAATTTACAGGGAAAGTGCTAAACTGGGGTTTTGGTGTAAAATCCAAGATTCTTTTGTTCCTTGTTTGTGTTATCTCCTAGTTCAAATACTGCCCTTGTTCAGGGTTCAAGTATGAATGCTGATTAGAGGATGTTCTGATTAATGCCTGTGTAACCTGTTCAATAAGTAATACATTCTATGTATTGCATCTCTATGATACAGACACTAGTGAGAAGTTGGGAATGATGCTGTTTAAGGCAAAGCTATCACAGAAAAAGAAGGGGCGATTACCAAATTGTTTGAATCACCAATCTCAAACATCACTATTGAGGAATGTCTGCTTAGTGCAGAGATAATTACTGATTACTTATCATAGTCTCAGTAGCTATAAGGGTGCATTTTACAATAGTATCCCAGTTTTACAAGTGCTGGCTGCAGCATCTCTTGCTTTCTGCTATCTGCAGAAAAAAATCATTTTCTTGATTAAAGGCATTACATTCTTTCATGTTATTGCTGGAGAATGTAAAATAATGCTGCTTTAGCCTAAACCAGTGTGTGTTATACAGCCTCACTTGTTTAACAGTGGGACACGACTGTTTCATTAGGTCCAGGATTTCAAACTCTGTCTTAGGTGTCTCAGTTTCTTTTTCAGGGGCCTTTAGAAGAGCAGGTGGTAGAACATTATATGGTTCTAGTTTCCTTGATTTTTCTACTGCTTTTAACACAAAGGCTTCTAGGGGATAACTTTTTTTTCCTTTCAGATTCTCTTTCCTGTGCAAGTATTTATGAGTAGGCAACCTAATAAAGATTTTATTGATATTCTAAGAGTATGAGGAAATGTATAAAATGTCTGGAAAAAATTGCAAGCACTATATGTGTCTAATCATGTGCTAGGAAATTCATAGAGAAAGAAAGAAAGCAAGCAAATTAAAGCTACTTAAATGCATTTGTCTTATCTTCTGGCTCTCCCAAAATGATTGTACTTTCTGAGTAGATCTTTTCACTGTAGCACGTAGAGCATCCCTTTAATACATGGTCACTGTTCTTTGTTCAAAATCCATTATGTCCTCCAGCTTTCTTTTCTTCATCTGCATACTGCTTTTTTTGAAAGCTTATGTTTTATTTAAATAGCATTTTTTTTTCTTCAAAGGATTTTGAAAAATGAATGCACTAGGTTAATAAAGTTTTCTTATTTCGTTTTAGAATGTGCTGCTTAACTCTCCTCAATAAATTTCCTTCTCCATGAAAAGTTCTTTTATTTCTGTATTAACCAGAATAGAAGTAATGAATGACATGTAAAAAAAAAAAAAAGAGAGAAATAAAAATTTTATTCAAAATTATATATATTTGTCATGATAGTCTGGTTCTAGCTTGTTCAAGAATGTAACTAAAATGGCATTTTTCACACATCCTAGCAGATTATCCTGTCTCTAATATGGAACTTGAAAAATTGTGCACAAGCTAGAGCAGCCTCAGGAGTTGTCACATGCAACTTTTAGTGAATACCCATGAACATGGTAGTGAATACCAAAGTCTTGATTTTCCCTTTTCCATTCCTTTCCTTGTCCTCAGATAGTCTAATTTTTCCTACTCAGAGTGAAGAAATTCAAGCAACAAATAGAGGCTGAAAGCTATGAAGAATTTCACTTTTCCAGCTTGGAGAATTAATTTGTTCTAAATGTCTCTCATCTTGATACATTAAAGTAGAAAAACATAAGTCCAAAAGGAACAAACTTTGAAAGCAATTCTGTAAATATTTCCAGCATTTTTAGGATTAAAAAGTCTGCTAAAGAACTGGAAAGATTGTAATAAATGGGCTGTTTTACTTAAAAATTACATTTTCTTAGTGGCCCTTTTCAACAAATTTCATCATTGTTCTTTTGTCTCACTTTTTTTTTTTTTTTTCCAAAACTGCATCCTATTAAGCGTCTTAGAATGCAGCTTTGAAATTACCCATCTTGTCTTACTCTAACAGCCTAGCATTGACTTGAGTTACATACCCCAAAACATGCAATACATTTACTTTATTATTGTGGAACTATCAGTGTATGTTTATATCCATTTTACAGAAGCTTATGGAAAGCTTAGCTGGAGAATTTACAGTCTGCATTGTGAAAGGAAACCAGACTTCAGTATTCACTTTTCCTTTTGCCATGCACTCTCCACTTAAGGTCTTCCTGCAGCTGACACAGACTTGTTTTGTCTTCCATCTTTGTCGTGTCAAAGGAGTCAGAGTTAGACATGGGAGTGTTCACATACAGATTTAACTGCACATCACCTCTGAAAATCAGTTGAATATTTAAAAATCTAAATATTTAGTTGGGGTTCTAAATCTAGCTTGCTGTGAAATGTTTGGTTGGTTACAACAGATTTTTTACACTATTTGGTGTCTTATTTATTTGTTTGAAGTAAAGCAAAACAAAATATTGTCACACATATAAGACAAGTTCAGTCTTGTTGGTGGTTGATTTTGTTATGAGACAATTCAAGTCTTACAGAAAATTATGTGCTGGTGAACTGTGAAAGGCAAAACCTTAAGTACCCTGACACTTGGCTAGAAAAGTACCAACCACAACCTTTCATCTCAGTCTATGAGGTAGCACAGGGAGTGCAAATATGTCCAGGTGAAATACTGTGTTTTGCCAGATGCACAAGTTTAAGAGTGAAATAATATTGAGCCATATAGACACAAGGTCCCTGCTTATCCAGGGATTAAGATTATCTTTTCTACCTGAGCCACAACAGTGGTATTACTACAGCAGTCTTTTTATACTAAACTTTGTCACATGTTTTAATATTTATAAATAGGAGAAGTATTTAAAGTTAGTATGTTTTTCAAGGTAATAATTACTGCCAAATCAGATTTGTGAACCAGGGGCTCTACTTGAAGGGAGCCCAGTACAAGCAAGAAAGATGCTAAAACCACTGTAGGTGCTTGTTTGAATTGTTCTGGTGCAGAATTGTATCTGAAGATACTATAGGCAGGTGGCTCCTACTTCAAGGTCTCACTTGCTACGAAAAGGCCAAAAGTTAATTCTGATACTTTTTGTGGTTCTGACCTTCCAAAACACTCTCAGTAAGCTGATACCTCAAATACCTTACATCTGCATTTGTGTTTTTTATTCCTCATGTAATCTTGACCATGCTAGGTAGTAGTCAGCACAAACGTACTACATCTCATGGTCATCACTGTTCCTGAACAAGGATGTTCTTGAGTCTCCTGTGCCCTTCTGACTCCTTCAGATGCCATTGTTAGACATTTCTAAAGACATTGAAATAGGAAATTTAGTTTCTCTTTAGGCACAAAACCTCTACTGGAGTGACAAAATACTTCCCCTATTTTTATTTTCACCCTGATTTTTATGGCAAAAGCACTTTGAAGTATTTTAAAGCTGCTTATTATATTACCATTTCCAGTGTCTTCAGTCTGAAAGTGAAGTTTTGATGGGTTTTGAAGGAACAGTTTCTGTGTACCCTTACTGTTCCTCTGTTTTTCCTGCCTACATGGAGCAGTGGTGTCTAGCCAGTCGCTGTAGACTATTTCCTCACCTTAAGAGAGGAAATCCAACGTGTCCCCAAAACATGCTGACACTTTCTGCAAAGAGTGCCTTCTCAGGCTGTGTGCAGCAAGAGGAGCATGCAAAAAGAATAAGCCTGCATTTCCAGGACAGGAAATAAGCCTACATTTCCTTATCCAGTTTTTGAACCCTTCTTTTTGCAACAAGCCTCTAGATTTAGGAAGATGAGATTAGCAGCTGGATGAGTTGCTCCCCTGGTTAATTATCATGTGTACTGGTGCTCAGGGACCTTACATGAATTGCAAGGTCAGCAGCTGGCTGTGCCTTTTGTGAAGGGTGGCCGCTTCTGCCATGTTTGTTCTGAACACTTGAAATACCAAGCAGAGCCCTGACCTCTACTGGCACCTGTGCAGTACAGAAGTTGCTAGGTCTTGTCTGTGACATGTGGCAAATGCTGCCTTTCACGTGTGCCTTTTTCTGTTGCTTCTTTGAGAACAACACTATTGCTTCTCCACTATTTAATTCTCCTGCATCAAATAGAGCTTGATGAATGAGAAACTAGTGAAAGGAGTTCATACCCCCTGCTCATGGGTATGGTGAAGATCCTATACTCTGCATCAGAGTGCCATTAAATTTGTTGTTTTCTAGTGGTGAAAAATTAGCAAATTTAACAAATATTTCTTGGATCATGCTATTTCTAGAAAAAATCATAGAACATATTTTCTGGCTGTATAGACTGCAGAAAATGAAAATTCTTTTACCTTGTATCTTTATACTTTGTATCCTGTGTACCTATACACTGATTTTGTGTACAGTGTGCTCCTTGACAAAATGCATTAGTATTTTATTGACTTCCTTCTCTCAAAAATCATGTTTTCTGCATTTGTTTTCATCTGAATTTATCACAAGCTAATGGACTTAGAGGAGGATGCAAAAATGAGCAGTCAAACAGCACAGGAACTGGGAAATCTCTTCTAGTGGAACTGAGGAGTGGATTGTGGGCAAGAAAAGGACAGATCTTTGAAGCTCAATCACCTTACCTGTGGTTATTGATATGGTATTTTATTCTGCATTCTAAAATGATGAACACTTTTGTAACCAAATCCATAGGCTGTAGCAAGTTGTCAAGTGTCAGAGTATCTTAGGATTTTTCTTCTGAGAGAACCTCTTTTTGTGACAATTAAACTGTATGGCAACTCCTCTCACAAGGGTACAAATTTGAAAAATTTTCTAAGCACTTGCTGATTTTGTTACTGATGCAACAAACCTAAGATTTTATATTCCTTTTTTAATGCTTAGGTACTGATTGAAAAAGTTTTTAGAAATGTTGGCAGTGACCAAAGGGAGATTACTGTGATTTGGAAGAACTGTGAAACTGAAGGATTTGTGAGGGATGTTAAGTGAATCTACTGGGATTTATGTGTTTCTTTACTTGCTTATAATGTGGAATTGGTGCCTAACTAGCTGGCTGCTGCTGAGAGTTAACACTGTTATGCTTTGGTATTTTGTTCTGCATTTGGTAATTTCAAACATTGCAAAAGTTTTGTTTATGTCAGCTTTGAAGACCATGAAGGGTCACATGTAACCCTGTCAACACTCAGGAGGAGTCTTGTAAACTAAGGAGAAATTATTGCTAGCCATGATGTTGATAAAAGTTATGTTAAAGGGGGAAAAAAAATTATTTTCAATGCAAGAAATGCTGAATGCTTTGTTTACCAGAGTGGGTTGTCTTTCTTAGTTTGATAGAAACTATAAGGAGAAACAACTAAGATAGCTGAGTTAAAATCTAAAAAGTTCTGCAGGTATTTATTTTTTTTAATTTTTGAAAGACATTTTGATCCCTCTTTTTTCATTCTTGCACGTAGTTAGGATGTTTTTTTCTTCCTTACATTTTGCTTGCACTTCATTGTATTTGTTCCCCAAGCCTGGTGACTTGCTGCTGTGAAACCAGCAGAGGGTGCCCAGCACATGCATAGAGCCCACTGTTTTGCGGCTCTGTGGAATCCAGAGGGCTGCTGCCTTAAGCCCTGCACAGGTGAGGTGCTGTGTATCTTCAGTACAGTTCTCAGAGTCATTCACTGTTGTGCCTCAGTGCGCTGCTTTCTGTACAATTCCTGTGTGTACATGCTCACTGGGGTAGTTTGCACCCTCTGGTGTACCTTCTGGTGTATACTAGTTGGATTTCGTATTTCAGTTTTTTCATGTTGATTTTACTCAGTGCATTAAGAGGTTTAGTCTTCCAATGTTGCAATGTGAAAGGAAATCCCAGAAAGCTGGAGATTTTCCTGTGATAACCTTCTTCATGAGTGATTCATTTCTTATTCATCTCTTTATTAAGATCTTTCCTGTTTTGTCTCAAAGTTTTCATTTCTTTTTTTTTTTTCTCCCCATATTACAGTGAATATCTTTTCCCTCTGTTCAAGAACAATGTGATTGTACTATTCTGTGCAGATACAGAGTATGGATTAAATTATGTTCTTTACTGTGAATTAGAGGAAGGAAGTAAAGGCGAATCTGGTTTTATTTTGGGGCTTTTACAGTATAAATACCCTTTCCATTTTTACATGGAGATGAGGCTTTCCAAACACAGATTCAATAAGCTGTTTTTAAAAACCTAAAAAAGAAAACAAGCTAATAGATTTTTTTTTTCATTGCATCTGATAACAGAAATCCTAATTTGTCCCAAACAGTAGGAAAGACACTTTTTCCCCAGTTTTATGTATATCAGCAAAGAAAGAAACTTCTGTAAGTCCTTTTTCTCATGTTAGAATCAGTTGTGTGAAGAAGGGTCAAGGAGTGGTTTTCACATAGCAATACCCAGATTTGATCCTGTAGAAGTTAAGCTGTTTGATTGCTGCTTTAATTACCTTTACTGGGGTAGCACCGTAGGTCCAGCAGCCAAGGGCAGCCTGTGTCATTCATAACCTCATGTTGTCTCTCTTGGATTCTGTCACTCCTTTATCAATTGGTCACCGTCTTACAGAAGGCGTGTCAGTAAATCTCATGTGGTCCCTTCACTTGTAAAGAGCTCCACTTCTGCATTCTTCTCACAGCAGAGAGAAGGAAAAGTCTCTCAGCTTCCAGATTTCTAGCTCAGGCTCCTGGTGAGATGAAAGAGAAGCTTCATTTGAATGTTCAGTGAACATTAACTGGAGAGGTGGCAAGTGAGATGGCTTGGGTGGAGAAACACAGTAGGCACGTTTGTAATGGGAGCATAAAGGTCACTCTCCACAGCATCTCCAGGGCACTAAGGAGATAGATGGGCTTTTGTAGAGTCATGCTGTTCACATGGCAGATGTGGGGGTGTACCAAAGAAAACCATGTTGCACATATAAAACCAAAGAAGGCTTCGTTGTATAACTGACTGCAAAACAAAAGGAAATACGATTAGGACTTCAAATATTGTTTGCAAGTTATGACTGCCTATAGATTCAAAAGGTTGAGAACTGAAGAGAGCTAAAAATTGTCACTTTGAATAAGATACATAATATCTCTAATTGTCTTTATCAGAAATCAAGATTTGAATATATATTAAACTCTATCATTGCTAAACAAATTTATGTTGATACACTATATTCTCTCATCAAAATATATAATGGTTCCATTTAATTCTAGATCAGAATATTTAGGTAGTCATTTTACTAAAAGTAAACCTCGCTACAGGGAGAAAAAAAAACAACAAAAATTGCAAATGAAAAACTAGATTAAATACTAAATATCATAATACTCACTTTTTTTTCTGATTTAAACAACTTGAAAATAAAAATAATTAAAATAATTTCCACTTAAACTGCTAAAGGTAATTTTAAGTTCTCATGTTTTATGCTGCCACTGTAAATGCTGGACAGGTTCCCTGCCAGGTTTGCAGGCCCCTATGTCAGCCACAGCACCAGGAGGAGCACCTGTGCTGCATGTGCCCATGCTGTGGCTGCAGCTGCTCAGCAGCTGCCACCTTTGTTTGGTACTTCGCTGTCCTGGGAGAAGGCAGTTAGCTGGAGCATGATGCTGGTAACACCAAGGTTGGGGATTCAGTCCCTCTATTGGCCATTTACTTTAGAGTTAGACTTAATGATCCTTGTGGGTCCCTTCCAACTCGGAATATTCTGTGAATGCGTGTGAAAGTTGCTGTAACAATGAGGTGGGAAAGAACAAGGAAGTCAGTCTTCTGTGCACCTCTTTGCTGGCCAAGTAGATGCAGGCACAGAAAGTTCTCATTCCTGTCTGAGCAAAGTACAGGCTTTCCTTGGGATCTTATAGGGGAGGATATACTGCTGGGTGAATAGTACCTGTTTCCAAAGGTCAGCTTTATTAAAGACAAGTATCAAGAAAATAGGTTTTTCCACATTCTCATGTCATTAGGTTTGGGCCACCCACCCAGCTGTTGCTCATCCCCAAGTGGGCATGCTTATAACAAGACAAGGTGATGTCTCCCAATGGAGTTGCTTGAAACAAAACCTCAGAGTCATTCTGCTGAGAAACAGTTCCTTGGGCAACATGGGAAACCTTGAAAAAACTGCTGCTTCTCATTTTATTTTATTTTATAGCTCTCCTAGCTTTCTTTTAAGACACTCATAAAAGTCTGAGAGAGTCGGGAGAAATCATAGTATCATTTGGAAATAGTCAACAAACTTACTCGTTGTATCCAATTCTCAGCCTCCAACATGGCAAACCTTTCACTGCCTAGAAATGGAATGAGATTTTGAGAGCAGATGCTGTGTATGTATTCTAGTAAATGTTCCTAATTTTCACTAATTTATTCTGAAATTTTATTTATTTTCATTAATTTATTCTAATTTTGCTAATTTTAACTAATTTATTCTGAATATTTGTGCTTTCATGTGAAAATATGAAAGGAATTGACCATAGAAAAGGGTCTGCATTACTCAGATTTTTATGGTTACCAAGGCATTGCAGTTCCCCACTGTTGCTCCAGACATGCTCTATATCCTCAAAAAAAAAATTTGTTATTCTAATATTTATCTTAAATATTAAATGCTGACACAGCCACAGACATTAGCTTACATTAACTCAGAAACCACTGTGAAGTTATGAGAGAATCTGTCCCTAGACTGGCAAAATGTCCTACCTCACCTGTTTCCTAAATTCCTGCCGGATGTCAAATGAAGCAGTTGGTGATTTCCTGTGACATGTGGGACCATCTACTGTGCTGTCAAGAGCAGATGCTCATCCCTCTAAGCAGCTCCCTCAGAGGCTAAAGAAGGCACCCTTCAAACTGACCAGAGAGCCAAGTCCAGGTGGTCACCTCTGACTCACAATCAGTATCCATACTCATTTCAAGAGAGTATAAAGTTAGTTTTAGTAATTAAAAAAAAAAGTATGCTGCCCAAGCATATAAAGAGGTAGAATTTAGTAAAAATTAAGTTTGATTTACAGTTCGATTTAGATTCTCCTCTAGTAAAGATAAATTCAAAAGTATTATATCATTCCTTGTCAGGGGCTAGGTCAATTTAGGAATACTTCTGACCAGTTCCTGACAGTTCATATTATGCTACTATTACAGAGCAGATAGCATGGTTTTTTTCCTTTTGTCTCCTGTGTAAGTGGATGAAATGCATTCCACTTTAGTAGCTATTGATTGCACATTTGCTTTGTGCATCTAAGGTCTCAGTAGTGACCATCTGAAAGCAATAATTAAACATACTTGAATGTGGTATGTATGTGGTATGTAATTTAAACCTTTCCTGCCTTCTTTTCTACCCTTTTGTTTTATCCTTGACAGCCTTCAGGATCAAAACACATTTGAAGATGTTGAAGGGCAACACTGTCAAAAAGAGAAAATGTAAAAATAATCCACTGGAATCTATCTGTTGGAAATATGATCAGATCCTGAGATGAGCACAGTGGGTCAGAGTATGATGCTAATTACACCAATGTCATGATCCAATAGCCTTGTACAGGCTATTGACGTAACAGTTGGACTCACTGATCCTTGTGGGTCCCTTCACAGCTCTGATAATCTTTGTGAAGCTGTGAGAGCTCTCCTTCGCACACTCAGCAGTGCTTTAATTGTTACAATTATAAATGCTTTTGATTTCTCATCAATACTTTGAAAAGTGCATTGAATTTCTTCCCTCATTGGTTTACGTTTCTTTTTTATTATTCTGAAATTTAAAAATCTAGATACTAATCCATCAAAGCATACAAAATAGGATTAGTCTGTTTAGAATAACCAGATGTGCTTACATTTAAAGCACATGTGGAAGCATCATTGCCTTAGTGCCTAAAGTTACAAATAAGGCAAAAATGGAGAAATAGAAAATAATATAGCACTTATGTGAACTTGACCATTTGCTTACTTGATTGTAAGCACAATTGGTAAAGCAGTAGCAAGTTTTAAAGTCTAATATGTCAAAACACATCTTTAGTTTGTCCTTTTGTTCTGTTTATATTTCTGTTTCCTAGTTTCTTAATTTCATCACATTGTGGTACAAGGTAAATGAGCTTGTGAGATTTCTGTTTTTTTCTAATGAAACCATTATTTTTATTCTGGAATGTGAAATGTTATTCACATATTTTTAAAAACCTGACATTTCTTAAAACTTGGCTGATTTCTCGAATTTTATATTAAAAGTTAGAGAAATATTACACAGAAACTACCCTTCCACCAGCAAGCTCTTACTTGATGGCAGTAATTACCTTTCATGAATTCAAAATAATTCATGTACAGGAGTTTAATTCTCTGGAATACTCTGTGTGATATCTTTCACAAATAATTTATTGAGATTCTCCTTCTTCCCATCTGCTTTCAGTAGCAATTCACATTTTTGATAGAAGCAGACAAGACATTTTTCATTAGCACTGTGAGATGTGATACCTTCTCTGGCTTTTAATTAGGTTTTCAAGAAGCAAGTGTGTTTCCTGAGGCACAAGATTTTAACTGAGATTCATTTTAGTGAAGTTTTACTGATTATTAAACCATATTTTAATAACTACAAATGAGTGTCCATAAGCCCAGATATTAATAAATATCTTGTCACCAAGATCCTTGACATTTCAGTTACAGTCTTCCAGATATCTGACTGCTTTTTAGTGCAGTATGATATTTAGCTTGACTCTTTTTAACAGACTAAAATTTACAGCACTATTAAGTCCCTATTGGACATTCAGGATATAGATGTAAATAGCTATGCATCTTTGTCTCCTTATGTGCTATTATTTTATATGAACATCGAAGCAGTATTATTAAATTACTTGCACTGTTTAAACATAAGGCTCAAACAAAAATACATTTTGTATGGAAATTGCCATACAAAATAAAGATCTCTTATGGTTGCATTCAAAAATTGATGTGTTGTCACATTAAAAGAAGTCTTCTCTCCATAATAGATTATTTTTTTGTTTTGCAGGAAGTGAGAGTGACTGTTTGTGAAAAATCTTTTTTTTTTTCATCACAGGAAACATAGGATTCTAACTTTTTTGGGTCTCTCTAGTTTATAACTGTATAACTGTGGAAAGTAATCAATTATAAAACACAGCAATCTGGCCTTCAGTACTAAAAGTAAAATAACAATTTTAGTCTAAGAAGTTACCCAAATTCATCATTCCCTTCCTTTGAGGCATCTGTTCATCCTAAGTGTGATACAGTGCACTGCATAAAAGCACAAGTTCTCAAAGACACAAATACTGTTCCCCAGCAGGTGGGTGTAAATCCTAATGGAATTGCACCTGGAAAGTAAAGTGCATTTTAAATCAAAACATGTGATGGTTCTTGGTAATTGTGCTGAAATCAACCTACCTGGGATTAGATTAACACAGAATAAGCACTCTGTGGGTGCTTATAAATATGAACTTCCACAGTCTTTCATGTTGGATTATCCTGTCTCTTCCTACTCAGTGTAATATCTCTTATGTTCAAGCTTCCCTTTTTCTAGAACTGCCCAGCTCTTGCCCACACCATCACCTTATTTCTCAAGATACTTCAGCCGGAACTTAACTTTGTGTCCAAAGATTTTGACTTGGCACAGTTAAGTACAATACTGAAAAAGGTTGTATTCTTTTGGAATCATAGTCATTTGTAAAAATGTGCTATCTTATCCTTCAAGCTCTCATGCTAGGATGTTTGTAAAATAAACCAATAAAGTCACAAAATATGGAATTTTATGGTGACAATTATTGTTCCTGCAGATTGTCTGTAAATACCTTCTTTCTTCTGCTTGTTTTTTGGAGATCAGAGGAAAGTGTCGTATTAACTTCCATAAACCTTGATCTCTCATTGCAGCTTTTTCTCTTTCTTACCGTATCTAATCTCCTGAGCATTTTTACTAGCATGCTCCTGTTTCCATGCTATGCATTCCTTGTTCCAGATGAGAAGTGTCCTTGCTTTATTACTTGTTGGAGAGGATCTGGAGCTCTCATACAAACACATCAATGGTACAATTTCAGAAAAGTCAGAGGAATCAGGAATTTTTATCTCTGTTAACATCCTATCTTATATAAATGACTAATTTGTAGGAATATGATCCATTATGTTAATTATAGTTTAATGAAAGTTGGATTGAATGCTCTAAAGTAAAGCTCTCATGTGGCTTACTGTAGGCTTTACGTGATAGTGGACAAATGGCTTTATGTCTCAGCATTTTGTATTTTTTTTTTTTTTTATAAAGGCATGATGACAGAATTTGCTCGCCTTTTTTTCTTTTTTTTTTTTTTCCCAAATCTTTGTTTTACTTGTTTTGAGTGTGGCCTATTAACAGAAGAATATTCTTGCCTCTGTGTGACAGGTTTCATAATGGAAGTGCTAGGAATAGATTTGGGCCCTGCTGCTACTGCTGGCAATGGGAAATTTTGTGACGCCTTTTCCTTTAACAACCTGTAATCTTTCAGGGAGATTTTGACTGAACTATTTAACAAAGACAAGGATGATTTCATGTAATTAGGAAGTTACTGACAATTCTTCTGTCCATGGAGGCTCACAATTATTTTCTGTATCCTCGGTCCCTACTTGTCATAGTTTCTTCAGAGTCTATGCTGCCGTAAATGTTTGTAATAATTGTTCAACATGCAAGAGCTTAAAGATGGCATGATGCATAGCAGAAAGAGGAATATCTAATACATCCATAGCACTTAGCTGGTGCTGCCATTCCATGGCAAGACCGAAGTAGATGCCCAATAGGGCAATCTTATAAGATGAAGGAAAGCAAGTATTTTCTGAAAATTGATGATATCCCACTTAGTTGCACCATCTGATAGAGAAGATTTATTTTTTTACATCCTTTAATATTTATTTATAATAATAATATTTATTTACATCCTTACCCATGCAAATATGGTCTGCAGGGGCTCTTGAGTGACTGTGGAATCAAAGAAAGAAAGTGCTTCTTCCCACCCCCTCCCCTCCTCCTGAAGCAGTTAGAGGTGCAAGCACCTATTAAATTTAAATTAATTTCAAAGGGCATTGGGCAATGAAATGTTAATGCTCCCTCAGTACATTTGGAAAATAAAAAGGGAGTAATCAGGATGTTGCATTGCAAATATTTCTATGTTACTGTTGTACTATTTATTTTACTTTTTTTTCCTTACAGGGACCATTAAAAATTAAAATCTGTGTGTCTATAAATTGTACAGTCTCATTAGTTGTCTACATTTATAATTAAAAGCTAGTGTAATATGCAACAATTTTGACATCATACCAGGAAAATCATGGAAATCATCATTAAAAATGGTTGAAGCATGACCTTTACCCAAGGAAGTTTTTCAGAAAGCTATGAGGCTTAGCAGGAAAGTAGAAAGAACAACTGAGTAATTGATAGGATCTGTTTCATCCCATTTGTCAATGACTTTGATTTTGCCAGGACAATAGTTATGGTCTGTATTGTCATGTAAGAAGGAATTTCCAACATACACAGTACATTATCCAGTCTTTACATGTGATTGAGCCTAAGAACAGACATTTGGCTATGTTTGCCTTGCTCTCCATTTTATTACTGTAACAGAGAGTAGTTGGTTATTATAGATAATTTTGTTAAAGGTTAAGAGAAGAGAAGTGGAAATGTTTTGCTCTGCACTTTGTGCTCACCGTAGTTTGGAAAATGGATTTTCTCCATTAGAAGGAGCATCTTCAAGCGGAGGCAGAGCACCTTTTGCCAGGGTTGTTGTTGTCGGGCACAGGGTGTTGGACTGTAGTACAGGGAAAAACCCATGGAGGGGCCTGGCAGCAGTGTGCAAAACCCAGCACACCCAAACTGCTCCTGCTTGCCATGCAGCCTCTCCCTCTGTGAGTCAATGAGTCCCACTTGCTAGTTTACATGAGGATTTTGTTTTTGAAAATTCCAGTTAATGTAAATTAAATTCTATCCTTCTTAACACCAAAAAAAAAAATAAAAATAGTGAGAGACCTGTTGAGAATCCAGTAGTGTACAGTGAAGCCACTTAAGGGTCTGCACACTCAGGCTTGCCTTTCTGTGAGGGATAGGACCTTTCACAATCTTTCTCTCTAATCTCTATTTCTCAACTCTTCTAAAAGCAGCAAAACTGGCAGGCCTCACTCCAGATGTTCCCACAATGTACCCTGTGTTTCCCTCTCACTGTCATACTGGGGTTTCTGATCCTATTTTCTCAACCAGCTGGGAACAGCAGTCCTGTTGGTGGCTGGGACAGTTGGCCCCTGCAATGCAGTGGCCTTGCACAGCTTGTCCTCCCTGGCAGAGATTTGGTGGCTGCCAGCTGCCCCCATGGTGGGAATCTCTATGGTGCAAGTTCTTGGTGTGTCACCCCTTTTCCTCTGCATGCCATCTGCCTTCTCTAGGTACAGCCTTGGTGACCAGCCTGGTCCCTGCCAGGCATCACTGCAGCCTCAGCCCTGCCTACTGCTTTTAGAGCCTGTTCAGCTCAATCTAACACATTCACTAACTCATTCCACCAGTGGCCCCACAGCAGGGTATACCTGAATCTTCTAGATAAACCACTCCTGCGATAATACTCCTGTGAACCACTGGAAAGCCGTGGAAAGCAAAGATGGGGTAAAGATATGAGTGAGCATGAGCACCTTAAACAAGTAGAAGAGCATCCAGCAGTGACTGAGTGGGTGCTCTCTGCTACTTCCAGCCAATTGAATTAACCAGCTAAATGGATTTGAGAGATTTATCCCTTGTCCTACAGGCTCCATCCTTCCTGGCAAGCATCTTGAGACAAATGGCAGTTGTTTGCATTGTGGCATTCATTCTCTGTGATGGAAAGCTCTGATCTGTGCCTGGTTTCTGTGGCTGAGCATGAGGCTGGACAGGTTCTCACACAGGATCATCTGGGCTGTTTGCCTGCTTTCAGGGAGAACCAAGCACATTTCTCATCTCCACATAGATTGGTCTCAGCCACTGCCATCGCTTCTTGTGACACCATTACATGCAATGTAGATAACCTGCTGCCTGGCTGACTGGCCTTGTGTTAGAAAGCTTTTCTCCACAACTGCATACTAAGTCTTGTCTTCTGCATGATGAACATGGAGAACAATTAGTTATCATCCTCTTCTAATAACAAACCTTTACATATTTTAAATATGTTATCATTTCTTCCCTTAGTCTTCGCTCTTTCTAGACTAAACAATCTATTTCTTTCAACCTTCCATTCTTCTACATCTGTTATCAATCCAGGCTTTTATCTGGATTGCCTCCAACTGTCTCTTTCCTTCATCAGCCCAGTAGGCAGAGCTGGATATAGTAATGCAGTCAGGGCCTTGCCTCTGGTGGTAGGGGAAAAATAATTATTTGATTTGCTTACAGTATTACTTATACTGCTTACAGTATTACTTATATCAGGCTCCCTTTTTCTTCAGGTAGATAGCATCCTGACTTAGGGTTTGCACTGTAACTCCCTACAGATGTTTCTATGGTAATTTGCCCTTCTCCTTGTGGATCTAATGCATTAATTTCAGAACATTTATCAAAATGTTATTTAGTTATAGCTCAAATGTTATTCAGTTATTATCAAAGTTATGATGAGTTCTAATCCAATCTTGTAAACTGCTTGCAACCTCACCCAGTTTAATATATCATATCAGATGCTACAAATCTCCTTTATCACCAAAGTGTGAGATTGTCAAATATAAAAGCCATCAGATTTACAACTAGCTTGTTTTGAGAAACCTCATGGAAGACCTTTTTATGGTTGATAACAAGCAGAAGTTATGTAATAGGGATGGAGTCAGACTTTTCTCTGCCTGATACTGTCACAGCATATGATGACCTGAGGTTACTGACAATTCAGCCACCAAAGGTAATGCTCAGGTTCTAAATTGATCTCTGCTGAGCTGCAGGTGATGGCAGCAGTATTCTTGCTGGCAAAGTTTATTTTAAACTAGTAAGGTTATTCAGTGCTGCATTTATTTTTCTAACACTATTGCAGGATTTTTCTTACATTTCTCTTTTTTTTCTCTGCATGTTTGCATGGTGAATTCTTTGCTGTTCTCCCAGCATGTGTACTTACTGATAGCTCTTAAATTACTCCTTTGGGGCTCTAAGGTAATTAATTATCTCCTGGTATAGCACACTGCTCACTTACTGTGCACTGGGTTAATTTGCTGCTGTGCTTTAGTGCTGCCCTTCTGCAAACTAGTCCTCTCCTTTGAACTCTTTCTCCCTCTGGATTGCCTTTGCCTGGGGGTGTCCTTGATTAGTCTCTGAAGCTGGCTGTGGCTGCATTCCCTGTGCTTCTCTAGCACTGGTCTGCTCTTTCCTTCCTAGGAACGATGAAATCTCTCATTTTATAATATCTTTGATTTTATTTCCTTTTCATCACTAATTTCTAAGAAGTTCTACAAAACTAAAGTTAAAACTAAAACAGCCTCCCATGTCTTTTATGGCCTGCCAAATTACTTCTTCAGCAAATACTTGAGTATCATTTTCTCCAAGAGAAGTAAGAGATGTTTAATACCAAACTTTGTCCATATTCTAATTTTGAAAGTCTTCTAAGTTTTTGTATGCTTCCATGGAGTTCTTTCATCCAGAAAGCCAGCAGAAGACTGTTTCAAAGGTTGTCTTCACTTCTTTAAGTAACCAGGGGAATACTTTTATGACCTACAATCTAATCCTTTCTACAAATCAATTGCAGCTGAAAAACACACCTGACCTCAGAAGCCAAATATTGTTTTAAAACATATTCTGCAACTTTTAAAATACATCTGGGAAATACTTCCTGAAGAAACTACAGGGAATTCTGTGCCTCATCAATATAATGGCAACCACAAAGTGCTTAGATAGAACCAGCTGTTATATCGTGTGTGTGTGTGTGTGTGTGTGTGTGTGTGTATATATATATATGTACACACATATATCACACTACCCTTGGGACAGGTTGTCAACATGCAGCATAATGCATGTAATCTCTCCTGAGCAGTGAACAAAGCAGAGCTAAGACTGGCAGAAACTTCTACAACCTATATAAATACTAAAAAAAGAGATGAAAAAGATCCATTTTATATTGGTATATCACACAGTGAGAGGATTGGTCTCAGAGTGAAGACTTTATGGTTATTCTGTCTCTTATGGGGCAGATTGAAATCCTGTATCTGCAGCCCTTTTTTTTGCTTTAGGGAAGAATCTCTGTGGTACAGCTATTTGAGTATGTTTCTTATTTCCTCTGTTTAAAAAATATTCTGTAATAGTTATTTCAGACCTCTGCAAATGGATGACAAATAGCCACATTTTAGTTAAACCAGAATGTTCTTTAAAACCATTTCTTACCCTGCTTTCAGTGCTATTTTAGTAGCTCTGTGGGTAACAACAGCATATTTCTTTCTTTGGAAGTTCCAAATACTAGAAATACTTTAGGGGAGTGATTCTGGATTCAGTTTGTATTCATACAGATAGGTTATATATCATGGGTGTTATGTAATGCCTGTAATTTAAGAGTCCACAATAAAAACAAAACATTTATTATATTATGAGACATTTCCAGGGAGTGAATAACTATGATTAACTGCATAGGCTATTAGCTACCACTATTATGGCTCAAATGCAGCTGAAATAGCATTTATTTGGTGTTAAAAAATATTTGGCAGCACTGCACTTGCCAAAAAAAGCCCAAAACTTTACATTTGGAAAGTCCTCTGCATTCCTAGGATCTCCAAAGAAATGGTATTTAAAGGCCCCAGACTCAATTTTCCTGGGCTGTAACTGTAAAAGAAATATACTAAGTATATAATTTAGGTGAATATTGCATTTTTGCCAACATAATTTGTCTTATACCAACATATGTAAGAATTCAATAACCAAAGTAGCTGTGGGCATGAAGTTTTCTATGGATTGATTAAGCCTTCTCACTTAATTATCTCCATTTTATTGTACACATTTACTTCTGGTCAGATGCATTTGTTCTCTGCAGTACATACCTTTTCACAAATATTTGGATCACTGAGGAAATACGTTCTGAAATTAGAGAAAAAATACATACCTCTTCATTTTAGCAGAATTACTAATGAAATAATTATAACAATATTTTTCTGTTAGTGATATGAGCCAAAGAGTCCACCCTAACAGATACTATGTTACTTAAAATATTTTACTTATGGTTTTTTAATGCTGTCTTGGTATTGAAATGGATTGTTCTTTTTTGCATATCATAGAACTTCTATTTCAATGTCTACTTAAAGCTTTGCTTACAGTAAAAGCATTTTCCTTTGTGATGAATTTTTGTTCAAAACAAGAAACAGAGTATTTCTTCAAAGTAGCATTAAGGATCTTTAATATTAAATTTAATATTCTTGGCAGTTGAATCTGATCCAAGACCAAAGATCCTCTGAATTTTCTCTATCTTCTCTGTCTGAAGCAATAAATAATGTATTTCATTATTTCTAGAATGTCAGACCTCTTCAGAAATGCTGGTGGTAGTTACAGTAAGAAGATATTATAGTAATTTGCAAGAATATTTCTGGTTTAAATCCTTTGGTGAACAGGAATTTTATGAATTTAACTGTGTTGCTCTCTGGAGATCCTTGGCATCCAGAACAGGCTGCATTCCCCAGCTGACTGATTCTGATGGATAACTTTCTGTGGATTGGGTGGTCTGTGGTGGAGCTGAGGAGCAGACTTTAGCTCTTGTGATTATCTTTTTTTAGAAAAAAAATACTGTCTCTTCACAACTGAAGTTGAATTTTTTTTCCCCATTTCTTGGAAGGAACAGTGTCTTTTGACAATCATACACTTGAAAAAACGAAACATTTTGAAGGGCCTAATATTGAATGCCTGATAACTGAACTTCACAAGATTTTAGAAGTGGACATTTCCAAAAGAGATAATTTTAAAAGCAGAAGTATCAAGAGAATGTAACTACCAGTGTTTAAAAACAGATCAGTCTTTGTCAGAGATAATGGAGAATAATGGTGATGGAGATGTTTCTTGATATGGAGAGTTCAGAAACAAAAGATGGGATCAGAAGCTGGTAAAATAATAAGTTCTTGCTGATTGTGATAATTATTTATACAGAGCTATTCCCATTATTTTTTTGCTAAGAGGCACATTACAATTTTTTTAAAGAGACAGATTTAGGCACACCAAAAAGTCTAAAATATAATATGAGAGAAAGTTTAAAAAATAACAGTTATCCAGTTAACCTGCCAGGGTGGACTTAATAGTAGTAAGTCATTGGGAGACCATAGCTGGCATCATAGCAGCCTGTAGTCATCAACAGGTGAAGAGCCTTGGCACTGCTCTGGAGCTCTATCCCATAATGATTATCTGAGGTATTTTTTATATATTCTGGCATTTGGTTGGAATAACTGAAATGAATGAGCAGTACCACCAATGTAGATTGAGTCAATGTATTTGGAATTTGCAGAGAGGCAGCTGACTAGAAAATGGAGTTAATGATCTGAAACAAAATGACCTACAGGAAGATTATCTTCTGCTTATTTAATGCTGGACTGATCTACTGTCAATACAGACACATTTATAGAATAACAAGAGTATGGAAGTAAGAGGCACTCTGTTTATATAATCCATAAATTTTAATCTTGCCAAAATATTTTTAGTTCCAGGCCCAACAATACAGAACCAGACTAGAATTACTGACTTTTTGATCAATAGCAGCTGAGGTCACAGAGAAACCACAGGTAATGACAAGTCCTAACTGGGACCTAAAATAAGATTATTTAACTCCTTAATTAAAGCTAAATATGAATAATTGGACTTAAATGTAGACTGATATTTTCAAGCAATTTTTCGGATCTTTAAAGAAGCTCCATGTTGTGAGGTTCACCTTTACTGGCTATCCATGCATTTCTAATTCACCAGGGACGTAATTCCCGTACTGCGGCAATTGGACATAGTGCTTGCACTGCAAAGTGAGAACTGTGAAGGGCATGTGGGGAAGCAGGCTAATGGTCTCCAGTACATGGCTAAGACCAGGCAGGAGATACAATTGTTAGACAGCAGAGTGCACAGAGGAAACACATTCATTCTGCAGATTGACAAAACCTTAGCAGATGGGTGGGGACCTTTCATCCAAAGGGGATGCTGCAAGATCAGAATAAAATTTAGTAGTACAAATATGAAGTTAGATGTTTAATGAAGTTAAGTTTCTACAATTCCTTTTTGGAGACAGCAAAACAAGTGAGAATAAAAAAGTATGTTTATTAGTTATGAGATATTTCTGAGCCATTGGTGCAGTTGCATTTAAAAAAAAAGGTGAAATGCAATCTTAGGACATATCAAACAAGGTGACTCAGCAGAGAAAGTAAACTTAGCAGTGTCTTAATCATAAAATCACTTAGGTTGGAAAAAGGCCTTTAAGTTCATCAAGTCCAACCATTAACCCAGCTTTGCCAAGTCCACCACTAACTACATCCCTTAGGACCACTTCTATATGTCTTTTAAATACCTACAGGGGAGGACTCAACCACTTCACTGGGAAGCTAGTTCCAGTGCTTGACAACCTGTTCATAAAGAAAATTTTCCTAAGATCTAATCTAAATCTTCCCTGGTACAACTTGACCTATTTCCTTTTGTCCTGTTGCTTGTTACTTGGGAGCAGAGACTCATCCCACCTGGCTACAGCCTCCTTCCAAGGAGTTGAAAAGAGTGATGACGTCTCCTCTGGGCCTACTTTTCTCCAGGCTAAACACCCCCAGCTCATTCAGCCACTCCTCACAGGACTTGTGCTCCAGACCCTTCACCAGCTCTGTTGCCCTTCTCTGGACATGCTCCAGCACCTCAGTGTATTTCTTGTATTGAGGAACCCAAAACCAAACATGGAACTTGAGGTGTGGCCTCACCAGTGCCGAGTACAGGGGGACAATCCCTGCCCTGGTCCTGCTGGCCACACCATAGCTGATCCAGGCCAGGATGCCATTGGCCTTCTTGGCTACCTGGGCACAGCTGGCTCATGCTCAGCTGCTGTCACCAGTACCCCCAGGTCCTTTTCTGCCAGGCCACTTTCCAGCTTCTGTTCCCCAGTCTGTAGCCCTGCATGGGGCTGTTGTGACGCCCCAGGCCCTGGCACTTGGCCTTGTTGGACCTCGTGCCACTGGCCTCAGCCCACTGGTCCAGCCTGTGAGACCATCCTTCTGTAGAGCCTTCCTGCCCTCTAGCAGATCAACATTCTCACCAAGCCTGGTGTCACATACAAACTGACTAAGGAAGTGTTGATGTCCTCCTCCAGGACATCAATAAAAGTATTTAACAGGACTGGCTCCAACACTGAGTCCTGGGGAATCCCACTTGTGACTGGCCACCAGCTGGATGAACTCTATTCACAACCACTCTTGGCCCAGCCATCCAGCCAGTTTTTAACCCAGTGAAAGGTGCAGGAACTCCTGTCCAAGCCAGAAGCAGCCAGTTTTTCTAGGAGAGTGCTGTGGGAAATGTTGTCAAAGTCCAGGTAGACAACAAGCACAGACCTTTCCTCATCCACTAAGCAGGCCATCTTGCCATGGAAGGAGACCAAATTGATCAAGCAAGACCTGCCTTTCATAAAGCCACAGTGTCTAAGTCTAATCCTCTGGGTGTCCTGTACATCTCATATGGCATGTACAGGTACTCAAGATGACCTGGTCTATGACCTGCTTCAGAACCAAGGTCAGGCTGACAACCTCTCCTTTCAATCCTTCTCATAGATGGGCATCACATTTGCCAACTTCTAGCTATCTGGGACCTCAGTGGTAAACCAGGACTAGTGATAAATGATGGGAAGTGGCTTGATGAGCACTTCTGCCTGCATTTTCAGTATCCTTGAATAGATCCCGTCCTGCCCATAGACTTGTGTCTGTCTAAGGGGTGTAACAATTTCCCCTTAGGCTTCAATCTGCTCCCTATCCCTGTCTTGCAGTTTAGGAGTCTGGGTACCCTGAGAACCACTGGTCCTTCTATTAAAGACTGAGGCAAAGATATTAAGTACCTCAGCCTTTTCCTCATACTTTGTGGCTATATTTCACCCCACATCCAGAAAAAGATGGAGTTTCCCCTTAAGAAGCATTTTTATTGTCTTTTATAACTGCAGCCAGATTAGTTCTAGTTGGGTTTGGGCCCTTCTAATTTTCTGTCCACATAACATCACAAGATCCCTGTAGTGATCTGGAGTTCTCTGCTACATTTTCTAAGGATTATAGACTTTTCATTTTCTCCTGAATGTCAGCTGAAGCTCTCTGTTCAGCCAAGCCTGTCTTCTTTCCTGACAGCTTATCTTTTGACATGTGGGAATGGCCTGCTCCTGCACCTTTAAGATGTTTTCTTTTGAAGAATGTCCAGCCTTCCTGGATTCCTTTGCCCTTCACAACTGCCTTCCAAGGGACTCTTTCAACCATTCTCCTAAAGAAAACTTTGTAGGATAAAATCTCATCACTCATTTTCCAGCAAGATTAAATCAAAAAGTGGAAGACACTGAGAAGCAAGCTAGGGAAAGAACTGGAAAGCCAAGAGGCAATAGGATGCTAACAGATGTGGACTTAACCCAATAAAAGAAAATCTGGGAAAGAGATTATGAATACAGTCTCTCTAACCATCTCCAAGAAGTGCACACCCAAAAAAAGAGAAAATATCCTTATTGTAAACACAAACCTCAGGGTCATATATTGATTGTGAAAATACAGGCTTCAAATGAGGAAAAAAATATTCTAGTCATCAGAGCAATGACCTTCAGGAACAGTAAGTAAAAAGATGTTTAAAAAAAATAGGATAAAACTTGGCCAGTTAATGCAGTTAATGGAAAGGAATGGGAGAGGCCTGCATGCTGAGACCCTTCAAAGTAGTACCCCTACTTTGTACCCCTCCTGTTCCACATAGTAAAGGGCTGTGGACTGTTTTGCATGCTCCAGAGTTTGCTGTCAGGAACCAGAAGCTCATAGGTACTCAGTAAAAAAATTAAGAAAATTCAGTTGTGAGAGAGAAGAAAAATCCTGAGGCTTTGTTTTGTCTCAGGTTTGCCACAAGCCATCAGTGTGTCACAACCCTGACAAACACCAAGAGAGCTGTAAGAGCTTCCAGTCCATTTCAGGGTAGGGTTACTGATTTGGGCTTCAGCTCACTTCTTCCATGCCGCCAGAAGCCCATCCAGGAGTTACTGCTTTGAGAACTGTACAGGGAGCTGCTATGTCCTGCTGGCATACAATTTATTAGCCAATTCCAGATGATACTCGGTGATTGTGCAATGGCTTTTTATTTGCTTTGTCCCAATGTGCCCATTTACAGGAACACAACTAAGCCCCACAACTGGGAGGCAGAGACATCCAACCCACCCAGCAACATCTTGGGTGAAAGAGGCGCTGGTGCCAAGCACTCCCCTCCCAGTGGCTCATACCAGGGCAAAACAGCACTTTGGGACAAATTCTGTTCTCTGAGACCCTGACAGCAAACAGCTCCCTCAATCAGTCACAGGCACCTGCAGGCTGACCCGGCTCCTGCAAGCTGAAGAGGTCCAGGTTATTTTAAGGCTTCTGCAGGACTGATGCAGCGCGGCTGCAGTCACACTGTTGTCTCCCAGCTGTGCCTATTGTGGGGATGCTCTCACCATGCCCGCCGGCTCTCAGCACCCGGAGCTTGTCCTCACAGCTTCACAGCCTCAGTGCATACCAAAAGGGTTGGCTTGAAGTGCCCTTGCTGTGTTTATGGATGTGCCTTTGCCTTGAAGCAAACCAGAAGCATTCCTACAGTCGAGCTCAGCTGTGGAGAGATTAAGGCTGTTCTTCATTAACACCTTGAAGTGCTGTTTGCAGTTTCCAGCTCGGACCATCTGCCATTCCGTAGCCACACCAATGAACACTGTTTGGCTTGAATGTAGATGAAGTGTTCTAGCAAGTATGTCAAGAGTTGGCTCATGATCAAGTTTCAGTCATGTAAGTGTGTAGGCATACCCCCAAACAAACTTAAATCTTTCTCTCCATCATGGAAAGGCAGAGCAGGATAATTGCGTCAGCCAGCAAAGCTGGAAGACAGTATATTTGGATGTTTCTTGTCATGCAAATGCCAAATATTCAAAAATTGTGCCTTCCAAGATTATGAGACTGGCTTTAAAATAATAATCTTAAAATAAAGCCTCGAGAAATCCCTTTTATCTTCTTCTTTTCTCAGATTCTTCTGAGCCTATCAGCACCTAAAAATCATGTTTTTCCACCTTTTCTTTTCATCTATGTGCATAGAAAAATGTACTAAAATATGAAAACTCCTATTCATGCAGAAACAACTCTCTTTAGAAGGAGAAGCTTTACAGAAAAACATCACATTATGGAGCTCACAAGACACTCTCTGGAGCTGATAAAACTGGATAAGTATTTAATAAAGCCAGGGACTGAATTGGCCAAAGTTTGCACAGCTGTAAGAATGATATAGTTCAGATTACAGAATCCTTGCTGATAGAAGATTCATATGGAGTGAAAAACGCCAGGTATAGATTACCTGAAAGGAAGGGAAGAAAGTAAAAAGGTCAGAGGGGGCTACAGTTGTCTTGTGCAGTGAAGTGCAAGCATCTTCAGTCACACACCAGGGAAACTGCTTCAAGGCTGTAAAATTCTTCCTTCAGCCCAGAACTCACCCATTCCCATAAAGAGTTACTTGATGTCAGACTGTATTTTGGAGGACTTGCAACTGGATTATCACTTGGTGTCCTAATCAGGTCTTACCTACTGAATGCAGTGTGCCACTGGACTGTTCATTTCTAACTGATATCAGATGCACCACCATATTCAGTGCAGAAAAGCTTTGAAAGTCCTTCAGATTTTTAATTCGTGTTACATAGGATTTTTTCCTAATGGTTTTAAATTGTTTTAAATTACACACTGCTTGTGTTTAAAGTATACACTACTTTTTTAAACAGTTTCATGTGACTGTTAAACTAGCAAATTCTTGTTAATTTTAAAATACACTTTTAAATAAATTCTCTAAAGGTTTAGAGACTTTATTATCCATTGTAATTAAGTATAGTTTAAATTTAGCACATTGTAACTTCCCTTTAGTCTTATATCCCCAATAACTTGATGATATCAGGACTCTTAGTTATATCCTAATACTTAATATTTGCCCTTTAATTTGTTTAAAAATTAAGTATAAAAATCTTCTTGTATAGAAGTACAGAAATAATATAGCAGTTAAAATACTGAACATTACTGCAATTTCTTCCCCCAAGACTCCCTAGGCTGAGTCACAGAAAACACTGATAATTTTCAAGTTTCCTACTGCCTCTTCATAAATGACAGTACAATGTATACAAAACATATGACATTCCAAATGTTATTGTTATCTTGATAGAGGCTTCTCTAACATCAGGAACAAGGGCTTCATAATTTAATTCAAATATTGCAATGATCAGTATTCCCATAGTGTAAAGCTTAAGACATCTGACTTCAAGGAACAAACAGATTGAGGTATGTCATTATCAGTAATCTAGTCTTTACCCACAAACTTTCACTGAAATTTAAAGTCAGTTAAATTATGTGAGTTTTATGCTGCTTGCTAAAAGGAGGAAGTTTTGCACTTTCTATTAATCTCTATTTGATAACCTGTAGTCTTAATTATACTCAGTGTTACTCATTTTCCCGCTGTCAGCCAACACACAAACGTTGCACTATTTAAAAACAGACTCCTGTTTCTCCTTTTGAAAAGAAGGCGTGGGACTCATCTCACTTTACTCTTGCAGTACACCCACACTGCAAAGCTGACTGCTGTGTCTCTATAGCACAGAGTGAGCGCTGTGCAGTGCGAGTCACACCCACACACCTCTCATGGCTGCTCCTGCCACTTGTGTTAGGCACTTAGACAAGCATGGCACAAATTCTCCTGCCATCACTGACTGGCTCCAGATAACTCTGGTTGGATACTTTTGCTTGCCATGGATTGCAAAGAGAACAATGATGATCTTTTAAGACAGGAGTTGCCATGACACATCTCTCCATGTCAATAAGCTATCAGCTCTTCTGGTCCTGAGCAAGCTGCTACCTGGACTTTCAGTAATGCCTCTGCCTGAACAGTTTGTCTCTCTTGCCCTGTCATTGTTAGCAAAGTCTTGACTCCTGGAAATCCTAGCCCTTTGACAAAAAGACAAAAGTAATTCTGGTATCTGTATGTCTAAAAATCTTGATAAAATCCCCTAAAGCTCTGTAATTTATAATCCCTGGCGCTGTTCTCAGTAAGGAGCAGACATCTGCTTTGTCTCACTTTCAGGACTTTCGACTTCCTGTAAAAAGCAGGTTTTTTGTGGGATTTCCTCTCTGCCTTGGCAGTCAGACAGCAGGCTGTACATCATGTAGTCAGGTTGGCTCACCTGTCCTTTATCCTATTTCCTTACTTTCCACTGGAGAAAGCTGGGAGAATTTGTGTGTACTCTTTATGCTGCTGTCTCTCTGTCACCACATATTTTTCAGAGGAAGTCAGTCTCACTTTTCTTTCACTGGAAATGCAGTGTAATATATCCCTAAACATCAAATCAAATTTTGTGTTAATTGAAGGTGGGCTTTGTGTTGTATTTCAGTTTCTGATGGCCTCCAGTTCCTCCAGTCCAGAAATAACTGCGGACTCTATTTCCGTCTTGGGGAACAAGTTATTTCACTTTTCTGAGTTGCGCAGAGGGCACAAACAAAATATAACACAGAGTGAAAAGTAAAAAAAAAAGTAAAAGTCTGCTAATAATCTAAATTAGGTTAGGAAGAGTGATCTGTGCCTCCTGTATTTGTGGAATTGCCTTGTTTCTCCATGAAGATTAATATAAATGGTAACCTTTTCTTTGCAAAGCTCAATATGACTGGTGCTGTTGGTCTCAGCAGTCTTTTTCAATATATTTCTGATCAAGTTGTCTTTTGTAAGATAAACAGTAAACAGTAATTTTGTGGTCTAGAGTTTGTGAAGTTGTGCAACTGATTTGTTGCTAAACTGTAGTGGTATGTGTTTGTTGTTTTCTCAGTGGAATGTTTCATTGAACAAAACTAAATTTTAAAAGGCTGTGAAACAATTCCATTAGTCTAAATTAAACAATATTTCAGTAAAGCACGTACTTCATAAAAGTAGCCATATAGATGTGAAATCAGTTGTTAGGAAAACTGTGTTGTCACTTGAAATCTTCTTTCCATAATGGTTTTATTTTTCTATTGCGGAAGTCTATATAATTCTTCTTAAAATATGTTTGCTAGTATTAGCAGTTTTATTTAAACAAGACTGTCTGGCAAAATACTTCAGTTGTTACTATTCTTGTGTGCTACGGAAACTGGGAATAAATTATCATTATGCAAGTGCATAAATTACTTGGAAACCAGATACAAAGGGTAGTTCTCAATGATACTCCATTTAGTAGTGTTTTTCAAGTGTTTTTTCCTTGTTCCAGTAATATTCAGTATTCTCACTGATGGCTTGGATGAAAGGTTAGAATGTACACTTAATAAATTCATAGAGCAAAACAAGCATTTTGGAAGCAAGGCTGTGGAAAATGACGAAGTAGAGATAAAGTATGCTGATGTTTAAAAATAGGTTAGACAAACACAGCAGGTATTGCATTGGTCAGGGGTGAGCAAAGAGATCTCATCACCTGCTACCTCTATTCTTTTAGTGATTTCTATTTATGTGATAGTTATAAGAATAGTAATTATACATAAAATAAGTATTTTGTGTAGCTCCAGAAAATTGCAGGGTATGTAACCAAAAACTTGGCATTGGTTCTGGAATTCATTACATGACTTTTGTATTTACCTTAGATTGAAGCAATTATACTTCTTATCATTCTGCTCATGTCAGTACTGATTGAAAATTACCAGGGTCTGATGGCTTTGTGAATGGTCTTTGTGAAATAATATGTGAACATAGACAAATATCTGTGGTAGGATATAATGCATTCATACTCGTAAGAAATTTTGGCCTTCAGCCTAGTCACAGTCCATTGAAAAAGATGGACACCTTCTTGAGGTTACAGAGGGAATGGGATAATCACCTTCCAGAGGTACCTCTGCCTCTCCTTCTACATTTTCTGCAACAAATATATATATCAGAGGTATTCTTAGTTTTTCCTATCTTATTTTGCGATACTAAAAGTTTGATTTTCTTTGGACTTCAGTGAGGACTGTCTGAAAAAATTGTAATTGGCAGAAAATCAGAACAGATAATGTTGAGGTCTGTTTTGACCCTTGGTTCTGTGAAGCCCTTTCAGTGAGTCATTTATGAAGCTTTTATAGTTGTTACCAATACATAATGGACATGACCAATATGTGTTAGAGATAGTTCTACAGCAAACTCATATAAGCCACTTATTAACCTGTTGGATTCTTGCCCATTGATTGTTAATCCTTTACGCTGTATCTTGTGTACAGTGTTTGAGAAAGACAATACAGGACTTTAATCCAGAAAATCTGCTATACACAATTAATTTTTACAGGGATAATATTATACTGACACTTTTAAAGTACTAAGTTACTTGACATTTATTTTCTAGATAATGGTATGTTTAATCCTGGATAATGTTTTAGGAACCATACTACTGTATAAGGCCTTTCTCTCTCATAAGCATTGTGTGGCTAACACAGAGACTGTCAACTTTATCCCAAATCTTTTCTTAATGAAGCATTTGCTATTGCATGGCTGAAAAAAAAAAAAAAAAAGGAAGTCTCATTTATAAGACATTATAAGACATTTTAAAAATTGGAATTAAACTCCAGCAACCAGTGATGACTAGTTATTGTTCCTTTTGTCAACAGGCAAGATGAAGGAAGTTCTGGCAGCTTACCATGTCCCGGGCTCTGCAGAGCTAAGTGAGAAGTGCGCCCACGTTCTAGCACGCATCACATCCCATCGACCTTGGGTCTGGAGTGCCAGAAGGATCCCAGCGCTGCGCTCGGACACGGCTCTGAGCACCTCAGTACCCCGTTTTTGACAGAATCCAGGGATGGCAATATTACACACCAGTACTACCTGTCTGGGGCAGGCTTAATTTTATAAATTAAAACAATAAATTCTATGAATTTCTAAACCATATTTGTGCTGTTGAGGATGATCTGCTCAGATGAACAGTTTTGCATCCATCGAAAAGACAGGTTCTTCTGCTGGACCAGAAGATGACAGTGGACTGTATATTGTATATTGTAACTAATATCATTTGTAGCATCTCCTAGTGCAAATAATTGAAGAACAGGTTGCAAGAAAATCCTGTGGGGAATAAGACATGCTTTGTTTTGATCTACAGATTTTTTTAAAAGTTTTGTTTTTTAAAGATAACCACTTTTAGATAACACTATGTGTGCAGTCTATGTGCAGCTCTTCACTGTGGCTATCTGTATTCCAGAGATGATTAATTCCGTGTAAGACACCTCAACCTTTTAAAATTTGTGATTAATCCTTAAATTATGAGATTATAATGAAAAACTAGAAGGGGAAACTTCTAGGGCTTTTATTTGACTGGATGTCTCCAATTACTCCCTGTTACTTCTCCTTAAAGGAGAAGGAAAAGGCAGGAAGTAGAAATTAAATACAACCCCCCCCACGTTGCATTTCTTCTTTTGGCATATGCACCGATCTAAATGTGTGTTTGATCTAATATCCAAGGAGAGAGAAACAGCTAAAAGTTAGCTGAGCCATCACACAAAAGGTCTCTGTTTTTGGGCAGTACTTGCTAATTTTGTCTCTTGAATAGCTGTAGAAAAGAAGGAATATGTATATGCCCCAACATATGTGAAAAGGACATACTTGCCATTCCTTTATTTATTTTTGCTCATTCAAAAATTAAAGTGTCAGTTATTTGGAATGCTATAGTCTGTGGTCTCTTTACATTTGTTTAGTGAGAACCTTTCAGCAAAATCATTCTCATTACAGTGTAACTGCATGGTGACCACAGCTCTGGGCCTGTATAATAAAGATCTAAATTCAAAATTTTTTTTCTCATCATTTTCTCTATTTTTATGTTGTATCTGCAAGTCTTTAATTGGAGTCCTGCTCATTTATGTGCTTAGAAGATTTGGCAATATTTTTAAGAAGGAATGTATTTGTGTGGTTGAACCTTGTTCTCCTTTGTATTATTATTTACAGCAGATTAGAGGGCAGATACAAAATGTTAACAAATCAAAATAAATGCTTAAATTCAATTTGCACATGATCCCCCAGGACAATAAGGAGATCAGGCTCTTTGCATCCTTGATTTAAGGCCATGTTCAAGTATTTGGCATCTGGTCTCTATTAATTAGTAATCCTGCAAAGGTATTGGAGGAAAAAGCTGCAGAAAAGTTGAGTCTAAGCTGGCTTTGATTTGCTGTGTGTGATATATTGTGCTGAACGCACAGCTGTGCTGTACAGCACAGTTCAAAAGCCAATCAATCAGATTCTTTTTACTTCCTCCTTATTTTCATCTCCAAAGACAAAGCTTTAAATTATAAAAATGTTCTTCATGTAGCAGTTAAGTTTCTGTGAGCAAAAACTGCTCATGGCATTTAAAAAATGAATGTGGTCCTGACAAGGCTATCTTAGCCATGCTGCATTATAGCAGGGTTTGTCCCACTATGGTTAGCTCATAGCAAATACCTGAATTCCTATCAACAGAGCACCTCTGACCTTCAAAGTCTTTTAGTTGGTCATCACTATTATCCTGCATCTGATGTAGCTGTATGTGGATGGTGGAGTGCTCACTGCAGTGGCATCCATACCAGTGCATTTAAACACAAAGAGAGGCAGACAGCATCTCAGAGCAGTCCCCTGATCAATTTCAGCTAATTTAAGGTAGCGCTCCTGCTCACCTTCTGCCCTGCTCACACCTTCCCATGACCTGCCTCAAAGAGCTGCACACCTTAGAGGCTTCCTGGTGTGACTGAAAACATCCTTGTGTTAAGAGTTTAGCTCATGTGCCAACTCTTAACACCGGGGCAAAGGTGGGAAGAAGCACCTTTTTATCAGCACTTTAGTTTTAATATGGCTCACACTGATAGAGGACTCATATCCTCAAGTGCCTCTGTGAATTTACTGATCTTATTACCTAAACTTTCTGTTTCAGGGCATTGCTTCCCTATGGCTAAGAGGTGTTCCTTGATTCAGTAACACCACAAAGAAAATAAAGTACTGGAAATTATCTAAATCCTTAGAAAATAATATTAATGGCATCTTTAAAACTACTTGTGCAGTGGCAGTATTTGTGGTACCAGAAAAATACAATGCCACAAAAGGAATACATTCTTGCCATTCAAATTACTCTGAATATCAAAATGTTTTCAGAAAAACAGAAGCAAAAGCTGTGGGCCACAGCAGTACGAGGGCAGCACAAGCCTGCTTTGCTAGCAGACCCTGAGCTATTAATGAGGTTTATGCTCAGTATGTGGACAGCTGGACCCACCAAAACTGTACATGCTTGAGCTTGACCATGGCACCATTTGAATATGAATGACAAGAATGAATTGCCCCAAGAGCAGGGCCTTATTTTGGAGAAATGGCTTTTTGTCTGTACCGGAGGCTGCTGAAGTTTGACTGTCCCATTGAGTGAACTTTTCTGACAAGATGGGTGGCTGTTGCCCATCTGTTGAAGGAGTGTTTGAAAAACAAAACACCACAAAACAGGCAAACCTCTTGGCACTCCAGTAAGGGCAAAGGTTGAAGCTTTTTGTTCTTTGGATGAATCCCCTTTGAGATGCCTCTCCATGCTTTTCCTTGGCATCTGGACAAGCCCTTCTTTGTGAAGGGACATGAATATGGAGAGACCTGCAGTGCACCCGTCTCTTCAGTCTGCTTCAAAGGAAAGTTTCAAAAGTCATTATTTTCTGGCAGTGTTAAACATCTGAATGGGGGCAGTGCTGGCTCCACAAACAGTATTAGCTGATTTTGATGACTTGGAGCAATTCAGTATTTGCTCAATTAGAACAGATACTAAATGTGGACTGTGTAGCTTAGCAGGCAAGAGTGTTGGTTTTCCTGACTGAATGTAAGGTGTGAATATGGACTTCACATTCAAATAAGATGGTCTTAAGTGATTTCTTTAGCAGAAAATAATCCATTCAAAGAATAAGAACATCTGCTCAGAGCCCAGACCTGAAATAAATTGTAGGTTTAGAGACAGGTCTTTTGTCCAGCATTGTTTGGGCACTAGACTTGAAAGAAACAGTGTACTCTCCAGGTCACAGCTGGGGTTTCAATAACATGTCTCTGAGCACACCAAATCTTACCTGTGGCTGCAGTTCTATTCCTGCTGCAGTCTGCACTGCTGTGATAGCACAGGCTTTTTTAAACATCAGCTTGCTTTAGATTTCTTACATTCCCTTGGGTTTGAACTACCTGTGTGTGTATAGGCTACTGTTGATTCAGTCTATACATACACAGAAAACCCCACCAGTAGTCATCTGGTTATATTTGTCACCAGGTTATATTTGTTAGCTATTACTCAAAAAAGTTCAAGTGTTTTAGAAACCATGATCATATTTCATAAGAAATTATGGACCTTACTTTTTAAAATCTCTGTTGCAACTTTCATCTAGCAATCTAGGTCTAGCTTGGATATTAGGAGAAAGTTCTTTACTGTGAGGGAGGTGAGGCACTGAAACAGGTTGCCCAGTGGGGTTGTGGATGTCCCATTCCTGGAAGTGTTCAAGGCCATGTTGGATGGAGGTCTGAGCAACCTGGTCCAGTGAAAAGTATCCTTGCCCATGACAGGAGATTAGAATTAGATGATCTTTAAGATCCCTTCCAAATCAGGCCATTCTATGATTCTGTGAAATGTTGTCAAATACTAACTAAGGTCGTCTCGAAGTTTGCAGGCAGAGTATCATTTATTCTAACGTGTAAGTAGATAAACCAAGTCACTGGGGAGCTAAGTAACTTCATGGATATTTCACAAGACGTTGCTTCACTGCAATCAATAATAGAAAACTAATGATCATGTAAGGAATCTTACTTAAGTAGTTATCACATGATTTTTGTCGCTCCCTGCTGCGTTTTCCTCCTGTGTGAAGAGAGCTCCTCTGTCAGCAGCTTCACTTCACCTCAGCTGCTCTGAGAGTTCTGCACCCATGCCCTCTGCATCTTGCAAGAAACAATTATGTTGCATTATCCTATATGATAACCCTAACTGCCCTCCAGGAATCGCTGTGAAGGGCCAGATCTTATCACTGTTTTCCTTAACTCCATGTCAGAGCTGGAAGTTCCACTTTTCACCAAGGCTCCCTGTTGCCAGCACAGGGCTTTGAAATATTTTCTACCTTTGTGATACTACCACTAGAAATAAACAGAAAAATGTTTGATCAACTTCAAAAGAAAGACCAGTCTGAAAAAAGTTACCACCTTCCAACTCACAGGGAAACAGGTCAAACTGTTCAGTGAAAAGTTCCTGAGTGTAGAAGCAGGAGGTTGCAAAGGGCTGTGGGATCTGTGCCCTGCCTGACCTACCTGCAGGTGACCTGCTGCCAGAGTAGCTGTGAGGCAGAAGGCACTGTCCCCCCATGGCCCCACAAGGCACATTTCATGGCAGATGAGCTTTGGCAGGAGAGGGGAAGCTTTTCCCAGCTCATTGTTGCTCCTGGGGACAGCAGAGCTGTCACAGTGATAGCAGGCACTGAATGGGAACTGGCCTGAAGCTGCATTGGCTGCATTTGCTATATTTTCAAAGCAATAACTAATTATTGTACTGGGTTCCCAAGGTGTGTGGTGGATTCACTGTCTGTGGGAACACTTAAGTCAAACTTCTTGGCCATTTAAAGGGTGGTGATGTCCTGGTGCAGGCAGAAGGGGTGTGATTGATGTGGAGACTTGTTGCTGACCTGCTCTGTGGAGGATCAGAAGGACCTCAAAGCTGATAATCAAATGACCTAGAGCTCTCTGTTACCTAATCCCAGACTCCTTTCATAGCCACCACTCTCTTTTGACACCAATATTCTCTTTGTCTTCAAACTAGAGAGTTTGTCTCATGGGGATCTGTCAGCTCAGGTCTCTAACCATCAGCAGGTGTCATAAAAATAGCAATTTCAATTGTCTCTTGTGAAAGCCAAATAATGACATTTTCTTTTAAATCTCAACTGTATAAGTTCAGACTGAACAACAAAAAAATTCCTTACATTCCTTATTTAGGCACAAAACATCCTATTAAATCCATTCTTTACAAAATTAGTAACTAGATATTCAAAATTGCTGAAACCTATCACCCCCAGTAAAATTTTGGAAACTAGCCAAAACCAGGAGAGTGATTGTTTGTTTACAAGAAGTTTTGTTTTCAAAAATGGCCAAAACTACATGTGATATCCAGATCAGATTCCTACCCCAGAAGTATTGTTTTTGCTGTGACACTGGTTTGTCATGTACAATACACATTTGGAGAGTTTCAGGAACTCTTTCCCCAGAGCTTTATGTGTAGCAGATTTTGTCAGCTGGATTTCTTATCAAAAGTCTTCACAAGGCCCAGGTTCTGCTGTTTGGTTTATTTTGGTTTTGGTTTTATTATTTGTCAACAAAAGAGCTGCAAAATAAAAGTCAGAATGTAAAAGTGAGTCCAGGTGAGCTAAGGCAGCGAGCTGTGTGCTTTCCAGCTGGGAGACCCTGTCTGATGTCACACAGCCCCTCCTATTCCCCAGCACTGTGTATATTAAGCACTCAGAAATGCTGTTCTGCAGTTTGTCTGTCGAAAGCCCTGCCCAAAACTGTGCTTGTTTCTCCATGGCTGATGTGAGGTGCAAATACCTTGGCTTTCTGTAGCTTGGGTAAGAACTGAAGCACTAGCAGACCTGGAGAATAGGCTTTCCAAAGAAGTGAAGCCACAAGCTGACAGAGGTGGGACCAGTCATGTTTGTTTTCTGAAATCACTCCTTTCCTCAGCAGGGGAAACAGGAATGGTCTCTAGTGTAAGTAAAACCACCCCTGCAGAGTCTGAACAATAATTGTCATCTCTATCTGGAAGACACTCAAAGGGATTTTTTTTGTTGTTTTGGGGCTTTTTTTATTCTTTTTTTAAGTGCATATTGTGTACATCAGCCAATTCTTTTTCCATGGGCATTCTCACAGTGACACAGTAAGAGAAAGGCTTGTTAGCATAGCTTCGAAATTGTCACCTCTTCACTCACTAATGCAGCTTAACTTCACAAAGCTGATTGCAAGTGCTGCTACAATAAGAAAAGCATGACATTTACTTAGCTGTTAATGTAATGTCCAAAGAGAAGGGTACACATTCCCACTCCAACTCCACTTCTCAGGCAGTTTTACGGTCAGCTTCTGCAGGGAATACCAGAGCAGTGATTCATCATTAAGGGCAGTCCATCCCATCTCCGGGCCAGAACACTGGATTTCCCAAATGTCACAGTTTATAAAATACAGTCAGTGATGAGGCTCCATTTTCTGTGCTGTCAGTGTTCTGTGTTTGTTTTAAGGATTTCCAACCCTGAGATGGTGATTATTTTTTTTCTCTTTATCCATAGGCATAAATTCAGGAGCTCCAGAAGCACTAAACAACATGTATTAGGTGATAAATCAAAGCAGTTTTGGAAAGCACTGTGTGCTGTGGCAGAGACAATCAATAGGAGAACCTGTGCATAGCAAATTAGTTCTGTAATGAATTACATTCCAGGCCCTGGGCCCTTCTTGTGTGCAATCACTGCATTATCTCTTCCTGTAATAGCACAGAGTATGTGCCTGCACTGATTTGTAGGATAAACTTGTTCTAAGAATTACACACTGAATTCCTGTAGTTCAATTGCCTCTTGAAGTTCACGGCAAAGCTTGCACAAACTGCAGTGGGACAATGATTCAGGATGATAAATACCTATCAGTGCACAGCAGAGACACAAACTGCTATGCAGAAAATCATGGATATTTGCCACACATGGAAACTCTCATCTCATCATGATGGCATCCGTATGTAGCTGAACTTGCTGTGAGCCAGTGTAAACATAGAAATTCAAGGGAGAAAATAGTGTCCTGGATGATGAAGATATCTGTGTCCTGTGAGTGTGTACAGTTACATAGCAGGTTCTTTCCCTAGTTAAGTCTATGGGAATCAATTAGTCCTAAATATGCAAGGCTATCAACAGCTGAACCCAAAAGACACAAGAAGCAAACACAGAGATACAAAACGGCACAATTAGTTTTTTCTGCAATAATCATATTTCTAATCTTTATATATCCCAAAACGAAAATTCAGTTGTTACCTTAAATAAGTTTACAGCAGTTCCTGGGGCACATCAGGCTTTGAGACTAAACAAAAACTTTCTTGCCCTTAAGATTCCTGGTCTTTACTCAAGAACAATGAAAAATAATAGAAACACATGGAGGCCATTTGAAAGATGAAGCCTCTTCAGCAGTGGTAGCACTTCAGATGATGAATGCTGCCATTCCAGTTTGGAAAGGCAACTTCAAAGTCAATGACATGTTTACCTGGCTTGGTGCCCTGTAGATTTTTCCTCCCATCCCTGCTGTGTTTCTGTGCACAGGAGAGGTAAAACCATACTCTGAGTCACGGCAATGCTATGAAGTTGAAGTAATTGACCAGTTCTACTTCATTAAAGCTATAATGAGTGGTGCTGGCCCTGGAAGTGTTGGTCAGTGCTTTGTGGCAAAGCTGTGTAGGTTCTTTTGGGGCAGTTGGCCACAGCAGGGCCTGTGTGAGTATGTGGCCACCTCTTGTCTTTTGATGCCCGCTTCTAGCAAAGTGGCTGCCATGTTCCAGGGTAAATCAAAGAGCAACCTCTGAGGTCAGAGCTGCAGCAGCACAGAAAAGCATTCTGATGTAGACAGCTACTGAGAAGGGTTTTGCAATAAAGTTTAACTTCAGTCTTAGGCTATTTAGAATATTATGCCATATAAAAAATACTGATTCTTTACTGTTCCCTTTACTACCACATATTCCTGTTAGCCTAACTCTTCATTCTTCTTCTTAAAAAGTCCAGGTTCTTAGGAATCATTTCATATTTATTTCAGAACATCTTTGTAAGTGCTGTACATGCTTTTAGAGTGTGCTTTTAAATGGCAGCTCTATGTTCTTATGGATGAGGACTGTCACTTTGGTGAGTTTAAAAGCAGTTTTCTGCCACGTTTGGCACTTTGCATCTACCACGTCTTTCTAGGGGCAGGATGGTGGAGCTTCCCTTCCTTTCTGAGCTCCAGCACTTGCTACCCTTCCTGCTGAGACCCATGGGCCGTGGTGGCAGGCACCCCTGCCAGGCCAGGAGCAGACAGTGTGTCCCGATGGATTTGCCAAAAGTTAAAGGGCTGGAGCAGAGCCTGGGAGCTGGGCTGTTGCCACTGTGGACTCCAGACTGGGAGGGATCTTTGGCAGCATTCCCCGGGTCTCTGAATAAAAGTAAAGGAAGCCAATTAGTAGCTAAATGACATTATGTATTCAGTCAAAGTTTAGACGAGAAAAAGTAACTGATTGCATTCATTGGGAAACTTGAATAAAAACACCCCTCAAAAGAGCTCTTGCTCCAAAGCAAGGGCTGTTTGCCCAAGCATATTTTCCTTTGAGCTGATGTAAATCTACCACTTATTTTTTCTCCCTTTTTTTTCCCTTTTCTTTTTTTTTTGCCCTGTCAACTGGCACTGTTAAATCTTTTCATACTCTGGGAATCAAAGTGACTTTAGATTTGTTTCCTTTTTCCTGGATCACTTTTTGAGGTCGGGTTTTTTGGGTGTTTTTTGTTTGTTTGTTTGGGGATTTTTTGGTTTGCTTTCTTGTTTTGGTTTGGCTCTTTCTTTGTTGGTTTTTTTTGGAGATTTTTGCCAGGGTGGTGCCGAGGCCGGTGCGGGCGGGTCGCTGTCCCGGTGCCGGCCGTGCCGGGCTATCCCGGGCTGTCCCGGGCTGTCCCGGGCTGTCCCGGGCTCCCGGGGAGCGATCCCGGCGGCGGCGCCTGCTGTTCCCCGCGGCCGCCACGGGAGGGCGCCCCTGGCCAGCCCGCGGTGCCGGCTCCCGCCCGCCCTCACAGACCGGCGCTGTCCGCTCCCAGCTATTCCAAGCAACTCAAGGGAAAGGGGAAAATGCAATCTGGGGAGGCGAGGGCTGAGGAAAGAGGGGGTTTGAACAGCTTGTGTGCTTCTGAGGCGGTCTCGAGGCTTTCATATTCCAGTCACATCATCCCTTTCCCCCGTTGCTTGAGTGAGCCTTTCACGCAGCAACATGGAGGGGAAAAAACTTGAATAAACAGGAAAATGCCGGTTTTAATCTGTATTTTACAGCCCATTCTGTCTTTACTTCCATGGGAAGTGACATATTCTCCTGCAACTACCATTAGCAGCTTTATTGCAGAACTTTTCTGCATTCCTCAGGATTCCTCCGCAGCCGAGCCCATCCTTAGGCTGCCCGGCGGAATCCAAACACCCGCACACATCCCTGCGCTCTAAAGCTGGGCCTGGGATCATAGGCTGGCCGAGGGACCGCCTTTTGTGCCTGGGCACCGGGGGTTCAGGGCGCTGCTGCTCAGCCAGCCTGTGCTGGCCGTGGGGAGCAGCTTCACGCCCAGGCCAAGACAAAAAGCGGGCGAAGGAGCCCCCAGCTCTCCACTGCAATACCTGGGAGCCCTGGCTAAGCTAACTTCAGGCTCCGTCTCTACCGAGCAGACAAACCCCACGTGGAGTTTCCTGGTGCGAGCAGAGTGACAAAGGTGCTTTGCTGCAGGATGGCTTAGCCCAAGCAGGGCTGTGCATGAACTCCCTGCTGCTGCTCCTGGTCTCTTTGAGCTGTGTGATCAGAGCTGACTTAGCCTCATGCTATGTGGATGTAACTTGACGGAACAGCATATTTTGACCAGTTCTTCATATGTCAAGAAACTGAAATGTTTCTTGAAATGGCCAGTAAAGAGTTAAAATTACCCTTGAAGCATTTGGTAAAGGAATACTGAGAGGGGATGTGAAGCCAAATCTTTCACCCATCATCAGCTTTCTGAGATGCCACAATATTTAACAGTTGCAGAGCACACAAACATTTATGGGGCATTTGAGAATGAGCAAAGATGTTTCCTGAAGCAGAGGCTATGGATCTGTACAGAGAACTTTTATTGTCCCCTTGCTGTCTGTGTGAAGAGTGGAAGGTGGAGAACTGAATGGGGAGTTACTCAGCTGTTCCCAATGGAAAAGAAAAAAGAAACTTGCTCAAAAGAGAAACTTCATTTTGTCTTCACACAGCCTGGGGACCTTCACACTTGGAGAAGTAGAAGTCGGTGTGAATATTCAAACTGGGCAAGCTGTAATGTGAGCAGTGAAAGAAAGTGCTGCAGTCAGGCAGAGACTGAGGAATGTAGTTCCCTGGCACACTGGTTAGAAACTGCTTTCAGGCAAGGTTCAATCCAAAAATTGATTGAAATAGCAGACCATCCAAATTGATTGTAGAAGAGCAGATGAGGAGATCTATTATAATTCAGCCATAACAAAAGGAAATTCTGAGACCTCTTCTGTCAGGTGGGGTGTTTCAGATAGAAAACCTCTACCTTTGGCATTAAACTTAAAACACAGAAACATTAAGCTGCTGAAGCCAAAGCAGCTAAGCTAGTAGAAATGCCTAGCTGGAGCAAGAGTGGCAGCCTGGGTAGTAATACTCATTCTCTTGGAAAAATTTGTATTTTCTTCCATTTAGTCAGTGGTTCTGTCTGCTTTCCTGTATGTTCCTCAGCTGTTGTAGCTCTCACTACAGACCAAGCAGTGAGAAAGACAGTGGTCTCCTTCATGCTTTAGCAAAACCAAGATCTTTTCCGTTCTCGTGTTCCTTCCTCTCTGTCCTCTTCAACACACTTCTCCTTCTCTTTCCAGCCTTTTGTACCATCTTCAGACAAGCTCCTGTGCCTCCATCTTTATACCAAAACATTTAAATCATATGGATTTTTAGTTGGCCCTCCTCTCTCTCCAGAAACAACTTTTCTCTGTGCCCTCATTTGTGGGTCTGTGGCTCACAAGGAGAACTCACGAGTACGAACACTTTGGTTGCTTCATGTGGCTCTTGTACAAGCAGATAGGTTTCAGGAACAGAGTTTGTGTTGTGCTTAGTGTAGAGAGCCATCTCTTCCATCAGTGGAAACACAGCCCCTGTGCCTGACAGGCTGGCTCCGTGGTTTTTATTGCATGTCATAGGAGAGGGATGGCTGCAAGCACATAGGCATGAAGGCAGGCTCAATGGCTTTTCAGTGAAAATATATCTGCTGTCTCCCCCAGACGCAGAAAGACTTGAGTGCAGCCACAGAGCAAGTTCTCTTCATGTAGGTAAAACTCCTCAAGCTCCCCAGAGCTCAGTCTTCCAATGCGGGAGCATTGTAGGGATCTCCTTTAATCAGCCACACCTATTTTTGCAGTCCCACTGCTGATCTGCCTCCAGTGGCCCCAGCACAGCTGTGCTTTACCAAGCCCCACATGAACCTTCTCTAAATGTTGCCAGAAGGTGCCCGCAGCCACCTTTCCAGCAGAAGGGAAGGGTTACATGCGTCATTAGCAGGCCATGCTGACACAGGAAAACCAGAACCCCTCACAGAATGTGACGTATGCACATAGGGAGGCCAGTTGCCTTTTTTGAAAACACAGTGACACACTTGAAGGCTGCCAGATTCTGCAACTCTTTCATGGTGTGCAGATGGTGAAGCTTTTCAACAGATTGAGAAACTTAGGGAGGAAAAAAAAGAATTAGGAATTACAAAAGCCAAACACAAATCCTCTGGCAATTCTCACTGCTTGGAGTTACAACACATGCAGAGGATGGCAAAACCACTGTCAGTGAATCACCTTAGACTGTCGATTTGCTTAATTCCTCGGGAGTCATGGCACAACTCATTCCCAACCTGAAGACCAAAGGAAGGTTTTAAAGGAAAAATGTTGAATAAAGCAGTCTCTTTGCAAAAGAATGAGGACAGTTTGAATTCCAGCCTTTGATATAATTTCATTAATGCTTCATGATCTGATTGCAAAGCAAGGCCAACCCTGTTTGGTAACATCAAACACTCACCTTTAGTGGAGCAAATTGGCTACATGTGGGATGGACAGTGCTGAGCAAGACTTGACTTCTTTCACTGACAAGTGTTGTCTAATGTTCTGATGTGTTCATTAATGCAGTTTTGTAATTGGTGTGCCTACTCTGCAAGCAGGGTCCTAAAGAAGTGAGGTGCTGTAAAAATACTACTCTGAAGACAACATCCTTTTTCAGTGGGGATATGTCAAGCCTTGCATCTGATTCACATGGGAAAAGAAATTTTGATTGTATGAGTCATTTCAGCCTTTGGATACTTAACAAATTGTACGGTGTGATCTGATGCATGACTAATGTGTTTGTGTATTTAAGAGTCGTGGGTGCTATGGAAGTTACAGAGGCATATCTAGAAAAGAAGACACTTCTGAGCATATTGGTTCATTAATTTTCATCTATACATAATCAGCTGCTGTTTCATAGATCTAAAAAAATTCCTCAATGTTTTGTGTGTTTTAGGACTGCACTTCAGAAGTCCCCTACATCAAATCTTTGTTTAAACATCCCACTCATCTACCATTAACCGTCTCATTGTGTTTCATTTCAGTTCATTTGCAAAGCCTGCACACTATCTAATTAACACAAATTTTGTTGCTTGCTGAAAGCTTCCCTTCTCCAAGTTGTCACTCCCAAATATGTTCATGAGAAATTTCAGCTTTTGTTAATTGCATTTGCAAAGTGACCTTTATCCTCTCCGGATACCTCCATTATTCACAGGTAGTTACTAAGTAACCTGTAGGAATGCTGCAGGCGTGTCATCTCTTACTAAGAGTTGTGCTCCCCGGCTATTCAGTGTTGGTGTTGTGGCACTGAGGCCCCAAACTCTCTGGTATTGGCTCTACCCTCCATTTGGGAATGATGTTCATGAACCAAACTTCTTGAAACATTTTAATTATCAGGGATTTTCTCATGACAAATTGAGCTTGAAATAGCAAGAAAAAAATGTGGAGAGAAGTCCTGATATTTGTCATTCCCTTTAACCAACAGTTTACATATAATAATTAAAACAAAATAATTTGTTACATTTTTAATTAATACAACCATAAAAATTAATATTAAATAACTTCTATTCACCCTAGTTATGGATTTCTGTGGTAAGGATTCATTCTAAGGACTGCTCACGTTTAACTTAGTGAAAAACTTTGTGACTAGTATAATTTATAAATTGCAGCACTCTGAAACACATCACTGTTGGATCTTCACATTTGGATTGTCACATTCTTTTAATCAGTGCTTATAATACAATCATAGAATGGTCTGGGTTGGGAGTACCAACCCAGTAGATGACCTTTATCATCTACTTCCAAACCCTCTGCCATGAACAGGGACAACTTTCACTAGACTAGGTTGCTCAGAGCCCCATCCAATTTGATCTAAAGCACTTCCAGGGATGGGGCATCCACAGCTTCTCTGGGTAACCTGTTCCAGGTTATGCCTCACCATTCTCACAGAGAATTTCTTTATAATATCTAATCTAGACCTATTCTTTTCCAGTTTGAAGCCATGCCTCCTTGTCCTATCACTGCATGCCTTTGTAAAAAGTCTCTCTCTGCCTTTCTTAGAGATTCCCTTCAGGTACTGAAAGGCCACAATTAGGTGACTCCAAAGTCTTCTCTTCTTCATGGCCAGTTAAGATTTACTGTACACACATACATTTTTCATGATTATCCTCTCTCATGATTATCCTGTTGACCCATCTAATTTCTTTTTCTGCTTTTATCTGTGTTTTGCACAGGCACTACCATGATATTTAAACACTCATTACATTGCTCTGGCACCACACTGTAATGAGGTATGTAGGCAGAATGGACCAAAAATTAATTTTAAGCTCAGGGTGTAAGCCCATCTCAGTTGAAACAGGTGACATTATCTCTGTTTCATCCTTCTGCTGTTAGTACTGAGCAGAATTGTCACAGCATGAAGGAACCAGGGCAATCAAAAATACCTTCTGAGTCTCTCTCAGGTCAAATACATTGTCACCTCAGTCCTGTGCTGAATTTTAAAGCAGTTCCAGTAGTGATCCCAGACAGTGACTCCAGTACCTAATTCTGCACCTAACAGAGAAATGACATAACACAAGAAGGAAAAAAAGCTTTAAACCTGTCTGCCCCAGGACTGTAGGACCAGAAAGCATTTTCAGTGATCCCACCTCTGGCTTTAGACAAAAAAGAAAGGAATCCTCATTCTGTCAAGTTTGCAGTACTATGTCCAAGTGTTCTCAGTCAGTGACAACTCCTTTAGGTGCTCAGTATTAACCCATTAACAGGAGGATTTGACAGCCACTATCACTTGAGACAGTCAAAAACTTTTGCTTCCCTCCCTGGAAGTGTTTCAGGCCAGTTTGGGTGAGGCTTTGAGCAAGCAGGTCTAGTGAAAAGTGTTCCTGCCCATGGCTGGGGGAATGGAACTAGAAGGTCTTTAACTGTGAATCACTTCCAAAGGACACACAGAGTTCATCCTCTTCTGAAAATGCACGTGCTATGAACAATGACCTCTGTATCAGCCCACAGCACTGTCATAGCACTAAACTGTCCTTGGTAACATTACAAAACACCTGTTCCTTTCATATTTTATTTGTCATGCTATTATAATCATTACTCCATAGAATAGCAGAGGAACATTGCCCCTCCTTTCCCAGAAGCTGTACAGATCTGTACACTCGTGTCGCAACTGCACCACTCATAAATTGGCTGCTCAGCAGTGTTACAAATGCCAGGTGTATTGCAGTATTTTTCACTTTCACAGCAGTGCATTTATCAAACACTGTTTAGGGATTACTCTGTTTCCCCATAATAGGTGACATTTATGTGACTTGCAGAGTTGTACAGTACTTTGGCTTTTGCCAGCAGCTGCCTGGTGCCATTCCGTGCAATGCCATCAATTCCTGCAGCAGGCATGGGAGGATTGACAATCCTTGCAGCTTTTCAGGGGTCAGGCTCTGTAACAGTGATGTTCAGCTGATGAACTGAACTGAAGGGGAGGATGTGTTGATATAGAAACGGTGCAGGCAGGGTTGCAGTTCTGAAGAGATGCTAAGCGCTTACTTCTTCAGGAGCCAGCCTGGATGCAGACCATGGCATACAGCAGACATTGAATAGGGATAGGTTTACTCCATACTTTTATCTGTTTACCCCTGGTAAAAAGTTCCATCAGATTTTTGTTTCCTTTTTATTTTGTTGCAAATGTATTTTGGGAAAGCAAACTTATTCATGTGTCCATGCTGTGGCTTTATCTAGCAGCTTGAGTGTCATTTTTCATTTTGCTTAAGCTGCCCCCAGCTGCTGCACTGTTTGAACTAAATGGACAAAGAAAAGGGAGATGTGTGTGTTGGGGAAAGAGTAGAGAAATTGTGTTTGGTTTGATGAGGTGATTCCCTGTCTGAGATGAAGGGAATCTCTTACTAATGTGCCAGTGCTGCTGGAAACTCGCAATAGCATTTGATATCGAGAAGCCTTGTGTGCAACTTTGAGTTAGCAGACTACAGACTCACTGGCAACAGGAGTTTCATTTTTTTTTTCTGAGAGCAGTCTGGTGTCTCATATCTGCAACCAGATGCTGTGACAGTACTCTGTCCTGCTTCTGATTTATAAATATACCCCTTGCCAGGCAGTGGTATCGGGACAGGAGCTGACTGCCCACAGCATGTGCTGCTATTGGACTGGACAGTCACCCCAAGTGCTCAGAGGAGACTCCTGTCTCCATGGACATTAATTTTTTTGCAAGTGCCCCAGCCTGCCAGGTCACAGGGAATGTCACTGCAATAGTGCAATTGCAGGAGGGATTTCTCTGGGCTGTGCTTCACCTTGGTTAAAAAGAAGGTCAACTTTCAGCCAAAGGATACAACTGCACTTCACACCAGGTGTCTGAGTAACTATAGCAGAGTGACACATTCAACCAGAGTTAAAGTCCAGATCATACTGGTAGCTTTCCATCTTGCAGACTAAACCTCACTGGTCTTCCCTTTCACGATAGGCTGCCCATTTGTCACAACAGCTTTCTGTTTCTAGGGCAAAAGTATTAAAGAAAATTTTATGTCCTTACTGTGGAGTGATACAGAATCAGGAGTCCTTCCCTTGCATGTAATCCTAAAGCATGTCACTCTGTGATACAGAGCCTCCCCCTTATTCATTTTGTGAGCTTTGCAAAATTTTGGACTTTTGGTGTATGACTCATACCACTAACTCTGTTGCACCACAGGCAGAGGCTATGTGAGAGGCTAATGGAAAATCAGAGCTTGCAATTGTCCAGGTTTAAAATGCAGAACCAAAAGGCACTGCCAGTGGTGAAAAACTGTATTTGTGTCATCATGCCAGTATGCTGATCCATCAGTGCTGGAGCATGTGGGATACCTCTGTGACAGCTTTCACAAAGTCATACATCAAATTACAGGCACATGCCAGTGCCTTTGGAAAAATGGCCTTTGCGAAACTCATTTATCCCTGACTACACATTCAAATTCTGTGAATGGATCACTGTAGATAGAAAATAAGTAAAGAAAACAGAGTGGAGTAGTGTGAAATTGGAAAAAGTACTTCAAAGTGTGTTCAGGGTGGTGGTTTATAGTGAAGCAGGTAAACAAACATCTGTCTCCAGTCTCTTCCATTCATTATTACAGTGCTGCAGTAGTGAAAAGCTGTAACAATCTGGTCATTTCTAAAATTTCTTCAAAATAATATAGCTGTACTTGTCAGGAAAAGCAAGTCAGTCGAGGAGAATTTTGCCAAAAGCAAATGTTACTGTTTGGGGAAAGAGATTTGATTTGGCTTTGTATTGGCTCTAGGGCCTTATGAGGACACAAAAGGCAGTGCTCACTTTCGCATTCTGCCACATTCACCCCAAAAGGATGGCGAGGACCACAGATAACTGTGTGTATCCCAGGGCGGCCAGCTCAAGGGGATCTCCAGAGCTCTTGTTTGGCAGATATAAACAGCCGAGGCAGGGGACAATGTATGAACATCACATATATATGAGACATAGATGAAAAGAGACAATGCCAGAAAGACCTGAGGTCATTCTGGCCAGCTTGATGTTTACTGGCTTCCAGCTCCTGTTTTAAATTATGTTACTGAGAACATGGATTTAAAGTGTGTTCCAAAATCAAGAGAGATGAGCAGTAAAAAGACGGCATATAGCATGTGCAAAGTGAGAAGTCCCCTGGTTGAGTAGTGACATTGTCTCACCACAAACCCAAAGCTAGCCCCTTGCTAGCTGAGTGTGAAAGGTTTCTCCAGAGACCACTCCTACAGGTATCTGGGCCACCGAGGGTCACCAGATACAATGCTTTAGCAGTACCAGTTTCTTACATACCATGAGCTACAAAAAACTGCTGCTTTATAAGAAGGACTTGGAAAGTAGAAGGGTGAGGGTGGACATCCGTTTCTCACAGTGTACAAAAATGAGTATGCATAAAGCTTAAAAACTCTGTTTTTTCTCCTGCCGTGAGACTTCAGGAGGTTTGGAGACCCTGGTTTGCATGTGCAGTTCTGGTACTGTGAACCCTGATGTAGAACTGCTCCTGATATAGATACAATGAGTATAGGATTAATCATTATTCTCACATCAAATACTGCAAGGTTAGTGTTTGCGAATGGGTCTGAAGTTTTGCATATCATAGCAACAACCAGACTGTCCCAGTAATCCAGACTGATGGATGGGCATTAATTTCCACTTCCTGAGGATACATGCCACACAGAAATAGGAATGCCAGTAACTGCTGAATTTTTATCAATTCAGTATATAACAGAGGAAGATAATTGCTTCAGATAATAGATAACTGGGCTATAATAGCAGTACACCTGGTATGAAACTGCACTGTGTAGGCTTTTCCTCATAATTTACTGGTGTTGAAAACTCAAGTTGTGAACACCAAATAGTCTTCAGACTTAACATGATAATACTTGATAAAGACTCTGTATCAGTGAAGGATTACCAATCTGTGGAATCATAGCAATTTCTCTTTCTCACATTCTGTTGACTCTTCTCTACCATTTGCTAATCCATCACTACTCTTTACATCCAAGTCTTTTCTCTTGCTGCAAACGACCCCTGTCTAAAAACGTAAGAAGAGGCAAAGATAATGTTTTCCTTCATTTGATTATTTCTTCTTCATGTGATCTTTCTCTCCGAGTGGTGTTCTGTGGCACCAAATTCATGTTGGTGACATGTGCACACACGTAACATCACAGCTCATTCATGGTGGAAGGACCCGGAGCCTTAGCGGGACCAAATCTAGGTCACCAGTGTGCAAATAAGTAGGTCAGTAAGGAGTGGAAGTAGGTTATCCAATTGTTGTGAGGGGCGAGGGCTGCCCATCCACTTCTAGGGTACATTTCCAGAACACAATAAGGCAGCATCACAACTGACATTGACATTGATTGGTGTCCCCCCTGGGGATATCCACAGAGATGCCAGGAAATAAATGGACAAGGAAAGAAAATCTACCCTGTCACATGGGAGAGGGCACACCCAGGTCTCGATGCAGGCATATTGGGAGAACAGCACGTAGCCTGGCTGGTGAACCTTTTGCTTTCCCATCCATTTTTTTGCCTGATTAATGGACAGAAAAAGGACTTCACTTTCCAGGGCTTTATTCTGACACATTTCATCAGCTCTATCACTTGAGAGAAGATAGAAGACAAATAGTTTTATCCTATTATGTCAGAACAAATTGCAGCCTGCAGGCCTGATTTTCTGCCCTGTTATGCCTGTTTTACCCTGGTGCAATTTTACTAAGCACTGATGAACTCCACCAGACTAAAACCAGCATGACAGCATGAAGATGCAAGTTCTTCATCTTCCAGAGTATGGAAGATAGAACTCCAAGGCCCTGCTGCATTAATAGCAGTACTCCCAAGTACAGACTCAATGAAAAGTAGAGTCAGATACTGCACTTTGAATCTTGGTTATTTCCAGGGCAAGGAACAGAGAGAGGTAGTCAAGGTATTGTGCAGTAGTTGTGTTATGGCAGGTCCTGGTTTGGCTCTCAATTTTCTTTAGGAGGCAGAGGTTACAAGAGGAATCGATGGTATCCTCCCAATGGCTGGTGGCAGTTTAAAGCAATATCTCCCCTCAGTTCTGTGTCCATTTACCTTTCAGCCTCGGGTAAAAGCATTTCACAAAGCATTTGAAAGAAGGTGCATCTGCAGTATCCGTTCTGTGGTTTCCCTGTAAAGAAACAGCTGCTCCGAGTGAGGTGGAGAGACGATGCAAAGCAGATGCCATGTGGTAATTTGTAAGAGCAAAGACTCTTGTAGACTATTCCCAGCTGTTTTTACACTAGCGTCCCCCAAAGTACCTGAGTATGAACAATGTTTTGGCCAGAGTTCATCGCAATTTCTTAAGTTTCTCCAGGCTGGCCCCATGCAGCCAGTGAGCTAGAAGAAAGAGGAGAAAAGGGTCAGATCATTTCCCAGCTACCTGGCTTATGTAGTTTCTTTGCTCATCTTTCAGTATTCTATCTTCCTATACAGGCTGGTTTGGATGTAAAACCAAATTGATAGAAGGAGGGAAAGGAGTGGAGCCTAACATTAATCTGAATAAATCAGACAAATTATGTATGTTCCCTTTTCCTCTCTCCAAGAATGAAGTCTGTGTCCATCCTCCAGCTTTTAACTGAATTATTACAAAGGTATATGAGCTCTAAGCCTTTCAGCACCTGAAATGATCTCTATCTCACCCATAAAGTCTTCTCTGATAGTTTGACAAGGGTAACTGCACAATGCTTGCAGAAAGAGGGAGCAACAGATGCTCTGTTAAAGAAAGACAAAATATAAATTACTACAGTGATCTCAGCTGTATAAAAAATATGCTGTCAGGAGACTAGGGAGCTTTTTGGCATATTTTTAATGGGAATTTCTTTAGTACACACCCCTATAATATCTGGTTGCTCCATTCAATGGTTTCCCCCATGCTCCCTCTGCTTTTTCCTGGCCCTATCTTAGGGCTGCAGTGCCCTTACAAGTATCAGGAGCACTATTATTATCTGTAATTTCCTGGGCGCAGCATAACATGTGATCCAAGAACATCCTTCCTTTCCACTTCCCATCTCTGTAGATAACAGCACTCTGCAGAATTCAGTTACTATTCACTGCTCCCAAAAACCCTACTTTTTGCTTTCCTGGGAGCTGGAAACTGCTGATATGTGTAACTCAGTATGTTTCCTTTTGAGTTTATAAATTACCTGCAGGTTTTGTTACACACACTTCTTGCATGGTAGGAAAAAAAAGAAGAAGAAATAAAGAACACACTCAAGTGTAAGATAAGCAAGTAATTGAGCATGTCTGCTTGGAAATGGCTGGATTTTTATCAGGAAATAAGCATTCACAGAAAACTTACTTAAACAGCATCATGTGTTTAAGGCTTTCCCTTTAAGGCTTTCACTTAGGAACAGATACTATATTCTATAATATATGTATATGAAATAGATTTGAGGACAAATTTTTTGCTATTTAATTCCTGATAGAAAATTTCAGAACACTTGAATAGATTAAGTCCTGAATTCACTGTAAGCTAGGTAAGCAACATAAATCTCACCACAGAATCACAGAATCAGCTGCATTGGAAGGGACCCACAAGGATCATCAAGTCCAACTCCTGGCCCTGCATGGAACCACCCCCAAGATTCCCACCTGAGAGCATTGTCCAAATGCTCCTTGAACTCTGTTGGGCTGATGCTGTGACCACTTCCCTGAGGAGCCTGTTCCAGTGCCCAATCACATTTTTACTCTTTATACTCACGGATTCAGGGGGAAGGGGCTTCAGCTATATTAGTAAATTAATTCCCAGGACCACTGTCTGGACTGAAGCCAACCATGTCCCTGGTCTTATATTCTCCTGCTCCCAAAAACAAGATGCTGGAAGGAAGCTGCCTATGGTGAGTGGTACTTGGCCTATCCTACATGTGCCCAGAAACAGTTTGGAAGGCAAAACGGCGCTGGCCATGACTCAAGTGACCTAATAAAGTCAAGATCAAGCCCCACCAACCAACTGTAGTGGAGAGTTTCCTGTTGCTGTTTAACTTAGCCATGTAGATACAACCAAAGTTTGTGCCACAACAGAACACAGCTCCTGAATCCCAGCTCTTCTTTCCATGGCCTGCCCAAGACCTTGGGTCCACTGTAAATTATAGGATATCATTGCTGTACCCTGCGAACCCTGGTATCTATTCAGAGCAAAGGAAGCAGACATCAGGTAGATAAACCAAACCATGGTGCTGTATAACCTTACAAAATGCATGTATGTGGCTTTAGGCTAGATTGTTCTTGTATTTGAGCAGTTAAGTTCACCATCACTAATGTATGAAAAAGGCATTGAGTTGACACATTTTCAGAAAAAGTCCGAGTGTGATTGTGAGTCACATTTCACTTACACTTGCATTTCTATACAGCCCTTTCACAGTGTTCCTGCTCTAGGCAGAACTCCCTATGATTAGTCATCTAATTCAAACTAATTATCATGGCAAGAGAAGTTTTCTGAGTGCTTGAAGAGAACACATTGATTTTTTTGTGGGTTCTCTGCTGTCGTGACATTTCAGAAGAGACAACAAAACTTGCAAAAGAGGGAGAAGGAACAGAGTGTAAAGGAGCAAAACTACGAAAATATTTTGATTGCAGGGGAAGTTGGCTAGTCAAGAAGTCTCTATCTGTGCACAGTGCTTTTTATTTTCTGGTTAATTTTAGATACTGGGTATTGGACAGCAAGACAATTTTGAAGGCTTCCTAGTGGGTGGGACTGGTTTTATGGCCCATTAAGCTATTGCAGAATAACCATAAAGAGTGCATTAAATCAGTACCTTCCGCAAAGGTAGGCAGAGTTGCATTCTCACCTGTACATATTTCATACACTTACACTCTGCCCTTTTGCATTGAAGGTATTTGTGCATTTCCTTGCACTGAAGACAGAGTGTGTATGAAGGATTCTCGAGCCAAGGGAAGGGCAGCAATAATGCAAGTCAGCACAGGAGAGCTTCAGTAGGCAAGGGAGACTTAGACCTTCCTTTCAAGCTATTTCAATTATGAAAAGTAAAATGGCTTTGGACACTTAATGCAATTTTAGAGGGTGACAAAATTAGAAATGTGCCAGGTACGCACAAAACCAGGTCTACACATTTTTCTGTCACAGAAAAAAAATTCCAATCTAAGCAAAGAAATATTTTGATTAGTTTTTCATTAAAGTCAAGGGCTTTTTTATCCATCTTGTGGGCTTTACAGCATATTGCTTGGACAAAGCAAGGATCTGTTCCCAACCCTACAAGGTAAACAATGCTAAATATCAATTTCTCTTCACACCATTTCTGAGTTGAATCCATCTCTGTTCAATCATATATTGCTTGATTTTTTAATGTCAGTTATGAGGATAAATTATGTATTTGGGAAGGACCTTTCGTGTTACTTACATGGTGAAACCCCTTCTCAGAAGTCCACTGCGTGATCACAAATTGCACACAAATCTTGGAGGTCTTTATTTGTAAGTAGTCTGGACCTCAGATAACACTTTGCAACAGCATCCACTTGAGGCTTGGAAAAATCCCAGTCACATAGGTTGATTGTATTCCCCTGGAGCTCATTGTGACAACTGGTTATTCAATGTTTGCAAAGGGATCGGATAACAAAATATGCTTCAGGCTGCTTGTGTCCTGTGCATAAAGCATTAGATTTTCTTAATGCAACATTAAAAGGCTGCCTATCTCCAGGGACTGCTCCCCCGAGATATATGCACACCTATAAAATGAAAGCACAGGAAGCACAATTACACTCCATTGTTTTTAAAACTCCCTCGAATATCACTAAGTCACCTCCTCCTTGAGAAGAGGCAAAGGCTCCCAGAAATAGGTAGGGGTGTTGTATGCTTGTTTCCTACTTCTCCAACCATTCATGTTTTATCTCCATAAATACTCAGGGGCTGTGGCTGGGGTTTTCTGGAGACAAAACTCATCAGCCTTTGCTGTTCTTAATGCAGAGACTGTACCCTGGAGGAGGCCATTGCTGACACATTTGGTGTTTCAGTCTTTGCTTCAAGCTGTCTGCTGTCAAACCAAACTTCACCCATGGATGGAAAATGTGTGCAAACCAGTTCTCTCCTCATGAAACCATTCAGAGCCACGTAGAGGGGTGCTCTTGAAAAAAACCTCAACCAATATCCTACCTATCTCTAATATTTATACACATATATTAATATTTATATATTTATATGGGCATGTAATTATTAACAATCATCTTAAGAACTGAACAGAATTTTCATAGCAAAGTAAGTAGCATATACTCATTTGACAGATAGTTTATTTTCACTATATGCATCTGAGAGAGTGGGGGAAGAAAAGGCAAAAAACCCAAAGGGCCTAAACTGCTCCAGGGTTTTGAACTCCAGCCAACATATAATATTTAAGGCTGATGCTTTTCAAGAGCTTCCAAAGCACATATATGATGTAAAATTAAATATGCAGTCGAATCATGACAGTTTGGGTTTTTTTCAACAACTGTAGTTCCTTCCAGTTGTTGTGATGATGCCATGGCACACAGATAGGAGGATTTTTGTGGAATTCTGCAAGGGAATGAATCTGAGGCAGGTGGAGCAGAGAGATTATCTGTTCTAGGGGGATATTTTTTGTGTCTCTGCTGTATCTTCTCTATAAACTTGCATCATATTTTTCTATATTTGACTCCACCTCCAAAAATAGCATGATCACCTCATTTTGTTTCCCTGTCATGTCCACATCCTCGTATAGTTAACAGCCTTCTCAGGCCAATTCTCCACTAACTCCAGACCCTTTGCAGGTCTTCTACCTTTATTTATCCCAGCAACTGAGCAAAAACCAGTGTCCTGTGGCTTTTTCAGAAGCCATGCAAAAATTGCTGTGTAGGCAGCCACCTACATTATTGCTAACTGGTCAACTGCTTCTCCTAAATCCCTTCAGAGCAAACAAAAGAAAGCAGTGATGACTGTCTTTCCATTACCAGCAGCATTAATGTGGCCACTTCTCCATCTCCTTAAGTTTTACACTAAATGTGAGCAGTTTTTAAATATCTTTCATTACATTTGTTTGAAATTAGTTAAAAAGGTCAAAAGGTGTTGCAAGTAGCAACAGGGATGATGAGGAAAACTGATGGACGGGTAGATAGATATCAGTTCACATAAGCCTTGTTTCCTTAGGAACCAGACTGAAAGCAAGTTAGAAATGTTTAAAAAATGATTCTTGGTTGTGCTTTGTGGTTAACAGATCTGGGGATTATGCTGTTGTTGCCATGGGTACATTGTTATTGTGTACCATAATATAGTAGCACCAAAGAGGGTTAGTGCCAAGAGATAAGACGTAGGTCTGTTGTCACATCAGCTTCTATGCAGTCCAGGGGATACGATGCTGTGCTCTAATTAATGCTGACTTCAAATGCCTCAATCTCAAATTTACATGCTCAGCTGAGTTATGGTTAAGAGAAAGACAAGCAATGTTTTCTGATCAGCCCTTGCCCATGAGAAACACCAGCACAATCCAGTCCTCCTAAATCCAGAATTTTTTTTTACTCATCTTCATTTTAACCACAGTCCATTATTCTTCCCTGCTCCCAAGAAGGAGCAAAAAGGAGGTTAAGTCCTCCTCTCATCCGCACTGTTCAGACTCCTCTCTCTGGCCAGACATCGTACTTGTCTAGTGCCCCTCTGGGCGTGCTGGTGCTCCCTGGGCCTGGGTGGGGGCTCGCTGGGTGGAGCAGAACAGCAGTGACCTGCCTGCTCACAGGCAAGCCCTCAAAGGAGCCCGGGCAGCTCCCTCAGCCTTGGGGTACTTCTGCTGGAATGTTGCAGGCGTAGTAGTAATGCTCATTCCTATCACAGCAGGAAGACAAGCAAACTGCACCTTCCTGGCAATGCTGATCTTTATAGAAAGTGGAGAAAAATTCACCTCGCCCAAAGAAAAATCCTTAAAATCTTTTTCTCTGAGGAGTGATAAGTTTGTTGTCTGTGAATATGTGAGAAGGAAAAGACCAGAAAGGAAATTTAATCTAGAATGCATCACAGTCAAGAAGTGATAAATACTAACTGATAATGAATGCCTGTACCCTTGCTATTTAAGGTTTCTAATTGACAGAAGAATGAAGTAATGAATGATTAGAACAGCAGAGGAGACAAAAACCTGGTAAATTAAGCTCAGTGAACATAAAAGGAAGATAAAAGGCAGTTGCCTACCAAAGGCCTGTGTCTGATGACCTAGCAGCACCTTCCCTCCTACACTCCTGGGGACTGCTCCCACACCAACTCCTCCTCCTGGCCCAGAACTGAAGATGCAATTAGCTGGCAATTGTGGGTTGTGAGTCATTCCAAGAAAAACTACCCCCTTCATACAGAGACTAGTGAATAAAAAGGCTCACAGGTCACCTAATACAAGTAGATGGTGCCATCTCTTCCATGGTGACAGGACCTTTATTTGTGGTAATTAGTGCGATCCACCGCTGCTGCTCAGGATGTGCTTTAATTACAGCATTGCCTTTTGCTTCCAGCTTGCACCTAGCTTCTTACCAAGTGCTCTTCTCTGAACCTACTCTCAGTCCTTGTCTTCTATCAGCTCCTTCCTCTAGGGGATCCTTGTTCTGACTCCATCTAACTTCCTACCAGAATTATACATATGTCCCTGTTTTCCTCTAAAAGTCAAAAAGGAAACAGGTACTCAGATTTCATGGTGATAAAAATCCCTAAGAAGGAAGGGAAAGAAACAAAGCCTCCAATCTGCCTATTGCCAGCCTTTAAAAGGACTAAAATGACAACTATAGCGTGAATCAAAAAAGGAAGACCCGGAAAATTGAGTGTCTGCCTTGATTCTGGATCACCTGGTTATGACTGATCACCAGAGTCATCAGCCCCAGACACCTAGACCCTTATTGTTGTACTCCATGATTATCTGCAAAGCAACTGCACAGACTAGCACCTCATTTTTAGAGGCTCTGTTCCTCATCGGGATTTAATCATGAAAAATCTGCCTTCTGCAGAAACTTTGGTCTGGGATTCAATGGCACAGGCTTACCACGTAAAAGGTTACTAGCCTGCTCACAGGCACACAATGCTGACCCTTTTCTCTGCTCAAGCACTTTCCGGAGCAACTGCTGGCAAACAGGAGAAATAAGTCACCGCCAGGCAGCTCTAAGAGTCTAAATGCTACAGTACATAGAAAAGAGCAATAGCATAATTTTCCTGTTCCAGGAAGAAGTTCAGTTTTGTACAGTAGGTTAGACTAAGATATGTGGCCTCTAGAATTGCTCTAAAATTTGCAATCTTGCATCTCTCAACCCATGTCTGTATCCAACCAGGATGTTTTGGTTGGTTGGGTTTTTTTTAAACTTTTGCAAGCAACCATTAGCCTTTGAGATGCACACAGTCTTCTACTTTGATTATATAAGTGGTCAGAGTTCATTCAAGACTTTTCCTACTTTTTGCATTTCACATACTAATAAGGTTCAGAGACAGTTAGATTGAGAGGCCTTCAAAGAAACTCTCTGTGTGTCGGAAGTTTAGGGCTGGACTGCAGATGATGTCTTGGTTCAGGACAACACGTAGGCGCATGCTTCGGTTTATTAAAATCTGGAACCTAATTAGAACGCACCCTTTTGTGTTTGAGCCAGCAATGAATTAATGTAAAAAACCAAGTCACACCTGCCTGACTGTGAATGCTGGGACAGACAGGAACAAGGAATGAAAACCATGGAAATGAGTGATAATGTTACAATACTGTGCCTCGAAGTTCCTGCCAAAAATCTTGGCCAGATAGTGTTGATTTTATGAAGAAGTGAGACCTTGTTCTAGTCAGTTTACAAAGCCATGCCTATATGAAGAAGGATATGTTCAAGCAGGTATTGATTATCCATTTTAAAATAATATTTTAAACATGCTTTGGTAATATTGAGGACTCATAGGAAAATTATCTAGAACAATTACTCATATAACGTTGCTTATATGCTTTCTTTACAGATAAATACATATGTGAAATTGTAAGGAAGAAAGCACCTTTATAAATTTCCTTTAAACACATTTTTGTTTTATAAAGTCAATGTGTAAAAAAATACCATATTTCTGTATAATAGGAAGCCCCTTCATTCTATTTGCAGTCATGCCTGCTGGTAGCAAGGGAGAGAACAGAGCCTGCTCTTCTTTTTCCTAGCAATAAAGGGCTAATAATTTCCAGGGGAACTGGATATATACACTGGCAATGTAACAACAGGAGTCAATGGAAGGAGAAGAAGATACCAAAATGAGCACAGAAACTAAATGCTGACACCTAAATGAAGTGATAGAAAGCACCGTCACTTTTAGGAGCTGTCTTGCAGGTTGGCATGTGCTAATACAGTAAAGCAAGCGAAGAGTCTGTAAACACCCTGCCTTGGAAGATAAGATATGATGTGACTGTGGTATCTTTTGTACCAGTGATGGTATCAGCACCAACTGGTTAGGAGAGAGGGGGTTGGGTCAACCATCCTGGTGGTTCTGCCACTTCTGACTTGAAAAATGATAATGTCAAAACATGATAAAAGCTTGAGAAAGACTTTGATACAGACTCTCATCAGTCATTACTCCAATGTTTTGAGAATGTGCTTAAACTCAAAGTTTTGGTATCCTAAAGTGAAATTGGTATCTTGAAGTGAAATTAGCATTTTGAATAAGCTGAGGGGCCCAGCTTTGCATTGCACACAGGGAGCTTTTAAGCAGAGCCTTTGGAAGCTGTGAAATTAGGGATGACTTTGTGTTTTCCAGATGCTGCCATTTCCAAACAGGGTAAGCAGTGTTCACCAGAGGATGCAGTCACATAACAGTCATTTTGAAATTATGTTTCTCTTTGAGTTTGAGATGAACACGACAATTCAGCATAAAATTGCATTGGCTTTACAGGCTTCAGACAAGGGCTTATGAGGGGGATTTGTTATGCCAGAAAAATCACAGATAGGCCTCAGAGCACTGGTTTGTTGAGCACTTTGGCCAGGGCACTTTCTGTGTGGGCATTGGGGTTTTGAGGAGAGAAGGACCTGACAGGTTTGGCGAGCCTCTCCTTCCTGGGGGAGGACACACGGACTTGGAGGGGTCGTGCAGGGGGTCTCTGAGAGACTCCACACATGCCTGCAGTGCACTGCTCCCTGGCTGCCCTGGCTGGTGCAGTGGCTAGAGGACAGAAAAAAACCAATTTTTCTTCTTGTATTTTTTGCATGAATTAACAGCAAGGGGTTCTGAAATAATACCAGACTGCTGATGAGCTGAGCCATGTATGCTGCAGGGTGAGTGCAGGGGAGGAGGGGTTGTGCTTGCAGGAACTGCAAGAGACTTTAAGTCAAGTTCAGCAGAATTAGCCTGTGTATTGCTTATTTTAGAGATACAGCATCATTGCTTTCATTTGCATTATCAGTGAGAAGAAATGGTTCTATCTTGCAGAGGTATAGTCCCGGGTACCTAGTCATGTGGAAAATATTTCCTGAGAATAATACCATGGCCATGGGCCGTGTCTGCAAATAAGTCTCACATGGGGGCATGAACAAGAGGGGTTTAGGGAGGTTGCTCATTTTCCCTTCAAGGCCATCAGCTTTCTATTTTCCTTCTAGTTTTTCTGCTGTTTTTGAAATTATAAAGCTGCAGAACAACTATCTCCATTTATGTACATTTTTCAAGAAACATACCTTTTGTTTTTGACACGCAACATCTTGAATTAAACTGAACTTCATCAATTTGAACAATACATACCTTCTCTTTCAGTAGTCGAAAATCTGCTTGGTGAGTGGGACAATCTACTTTTTTCTCTCAAATGTCCCGGCTCAAGCTCTTAGATCTGCAGATGTTACTCTCCAGTCCTCTCGGCCCCACAGCTAGCTCATCTCTGGTCCTGTTCCACACCTGAAAACCTGGGACCAATGGGGCAGCAGGACTTTGGACATGCTTTGAATGGCTTTGCCTTCCTGTTCAAATCTTCTGCCTGGAAAAGCCCAGTCTCACTGATGTCAGTAAGATCTGTGCTGGTTGTAGCATCTTGAAGATGCTGAGCATGGCTCTAGTGGAACTATTATCTAAGTTTTATGCCTTTATCTGTTTCCCTCTGTACATGCTTTTGCCTGTATCAAATATTTAATTTTATCTCTCTGTATCTTTTTATCATTTGTCTTTGAATATACATATGTGTATATTTGGATGTATATAGCATACAGAGTCATGAATAAGTTTACATAATTTGTTTTTGATGGGGAAAAATACAAAAGGAGGAAGTTTTTACATCAAAAAGTTGGAAATTACAAAGAAAATTAATCCAGCCTCCCATCTGTGTTTTGAAGATGGTCTTATCTTTAGGAGTTTTCGCACAGCTCTTAACATTTTGAAATTGAGTGAGAATATTTATTTGGAACAAATAATTGTGAGTTACCATTCTACAAGATTGGTAAGGAAACTTATTCTTTGCAATGCTTTTATTAGTGTGGCCAATATTGTTAATGCTCCAGCATCATCAATAATTTCAGTGTAATTTTTGAAGTATGTTTGTTGATACAGATACGTAAAGAGGCCAGCCAGTAGAGGGGGCACAGAGGCCAAACCGCTGTTATGGTGATGTATCAGAGATGATGGGCATTTTCCCCTACGTTTGTTTGTGTATGTTGTATGTGTGTATGCCTGCAGAGAATAGAAGAGAAACATTTTCATATTCCTTAATTTACCTTTACTAATTTACCCTCAGTGAAAATGTATTCTGTCTTAATTACAAACACTCTTAAAAACTGTGTTTCATTAAATATGTTGAAAGAAAGTGCATTTGCAGAGCATGTAGAGCATTTACCATCTGATGGTTTGCATCATGTATATAATTTTTCAATAACAGAGATAGAAATTGTCTGTGTGTGCTTTATGAAAAGTAGGCACATCGGGATAAAAGGATTCTAAATATCTGGGGGGTCCCAGGCTCCTGACTGGCAGAACACCAATATTTTTATGAGTTGAAATTTAGGGAACAAGCATCTCCATAGTCTGCACTGCTTGTGCTGGGGGTGTGGGGTGGCAGGAGCAGTCAGGGTGACAGACAGAGGCAGAGGCAGCAATACCCAACTGCTGCAGCCAAATGGAACACGGACGGCTGCTGGAGAGCAGAGGAAAAAAGTAAAGCAGATGCCCAGAAGCCATACATACAGGGAGGTCAGGAAGGGACAGATAAAGGATTTCACTACTTAAAAGGGAGAGAGAGACATACTTTGGAGGACAAACAGGAACACCAACCACAGAGAGGAAATCCATGCAAGCACTGAGTCAGTCAGACAGCAAACCAAAGGCAGGAGGATGAAAGTGGTTAAGATCGAAGAAACTTCTAATCTAACACTTCCTTGAGAGGGAAAGCCAAGGACAACAGGGGCAAAAGGGGGATCTTCATATTCTTACACAAATAACACTCTATTGTGCACCTTGGGAACCTGCTGTGCATGAGGAACGACCACAGATGGTGTTCACTAAAGCCTGCTTAGTGAGGTAGACGCGCCGGCTGAAGGCCCATCGGAAGTCCTCCGGTAATCTCACAGGAGAACTAAGCTCTGAACAGCAAACTTTGGATCTACATAAGGAATCCAACTGCCTTAAAAGACCAGAGTGTTTCCATCCCTGTTTTGATTTTGGCCCATCTCCATCTTTTTTTCCTGCCAAACTCCCATTTACTTCAATAGATGTTTTGCTTGAGTGAGTCATGAGGTAAGGGCTGGATGTGTGACCACAAAACATTGTAATAGGCAAGTCTGCAAGGGACATGTTGTTCTGTGATGTTTTTAGGAATTTTAATGGTGGCCTTAAGAGTAAATTTACAGTGTGTAGCATGTGACAGTGACACTGGCTTTAAATATTCATGACAGCAGATGATAGTTTCTGCTATGACATTTTCTTGTATCTTTTTTGATAGGCAACTCGTCCAGTGCTTTGCAAATATAAAGATTTTAATCTCTGAAGTACGCTACAAACTGGATTTACCACTAATATGAATTTACTGTAAATATAACCCATTACAGCAAAACAAAGGTGTATGGCTGAGAGGGGCAATGATGCCTCCCTCACCACTTCTGCTGTGCTACAAGTGCCACAGATATGAGCATTTTTAATGATACTCAGCTTGTTTTTAAATTCCTGGTTCCAGAAGTTATTTGAATATGAGATAATTCAAGCTTCTATTTCTTTTTAAAAGTAAGTAGTTAGCTCTCAGGCCTGTGAAAAAATAAATTGGGAACACAACCTTGGCACAATTTTGAAAGTTTGAGAGCTAGCTGTTGAAGAACAAATAGTTTTTAAGAGCTTCCATATGACTTTTTGTATGACTTTTTCATGTGCCATATTAGCCGTACTGCCACCGATTATTTCCAACAACTCTCCATGGATTTGTTCTGCTCCATCTCCTGCTTGGTACATAGAGCCAACACCATGGTCACCAGCTGATAGTCTGTCCCTAGAGTCTTTATTGAGGGGTGTTGCAGGAAGGCAAAGCAATATCCTAATTGCAGTTGTGCAAAGGAGAAAAGCAGTCAACAGTGGGGGAGAAGGTGATCTGGAACAGGATAAACACCTCAACACCAAAGTAAACGCACTAATATGCAACAGAGCCCCCTATCCATGGAGACATTGGTTGAAATAGAATGTGGTACAGAAGGCTTCCTGCATAAACTTCAGTAGACTTTTCCCAGCCTATGAGTGAATTCTACTTATTTCTGAGTGATTACATCAAACAATGAAGAAGCCTGATTTTTGACTGATTCTTGACCTGATACCTTTCTTTTTTCCTAACATAATAAAAAAATGTTTATAACAGTTTTGCAGTGTTCCTCTGCTTCCTTCTCTCAGTAATGACAACCAGGTATATTCCTAGCTCTCTAGACACTACATCTAGCTTAAATGCTCTCTGCAAGATCAGTAGGAGAAACCATACTTGTGGGAGTTGCCACTCATTTTAGTCTTATAAGTATTTAGTGTTTCATATTTAAAGAGTTCATAGTCACAGGAGAGGTTTCTTCATTGAAATGTCATAATCACAATTGTCTAAGCCAGGCCGTGGGGCAGGAGTGCTGTCAGTGTCCCTCTCTGACAGTACACGTAGCTGTGCTCTGGTGGACAGGTAGTGTTCTCTGACAGAAAGCACTTGCTGGCCAGAAGAGACTCTTCTGTCCTGACAGACAATGATCCTGAGTGAGACTCCATCTCACTACATTACTGAAAAAAATGTTGCAGGCAGGAAGCCAGCAGAAAACTCTAACATAGTGTATTGTCTAAACAGCTGAGTGTACCATGAACACACATCTTCTGCTTGTCAGTTCAGCCTCCTGTAGAGATTCCCTTCCACCCAGTTTCGCTATTCTGATACACTGGGCCTCTCTGAAGACAGGGTGTAGCCTGCCAGGGAGGAGACAAAGCTTTAAGGGCTGGCTGTGGCACAGACTAGTTGAGGGAGAAAGGACACGTTCTCCACGATGCTGTCTATGGCAAAGAACTTTTTTACCTAGTTTTCCTGGAGAGAAACCAAAATAAAAATTTTGTTTTTTAGTCAGGGGAACAACTGACTACCCCTACACCAAGCCCTCCGCCTGAAACTCCCAACTGCCCCGCAGAGAGAATGACAGGGTTACCAGCATAACAAAGGTTAATTATGTAACATGCATCAGAGCTGTGTTTGCACGGTGCAATAATGGTAATAAACACGCCAGGAGAACTGAAGGCAGAAGACAATTGCAGGCAGTGTGCCTGCCCCTCTCTGCTCTCACACCTCTGCTGCGCAGAGAGGGGCCTGTCCCATCCTTCCTAAATATCTTCAAGAATGGCAACTTTGCCGCTGAAGCAGTTCCCTTTGGAGTTTGTTTCACTGTATAATCCCTCTTAGAAGGGCTCTCCCAGGTGGTTTCTCTTCCATTAAATACTTGCATGTGGAAAAACCCAAGAGGTGTGGTGTTCCTCCTGGGTTTAATTTCTCCTGTTGTTGCATTAACCGGCTAGGTAACTCGCAGTAAGTTTGTAAATAAACGAAGACGAAAGGATAGGAGGGCTTGCTCGGGCAGACAGAGAAGGATGGGGTGGCAACGCCTGGATCCCGCACCCTTCGCTTGCCCTTGCGGGACCCGGCGGGTGCAGGTGAGCTCACCCAGCCCTGCCCGGGACACTGCCGGGGCGGGCACGTCCCCTAGCCCGGCAGCTCCGCCGCTCGGACACGAATCGCGAACCCCCGGCTCCGGCCCAGCCCGGGGAACCGCGGGGCGGGGTCGGGCGCTCCGGACCGCCGCCCCCGCCTCTGCTGGAGGGAGGGAGAGAGGGCGGGCGGATGGACGGGCGGACCGGGGGAGAGGGAGGGGAAAGCGTCGCTGTGGTCGCGAGGAGCGAAGTAGGAGCAGAAACTTGTCCGCTGGCAGCCGGCGCGCCGCGGAGACAAAGTCCTCGGGGCTGCTCCGCGCCCGCGGACAGGTAAGGGGGTGTTGGGCGGGGGGCTGACAGCCCCGGCAGGCGCTCCCAGGTGTCTGTCAGTGGTGAGACCTTGTCTTCCGCTGCCGTTCCTGCGGCTGGGACTGGGTCTGGGTCTGGGTCTGGGCTCCGAGCTCCCGCCGCCCGTCCGGCCTGCGCGCCCCGGGCCCCCGGGCTGAGCCGCTCCCGCCCGGCTCCGCGGGGCGCGGCCGCTCCGGCACCGCCGAACAAAGAGCCGCGGCCGCGCTGGGCTCCGCGCTGGGCTCCGCGCCCCGCGCAGCGCTGGGGCGCCCGGCACAGCGGGGCTGCGGCTCGGGGGTCTCCGGCTCCGGGAGCGAACCCCGCGCCGGCGGCTGTCGACGGGATAGCCGGGCTCCTCCGGAGCCCCTGCCGGCAGTCCCGCTGCTGCCACATGCCCGTGCTGTGCCCGGCGCTTCGGGGTGCTCACAGGGGAACCTCGCTCCCGCAGCGACGCGCTGGGCTCAGCAGCTTCACAAAACGCCCGTCAGGGTTTTAGCAAAATAAAAAGGTTTGCTGGCGCGGATCTTGCTTTAAAGATGATCGCAGGGGGTGAGCTTTCAAAGTAAGAGGTGAAAAGGGAAACAGAGGCTTGAACAATGACAATTTCAAAAGCTTGGGGTTTATGGAAATAGTTTTAAGCCTGGTGCAGATCGTTTAGCGATTTTTGTACCGAGTTCTAATAACGTGGAGTAAATTTCGCCTTTTCATATGTCTGCAGAGTTCTTGTCATTTCCCAAGAAAGCAATGTGTATGAATCTGAGAGTATCATGCTGTGTTTTCTACACGGCCAGAACTCCCACTGAAATTAATTTAACGTTTTGTTTTAAGTTACTAGTGGGATTAATGGTCATTTTCTTTAATCAGCTTTCAGTAAGGCTATACAGGAAAATCCTCCTGGAACCGCTGGGATCTTTGTATATGCAAAGAATGTGAAAGGAAACCAGTACTTTGTATGACCTTTTTTTATCTAACTAAACTTATAATAATGTGCTTCTATGATTTTGGCATGAGTGAAACTTACGATCCTGCAAATGGGTTTACTTCTGTGGCCGTTCCCTGTGGGAGGCAGCGGTTGGTCCTGGCTGGGCTAGCTCTCTGTAGTTGGAAAAATATAGACGTATAGTCTGTACAGAAATATAGACTCTGGATGCTTTGCTGTGGACCCAGTGCACCCTCTCCTTTATGCCAATGTAGCAGAAACCTAATCCAGTCCCGGAGTTTTTTGGGGGGGGGATTTCTCTGCAGTTCTGCCTTCCCAGAGGAGTGTTTGGGAGAGATGCTGAGCCCCAGTGCTGTGGGAAGAGGGAAGGGAGATGGAGGGAGGAAGGGGGGGACCACCCTTATTGCTCTAGTTTCAGTGTCAGGTAACTGTAGCAGGGCTGAAACTACTGAGGTGGGCTATGATTGTGCTTTGGGTGGTTTAAACTGCTGCAACATGGGGTTGCCCTGGCAGCCCCTGCCTAGCTCTGACTCTTTTCATAGCACCACAAACATTTATGCGGTCCTGTGGTGATCTGGATCTAGGCACTGAGCAAAAAACAGATGTAATTTTAATTTGGATCAATTCCATGATTTCGTTCATTAGGGGGCAAGAGAGAAGGAAAGAGGGAGTGGAGAAGGTAGGTTTTTTTAAGCTGGCAAAACTGGATACTGCTGCCAAAACTGCTTTTGGAACTGCAATGTGACCGTAGATACTCCCAGGTGCCTTTCACCCTCCCTGCCTCCCCCTGGGAGCCTGTCCCGTGACTCTGCATGTAGCCTTGGGAGCCTCCACTCTCTGCATAAAAATGAGCCTTTGCTAATTAATCCATTAAGTGTAATGGAGTCGTTTGTAACAGAATAATTAAGCAAGTGCCCAAGTGTTTGCATAATTGTTGCTTTGGACAACAATGAACATTGTAGGCAGAACAGCACAACATGTAGCGTTTTATAAAAAGTGTGTGAGTTTGTAAGCACTTATTGGGTTTTGCTGCTCTCTGCAGTGTCTGTCTAGCACTTAATGCTCAGGGTGAGCCAGATGTTCTACAGTCAGTCTCAGTCATGACACTTGTATTAGTAAGTGATTATCACATGGGCTTGTGACAGGAATGGGTGCTAATCAGCCAGATGAAATAAGATGAGTATGTTTCTCAATCCTGGGGCTGATGGAAAAGTAGAAACTGAATCCCAGTGTATGACAGCAGGGTCTTTGCTGCAGCAGAAGATGGGGAATCTCTTCTTTCTGTTCCTGGTTACACCATTCCCACGTGCTGCTTATGCCAGCTCTGCTGGCTATGAGTTGGATCAGATCAGTGAGCAGGCTAAAAAGTAGTGCTTGCACTACTTTTGGGAAGAAACATCAGCTGATGGGAAAAAGCATCAGCTGTCTTGTTTCAACACTTGGATTAGCGTAGTCTGAAGGCAGGAGGTGGCAATTGATGGCCAGAGATGGAGGATGCTGTGAGACTTCCCCTTTAAGTAGCAGGGTAGTTTTAGCTGATGAGTTAATAGTGCAGTTGCTTCTTCCATTCCCGTTATTGCAGTCACTTGAGGAGCAGGAGGAAAGCATTCATGTGGTGCTCAGGAGCTGGGCACCCATCACTGTCTCACCTTAGATCCCTACTGAAGGTATTCTGAGTGTCAGGAAGTAATGAATTGCTGCAAGTGCAGGTGTTAGTTGTCAGATTTTACCTACAGAAGAGAGGCGGCCCACTTTGTCCATGGGCATGGGATTGAAGTAGATGATGTTTAAGGTCTTTTCTAACGCTAGCCATTTTATGTTTCTATGATATATGTGCCTCCAGGACTTGATGATATTGATTTGTGAGATTTGGATACTCTTCCTCTTAGGTCACAGTACAGCTCATCAAGGAGCTGACCAAGACTTGGTTGAAAGACAGGTTTTTGTTTTTAGTAGCAGATGTGCTTCCAAAACATGTATTTATTGGCCAGATCTGAGCTCTTCCATGCTCAGCTAATGATGTTACCATCAAGCACTGCTGAAGGCCTCACTGAATTGCCTTCAGTAGGAAGTCTGCAGAGGTCATGTGGGTGCCCTGCCCACTGTCTGTACAGGTGAGGTCCATGTGCTGTCTATTCACATGTGCAGTGACAACTTTACTCTGACCTTGCCTTTGATAGTGCCTGGGCACATTGATAAGGATCCCTCATGCTGCTGTGGAACACCCTTATGGATTAATAGGGTTGCCTTACCACTTAGAGTCAAAGGTGAGATTCTGATGGTGCCAAAGTGAAGTGATTGCTTCTGAAAATTCAAGAATAGTAATGGTATAATGATAGTGGATGGGGAAAGTTTCAACAGTTTCTGTATATACTCTTAAATTCTCTATGGGATTTTTTCCCTTTCCGCAAAGTAAATTGCAGTGACACAAAGTAATGCACTGGAAAAGTTTGGACAAATGCTACCAATGAGATTATATAATACAATAGAGAAAGAATTTATTATGAAGCCTGTTCTTGACTCAAAGAAGAAAGAATCTTCTTGGTGGATTGTGGATTTATAACTTCCTCTCCCATCCCAAAAGTGTATGTGTCATATTGTGCAACTAGAGAAATATATGCTTGCTCCTCTTCAGCAAATAGTTTGTGAGGACTTTAATAGCCATTTCAAAACTTTTATTTCATTGCTTGGAATAGCATAGCTGAAAATAGGGTTTACTGCTGATAGTAATTAAAATATGAGCACTTTTCTGGCTTTGTTTCTCTTTCTTATGGACCATGTTAAATGCCGTCGTGTCTAAATTTAGAAGTGTTTCTAATGTCCATAGATGTTGAGACAACAATTTCCTAGGTGATCTCACTGCGTTCTTTCTCACTTTAGAATTGTATATTTTTTTCTTTATTTTAAATGAAATTATTTGCCAAAGAGTTATCAAATAAGAGTAGTAAATAGGTTGTGCATCATTTTTTAAATCACATTTGGCATTGTATCAAGTATGCTGTGACACCCCATTTGCAAAGCAAATAGGTGTTATTGAGAAGCCTTGAAAGTTTTGATCAAGGGGGAAGATGACAGCAAAGGAAGCAAGTTTGCTTTGCTTTATATGTAATCCTCATCATTCAATTTTTAACTTTTTGTTTCTTTCTTGGTTTGTTTAGTTTGGTTTTTCTTTCTTCTTTAGCATAGTGTTTCTTATTCCTAGCATCTGTGTGCTTATATACCAAATGTCACAGAAGTGTGTTTCTCCAAAAGCAGCAGCAACATCATTCCAAGGAATGAAGGGTGAGAAAAACACCTGCAGCACACGATCACCTTGTGAGTAAATTGTCTTTTGTTGAGGACGCTTGGTGCCTCTGCGGGGACGGAGTCACATGGTGCCTGGTGCATGGTGCACAGCAGCATGGAGTGGCACTTGGGCTGGTCATTGCTCACCCATGAGCTCCTTCTCCCCGAGTGGTGCTGTGGCTGGGTCAGGGCGCTGTGGGGTTATGCAGTTGCCCACCGCTGGTGTGTCTGTAGTCTGTCCGACTCGATGTTGCCAAAGGAGCCAGCGCTGTGACATGCCAGCTTGCCAATGACTCGAAGAGAAGTTTGGTTTTGAACATGCCAGGAGGGCCCCTTGGCTGCCTTGGTGCCTGGTTGTGCTGTGTCATTTGCTAATGTGGTTTCTTTCTTGCTGGCCTGCATCTTAATGGAGTTCTTCAACCACGCTAACTGATTGTAATAACTTTTGCCTGTCTAGACAGGGCCTTACTGTGTCTGATTAGATCCCAGCCTTGTGGCGTGCATCACTGCCTGTTTCTTATAAATGTGATGAAAAAAAAAAAAAAGGTGCACATTAATAGTGCTTAGTCTGTTTTGGGTTTTTTTTTTTTTTTTTGCTTTGCAGTGTTGGTATAAAATATTTATAGATGTTTACTTTTTGCCTGGAGGAAAAAAGTTTTAGTCAAATGTCTCTAGGATGTAATTTAGAAGGAACCTCTTATCTCCAGTAAGGAAAGAGCAGACAAATGTTTTCTTTGAGGATATTAATTGGGGTTCCACTGAAGTCAGTTGCGGAAGTTTATTGCTCACTGAAGTCAGAAACTTTCTCATATAGGTAAAAAAGAATTTCTCTGAATCATTAATAAAAATCAAAAGGAAATCTGGTCTTCCTGCATGGTTTAAGTTCCTTAGTGCTTTTGGGAAATGTAGTAAGTTAAAGGCAACTTTGGTGCTCTCGATATTTAACCGCTCAAGAGGAAAGGTTGTAAAAGCAGTTTTCTGCTGTAATTCCAAAAAAAAAAAAAAAATTAAATTGGCATCCAATTTTAGAGAACCCAATAATTACAAAGTATAGGGTTTGAGAGAAATTTGGGTTGGTAGAAGTTTGCCTTGTCTTTTTCTTCCATGCCTTCCCCGTAAAAGAAGGATTCACATTTTAAAGTCTCTTAATTAAAAAAGAAAAACTGCCTTGGCAGAAGAAATGAACTTCTGGTTTTGATTTGAAAAGGAAATCAGAAGATAGTACAAATGTGCATGCTTTCCAGTAGCTCTTATTAGTATTTTAAACTCCATGTCATGGTAACAACTGCTTCTCTTTTCCTTGTACTGTTAGGATGGATTTAGGCTGAGTGAAGAAGGGAAACTTGACAAAAGAAGTTAGCAGACCATTCTGGTGTCTCACAGGACTGGGAAGATAGACTACGTTTTTTTGGAGCTGGGACGAGCAGTTTCAGCTTGGTTGGTGTGTTGTGCCTGCCCAGAGGAAATTCCTACTTTATAGTGAAAGAGTGGCCAAGGAGTAGAACATATTATTTTAATTAAATAATTTAAATTCCATTGCTATAATTTGAAAGGCTCTGTGCATCTTCTGAGTTATAGATGGCTTCTACAGGGACACTGTGAAAAATTTGTGTACTTACATGCCAAAATGTCACCTTCAATTGATGCTGTTAAGTTTAAATAGCTGAATTTATTTTGATACTAGTCACTTGAAAGGGCTCTTAAAAACCCTACATCTCTTCAGAAGCAGAAGGCATGTTTATATGTGTTAATCATATACTGAATTTGTTTCCTTTGTGAAGCACCACAATGTCATTAAAATAGCTTTTAGAAAGAAACATTTAATGCAGTCCTATAAAAATAGGCCATTCACGTCTCTTTCTAGTTCAAGAAACTATACTACTATGGAAAGACTGAGTCCAAGATCTGGAACTGATGTTGGTGTAGTCACACTCCCACTGCAGTGTTCCTTTAGGTCAGATGATACAAATTTTATCTTGACTGTCCATAGATGTGATCTACCCATAGATGCAGAGAGTTCACACTTAAAAATGGTAGGGTCCCAATAATGAGTGGGTTTTTTGTGATTTCTAATAGAATTACATCACCATTTTAGTGTGAGATACTTGGCAGAGTTAAGTCTCTATAATTAACTTGTGTGATCATTGTATATATGACAGTGGAAAGCAGAGAAACTTGAACCATTAAGATACTTTTGTTTGGAATACAAAGCTTGTTAGGCAATTATCAACTTTCAGGCTTTACCAACTGACTGCAAGGCATCTTGTTTGAAAAACGAAACTGTTAAAATAATTTACTTTTTTTTTCCCTGTGGTTTTAAACCAATAGGAATGTTTTATGTGAACTAAAATACTTTGTATATATATCACTTTATCAGATCTTCAGGGGAAAATATTTGCTTAAAGATGTTTGAGTTTTCAGATGAGTAACTGACTAAAGCCAGAAACTGATGGTAGAAGAGTTATGGGGCTGCTTTTTTTGAGATTAATTTTCACTGACAAATAGTGATTATGGTGTAGCTATTCACCTCTGTAACTGTGGTCCCCATTTGGCATGCTGTACCTATAAAATGCTTCCTGCATGGAAAAAAGTTAGATGGTGCTAGGTGCTATTTTGCTCTTTCATTATCACAAAGCACAAACAGCACCTGAAAAGCTAAGTCATCATAAATAATTGCAAAGGTTTTTTAACAATAATATAATTACTCATGCTGATGTTTTTGTGACCTCATGATCATGGTCTTGTTATGAATTTTTGTGCCTTCCCTTTGTGTTTTTTATTTAGTGATAGCATTGATTTGGTTACTGAAAGTAAAAAAGCTTTGCCTTAACTAAGTGGGTTGGACTCATGTAGTTGCAAATTAGGGGAAGATTTTTATGTTGCATCACCATCTAATAGTGAATAACAGTAAAGGGAAATATCTGTGCAACACTTACAATACTCTCCCCCCAATAAGGTTCATCTGTTTATAAAATGCCAGTACTGCATTAGACTTTGGACAAAAGGAGATGCTGCTAGTAGGCAGCTTAACCTAGAAATATTCCCTAAGGGTAGTATAGATTGCAGTGGGTAGTAGGGATTGAACAGGGCTTTAGTGCGTCATACCATGGCTGTGATTTTTTATTTTTTGTAATTACTCTGTGGGCTTCTAGTTTTCTCTGTGTTTGTGACTTACTTGTCTCAAGCTTGGTCAAGGTCAGCACAACTAAGATTATTGGGATGTATCCTATGACTGGCAAAGTGATAAAACTATTGTTTTTAAATTTGCAATTGAGTTGACATTTCAGGGACATAAAATGATGTAAGCTTTGATTCTTGACAATCGCTATGTAGGCTACTGATGTGTCTTGACACCTCCTTCTTGTAGAGCAGATTTGCTGCAGTTGGCATATTATTGCTGATAGTTCTCAAATTCCTTGCAGTGGTCCTGTCCTCTCTCCCGTTGCTCTTGTTATGAACAACCAGTTCCTAGGCTGGCAGCAGGGAGGGAAATCGTGGAGTAGTGGGCAGGTAACTGTTAAATCAGCTGCATGCAAGTGTGCAGTAGATATTGGCAAGGCCTGACTAACAGCGACAACTGCACCACTGGGAAGTATCTACATCCACAGAGGAGTCTTGCAGTCTGCTCAGAGTAGTCTTGATTATTTTACTGGGTATTGTGGACACTTGAACCCCAGCAAAAATATAGTCTTATCTGATTATTTCTTCAGAATCAATCCCTTAATAACCATTGCATATATTTAAATGATGTGTGTCTTCCTGAGGGCCAGATCAGATGAGAATTGAATTCATACGATGAAATCTGTGTCTTTTTTCTTTTTTTTTCCTCTGATCCAAACAGAAGTAGGAAAAGGAGAGCTGTGCTGCTTTTTCCATTATTGAGAGACTTCAGCAGAGCACGTGTCTGAAATAGTTGGTCCACATTATTAGTTTTAAAAATTCTGATCTAGGGATGTTCTTCCATCAGTGGTGAAGACTTTTACCTGTTTAATTGCTGTTTCTTATTATGAACAAAATTATGTTGCTTTTGTTGCCTGATACGGGCCTAAAATGGCACTGAACTGCTGAGAGGAATATAGAACAAAATAGGAAACTGGGAATTAGTGCTCATATACTGCTTCATTTGCTGAGGCATAGAGCTCAGGTATACTTATTTGCAGTGTTTGTTTCTTCAGTAATGGAAGGGGTGCTTTCTGCCTTTCTAAGATGATGAGGTCTGTTTCATTTTGTAGAATAGTAGAAGGCCATGAGAAGGAAGATACCAGATGTATCTATTGTTTTTTATTCTTCCTATGGAGATATGTAACAATATTCTCATCAGTGCTACCCATTGAAGGGAGAGAAAAATTTGAATGTTTTAATACTGTAATTGATGCCCAACAGTTAATTATAGCATCCTTGAAGTAATTTTTTTTTCCAAAGTGTTTCACTTCTTCATGGTGCTCCCAAAACTGGGTCTTTGAGAAATGTTTTCTTTCTCTTTTTTTCTCTTTTGGGAGATACCTTCTAGACATCATCTTTCTGCCCTTTATTTCTTTTGGATCCTGACAGCTTCCACATTTGGTCATGGAAAAGACATTTCCCATAGTAGAGAACTACATTAGAAAAACAAATCACTGAACAGTTGCGGTTCTCTTGTTTGACAGTTATGCTGGCTATGCACCATTTAGCATTCTCCAAGACAAAGTACCCACACAGTGCTGCCAATTTCATTAGAGAGCTACACCAGCTACTTTTAAAATTTGGTCCTGTTTACATAGGAATTACAGTTTTACTACCATACCCATCAAAAGGTTATTGTCTGCACACAGAGTCACTGTTTTTAGCAAATCTAGCTATAAATCTAAGTAACCAGTAATTAAATGGAAGTCTGAATACCAGGCAAGGAATAAAACTAAGGGTCTCCCTGTGGACTATGAAGTTATGATTAACATGGGCAGGTTTTAAGCACCAATCAGCCGAAAAAATATATTGTAATTCATCTTTAGGACTTACCTTTCCAAAACCCAAAAGTTAAATTTCAGCAAAGAGCCAGAGATTACTCAAGGAAGAAAATGGTCACCACGAAGTGATGATTTCTTTTTCCTCTCAAAGAAAGGTAGCTGGAATTGGTGCTGCTTTTCCAGTTCATTATACAAATGGGAATAAAAGCTGGGTGCCTGGGGATGGTGTTGAGAAAAGTCCAATAGCTTTGTTGTTTTCTCAGCTACACACTTGTCCTCTGTGTCTGTCTGCTCCCTCCCTTTGCTCCCATTTCCATGGCCCGAGATCCACAACAGGACCTCAGCAGGTTAAGCAGGGTCCAGAGTTCACATACTAGACACATGAATTATATGTCCACAGTGTATCAATCTCTGCCAGAATCTGTCTACAGCCAAGACATAATGTATAGCAACACTTTTTTAATGAGGAACATGCATCTGTTACACGTTTAGCAGAAGATATTTCTGGAGCAGTGTTAAGAAAATATGCTTTGGTTTTACAACCCCATACCCCTCTGTCTGTAGAGATGTCATTTTTGAGTCAAAGACCAGACATAAGGACTTTCAAAGGCTGTACATCTTAAAACTGGATAGAAGCCTGGCAGCTCTACCCGCTGTAAACAACGTGCAAGTCTCATCATTCCCTTTTCTGCTCCTCGATCCAACATAGTAAGATGTGCTCTTCAGAGGGTTGAGAAAGCATTCCAAAGAGACACTGGAATAAAAATGCTGTTTTGTTTAAGAAGCTTTGTGCAAATGTGTAAATTCTTAATTTTCAACAGAAAAAGCTGTTGTAAAACAGTGTAATTCAAAGTAAAAGCCAAATGTGTTGGTTTAGTTAGACTCTCATTGCAACACTTTTCATCACCATTAGGTGAAAAACATTATGTCCATGTCAAAATATTGGCACTTGAGTCAAAAACTGACCTAAAATGTTTTTTGTTGGATGGATAATGCCGAAAAATGAGTATGAGTATCCCCAAGATTGAAGTCAAGGCTTGAATACCAAGCTGTAAGTGTGGTGGCATTTCTCTCTCCACGCTGTGGTGAAGGCAGCCAGCAATGAGCCTGTGGTTTGTGCCAGCACAAAGCACTGTGAGCATTGCCAGCATGCCGAGCCCAAGGTGCTGGCACAGAGATGTCCCAGCGGCTCAGCAGAGTTTATTAGCTTGGCCCAGAGCCATGCTAAGTGTTCAAAAGATTTTTGGTTATCTCCAGGTGTGGGCAGGGTTTTCTTGTGTCTGTTCAGAACAAGTTTGAACCTGCTAGCGTTATAACCTATAGATATATCATGTGGATCTGTGTCTTTGATGAAAGGAAACTGGCATGGTTTAGTATCTTGCCTCTCTTTGACTGTCTTTGAGTTTGTTAATGATTTTTTCCTAACTTTGCAAGACTTGCCTCACTGAATAGGAAAATTAAAAGATGAGGAAGCAATTACAGAATCATTAAGGTTGTAGAAGACCTCCAAGACTGAGTCCAGCCTTTGAGTGAACATCACCTTGTCAAGACCATAGCACTAAGTGCCTTGTTCAGTCATTTCTTGAGCACCTCTGGAGATGATGACTCCGCTGCCTACCAAAGCAACCCATTCCAATGCTCAGCCTCCCTCTCAGTGGAAAAATTGTTCCATGTGTCCAGCCTGAATCTCTTCTGGTGCAGCTTAAGGTTATGTCCTCTTGTCCTGTTGTTGTTTCCCTGGGAGAAGAGGCCAGATATCACCTGGCTACAGCCTCATTTCAGGCAATTGTAGAGAACAATGAAGTCTCCCCTAGGCCTCCTTTTCTCCAGACTAAACGCCCCCAGCTTCCTCAAGTGCTTCTCATAGGACTTATGTTCCAGACCCTTCACCACATCCATTGCCCTTTTCTAGGCACAATCCAGCACCTCAATGTTCTTACTGTATTGGGAAAACTGAACAAAGCACTTGAGATGTGGCTTCACCAGTGCTGAATACAGGGAGACAATCACTGCCCTGCTTCTGCTGACCACAGTATTGCTGATCCAAGCCAGGATTCCATTGGCCTCCTTGGCCAATGGGCACACACTGGCTCATGGTCAGCTGGCTGCCAACCAGCACCCCCAGGTTCTTTTCTGCTGAGCCACCTTCCAGCCAGTTCCCAAGATGGTGGTCAGCTAAGTCAAAAGTACCAACAAAACTTTTCTGCACTGTTTCATTTTCTTCATCAAGCCTTCTTTTTTTGAGCCCTCTACTTTTAGGTTCTGCAGACTTCAGTATAAAGCTTATCAGAAGCAGCATTTCCATGTAGGAAGGTTACCAGAGATGAAAATTTTGAAATGATGCACTCTTTGTACATCCTCTTCTGTGAAGGGGAATGAAGGGCTCCTTTATTTCTCCTGCTACCTTGGTCTGGCTTGGAAAGAGCATTTGGAGAAAGATAGATACAATGGAGTAAGCAATTTTTCTGGTGTTCATGTCTAGCCATTTTGTGCTTCAGGCCCTGTCTGCTTCAGCTGTGCTTGTACAGCATGCTGCAGGTTCCTATCAGAGCAGTTGCCAGATGACCCGGAGAGGAAGAGATGCCAAGATCTCCTTCACTGTAGAGTGGAAAGTTGCATTGAGGGAGTGAAACTTAGAGCAAGTTACAGACAGAGGTGTCATCCTCATCAGGAATACTTGTCAAAAGCACTTGAAGCCAAGAATGAAATGATGCAGAATTAATGTATATTCAGGATTTCCATGGCTCTGTCAATTAAACAGCTGCAGAGAAGAATCCTAACAGAGTGATGGCACTGAAGGTTTTCCAATTGAGGCATTCTACTTGGATGACTTGCATGACTTGCATAAAGCAGCCATCTTCATGGCGTCAGGAAGAAAGAGTTTTACTTGACATAGCTACCTAGGCCCTTGGTGTGGCAAGTGTATTTCTGCTTAGGCAGTAGAAGGCATAGTGCTGTACATGGAGAATAGGAGGAAAGTTGTGCTCCTGTCCATAAGAGGTGTTGAGAGTGAATTTCCCTTTCACCCTTGTTCACAGTTCGTGTACGACTTCTGGAGATCACTTCTTTGTGTATTTTCCAATGGTATTTTAGCTCCCAGCTCTGTGACTACTCTCAGTTTGCATCTGCGTAGTGGGAAACTGTTGGCTCTACAATACACATCAGAAAAAGTTAGGATAAATCACTTCAGACTCAAAAAGGTTTGTTTAAAAATGGGGGGGAAACCTTCTCACCCAAAGCTCTGAAACACGTCATTTAAATTTGCTTTCAGAAGATGAACAAGGGAGCAGTGATTAACTGCACTTCCTGCTGTCTTCCTGCCTAGCTCATACAGCAAAAGGAGTGGGATGAGATGTGTGGAGAGCTTGTGTCAACAGTGCTAGTCACTGCCCTGTGATCTTGGGGAGTAGAAGGAATCTCATGCTAAAAACTGAGCATTTATGTGGGCTGCTGGTGTGCTCATGTGAGGAATGGCCTGTTCTCTTGTAACAAAACAAGTTAAAGTGCATGCAGGATGCTGTTTCAGAATACCTTACAGTATTTTGCTCTACTTAATATTTTAAGGTTTTTACACTTTGGCCTGTGTTAGCATAAAAAAATAAGTACAGGACTATCAGACTTTCCCCACAGGACAAAAATTCCATTTTCCAACCACCTCTAATTATTTCCATTCTGCTGTCTGGAAATGATCTGGAGACAATTTAGGAAGCCAATTTAAAATTGACTTGGGAGAAAAAATCATTTACCCTCCTGAGCCTTCTTAGATGTGCAGCCAGTGGCACGTGATCAATAGGAAATCTCATGCTCAATGAATTTGATGCTCACAGAAGGACCTTGGGACCATGAAATTCAGCCTGAGAACTGCTTACCTGTATGTGCAATTTTTGTAGATGTGGTGGACCAAACAGTTCACTTGTTGAAGAGCTTTGTGTGGTGGAGAAAGTGATAAAGAGCCATTAAAAATAGGCAGAGGATGGCTGTGCTCTTGGAAATGCATTGTCATGAGGTGCATGGCCAGCCATTCCCTGCTTTCTTCCTATGGGAGCTTGGGTGATGTTGCAGCTTCTGAGCCCGGCAGTCTGCAGTCCTGAGGATGCCTGTGGGCAGCATCTGCAGCTCCAGCAGCAGAGGGAGGGAGGGAGGCACCAGGAGAAGTTGGTGTGCACGTCTGGTACCCAGGTACCACTCCTCCCGGAGCTGTGTCCGATCCTGGCTCTGTGGATGGACACAGATTTTTCTTCAGCTTTTCGTGCATACCAGGTCTACATACATCGTCCTGAATGTCTCTTTAATCCTATTAGGGCTATGTTCAGCTGGGGTTTGGATTTGTCACTAATGAGCGCTTGAGGTTAGTAATTTTCAATTACACTTTTCTAGCTCTCAATTAAAAAGGTGGTTGACGTTTTATATGGAGAAGTTAAAAAACTCTTATTTTTCATTTAGACTGGCTGCAAATTATAAAATCAGGACTCATGGGTCTACAAAATGAACATTCTTGAGAAATATTGTAAAAAGTGCTCTTCACAGTTAACATTTAGAATTTTATTTTAAGATTTTTTTAATGTGCTTTATGCTATGTTGGCAAATTGAAAAAATATTGGATCCTTATATGTAGAACCAGCAATTTCCTACAGCCCTGCTTTTACAGTGCTGAATGCATTTCATTTTGTGTGTGATTTTCCCCATTTGCCAACTGACTACATCATACAGTTTTTTTGGCACATTCTTTCTGTCTTATGACCATCAGCAGATATTTTGAGTGGCATATTATAAAGCCACAGATCCTTTTTGCTGCCTTGTATTTTTCCTGTTGCCACTGGGAATGGAAAGGTTTTATTAATTTTGTGGTGTCAGATGAGGCTTCAGCAGAGTCTCTGTGCCTGACCCCAGCACCCGGTGCTGGTTTCCCTCCCCATTGGCAATGGAGGGACGTTCCTGATGGTCTCCAGCGTGTTCTTTAAATGTAGCACAAGATTGTTCTGGAGAGGTATAAGCAAAACGATTGATACTTGTAAATGGTTCAAGATGCTCTGCAAATCTCTCAGGATGATCTAAGTGTCAAAGAGATGGAGCTGAATTTGAGACATGCTGCTGAAGTGGAGAATACCTGGAGCAAGGAGAAGATGGGACCAGGCAGAGAGGTCTGGCAGTTTGGGTTGCAGAGACATGGAATATTCTTGCACAGCAAACTAGTGCTTTATGGAAACATAGACTGACACCAGAAACTGAATTACAGAAATCAGGGAGCATGTAACACTGCTGGCTGCTGCAGTTGTAGGGCTCCATGAGTATTTTTGCCTTCAGGCCTGGGCATTGCAGCATTAGGAAGGAATACAGTGTATATAAACTATCAGGAACTTCACAGCCGTCTAAAAATTTGTGGTGTTTAGGACATTGTGCTTATTTTGGGCAAATTTGTAATGAGAGTAATAAACGATTGCGTTCTGGGGGCTGGTTGAAGTGGTGTAAAATAAGATGTGAATGTGAGTTAGTTTAGCTTAGTGGGCGTGGAGAGAGAGAGAGCTAACGTGCTAATCATCATCCCTGAAAGCTGTAACTCTTGTGTGTAAGAGGCTGTTACTTAAAACACTGTGAGGAATTATGAATGGGAAAATTTGAGAGTAGTAAGCTTAAGTAGGAAGCGTAATCTGAATAAAAAGATCATCTTTACAGTGAGACCTCATAAATAGTAGAACATTTCTTTGGGGAAGGGATGGGTGTCCTGTCCCTCGAGTTTAAATTTAGGCTAGGCAGGAGATCAGAATATGCATTGCTGGGAGACAGCTCTTCACTGGCAAGATCAGGATTGGCTTCAGTATTTGGCCATCAGCAATGTTATTATTGTGAAATGTTTTGTGGAATAATACATGGGGGGGGGGGTTTGGTATCATAAAACAATTTAGTTTTTGCTGATGTATTTCTTAGAGTGAAAATATCTGTGATGAATTGTCACCATCAAGTCTCTGAGCCAACATTTTTATTAGAGAACATGTCCTGCAAGATGTCCACGTGCACAATGATCTCTGTAGGACAGGGTGCCACCCAAGGCCGACACTGATGGATCATTCACTAAACGCTGTATTGTAAATGTGTATTCAGAGCTAAGAACGTGTGAAAAGGGTGGGGTTTTATTGCTGCTTTCAAGTTTGACTTTAGTCAATTACAGTTGTTCTCTTGCACTTAATGAACGTAAAGTCCCAGACATAAAGGAGGGGATATATACCATTCACCGAATCAGTGGCTATTTCTCACTTGTATAAAACTGGTGTAGGAATTAAGATTTCCAGCTTGCCAGCTATGAAGAGTAAAAAATGGGGCTAAATAATCAAAGAAAGTGTCCAGATTATTTAAAATACTTACATTTACTACTATTTTTTCGCCACCACAAAATCATAATAGTAGATATTTCCAGTGTCTGAGCTGTGCTTGACCAATAACCCCGTTTTGTTCTTTTATAAATTTACTTCAGTTTGGAACAGTGCTTTATTTTCTCTGGCCCACATGCTGATGTATTGGATTTATTTCTTGCAGTGTTTTGCGTTTCAGTGGGACTTGTGTGTTATACGGAGGACACTGTCCCATATAAAACTTGTTTGGTAAATACTTCAAGCAGCTGTGTGGAGTTAACTGGTTTTTGATCTCAGGATGAGAGTTTGACATTAACTTTTTGTTCACTTGTATTCTCTACATCCTCTTGAGATAGGAAGTTCTTATTGTTCAGTTATCTTCTTCAGACAAAAACCTTTTCATGGGGAACTTTTATGTTTTGCTGCTGGCTTTTTGCTTTCATCCTTATGAATTTATTTAGAATTATTGTAGTTGAGGTTGTTTGTAGAAACTGAATCTATAATATATTGTTTGCCATATTTCACTTAGTATTATGGTATAGAGATTATTCATAATTATTCATTATTGGTTTAAATGTTTTCTAATTATTGGCATTTTATAATAAGTGTATGTATTATTTATTCTTCCATGTATTATTGATACATACAGTTTATATATATATGTATATATAGTTTTGCAGATAAAAGGTAGGAGTGATTAAATGGTGTCTTCAAAAGTTCATGGGAAGTTTATGGAGAAGCCATGTCTGCAAAGATACACTAAAGTTCTCCCTACTGTATCTTATCCTGGTTCCTGCTGTGCTTTCTGAACTGGCTTTGGATCAGGAGCTGTAATCTCTGAAGCTTTAAGTGCTAAACCCTGAAAAGCTCCAAGTTAGTGCTTCAGCCATGTGAGGTCTTTGCTATCACATGGATAATAGACATTCCCTTTTGCATTCCCTGAATAAAAAGTGAATCGACTAGAAGCATGTTTGAACTAAGCCACATCAGAGTTATCCTCTGAATTAAGGCTATATAATAGGTCCTTTAAAGCTAAATTTGTACAGAAAGGTCTGAACTTTTTGTTGTTAGTTCAGATATAATTCGACAGCTCTAGTTTTAGCACTATTAAATTTACAGTTTTATTTTATCTGAATGAATTGGAGTGTGGTTAACTTGTATGCAACTTTATATACCACTAAAATCTTCCATATGGAATTTAGATTAGATAAGGTTCCAGGAAATGAGAGTCTTAGATGTGAATGACTGTAAACATACTTTAAAGAGTTATACTGTAAGGATTAAATAACATTTAGAGTTAATTCTCCTGATTTTTTTTCTGTTACAGAACATAGCAAACAGTGTAATTCAAGTTCTAAATTTGGATGCAAATAATTATGATAATTTGCTGAGTCATAGTATTTAATGGGTTATGCTGCTTTACATGGTAGTGCACTGGATGGTGGTGTGCAAAAAAAGTCAGCAAAACAAGACTTTCTGACTGATAAAAGCCTACATTTTTGATAGCAAGTAATTGGTCCATGGTGCCTTCTTAGCACATCATGTCACGTTTTCTTGCCTCGGGGATATCACAAGATGGCTGAATATGGATAAACTAGGAAGACTGGCAAGCTGAAGCTATCATCTGATTTGTCTGACATTTCTGTGGCTAAAATAATCAAATCAAACTGTCCCATATCGTCTTGCTAAAGATCAAGAAAATAGTGAACTGTTTTCCCACTGTTCCCACCCACATTTGATATGTGTATGTACAGTGTTTGTAGAAACTTCTTCTCTGTGCCTCTCCTACTAGTCACTGACATCTAGAATAGAGTACAACTTCTCCAGAGTAGTTAATGAAATTGGGTTGTTTTTTTTTTTTTTGTATGCCTTAAAAACTCTTTAAAAATTCTTTTTCTTTCTCCTTCTCAGCATTGCCAGCAAGATTTTAGGATGTCTTCTCTCCCCTGGTAATCCCGTCAGTTTTGAGAAGTTTTTAAAAGATCTCTGAAGACTTGTTCTAATTCTTCTATCTTTTATGCCCTGTTGGTCATTGGTACATCATTCCTTAGGGGAAAAAAAAAAAAAAATCCAGACGGTTCATTGTGCATTTATCAGACCATTAAAATAACTAATAATGTGTAAAAAACAGTGAATGGGGGGTGTGGGAAGGGCTGGGATGTGGGATTAACTACAAAACAAAGTGAATTTCACTGCCGGGACTGATACATCTTTTGCAGATACTCTTAACTTGCTTTGAGGGGAAGGGATCATATAAAGTAGCCTTCCTCTGGGCTCCCATTCTGGTGCAGAGCTCATAAAAATCAATGGAAGTCTTTTCATCGCTCTGCTAATGAGTAATGCCTGCTATCTTGTAGGCACAGCCAGGTACACGCTGCTTATATTTCTGTTGCTATTACGTAGAGGTTATGGGACAATCAGAGCTGATATAAAAATTCTTAGCAGTAGTAGCAGCAGTCCTGTGCCGATATCCTTGGTGCTTCCACCACACATCAGCCCAGGGACTGGCAGTGATGGTTGTGTGAGGCTGCCAGGCTTCGCCCAGCCCTCAGCCCCTTCTCGAGCTGCTCATGCCATCAGCGACATGATTACTCCGGGGCTGGAAGGCACAGCTTGGCTGCGGAGTGGTGAAGTATAAAGGGAATTTAGGAATCAAATGGGGGTGGGACTTCCTCACATTTATATTAATTTATGCACTGCTGTGATATGAACGCCAAGTGTTTAGAAGGAATTAAATAGTTAACTTCAAAATCCTTTATGTGCTGAGCAATATCTAGAAAGTTTATAGCTGCAAGTAAGCAAAAGGTTTACTTACAAAATTGATTTATATGTTCATTTATGTTCTTGAATATTGAGAACAGGGAGGGAATTAGCAGTGTTGCATGAGCTGCACTAGCACATTTTTCACCTTATATGGAGAATTGCCTGCCACTTATCAAGCGGGCTTAGATGTGCTGTTATTGTCACATTCCTTAAAGTTGGAAGAAATCTTGTTTCTCTGACTAAAGATCCAGCTCATAAGCTTATTATTTTGTTGTTTGAATACTGTTTTTTCATCCAGGAATTGTTGGGATGGGCAGTGCTTCTTGAGAAAAATAACAGCGTGCACATTTTCGCTGCTGTGTTGTGGAGTTCATTCCTCAGCTCGGGTGGAGAATCATAGACGCTTGCAAGGGAAAATATGTTTCTGTTTGGAGTCATCTGGAGCTCCTCCTGGCTGGCTTCTCTGGTCCTGAAGAACACAACAGGAGGGAAGGTCCCGGGAAATGAAGGGAAAGACCTGCAAATCGTGTACACGTGGTATTTAAGGGGGTAGACCTCAGTTTTGTCTTTTCTTTATCCCTGTTAAAGTGGCTGGTATTTGAAACGTGTACTTGTTGAAAGGATTTGACGGACAGCTGTTGGCTGTGAAGTCATTGATCTGCCGGTGATTTGAGTGTGAGATGGAATAAGTGGAAACGTGGAAGTGGAGACAAATTGCTTGTTTAGCCATTGATATCCTGAACCACAGAAGCTGACAAAAGACTGAATACTTGAAAGATTAAGAAGGTGGCAGTTATCAAATTTCCTTTTATGATAATGTGCCATTGATGGTTGCATTCACTGAAATATTTGCATTTAAAAAGTGGGAGGTCAGGTCTGGTTTAGTGTAATTTCTTCAAATTAAAGAAGTGTAAGTTCTTCAAATTAAACTGCTTTCTATTTGAAATATTTCTGGGGTTGTGGCATTCAGTAGGGCAGTAAGTCTCACTGCTGCTTCTTGGTTTTTTTGGTACCGAGACTATTATAAGTTTTCTAGCATGTGCTGTGCCACTCTTGTGGCTTGAGTTTGTGTTGTGATTGAAGAGATTTTTTCTATGGTACAGCCTGGGAAATAAAATACTTCAAAAGGTAGTGATTAGGTGCAGTGGTTAGAAAACCTGGCTTAAAATTGCTGTTGCTGATTTCACTTTCATGCAGATCCAGAAGAGTTAACTGGAAAATGATACTCAGGTTTTTCTTTCTCCATAAAAGCAGTGTTGGCTGTATTTTTTTGAATAATAAGACGTAAGGAAGAATTCATGAGCCTAGTAACATTTAAAGCCAACAGAAACAAAAGGGTAGTTTATATGGCTAAATACTTTGAAAAACCAACATTTGAATCATTTAGCCAAATAGTTGCATTGAAGTATTCATGCAATTTTGAAAGGGTAGAGCAAAAGATACTGACTTTTATTTTTTGTTTTCTTGTTTGTGGTTTTACCGTTCTCCCCCTTTTATGGCTCACCAGAATAGTACCAGATTTCTTATCATGTATGGATATAAAAGAATTTAAACTACATATATTTATTTTTAGGACTCCACCCTTGGGCTTTGGATTTTGTGAACAGCTATTTTGGTAAATTTACATCTATATGTGGAAACTGGCAAATTGAATACTGTGCAAATCCACATTTTAAAAAAAGCAACTGCTATTATAGAAGTTAAATTATATCATAAGAAAGCCAAGTAAAAAAGATTGCATTTTTGTTTGCTGCTAAAGGAATGACCAATGCTTCCTGCTAGCTTTTGCACCCTGCAATTGGAGACTCTGGTGTACAAATGGTTTAAATAATGCTGGGGTTTGTGTCTGGTTGGCGCTGTATAATGCTGGGGCTGAGGTGACTTAAATATACAGTGTGGGCCAATCTCAAAACCCTTTCTCAGGCAGAACACCCATTGAAATCACATTTAAGTGTCGTCAGTGAAAGCTTTGCCAAACAAATCATTATGGATTTGACCCCAAAGTTATTACTACTAAATTTCATATGTAAGCCTTTCATTATAGTGTTTTTTAAGAATGGAGTACTTGAATGAATCCTGGAATTCATTATAAGTCTAAGTTTTTAACAGGATATCAGCCTTTTAAATTACATTTTCGTTACTAAAACCAGTTTCTTCCTCTTTGTTTCTTTCTTCTTTTTTTGATGCTCAGAACTTTTTTTGTGGCTCAGAATTATTTTACCTCAGGCAAGCAACCTACTGAGGTGTCTAAATTAGGAGCTTGGTCTTCCAGCCTCTCCATATGCACAGTGGAGAGGGTTATATCCAGAGGGGATTTTGCTCAATGCCATCTTTTGGATGTGACTCTATTATGCCCATGGGTGATGTAGGGTGCACTGATTTAGGAACCCAGAGGGATGTGGCTGGTTGGCAGAGGATCTCTGTGATTTATGATGTGAGTTGTATATAGATTGTTTCAAAATTCCTTTTTAGGAGTTAGCAGGTTAATTTTTTTGTTTGTCTTTGCTCCATGGATGATGGAGATTGGCAGTAGAGCTGTGTTCTTTAGTACAGAAAATCTCACATTGTTATGGGACTTTTTTGAGATCTTCAGTCTCTCTTGCTCTTTCATGTGCTTTGTGTCTTTGGCCTTGGTCCCCTTCTGAAGGCTGCAGGTTTCATTCAGATGGATTATGTGACCAGATGTCTGCAGTGCTTGGCTAATTGTAGCAGGACTGGCTGAACCAGGTGGTCCCTTCCTGGCCTCAGATCCCAAGAGAGGGATTTTCAGTACAGAATCTGGATGCTTCATACTTTATATAGCTAAAACTGCAGTAATCCAGCCTTCTCCTATTTAAAATACTGAAGGAACAACAAGAGAAAGGGCAGTCCATTAGGTTTTAAAGCTGTTTTAATGTCTTTTCACTTCCAACTGTGTTACACAGTGTTAGATATAAAAGATGGTCGATAGAGGTAGTAGGAGCACCCTTAAGCACGCCTCCATAATCTAACATCATATTTTCACCTGTGTTTACTTCTGGCCAGCCTTCAGTCATTCAGACAAAAAATTTCCAGAGTGTTTTTTCTGCTTCAGGCAGAAACCTCTTGGAAAGTTTTTCACCAGAAGAGCTCCAACTGTTTTTAAAAGAATGCATTACAGAAATTTAGAGAGATTTGTCAACTTTATTTAGCCAGTCATTCCTTCAAAGCATTGTTATACCTTCAGGGAGTAGAGGGGGGAGTCAGGGTGTTTTTTGCAGCCTGATGGAAATTAATACAGATCTACCAACCTGCCAAAGTTGGTGAAAATTGTTATCTGCACGTGCTCACAAGAGCATCTTAGAGCTTTGCTGATACAATCACTGAATACTCCCACTTTATAAAATGGGCTCCTGCCTCACCAGCCTCTGTCTGTGCCTGGGGTGATGATGATGATGGGTGGCACTGAACACCCAGCTGGGTAGGTCCCACTGCCTCTGCTTTGTTGGAGGAAAAGGTACCTGGATGTTTAATAGTCTTCCAAATTCATTAAAGCTTTATGCCAAGGCATACTTGAGGCAATAATTGAAAAATTACTACTTTGTTACTAGTCATCATTCATGCAGTTTCTTCCAATAAAGCTGAGAGAAGCTTTTGTAGTTCAGTTCTTATACTACTCTCAGGAGTGTTGGAGTTGAGAGGTGTGATGCCCGAAGTCTGGAAACAAGGTTCAAAAAAAACTTCTGTCTTTTTGTTACTTTAAAGGAGCAAGTGTTGGAATCATAACTTCCATAGAGGGGATGGATCTCTCTGCTTTGTTTAAAATCACCTAAGCATAAAAATACTACTGGGGGATTTTATGAAGGTTGCAATAAACCAACAAAACCCAAGAATCTAGTGTATGACATTTTCAAGTTGTTTAAGAAATCAGGATAACACAGGTTGATAACTTGAGTGTGATGGCAAGACTAATGTCGTATCTTACATATTCTCCAGGGTGGGAATGAAGTTGCTGATGTATCAGCATTGCTCCAGCCAGAGTCTAAAGGCTTCATAGAGTTTGAGTTACCTCCTCCCATTTTCTTGTTCTTTCACATTTATAAAGACACTGAGAACTCTTGCTTCTCCCTATCTCAAACCCTTTTAAAATATTCATCTTGCTCAGAAAACGCAAAATATTCTGCCTAGTGAGAAGTGCTTTAGATCTTTGCCTTCTCAGTCATGATCCCCAAGAGGCACTAGGAGCTTTTCTGGAAGGGAAAATTTATATTTGCTCAAGTAAAGTGGAAAGGAAGAGAGAAGCACTTGGCAGCCTCTAGTGTTGGCCAAGTTAGCAGGCCAAGAAGATCAGGATTGCAGCAAATAGGTAATTGTTTGCAGGGTATAAATGACTAGGTCATTCTTACGATCTTTCTGCTAATTTCTTGTGCTAACCCTGATAAAGAACAATATTTTACCATCCTTCAAACATGCATTCACATTTCACACTCAAAGGTCCATGTTGCCATGGATGTTCTTGCAGTATTTGTGATACACTATTCAGCATTTTTAACCTCTTGAGATCATTAGGATGGTGTGTAAAGATTTCCCTTAACACAATGACTGCCCATCTCAAACATGCTCCCAACAAAAATGCCACTAATTAAAACTTGTGTGAGTGGAAATGTCATCTTCATGAACTTCAGTCTCTATTTTGAAGAAAAACGTAAGGGTTGTTAGAACCCTTTTGTGAACTAAAACAATTAAGCAGTTCAAGACCTTGTATTATAAAACCTTAGATAAGAGTTAACCAATGTGACAAATTATAGGTTTGTCTGCCTGTCAGATGGAATTAATGTTCGGTGACCCAGGGAGTTTGGGTGCTGAGGTGAGAGGGAGGAGGTCCAGTGTTTCACTTTGTTTGTTTGTCTTGATGTGCTAAATTTTTTTCAAAACATTTAAACAAAAGAGAATTAATTTGGGTCACCGGAATATTTCAGGTTAATACTTTAGAGTTGTTTTCCCCCACCATTTCTGTTGCTTTTAATCAATTATAAATGTTCTGATGTAAATGCAGAATTAAAATAGTAGGCTATTTTCTTCTGCATGATGTAAGGTTCAAAAATTTATACCAGATGACTGTTCTGCAAGAAGGAAAAGAAAGTACTTGGGGTAATAAGAGGGTATTTTCTGAAGCATATTTTCCTGCATGTGATCTGTAAAATGTAGATGTCTAATTTTTAAATATGGTATCTATCACCAAATGTGAGTAATGAGCTGTTGATAATATTGGTAGCTTTACAGAAAATATGAGACTTGCCTTTCTCTATATGCAACTTTTTGCTGTTTTTTGTTAGCTTCATAGAGAATTTCACAGACATTCCCAGCTTTTTTCAGTTTTCAGTTCTTTTGAAGAGTTTCTTTTGGGAGGGGGGCAGGCTGTGGGAGGGATGGGGTTTCCTATGTTTGTAGGTTTTGTTATATTTTACTTTGGGTTAGTTGTTTGTTTTTTTTTGTTTTTGTTTTTTCTTTTTTGGCCCTGAACATTACCAGATATAGTGTGTCTTTCCTGGAGTGTTCAGCCTAAGCTCTGACAGAATAATGCCACTGTTGCTTTAAGCCCATAGTGTTGCTTTATATAGATCTGGCCTGATTTATAGTGTTGCTTTAAATAACAATAAGAGAGTTCATCTCCCTTTCAAAAAAGGTTTATGACTGATCTCTGCCTAGCTAGGAATGTTTATTTTTCTTAAGTTGCCTCACTGCAAAAATGTTTTGAAATTGAGAGTCCCAAGCTGGTGATGAGGTTTATTCATCCATCGCTTGTGCCCTATGCAGCTCTAATCCCTTTACCACTAGAAAGATGTGGTTTGTGATGGATCTCACATAGATCAGGCTCAAATCTCAATTTCTCTGTCCTTTCCTTATTGGTCATCCTCTTTTCAAAACTGTATCATTGAAGTGATCTATGGGTGTTGGCAAAACCATCAGAAGACTCAGTAAGATTCAGTTACTGTTCCTAGTCCTTTGCAATAACACAGACTTATTTTCTTTTCTCTGTAGCTGATGATGAAATAACTTTGAAATAAACAATTTGAGAAAAACCATTTCCACCACCATGGATAATGGCAGAAGGGGAAGGATTCACAGTGAATTGCTTCTGGAAGCTATTAAAATGGCATGCATCAGCTTTCTTAAAAATCTAAATTTTAAATGCAAATCTTAAAATGCAACATCAGCTTTCTTGCTTGACTTTTGCTGGAGCCATATATTGATTATATATTAAGTTGACATAGGTCGATTGAAAAATCCTTTCTAACCCTGTACCAGGAGTCTGTGGGGCTGTGTTGTATCCTGTGTGGTAGCTTGTACTTTGGAAGTGAATAAATAATGCCAAGTATGGGAAGAAGCATGCCCAGAAGAAGAGATTATATGAAGCATTAATTTAGGTAATTTAGGTAATATAGGTCACAGAAGGGAAAGCTCTGTTCTTCCCTTTCTGCCTAGCGTGGTTTTCTGGTCTGCCCCATGTCTGCCTTCCTAGTATCACTTTCTGGTGACCAAGAGAAGGATTAGGCTGCTCCTAAAGCTGAGTCACCAACTCTACCTGCCACTTTTCAGGAGACCTTCCTGAACAAAGTGAGACAGAGCAACAGGAGGATTAGTTGCTTGAAATCACCTGTGGCGTTTTTCACTCAACCTGTGGTAAGGAAATGGTATCTACCTTGGTCACAGGGCAGTGGACAAGGAGAAGGTCATGAGGTGGGAATGGTTTCTATTCAGGTGTAGAGACCAGGAGAGGATTTTCACAGAAAGAGCAAAGTTAGCCAGTCCTTGAGGCTGTTCAGAACACGTGCAGACAGAATTGTGGCTCCAAGGGCAGATGAAGCATGAGCTTTCCCAGACCAAGGACAGCATGAGTTATGGTGCAGAGCTACAGTCAAGGAAAGCTTACCTGCTTTTCAGGGCTAAAAGTCTCATGATCAGGTTGTAGACCAGCTAGTGGCTGGAGCAATTTTAGTGAGATCTTAAAAAAGATTAAGGAAACCTTTAAATAAAGTTTTCTCTTTGACTGTCTTCCTGGGTGGGGACACTGAAACAAGTGGCTGGCTGGGAGCATACCTGGTTTCAGCTGTGGTATGCACTTAATGCTGTGCACATTCCCATTGAGTATCAGTGTCATTCCTACTTCCTTGCCCGAGCCAACTAATTCAAGACTACAGGTCTTTGGCAGAGCTTTGCAAATGCATATTGAACCTCCAGGCTTGGTGTGTTTATTTTGTAAAATTACAATAATAAAAAAAAAAAAAAGGTAGAGTAATATGAAATTCAAGGCAAGAAAATGTGAGACTTTCTAAAGAATAAAGTAATAAAATAAATTAAAAATTATCTCAGAAGTTTAAGACAGAAAACTTGGTGTTTTGTTGTTGTGTTATGGGGTTTGCGCCTCCTTTTGAAGTTGAATAAAAAGGAAGGCAGTTTAATGCAGAACTGATTAATCTACAGTTCTCTTATGTTGACTGATCTGTGTTCAGTCACACCTTCTTCAGGTAACTCAAGTGCATTAATCAATGATCAACTTTCTAATTAAACTGCTGAGTAGAGAGAGGATTTGGAGAATGATCATTAGTTTTGTGTAGAATCAGTGTATCAAGGGAAATTAGTGTTAACAAGATGTTCCTTTTTCTCATATGATCAGTTAAAGGTCAGAACTTATGTTTGTATGTTGCCTCTGAAGTGAAAATCATCAAAAAACAAAAATTGAAAAAAAAATTCAAGTGCTTTCAGAAATACATTTTGAAAATAGCAAGAAAGGTGGGGAAATAAATACTTTGGATCATCCCAGACATACATAGCTGCTTGGCTGTGTTCTGCATCTGACAGAGCAGTTAGGGTAGATCCTGAAACTTGGCTTGGAATGGGAGATTTCCTGAAACAAACACCCAGGCACAGGGAAGTGAAGTCCAGCTTTCCTTTTGCAGACAGCTTCTGCCTTCTGGGCAGAGCTGCCTGCTCAGGCACTGCCCTGCCTTTGTGGGCAGGCTGAATGGATGTGCTCAGTCAATGGTCCCTTCCCAGGGACCAGAGGATTTGCTGCCCCTGAGCAGAGCTGAAGCTCAGTGTGTCACTGGGTAGCCTGGGCTCTCAGGAGTTGATTATATGCTGAATGTTCTCTGTTGTGTCCAGTGTGACTTGTGGTGCTTTTAGAGTTGTTCAGTGGGGCTGGAAAAGATGTGGGATTTTTGTTTGTTTATTTGTTTTCTGTAAGCAGGAGCAGCTTTCCAGCAGGATCTGCAGACCATCCCCAAATCTCTCTAGGGGAAAGGGGAGGGATGGCTACCCAAGAAAACCATGTGGAACAAGCTGATGAACTGCTGCAGAAAGCTGCAACAGCTGCCACAAGCTATTCACTGGTGGTTGGTTGGATATAGATGTCACACATGAAGTTAAAATCTCATCAGTGATTGACAAGGCAAGGTCTGGATGTATATCCTGTAGAGCTGTTTGCAGTGCATTTTATAGGAGGGTGCTGTGCTGTACTTGGTTTATCTACCAGTGGCTAACCCTGGGGGGAACCACATGAATAATAAGCGTCAGTTCTCTGCTCCCTTCTTGCCAGACCTGTTGAGGTTTGGTAGCAGCTCATACCTCCCTTTTGACACACGTGTACTGCAGCTCAGGAGGATGGAGGTGTCTGTAGAGCTGTCTTCGTGAATTGCTCAGTGCCTTGTCATTGTACACTGGCTTTAACCAGGGGCTATAGTTTTTAATGACGATGCCTGGCAACCCAGCAAAAAACCCCAAAAAATCCATCAGTCGGTGTTTGCTCCCTGCTTGTGCAGGCAGCATCTGCCGTGAGTTTGTACAGCCCTTCCCAGATCAGAGTTGAGGAACTACATCTGCGAATTAAGTGTTGCTATTGTGTGTATAATGTAGTTTACCCTTTGTTTACAGTAGAGCTGGAAGGGCCCATGGTAGCTTTGTACTAAGGACTTTGCTTCAGTGCCATGCCTGCTAGCCATTTGCTAGTGTTTATTTTTGTGTACCCTCCTGTTCAGCAGGAAAATGAAAATGTGAGTACAAGATGAATGACAAAGCAAGGTTGTTACCATAGCACATACTGCCTAATCTATGCTGTTAAGATTTTCACAGATATGCCTACCTGTCTGTTCTTAACTAAATGACAGAGCCTAGAGTGTTGTATATGCCATGCTTAGTGTATGGGATTTTTGACCTTGTTTCTTGGCAGGAGGCAAAAATCTCAGTCTGGGATGTGTGAGGCTTATGTGACTATTACTTTACTACAGCAGTTCTTTCTTTTTTAAGTACTACTTTATCTTTTTTTTTTTTTTGACACATGAAAGGTTTTTTTTTTTTTTTTTTAGATTTATTCCTTCAGAAGTGCTTTGCCCTTTGTAGAAGTTTAATGGGAATTGTTGGTATTAAAGACATTTTGGGGAAGGGAGAAAGAGAGGAGTGTTGTAAGCTGGTATGAGATGCCCATTTCCTCCTAGCCTGCTAGAAAAATATACCTGAGTGTGTAAAGGTGTGTATGTATGGAGCAATATTCTACCCTGTAGATATTTCTTATGTTAAGCCTTATTATTCAAGATTGTGCAGATCCAGAGAGATGGGTATTACAGATCTGGCAGAACATTGCTGGGAAGTTTGTATTTGCCATGGCAAACTTCCTTCAATATTTGATGGACTGCTTGTGGGGGAGCATTGTGACCTCCCTAAGAGGTAGCTTACTGGGAGTGCTGGAAGCACTTCAAAAAAATTGGCCCTCTACTCTGGCCAGGATGTTTTCTTCAAACAGAGCAGGGCATCATCTTTAATAAGTGTTCAAGTAAGACCTGACTGGCAGGGAGGGACTCTTGTGATACTTTGCCATAAATCAGTTCTTTTGTATCAAAAGTAGTATACCATCTGCCTGCTATAAATGTTGTGTTCTTGTTTCTGCCTGTTCCAATGCTGATAGAAATGTTTTAGCTGTACATTTACAAATCTGTGATTATTGAGTACTGTGAGATTACCCTGGCTGTATTAGATAACAGCTAGCTGCATTCCCCTATAGGTATGTGCCAGCAAAAATCCAGGAGGGTCAGGTTTGCCTGTGAGGGCAGAGTATAAGGTTCCATTGTTGAAATTACATGTAAATCCTGACATGGATCTTACATTTAGCTTTGTACTAGGTGTCACTCCATGCCTATCAAACCATTAGTAAAGAAACCATGTCTGAAGATCTGGAAATGTGGTTCCAGCCAGAAGGGAAAATGCTCAAGCAGTACTCTTCAGTGAGGTGGAGCATGGGAAGAAAAAGGGCACTTTTCAGTTCAGGGGTGTTGCAGATGAGAGAGCGAGCTATTGCCACAGGTTTTGAGCCTTAGTTGCTGGTGCTCAGGACTGAACCCTATGGTGAAGGAAGCCCTGTGTGGCTTTGAGGAGTGGAGCCATGCTGTGCCATTGTGTAGAAAAAGGAAGTATGACAAAAAATAAAGCTCAGGCATGGTAGCAGTGCTATGAACTTTTGGAAAAGACGGTACCTGTGACGCATGGATCATGGCAGCGTTATCTGAATGCCATAACCATGGCGCTTGCAGCCTTGTCTGGCAGCTCGTGGATCTGTGTCTCTTACAGCTATGATTAGGAGGGCTTTGGTGGTCTGAGCTCTAAATGTTCTGTGTAGATAGATACACCTTTCCCCACTAGCAAAGCAGGTCTGTGTATTTGGAGCTTAACAAGTAGGGGTTTTATTGTGTAACAACTAAGAATTTAGTTGCATTGAATTAGTTGCATTTTATTACTCACATTTCCTCTTGGGCGTAACTTGCAGCCTGATGCTGCTTCTACTTTGCTGGCCTCCTGTTAATTTGTCCATTTTGTGTGGTGGTTTTGCAGCTTGTAGTATTTGCTATTTTGTATTTTATTTTAATGGAATGGCCTTTATTTTCAGTGAAGTCTGTTTAGGACTTTGCTCTAATTTCACTGCCTTTGGAAGCATGAGTATGATAAAATTCTTGTGTTAGTTTTAATTATGTTTTATGTCAGCTTAACCATTTTAGATATCAGGATATTTTTATGACAAGGTGCTTTGTGCTGTGAAGAAGCTGTTTAAAATCAGCTGTGCCAATTTGAACATCAGAGAAAATATTATAATACAGTCTGACACTTTGCAGAATGAAAATGACAGGCTTTGTGGAGCATGAAGTTCTCCTTGCCAGCTTTTAGAAGCTCAGTTAGTCACTCTACTTGTTCAGTGCACATACACTGAGGATGGCTGGTGTCTGTCTTAACATTTTCAGGTGATGTGGGCAAAGGAGCAGCTGATCGTTCCACATCAGTCTCCTTAAAAGCAGTGGTTGGCTTTTCAGAGCCTGGCTTGGTTGGTGCAAGAGAATTTCCATGGGAGATCTTTGTACCTGATGTGCAGATATTTTGTAGAAGTCCTGGCTGGGATTTGATAGCTTTAAATATGAACATATGGAAACAGGCAATCCTATTATGGTGCAGGCATAGTCTGTGGTTAGGGCCACCACAGTAGAAAAGGGACTGTGATGGTGCTGGCCTATTTCAAGCCACCTTTCCTGGTTCAGTGTTTCCTAGATGGAAACCTGGAGAGCTTAACAACAGCTCTTCTCAAAGTACGTGGTTGTAATGTGTTGTTTTACTGGTTTCTATTTTCCATTTGTACACAAAAAGAAGCTTTTAGCTGTGAGCAGTCAGTGCAGAATGCATAAGCGTGGTATGAATCAAGTGATGTTTCTACATGTTTTTTTTTACATGAGAGCTGTTGGCTTGTTCATAGGAGAAATTAATGATGTAGTTGGCAGCGGTTCAGAACAAACCTTATTTCTACTTTCTGTATCTAGGGATACAAGTGTTAACAAAACAATTTTTGTTTTTCAGATTGCCAGTGATACAAAAATAGGGACTTCCAGCAAGAAGTTCTTCAGCTTGTGAAGCCACAAGGACACTTCAGCCCCTTTCTGTGCTTTCACTCATGATGTGGAGGGAAACAAGACATTTAGAGAGCAAATGAGTTATGCAAGGTTTGTTCGGGTTTTTTTGTTGGTTTGTTTATTTCCGAGTGAGTAAATTGCATTATGAAACATTATAGGCAAAGAGCCAGATAGAACCATGTTAAAATTTGTTTTAGTCCCTAGATCTTAATGTCTCTTATTGGTTGGGTGTTTTTGAGGCTTTAGAATCAACCAATAGAGAACATCAGCACAGGGAGAAATGTAGGCTGCGTGAACTGTTTCTTTCAAGGCATTAATCCAAATATTAATGCTTGTGACTTCAAAATAGATTGTATTTACAAAACTTCAGTCAGACAAGCCTCCAAATCTGTAAACAGCAGAGATACAGTTTTCTATACTTAGCAGGGAAAGGGAGGGGTTTAGACTTTTTTCTACTTAGCTCACAAGAGCATTATGATGTGGTAAATTTATCAGAGAGGGAATGGATGAGCAGTTTCTGGTGTAGAGTGCATTGCTCCAGAATTAGAAAATTATGAGCAAAGAGAGCCCTACTCCTCACGTCTTACCTAAAGGAGAGAGTGGCAGAGATCATCAGATGTCTGTTTGCTGTAGTTAGAAATGTTGTGAATGGCACAAGAGAGGGAGAGGTGCTTTGGTTGAGGGTTTGAAAGATCTGGTGCAACTGAGCTTATGACAGGACAAGTTTCCTCCATCCTGTTTAGTTTTGTCATCTGAGATAATTGTTTAGAGTTGTTTTAGAGATTTTAAAAGACTTAATAATGATGTTTTGTAAACAGGTGATGAGAGTATTTATTCAATTTTCATTATTTTTAATTGCTTCAGCAGTTTGCTGTTACTAACAGAATAAACTTGACATGGTTGTCAATACTGTGCTATCTACTACACCGTGTATGCTACTAGTTTTTAGTTTTCAAAAAATCCAGACTTTGTTTGGACTTTGTAGCAGGAATCCACTGCACAACCCAACAAGGGCGCCTTTTAGGCAGTTAAGGCCTATGGGCAATTTGGACATCACAGGGAAGGAAAATGGTTAGACCTCAACACATCCTGTTCATTCTCATTCTCCAGGAGTTTGTCCAAGATGATCACATCCACTGGCAAGGGATGCAGTTCTAGAGGGATTCTGTCTCATTTCTTGCTAGGACAGAATTGTTCTTCTTTCCTGACAAATTTTGGGGCAAAATTGTGCTGAATAAACAAGGGGAATCTGTTGCAGTTACGGGGTTTTCCCCCCATTGATGGACAAATACCGGGCACGTGAATATTAGACCCAATTGTTAGATATTATTAAACACTTAAAACTTAATACCTGTGTGCTCAGTTTACTTTGTAACCCACTCATCTCTTTTAAAATCAGTTCATAATGGAGCATTGCTACATTTAGTAACAACTTAGAGTTTTGCCATATGCAAGGGATTTAGGGCACTGCTGCTACGAAATAAATATGCACCAACTCTGCATATGCTGTTGTTTGGCTAGTAGAGTATTTGGCCCATCCTTCTCTAAAACAGGCTATTTTAAATACTAGCTTAAACATTCAGGATATATTATAAAATTAAAATGGATTTGGAGGTGTGGTCAGTGTTCTGAGCATGATTGCAACAGGTCTAGAAAATCTTCTGAATTCTGGAGATTCCCTCCTCAAAAAGGCAAAGTAATACAAAGAAACAATTCAAAAAGAGTAAATTTCTAATTGATTTTGATAAAAGGACAGCTGTGAAACGGTGCCATTGATTGATACAATTAGACTTACTATTCCAGTGTGTTGTGCCATTCTTTATTGCCATAGGTTAAAAGTGTCACTTAGATGTTATGCACTGCAGCACTCATAAAAGGCCAAATTTGCTGCATTAGTCAATCTGTTGGGGGCTTGTGGGGTTTTTTGGGGGTGTTTTTTGTTTGATTGGTTTTCTTTAACCTGTATTGATAAAAGGAAGTATTGAATCTTATTCTAGAATTTAATGACACTACTGTCTGTTGGGGTGTCTGTTCTCACAACAATTGGTGTTTTTTACCATGTTTCAGTGCTTTGGGAGGGATGCACTGTTTATTCCCTTGCAAGTTCTTAAGCTTTTTAGCAGTCAGTATGTTTTGTTTCATTTTGCCCACATGCAGCTTCCCAAAAAGCAGTGACAACTCAGCATGAGCTTGTCAGGGGCAGAAGGTGAATTTGTGAACCACGTGAAGGCATGAAGGAGAAAATTACGGCATACAGATTCTAATGATAAACACACCAAAAGCATCCTAAAATTATAAAGCCGTGTGGTGCATTAAAGCTCTAATTTGCATTTTGGCTAAGGCGTAGCTGCATTTTTGGACTATCCCTTTAATTTGGTTCTTTTAATTACCTGCTGATGAGTTCCTGTGGTGGAAGCAGCAGGAGCTGTGCCTGCAGCAGTTTCCTGGCATAGTGGTTTTTATCAGACAGAGCAATGGGATTCCTAAGGTTACTTTGAAATCTGGGGTCTCCTGCTGTAAACCAGCAGACTGATACAAACGGGAATCTAATTAAAAAGTCAAAGATATTGAATAAAGCTCACAAATGCCATCTGTTCAGCTTTTCAACCTGAAATTACACTGTGAATTGCAATAACAAGTTTGATTGTTCCTACATTTTTGTAGTTGAATTTTGTTACAGCAGCCACCCATACAGGCAGAGTTGTGCAGTCTCTGTTAGTGTCAGTAACTGCTTGGGCCTCTTGAAGTATTCCAGCAAAGTATGTTTGGATGACAGTGCTGGATTAAAACTTAATCTCATGAGGAAAGCATTGATAGCCTTGCACTGATTTACTAGCCTAGAGAATGCCTGGAAAGGGGCAGCACCCTTTCTGTAGACTTTTGCAACAAATTGTTCCCAGGTTAGTGTAATTAAAGCAAGGCCTTGTTATTTATCTCCTTTGCTAAAGCACGGCCTTTTTATTTATCTCCTTTGCAAGTGAAAGTGTTTCTCCTGTGGTTGGTTGAAGGAGAAAATGCCAAACAAGTTTGTAGAATAAGGAGGGAAAAAAATTCCACCAAGTTTGTGATCGAATGATTGGGAAGCAAATCAAATGTGAAAAGATGACCTACCAGTGTCTTGATGAAAACTATGGAATGGAGTAATTTTTGAAAACTCTTTCAATAATATATCATGTTGGTACCAACAGCATGCATTCAGCCTTCATACAAAAATGAAATGGAGACATTGCAAAAAGAGACTTTGTGGCTATTTGGACAAGCTCCTGTGCCTGTTCATGTGTAATATACAAGAGAGAATGTTCAAAACAGTCTGAGGAAGCAGAAAAAAATGTTTGTGTACTGATAGAAGTCTTGTGGCCTGCTGTTAAGACCTGTATCCAGGGAACAATTTCTTATTGACAGACAACAGTGGATAAACTCACTAATTTACTAAGAAACTGATTTCCTAAGAAGATCAATCTGCTGTATGCATTTTTGCAGTATTACATCATAATAAATATATAAGGCCCTAAAGGCTTCAAGGTAAGATCTCCAAAGCTATCTATCTGAAGTTACTGTCTACCCTTATTTCCTAGTTGTACATTGCTTTCCCTGTTTCCTTGGTGTTGTGTGTCACAACCTTGTGCACCATAGCCTACATATGCCCGTGCACATCCGCAGCTGCTCTACACCATCAGCGAGGATCACCAACCTTACCAAAGATGGCATTAAGAAGTTAGGCATGCCTGACAAAGTTTAAGGGTGCTAACCTCCATCACAGGGCAGCTCTCCCTGTTACGTGTGTTCAGTTTGACACCTCTGTGCGCTGGCACTGCTGACAGAGGGCTGGGTTGGAATGATCAAAGTGTCACCTTTTTCCTGTGGAGCTGTTGGGACCATGGTCCATGGTGCCATGGGAGGGGGAACACTATTTCCCAGGGGATGACACAGGGTGCTGACCTGTGACCCCACTGTCATAGTTAGCAGTGTGCCTGCTCTCACTCTGCAGCAGTGAGCTGTAGCTCAAGCATCATTCTGGAGAGCCCATCCTCCCCTGCTGTAACATGAGGTGACAGGGGCAAGGTGTGTGTTGGTAGTGCAGCTGATATACAGAGAGCATTACCTCAGGTTTTTCCTGGTCTGTATGGCCAGGCCTTCAGTAGAAACATTGGTGCTCTGTGTGTGAGCACGGGAGCAGAAGGAGTATTTGTGTTTATATTACTCTGAGAGGCATTTTACTGAGGTCACTGTTGGTCTGCATAGATGCTTGTTCTTTCACCTGAGCCTTAGCACTGTCATCAACAATCTGTGGACATCCTTGCTCTGTGTTCTCACAGCTGCTGCTCTTTGTCTACTTAGAGATGTCCATCCCTGATTGAGGATGCCCTCTCATTTGTGCTCCACCATTCCTGTGTCCTGGGAGATCTTACAATGTGATCTACTGGTGTATTGTCTTCTACCCTGATATATCAGAGGTCTCTTTTTCTTACTTTAAATGATGAATTTAATATTCCCTGCAATTGCCAGCTGAATTTGCATATAGAGTAGTTTCTTGAAAACCACGTTACACTTTCATATTGGAGAATGACATTTTAAAATCAATGACTGTGTAATACAGGATAATATTAAATAGGATAGCAAAATGATCTTGGAAATTGAAGATCCAGAAAAGAAAATCATGGGTAGTGGATATTGAGAATCTTCACTTCAAAATTGAGTCAGTATTTCTTAGCATGCTTATGCCTTGCAAAGCTTAAATGTCTTATAAGAGCATTGTGGCCAGTATTAAAAAGAAATTTACAGATAATCTTATTGCTCTAAAGGATAACATTTAAGAAAACATTGCCTCTTTGTATTTGCTGTTGCAAGCAAGCTTGGTGCTTAATCCAGTGCAAATGTTACATGCATTTATGTGAACTGAAATTCTAATTACTGTTCTGCCTGCCTGTTGTTGGCAAGAAAAAATAATTATTGATTGAATTGAATAGAACAGGTGTACCAAATTTGAAGTTTTTATAAACCTAGTTTAAAATACTTTTTATTTTTTAGAAAGAAAAGTACAATGCATAATAATTCACTAGTACTGGAGTTTACTGCAATTCCTTGTAGTGATGCTATTCTGGTAGCTATTCCTACAGTATTGCAGAAATTGGTTTTCAGGTGGCTGGGCCACTAAATGTTGCCTCAACTTATACTTTGTGGCTTTATGTGAAAGCTCTGCTCTTCATACATGGATACAGCTGCTGTTTAAGTTGCCCAGAGTGGGTAGTCTGTCTATAAATTGTCACTGGAGTCCAGTGTCTCATAAAAGATATTTGGCCTTTAGGTATGTTTCTTACGTTGGACTTATCGAGCCAGTTGATTTCCAGAAGTGCTGTTCTTTGAAGCCACTGCAGCATATCTGAAGAGGTGACAATATAGTTGCAAAACACCCTTTGACTTGGGACCAGAGCCAAATGGTGCCACCCACTCTCCTGCAGGATCCCTTGCACACTGATCACTGAGGAACTTACCTTAAAAAAACCCAACCAACCAACCAAAAAACCACCAAGACCACCCTAGTTCTAGGAAGTGCAGTGCTCTTGGCTGGGTCACTGCAAAACTGGGTTTTAATGTTGTGGATCTTTTCCTGCATTGTTAAAATGCAACTGGCGCAAGAGCTGCTGCATTGTGTTTTGCTGGGCATGAAACAGTGGGAAGGGCAATGTCCAGAGCTTTGTCACAGGGAGTGATAAATCAACTACCTAGGCACTGAACCTTCAGCTTGTTGGCATAGCACGGGGAGGGGCAGAAATTGCATGGTTGAAGACATCAGAAGGAGTGATTAAAGCAATCTTATTTATTGTTTTAGTTTTCTAGCGCCAAGCCTTTTCTGTTTTCTTAGTTGGCACAATGGATGAAATTCTGTTGATGTTAGCAGGAAGTTTGACATCAGCTTTAATGGGACCAAGATTTCACCCACAGTGTTTTAAGGTAGTTTGAGTGTTAATGTAGCATTTGTGTATTTTTCAATTCCTTGATTTGTAGGCAGTAGCCTAAGGATTAGGTATCTTTCTTCAGTTACCTTACGAAAATAATATTTATTTTTGCAGTGGGAAGTTTCATGTAATTACATCAAATTTTATACTGATTTTTCTCAAAACTTCCTAACTTCCTTTTTTTTTTTTTTTTTTTAAATGGTGTACAGGAAAGGTCATTTTTACTGGCAGACTAACTAACTTAAGAGAAAAATTAACAGTATCTTGACTTAAGTTATACAGTCATAAAACAGGTATTATTTATGAATAATGAAAACTTTTGAGGAAAACATCTGTCTGAATAAAAAAAGTGTTATGGAATGACATGGATGTTCTCCTGATTGCAGCCTTGAAACAGCTCTGCTAATTCCTTTAGTGGATAAGAAAAAGAATTACAATAAATAATTACATTTAAAGTCAGTGTAATCTGCTTGTGTAGACCCCTGTGTATTCAAATTAGCGTAGAATAGTTCTGCTCAATTTTCCATAGAAAATAATGTTCTATGGATGCCTCATAGATTCTTAGCCTATGACACCAATGTCAGATGTTTTTTTAATACATTGTATGTGACTTTCATATATATAATTTTCCATTAAAAGGCTGTATCATTAAGGGTAGGTGGGAATAGTAGAATATTGAATAATAATGAAATAGTATGCTGAGCTATTTCTTCATTTTCTGGCTATTTTTAACTGGTAAAATTTACTTGGATAGAAAGCAGTTTTCTACACTGTGCATTCAGTTAAACCCTCATGAGGTATGTCCTAGCATTCCCTTAATAAAATTCATGTTAAAATGTTATTGAGTTCATCTGGTTTCCAGGATGTGGTCTTCTGTTGCACATTGGCAAACCTGACTGAAACACAATTATTTCTTTGCATCTGTTGATATTTTTCTGTAACCTGAATTAATAAGTGCTGTTGAGGACAGGAACTGAATTTTTACTCTATCCATTACCTGACACAATTTCAGCTTGTGGGAAGGGAACAGATGCTTTTGAGCCTTAGCAGAATAACACATGCTAACAGGATGTTATGTGAATTGTGCTAGGGTTAGTTCATAGAATCACAGAATGATGGAAGTGTTTTGGTTGAAAGAGACCTTTAGGGATCACCCTTAAATGTCTGCCCCTCTGCGCTGAGCAGGGACATCCTCAACTAGAGTAAATTGCTCAGAGCTCTGCCCAAGCCTGGCCTTGAACGTTGCCAGGGATGGGGCATCTACCACTGCTCTGGGCAATCCAGTGTTTCACCACAATCATACAGAAAATTTCCTCCTTATATCTAGCCTGAATCTGTCCTTTAGGTTAGAACAAATAGCCCTTGTCCTGTCAGTGCAGGACCTGCTAAAGTCTGTTTTCATTTTTATATAAGCCTCCGATCATGGGGGAGGAAGAAGAGAAAACTTCGGCATGAGGCTCACTGCAACTTTGCCTCCATATGACCTTTTCCCCAGCCATTACGTGAGCCTTCACCACATATTAATCTTCAGTTTTCTTGTTTTCACAGCCGTTGCAGGCCTCCCCCATCTGTCCATACCCACCGTAGATGAACCATGGCGGGACTGAGCAGCTAGTACCCAATAAAGCATATTTCCAGGTCACAAATAACCAACTATTCCATACCTTGTTGCCTCGTTCATCCTTTTCTCCTCTTGAGACCCAGAAGCCTGGGAAGAGGGAAACCTTTTTGGTGCTTGTTCATTCCTTGCGTCAGCAGCATCTGGGTTGTTTCAGGAGCTCAGCAGATTGCAGTCCTAGAGCTTAGGAAATGATTGTAAGATGTCTGTGTTGGTTTATTTCCTGTGTGTCATTTCCTGTGATATTTCTACAGAATAGCCCTTTCTGTTGCACAGACATAAATCACCTGTGCCATAATTATTCCATAGAAAATGGAGCACTGTGTTACCCACGCAGTGAGGCTGTAGTGCTGTCTACTAATGCTATTAAATATGCTTTATATAGTGGTAGATTTCTGGAAAATCAAGAGTGAGATCCTGTGGGAGTAACACAATAAGAAATTTATGGACATTTGTGTTTTATTTTGTGATAACTCTATGTGCATTTCTCTCTTTTGAAACACTTTTGGAACAAGTTGAATTTTTAGCTAACGTATGTATTCTCTAGCTTTTACATGCTGTCATTTCTTTACTGTTGCCTTTGTCCTCACCAGGATATTTTTCATTTCTTCTTAATATAATGTGAAATTAGATCAAAGTATTAGCAAATAGCACACGATTGGCTGTATACCCTGTATCTCAGACTCCTCAGTATTTATCCAGACTATATATAGCTGATTGATTAAAGTGGTTTCAGGTTTTGTGCAAGTCAAGAAGCTATTTATGTGTGTTGGAATAAAAGCCATAGTGTTGAACAAAGTTTTGATTATTCCCAGAAGTTGGAAATAAAAAGGTATTTGATTTCCAAAACTTCTGTAGAATCAGTAAAGAAAGATGTATAGTAAAATCCAGGAGATGAAGGGTGGGTTTCCTAAGTTCCTTGGACTTCATGGGGAAAAACAGAGAGAATGACAATATTTTAAAAATTAATATATTGTGAGGCCAGAAGTGATCACTGTGATAGTCTAGTTTGATTTCCTGAATAATACAGATTGTGTGACCAATTTCTTTTCTTTCTAAAGAAAATTAGTTGAGTATTTTTGTTAAAAAACAAACAAACAAACAAAAAAACTTCAGTCCTTTATAGACTGCTTCATGATTGTTGTATTTCTGCAATTCCCCCCAAACCTAGTTTCTGCTGCTGTTGGTCAGTGCTGGAGGCTGGCTTTCCTAACGGGACCAGTGTGTCCCCTTCCAAGTTCACAAGCAGAATGTGATGAAATAAGCAATATACGGTACTTTACCAGCTTCTGCTTCTCTGTGTGTGTTTTGACAGACAATGAACCCCTTGAAATCCTTTCCTGCTGAAATAATTATGCAGCCTATAAGAGAAGATGCAGCAATAGTGCTTAGAGGAGCTGAGCCCTATCCTCACCTTGGCCATCATTCTGCCTGGAGAAGCACTCTTGTCCATGCACCCATCTCTCTTCTCTTTGTCTTTCCCCCTGCCTTTGACTGGGAATAACCATACCAGCACAGCAGTTCTGGGTTTGTAAATGAAAACTCCCATTTGTTATGATAATATGCCCTATGTGATTGTTTGGATGTACCTTGCCAGGCAGTAGCAGGTGGCATTCTGCAGTATATAGCCTGATTTTTTAACTAGTTACCATAGCAGAAAACCATACTAATTTCCCTAGACAAAGTCTTGGCATCTCTGAACACTGTGAGTGGGGATCAGCACTAAAGTGATCTGGGTCAGCACTCATCCACTGCTTTTTTTTGTTCTTTCTCCCTCTGACCTTGGCAACTCTGAAGAAGATTTGCCCTCCTGGGACAGGGATGCCAATCTGATTGTATTGCTGAGTGTTGCCTCCTGCAACAAATGGTTGGGGTTATTAGCATCCTGGAGAGCCATTTCACTGGTTAAAATGTTGTGAAATTTTAATACCGAGGTTTTATAACTGAAAGGATTTGGAAACCTTAGTTACAGAGTCACTCTTCTGTCTAGACTGTGGAAAGAAAAGAGTGAGTGTTACACTGTGAAGTGGTAGCTTAGTTTTTGGCAAGAAGTAACAAAATGTCCGAAGAAAACTGTCTTTGTCATGAAGATCAGTTCATATATAAATGTGCAACTGTACTGTCAGCTAGTGGATGTTCATTCCAAACACTTCTACGAGGAGTGTATGGAAAATTTATACTATGGATTTTCCCAAAATGTAGTCTAGATCTGAGAAGGCTATTTTAAAGCAAATACAATATTAAAAAGTTTCAAAGCCATTAGTTTTAAACTGTGCATTATTTATAGGGAAAATATTGCTTTTGCCTACATCATGTAAAAATTAATCCAACCTGCTGACACTTGGAACAATAATTTTTTGTTTCAATTTGGCACAGAGTGTTACTGGAGGCTTTTAGCACCATTGTAAGGGATAATGAGGTCATTTTCCTGCCACATAGCAATTTTTTGCTATTTTGTCTGTATATGTAACCTTCCTAAGGTAGCTTGGCCTTGGCTGTCCTTATGCTTAGAAAGCTTTCCATGACATCTATACAAAAGTTTCCTCAGTGAAAATCAAGCTGATTTATTTCTCATGTATTCTTGATGAGGCTGGCCAACAGCTGATCCAAAATCTTTATACAAGCCTTTTATATACTGAAAGAATATTCTGCATTCCATTTTTGTTCTCTTTTTCAAAGAAGTTTGTCCTTCCTTTTTTATTTCTTCAAAGTGTCTTATGTGTTTTTAACTAACTGGACAAAGTAATTCTGTAAAAGTTCTAACAATATTGATGAAAGAATTATTGTATTTGAACATTCTAACAAATGAAAGAATATTTTTGTTTAAAAATTGCTGACTCATACTGTTCAGTGGCTGTGCTTCTTTAGTTGTAGTGTCATTCCTACTTTCCTCATGTGTTCCTGAAAAAAAAAAATACTAAAATGAAAAAAACCTAACACAAAAGTTATGATTTACATGAGAAGAAATGTAAAGTAATTGCTGCTTATTTAAGGAAACTGTTTGATCCACTCTCAAAGCTCATTATTTTTTTCCATACCTGCTGTCATCATTATGTTTTATTCTGTGACTTATTTGTAAGGCATGCTTTTCAGCCAAATAGAAAAATGTGGACTTTTTTTTGCTTCACAGTTGCACCAATGTGAAAAATACAGGATGGAGCTGTTGTTTTTCTGGTAAAGATCAAGAATGTGCCACATGTTCAGAGGACCTTCTCACTTAAAATCAGCAACTTAATGTGTAAATACAGAGTGGGGATATTGCTGGCTAAAGAAAGGAAGATGGTAAATGGATGAAGTTACAAGAAGTTGTAATGCATTATCTATTTAATTGGATGCTGGGGCTTACATTTCTGTACCAGACTTCTACAAATCAAATCTCCCACCTTGCACTTTTGAGGAGGAGAGTGTGGCTTTAGGACACTGTGCTGCTGTAGAATTTCCACATGAAAATGCATTCAGAGGTTTTTGGATAAGATAATAAAGAAGAGCGTTTGGAGACAGGCTGTGCAGTACTGGGTGTGTCTGGGAGCAGCAGTGGTCCCGGGTGGGGTTCCTGTTGGAGCTGCAGCCGGTGCCAGGGCCTGCCTGGGTCACCAGATAGCAGCCAGGAGCCATTGGAGCATATGCAGGAAGGGGGTTCCCTCCCAGCTTTACCCCTCTGGTGCTGGCATCTGCTGGAGCACCTGTTGGAGGAGCTGGCTGGTGGGAAGATAGCTCTCTTTGGAAAGTGTTGTGTCCAAATACACAAAGAGTTGTCCTTTGAGTGAGCTACTCTTAATATCCTTAGAAAAGGCTGTGGCCTTCTCCCAAGTTCAAATCTTTGAAATGTTTGCAGAAGGGTCTGCTGCTAGGAGGACAGGCAGCACCTTGCTCTGTTCTCCTGTATGACACAGTTGCATGATGGTGTGCATCACCTCCAGAGTTCCTCTGCTCCTCTCAGCTAGTGGTTAGGACATGTTTATACTTGTCCTCTCGATTTTCAAGGTGGCAAACACCCACCAACTTGGGTGTCTTGAGTGCATTTAGCCTAGGAGACTTTCTAAAGCAGGGAGGCAGCTAGCTACAAATGACTTAGTTGTAGGGGAAAACTGATATTGACTTATTGTCTGATTTCAGAGTATCAGTGCTCCATAATAACTAGTTTATATTAATGCCGCTTTTTGTTTTCTTTAATAAACTGTTAGAGTGGAAGAAAACCTAGCTGTTCAAAGGCTGCTCCAAGGTAGTCTTGATGCCATGGCACAAGTGGAATAAAAAAATGGAACAGAAGTCCAAGTTTCACTAGTGGGGATGGGCAGAGGAACTTGGCAGTCCAAGGATGTGAGTGGGAGAAAGCAGGATAAACCTGCAGGATGGCAGCACAGCCATCTGTCTGTCTCCTAGGCATGGACCCAGGACATCCTCAGCTCTCCTTGTCCAGGAGATTGGTAGCAGGCAGCTATAGCAGACAACATTGTACATCTCCTAAGGGCCAGGTCACACAAACTGTGAGAGTGATGCAGTGAAATAAGGGAGTGGGGGGAGTGAGGCAGGTGTGATGGCTGGGCACGTGCAACAGAGCAGCTTCCCTTTGACAGAATCTGACCCCATGTGCAGCTCATGTTCCTGAGCATCCAGCTTCGAAATAGTCCCTGCAGTTCTAGAAAGCCACTCCAGGTGAAGCAAGTGGGGCATGACCTGACCTGCCTCTCGTGAAGAACTGGATGGGTTTTGGGGACTCGTTATTGGGCTGCAGTCAGAGCAGGAACAGGTAGCTGGGGAGTGGGGTGTATAGCAGTAGTTGTGTAGCAGATAAAATTTGTGATGTTGGTGTGAGAATAATGGAAGATAGGAAGAAGAGAAGTAATGGAAAAAAATAGCTAGAAAAAGAATATGGGAAGCACAGGAAAGAAAATAAACATACGGTGTAATTTAGGTTTTGTAATTTTGTAATTACTTGGTGAGAAAAAGGTAACTGAGGTTTGTCTCTGAATGAGAGACAGTTCTTGTGTGTAATTTGTACAGCTTGATGGCACCCCCTCGTTGCTCAGGTTGTAAATACCTACCTGAATTGCTGCACCAGATTATGTCCATGAGGTATAGAAGCTATTTGAATTTTCAATTAGGCTTTTTCTTACAAAAAGGTAGCTTTTGTGTAGTAATGCCTGTATACAGATGTATCTTATCTTCTTGGAAAAGGAAATAGCAAACTTATTTCAAGGCAGACAGGATGCACTTATCTGGTGCTGTACTTTTTTCAATTACTGCAAGATGTACAACTTGTCACTAAAGGGGAAAGGCTTATTTTCAGAAAAAAAGCAGTTGAAAATGTCAATGAGTTATTTGAAAACCAACAAACCTGAAACAACCACGTAGAATAGATTGTATCTCGTATTTTCATGGCAAGAGAGGAGGCATGTGTATGTTCTGAATGCAGGAAGAGAGCAGTTAATATGAGCAGCCTGCTATCTCTGACATTTACTGAAAAGGGGGTGAATTGGGCTCTGAAATACCTGGGTCCTTCCGCTAACGGCAGGAACTTGGAGTTCTGGTTAATTTACTAAGTTAGCTCTGATCATACAATGTGAATCCCACCCTCTTCTTGCCTGTTGCTGTAGGTGCCCAGCACACAAGAGCCATCTGGTGGGTGCCCAGGCAGCGCTTCTGCAAGGTTTGGATTGTGTGGCAGAGCTGCTGTCTCTTGAGTAGGAGTGAATACTGGCTCTTGTGCACTATTTAGTTGCTTAACAGATGGAGTCAAAATGGCATCTCAGGCTGACTTCTCCATGGTTGTTTATGGCTTGTAGCGGTTTCAGGAAACGCTGCACTACTAATGTTGCTGAAATTCTTGGATAATGCCATTTCCGTCACTTCAGGACCATTGTTCTGGTGTGTGAAGGGCTGCAAAGCATTTGTCTGATGCAGGAACTGCACAGAAATGGTGCTTAGATGTAGTGGATTTGGTTTTTTTTTTTTTTAAGCTTTAGTTTCTTACGATTTTTTGCTTTGAGATCTATCACTCTGTACTTGTTACAGGGCTTAACCAGTAGAGTTTAATCAAGGCTTTTGGTTAACAGAGATCTTTTTTTCTTTAAGAAGTTTGAAAATTACCAAGGTGTCATCTTCCAATGGGTTGTTTTTATAGACTGCAGCAGCTTGTTGATGTGTTAGCAGCAAACATAAGTCTGCACATAGTATCAAGAACCTGATGATTAGAACAGATCAAGAAGGTTCATGCATTTGTGGTGGACTCAGAAGAGGAAATTTATCCCTTTTTTAATTGCAGAAAACTCATCTAGTATTACTATGCACTGCCTTCCTGCAAGTTATTCTCAGTAGCAATACAATTATCAACTTCAAAGTGATAGCAAAAACCTCCCCCCAGCATTCCTGTGAAGTTGTGAATCACACATCTGCTGAGATGCCTCTTGATAGACTGTATGAACTATTGTAGTTAGAGATATTTAAGATGAATTATAGTATGAATGTGAGCACAGTGTGAATTATGAGTTATATTTGATTTCCAAATATGTTATATCTAGTGAACTAATGCTGTCACAGAGAAGGGCTTACCTTTTATATTTACAAGAGATGGTCTTGTCCAGTTATCTGGCTGGATTTGCCAGACCTGCTTGTTAATCAAACTGTTTTAACAACTCCTCCCAGGAAGATTAAGTAATATTCTTTTCATTTGATGTTGGAGAAGGTTAATGTAATCAAAGAGGCAAAACATTGGTATTGAACCTGATATTTGAAGGCAGGAGCTGCTTGCTTCATAGGCAGGGTTTTTAGCAAGTCATTATTATTTCATTGGTGCTTACCACTTTTGTAAGTATGGTTTCTCAAATCTAAGTCCTTTAAAGTGAAATTAATCTAAACCCAGAGCCCAGATGGTTGTTGTAGGATAGTGATGTTTTCTCATTTGCCTGCCCAGAAGTGGCTGTGTGCAAGGCAGCCTCCACTGCCTGCTGCAGCTGCGTATTTGGGCAGACATGCGGGAAGTGCATGTTTCTTCTGAATTGTTTGGAAATTGACAAGGACATCATGATTCTGAACAAATAACATGGCTTTATAATTTACTTTTGTGAAATAGTGATTAAAGTGATAGCTTTAACTGTTGCAGGATGTGTCTTTCTCCCTACCTCTCAAGATCCTAGAGCAGGATTAAATGATGTATTGTGATGCTCAGAGACACAGTATTTGGCTTGTGGGCTAGTGAGTCTTCAGCTCTTGTTTTTCACAGATTGTCTGGTTTATAGGGCAGTTCCCAGGACGTTTTTGTGCAGCTTGGATAGAAGCCTGGGTGGGCTGCTGGGCTACCCCCATGGTTCAAGAAGTGTTGGAGGGGTAATGAGGTGTAGAGGAGAAATCCTGGCCTCAGAGTGGTCTGACAGTCTTCTCCCTTGAATTTTGCTGCAGTCAGGAATTGGACATCTGCTACTGTGGCCATGTTGGTTCTAGGCCCAGCCTGGAGAGGTCTTCACTGTGCCAGCAAGTTGTGTTTTCCTCCAAAAGCCAGCTCTTCGGTTCAGGTATTTGTGCAATTCTGGCTGTGGCTGTACCCAATGTTCAGCTGGTGACCATCCTTGGCCTGGAGGTTGCTGCCTATTCCTTGAATTGTCCTGGCTCCTGGCCACTGGGAACCATGGTCTTCTTGCTGTGGGGCTGCTCAACCAGACTGCAGAGGAACACAGAGGAGGAGGGGTGGGGAACAGCATGAAGCATCTTTGTGTAGAGACATATAAGTTTCAATGGAAATTGGACTTGAACATTGTTGCAGACACAATTAAGGGATGAACAAAAAGTACAGTTTTATTAGTGGCATAGCTTGTGATGCTGCCAGAAGTGAACATGGACTCCTGTTGCCAAAGCGAACACATAGCAGGAGCACAGCTGAGTGGTCCCAGGGGGGCAGCAGGTGAGTGATGTGCCAGTCACAGGGATTGGTGCCACCAAGGGCATGAGGTTCAGCTGACTGTGTGTCTTCTCTCTTTCTCAAGTATCTGGCCACACGTGTTAGTTTTAGTGATTGGTCTTTCTTTTTGCAGACAATGGGCAAGATGGTGTTGCCCTTTCTGTGGACTGACTCGAAAGTCAGGTTCAGGCAGTGTGTTCTTCTAGTCCTGCTTAGGGGGAAAAAGCCTCAATCTGTTCTTAGTACCTTTTGATTAGGCAATGCCACCACCTTCACTGCTCAGCACAAGGCTTGACTGGTGGGCAGCGTCCCTACAGCAATTGGGGAAAATGGCAATTCTGCCACAGCACAGAATATGCTGTTTTCTTTCATCTATTATTTGTACTTCACAGATCTTCCTCCTGTTCTGCACCATGCTGTTTTGTTGTCTTGCTTTCTTCTGACTTAGTTAAATGTTTATGTGTAAGACTTGATTAGCTAAAGCACTTAGGCAAAATTTACTAAAGTAGAGCTTGCCTTTTCCAATGGCAAGACAAATCATGAGGCAGTTTGAGTGGATCCAGTGTTTATCTTGCTCACAAGTGAAGGGTCAGATTAATACTTGGTGCGTTGTTATGGTTTTTTTTCCTTAGTGGTTTTGGATGCATCAAATGCTTTAATATACAGCAGGCACTATCAAAAGCTAACCAGATCAGCTGAGTGATTTCAGCAACAAGTTTCTAGAAGATTGTGGATTGCCTTTAGATGCCTGTTGTATGTATTCAATATACATTTTTCCTTTGCTTCTCACCTGGCAGCTGGGAATGCATTTTGCCTCTGATTAACTCTGCAATCTGGCTGCTTAAAGGAGGGTATCTAACTGGCAACATTACCACTGTTATCCTTGCTACTCATTAACTCTCAATAGCACTAATTGTTCTCTTCTAGTATTTTGTGGTGGGTAACCTTACCTTTTCCCCCAGTCTGCCTTAAAGCGAAGCACCCCAGCTTCTTCCCTCCCGTGGACATAAGCAAGACAAGAACCAACCCCTACCCAAGGTGGGGAGCAGGGGTCCCTGCGAGGTAGGCATGAGGGGTTTTCTCCCTGGAAAGGTTGTGGCAGGTCTTCAGCTGAAGGCTGTCTAGCATTGTGCCTACATGCCTCCCTTCAGTCTTTCTGGGCTTTCCTCAGCCCACCAGGGCAGCCCTCAGGCCCAGGGTGAACAGGGAGGACATGTTACCTCTGATAAGAAATTGGTAGTATGTGTGTTTTTTTAAATATCAAAACAAGAATTGCAGTGGGACAAATCTGTTTGGAAACTGTCCTGGCTATAAATATGATCCTAGTTCTCTGTTGCCTGTAAAATGTACCGTGTCCATCTTTCACCTCTTTTTCATGTCAAAGTAACAGACTACATTTTTATTCTACCAATTTATTTCAATCTTTGGAAAAACAGAGATCTCAAGGTTTTTTTCTTTTTTCACTTAGGAATTCAGCAGAACAGTGTTTTTGTGACACTGATCATGAACCAAGCTGAGCATTTACCTACAAACATCTGCAGAGGTTTCTGGTCCCTGTGCCTGTTGCAGGCTCAGTATCTGTGTTGACATGGATGATACAAAAGTAGGTTTGGTTAGGGCCCTGCAGAGACCTGCTGCCTCAGGTCCCTGCTAGCCAGTGGGGATGCAGCCAGCACTGCTGCTTGGGGTGACACAGCTGTGCCCTCTGCCACCAGGGACTCAGCCCTTCACTCCTGGGATGAACCCTGAGAAAGGGCAAACCACCTGGGGTTGGTCAGGTCAGACTCTTAAAAACTCAGGGGGTGGTCTAGGCTGTAAATTCTAGTTAATAAACACTCTGCTTTAGTGGTTGAACAATGCACAAGACATTTAAAAATCTTTATTTGCCATCCCAGTTGTACTACAAGTCAGTGTCACCTTTCTGTTTTTATTTTCTTCTCTTTCATCCTCAGATTATTCCTGCAAACAAAGAGGAAATAATTCTGACAATCCTTTGTCAAAGGTAGCTAATAAAACAATGGAAGGATGTAGGCTGAAGCATAAATGGGATATTGTGGCAGATGTAGATGATTATTAACCAGCCAATGTTTCCGCAAGGGATTATAATCATAAACACAGCATGAAGTGAATCTGGGTGTATTAATAGCAGAGGCTTTATGGAAAATCAGAATGTGGGCTTTTTTTTAAACATTCCATTTCCTACTTTAATTGATAGAGTGTGAAGTTTTCATGCAAATAATTTAAAAAATATTATTTTGTATCTCTGACATTAAGTACATGATACAGGCCAGGAACAACATGTTGTAGAAGGATCTCTTGAAAAGGATTCTTACAGTGATGCTATTTTAGAGATGTGACAAGTAACAGATGCTAAAGTCAATGATATAAAAAAAGCCAAGTGTCTGTGGTAGAGGAGTGTCTATTTGTGCCTGTGTAACCTATGTTTTAATGTGACTTTTCAAGAAAAACAAAGGTATCAGAGAGATCATTATGCTGCAAAACTTGTGGGCTATGCTTCCAGTTGTATCAAATGTCCTCTTAGTTTCAGTTTCATATTGTCCTATGTTACGTTTTGAGAAATAAAATGCTAGGTTTGTACTGTAATCACTGGTTCAGATTTTAAATACTTTAATGTACACCTTTCTTTCTGCAGCTGTGCTGCAAGTTTGGTCCATCACTCTCCTTTTTTGAATTTCTGAGGAGAGAATAAAATGGTTAGACATAAATCGCCCAAGTAGAGTGATGAAAACTCTTCTTGACATGTTATACCTCAGGTCTGCAAATATTGAGTTCTAATACCATTTGCAAGAGTCAGCAGTTTATTTGTCTTATAGCAACTGATATTTTTGAAGTGTAGAGTGTTGCTTACAGTGGGATGGAAAATGCTGGGAAAGGAAATATCATTATACTGTTATAATACATTAAAAAGACAATATAATTGTCAATGCATGTGCTTTTTTAATAATAATTTTTACTCTGCCAGTATCAGCCAATATAATTCAGAAATTTTGTGACAGGAATGACCCCCGGTTAAAATTTGAAAATAAGGGAAAATAGCAGAAGTTTAATCAAAAAATATGTACAGGAACCAGTTTCTCCACTGGTCATCCCCAGCTCTCCAGGAAAATGGTATAAACTGTAAAGCCAAAGGGGAACAGCAGGATTGACCACGTGGAGGTTCCTCTTGCTGCAGCATCTATTTTCTGCAGGAACACCAAGGGGTCCATCCACAGCAAAGCATTGTACTTACTGCAGGTGGTCTCTTGTAGCTTTGCAGCCTGTTTTCTGGTGATTAATTAAAAATAACCTTAATTAGTCTTGATTTTAATTTTTCTCTTTCTTTTTTTTCCCCTTATTTTTATCCCCCCCACCAAAGCTGCTTCTCTGCTAAAGAAATCTGCTTAAACTAAGCAGTCGGTGCCAAGTGAAATCATTCAATTATTGGCACTTTTGGTCTCTCCTTTGAATAAACAGAGCCTTCCTGACGGCGGGGCAGTTCCTCAGGAATTCCTTTATGGTGAATTAAGCAGAGCAGTGATGAATAACTGGGAGCAAAGGACAGTCTGAGCAGCAAACCAAATTGATTATCAAAGTCCTCAGCTAACTAATTCAGGGCAATTTTGGATGGGACCGATGTCCCCTAAGGCTCGGGTGGAGCCTAATCTCACCCCAGGGACCCGCTGTTAATGTGTCCTGCCCTGTTATCTGCCCTGCCCTGTGCAGCTGGGGAGGGCTGGAGCTGTGGCGCCAATTTTGGGTTTACAGAAAACACCAGCTGGCGTCTTCACTCATGGACCCCTGGTGCCCGTGGGGTGGTGGTGACAGGACATTCCCGTGGCACACGCAGCCCTTGGTCACCCTCTGGCTGCTCTTCACCCTGCCAAGGCTCCCACGGGAGCTCCTGCCGGGCAGCCAGTCCTGCTGGTGGCTGGGCACGACAGCTCCAGCAGGCGCCAGCTTTGCCACAGCCATTCCCTATCCAGGTGCCCGTGGGTCCAACCTGCCTGTGCCTTCAGCTACTCCTGTGCCCCAGTGCAGAGCATGCGCCTGCCAGCACTGCATCAGTTTCCCCATCCTGCTGTGCTGCTCTGGGAGAGATTAAAGCTTCTGTCAAAAAACCTAGAAAGAGCCTTTACCAGAATTTTCTGTCTACAGCAAACCTGTGACCTGCCATGTCTTGTTATAGGAGAGAACAAAGCATCACAGCACAGACTGGTTTTAAGTGCACTTTACTTGGTAACAGCCTAATGTGCTCCCTACCATCTTGAGAGTCTTGTCATTCTCAGAAGTACTTTCTTTTATTTTTTTCTTTAATTTATTCTAGCTATTGAGACAATCGCTGTAACAGTAGAACATCAAACCAGGCTGTAGGAGTGTAGAGCATGATCTCCCCTACAGTGTCCTGTAAAAACTAGCATCCAGTCTGATCACTGTCCTGAAAGGCTAAGGTGTTTACTGCACTGTTCTTCTGAATGGCTTTCTCTAGATTAATTTATAATGGCACCCATTATTATCCATCTGGTTACATTTGAAGAGGCTCTGCATTTAATATTGAGTGCTTTTCCCTGATGAACACATTGGGGACGTGGTTGAAGACAGAATGAGGAAATGGGATGTGGAGCTCAGGATGAGAGTAGGAGAGAGTGATGATTTCAGCTGTTCCTGTTTGCACTGCCAGCTCACTGTCCTGCTGAAAAGCTACTCCAGAACTGTCTGGTGTTTTCAGAGTTAAGCTGATCATAAAATATAGTAAAGCTATGGCCTCTCCAGGAAGCTATACAGACTTACTGTGAAGTAAACTTAAAAATGGATTTAGGAGCATCCCCACTGTTGCTTTCCAAGGAGGATAGATTTGGATGGGTACATCTTTCTTCCTGTGCCACTAGAGCAGAGCAGCCCTGGAAGTGACAGCAGCTAGGCTGGGGATGTTTCCAGACAGTGGCAGCAGCCTCTTATTTCTTACCTTTCTCTGAAAGCAGAAAATTCAAAGGGTACCAAGCTTCAGATCTGCACATCAGGTGCCTGCATACCACAGAAATGTAATGCCTGCTGTGAATGATTTTTTTTCCTGATTATTTATTTTTCAAAATTTTGTTTCTGGGAGAAAGAGGAGCAGCAGTGGGTGGACGATACACAGGACACAGCAGTTAAAGCTTCTCTGTTCCTCGGCTCACTGGTAGCAGACTGGCATGCACCATTCGGATTTGTTCTGGATTTTCAACCTTTTGCAGGCAAATGCTGCTTCCACTGGCAAGTCCCAAGATAGCCAGTGAAGATAGCTGAAAGGTTACTTTTCTCTTGGAGGACAAAGCAAGGGAAAGGATTGTGGGAAGCTGTATTTCATTATCTTGGATATATTGAACAGAAGTAAATTGTGACACTGGTCTCTGCCTGATTCTGGGATTAAGTTCTCAAAAATATTCTCTGGGGTAGTATGCTTCCCTCCAGTAAATATTTAACTAGCTGCATCTTCATCAGAATTAAACAAGGAACTACCCTGCTGTAGATGGTGGAATGTGGAATCTGTGCTTCTTGTTCATTCAGATTGTGCAGGAATGGTAGATAATATGTGGAGATATGGGAAAAGGGGAAATACTGGGTGGGAAATAAAGTTCACACACTGTCCATATCCACTTATTTATGCCTTGTCATGGCCTTATGTGTCAAGTCAGTCTGATGTAGATTTCAGGTTGCCATGTACAGAGGTCACACATGGAAGAGTTTGTCACATGCTAAATTTTGTATTCAGTTTCTTTGCTTCTTAGCACTATTTGTTGGAGAAACTTGTAGAAGGAGCCTGTGAAGCTTGGCTGGGCTCTAGCCAAAGAGTTGCAGCTGGTCTCCTAATTAAAGAAAAAGAAAATTATATATAGGCCTGTGGGGATCTGTCAGACACAGATTTATTGGGCAGGATGGAAGGGACTTAAAGCTATCGCCTCCACTCTGTCAGCCCCTCCCCACACAGTGCACGTGCACTGAGTTTCAGGATTCTTTTGCAGCCTTGCAAAAATCATCATCTGGAGCACTCTTACCTTCATGCTCCCTGCTTCCTTCCCCATTTGCAGCTCCTCCAAGTTAATGGATGCAAAATGCATCCAATGGATGCATCCAATGGATCCTTTCCAAAATGGCAATAAAGTGCAAGATAAATCTATCCATATCAAAATAAGGGATTCTGCAGGTTAGAGTTCTTAAGTGATAATCTGACCACCTTTGCTGTCTTGTAGTCCTCCTCAGACATCAGTAAGGAAAAATGCATCAAGATTGCTATTGATGAAAAGGAGAGGCTGCAGCACCAGTTAGCTGGCATATTAAGAATAATTTTAAATAATGAAAAGTTTTTCAAAAGTGAAATTTGTTTATTTATACTGATTTTTGCCCTGTTTGGGTCCCCAGTTCTTAGGACATTGCCTGGATGGATGAGGATGAGGAAGAGGGACCAGTTCATCCTAAGAGTCTCTTTATTCTTCTCTTGAGAAACTTCCCACATAATCTTTGTTATTGGGGGAAAAAAAGGCAGGCGACCAGAACCTTACAAAGATGACAAAAACCTGCTTGTCATTTATTTGTGCAGTTGATGTGCTTTAGCTACCATCCTTTGGACTTCTTGATGACTTTGCCTCCCTGCATAGTCCAACGCTTCCACAGGGACTGCAGGCAGAGGTACACAGAGAGGGCACGGATTTTGTACTGGTTGCCTAATAATATCACAATTGTAGGAACAAAATTTGTCCCAGACTAATCTGAAGAAAATTCATAGCTGGAAGTGAAATCCTGGATCTGCAGGAAGTGATCTTATGCCAACTTTGGTCTAGTAGGGATTTCACCTTCAGGAGAAAATGAAAAAAAAAGTGCTTTCTGAAGGGAGTAAGCATCAGTTAAGCCTTAAACAGTACAGGATCTGGGATAAAGATGTGTTAAAAGTTAAGCTTGAGTTTAAAATGCTTTTTTAATATTTTTTGCATGTAGAAACCTGGGTGCTCCAGTCGTGTACTCTGGCTGCAGCATTTTGCAGTGTGTGCACCACCCTAACATGTTTCTCCAGGCTGGGAGGACTATTGCATGTTGTGTCGTTCTTCATTTCATGACACTGTTGATGCAAACCAGGACAGGAAGCTGTCTGGGATAACGATACATCACTTATTTCTGTTTACTTTTTTTACCTTTCCTCCTTGCTCACTGGAAGTTAGAAAGCATTAAAGCAAAAGAAGTAAGAGCATAGAATTGGATAAATGCTTCCCTTTTGCAAGAAACTGTATATGTTTCATTTAGTCTTTTGTATAATATAACTCTTAAAACCAAAAAATAATAAAAAGATAAAAGTAGTGTTAAAAATTGTTTTATAGGTAGTTTCCCTTTTGACCTTGCTGCCTGACTGTGCTTACAGGGGAAGCTGATCAAGAGATCTCAAGAGTTGCAGCTTCCTGGGATTGTCTGTCAGAGGAATGAAGAGCAAAAGAATAACTTTCCATCATGAAGTATGTGCTACTATATTTTCAAGTGTCCTTAAAAGACTTTTCTTTGGACATAATCGAGTGGATTCAAGGTCCCAAGAGGTCAGACCAACAAACAGATATCAGTCCTTAAGCTGTCTGTGTTTTTTAAATGAAAGTCAGCAGTTGATCTCGGTAACATTTCCTGTGTTAAATACTGGCATGCCTTTTGGTACTGGTTTGCTATTTGGGTTATTTACATAAGGAAGTAGAGTGACCTTTAGAATTAAGTATTTCTTTTAAGAAGAATTGTTCCTTTATGGTGAATATATAAAATCCTCCCTTCAGCAAGCAGCTGGAATCCAGCAGCAGGAGGCAGTAGGATTGATCTACTTTTTCTTAACATGTCAGTCCACTTTTTTCAAATATGACTTTACTGAGACAGCACTGCCTTGATTTATCTCAGGGCCAAGATAAAGGCATTTCCCTCAATGACCTTGAATTTCTTCAGACTCCTGCATCTGCTGTTTCAGGCTTGATGTGCTTGTCTTCCCAGCAAAAGCAGAGTGCAGCCACTGACTGGCTTTGCTAAATAGTCTTTGCAGTCCTGGCAGCTCAAATGTTTTGCTCCAAGAGCTGCACATGGATGGAGAGCAATTATGTTCAGCAATTTTCAACAATATTTTTATTTCCTTAATTTTGGCAGGTTCGTTGTCATGTAAAAGCTCATGTACGTGATTCACTGGAAGTGAAATCGGTTCCTAGGGTATCAAGATGGAGCCCTTGAATGTTCTTTTCTCTGCTGCTGTGGTATCTCATCTGTGTTTGAGTAGTTAGCTGCATTTGAAGATATTTGTTTTCAACTAGAAAGTTAATTTGCAAGTAGTAGTGCCACGAATTAATCACTTCCCTTGCTGTATGAATGGACATAAAGAGACTATACCCTTCCCTTAGGGGTTATGTGCAATCTTCCCTTCTCTTTTCAAAATTGTGTTTATTCTGCTCTGGAAAAAATGACAACAATAAAAATTAGTCTGCTTTTCAGGTGGACATAAAATACCTCGGAGTTAAGTGGCATTGCATATAACTGCCCCTGTGAGAGGAACAGCTGTGGAAAAAGAGGGGTTTGGGGTTTCCTCCTCATGCCTTGCCTGTGCAAGGAGGTCCTTGTCTGAGTGCAGCCATTGTATGAACATGAAGCAGTAAATGGCATTTTGTCTGATTCTTATTATGCATTCTCATTACCTTCATGTGTGGCCTGGGAGGGAAGTGGGAAGGGAGGGCAGAACAAACCAACCCACTTCCCTCCCTGGTGGTAAACCAGAGTTTTAAATGTGAACTGATTTTGGGTAGGAGAAAAACAGACTAGCATCTGGTGTGTCTGACTGCAGGCTTTTGCCATGCTCAAATCCTGTATGTTTGTGGAAACTGGGCTTCCTCAGCATGGGAGGAGGGTTTAGACTGACTTCTGCTGCCATCCTAAGAGTCACCTATGTATGGTAGCTGTGAGTGTGTTAGACTCATTTTGTACTGGGTACAAGTTCTTTTTTGTATATGTTTACATGTGGTGTTTTCATGGCTTCCTAATTTCAGTGTCAAGTTTTATTTTGTTTTTTGAGATTTGAGTTATATATAAAATGGATAAACAATGTATTTACTCTCTTTCATTGTCCAGAATGTCTTAAATATGGTGGCTACAAGAGAGAATGAAGAAAGTTTATCAACATATGCAGTTATTTAATGGAACTAACAGAAATTAATTCAAGAGCCTCATGGAAGTGTGACCTGACTGCCCTCCTCCCAAGCCTGTTCCATGCCACCCAGTCAGGCTGCTGCCAGTGGAGAGAGAAGCTAGAAATCAGCAGAGCCCTAGTGCTGCAGGACCACTATCCATAGACACTGAGGATGTCCTAGCCTCCAGCCCCTTATGAAAAGTCTAAGTGATAAGTGTGGAGACAGCTCATGATACCTGGAAACTATGTGATGTTGGTCAAAAAAGGAATTTATTATGGGAGAAAAGGAGCAAGTAGGACAGTGATGAGTATCTGGGGACAGGCTGAATAAAAAATGTTAAAAATTGCCAGGTGGAAAACGTTTTTTAAGTAAATAAAAAGGAGGCACATGTATCTTAGTTTTTGGGGTTTTCATAACATAATCTTCGAAAAATCAATTGTCTTAAGTGCTCTAGACACCCCTGACCCCACACTATTACAGATGTTTGGTGAAAACTTTGTGAACATGGAACAGCCTGTGAATTTTGTCCAGGTCTTGACAACAATTTTATGGAGTGATTAATGACCTGTGTTAATGTAGTTGAAGGTTTCCTCTTTTGTCTGTTGGTGTTTTAAGTAAAACAGATATAGCTTTTCCAAAAAACAAAACCAAACCAAAAACCAACAAGCAAACCACAAAAAACCCCACCAAAAGACAAACCCCAAAACCAAGGGATGAATTCTTTTAAGGGACTACTTCAGAAGATAAAGTAAAATGGAAAAGTTTTCTCCCAAAAGCTGGAGGGGGAGGAAAATTTAAGTTATATGATCTGTAGGGTAATGTCCTGTGGCCCTTAAGAACTGCTTATCTTGAGTGCTTAAAGCAAGGAAAAGCAGAGTAGATGTCTCCCAGTGAACCAGCAGAGGAAGGAGTTACTAGTTATTTTAACTCTTGGTTAGGCAAATAGGATTAGCTATGGGAGATTAAAATGATCAGATCTGAATTTTGCTTTAATATAAGCAGGACCATATGTCTTTGGGAAACCCCATCTGGTTTCAGGCAGTCTTAGTGAAAAAATGAGACAATTTCAATACTTTTTGTCATTTGTTGTGGGGGTTTTTTTGGGATTAGTGGGGGGTTGCCACAGTTTCAATTTGTTCTGTTCATGAAGTTCCTGCTGGATGAATCCTCTGTAAGTGAAATGTTTTGTTTTCCCACTTGTCAGCTTACACTGTGTTTTCTAAAGGCACAGAGAGAGCTTGAAAATTGAATGCTCTAGCAAAGGGAAAAGTCCATCACTTCACATAGCCTTCATTGTCTTCAGAAAAATCTGCTGTGGCTGTTTTTTGGAAGGAAATGGGGAACAATGGTAATAGTGAATAAAGTAACTAATTCATGAACATCTTCAATGTGTTCTTGAAATGCAGGTTTTGCAGTTCCCCTGTGTTCCAGGGTGATCAGTCATCATCATAAAGAGAAAGCAGAGAAACAGATGAAACTATATGTAGCAGGTGAATTAAACTCAGCAGAACAGCTTGGTTTTCCTTTTCCCCCAACATTTCCTTCTTTTCTGCAGAATAATTGCATTGGTTTCTTCGAAGTTACTCCTGATGTGGGGATAACAGTCTGGCATTGTTGTGGTTTTATTTGTCCTGCAGCTGGGCTTGTAGCTGCTACCAGACAATTTGTTTTAAAATAGTATAGAAGTTAGTTGCTGGTTTGGGGGTTTTCTGGGGGGGTTTTATTTTGGTTTGGTTTATTTTTCCTTTTAAAGAATAACCAAATATTGATTTATAAGGAAAATCATATGGTTTAGAGTCAGCCAAATATGAATTCATAAGGTCTTGCAATTAGTTTTTCTGAGAAGGGGTTCATCTTTTCACTGTCTTAGCCATCCCCAGCTCTACTATGGACCTGGAGCTTGCAGGATAAAGCTGCTGTTTCATCTGCCACCTCATTTGGATCCTGAATGGCTACATCACCTCATAGAGTACAAAATAGCAATATAAAACAGAAAAAACAATATTGAGAGAGACCTGTATTATAAGAGAAAGTGAAAGAACCTGATGATTCCAGTCCCTGGGGAGGGGAGAGGAAAAAGCAGTACAATGGCTGAGCAGCACAAGCCAAGTACAGGAAGAAAATTGCTGTTTATGGGCTTCCTAAGAGTACCTACATTAAGCTTGGTGTAGTATGAGGAATGCAATAATACAGAAAGAAAGGGAAAATGACTAGTTCTAAATATAAATCTGTGCATAGCCAAAGAGCCACACAGTGCTTTTCTCCATGGAAATTGCATTTCCTGGGTAGTAAATGTTACTTGTGAAGTCATAAGAAATTCTGTTTCCCAGAGTAACAGTACCATACATGTTTCTTAGTCTATGTTGTACACTTGCCAGAAATGCCAACCTCTGAGTAAGTGCTCTGAACTCAGGTGTTTAATTAAAACAACTTCCATTATTTTGGAAAGACTGCACTCCCTGCTGATTGTACTTGAGAGAAACTTTATTATAACTGTTTATTTCCTCTGTCAATAGGAATGAATGACAGAGGCATGGCCAAATCTGCTGTTTGCTCTCCATTCTTGAACAAAAAGTGACAGAAGCAGGGAACATCCTTCAAGATCCTTCTGTCTTGTGCATTTGTTTATGTTGTTACAAAGCAGAGGAAAAGTGCTACATGTTGCAATAGGTCAAATTTGATACTCAGCCTGTGCTTGCATAATTAGAGAGTTTTCAGTAGGGACTGCTTGAAAGGGAGATGTATTTCCATCACAGGAACAAAGTTTGATTTGTAATTCTATCCTTAGGAAATGCATATGCATCCATTTGTGTTTGTTTGTAATTCCTTGTATTTCAGACCCAAGGAGAAAAAGACATTTTGTCTGTTCCTGCCAAAGGATGTAAATAAACCAGCTTCTTTCTTTCACCATCTATAATGGCCATCACAGAAACCTGTAGGAAGCAGGCATGATAAAGGGCACCAAATGGGTGAGCCAATGAGCTACATTTACTAGCTTTGGTTTTTAGTGATGCCAGGCTTTTCTCCATGCCACAGCAGAGGGGCTCTGGCCCTGCGGAGAGCTCATCAGCTCAGTTCTAGGCCAGAAAGTTCTAGTCAGGCTCCTGCTGTGGTGCGGGTCAGCACCTCCATTTTCCCATCAGCCTCTGGCTAGCAAATGGTGGTAGGCATTTCGCTTAAGGGCTTCTCAGCCTCTGCTACCAGAAAGCGTGAAGATTAATTTCTGGTTCCCCTCCTTCTCTTGCATGTTTGTGTAAGTAGTTCTGAACCTCACCTTTTTTTGCACTAGCAGTTTTCTTAAGCAGTGGTAGCAACAGAAAAACCACAAAAAACAAAACAAAACAAAAAAAACCTGACAAAAAAACTCTCAAAACACCAGACAAGCTGTTCTTGTTTTCTGTCTCTGAACTCTGGTGAGGCCACATCTGAGATACTGTTTACATTTGGGCTCCCCAGTACAAAAGAGGAATAAAGGAACTGGGAAGAGTCTGATGAAGGGCCATAAGGATGAAGGACTGAAATACCTCTTGGAGGAGGAGGGGCTGAGAACTGGCATTGTTCAGTCTGGAGAAGAGAAGGCTCAGGGGGATTTCACCAATATGTAGAAATATCTGAGGGGAGGGTACAAAGAAGATGCAGTCAGGCTTTTTTCGCATCAGGACCAGAGGCAATGGGCACAGCCTGAAGCCACGGGAGGTTCTCTCTGAAGATTAGGAAACATTTTTTTACAGTGAGGCATGACCATTGGTTAATTGGCCATTCTCATTTCCTAGTAATGGAATTACTCATAGTTAAAATTGTTTATTTGTGTATCCTGACAAAGTAACAAGGATCAAACTCAAAAATATTTACAGTCTCTGCAAGGGTCACTACTGTGTTTTCACCTTTGTTCATGTTGAGCTATTAGCTTGCTGCAGCAGCTACAAACTTTATAACTGGGGCTAGGCATATTAAAAGCACTGTACTGTTGTCACACTATTGTAGTGTTGCTCAGTTCTTCAGATTCTGGTGGGCCAAACAAGTGTCTCCACTAGAAAGGGCTTGGTGTCTGTCAGGGGCATTGAGCCACGACAGTTCTTCTTAACATTGCAAATACAGACCACCACATGGAAAATGAGGTGCTCTGCATTTTTTTTTCTCTGTGTATGTGTTCATTTATCAAATTCAGAGTTGTCAGTTATAGAAGTTTGTTGTAGAAAAGTGAAAAATGTTAAGTTACCAAAGCGTGTTGCAGAATTTTATATGGACTTACCCCTCTCCACCAATTTCACATTTCAAGAAAATTATTGTATCAAACACATGATTTTAAAAATCTTTTTACTATATCCACTTAATAAAAACAGTGATTTGACCAGATTAAAATATTATGCTGGAAGCACTTTGAAAATGCAGAGCTGAAGTACAAGCCAGACTGTGGATTTGATTTATTCCAGACACAATTAAGTAAAACCTTGAGACCCAGACATTCCTTGTTTTTGAACATTGTTCAAAATCTAGGTCCAGATATGAATCTTGCATTGGAGGGTTGACCAGTTTATATATATCTTTGGGGGGTGTTAAACAGGATTTGATTGGACCTGGAAGGTAATGACTGCTTAAAATTTTTGATGAATAGAGAAGAGTTACGGATTTCCTGAGGGTGGTCTTGAGGTCATCTTGAATTTCACAAATACTTCCTGCAAGAAGAGGTGGCAGACTGACCCATATGTACTACAAAGCTAATGCCAGTATTGATAAACTCAGTACATTAGTGAATGTGTTCAGTGAACAGACTATTCTTTTTCTGTATTTAACACAGTTAAACAAGGTGAAAGTTTGCTTAATGTAATATTTTCTTGATGTGATTTTTAAAATTTACTTTATTCTTCTGCAAATTTGAGATAGTAAAGATGCAATAATCTGAATTTAAGATGAGGGATATGTTTCAATATGTTGCCTCAGTGTACCTTAGCAACCTGCCATAAGGTCAAGAATAAAATGCTTGGAGTAAGGCATATTTTAAGGACAATTCTGAAAGGAAAAGCAAGGACTTCTTCCTTTAGGTACTTTCACTGCTTTTTCCCTGATCCAAAGCCCAGATAAGTCTTTCTGTTATATATGGTTGACTTGGGTTGGGCTCTATCTTAACAATGCCATTATGTCAGCAATAATATTTCAGGAAGCTGAAAAGGCAGCTTGATAAGGAGGGAGAAAGCAGTCAGGACTGAGAAACTGCTGCCACACAGTAGATTGCTCACACAGCACAAGTGTTGTTTCAAAAGTGTTGAGCACTTTGGAAAAATAGCTCTGCTGCAGCACATTGCTCAGGAATACTGAAGTCAAAGAGCATCCAAACATTGCTTTGTGAGTTGCCTTTACTGCAATAGAGTTTATGTTTCATTATATTTGGAAAAATGCTATAGAATTACCTTCTGGGCCTCATGGAAAAAGTGAAACAGGAATGTTAATTGTAACCCCCTTCTCAGATGCCAGGAAAGACTCCTTGAGGCTGCCATAACCTAACAAGATATCTTGTTGAGGTTGTTGAGGTCAAGAACATTTTTTTTTCTTCCCTGATCTTTCTACCTCAGGCAAGGAAAAAGGAACTTAAATTAGTTAGAGAAAATAGAAAACACAACATGTTGATGCTCCACTTGTTAATTCACATAGAACTGGGATACACACAGGGGAAATGCTTGTGTCTTTCCAAGCATGGTTGCATGGAAAAGCCCCCTGCTCTGTGCCTGGAGATGGGTGGAAGTAGGGTGACCGTGCCTGGCTGACTCCGCTCTCGGGAATGCAAGAGGCACTGGGCTGGGACGAGGGTATGCAGAATTTTGCAATGACCCAGACATCATGAACTTCTGCACATTGGGGTATTAAGGATTACATCCCTAAGTGGCTTAGCTTGGAAGGCAGTAAGTATGGGTAAAGAGGGCCTCAGAAACCCCTGGTCCCTGATTCTCTTTTGTCCCTGAGCTGGGAATTAAGTCCAGCTCTGCTGCCCACCATGCTCAGACTGGAAGCGGGCAAGGATGCCCAGCACACAGCAAGGGGAAGAGGAAATCCCTAGCCACATGACTTTGTGCAGATGGTCTTGGGCTTCTCACATAATCCTCTGCTTTTGTTTCTTGGGAGAGACCCCACCTCTCCTTTGCCTGAGTGTAAGCTTGTGTAGGAGGCTCAGTGAGGGAATCTTGCTGATTTAATCATTCCTTACATGTTGTTTGCCTGTGTATGGGACAATTGAGCCTGTAACAATCAATCTTGCATGCTCTCAAATAGGAAAATGCTATGTATGATCTAAGCTACATGCTGAAATGTGGTTATTGGGAATGAATTTTATGGCTGAATAGGCCAGCATCATGTTGTCTCTCTGCCTTTTTGGGCTTTTAGTTATTTAATGACAATGTCATGCTTGCAGAAGATTTTATGTTTTTCCATTTAGCTCACTGACTTAATCTTCTGCTTCTGGAAATGCTTATATACAGATAGCAAAGATTTCGTAAATAAACTGGTGGCTTGCTTTTTGATCACATTAATTGAAATGCTTATCTTTGTAGCATCTCTTTAAAGAATAAGAAAGGAATTTCCTGAACTCCTATTATATGCATTAAGGTAATTAATTTTTGCTGTTTCTTATTCATATTGTAATTGCTTAAGAACAGTAGTAATAATATTAATTTGGAAGTGTCTCCTTCCATTAGTCCTTCCATCAATTTGGCAATTCTCTATAGCTGTTGTATTCGGAATGGTAATCTTCCAAATATTTACATGTCGTCCCTTACAGCTTTTGAATGCATTTGTAAATCTCTTTCTTCTCACACATGGTCTGTGTTTTGGTAAAAGAGGTCTAATGTAGACATTCCTAATTACTGCACTAACATTCCATATGAAGTTTACGTGAGGAACTGTGTTCAGATCTTAGGTTTTGAAGAGATTCCAAATTTTGGAGCCTGTGAAGAAAATAAGACAGTCCTGTTGATTGTGAGACTTGTATTTTTTCCTGTGTTGAGATGCTAGGATTAGGTGAGATAATTTGTGCAGCAGAGCATGTTTGATTACTTCTAAGTGACTGAGAAATAATCCATCATAGGTAAAGCTGCTGTTACTAGTAGCATTCCACTTCATTTCTATGTATTTTAGATGTGGGAATATATTTGAAAGTTATAGCTTTTCAGCTATGAGCATCACTTGTCTGTAACCTCTGTGCTGCTACTCTATTTTGTTTATACCTGTCATCTATCATATGGTAGATGAGAAGAAAAAAATCAATAAACAGCTATTTTGCCTCCCCCTAACTTCCCATCTGCTGCGATGCTTACTGTTGCTCACTTAGCATTCGGGCTTCAAACTGTGTGTTTCAATTTTCTCTTTAATATATTTTACTTCTCTGCTTAGTTTGGTGGGTGTAGTGCTTAGCAGCAACACACACCCTCTTTGTTCAGACTGAAGGCTTTGAACAGCATCGAGATGATGATAAACTGAGGTGCATATTATTGTGGGAGCTGGCACCCTCCATCTTTCGTTGTAGGATGGGGATAATAGAAGCCTCTTGCCTGCTTGACTCATGTGATCAAAATGGGACACATTGTGATGTTCTCCTCAATTAGCATGATCAGTTCCTGGGGAGCAAAGGAACGCTGGCTGGGGTGGTTCGAATTTTCCTGTCTAATGAGTAGAAAGAGTCTTTTGAGAATTGCTAAATTATTCAGGCCATTAGGAACCTGTCAACTTAAACAATGCCCCCTCTGACCAGAAAAATGGTTGTGAGCAGTTGGACACCCTGGCAGATGTTGAACTTGTTCTCATTGTTCACTCTGCTTCAGGCAAATAGCTTTGCAAGATTTGTGCGTGGCTCTGTTGAGGCAGTGTGTGTGGGTGTAAGCAACACATGTTAGCCAGACTCCATCTAGCTTTTATACCCAAGTAATTCTTTTAGTTAATTTAATGATATTGTAATAAGCTGCTAATATTGCTATTTAGCAGTTTTAGTATGTTTCCCAGCTAGCTAGAATGAGAAACCACCATCAAGACTCAAAAAAAAAAAAAAGGTAAACAACGTCCCCTCCCCAAATTTTACTTCTTTAATATTCCTTCTGTCATGTTAGTTTCTTATTTTGCATTTTGAACTTCTTCTCTACAGACAGAATGATAGAGGTATTTTTAAGCAGAATTTGCTGTATACTCATCTAACCCTAGGATCTCAAACTTCTGGGGAAACATTAATGTCTTGAAATATTCTGTAAAATCATATACATATTTAGGACTGCTTTAGATGAAAGTCATTGCGTAAGAATCTATTTTGTATGCCTCTTGATTTATGCTATTGAAGTAAACAGTGCTTTGACACAATTTTTTTAGAAACTGTGCCATATTTATATTTCTGTAATATTTATTTATGTCTGCACATTTTTCTAACTTAATTGATGAACTTATGATCAGTATTCTAAAGAAAGGTTAGGTAATAATTATTTAATAGATTTGGTTAGAAAACAGCCCCTTCCTAACCCTGGCAACTGTTAGTGCTTCTGTCTTGAATACATGATAGCAAACAGTCACTTTTGCACAAGCAATTAGCTGGTCTGTTGGATCAGTTAATGGAACAAGCAGTGGTAGGAATGCAATGTGAAATAACATGTGTGCTTCATAAATATTTGTGTTGTAAGATCTCCTAGTATATTCTTGTGACAAATGACTCCACCTTCAAATATTTTTACATGTTTAATGGACAAGTTATTTTTTAAATGGCATGTATGAAGGCTTCAGTTCTTGTTTTGTAACACAGTGTATTCCAAAAACCTTTGCAATCATATTTTTATGATATTTATACAAGCTTTAGATTTTGTTCCCAAATATTACCTGTCCTAAATTGAGAACATTTTACATATATTTATTGCAGTTAAAGAACTTTTAATTATGGCTTGGAAGATACAAATACCTATTTAATTAAAACTATTTGGCTAACTCAAATTTATTCCTGTTCATTGGATATTGAAAAAGTGTATTGTTGAAGTAGAGTGCTTGTCAAAAAACGATTCATCAGTTCTGCTCTAGTGATATTGGATGTAGTAAGTACTGTTTAGGACAGGTTCCCATCTTGGTCTTGTGTATCAGTGTTTCTCACTTTTTTTTTTTCCCAAAAATTCAGTTTTTACTGTTAGTTCTAAAGAAAAAAAGACTATTAAAAAGTGTGAGCCTTTGAGGTTGTGCAGAGCAAGCCTCTCTGTCGATGTGGGTACTGCTGCTTCTGAGAGAAACCTTTGTCTCAGGGGTTAACCCTTGTGAGGGCCTTGTTGGTCTCAGATGTTCCAATGAGAACCCTGTCAAAACAACCCTTCATTTTTATTACTGAGCATGACATTATATGGTGTAGGATTATGTGGGCTGTTGGGATCAGCCATCCTCTTGCCCACCCCAGCCTGCTCCTTGGTAAGATGGAGTGAGAAAAGGAGAAATCCTTGATGATGTGCAGCCACTGTTCAGCAACAGTGCAAACAGTCATGTGCTATCACCACTGTTTTGGTTGCAAATCCATAACAGAGCTCCATAGGGGCCACTATGAAGAAAATTAGCTCTATCCCAGCCTGTCCCAAGTGCAGGATTACTGGTGGATCATTGCATGCCAGGCTTCTTGAATCCAGCATACTTAGTTGTTGAAATTGAGGCTGCATAGTCCATCTTTTTTCTTTTCTCTCCTATCTTGGCATTTTTCAGTAAAGCTCATGCCATGTGCCTTGCCATCGTGTGATCGTGCTTTATCTTTCTTAATTTAATTATACTGAAAGGAATAAGGCAGTAACTAGAGGCACTTTGATTCCCTAACTATCCTCTGTAAGACTTGAAAATAGATTATAACCACAAATAGCAAGCCCTTGTCTACAGCAGTGCTAAAGAACCATGCAGCGTAAAAAGAAAGGAAAAATTCCATATTGCTTTAAAGATCAAATGTGTTTTATTGCATGCCTTAAATGGCAGTGGATTCTCACTGTTTTGGACACAAGGTCTGTATGGAGAGTGTCTGTACAGCAAGCCCTTCTTTTCTGCTGAGCTGGGCAAGGGCACACTGGGAGGTGGGGATGGGGAGAATTCCTTTGATCTCTTTCATCACAGTATTTCATAGAGAGAACAGGAGACTGAGAGAAAAGTAGTAGGCACTTAGGGCATTGTAAGTCTCTGTGATAACAAAGGGTATAAAATTGTGCTCATGTACATCATGTTTTCATTGATTCATTCTTGCCAAAGTCTTCACGCTTTCATTCTGACCTACACACCAAAGCTGTTAGACTTGTGTTGATGATCTCATTCAGTAGGTGAATGGCCTGCTTTCTGGTGAGCAGGAATGGGCTAACACACAGGCTTCTGTCTAGTCTTTTCCCAAACTCCTCTGAATCAGAATTAAGTAATGAATGTCTACAATAATTTTCTGTCACTTTGCATCTGATAAACATTTTGAGATGAGATCAGAAAGCTAACTGTGTGCACTGGCTTGCAGAAGGTTGAGTTCTCAGAAACTGAACTGATGTCTTTATTGAAGAATTTCATGGGATTTAGGGTTTGCCTTCACCACTGGTTGAATGGGAGGCCACTGTGTTTCTTGTGCAGTTCCACTTCAAGGCCAAAGATACCAAGAGTGGATCTTAAGTACGGTTTAATGAGAATATTTCTTTAGCAGATGTTGCATGATTCAGATGTTTCAGCCATGAGATCAGCAAGGCTTTCAAACTCATCTCTGGTTATAATCCTGTTGACAACAACATGCAATTATTTTGTAGCATTAGTTACACTTAGTATAGCATAGCTTCCCAGCTTTCTTGAGAGCTCCACTAGAGGTTTCTGATTTGAGAACCCAAATTTCCTACTTCAAAATTCTTTAATTCCTACGTAGATTCTGTTTCACAGAGCATGGGAACCTGTTTTGGATTTCATGGGAAGGCTCTGTATGCATCTGTGTAACAGTCTGTGGTTAAGCCATGATTGGCAAGACACTGATGTCTTTCCACATGTGCCCATCCAGCACCCACCTGCTGAGTATCAGTCGGGGGACCTTATGGATCAGGGATTTTCACACAGCTCAGCTGTATCAACGCCAGGTGAGCCAGACAGGAGGAGTCAAGAGGCAAAATGGAGAATTGGCATTTCAGAAACAGACTGGACTGTGTCTAGGAAAAGATATTTTATAAGCATGGCAGTGGGTGTGACAGTAGGCTGACTTTGTGGAAGGAGGCATGTTATTGTCTCAGCATGAATGCCGGGGATATGCCTTTTCTTTCTTTTTCTTCATGGATTTCCATTGCTTAGGAAACAAAACTGTGGTACAAGTGGGATTTCGTAGCACTTTTGAAGTAAAATCTAAGGTTTTGTTGTGTAAAAGTGATGTAGAAGATAGGTTAAAATACCTGTCTTTAATTTTGAAGATTCATTTATCTTCATCTATAAAATTAGGTAGCTTGAAAATATCTTTATAGATGGAGAGAAACAAATTCTCGAAATGAATACATACAACTTTATTTTTAGTTACCTTCTGGACTTCTTGCACAAACTGTTTTTATTGCAAAACAGAGACATTAAGAGCCATTAAACTACCAGAGACATACATTAACACAAGCTAGGGGTTTTCCTCTTGCTTTACTGAAATACCCCTTAATTTCCTGTGTGACCTAGCAGCTCTTTAGAAAATAAGGATAATGACACCCTTTCCTTCCCCAGCAATGTTGTGATGATATTACATTTGTGGAAGATTGCAAGGTGCATAAATACTTCTCATAGTCGTAAGAGATTAATCTGTTGTTTTCTCCATGGGGCTTGCCTACTCCTTGTTGATCTCCAGAGAATATTTCATTTTCAGGTTGTCCCAAGTTGATAATGGCAAGGCAGCAGGTAAGAAAGGAGGACAGGGTGGATGTGGAGAGTCAATTTTGGGAGTGTAATAAATAAGGACTCTTGTGTTGTAACCCTCAACATGAGACTGCACCACATAAGTCAAGTAGAGGTCAGAAAAGTATGCTTTTAACATGCAATGTCTATGTGCTAAAAGTAATCAGGAATATTAGAGATGAAATTTTGAAAATAAAACTTATTTGAAAATGAATTCGGGGGGTATCAACTGGAGTGTTAAGAACAAATTTAATAAATGTTGATTGCTTTGTCACAAAGAGAGGGAATGCATTGATGGAACAAGCTAATAAAAAGTGGAAGACATAGTGAATATACAGGTAGATTAGAAATAATGGTAGTAAGTAGCCTCCATATTAGTCCCGGGACATGGATCTGGCCTGTTAGAGACATAATTGGACCACAGCAATACTAAATGAAAAGAATGTAACTATACCAGGAATATGAAGAAGAAAATAGTCTGCTTTGCCCAGAGGGAAAAGTCTTTACAAGAACAAGCAGATGTGGAGCCTGCAGACCTATTTTTCCCTGTAGACTTTAGGAATATGGGCATAAGTCATGGACTGCTCTATTAGATTTTACAAAATCTGGCCTATGGAACTTGCATATGGAAAACTTGATGGAGGTCAGTAGAATTCAAGGAAGGATTTGACCTTTGCCATGATGAGAAGAGTGTATTCAGTGATAATATTGTTAACCTGTGAAGTTTGAGAAGAGATCCAAGTCGCTGTTTTCCAGTGCATGACTTAGTTGTAACTGGGCTTTGGAGATTAAATAAAATTTTGTTCCAAATCACTTCAAAGCTGCTGGGTTTTGGAGTTTCCTCTATAATGAGTCTGAATAATGGACACAGTGAAACAGGGGTCCACTTTTAGGTGGCAATTCCCCTGTTACTGTGCAAATCATTATTTCATTGTTGTGGACCTACATATTGATTCGGGCCTTTTGTGGGTTGCTAAAGCTTTTTATTGTAGCGTTCATGTATTTATTTTCAAATGAACACGTCATCTGCAGTGTAACTTGGCTGTATTTTCACACTTGGCACTTGAATGTAACTGCAATTTTATTAGAATATTTGAATAAATGCATTGTTTTTTGGCCAAGTTTGTTCACCAACTGCTGCTGCAATAAATTAAGTTTTGGGCTTTTCTGGTAATAAAGCAATTGTTCATGCACCTAACTACAGATTAATAGCCTAGCTCTGTATATTGAAATTTTGGTGATGCCATCCGCATGTGAAAATATGCATTTTATCTAAGGTCAGTTATTAAAAACTAGTTATTAAAAACATACTGGGAAAGGTAATTCTTTCCATGGCAAAAGTGTAAATGTCTGACAAAAGAAAGTGGTAAGGAAGAGAGTGTCAGAATTTGTGGTTGTATCCGTGATGCTGTTGTGCAGAGTAGTTAAACACAACTGAGAGCTGCTCCTAAGAGTGTGTTTTTGTGACTACAGCATTCCTGCTGTGGTTTGAGGAACTACATTTTTGCCAGGGTGTCTCACTCGAGGATGTTAGGGTTACCTACTCCCCCCTAACAAGCTTAGGGGAAAAAAAGAAAAAAAGCCAGGAAAAAACCGCACAAAAGACAAAAAAGAAAGGAAAAAAAACAAAAAAAAAACAAAAAAAGGAGGAGGAGACCCTGGAGCTACCTTCAGGCAGGCAAGCGCCTTGCAATTCAGCAGATTTCCTAGCAGCTTTCCTGTGGAAGCAGGCTGGAGGCTCAGGAATGTGGGGTCAGACAAGAGCTCAGTCACGGTGTATTCCCCGGCGGCTGCCCGGCATCGCGGCGGGCCGGCCCGCGTAATCGTTCCGGGCGGCCCGTGGAAAACCACCCTCTGGTTAAGCTGCATCATGCTGCTCCACCAATGGAAAAAAAACGAGCGGGAGGAGGGTGTGTAGCCTGCAGACAAAAATACATGCAGCCTGGCGCAGGGTCTGTTTTTAGTTCCCGACGGCTGTGCGCTCTGAAGTGTTAGGCACAGTTTCCTGGCATGCCCGGGGCAGGGAGAGGCTGTGGCTGCGTGTCCCTGCTCCCGTGGCAGGCTCGGGGCAGCGGGAGGCTCCGGGCAGCGCTCCGGGCAAGGTAAGCGGCGCTGGGGACTGGGAGGGAGATGCTGGGGCAGAGCAGTCAGTTCTCCGCTCTCCGGATGCCGGCCAGGGTTGGAGCGCTGGAAGAAAAGCGGGGAAGGGTTTGCGAAGCCTCTGAAAACGGAGTGGGCTGCTGCGGTGGCAGGACTTGCAGCCCCTCTGCCGCCTCTGCTATGGGTGGCTGCGCCCAAGGCAAATGGTTTTCCTCCAGAAAACAGTTCTTGGTGGTCATCTGTCAAACTCTATTGCCTGAATTGCTAAATAAACCACTGTAGGGATCATTTTACATCTCCGCTATGATGGGGCTGGACTTTTTTTTAAGGCAAAGTATGAAAAGTGTTTAATAGCACTACGGTTTCTTATATGTTGAAGTGACTCTTCCAATACAGTGAATTCAATAATCCCTCTGAATATTTTTTTTCTTTTTTAATTGTTTTGTCTATTCTCAGTAACACTTAGAGTGGCTTAAAATAAATAGTGTGCCCAAGCAAGGATGAAACGTTTGTGTAGTGTTAGAGGAAGAAAATTCAGTCAGCACTATTACCACTGCTGAACTGGGATGGTGTGGGAAACCAAAGCTTCTGGTAGGTCCAGCACAGGCTTTGATATTTCTACGTAATTTTTTAGTACATAATTGTACACAAATAGTGAAAATGCTATGTTTCATGGCAGACAAAATAAAAATGAGGAAAATTACCCAAAAAATGGGGAAGTGTCTTCACCCTTTGGTTTCCTTTTTTAATTTTTTTTTTATTCTTAAGAGTGGTGATTAATTGCTTTTGCAATGCAATCAGAGTTTGCAACTTTGTTTGTGCTTGTTGTTGATGTGGTCACTGAGTTAATTTTGTACACTGGTGACTTCATTCTGGAAATCACGCATTTCTTTCTCTTTAGGGTGGATGATTTGTTATGCAATGTATGGTAAGTTACAATTTAGAGGCAAGAGCTGGATTTTTTTTTATCTGATCACTTTCAGTGGGAAAAGGATATCCATGACAATGGGTGGATGGACTCTGAATAGGGCAGTCTGTAGCTGTGAAGCTACAAAGCAATTTTTTTAGTGAGGAAACCTAATCCTCAATGTACTCTTTTTGTTCTTTTACTGTGTGAGTAACATGCTGGTACTACAGAGGTACAGGAAAGGAAGCCTTCAGCTGTGTTACTGCTGTACAGCTCTTGGCATGCAAAAATCAAGGTCTGATTTCAATTTTCCAAGGGACTGTGTCTCAAGTTTACTTTCGGTGTCTAACTTCCAGATCCTCTGTCCTCTTCAGGAAGTTCCAGGGCTGAAGGTAGGAAAGCATTTACTTTGGAATTGACACCCTCAGGTATTTATGAATGTGTAAACTGAGAAGTAGAAAAGACTATGTCAATTGTGGCCCGTTTTCTCCCTCCTGCTTGTGGAGCAGGCAGTGTAATAGGTGACAAGCAGGGAGTTTTGCCCCTGTTCCTCAGCCTGAAACACGCTGTTCTGCCAGTTCCTAAAGGAGGCTTTTCTCTGACACCATGGGTGAAGAGTTGTTCCAATAGACTTGGAATGTGTTATGCCAGAAAGAGTCTTTGTGGCCAGAATGTGTTAATGTTCCTGTCTTGGAATTGTTCTTGTTCTTCCTTTCTGCCATTTGCTTCTCTTCTTTGGTAGGGTCTGTGTGGCTGCTCATGGTGTTGTGAACTGTGTCCTAGTCCAAAAATAAGCTTTATCCTCTCTTCTCCAAAGATGATGTTTTGGCACCTACAGTTTTGGGGGAGATATGTGTGATGGAATATCCCTGTAGCTTCCTGCTGACTGTGGTTGTATTTAATAGCATGAGCTGTTTGCTACTGAAAGAGACAAGAAAGGAGAAGGGCAAATGTTCCTGGTGGAGAATTGGGAATCCAAGTTTGACCAGAAAGCCCAAGTCTCCCCTCCTGGTATTAATGTAGTAAAGAGGGCTGAGGTGGAGACCTCTTCAGGAGTTTGTCTAAGCAAAGCCTGCAAGCTTGCGCTCGGTCTCCAAAGTGCTGGGCAGCAATGCTGGAGCCCAGGCTCCCCTGCTTGGAGTATCTTGGCTCCTTTCAGGTACTCCATCCTCCCCCCCTGAGGCCTCAGGCTGTGAAATCCCCTGAAAACAATGTGTAGTTCTGCACCAGGACCTGACAGTGTCCTTACAACACAAGTAGGTGGAGAAGTCTTTCAGATCACTGGGTTAATTTTCCCTCTGAGGGCAGAAAATAAACCCTCAGACATATCAACTCCTGAACTGCTGCAGCTACTGCATTAAGACAAGACTTAGCTGCCGTTCCTGGTGGGTGCTTTCTTTTCTTTCTTTTTTATTTTTTTTAAGCAAGCTTAATGGCTTTTATTTAAATGGATGTGCACTTTAGCCATTGTGTATAAATTCAATAACATTTACAAATGGTGAAATTTGTTTTTCCTGCCAAAGAAAAATAAGTCCCTAGAGTTTTAGATTATATCAGCACTGGTGTAACATGATAAGAATCTTCAGGCTTGATTCAGCCTTCCATATTGCTCTAACTTGAAAGCTATAAAGTCTAATTCAATAAAGCTGCCAGAGTCTTGGACCTAGAGTGATGGGTTGAGCAAAAGAAGGGATCACATCCCAGGTACAGGGTGTTTAATTCTGATGTGATATAGATGTGAAGCACTGTAGATCTATTGGAATTAATGTTATTTTAAGAGAAGAAATCAGAAAAGGAGAGTGTCCCTTTCATGCTTAAACTGTGAAATTAGAAGTCCATCTGCAATGTAGGTATGATTCACAACATGAAAAGAAATGCCTAGGCTCATAAAGGCTACTAAGCTGAATGAGAAAAACAATTGACTTTAATTTGATGTGTAAGCTACCAAAAAGTTCCTAATACAGGAGACTAGAACTCTACAGAGACAAATTAGTGAGTGAGGAATTCTGGCTTCAAATTGAATTTTTAAGGCAAAATAGTCTTTTTTTTTTTTTTAATACAGGCATGCTTGTGGTGTTTTAGTTATTCATTCTTTGAATACAGTGGTATATAATGCAAAGTATCCTGCCAAGAATACTGTGGCATACTTATTATGGTATATTTTTATAATAGGAATGTGATTGAGATTGCAGGAATAAGAAATCTGCTTCTGATTTGTGGAAGCATGTGACCAGAGTGCGTAGTTTGAAAAAATACAGTAAATTGTTTCCAGTAAGAAACTCCACATTTATTCCAGCTAGAGTGTTGAGCTAGCTTGCCCCCTCATTAATTTCACATATCCGTCCATAAACAGCCATGCAGGAAGGGGAGGGCGGTTCACATTCTAGCATTTTCTATTACTTTCATATTAAAAACCAAAGTAGATTAAAAGTTAATTAAAGCTTCAAACCTGTAATTCTGTATCCCTGTAAGAATTCACAAAGCCCAGTGGTTCCTTGGAAAACTTATGGACACATTTAGTTAGTTATCTACAATCTCAAAGACTTTGTAAGCCATTTAAAATGGACAGTGTTTTAACTGTTAGGTGGAAGAGGATATAAAAGTCGCTTGAAAGAAAACACAGGATTTGCTCAGGCAATTCTAACAAAAAATAACTCATAAAGTTTTTCCTGATGTAAAATACCACCACTGAGACTGCTGTACATCAAACCCTGCAACATTTCTAACTCGGTCCTCTGTTAAAAGAAAACAAATTGGTAATTACTTACAAATCAATGGATTTTCTGTTTAGTTTTTATTGTTCTGAAATAGTTTCACATTCTCCATTATACCAGCTGCTCTAGTTCTGATGGCACTCTTCTGGGGTGCACTTAGGAGCCATGCCCTCCTAAGGATGGCAGCTGCATGTGTAAGGACCCTGGTGCTGCCTTTTCTCCTCTCTGTGCCTCCCTGCTCCACGTGCACAGTCCAGAGGTGACCACACTGGCCCCACTCCATGGCTGGGAGCCCTTACAATGCCCTTGTAGAAATGAGGGCTTTAAACACAGCAGAAAGGACGTGACTCCTCTTGCTTCATCACTAGAGAGTAGTTGGTGGGATATACTCTGCCCTTAAAAGCCCTTGTATAAGCCTTTCTATCACTGCAGAGTGAGTTGAGGCTCTGCCTTTCTTTGGCAGATGCTCATACTTGGGTAGGTGGCTGTGAGGGACTGCCCAGTGGCAGGTGTCCCAGGATTGGATTTACTCTGTCTTAAAAGGAACTGCAGTGGTACAGGTAACAATTCTCCTGTTAGTGAAGAAAACCTGATGAGTTTGTGATACTTGCTTGTTGCTTAGGCTATAAGTAAAAATAAAATGCTTCATTCATTTATTTATTTATTTCCTCAAGGAAGTATTTTCTTTAAAAGTTAAAACTGTGTTCTGCTGTGTCAATTTGAAGAACTGAGGAGATGGAGGTTGCTCTTGTCTCAGGTAACAAGTGACAGGACCAAAGGAAATGGCCTCAAGTTGTGCCAGGTGCAGCTTTATATTGGATATTAGAAAAAATAATACATCTTCACATGAAAGGGTGGTCAGGCATTGGAATAGGCTGCTCAGGGAATGGTGGAATCACCATCCCTGGAAGGATTCAAAAGGCATGTGGATGTGACACTATGGGTAAGTGGTGAACTTGGCAGTGCTGGGTTAAGATGATCTTACAGACCATTTCCAAATTTAAAGATTCTATGATTCTATAGATCATAGAATGTAGGATCTTATTTTATAGGGATGAGACAGCTAGCTCTAGGTCTTACCTATTTCTTAGCTCTTAATTTAGCTCTCCTTCTAAATGTTTTTTACTTCTAATGATAGGAGGTTTTAAATTTAAGCTCTTCTGCTGTGCATGAAGAGTTTTATTCTGGTAATGCTGAAGACTGTCATGAGTTCCTGCATTTTTAAATGAGCCCTCAGTCAGTGGTGCCAATTTGATAGCATGATGTTAGTCTCATCTGCACTCATCCATTATTTTATTTTATTTTATTTTATTTTATTTTATTTTATTTTATTTTATTTTATTTTATTTTATTTTATTTTATTTTATTTTATTTTATTTTATTTTATTTTATTTTATTTTGTTTTGTTTTGTTTTGTTTTGTTTTGTTTTGTTTTATTTTATTTTGTTTTGTTTTGTTTTATTTTGTTTTTTTACTGTTTTTGCCACTCTGGCACAGATTACATGTTTAGTAAAGTGATACCCAGCTTCCCTGTAACTCTTTAGTAGATTTTTGGGAAAACTTCAGCAGGGGTAAATGGTTTGTAGACCACTTATTTTTTATCTGCCAGTGAAGATTTGTTTTCACCAGCCACACAGAATAAAGACATCAAAATACATCAGAGAGTTAGCTTTGGTACATGTGTTTGTGTCATGAGGGTTAACTTTGTGATCCCGACTAAAGTTTAACATTGCTAGGGTTGACTTTAATTGAGATTTTTCAACATCCTAGGGGATGGGACTGAGAAAGTCCCAGTAAAACAAATCTGCTGAGCCTCCCTATGAAGGTGCTACCACAACCTCTTGCCTTTTTATGGCCACTGTCCAATGCTGATTGTGGTGGTGGAGCATTCAGCCTACTGAAGCTTCCCATCTGGAAACTTGCCATTTTCTGACCTGTAGTTTTAGAGAGTCTCAGCACAGTTAGTGTGACTGTATGGGAAGCAGATGGCTGACAGTAGCAAAATCATGTTTGGTATGTGTTCCTGCTATAGCAGATGAGAGCAGTGCAGAAGACCGTCTCCCTTGACTCAGATCTCCCACCAGTTCATAACACAATAATTCCTTGTTGTATCTCATAAGCAAACCTAGTACTGGGATATTATTATTATGGTTCAGTTTTGCTTGAAATATGGTTAGTGAGTAAAGTTTGGAAACCTTTGAGAGATTAAGACTTGAGAGGAAAGCACCCCTGCAATTGCTGAGCATTACTTGTACTTCTGTTCCCTTAAAGAAAGTAATTTTCTCCTCCAACATTTGTAAAGCAGTCCAGCTGTGGTGGTAATAATGAGGGAATAGAGGTGGCAGGCACTTCTCCAAAACAGCTTCTGAGCTTGTGTGTCTGTGTTGTGAAGTGAAAAAAATCTAGGAAAACTTTATGTGGAGAAGCCCCAAGGTGGAGAAATACATTTTTAGCTCTAGGGTTATGACTGGTGTTAATGTTTGGGTGTGGTGGGGATGGTGGGCTTCCCGGATTAGTATGTTTGCATAGCTGTTTTTTTTTTGAATGTGTCAAGGGGAACCAGGATGAAGATTGAAAACATCTTTTTTAGGGAATGTGGTTATAATTGAAAGCAAATAAACTCTTAATAGTCATCTTCAGGCACGGTGAGCTGCTTTTTAATTATGCTGATTATAATTGCTGAAAATATTCATAGAAACTGGTTTTGCTCACAAGAAGTATTCATCCCTCTGCACAGGAAGCAAGAAAAGCTCGTCTTCTGCAACAGTAGATAGCTGTGAGAAATACAGCTGAAGCTGAGCTCTGTTGCCTGCACTGTAATTTACAGGGCTTCCACAGATCAAATAGTGTAAAACACTTGAGCGTTTGGAGTGAGCACAGCCAGAGTTTGTTGATGGCCACCACCCTGCCCCAGTATCGTGCAGCCTTTGGCTTAAGCTGAATTGCTCTGCTCTTCCTCCACTAACTGGAAGTAACAGAAATAAAATTGCTTCATACAAGTGAGAGGCAAGAGAAAGGCATGGCAGCTGATTTCCAGGGGAATGGTCTTTATGCTGCCTCAGAGATGCCCCAGTGGGTTATCGCAATGTGTGTGGCTGTTGAACCTACCGTAGCTTTCTGAATGGCTAGGATGCTGAGGAAAATCCCTTGGGGCTATTTCTATGGAATTTATTGACTGTTCTGCTGTAGTGCAGACTGGTTCCTGCACAGGCTAAAACACTGGTTTATAGACTTTGTACCCTGAGATAAATTTATTCCCTCACCCATTGTGTGGCCTGTGTATCAGAGACATGTACAATGGACCCTGGTAGCCATGGCTTGAGCCTTGATGAATTGAATGTCTGTCTTTTGAGGTTCATGGCAGCAGCTTGCTCACTACCTACTCTGTTAAAAGGATTACCTAACCATTGCACAATCACTATGGAGACCAGATGGTCTTTTTGCCTGTTTCTTTAGACAAATTGAGTTCAGTGTTTCCTTATGAATAGATATAAGCCCCTCGAAGGTCTCTTGTTGAATGTACTTTCTGCTCCCAGATGAGGAATTCTGAATGTAAACTCATTGCTTGTTTGTGGTCTGTGCCTCTTGGATATAGGAAGACAATACTGCTGGGTGTTGGCAATTTGTTCAGGAGCTTGGAGGTAAGGAAGTTTGAGTGTTGTCTTCTGTTAACCTTGAATCAATAGTATTTTTGTTCAATCCAAGTTGCATATGACACTTTAAAAACTGTTCACATAGAGGAGTACACTTAGCAGAATAGGCAAATCAAACCTGCACAGGCAAGGGTATCATAAATAACAGACTTCCAAATTGTTAGAGAGTAAGAAAATTACAGATTTTTTTTTCTTTTCTTTTTTGAGTGTAAGATGAAATTTCTGTGGCTTATCTGCTTTATCAGATATCTTTGTGATAAGGCATTAATTCACATTTATAGGTCTGGAGCATCTCTATCATGATCTGTCTTTTCTAAGTTATTTATTTACTAACATTTTTCTAGGCTTGCTACTAAGACTGTTTTTATTTCTAGTTGGCAACATTTATCTTTGTTTTTGGTAAGGCCAGCTACATACCAATGAATTAATTTGAACTCTTTCAGTAAATAGCCACAAAAATAGTCAATGAGAGCAAAATCTAGCATGTTCAAATCAAGTAGCTATTCACTTGAAAATTATGAACAGTAGCCATGGAATTTAGGCAGAAAGGAAAAATTTTGGTGGTTGTGTGTTAAGAATGGTTTGTAACTTAACTGTGTGATCCAAAACTTAGTCTAACATCGTGTACTACTTCTTTTCTATAGAGTGTTTCAATCCCTAAGCTGCTGGTGTGTTCTAAATCTGAGATCCAGATTTGGTCCTTTTGCTTTGAGTTGAGGTCTTTGTGTGCTAAGTTAAGAGCCAATACTTTCAGAAGGTTATGAAGTGCTTGGGTCTTGTTACCTCTGGGTCTGTGCAATGTTTGGTGCAGCCTTTTTCTTTTTTTACTGGCAGATTAACTTAAAATCAGAACAAACCTAAAGAAGGAGGTTATTGGGTGGCTGCTGGAGTGAATTTCATGGTGGCCTTTTACTACAAAGGTCATGGTTGGAATCCAAGCATGGGGAAAGATAAACAGATGCTGGAGGACATTGCTCTGATCAGCCTGGTCCACATTGTAATGGACCACTGCACTACACTGTGAACTGTAATTGGTCTCCCAAAAGGAAAACTGGAGAGAGATGAAAGTTTGTCCTGGCTTGTCAGTGAGAGGAAAGAAAGACAAACAAAGAGGAGAGAAAATGAAACATTTACTCAATGACTTATTGCCACTAATTCAATGTCAATTTTTAAAGTATGCTTGTAAAAATGTGTGTCTAAATTCCAGGAATCCCCTTCATCAAACTTCTCTTAATTTGTGACTTTTGATTTTTTTTCTGTTTTATTCATTTTACATACAGTTGGAGTAAATGGTAAGTTGTATTTGACTGAAAACCCTCTTTTCTCTTTTTGATGTTTTCTAGGAAGGCTGTGTGCAACTCCATTCTGGTTTTGGCAAGTATAGTGGCTGGCCACAAAGACAATGCAGAGCATACTGACTGCTAACCGTGCCCGTGTTTGAGAGTGTTCCTACAGGTTTGCTCTTTCTTTTATAATGTACTTTTAATCTAAAAGTGATAAGGGCTTGAAGTAGGGATGTTAAAACATAGAAACTCTAGAAGATAAGATTATGCTTTCACAGTGGCTTGTTTTGACAATTTTTAAATGCGGCAGCAGTGTATCCTCCTCTGGGTGATAGTCTGAGATTCTGTGTGTAAAAAAGCGTAGCGCTGATGGAAAAAGCATTTTGGTGCTGTTTCTGTATGTTACAAACACTGGAGATTTATTCTGAGTTACAAAAAGAACAGAACTGTCTTTTTTTACTTTGGGGTGCACTTTATATAGGTTTGAAATCTTCAGTCACCTCAGTGGGGCAATTTAACTGTTCCAGTGTTTGCTATTCACTGCAGACACTGAAAAACTGAAGAGCATTTCACCAAGTGAACTACCGAACTGTGCTGTGCTGAATGAACATAATGCAGTTTTGTGCTGTAGTGGAAGATTAGGCTGTTTGCTAACCAAGTTCTTTTTTGTCAAATTTTTGGCACGTGTTTTTTTTTCCTTTCTCCTAGATTAGCTTCATTTAAACACATAGCTGGGGTTTACTGAACATTTTATTGAGGCAACACTTGGTTGCACAGAAATCAGTCAAGCTAAAACTGCAGTGGGCTTGTCTGCTGGCAGAAAGGATTTCTCTGAAAGTACAGTTCACTTTACATCTAAGTTATGATTATCTTGCTGTCTCCCTTTCATTATGCCATTGTTCTTGAGAGCCAGAGATTTTGTTAAGTTATAAGAAAAGGATGTTGCCAAGGGTATGGGTGGAGGAAGGTGTTGACATGATTTCAATGGAGTTAGATTCCAGCTTTATAACAGAGGGGTAATGAGCCACAGAGAAAATAGGCTTTCCTAGCTTGCCTCTAAAATAAGTTCAGTTATGAATTTAATGTTGTACATGGCTATTTAATGGTTTTTTTTTTTTGAAACAATTGTTTCATATCATTTTTAAATAGGCGTTTTCCTGTGTAGAGGATAAAAATGGCCTGTTACTTTTTGCTCTATCTTTTAGCCATTGTTTCTAATGAAACTCTTCTTAATTTAGTGGAAAATGGGGAATTCAGAAAGCCAATACAGTCTTCAGGGATCAAAAAATCATGCTGCTACTACAGCTGGTGCCAAGCAAAAGCCTTGCTCTCTGAAAATTCGCAGCATTCATGCTAAAGATGAAAAGTCTTGCTCTATGCATGGATGGGGACATACCAGCAGCGGCTCAAACTACAAATCAAGGTCCCTTGCCAGAAGCTGCCTTTCACACTTCAAGAATAGTCAGCCTTATTCCTCTAGGCTTAGTGACACTGTGATGAAGGTCTCCAAAAGCAACGTCCATGCCAAACACAGGACAAATGCCTCAGGGGACTACTGCCAAGGGAATAACGTGATGTTTTTGCCGGAGAATGGTTTCCACTATATTGGCCTCCAAGCTGGAAGTAATCATGCTGCCTCTCAAGAATGCAATGGCCACATTTTAAATTGCTACGGAAAGAATGAGAGTCTTGCATCAACCTCCCCAACAGAGGACAGGAGGAGTCCTAAAGTTCTCATTAAAACTCTGGGGAAGCTGGACAGTTGCTTGAGGGTCGAGTTCCACAACAGCAGCAACAGCAAGGTACCAACCGAGGAGTCCAGTGGGCCAGTGCAGTTGCTGAGGTATTCCCCTGCCTTGGAATCTAAGCCAAATAACCTGCTTGATGTCAGGAGAAATTCCAGTGCAGACTGTTCTTCTAGTCATCGTCTGTCACCTACCGATTCAAGGTTTCGGTCTAGTAAAGGGAGCTCCCTCAGCTCTGAGTCTTCATGGTATGACTCTCTCTGGGGAAATGCTGGGGATATCAATGACCTGGATGGTTCATATTTGACCAGGAGCACTCCAGATACAAGCATTCATGCCAGTTTCCCAGCAAGTGACAACAAGAAGTCCTTCAACCAAAGTTCATCTCTTTCCTCACTCCGAGATCTCTATAAGGATACAAATTTGGAAAGCACTCCTCCACCTGGGATCAGGCTGTCTGATGAGTACATTGACACGCCTGGTAGCCTAAGTAACCGTGTCTCGTTTGCCTCAGACATTGATGTTCCCTCCAGGGTAGAGCAGGGAAGTCCTGCACATTACACCTCCTACACCCTCCCTTGCAGAAAGTCTAAGCCCCTCAGTGAGGATGCATCCAAGAAGGATACATTAAAGAACCGAATGCGGCGCATCAGTGACTGGACGGGAAGTCTTTCAAGGAAGAAAAGGAAGCTGCAGGTATGTACAAACCAGCCTAAGTGCTGAAAGTTGCTTTTTATATTACTCTTATAAGCATAGTCATTGCGTGATATTTGTCTTTTTTGCAGATTAATTACTTGCTTATCTCATTTAGTAATTTGTGGAATTTTGAGAAGTATTGCATCCCTAGTGCTGTCTGAAATGTCAGCAGCAAAAAAAGATACACATTATTTCGTTAAAATTTTCCCTTCTTATTTTCATATTTTGTCACCTTCTAAGTTAACTCCAGTCTTTGCAGACTAATATCTATGTGAATTTGCTTTTGAAATTGTTGCATTACTTAAAAAGTGACTTGGGGTTTAAACCTTCTTTTTATTTCAAGTATGAAAATACAACCCCTCTCTCTATATATATGCTATTGATTAGCATACATTATCTGAAGAATGTGGAAGGAGCAGTAGGAGGAGGACATTATATCCATCTTTTTAGATGCTCCCTGTCTGTTTTACTGGCTTCACCACTCACTTTTTGCATGTTGGTCCATTTCTAGCAAGGCAAGCAGCCATATTGACCAGAGGTGCTGGTTCTGCCTCCACATCCTCTGAAGCCATTACATGGAGCAACCTCCTCCTTCCCATGTGTCAGCTTAGTTCACCAGATGGAAAAACTTGAGTTGCCATCTGGCTTGCTGAGAGATGGTAGTGTGAAGAAGGAGATGGGAGGGGAGAGCAAGAGGGAGGGAAAGGATGTTTTTTCAGAAGAATTTAAGACTAATCCATTTAATAGGAATTTAGGATGCCTGTGGTCAGGAATGAAATTCGCATCTCTAGCTGCAGGCCCCAGAACTGGCTCTTTAAATACCAGACTGTGCCTGGTCTCTGTGTGTGAGTTTTCAAGCTGAGATGAGATGAAACCATTTTTGGATTTGGTTTGGATTTTGGGGTTTTTTCCTTCCTTTTTTCCCCCCTGAATCTTCCCTGGTGTTTTTCATACAGGAACAGTCATTGTGATTCCTTAAATGAAGGAGGCTCCCTTTCCGCAACATTGATGTGCTGGCCACAGAAGTTTCCTGTCTCCTGTGTCTCCTGTGCTGGAGATTCAGACAGGTCTTATGCTTAACCATGTGCAATGTAAAACTCTGACAGGCCCTTAGGCTCAGAAATAAGCTCAGTGTAAGGTTTGCTGGTGTGCATCCTGGTTGGGAGCTACAGAACTGGGAAATGAAAATGAAAGCTGTTTATTTGCGTTACTTCTTTTGTGAGTTGCTGCTCATGTACTTTATCAGATATTGTCTTTTCACCTTCTTACTCAGCTGTAAAAGAGAGGGCAAAAAAACCTGGAATCACTGAGAAGCCTCAGTGCTGTGTTCCAGGATTCTTTACTGATTTCAACACCTGTGGCTGCACTGGATTTTACTGCCAGGCTTTACATATGATTTCTGCTTCCCAGACCTTTAGTATTTATTACTTAGTTATGACATTTGCAGAATGGCATTTGTAGTGTGCAATTCATAGCTATTTTGAATTCACTGTGCAGTGAACTGACTTCAGACGCGGCAAGGAAATTTGGCTGGTGAGATTGCATCAGGCTTGAATCAGATTCTGGTAGAAGGAAAACAGCCCTAACTCCAAAAACTGTGGTTTCTTAGAAAAAGGCATAGGAAATGGTTAGTCACTGATTTTAATCAGACAAGTATCCAGTGACAGGAAGGTAAGAGGGAGGTAGTGAATGCTTTGTAGTTGTGCAGTTCCTTGTGTGGCTTTATTGGTTTATTTCCATCTTTCACGCTTTGAGTAACTGCCATCTCTTCTGGGGGCTGCTGGGTTGTAGTTTGGTAGTGCTTATATTCTTAACAGGCCCTTTAGCTTAAAAAGACAGAAGTGTTATGCATGGTTCTGGACTGTCACGTGGTTGGTCCCTGTTTGTGCGACTTCTCTTGTTGATGGCAGCATCTGTGCTTTGCTCTGAACAGTGTGTCCCTTCCTCCGTACATTAGTAATAACTGGCTGTGAGTCACTTGGGCTGAACGTAGGTGAAAGCTGGAATATTTCCCTGTAAGTGGGCCTAAGTGCTGGTGGCGGCTGGGTAGTCCCTCCAGCTGCCCCAGTGGAAACAAACCAGCCAAGCCCCCTGCTTCATGGGAGCACAGGCCTAGGAGGCACAGGCTTGGGATATTGAGGCCAGATCCCTGACACTAGAAAGGCAGTGGAATTTAATCCCCTTTGTGAACAAATTGCAGTTTAAACACAGATTTTCTCCATCTTGAAGGCTCTTTCCAGACCGTCTTATTCAATGCTTGTTAATAGGCAGAGTAAATATAGTTCCAGGCAGTTTGTTCTGATGTTGGTTTTGCCTTCTACATTAGTTATTCTTTCCTATTTTTTAATCTGTTATGATTTATTTAAAGGGAGAAGTGGTGTATTTTCTTGGCCTGCATTTGTGGGGCTATACAGACTCTCCTTGGTCTCCTGTGTTAAGATTGGAAATCTATTTCCTTTTCATTCTGGCACTCTTCCTCCTCATCTGTTTTAAATCATCCACAGACAGATTTGCATATGGGATATTCCAGATGAGTCCTTGGTTATGCCCTGTCCAGTTACTTGGATGTTTCCTTATGTCTGATTGATCTGATGTATCCTGGAATTGAATTTACTTTTCTAATAATGATCTTGCATCAAGACTTGCAATAATCTTTTCCAAGACCTAGTTTTCCTTTCATGAGAGTGTCCTAAAGTGTTCAGTGCATCACTGGTACTATATGCATCACTCAATGCATCACTGGTACTGTACTGCAGCACACATCTTCATTTAGTTTAATCTGTGCTGAAATGGCATTGGGGTGATGCTGAGTCGCAATTCAATGTGTGTGAGCTGAAAGGTGTGTGTGATGTATGTGAGACCTGTGGACAGAATTTAGATAGACTTGCTGCACAGCCAGATATGGCTAAAGATAATGGTGTAAACTCTGTGCAGCTCTTTAACACGGAGAACATTAGCAATTTCTGTGTAAAATGAAAATCCATCCACCAGAAACAGCTACTGAAGAAAGGTTCCTGAATTAAGTAAAATAGCCTCACTTCAGGAATCATATTGGAAATTTTATTACTTTATAAGCCAGAGCCCTGATGTGGGCTGTAAAGGGAATTTAAAAGAAAAGTACATTGAGTGAACGTCTTTATTTGACTTGAAAATTGGCATTAGATTGTCCTTTTAGCATAGGTCCGAATGAATGTAGCAAGCTACATTTTTCCTGTGCTGTTCTTTACAGCTAATTATTACATGTGTCACTTTGTCTAATTGGTATCTTAGCCACTTTATTTTTTTGCCTTATCTTTAGCTATTCCAGAGTACATCTCAAACATTGAGAGATCTCCCTGAATACAGCTGAGCAGAAACAGAGATCTATCATCACTAGATTCAACAGAACAAAAACCAGCAGAAAGTCACCTGGCAGGGCAACCACCTGGAGCAGCAACTTGGGTCAAACCGTTTCAGTAGTGGCAGATATTGCTACAATGACAGCTTTCTTAAGGACCAATATAGACAGCCAGACTCTGCCAATTCAGTTCTTTAAGAAAAGAAAAACAAATTATTGTGTCCTTGTGAAGTGTATATGTTAATTTTGGATTCTTTATCCATTTTCTCTACTTTGGTACCTTCTCATTCTTACCCTTTCTGTGTGTGAGGAGAAAACATAGGATTTGATTAGTGGCTGGTCATTGACAGGTTGCATCCCACCCTTTTTCTTAATGTTTGTTGTTCCAGTGGTGGGTTTTTACAACAGATCCCCTTCTATGTATTTGCCATGTGTTGTGTCTCTTACTAGTGCTTTGGGATTGAAAGAAATACATATTCTTAATAAGCTATATACTAATGTTTTCCAGAGGTCACTAGCAGTTCCTGGAGAATAGTCAAACAATTAAAATGCTGGATTTTGGCACACAAGTAGAGTGGCAGTAATTAAAACAAGGGTGGAGAAAGCTTTCAGTTTCCCCCTGAAATACAGATGACCAGCACACTTGTACAATCCACGTTCTTCTGTTGCTTTGTGGCATAAATGCATTACATGCACGATTTTATCCTGGTTTGCCACCCCAGGATCTTCCTCCTGTTACCATATAAAAACCAATTAAACTGTTGATGTTTAGGGAGTTACTCTTGGACAACACTGATTAACGCTCTGCAACAAGATTTGAGTAAGGCGCTCCTTTGCCATGAGAATTGGATCATCAGACAGTGATTTGAAAAGCCAGACTTGAAGTTCAATGTACTATAAAGGAACATGGGTTTCAGGTCAAACTGGCTTTTGTGAGGCCACAGGCAGCAGTGTCCTGCTGCTGGAAAAGTGGCATCGCCTGGGAGGGTGTACAATTCCAGTCTTGGCCACACTCTGGAAGTCCTGATGCTATCAAAACATAGCACAGCTTTTCTGCTGCAGTTTTGAAGAAGTAAGTAAGAAGCAAAGAAACAAAAAAGTAGCTGTTTTCAAAGTTGCTGGGGAGAACAGCTCCCAGGAGACCAATGTTTATTTACTTGGTTCTTAGTACAGTAGTCTGTGAGAAAATAAATGCTTTTAGAGAGGCGGTCTAAACTTGAAAGTATAATGGCTTTATTATTACCGAGGGTAATAGCTTCGTTTCTCAAATCAAATATTGCGATATCTTCTTTTTTCTTCCCGCACACTTCTCCTGCAAAAGACAATATATCTTTTGTGTTTTAGGTTCTTAAATCTTGATTGCTTTTAAATAGCGTTGGAAACACTTGAGTTCAGAAGACAATGAATGACTTCTTATGATAGATGGTGTGGTTCTCAACAGCAAAGTTAGTCCAAGGAGCTCTGTTTTAGGTAGTAGGAAAATCCGTGTCCATCCCTGGAGCTTGGGAGAGTTGGGATCAGACAGCATATTACTTGGAAAGGCTTAAAAGAGCCTTTCCAATCTGCCAACAAAATCCCATGTTGACAAGCAGTGGCAAGAAATGGGCCTACTCTAGCATCTGTATCAAAGGCAAAGTTGAAGTCATACCATCAGGCCTGATTATTTCAAATAAAATTAGCCAGCCCTCTCAATCCAAGGGATGAAGTTACACAGTGCAATTAGGAGAAAGGCCTGCCAGTGCTTGATGGAACTCTCAGGGTGTTCCCAGCAGCTCAGAAAATACACAGCTCTGCAGTCTGGAGACTGGATTTAAGCGAGTCAGCAAGTCTGTCTTTCTTTTTTTAAATCTCATATTGTCTTAGATTGGATTTTAGTCAATTGATCAGTTCTAACAAGCTTAAAATATTCTTTACTTTTGACCTCTTATTTTTGTTGGTCAAGCACCCTTTGTATGACAAATAGAAAGTGGAGGTTAAAATCAGCCTTGTGTTGAAGCTAAATCTACTCACCTTGCACCAATGTGGTAGCACCAAAGTATCGAAAACCCTGTAATAATAAAAATACCTGTTCACTATTTCCGCTTGTACTCAGATGCAAAATATGGTACCTGAGTTTCAGATGGAGGATGTAGTTGTCTCCTGCAGTACCTCAGGTTTCAGACAGTAGTTTCTAGGGAAATTTGAGATTACTCAAAGCATGCCGGAATTACCAAAGTGCTCAGATCAGTGGACCTACCCACTTATGGGGATAGGGGTTTAATGGGGTTCCTTTGAAAAAACTGGATGGTAACAGTGGTGGTGTCAGTGGCTGAGGCAAAGGGTGTGACATAATGGTGAAAAGATGAAGGAACTGGAAGTGGCTAAACATGAAACAAATTTAATTGACAAATGAGGTGTGTCTTTTGATCGTTGCTCTGGTGACTGATCGCAGATAAATTCCTTTTATGCACAGGAGCCAAAATGTAAAGATGGGAGTGAATACTTTGACAGCAGAATGGACAACTTTACAACAGACACTCTGGCACCGTCACAGCTCTCCACTTTTCTGTGGTCTCCTGGCTCCAGTCATGCCCTGTCCCAGAGAAGCGAATCTACCAATGCTGTCAGCAGTGATGCCTTGAGGCAGAACATTTATGAGAACTTCATGCGAGAACTGGAGATGAGCAGGATGAACTTGGAGAATACGGAGACCTCGTCAGAAACAGAAGACTCTAGTGGCGAGTCCCTTAGCTCCTTGGAGCAGCTGGATTTGTTGTATGAGAAAGAGCAAGGAGTGGTGCGCAAGGCAGGGTGGCTGTTCTTCAAACCCTTGGTGACCCTGCAGAAAGAGAAGAAGCTGGAGCTGGTCACACGACGGAAATGGAAGCAGTACTGGGTCACACTCAAAGGTAAAACCACCACGTTGATCCTTCATCTTGGCAGCAGCAGTTATCTCTGTTGTGTCTCAGCAGCGTTTCATGCATGCTGGCTTCTGTTAGCAGATTTAGGGGGATTAGAAAATCACACCTAACTTTACAAGTTCCACCCACCACAGCTTTGCACAGCCTACCCACCACTTAAAGTGGAGCATGTGCCTAGGCAGCCCACTGAACTGAGGTGCTGCTCAGTGTCTGGGATTGCATGTGCAACCATGTGTTTCATACCATAGTGGGAATTGTTTTGTCTGACTTCCTAATTTGTGTGTTCACATCCGATTGGGGAGTTAGAAGATCCTTTTGGATGTTTGGAGGTCAAAGACCAAACTGAACCAAAATTTAAGGGTCAGGAGAAGTTGCTGGTGTCCAATTCCTTGTTAGAGACACACAGTTCCTTAGGCTCTGCTATGAAATTTACTGAAGGATGGGGTAGTTTATTGTAAAAATGTTTTGTTAATTTCTAGCACTTTAGATGGCAATATAATGAAGAGGTGAACTCCCAGTGCCAGAGCATTTACACAGAGAAGTTTGTGTGGTTCAGAGCAGGGGAAACTGAAGCAGCAGCAAGGAAAGCCCTCCAGTGCCCAAGGCAGCCATTTCCAGCACTTGAAGGTCTCCCTCCTTTCCCTGGGTGGTCTTTTCACATTCCCCACTCCCAGCAATATCAACCACTTCTGGCTTTTGGCATGCCCAGCTTCCCATCTCCTGCAGCTGCTCCTTTTGTGAAAACAGCCCCATGGGAGGGGAATCCACTCAAGGGGGCTGCTGCAGGTGTGATTGTTGTGCTCCATTTGTGGCTCAGAGGGTGCTGTGGAAAGTGTACAGGTGTCAGGAAGTGTGAGAAGGAAAATAATATCTGTTGTGGGGAGGAAGGGAAATTTAATGGGTGAGTTAATATGCCTTTTTTAAATTTTGAATTGCATCCAAAGGATTTGTCCTTTAGTAAATATAATACTAAGTTAATGAGTAAGGAAATGATCAAGCTTGATAATTTCCTATCATATCTGGGACTATAGGAGAGAAAATAACAACTTTACCACAAGTTGCCCTTTTTAAAATTGTGCATGGGTGTAGACCTGAAGAAAAATGAACAGCAAACAGCAAGTCCTGGTAGGGTGCTTGATAGTGCTGATTGAAAAGAACCAAACTTACTAGAATCAGGCAGTTCTGCCTAAAAATTCAGAGACTTGTTATCAAGGGATCAAAATGTAGACAGGCTTAACAGTTTAAATCACTTGCCCTGATCATCAGATAGCATGATTCATGCTTACAAGCAGTATATACAAAGGGAAAAACAGTACCTCAATTCCACCCTCTTATTGTGTGTGTTTGTGTTATGGAGTATGAATATAGTTTAATCTGCCTCTTCTAAAATTCAATTTCTAAACAATTCTATCAAAACTCTAAATTGAAATATGTTATATACTATTAGTTTGTGCATTTCTGGGATAATGAAGCTCTGGCAAGCAATTTAGGTGCTTCATGTTCATTTTTTCTTAGCTATAAAATTGGCTTATTGGTGACCTTGAACAACTTGTGTCTTTTCCTACTCCCTGAATTTCTGCAGCTACAAAAAAAGGAACAATGACGTTCTTTGTAAAAATATGTATTAACTTGTAACATTTTAACTGTTAGGTACAATGCTTTTTACTTCAGAGGTTGATCTGGCTGCATTCATGGTACAGTCTTTTGCACTTTGCTACCTGTTTTAAATATACATTCCTAACTTCCTTGATCTCTTACCTTTATTGTCCTGTGGAGACTTCTGATTCCAAAATAAACTTGCCTGTCTGGATATCAAGGCATACTTCTGTTTTTATAATTGCTATATCACAATCAAGGCACTTGCTTTGGTTCTCTTTATACAGGTTTTTGGATGAATCAGTATTTAATTTATTGTTGAAATGTAAATAGCCAAGATATTTTATAGCATGACTCTAAATATGTAAATATGTTAATTGCACTCTTTTGAGATGTGTTTAATTATAAATATGGAGAAGGTTTATAACCATCTTGTTACCTGCCAAACTTAAAAGTACACATGTCCTGAGGCATCTGCTCCACTTTCAGGGCCACCAAGATCTGAGCCTGAATAGCAACTGTATACCAAGAGGAATTCTCTTTTCCAATTGTCCTGTCCAATTAGTTTCCTTTAACGAGGGAAATTGCTTTCCTGTTGCTCTCTCACTTCAGCTCAAGTTTTAATTAAAATATTTGGACAATAATCAGTCCCTGTGGGTCTGACAGAGCTTATGAAACTAGCTGCTTCCAGGCATCACTGGACTTGACCTAAAGATATACCTGGGGTGCCATACGCCCAAGCATACAAACATGCCCTTCAAAATTTTTTATTTGTGTACATATAAACTCTCAGGATAAAATATGACGTATCTTCAGTTAGGGCAAATAGGGGAAATATGGGAATATGGAAATATTTAAGAATAAATCTTTAAAACTTTAAACTTCTACACTTTCCTAAAATGCAGAAGTGGAAGTGGTTGTATGTTGCTGTTGCTGCTGAATACAAGACTTGGTTTTGTGGTTTAGTTTGTCCTGTTATGTTCAAATGACATTTCTGATATGCAGTGTTACAAACAATGTCCTTTTTTCCAACTGCAGAGATCTCCAAGTGTTTCAGTGGCATAAAGAAGATAAAGTGAGGGCTGCCAATTGAACAGATAGGACCAATTCTATAGGATTTTTTATTACCCAAAATATTCTGCCAGTCACTTTGGACATTAACAAGAAAAGGTGCAGTTATGTAGTATAGAGGTATTTCTATGTATTAGATTCCTTACTCTAAAAACTTTTCAGTCAATGGATGATTTGATCAGAAATCTCTGATACAGGATTCCTTTTGTAATGGTATCTTAGAAGTGCACTTCAGTCCATGACCACTCAAACAGGCAAATTGTGCATCTCGGGGACAGTAGGTTATAAGGAGGCAGGAAGGAAAGGCTGTCAGGGATGGAGGGCACAGGCCCTTCTTGAGCTAACATCGCTGCCAAAGGCAACATGGCACTGTAGTCATACTGCTGTGGGCTAGGATCACGTGTCCTCTGCTGGGATCAAGTCTCCTCCACTCTCCTCCAGAAGTAATTCTACTTGTTATATTCAGGATTGTCATCATGAGGGATGAAATTTGTTTTCTGGATGCAAGCTTCATACCTTAGATATTACACTATTTACAAGACTGAACATGCTCAAACTCAGCCCTTTTAAACTGTTTTAAATTACTCAGAATTGTCTGAGTCTCCAATTTTCAGCTAGATTCAAGGAAATCTGGTTTAAATTTGAGAAGTTTATTCACTAAGCATGTTGTATGAAGACAAAGGGTTCTGCAAATCTTTTCAATAAATACGAAGATTTCTTAAGTGGCTGTTATGAGAGAGTTGGTTCAATTTAATAAAGAAACACAAAAGCTGATTTAACTAAGCAGGAGTTAATCTCTTCTACATGCCTTAACATTTTAATAGGCTGAGTTTATTGATAGAATATATTGTGGGTTAGAAGGGACCTTTAGTCCAGCTTCCCTGCCATTGGCAGGGACATGTTTCACTACAGCAGTTGCTCAAGCCCCCTACCCTAACCCTTGGATGCTTTCCTACTGAGGTGTTCTGATTTATTTATTAAGTCCATAAATGTTTGTTGTGGCCCTGGTCTGTTTCAACTTTTCATTGGCAAATTCATCATTAACTTTTCCTGGTTTTCTATGTAGAAGATCTTCCTTTTTTATTTGTTTCAGAAGAGGAGCAGAACTGATGTTCCCTGTCTCTGAAGGGTGTCTTAATTCAGAAAAACATTATATAATGCTGGGAGATCCATAACTTACTTTCTCCTCATGTTTTTTTTGTCCCTCTCAACTGCAAAAGGTTGTACCCTACTGTTTTATGAGACCTATGGAAGGAACTCAATGGACCAGAACAGTTTGCCTCGATATGCCCTGTTTGCAGAAGACAGTATAGTTCAGTCTGTTCCAGAACATCCCAAGAAAGAAAATGTGTTCTGTCTCAGCAATTCTTTTGGAGATGTCTACCTATTTCAGGTAACAGAATGCATGCACAAGTTGGTGGTTGTTTCCATTTTAGAATGTGTTTGTGAGTCTACACATGTATCTATATGATTATATGTACACAGGCACATACATATCATGTTTGTGCCTTTGACTTAAAAATAACAGCACTACTGCACTGTTGCATTACAATATTATAATATTAAATATATGATATGACTTCAGGTATTACACGAGTTGGCTTGGTCAGTTATGGTTCAGAAACAAAAAGAACAAGGACCACAAATCTGCAAGAAGCTCTGGGTATTTGGTTGATCACAAGCTTCTAAAAAATCAAATTTTTATCAATTTTTTTCGCATCTATTAGCATCTCAACCTTACAGAATAGTGTGCTCAACCCTGAATCTTCTAGCCACAGAGAGTTTGCTTGAGCAAGATGCTTAAGAAAGAGATCTAAAAATAATCAAAATACTTTGGCTGCTCAAGGGCACCACTGGAAATGTTAATAAAGAACAGTATTATGTAGAACTGCCTGCATAGAAACGTGTTGATTCATAGGCATACTTGTACATATCTCCAGAGGTACTTCATGCAGATTGCATTCCTTTACCTTGATGTTGCCTCTCCACTAACTTGGCACTTTTTAAGTAAGCAAATACCTCTCTTCAGAATCTCACATATAAAATCTTCTCTGCTGTCACAGCAGTGCAGAAGGCTTGTCTTTGATATCTGGTAGGGTTTACTTTTGATTATCTGGAGGGATGAAAGATGTAAGTCACATCTTTCCCACAGCTTATGTGGCTCTTGTCCTTCTGGGGCTTTTAGACCTTGCAGGTCTAAGAAGCAGAAGCTGAAATTTGGAGACAAGTCAGGATGGAGTGTAGTTCCTTTATTTACTCAGTTCTAAAGAAAACCTTATTTCACTTGGTTAAGATAAAGTCTTTAAGACAACAGTGAGCCTATCAAGCACTTCATACCCTAGAGCTGTTGATTGTATTTTATTTTTCTGTTATCTGCTCATAATGTTGCACCATTGATTGGTTTCACAGGCAACAAGTCAGACGGATCTGGAAAACTGGGTTACTGCCATACATTCAGCTTGTGCTTCCCTCTTTGCAAAGAAGCTTGGGAAAGAGGACACTGTCAGGCTGCTGAAAAATCAGACCAAGAGTCTTTTCCAGAAGATTGACATGGATGGCAAAATGAAAAAGATGGCAGAGTTGCAGCTCTCAATTGTTAGCGATCCAAAAAACAGAAAGGCCATAGAAAATCAGGTACTGGAAACAATTTTTTTCATGAGAGCATATTTATCATTACTTCATGCTTTGGTCTCTATTTGTGATTTCTAGGCCTGCGAGTAATTGTCTTGGACTAAGCTGGCACAGTGGTTGTAATTATTGCCAGGTTTCTACAGCAATCCAGAGCAGTGCAGGGGGCAGGCTTCTCAAAGCTGCACATCAGACTGTTCTGTTTCAAGAGCACAGAGCTTTTTCTTGTCTCTTCTGTGTAAATGTAATTAATTTTCACTGTTTTATGTTAATAAGATCTAGCTGTTACATCGCATACCACAGAATATACAGTGTGTTCTGTGAAAGATTTATTATTGTATTGTGGAAGAGATTGAAGAGTATGTGTTTGGCAGTATTGTTCTGCACCTTAAGACAGCACATGAGGAATACTTACTTAGTCCTTCATCCAACTTCATTTGTGTAGTGGCAGACAAAACCATGTGCTTCCAGTTGAAATTTAGCCATGACTAATGATCACCAGATTGTCTGTGTGGTGGTGAACAAACATGAAGCCTTACTCTGCTCTCAGTTCTAGCACATGAACCAGGAATCACTCCAGGGGTACCTTATGGAAGTACATCGTGTAGTGTTGATGTGTTGCCTATGCCCCCAGTTTCACAGATAGTAACAGGCTTTAATTATTTAGACAATGGTTAGTGTTCAGCCAATGGCCTCACTACCCATGGCTTCTTGTGCACTAAACTTGTCTAATAGTTTAGCCTAAATAAGTCTGTGGACTGAGGCTGCTGTATCTTTAGCTTTATTAGGCCATTGACAGAATGGCCTAATTTTTCTTTGCTTAATAAAACACTACTAGTTTCAGGGATTTGATGCTTATGATTTTTAAAATTCTTACTCTACTGGCTTGGACTTGATGAAAAGCAGACTGACTACTACTGACTTCACTGCCAAGCTCTTGTGGCACACTTGAGTCTGAAGCTATATGAGCAGAGTTCAAATAACATGCAGGTTTGTGTAGGGATTTGCAGTGCAGATGTTCATAAGCCCTTTAAGTGCTCAGATGTTCATAATTTATTTCCAGGTCACTTTATTTCATGGTCCAGAGCTGAGTGAGGTGAATGGAGGAGGAAAAATGTTAAGCATCTTTTTATTGCAGTAGGCTTTGAGACCTAGAAGAATATACAGATTTCTATAGATGTCTAGTGCTTGTGACATGTGATGCACTGAGGAAAAATCCTGAAGTATATTAACTTAATTTATCCCTCCCTCATCAGATATTCCTGAGTAGTAGTTCATTTAGAGTCAGCTGAAGAGTATTAATGATATATCTTAATATCTGCTAATTAGATGTTCTGTCCTTGAAGATCAAGGACATTGTCATTGTTTTCCAGTTCTGTGAAAAGTTGGCTTTATTCTGTAGAATTGAAATCCATCTTCTGGGCTGAAGAAGATTTATTCCTGTTAATCTTCTGTCTATATGTGTCTTAGAACATTGAATGGGGGCAGACCATTGGCACAAGGAATGAAATGGATGACTGCAAACATCCAGTATCTGGCAAAGAATTAATTTATAGCAAGCATTTTCTCCATTCTTGATCCCTTTGATCTCTTTAAAATCTCTCCTTACAATTGCCTAAGGTTTGCTGGCGAAGTCCCTTCAGAGAAAAGTCACTTCAGAGATCAGTTGCCTGATCTTCTAACGTTGTCTCAGATTGGCTTTTGCAAAGAAAAATGAAAATCTTGATGCAATTAGTAACTGAGAATTCTTAATATACTTAGTAAGGTAAAGATTTTGAGAAAATATTATTCCCGAGGGAATAGTTTGCATATATGTAGTTTCAGTTGTTTGGTAATTGTGGTTGTTTAGTTGTTTTTTGCCTCTTTTGAGAAACAAGAAAATATAAATTCTGATCTTGGTTTTGTGTAAATTTGATGTTGTTTCAATCATGGGGCGGATATTATTCCTCCATGCTGAAGTACAAAGTATTATCATTACTGTATTTCTTAAGCATGCCATGCGTCCTGTGCTGGAAATCATCACTGGTGATTTATTTTGGGAAGCCAGCGGAAACAGTGTGATTGACTTCAGAAGGACTGTGGTGGTTTTTTACATAGAAAGAATTTATTTTCACTGGGGAATTGGAAATTCTGATTTCTATAGTCTTTCTCCTTTTCCTTCCTCAGAAAAGCAACCACCAAATGTCAGTTTACTCTTTTCTTTCACTTCTGCATTGACTTAACACCAATACTTCTCTGGTGAAGACTTAATAATTCTCAGGACTTTAAAAGCAAGCAAAACTTTTTCTTGTTTCACAGTTACTACCACCTGAAAGGCAGTTTTACTAAGGAAACCTGCACTTGTAAAGTTGCTATGGGTAGTTTAATTTTAAGAAGCTTTTACGTGCTTCTTTTCGGTGTCCAGCAGATGGACTAGAGAAACTCATCTGGTACTGTCTGGTAAATTTTGTGAATTTGAAGGCAATCAATTGTTAACACCAGTGCTAGACAGAAGTGCAAACAAACAACAACAACAACAACAAAGACAAAGAAAATGTCATTTTTCTAGAGAAATTGTTGTTTTATAGGCTTGACGCTATCAAACTGGTTGGGGAATGTTTTCAGTCTTGTGGCTTATATGAGGGATTCTCTCTATCTGGATTTACTGGCCCAATAACAATAATAATAGTAGACTTTGTAAGTGTTTAAGAGAAAATTGTAGCCCTTCACAAAGCAATTGGTAATACTGGTCAGTTTAGAAGAGATCGATGAAGCATCTGCAAGATGGCAGTGTGTCTGCAAACCTCGAGTCTGCACATGCTACCTACAGCCATGTGCGTTTATTATTACTATGTGAAATAAATACATTGTGTGTGATGGTATTCTCCCAACATGTAACTTCTCCCCTCAAATGAAGAGAATTAGGACAAAAGGTAGCAAGTTGGAAAATTCCTGGTGCAGACATGAATTTCAAAGCCTTTCTTTAGTTTCATTTTTCTACATATTTAGCCTGCTAGAGAAACCACAGCGTTTGCTGTGAATACAGAGCCCTGTTAGTGAAAGGGATTATTAACATTTATTCAGAGGTCTTTTAACAAAATATTGCACATTAAGTCAGAAGTGAAGCTGCCTCTGCCTGCAGAACTGGTTTTAATGGGGTGGAAAATCTATCTCGCAAGAGAGAGCACTGCAGCCCTTGTGTAATTGTTTATGCACTTGGTACATAAGTCTATCCTGATGTCTCACTTTAGAACAATAGCATGATTAATACTTGCTTGAAAGCATTATGGAGTTTTGTCTTCAAATTTTAATATGTTGGCATAATCATGTTTTCCAAACTATTCAGAGGTTTCTGATGTAATTCATATTTTCAGAGGGTTAGAAACATGTGTATTTACTTCCAGGCACTGAAATGGTGAAGCATTAGTGAGAAGAACAGGCACATGCTTTTTTTGGAGATACTTTTTTTGTATGTTTTCTTATGTGTCTTCCACCTAAAATAGTGTGTTGCCATAAAAAAAAAAGGATCAGTAAGATTGTGGTCTGCTTATTCTGGGTATTCATTAAATCTATTCCTTCCTTCCTTCCTTCCTTCCTTCCTTCCTTCCTTCCTTCCTTCCTTCCTTCCTTCCTTCCTTCCTTCCTTCCTTCCTTCCTTCCTTCCTTCCTTCCTTCCTTCCTTCCTTCCTTCCTTCCTTCCTTCCTTCCTTCCTTCCTTCCTTCCTTCCTTCCTTCCTTCCTTCCTTCCTTCCTTCCTTCCTTCCTTCCTTCCTTCCTTCCTTCCTTCCTTCCTTCCTTCCTTCCTTCCTTCCTTCCTTCCTTCCTTCCTTCCTTCCTTCCTTCCTTCCTTCCTTCCTTCCTTCCTTCCTTCCTTCCTTCCTTCCTTCCTTCCTTCCTTCCTTCCTTCCTTCCTTCCTTCCTTCCTTCCTTCCTTCCTTCCTTCCTTCCTTCCTTCCTTCCTTCCTTCCTTCCTTCCTTCCTTCCTTCCTTCCTTCCTTCCTTCCTTCCTTCCTTCCTTCCTTCCTTCCTTCCTTCCTTCCTTCCTTCCTTCCTTCCTTCCTTCCTTCCTTCCTTCCTTCCTTCCTTCCTTCCTTCCTTCCTTCCTTCCTTCCTTCCTTCCTTTCCCTGTAGTGATCTCCAACTTTTTTACAAAGAGCATAACTTCATTTCTTTGTTTTTAAAATTTACTTGACTTTTTCTCTCACATTTGAAGAAGGACTGGAATAGGTCTGGGAATTTATTCTTCAGCCTCCACAAAGCTCAAATTTCCTGTCTTTACTTTCTATAAAGCATCGAATGAAATATTTTCTGACATTGAGATCCAAATTCTCAACAACAAAGACACTTTTCAGGGAACTTTGCTAACACATGCCATCATTGCTGCAGACAAATTCAGCTGGAATCTCAATAGATAGTAACTTTTCATTCTTTCATATCATCTTAAACTAAAAAAAAAAGAAAAAAGTCCAAGCTTGTTAGAACAAACCTTCAGTTTGTGAGGTCTTTGAACTGGCTAAAGCAGATCTCTGCTTCCTGAGAGGTCGGTTCAATATCATTCCAGATGTTACTCTTCAGTAACATTTTACTTCATTGTACCTTCCCTACATCATTAGCAAAGTGCTTCTCTTTAGTACTAGTAGACTGGAAGTAAAGTGAGCAGGCAGACAGAAGGTTAGGGATGTTCATCTCTGTTCTCTCTGCACTGTTGTTACTGTTTTACAGATGCATGAATTTCCCTCTTTGTTTTGCAAAATTTAGCATAAGGTAATGAAAAATGAGTGTGGTGTTGCATAACATTATCTCATACAATGGAGCTGGTGGGGCAGCCTATTCAGAAAGGGCTGGTGGTCTGGGTTTTGGGGAAGGCAGCTGGATAATAAAATTCCCTGGCTTCCTTACTTACATCCCCAAGCTATATACATATATATGGTACCACCAATTTCCATTGGATTTTCAACAAGATGTAAATTGGGTACATGTGTCCAGTTTCGTATTATCAGTGGTATTTGGAATAAGATTACCTCTGCCTATTTTGGTTAAAAATTATGGAAATTCTGTTCTTCCAATGCAACCAAAAAGATGACATTTATTGTAAAAAACCTCCATTGTCTTGTTATTTCAGGAAGATTTCTTAACCTTTTTTAAGTCACCATGCAGATGAAGAATAAAGTGTTGCTAATTTCACATGAGTGTTGCTGTACTCTTTTACAATGCCTTCTTTATTTCTTCAAACTAAAAGTTATGATAGCATCTCAGTAGTGTTTTTTAAAGTAATGGAATTTCTGGAAGAGTGATGGTTTTGCTTCTTCGCGTTCTCTTTAGGAAGTAATGACAATAGAAATCTGTTCCCTGTCCCCAGCAACTAAGTGACTCATTTTTCCAGATGGATACAATATGAATTGTGTCTGAGAACCAGGGACTGGAATGCAAAGAGTTTGGTGTTGTTTGTAATGTGGTTGAAAAGCTGTACATATAAAACAGCAGCAGAAGTTTCTTCTCAATCCACAGAGTTCCCTACATCAGCCTGCAGAGACACTTTCCATCTGGAAATAAGATATTGTGTAGGGAAAAACAGAATTTTTATTGCTATAGATAGTGAATTGTGTCAGCAAGGTCTTCATACTTCTGTATGGTATAAGAACTACTACTAAATAAAATCAATTTTGAAGGCTGAAGTATTGAGAGAAGGCCCTCCTTCCTGTGCATCTTTTCTTTTGTGCTCCTTTGAATGGGTTCCAAGTGAAAAGCCGGTGTAATCAGGTGAGCTGTCCAGGAAGTTTTTTCCATCCTTCTCCTAGGTCCTTGAGGTGTTGTTACATTGAGTTGATATGGTGTAATTTCTGCCCTGGTTTTACACCATTCGTACGCTGGTTTGGGTTTTACTACACTGAGCTCTTTTTACTTTGTGCAGAACGCATGTTTGCAGATGAGACAGTTCTTCTTCAGCCCCCCAAAAGATACTGTTTGCACTGTAGTGTACGAAGGATGAGGGGCCAGGGGCCATCCCTGAGCCACACTGCCTTCACTGGGACTGCTGAGGCCTCCCCTTTCCCAGACTGCAAACCCTGATGGTGCCACTGCAAATGTCACCTGCAGAGAGAACTGTTGAGCTTGTAGGAACTATGGATCCCCAAATCACATGCTGGAGACTGTTAGCCTGTATATATTTACCCCTTGCTTTCCCAAGCTCCCACTTTAAAGTTTAGCTATAGAAAACTTAGCAGGTTTATTGGTCTGAGAGAGACTTACTTTCAAACCACTTCCTTTAGCTCCTCTGTTTGTGTGACTTAAAATGTAATTAATTTTCAATTTTTTCTTAGTGTCTGAACAGATTTTTCACTAACCTGGAGGAGAATTGACTATTTATATTCTGAAAATGATCATTACTGCTGAAGTACTGCCAAAAGTACCATCCTGATCTTCCTTTGTGTGTTAACTCTTAATAATTCATTCCTGCACCAAGTCTTTGATGCAAAAGCCTACCCCTCACATAATTACTGTCTTGTCCTTGCACCAGGTTTCCTTGCATGAGTTCTCCTGGTGGCCCAGGCTAAATAATTCTCAAGGCTTGCCACATTTTTACTCCTTTTTATCTCTCTACCACAGCTTCCTTTTTCATTCTACCTTACAGGATCCTGCTAGGTTCAATACATTTATTTGAGTGGCCCTCTCTTGCCTTTCTTCCAAGCTCTTTCATGCTGCCATTAAACTGAGAAATCCTTGCTTAACATTTCCCTGGACTGACAATGACATCCTTCCTTTCCTCTGGAAAACCCCTTTAGTGCTTTCATGTTTCATGTGTGCCCACTTGTCTTGGTATGCCTCACTTCGGGTGGGCCACATCTCTTACCTCTTTTCAGACTCACTTTGTGCTGGTGTTAGCCTTTGTCGCCCATTCCTGCTCCCACAGCTGTCTGCTGCATCCACTTTTTCCTGTGTGCTTTCAAGCAGATTTCAAAGGGCCATTTTTTCTGTGCACGATGAAGTTAAGTCCTTGAGCCTTTTTTCGGGTAGTCCTCCCACGTGGGGCAGAGATTTGCCTCACACAATAGTAGAATGGGGATTGCAGCAGCGAGTCTGCAGGCTGTAAATTAACTTCATGGACCAGGTCATACTGTGCTTTGAAGTTGTTGCTTTTTTATTTGTGTGCTTCTCCCATTTATTCTTAAAGAATATAAATCTCTAGGAAGAATTATCATAGTTTAAAAGCCCTAGACAAATAGCAGCTGGTATTGGTTCATGGTCTGCAATTGGTTCCAGACATCCCTGGTTTTGATAAGACTACAAGACAATCCCAGAAATTCCTTGCCTACAGCTTTTGCTAATGCCATTAAATGTAACATTGTGATTACTGATGCTTTTGGAGCTGATTAGCCAGTATCCTGTGTGACTGATAAACACTGTAATTTAATTATTTCTTCAGAATGCCCCCATGTCATACCTCACTTCCCCTTCTTAGATTTTTTTTTTTTAATTTTAAAATACAACTTCATGCAAAAGTTTAATGGGGATTTTCAAGAAGGCCTAAGACACACAAGGATGCCTGTTCTCAGCCTGTGTTCAATAAGGACAAGATGCTTCACTCCAGCAGTGCCCAGAACAAAGCTCGCTCTGTTCCTGAGCTATTAAAAGTTGACTTGGCTCTGTACCCACAGAGGTGTCATCTCAAAGGGAAAGACATTACCTGAGCTTGTAGCTTTTGGCTTTGTGAAAAGCTGACAACCATGTTTTCATTCTAGTTGGATGTTGACACAGAGAAAGAGCCCATCTCGAAATCTCCTATTGGAGTTGTCCCATGTGTAAAGTACTGGCAAGCAGAAAAATGCTCTGAGAAGCATCTGAGAGCACAAAGAAAGAAAAAAAAAAAAAAGAAAAAAAAAAAAAAATTTTCAAATAAACCCAGGGAAAAGAAAAATTATTCTTTCTGGAGTGCAGAGAATGCATGTTTCAAATGTTTGTGATGAGAAATTAGACCAGGCATCTTCATTATGTGTATGTCTCTGTCCATTTTCACTAGACTTCTGAGAATTGATCTCATTAGAAGCTTTTGTAAATTCTCTATTTTGTTTTTAATAGTCATTCTTTGAAAGATTTTTCAAATGTATTGTGAATTACAATTTTGCATTCATACCTGTACAAAATGGTATATTTTCTTCTATTTCTTCACTATACTCACCAAATAACATTTATGTCTTACTTCTAAAAGTAACTGATGAAACAATTTGTGAGCACGTTTAAGGAAGCTGGTCTGGGTGGGGTCTCTATCCCTTGTAGCACAAACCTTAGCACCATGTTGTTAACAGGGCCTATTTTGCCATTTCTTTGCTTACTTCTTAATTCTTGAAAGTAAAGTGGAAAAATACTGGTTTAATTCTTGAAATATTTGGCAGCATTATAAAGAAACTGAACTGATTTTGCTTCTAAGTGAGCCTGAAGGGCATAGTCCACCTGAGGTTTTTATATTTGTCAGCTTGTTTCCTGAGCCACAAAGGTGCTTGTCCCAGCCTTGGCTAATCCCAATGAGGTAACGATGTCCTGTGCACGTGGGGACAGGCAGGTGTTCCAGAAAAGGGTATGAAGCCAATGCTCCTTAGAGAAAATGTGATGAACTTTCTCCACAGCCCTAAAACCACCTGTTGAACAGGCAGCCTGCAGTGATTGGAGCTGACTTTGGAAGCTCAGTGTTGTCAGGGAACTTTGACAGTCGTCAGTATCCGATCTCAGTGTCCTTGACCTAATGGACGTGCCTTTTCTGCATTCCTGTTTAGTGTGCTTGCTGCCTTTTTTATTTGTGCTACCTATAGGTATTACTGTGTGATGTACATTAATTGTACAATCTACAGGGCAGATTTTTGCTGCAACTACCAGTATGTATTTGGGGAAAGTTGAGGAAATGAAGAGCAAAATTTGATTTTGGTGCAGTGCATAAGAATATGTGTTTAAATAAGTGTGTATGTTTTAAATGAGTGTGAATATGTTTGTTTAAATGAGTGTGTATTTACACAAATGCTTTAAGTCTGTCATCTAAACCTTGATTCAGAGGTTTCAGGTCTAGTAAATATTTGAGTCTTCACGTTCTAATTTTACTTTGAAACTGGGTTAAATCGTTACATCTTAATGTACCTGTGCTAGATTTATTTTAAGAATTGCATATTTACATTCTTTCTTTTGGTACAGTGGTTTGTATTGGATCTATATAGCTCTTTTTTGCAGTTTACAGTATTGTCTCCCATTTCCAGTCAGACGAACCATAGGATGGTAGTAAAGAATGAAGAGAACCTACCACTGTAGCTACTTTGCTTTGCACAGTGTGTTAGAGTAGCTGTTTCCTACTTTGCTGCCAGCCAGCCAGCCAGCTACACAATCTAAGCTAAAAAAAAACCCCAAAACCAATTTCCAAAAAGAAGGGGGTGGTGGTAGGGAAGAAAGAAAAAAAAAAAAAAAAGCAAGCTTTTGTGAACCAGAGGGTTGTGTTTTTGTGTAATTGTTTTTGTGGCTATCAAACTACCCAAAGTTCATAGTATGTTCATCTTGTCAGTATGTGTTTAAGACCACCAGCTTTGTTTTATTTCAAGTAATCTTTTGGGTTGATGTAACACAATATGACTGAATGCGTTTTGGCAGGGAATAACTAATCTAATCCATATACTACCAGATGAAAGCAATTTACTATGGATTTGGGGAAGCGCTCGAATTTGCAGTGCAGCCCACAAAGGCATTTTTCCCCCATTTAATTGTCCCTTTTTATATCCAAACAGATCCAGCAATGGGAACAGAACCTGGAAAAATTTAACATGGACCTTTTCCGAATGCGATGTTACCTATCCAGTTTGCAAGGTGGGGAGCTCCCAAACCCAAAGAGCCTTTTGGCTGCTGCCAGTCGTCCTTCAAAATTGGCACTGGGGAGGCTCGGCATTTTCTCTGTCTCATCCTTCCATGCACTGGTAAGTCCTAATGCACTTCCATGGGTGTGTTATATAAAAACACCATGTGCTTAGATGTGGAATTGTGCTGGGATAAATAATACATGGCTGCACCTACATGCATTGCTCAGGCAGCCCTGTACCCCTGTCACCCTCTCTGCCTTGACTGCAAATACATTTTCTTCTACAGGATATGGCTATGGCTTTTTTTTTTTTTTTTTTTTTTTTTTTTTTTTTTTAATGTTCCAGAGGACTCCAGACTTGGAGCCCCTCCTAAAAAGGAAGTATTCTTATAACAGGCTAAAGCTAAAGACAATTCAAAATTAAATGTCACTTTTTTTAAGAACTGTGGACTGTGTTTCTAAAGAAGGAGTGAGATCCTTAGCTATAACCTGTTGCTACCCTGTCAGCTTCAAGGGAAGTACAGCAGGAGCAGGTTTGCCTCTGGTCTTCAACATTGGCAGGGCTGCAAGGCTGCTCTTGGCAGAGAGGGCTGGATCACATTTGCTGCATGTAAAGTCTGAAGAGTAGGACTGAAAGACCCGTCAGGGAATGTGTTCCTCTCTGCCACTGTTTTTATCTGCATGGTTTGTGCCATTCCTTGTTAATAACTCAATACCATGGTATTTATCTCCTATATTTGGCAATTTGGAGAGTCTGTCTTCCAGAAATTTCATATCTGAGTGATATGTTATCATTCTTCCTCAGAGCCTTTTCATTAGCTTTTGATTCACAGAGCAGTTATTTTCTCAGATTCTCCCTTCCTATGGCTTCTAATTTTGCCCCATGAAGAAGAAATTATGCTGCCATGCCACTGGAATACTGAAACAAGCATCACTGCTGAAAGTTTTAAACATTGTCCTTGCACTTTGGCATGTTACATTGAGATGAACTGAAATAACCCCCATTTGATGCCTCAGGTTGAAATAACTGTCAATATTTTGCAGTTGTGAAAATGATACAAGAGGGTGTGTCTCTGTGTTTAAATAGATCTGCTCCAGGGATGAAGCTGCTCTCAGGAAACGTACCCTGTCTTTGTCCCAAAGGGTTCGAAATAAGAAGGGCTTATTTTCTTCTCTAAAAGGACTGGATACATTGGCAAGAAAAGGAAAAGAAAAACGACCTTCCATAACTCAGGTAGATCTTACCTACTGGGGATAGCATAGAATGGCTTGCTTCTCCTGGGGTTCATCCTGCAAGGTGCTGTTGGTGCACAGGGTAGAAGACATTTGTCCATCAAACCTACATCCAAGGTTTCAGTGGGTTTGGCAAATTTGCAATGGGATCATCGCCTGTGAAGAGCATATGTCTAATTTGGGGTTTTTTTGGTGATAAATAAGATTGGTGAATGACAGGGCTTGACCCAGTAATTTAATTATTGTTAGCCTAAGAACATCAGATTGGAATTTATAACAAAACTTCTGTCACACTGCAAACTGTTTGGAAGTAGGATTTCTTTCAAGATAGCCTCTCTGCAGAATCCTTAATATAGTGTGTGCTTGTTTGTGACTGTTGCACTTGTTGCATTTCAGCAGGCACTGTTGCAATTCAATATAGAATGACATAGGTGAGTCTTCAAGGGAAAAGGGGACTGTGCAAAGACAAACATCTTTGGCATGGCTTCTTAAAGCAGGACACACTGCCTGGAAGTACATTTTAGCCACCAGGAGAAGACTGCTGTCATGCAGGGAGACAGCTCTCAGTATAGACAGTTGACAAATAATGCCAGACCAGTTTACTGAAGTCTTGGTACAGGTTTGGTGTGCAGGGTCAGGCTGGCTCTAGGGAGAGGTAGTATGCTGATGTGTGCCTCCACTGAAGGGCTGCACTGCTGGTGAAACCACGACATCTTTTTTCTCTTTCTGGAACGAATGGCCCATGCTTACATTTAGTGCAACCTCCACACTTCAGTAGTCTGTGTTTCCTCAATAAAATCTCAGTTATAGGCAAAACAAAAGTTTGCTGCCTTTTCCCTGAAAAAAAGGCAAATAAGAGCAGAGACGCTTCTTGACAGTGAGGCAGAAGTTACAGAGGTGCACTCTCACTCAGAACACTGTTCTGTTTTCACTAGCCTCTGCCATGTCTGCTGTTGCAGTATTTTGTGCATTGTTCATTAGGTAACTTTGTTCCTGGCCCTTAATTTTATTAGTCCCAAAATCTCTGATCAGCACTTGAAAATTGTCTGTTCTTGCATGTGTGGTGGTCTGTTGCAGAATATTTAAACAAGCCTATCTGCACATGTCCTGCTCTAGACACAGAGCTGATCCAACACACCTTGTGTTGCAAAATAACATATCAGGATTTTCTGGTCTAGTGGTTTGTATTATTAATAGGTAAATATCTATGTATTACAGTGGTATTATACTTGTGCCTGTTACACATTTTAGCATATTGATTGAGGACTGTTAACATGGTGGAATTGATTAATAAAACTCAAGTCTGTCTTACAAAAGAAGGAATTAAAGGAGAATTTTTTCCTAGGTCATCCTTTTCACATAAATTCCCCTGTGTTCTCCAGCAGCAGAGTCTGCTCTGGGAGTCCTGCACCTCTGTTTCTTTATTAATATGAGCCCTGAGGGAAGGAATGTTTTATCCTTTAGCTCTGTTCCCAGCAGAACTGATACCTTGCACTGTTTTTAACTGGGTAATATGTCTTCTCATATGTTTTATAGCTCATGAAGGGGATTCTGTGGAGCTCAGGGACAGGGAATATTACAGCTCTGGCAAGGACAGGAGGCTCCTTCTGCCCTCCCAGTGCTTCTGTGGGCAAGGAGAAGGGAGGCCTGTCACAGGCAGAAGTGCCCCGAATGGGTCTTTACCCTTCTTATTTCAAACCTTGCAACTGGCTGGCCCAAAAATATTTTCATTTTCATAGACAAGCTGGAGTTCTTGATTTTTTTTCTTTCTGTAATTAAACATCCTGCAATATAAGTAAGGAAATTTAAATGCTGAGTGTTGCCCATAAAAGTGAGGAATTTTTATGGGCATGGCTTGAAAACTGACCCATGAACCTGGAAGATGGCTGAATAGAGAGCCACATCCTTGTTCAGTCTTGTGTATATGCACATAATTTTATATCAAAATCAGAATAGCCTGAGGATAACTTTCTTGTCTCTTTCAGCCAACCAGGTTAAGCAGAGAAGTGGAGGTTCCTTCTCTGCTTATTGTGTTGAGGTGTTTCTGTTAAACAATAGATGAAAAAAAGTCTTGCTTTCTTGGATTTAAGTTAATTTGACTGTAGCTGGTATGTTTTAATCTACAGTACCCTAGCTTCACAATCAGATGGTATATTCTTGAAGACCATTGTGTCAAAGAAGCTGTTAATTTTATCTTGTTTATTTTTATGGCATTAATAAAAATGTTCAGAGTTTCTGTGCTGGGAAGCTTTCGTAAACATTAGTGAAGTGGCTCAGTCTTCTACAAATCAGTTAATAAAACTGCACTGTAGCAGATGGGGGATGTCTAGGCTCACATTATCCTCAGTTTCTTAAATGCTTGTCTGCTTCCTTATGTCTAAATGGTGAACTGTTTTGACAAATCATAAGCAATAAAATACTTTGATTATATCTGTGGGCGAGACAAGGAAGTTCAGAAATGGTATCTTTTATTAGAATTGGCAGAAACCAGATTTTGTATGAAATCTAGAGAGTTTGTTGTCTTGGATTATCTGAAAGGCTTTTGCTAATACCAAAACCCCCCAAAAGCTCAGCTATAAGTCTGATATTGTCCTAATTTGTTAACTGCAAAAGGAGTAAAAAAAAGGGGTTTTTAAATCTGCAGTTTAGGAGGGTAATGTTATTACTTGTAAATCCCAATGTCATAAATAAAGTGTATAGATCTATCCTTGTGTTTACACCAGCCTTATCACTGAAATATTTGTATGCATAGACATTTATTTGATTAAAAAAAAAAATTAATAAACTAAGAACCTTTGTGAGATACCAGTAGTTAAATTTCCAAAGCATGCGGGCAATGCACAACTCAGGTCCTGCCTTCATCACTTCCAAAGCAGACAGAGTATTCAGCTACTTTCATTGCTTAATAGTATGGGGCTTGGGTCAACTATGCCTTTAAAGCTAAGCTAAAAGTTTCAATCGATAGTGCCAAGAAAACTGGTTAGAAAAGATAAAAAACTGTAGGGTAGGAGGTTTTAGAAACAAGCAATCATGTTTTGAGAATTCCCTTGAAGTAATGATGAGATTTCGTAGCTCTCCCTAACAATATCCTGAAGGGTGAAATTTATAATTCCAGTATAGTGTATGGTTTGAAGGTAAATGACTTGAATCTTATTACTAAATAGTAGATAGGAAAAAACAAGAACATGTTTTATACATATTTGAATCTGAGTCTGCATGTAGCTTAAAAGAGAAAATCTGCTTAAGTTTTCTTTATATGGAGAGAGTTGTATTTCTTTATAACTTCTAGTCAGAATAAAGCAATAAAAAGTACAAAAAGATCCCTGGTGCTTAGCAGGTTGATATATATTCCTTAATTTAATTTTATTTTTTTGGGTTTTTTTTTTCAATGGATTTACCCAAAACTGATAAGAAATAAAGATGTTTATTTTTTCAACCTACTTATTCATCTGTGATGTTTTCAATAGGTTTTTGATTCAGCAGGAGGACATGGATTTGCTGGCATTCAGAATTCAGCCAACCCTGCTGAGGTATGATATGCCTGTTCTCATTCTGTATCATTATGTTTTTGAATTCTTGAATGCATTTCTCTAAGGTAATGGTGGGGCTGGTTCAGAGACCCTAAAGTGGTTCATAAAATGTATTTATTGTTAGATGACAGAATTATAACTCTGCTAATGAAACCACTTCAACATAAGTTTCTGAGCATTCATGGTAAGTTTTAAAAAATCAAACCAAACCCCTGGCAGCTTCTTGACACACTAATACATACAGTCTGTACACTGTGAGAGAGACTTGGGGCCGAGCTTGTTTGAAAGCAAATTTCACAGTATGGCAAATCATAGGATGGTTTGGACTGGAAGAGACCTTTAGAGGTCATCTAGTCCAACCCCCTGCAATAAACACAAAAATCTTCAACTAGACCAGGCTGCTCAGAATCCCATCCAATCTGACCTTAATTGTTTCCAGGGATGAGATGAAACCCAGGGTATATTTTTCCCCTTTGTCTGCTTCAACAGAATCTTTGTATTTTGAGTTTTAAGACAATAATACATATAAAGTCTGTGGACCATCCCATCCAAGAAGTGAGATATAATATAAAGCTGGAGATTGCCCAAGTAAAGGAGAAGGATGGAGCACCCCTCAGCTGCATTACCCAGTAAATAGCTGTGATTGATCTTCTCTGATATCCAGGATTCTGCTGCTTTTCCCTGCTTGGCCTCAGTCACGATCCTTCTCCATTCCTTCAGCCTCCTTGGGGCACATTATTGCGATCCCCCAGTCTGGAAGGACATCTCCCAGTGACAGCAGCTCTCCTGTAACCCTGTAACACTGTTTTGCCTTCTGAAAGTATCTTCACATTTTGTCTGTTCTTTGAAAAAATGGAATCAAATACCTGAATTCCCTTTGTTACTTGGCCACTTGCCTGTTATTTCCTGAGTGGGAAAGTATTTAAACCAAATCACTCCTCTGTTTTCAAAATAAATTGTAATTATGGGGTTGAAATTAACTCCTGTAGAGACCACTTAAAAAATTCCTCTAGAATGTACCCTTGTGTGTGGTGTGAGATGGCATCTCCCATCTCAGAGACAGCAAACACAATTCATTCCTGTTCAAACATGCTGAAAGGTGGAAAGGTTTGCCACATGAGGAGTGACCAAATCTCTTGGGCATAGCCCCTGAAGGATGCTCCTGAAGGGCTGTGACACCAGACCCTCGGTTGGATGCCAATCTCCTCGGGGCTGGGAGGTTGATGCAGCTGCAGAGTCTGCTGTGGTTCTCCTGTCCTCTGGCCTAACAGGAGCGTTTACTCTTCCTGAACCCTTCTGAGCAGACAGAGAAATGTTTTGAAGGCACTAGGGAGCAGGCAGAATGAAATGCTCTCCCTTTGGTGAAGTGTCAGCAAAATGATAAGGTCTGTCTTCCTGTCCCAGCTCTAGGTAAAGTAGCCTTCTCCACTCTAGGTAAATTAGCCTTCTCCAAATTTGGGTAGGGGCTCACAGCCCTGTTCCCCAGGTAGAGGAGGACCATCAGAGGTCAATGTAGTTGCAGGTTTTGGGCCAGGATTTAAAAATTTAGCTGGGTTGTCTTACAAGACTAGAAAAATGCACACAATTTAGGTGCTGAGCAGACCTCTGGAGCTAGAAAAACATTTTTTTCCTTATTTTTTTCAACCCTATTTCTGAAACCTTTTTTCAATGGGTATTAAATACAGCGTGGGCATTTTTAAGATCCTGACATTTTGGTGAATCATACAACAACTCAGAAATGATTCATCATTACTTTGAAAACTGTTACTCTGGCATCAGCCTGGTTTCACTGATTTAAAATTAAAAAAAAAATAAAAAAAACCAACCAAAAACAGCATCAAAACTTTCATAAAATGCTGCCTGTGTATGACAAATAGTGAAGTCTGCCAGGGAAGCTGTATTTTCCCTGAAAAGGATGATAAAACTAGAGGCAAATAGTGGGAGGAAATTACGAAGTAACCTATTGGTCCTGCAGCAGCCCTGTGGCACAACATGTGACAGTCTGTAAGTCCTGGCGCCTCTTTCTGGAAAATTGGATGGGTTGTTATAACTTCATGTGGCAATGAATGAATGAACTATTGTGGAATTGGTCACTGCAGGCACAACAGGAAAAAAAAACCCTTTTCATGTCAGATTTTCTGAGACGGAAAATGTGGATGAAGCAACGGTTCCTTGACTGCAGTTAAGGAACACAGTCATGTTTAATAACAGAGGGAAGGTTATCTCAAATTGTATGCTTGAGCATCAGTGTGCATGGTAAGGAAAGGATGTTTCATGTTGGCTGCAGAGCTTTCTGTCCTGTTATAAAAGCTTACATCAAAAGGTGGCCTTGAACCTATTTCTCATCACCTTAATCCTTTATGATACGAGGTTATGGGTTTTTTTTTTCTTCTCTGGCAATAGTGAGATTTATTTCAGTTGCAGAGTTGGAGTGCTAGCGTTGCAGGGCAATAAACCATTGTAGTAGTTGCAAGCCTCCCTTGCTGAGGCAGGCATAGCATTGGTTTTCCCTGGAGGAAGCCACCAGGGAAATTCAGCCTGACTCAGGTGTGCTAATCTCTCACAGCCTTCCTGCCTTGCCCCCTTTCTCCTTTCTGTTATTTGTACTGTGGAGGTAGGTCAGGCTTCATTCTCAGGTAAGTGATTTAGTGCTGAGAGGACTACAGTTCCACAGGAATTATCTTCTTCAACGTCACCAGCATTATGAGCAGGCTGTACCTACAGCTGCCAAGGTCAAACTTCTCCTGGTGTAGATTTCAACACTGCGTTAGTTGTAGTAGCAGAACATGACTCCTGTTAGGTATAAACTGATGGATTTCAGTAGGATTTCCATCATTTGTGTTAATTGAAATTTCATGTTCAACTAGTTAAAAGGGACAGTTGAGCAAGACAGAATATTAATGAAAAGACTTAGTTCATTAATAGTATTCCACCAAACCAGTGTTATTCTGGCATCACATTATTGCTATGCCACAAACTGAGTTGTCTGTAACCTGAATTTCTGCATTGCTTGGTAATTACCTGAACAGGATTGCTTGCTTCGCTCTTTTTACAGCCACAGTTGTTATTTGCAAAAAGAAAATAATATTGGTCTCTCTGTTGCTACTGACAAATTGTTGTCAATAACTTTGCTGCCTGAAGCAAGGGAAAGAGGCTCTGTGCAGCTTTTGCAGCAGCTTTTAATTGTGGTGTACCCCTGGGCTTGTGTCCTGGTGGAGAGGGGGCAGAATTTTTTAATCAAGGGTCTTTAAGTAGGCAACAAATCCCCCCAGCCCAACAAACAAACAAAAAATACTAACAAAAAGCATGAAGGAGGTAGGGATAGCTGGGAACAGCTTGGGATAGCTTAAGATATGCCTTGGGTGGAAATCTTACCATTCTGTGGAGTTATTGTCCTTTTTCAGTGACTGCATAGGGAAACAAAGGACGCCATCTGCATAAACTTAAAAGCCTTGATATAGGTAATTAAGTGATATGCTGAATAGGCTGACCCAAATAATATGTGAAACTCCAAATTCTGAACAGCTCTTGATGTCTTCTCCTTGTGTGGCTTCCCTTAAAACATGCAGCCTGAAGTGCAGTACAGGAAAAAGTGTGAAGTGAAGGGTAAGAAAGTGCCAGGGAATTTATTTAGGACCGATGTTATTTGATCAAGTGGAGTGGCATTGGAAAGAGAGAGAATGGAGCAAAATGGTAAAAAGACAAATACCCTCTGCTGCTAATGAAGTATGATGTTCTCAAACTGTAAATAAAATAGGAGCACTTTATTCCTACTTTTAGGCCTTTATTTTGTTATGGCTAGCCTTGCTCCACAGTGCTCTCTGCTGGAATTTTGTTGTCATTGTCTGTCGACTCTAATTCAGTTTATTTATTTATTTATTTATTTACAGTTATTTTACATGTATTGGTTATGTAAAATTGTAGTTGTCAGTTCTTCCTAAAAATTTTTTCCACTGTGATATAATACCATCTAGTTATATATTTCCACAGTCAGTTAAATCAATAATTAGTATGGGATAAAAGCATGAAATTCCACAATGGGAAAGCACTGCAAGTTCAATTTGAGTCTAGAAAATCAGGTCTTTGATAGTGAATGAGAGCAGGTAACAGAACTCTTTGCCTGGCTTGCCATGGAGGAAATACACAGCACTGTTTTTGAATCATATCTACTGCAAGCTGCTAATGTAATTGAAATGTTTTGGTTTGATTTGGGGTTTTTTGTTTTGTTTTTAACATCCATATATGTTGTACTTTTCTCTCTCGTTTCCAGCAGCAAGTCGATGATTTTTTGAATGTCTACTGCTCAGTGCCAGAGAGCATCCAGAAGGAGAATGCTTGGGAAACACAGACATACGTTCATTTCTGTGATGGCCAAGCTGTGGCACTGACACTCAAGCCAGAGCACAGGGTGGAGGATGTTTTGTCTTTGGCATGCAAGGTACTTTTTTTTCACACACAATTGCACTTTGTAAATAGCTGTAGACTTGAGAAGGAGCATAGTATATCAGTAGATGCATAAATATAGAAAACTGTGGTAAGATTATCATTATATATAATAATATAATAATGAGATAATATATAATATTAATAATACATAATGAGACAGCAACAGGGAGATGCTTAAGGCACATTGATGTCTTTCCTTAGTTGTGGTTTTTATATGCTGTAGCCAAGGCAGCAGGAAAGGTTGTGGAAAGATTTTCAAAAGCATTGCGTGAGACAGCACACAGGGGGTACTTCAGGAGCAGAGACAGTGTGTCAGGTAATCAGCCCTGGGCAGTCTCAGCACGTGTCCGCTCTGTATTGTCCTTGCAGCAAACCTGGCTGTTCTGTTCAAATTAATCACAGAGGAGCAACAGGGACTGGTTGAGTTAGAGCCAGGAGATTAAGACATTTAAGATTTCTGTGACAAAGGCTATCATATAAGTTTGCTTTTGAAATGACCCTTTTAAGCTTTTAATTAAATACAAGCTCTATTTGTGAATTTTGAAGAGTGAGTTCGCTTGTGAAAGTCAGTGCTGGCAAATTGAGAAGGATTGCTATAGACCACGGAACAGAAAACTGAGTTACAGCTAAAGGTAAAATAGAAATGCCAGTTTTAGCTACAGACGAAACAGCAGCTCCTCTGGAACACTGTAATATACCTAACATTCCTGCCTCCATATGTGTTAGTGCTTGAACTCTATAACTTCACAATTCAAGACGCCTAAATTGTTCTAAAGAGCTTTTTGGAAAAAATAACTCTTTACCCCCAGTTTCTGTTTTCTGGCCAATTGGTAAATATATTTTATTTACTTCACAAGTGGAAAAACAGGAAAATAGGAATCCTGTGCCGGACAAGAAGCAGCTGTAGCTTTTGGCATAGGTTATGGTGAATTTCCATGTGAACTCATTGAACTGGCTTGAAGTTAATGAAGTTTGAGGCTTTAATGGAGGAAAGGGCCCGATTTAACATCTCTTTTTACGTGCTAATATTGGGTGGAAATAATAATAAAAAAGCTTTTAACAATCCAGAATAAACTAGTTTTTAAAATCAAAATAAGTGCTCTGATTTAGGCAAGTCTCAATGCATCTCCAGAGCATCATTAGGATGAAATTATCTTCTTGCGGTTTCTCCTGGTGGAGAGTGAATCCTTGAGAAAATGTTTAATGTTTGGCTTTACTTTTAAAAACTTGGCTGTACCCCATCAGACTGAAGGGATTGTCTGATACAGGACTTGGCCACCAGGTGTCAGGAAGAGCCAGAACATTTTGAAGTCCTTGGGGTGCCATGCGAGACCCCTAAAGGAGGAAATAAAATGTATAAAAGTAAAGTTGAAAAGGAAATTCCTTACCTCTCTTATTCTATAATTCCAAAATATTTGTAATTGTAAAGCTGACTTTTAATTTTCATTGTCTGTATCGCATGAAAATTTAAATTCCTTGATTTTTTTCTTAAATGTTTTTCTGTTTTATTTTGTCTTTCTATTCTGTGTGTAAAGCTTTTTATAAGCATTCTCTAATGCTGAATACTTTCTGCTCATCTGTCCTGGCTCTTTTCCTTCTTACATTTTCATTCTGCTCTGGTGAGTGTAAGGAATCTTTCTTCTGAAGCGAAAATGTTTGAATGCTGTGTGGATAAGGCTAAAGTCCAGAAGAGTTGCTAGGGTTTTATTTTTCCCCTTCATCCATGCTTTATGAGGTTTATACTTTTCTTATTTCTGTTTTCCATCTGAGGGTTTTGGATAGTGCTTATAAAACAACTTCTGCATTTGAATGCAATTTTTCAGGATACAGAACACAAGTAATTTGTAAACTGCAGCACGTAATAAAATGTTGAGTTAATTACCAGTTACTCAGCAGAGTTAGATTTTGTAAGTTGCTGAGATGTGTTAAAGGGGTTAAGTAACCCTCAGGGAGGGTGTCAGTCCGCTTCTTTTGGAAATGTTGCTTCCTTCTGTTTTAGAACTGTTGGTCTATTAATATGCTAAAGAAAATGTTTTGTGCCATGGTCTCATCAGTATCCTGATTTTTTCAGAGCCTCCCATCAGGGGCTCAGCACTTTCAAGCTGAGATACTTTGGGAATATTCCTATTTCCCTTTGGCTTCCTGTTGAGACAGAATCTTTGCTTTGACCTCATGAGGTTAAAAAAAAAAAAAAAAAAAAAAAAAAGTAGGGGAAACTCTCTGATCATAGATGAAACCCAGCAATAAAAATAAAATCTAATAAAGGCAAACCCTTTGGGAACCTGCTTGCCATCCCGTCCCCTCTCCTAACTGCCTGTACATGCACACACATTTTCTACATTAGAAGGAAAAGCTGCTGAGCAGAACTGAATCATTAGAAGTAGCTATAGAAAAAGGTGGTTGTGAGTGTTAAGTTCAAAAGGATAGAAAACAGTTGAGATATCTTTAGAAACATATATTAGTCCTCAGTTAATCTAATAGCCAAAACATAGTGTTTATTAAAGGATTTGGGAGGATCATAAGGCAAAATTTAAATAGCACTTTAACCTTATATTTTAAGCAATGCATCTAGTTTTGTTTATACTACAAAAATAGGTAGAAAATTACTTTTTGAGATTGCTTTTGCATGATTTTAGATGCTTGTTGTGTGTGTGTGTCACTTCTCTGTCTTCTAGGATTCTGGAAATAAATAATGAATTCCAAACTCCATTCTTTTTCTTCTTTAGATGAAACAGCTGGAGCCAAGACACTACGGCCTACAACTCAGAAGAGTGGTTGATGAAAATACTGAGTATTGTGCTCCTGAACCATATGAATACATAGTAGATCAGGAAAGTGTGACTCCTTTAAGATAAAGTTTTGTGATGTCTGTAGCTGAGTTGAGTTATCACCTACAAATATGTGAAATTTAGATCTAAAATAAGGTTTTAAAGCTGTTCTGGGACTGCATTCTGTCATTTTGGTTGGCAATTTTGAGTGGCTAGGCACTGCAAACACTTTCTTAATAAATGTTTGAAGACTTGAATGAGGCTTTTAGTACAAAAGTAAAGTGTCAGCTTGTACTCCAGAGTGGGTTTTTGGTCTTTAACTTTAGTCCCACTAATAGCAGTGATGCTTACACAGTAACACAGTTCTTTATGAAAAGACAATGAGTCTTGATGCAAAGAATTTTGTGCTTGTTTCTCATGCTGTATCTGGGGTGTATTGGTGCTTGCATTTCCGCAGTTTGATGACTTTTGCTACTGTTCTTTTCTAACAGGTGTATGATGAAATAGAAATTTGTCCATTAAATGTTTATCATGTTCATCTTGCAAAGACTGAAAACATAAGTGATTATGGTAAGCTCTCAGGAATTCTTCTTTTTATTCTTTTCATTGCTTACTTTCTCTCTTTGGGACTTTCATTTCTGAGAGCAGACAGAGCCATCCTTGATAGCTCAAAGTATGAGTCTGCCAAGAACTCAAGGCATTATAACAAAGACCCAAACGGATTGTTTTACACTGGCAAGTGCATTTCTTATGTCTTAGAAGGGTCCATTTTCTAATTTTCCTAAAGTGGCCAAATAATTGAAGCATGGGCTTGTCAGAAATACAAATGTCCTTTTCCAGGACTAATATGAGTACTCTCAGTCAAGTCAGGTACTGGACAAGGTCTGCCTTTTCTGGTTTTTCGGTCATGGAATCCTCTGTTGGTACAGTATACTTTGGAAAAGAAAGTATACTTTGGAAATAATTCTAACAGGTTTTTTGTCCATGGGAGATAGTTATGCCTAGGAATAATATATCCTTGCAAGGATACCTTTGCAAGGCAGCTTTATGCTGTGCTTTAGCTGCAAGTCAGTTTTAAATTATTATTTTCTGGCCTTTCCCACTCATTAGTCTAGCATAATTTGTTGCTTTATAGTTTGGGTTTCCACTTTTTGGAATTGTTTAAAACACCTCTATGTCTGATGGAAAATCTGTAGAGCTCTTATTGTAAAGATGGACTGTGCTGTGTTATGGAAATGTCATGAAGCTGAGGTACAAAATATTTCCTTTGAAACTTTGTTTTTTACATCACAGCATGGCATTTTCTGGGAGTTGAAAAGTCTTACTAATTTTAACAGGTCTTACAATGACTGGGTAACCATGTGATAATTTCTATATGCTTTATGGGTATGTTCTCATGAAAAGTATCTTCCTTCTCATGTAAAGTGTAGTAAATACAGGAAATAAAAGAAAAATGTTCTCAAAAAAGTTTATTTGATTTAATCCTCTTTTACTTCAGGATTTGCTGTCACAGCCCAAGTGGCTGAGAATGAACATCTCACCCATATCTTTGTAAGTGATGTTCTCCCTGATGGACTGGCATACAAGGAAGGTATTGTATCCTGTTTGTGTTTAAAACTATTCTTCATTACCTTGAGTCCAAAAATTTGAAGGAGTTTTAGGGATGCTGTCTCAAATATTTATTGGCTTTTACTGGTCACAGTTTTCTTTCCTGAAGACCATGGAAAATATGTAATAGTAGGAATAATTGTGTATACAGAGTAACTGAATTATCCTTTCAGTGTAGTGGGGACAATTCTTGTTCACCCTTGGAGACAAAGTCTGTGTTCAGCCATCCAACTGAGTGCTTTTGCACAGAGGAACAAACTGGAGAAAAAGTTCATCTCACACTAGGGAACTTCGTGGGCTTGATCAGCTTCTATGACCCATTGCTTCCACTTTTTCTGGCAAAAGCCTTCCTCCCCAGAATAGTTTTCTGCATACATTTCTGTGAGCACCTTCCCACTGTGCTGCTCAGAAACTGTGCCTCTCTTCATCAGCATGTGTGAGGATCATGTGGGTTCTGCTATCTGAAAAATAGCCCCAGAGAAATAGAGACAGAGATCTGAATATGCTACCTGATGGTAATATCTGCTTGGTTTTGCTGACTTGGAAAGATAACACTTGCCACTGTTTAGATTTATATAAAAGCTGATAAAAACCTCCATCCTTAGTTGCAGCTTTGCATGAATGATTTGATCTGTGTGACTAGTGCCTTGTTCTTCACAGCTGATGAAATATGTGTTATGGTGCTGTATAGTGATGGTATCTAGTTTGAGAGGTGCCTCCCACCCACCCAATTCTGTAGCATCTTTAAACAAAACCAACTTGATTGCTGTACTGTGGGTAGCACCTATCAAAATAAGCAAGCATGAGGTCAATCTGTAGAATTACAGCACAAATAAAGCTCCCATTGGTTCTAATAGTCTTGTGGTAGGATTAGGCTATTTGAATTCAAACCAAAAAGATAAAAGGCAAGTCAGCATAAGGTTTGAGTTGTGACTCTTTTTATATTATATGACCTACTTTTTTTTCCTTTCTTTGTTTTCACATGCTGCCAGGGCTCCGAGTAGGTAATGAAATCCTGAGCATAAATGGAGAGGCTGTGTCTGATCTTGATCTCAGGCAGATGGAGTTACTGTTTTCAGAGAGAAGTGTAATGCTTACAGTGAGAATGAGCCATTATGGTACCCAGCAACCCTTATGTGTGTCCTGGTCAGATGGTGACATTTCCAGAGACCCAAAGAGTTTGTTGCCCCCTCCAAACCAGTCACAGCTCCTGGAAGAATTTCTAGATAACTTCAAAAAGAATACAGCAAATGGTAAGAGATTGACAATAATTCTATTACTTCCACCTCACTTCAAATATCACTGTTTTTTAAAACTCAGTCATGATTACAATTGCTTGCCTTAAAAACACAAGTACAAAGTGCTTAAGCTCCATTGGTACTCAATATCTATCTGTTATTATTTTTTAGGGAGCAGAAAGGGAACAGAATATGATTATGTCTGCAGGGAAATGATAATATTTTAATCTGTTTGTCGTTACCATCCAGTATTATCAAGTGTTCTTTTAACTGTTCTGTGTCATCTCGAGTATCTCCAACACATCCATTTCCCAGGCATCAGTGGTTGAAATAATGTGATGGCTTTCAGAAGCAGAGTATTGCTCTGTGTTTGACATGCTTTCTGTGTGGCAAAGTACCACTTACATTAAGGGTATCTTCAATGCAGTGGTCATCATCACCTCAGAAAGGAATCATTGAGCTCTGCTCCCATCCAGTGATATTGCACTCCTGTTGGGTACAGTGGCCATTATGTAGAATAAAACCTATGAAAAGAGCCTTTGTGGGGATTGTTCTGCTTCTTCCTGCTCACATTCCTTACTCAATGTAATACCATTGTTTTAAGCACTGAGTGGAGGATGAATCTGAACAGTGCTATGTCAGGGTGAGATCCTGGTGGGTTGCCCACTGGTGAGGAGCACCAGGCAGGGAAGATGCCTATGTGGTAAGGAATGCTCCTTGGATGGCATCACAAACCCCCAGCCCCAAGAAGGTGCCAATGCCCACTGCTGGGTTGCCTTTTCAGCTGGAAATAGGAGGTGGCACATAGAGGGGCTCTGCCACTGTGGGTGGAGGCGAGCCGTGAACTCCCTTCCCTTCCTTTATCTGATATTAACTTCACTGGAGAACCACATCTTGTGATACCAGAACACTTGTGAATGTCTGTCTGAAATAGAAAGTATGTGGGGCTTCGCTCCCCTTTCTTCCCACGCCTTGACTATTTTTCAAACAAGGTAGAAGCAAATTTAACAAGACTTTCAGTGTAAAAGGTGCAGTTTCGTCGCTATTACTCTGGAGGGTGCTAGTAAAATTCTGCAGGAAAGTGCAGTGCTGTGTGAAGGGAGAGCAAGAGATACAAAAAGAGATCACTGATTTTTTTGCATATAATTATGATGGCAAATGTTTTCTGACTAGAATTTTTTTTCGTAATTAAAAATGTGAGAAGAGAAAGGATCACATAGGAGAAGTTGTTAGAGTGGATTTAATTATAAAGCAATTTTATTAGGTCATCTTTTGAAATTAAAAGAAATCTGAACACAAGATTTGTGATTCAGTAAGTAGCATCTCTCTCAGGGGCCTTATTTCAATTTAAAATGCCATTAAATTGACTAGTGGCACATAAAAGTTAGTGTCATAAACCAAAAAATTATGATAGAGCTAATTAATTGCATAATTATATCAGGGCTATCATCAAGCTTGTTGGCTTGATATCATAGACCAGCATTACCTCGAGTATTCAGTGTAATAAATGTATGTGTCCATTCACTAGATTCCTCATTCCTCAGGGATAAATTTGCAACCTGTGCAAATATTCCATTATAATAGGAAATTACTGTAGTATGTATTATACTTTAAGCACTAGTGGATAAAGGGACATAGTATATTTGCTTTTCTGCTTAAAGGCAGTTAAGGAAGATTTATTTTATTCTGAAAGGGAACAAATAGTTCTAAATTAAGCTTTGTGAGAAGAACTTTTATGTTAATTGAATTCAGTGCTTACTGTCTGATTACCTGATCAGTTCAAATGGAAACAGAAGAAAATGGCATTACTTTGAATTAATAGATAATCATAAAGGGTTTAACTGTTCTGTGTCCTGTTACTCAGGAATTGAATAAGATTTTAGATTAGTGGAGGGGATATTTAATGATCCAAGCAGGGATTTGGAGGCCAAGGACTCTTAAATTCGTATCCAATCTTAGGAAATTCATACAATCATTATGGTTGAAAAGAACTTTAAGGTCATCAAGTCCAATGTTTGCCATGCCAACCAAAACACAGCACTCAGTGCCACATCCAGCTATTCGTTGAACACTTCTGGGGATGGTGACTCCTCTACATCCCTGTGCATCCCATTCCAATGCTTAACCAACTGCCTTTTCAGTGGAGAAATATTTCCTGATGTCCAACCTGAACATTCCCTCATGCAGCTTGAGGTCATTTCCTCTTGTCCTGTTACTTGCTCTCTGGGAGAAGAGGTCAACCCCTATCTGGCTACACCCTCCTTTCAGAGAGTTGTAGAGAACAACAAAGTCTTCTCTGGGCCTTATTGTCTCCAGGTTAAACACCCCCAGCTCCCTCAGCCATTCCTCATATGAGTCACTCTCCAGACCCTTCCCCAGCTCCGTTGCCCTTCTCTGGACACGCTCCAGCCCCTCAATGTCCTCCCTGTAGTGAGGGGCCCAGAACTGATCACAGGATTCGAGGCACAGCCTCACCAGTGCCGAGTACAGGGGGACAATCCCTGCCCTGCTCCTGCTGGCCACACATTTGCTGATCCAGGGCAGGATGCCATTGGCCTTTGTGGCTACCTGGGCACAACTGGCTCATGCTCAGCTGCTGTCACCAGATACCCCAGGTGCTTTTCTGCCAGGCCACTTTCCAGCCACTCTTTCCCCAGCCTGTAGCCCTGCATGGGGTTGTTGTGACCCAAGGACAGAACCTGGCACTTGGCCTTGTTGGACCTCGTGCCACTGGCCTCAGCCCACTGGTCCAGAGATCCCCTTGCAGAGTCTTCCTGCCCTCCAGCAGATCAACACTCCAACCCAATTTGGTGTCCCCTGAAAACTGACTGAGGGGCATTTCATCCCCTTGTGCAGATCACTGATAATATATTAAACAGGACTGGCCCCAGCACTGAGCCCAACTAACACCACCCATAGCTAGCCTACAGCTGGATATAGCTCCATTCACCACCACTGGCTGGGCCCAGCTTTCCAGCCACCTATCCAGTGAAGAGTGCACTTGTCTGAGCCATGGGCTGGCAGTTCCTCCAGAAGAATTTTGTGGGAGACTGTATCAAAGCCTTTACTGAAAGCGAGGTTGGCCATGTCAAACAGCCTTTCCCTCATCCACTGGGTGGGTCACCTTGTCATAAAAGGAGGTCAGGTTGTTCAACGAGCAGGACATGGCTTTCCTAAACCTGTGTTAGCTCTCCTAAACCATGCTTTTCTTAAACCTGTCCCCTGGTTATCCTGTTTAATACTGTTCTGTCTGCTTGGGTAGAGTTTAGTGAGTCACTCTTAAGACCACAGTTTTCAAAAATAATTTCTAACATTTGCTTGTCCATATTGAGTCTGTTCTTCTGAAGTAGCACCTTTGAAAGTCAGTTAGTGCTGGAAGAGGGGACCTTTTTAAAAACATCAAGCTCAAGTTGGCTGAAGCTACATATCAGGAGTTAAAAAAACTCAATGCTTCTGCTGTTGCCTCGGTGTTTTTAGAAATTAACCCTGTCTGTCTAGAGTGCTATGAGGATTAACGAGCTAAAATTAACAAAGTGCTTAGAAAATGGAAATTTTCAGCACTGAGTCACACAGTAATGCCCTGCCTAGTGGTTGGTGATAACCATCATCCAAAAGCAAAACAGAACTTACTTAAAATCACTGGCTTCATATAACTTGGAGAGTAATATTTTGTGCATATTTGTTTATAGTTTTGTAACTATTTGTCATAACTCTGATGAATGCCTTTTCCTATGTATTCTGCTGTAGTGAGGATACCAAATTATACCTCGTGGCAAACCATGGCAGCTTTTACTGTACAGAAGGGAAGTGATTGACTTTCTCCAAAGCCACTAATTCTGCCACTCCTGAAAATTATTCCCAGGGAATTTTTGGTGAGAGTGATTCATTTTCTCCAAGAAGTCGTTATACCCTTGTAGCTGAATTTTGGAACTGCTGTGGTTGTATCATTTGATCTCACACATGGCACCACTATGTTCCTGCTGCTTAGCTGCTTGGCAAGTAACAAGCTTATCCTGGAAAAAAAAATGAGATTAAATACTTTTAAAAAATGCATTCATAAATGTGGAGCAACTGAATTTGATCCAAGCCACAGTGTCAAGAAACTTAAAGAAATATTTATGTAGAATTAAAAAAAATGAGGAAGTTGGAATGAAGTTCTTACAGCTGTGGAGCAAAAAAAAAAAAAAAAAAAAAAAAAAAGTGGCTCATTTTAGGATGGCGTGGATATTTGAGGAAAAAAAAGCAGAGAAGGCACAAGAATTGAAAACTATATTTAGGGCAATGTTGTGTGGGTCTATGGTAACTCTATAGATATACCATATCTATGGTAAGAGGCAGGAGGTAGCATTAGTAGGTGTGAAAATTGATTGCCTGTCAGAGTTGAGCAATTTTTCTTTTTCTTCAGCAAGTGTGGTTTTGCCAAAAAAGCTGTCGTTTTTGTGTAGCTGACACTGTTAAAATCAACTCTAATTTGTAAATAGAACTATGTGATTAAAAAGCAAAAAAGCAAAAAAAAAAAAGAGGTGGGATGGCAGGTTGGAAATGCTTTAACAAGTTTCCATGATGAAACACTTTCATCTCTGAGGGTTAGAAAGTTAAATGGGAAAGAAACCACTTTAAAAAAGAAAAAAAAAGAAGGAAAGAAGAAAATTAAAAAGTAAAAAATAAACAGACATATTGTTCCTGTGCTCCGTGTCGTATTGTAGGTTAGGGTGCTTACCTTCTGTGCAGGGTCTTTCTGGCCCATCTTTCTGCAAGTGTAGTCCCAGGAGCAGCGAAGAAGTCTTGGGTGCTGCTGACAAGGAGGAGGCTTGCTCCTCCTCCTCTTCCTCTAGCCCCATAGCACTCCTCCCACTCCTGAGCTGGCAGCAGCACTTGCTGCAGCCCCTGCAGCTAATCAAGGAGAAATCTTTCTCCCAGCCCCCTCGAACTCAGGGAGTTGAACTGATGGTGCAGAGTTCTGACAAGGGCCAGAGCCAGGTAAGGAGGAGGAGGAGTGGGGAGCAGGCAGGTGCCAGGGGAGAGGTGGTTGCAAGGAGAGCTACTCTCAGAGGTGGAAAGTTCTCTTTCATTTGAGCTGCCCAGAGAACACTGCTCTAGCCACTTTGGAGCAAGCGTTTTGCCCTCTGCTTTCCTTCCTCTTGCACTAATGCCTGGGCAGCAGTGTAGTCTGGGACATGCAGGTTTGAGTCACTCCTGCTGAAGCTATTTTGTGCTGTATAAGGCACGGCTGGAGTCAGGGAGGGAGAGAGTCAGGCTTCATGCTTTTTGACAAATGGCTGGGCTGTGTGCTGGAGAGGAGCAATTACATTTTAGCTCCTGATCTGCTAAACATTGAGCTATTTTTGCTAAGTGTCAGTGCTTCAGGAGGAGGATCAGTAATTTGAATCCTCACATGGGAAGTGGCTCTTCTGTTCACCCAAGACATGTGCAGCATCTGATTTTAATCTTAGTAAGCATCCACAGGAGCAAAGCACATCAGTTGGCCACAAGTTTAATTTTTAGATGACTGAATTATTAAAAAAAATTACCTTGATAATAACAACTGATTTGGATTCAATTCCAAGGTAATTCCTGTTTCAAATGCACTTTGCTAGGTGCTCTAGATGCCTCTGTAAAGTGTAGTTACAACTCACTGCTTCTCCAGAAAACTTTGCTCCATCTCAGCTTTGTCAGATACCACCAAGTTGAGGGAGGAAATGGAAGACAGAGGTTGGCTCTGCTGCCATCTGTCTCTCTGCATGTCACTGTGCACACCTTTCCACATAGCACCCTGTACATCCTCTTTCAGGCCCAACGTTCCCTGAATATCAGAAAGACCTGCATGTCCTTCTTAAGAGAAGCGATAAAGTTGGGAGGCTGTTGACACTAAGGTGGCCTCTAGCTCCCACAGATGGGGCTGTGCCTGGACCACTGACTGAGTCCACTCTGCTTCTTGCTGTTTGCCCATAGTTTTTTGTAAATGTCTTTAATGTATTGCTGAAATAATTTCTTAAACTAAAGTAAAACTTAAACTGAAAAGCATTTCTAAAATTACTTCTACTTTTACTTCTGCCCAAATCAGGTCCTATTTGTTTGCCTGGATGCTCTTTCAATATATAAATTCTCTTTGTTGTGCTACAGGACATCTCCTTCCTTGTGCTTTTTATGTGAGGTACTAAAGAAATGTGGTTTTAGTCTTTCACACAAAATTCCTTTGAGCTCAGAAGAGCTGAATATTGCTTCTTAGTTTCTCAAGTCCCAAGAATACCCACAGTCCTCTTAGATAATGGGCCCTGATCTCTGGGTTAGTTGTGGGTTAGTTGTGTAGATCTGCACACATTGCTCCCTCTTGCCTGGTGGATCTAATACCAGGCACATGATGGTTTTCTGTGGTGTAAGGCAATGTACTGGGAAAGCCTCTCTGTAAAGCATGAAGCTGTCTGTGTACAAGTGAGGAGAGTCTAGAAGATAAAGTTTTGGGGATGCACCTAGGTAAGTTTAGTGAAGTTGTCATACAAGAGGACACTGGAGTTTCTGCTCCAGGGTTTCCATCATGAAGGGCCATGTCTGGGTAAACATCAAGAGGTGTTTGGAGACATAGAATTCTTCAAGGCCTTCAAATAAAAGCAGTGTTTTTATTTTAAACGATCTTTGGCCAGAGAAAGATTATTAGAAATTTGGTGATAAGTCAGCTGAGGAAAAATTTAAAGATTATCCTATTCCATTTTGAATTAGATTGTTTACAATCCTTGTGCCTAGCTAAGTCTGTTCTAGAAATTTATTTGTGTGATGGTTGAAAAGCAGTCTTCTAATTGCCAGCATAGACATATTCCTAGCCAGTGGAATGACTGATCAGTATATGAGTATCTGCTGGCATTTGCCATTACTTAAGTAGCTCTAGCTCACAACTATTTGTTGTCAACCCCTTCTCCACACTTCCACATTTTTCTTTCATGTTTCCAACTCATGAGTCTCAGCTTATAGAAGCAATTGTTCTTACAGGTCCCTGAAACTGTCTTACATGTGATTTCATTCTAGGACTGTGCCTTCATCTTCAAGGCCATCCACATGTCCTTTATGCATCTCCAGTCATGCTACTAATTAATGCTCTGTACTAACTTTGAATGATTTGAGTATTTAATGGAGTACTTACTATCGTACTTTCTTTGCTGAGACAAATAATGAAAATACCAAATAAAATTAGTCCCCAACCCACTTTGGACAAAATCTACAATCTAGCCTTTCCCAGGCCTAGGAGTTAATTCAGACAAATCTATTCTTATCTTACCTGCTAGCCAGTTCTGTCTTGTTTTGATTCCTATCCTTTTAATTTTGGTTACCATTTCCCTAGGGATATTATAAAAGTTTCCTGTTTATTTTTTTATTTTTTATTTTGTAACTAAGATTCCAGAAGGTTATTTTTACCCTTTTTTTTTTTCTTTAAAAAATATTTTATTGAAGGCAGATGCCAGATTAGTTTGATGGAATCTTCTTGCCCATAATGTATATATGTTATAGTCCATTTATCTTCAGAATTCTGATTTTTATTTCTTTGAATTTATTGTGAAAGCCTAAGGTTACTACATTAGGTTGTATTTTCCAAACTTAGATTACCCCAGCATTCTCATTCTTTCCTTAAACATAGGTATTGGATGCTATTCACCAGCTGTAAAGCCTCATCCTCTTTTCCCCATCATCAGTTGAAAAATTTATTGAAATCCTTGCTCCTGAGTTTCAATTTCATGTGCCAGGTTTTATATGTTGAGAGCTAAAGTTTAGTCTTCTGCTCAGTTGCTTGAGTGCAGCATGACTTGCACCCACCTCAGACATGGTCATTTCTGATCATTAATTGCTGTCCTGCCTTACTTGTCCTTGTTGATTACAGACATATTTTAGCCTGGTTCAGCCAAGCCCTCTAGGACTAGTTTTACCATGGCCTTCAGAGTCATACTCTGTTTGTTTTAGTGAGTGTTTGGTGAGGTGGTAAGTGGATCAAGTTGAAGTCAGGGATACCAAGAAAGACTCACAGCTGCTAACTGTTAATCAAGCATCTCCCATTAGCTGAGACAGCCTGGGTGCACAGCATGATTCGGAGAAAACATGTGACTTCATCTCTCTTACCCTCTCTCTCCTGCAGCTGAGGATAGTTATCAAGTAATGCACAGAGCTGCTCCTCCTCACAGATTTGAAAATGATGCCCTGCCATGGTCTTAGTTTGTCTTGGAGTGAGAGACTGAGTACATATAATTTTTCTGTGTTGTCTTCTCATGTAGATGTAGAAGGAATTTTTATTCAATTTATCATTTTCTTTGGAGCAGCAGGTGGAAACACTTCGTCTTGCTGTAGTTTGAAAAAAAGAGGTGGTTACACCACCTACACAGTGCTTGACATTTGATAACACTTGACATCCTTGTGATGGTTATTTGGCATTTTTTAAATCAGTGAGAGCAGTCTGAAATGGAACAAGTTCTGATGCGTTATGAAAAGAGAGCTATGATTAAAGAAATAGCATCCTCAGTTCCTACTCTCTCCTCATGATGATTCTGCCTTTGCAGTGAGCAGCTGAACTGGTAAGAACATCGATGACTTGAAAGTAATTAAGGCTTCTTTGTTAATTAAACAGAAGAAGAAAGATAAGTGACATTTGCATTTGTTAATGGCTTCTTTATGGCAAATGAATTGCCGGATGGTCGATGTTGATGTTTTCGAGTTGATTTCCTTTGGATTCTTGGCTGGGATTGCAGGAGAGATTATTATTGTCTCACACATCTGCTAACCGATGAGTTTCTATTGTACCTCACTGCTCACAAACACATGAATAACTTCCACATTCACCACTTGTACGTGTATCACTGCATCAACATGGGAAGAAACATTCCCATAGGCATACAGAGCTCTTGGATATGCTGCATGTGTTTGTTTTTCAAACCAACTGTCCCATCTGTGTGCTCTGTGCCTGCTTTTAATTGAGTGTTGAACAGTGAGGAACACGACTTAACAAGTATGTTTTCTCTCATGTTTTAGTGGTTACAGTGTAAGTTCTCTTGAATGGTTGGGTCGCTTACCTGCCTGCCAGCAAGACACAATATTGCGGGAGTAATGGCATTCTTTGGTGATGCTGTTGGTAGCTAAAGGCACTGAGTGTGTTCATAGTACTTGGTGGTTCTTTGCTAGAAACTAAGAAAAATGTTTAGTATGCATTTCATGTGATGTAGTTTAAGCTTTTCACATAGAGGCACTCTTTTCCCCCCTATGCTTTTCTGGGAATCCTAGCATTTATCTGTTGCTGCTTCTCTTCTTTTTTGCAACAAAGCTGATTGTACTGGGTTTGTGTTGAAAAGTCTTGGTAGCAGGGGTCTACAGGGGGGACTTCTGTGAGAAGCTTCTAGATGCTTCCCAGTGCCAGCTGGCTCCAATATGGACTCACCACTGGCCAAGGCTGAGCCCATCAGCAGTGGTCATAGCTCTTCTGGGATATTTAAAAAGGGGGGGAGAAACCCTGTATGATCACAGCTGGAGGGAGGAGTGAGAATATCTGAGAAAAACAACTCTCCAGACACCAAGGTCAGTGAAGAAGGAAGGGCTGGGATGTGCTCTGGGTGCTGGACAGATCTTGCAGCCCTTAGTGCAGACCATGGTGAGGCAGCTGTTCCACTGCAGCCCACAGAGATCCACCTGCTGCCTGTGGAAGACTTGCACCACAGCAGACGGATGCGGGAAGAAGGCTGTGACCCCAAGTGAAGCCCATGCTGGAGCAGGTTTGCTAGCCAGATTTGTGACCCTGTGGGAGATCCACCCTGGAGCAGTTTGTTCCAGAAGGCCTGCACCCTGTGTGAGGGATCCACTCTGGAGCAGTTTGTGAAGAACTGCAGCCCATGAGATGGAGTCATGCTGGAGAAGTTCAAGGAGGACTGTCTTCCATGGGAGGGTCTCCATGTTGGAGCAGAGGAAGAGTGTGAGGAATATTCCCCATGAGGAGGAAAGAGCAGCAGAGACAATGTGTGATGAACTGACCACATTCCCTGATGCCCTGTGTTGCTCAGGGGAAGGAGGGAGAGAAAATCAGGAATAAAGTTAAATCTGGGAAGAAGAGAGGGGTAGAGAGAAGGTGTTTTAAAGATTTGGGTTCATTTTGCATTATCCTACTCTGATTTGATTAGTAATAAACTAATTTTTCCAAGTTGTGTTGGTTTTGCCTGTGACTGGTGAATGATTTCTCCCTGTGCTTATCTCAACCCATGACCCTTTCATAATATTTCTCTCCCCTGCTCAGCTGAGGAGGGGAGTGATCGAGCTGCTTTGGGGGACTCTTGGTGTCCAGCTAGGGTCAACCTACCACATGAATGTGTGTGTAAACAGGACAGAGGTGTACTGCAGCAGAGAAAAATTATGTTAAAAGATTTAAACCATGTTTTGTTTAACTCATTGTTATCAGTCCCATTTTTCTTCCAGACAGTTTTATCACAAGTATGTCAGTAGAATAAATCAAATGTACTAGTGCAATGGAGCTGTATGGGCAGATTTAGTCATGATACACTCACCATTTACTATGCTGGAAAGACTCTCATGCAATGTTTTCAGTGAAGTATTCCATGTTTTCTTTAAGTAGAGAGAAACATAATTCTAGTAGCATCAGAGTTTTGTTTTTTTTTTTTTAATAATGATTAAAAAAAGCATGGAAGTGCTGGTCTGATCTTGAATTTCAATGATTTTTAGGAACATATATCTCCTTTCATACTTTTCCATCCTTGCAGCCAGCAAAAAACCAGAATATTATATACTGGAACAAATTTGTACTTGCACATTTATAGCATCTTTCTTAATTTTGTGCAAATTCTATACAGTTTTGTTGCTAGTTTTACCTGGAAGAATAGTGGTTAATCAGCCTGTAAGAGAACTTTCACATTATTATTTGTGAACATCTTTGACAATATGAATTATATTGTAGAGCTAAATCTAAATATGAATGTTTAAAGAAAATACATTTGATAGAGTTTGGCTTTGCTAGTCCCCTTCTGCTTATCACTGGAAGTTGAAAGAATTTCAGTGTTGAACTTTTTGTTGTGTTTATGTCCTTAAGCTTTGCATTTGTAATCACCCATTCTCTAATACTAGCTTTTTTTTGGGGGGGGGGGGGGGGGAAGGGTGTTGGGCTCTGTAGCTGATATTGGTGCTTTTATGCTTTTTGGGAATGGTCTGTAGAAGCAGATCCAAAGGAAGTCCCCTTCCACAGCAAAAGAAGGAAGAGGAGACAGGATATGGATGCTAAACTGATCAACAACCCATACATCCTTCCTTCCTTTCGTTCTTCCCTCCCCATGTTAGTTCTGCATACAATGTAGGATGCAGTAGGATGTCTTTTTTCACCTTGGATTCTTTCCGTGTAACTTTTTTTAGGTTTTGCTATTTAAAATAACATTTACTGTCACTTCTCCATCGTCAGCAACTCATTCTGCCAACAGCAAATGTTATAAAAATGGGCAAGACTATATAGACCCACCTCTGACAGTCCTGTAGACTACAAAGAAAAAACAAAATGAGAAAATGAGGGTAAGGGCAGGAAAAGATGGGTCATCTGGAAAAAACAATACAATATACAGTTTGTCTACTTTGGGTGCTATTATCCTGATTTCTTCTGTTTATATTGTTTGCTGATTATTTTACCCTATTTTCCTCTTCCCACATTTGTGCTCTCTCTTCATTGCTTGTGTAAGTTAGTTTTACTGCTCTGTAAAAGACAAATACATTTAATGGTCATTTTGTAAATTCAGGGAAATAGTTGTTATTTTTTTTGTCACTAGCTAAATACCTGAAATCAAACTCTTGATACTTTATGCCATTGCAAAATATAGCTCAGGTGCATGCTGTTTGGAGGGGAGGAGGGCATTAAAACCCAGAAGGCAAGTAAAAAGAGCTCACCTGAGAAACAATAGGAAACAATATCCTTGACATCACCTTACCCTGAAAAAATGTTGTTTAAAAGTCAATTTAAGTTTTAGGGATTTGCTTACCCAGGAGTTCACAATGGTAGAAGTCAATAGGCATTCATGTGTACTCATATACAGAAGAGAGCCTCAGAATTACTTTAAAAGTCCAGAGGGAAGTAGAAAATTATTCAGGCTTGGTGGAAGAAGAGAGGTAAAAGCATAATGAAGTAAATATACAGGACAGACTCTTCCTTAAGGTCTTAAAGATGATGGATGGCTGGAGTGGAGTTCTATAAAATGTGTTTTTTCTGCAATAGTGATAACTCTTGGGGTATTGCATCTTACACAGGCTTTTACATATCAGGAGCAGCACCTGACTCTGGGACAAGGTAAAAAAAGCCTAGGGGGAGAAAAATGATGAGACCTTGTTTCTGCAAGGATAGGAAAATGAGAAAGTGGTCAAGTATTTGGCATGTGGGTGCAAAATGTCAGCCCCGATGCTAAGCTTGACCCTGAGCACTTTAATAACTTATAGAAAAACCCAAGTCGACATTGTGCTGAGTTAGTTGCATGTCTTTCTCTGACTTGCCTCTGGAGTCTGTCAGCCATGTTTTGTCTTACCAAAAAGGCTCCTTGTGGGTTGCAAGGTGCTCTTTTGGGCCTAAATTCCCATTTTCCTCTCTACTTCAGTCCGTGTTGTTCAATTCTCTCTGAGAGGAACTGGTGCTGCTTTGCATTGACAGGACCACAGCAACATCTAGGCAGCTAAATTCTGTTGTCCGTCCCAAGTTCTTTGTTGCAAGCTGTCATGATTTTAATGCAAGATGGGTGGCATTTGTTTTATTTACTATTTCAGTTGGTGGTGTTAGCGATTAAATAAGAATCTTATCTTTCACTTAAAAATAAATCTCCAGAATTTGTAGGTGTTGAGAAAGAATTTGAAAATCTCGTAATGTGGCGTGAATTATATTCTGGAGGCTTAAAAACTAGGAAACAAAGCAGCAAACTTTAACCCTCCCCCTTTTATTTTATTGCTGTTTTACCATCTGAGGTTGCTGAAAATCCTTCTTCCTTTATCTTTTCTTTTCTTTTCTTTTCTTTCCTTTTTTTTTTGTTGGTTGTTTTACAATTTTTAGCTACATGGATTGATAATACTGCAGATCAAAAATCACTTCTTCACTTCTAGGATTTTTAATTAAAATTGCCATGTGAACATCTCTGCGGATTTTCAGCAGCCAATTGAGGAAATATAAAGAGAAATAACATAATTTTTAGATGAATGCTCAGCATTGTTGGATAGCTCTTGAGTTTAAATGTAAATGTTGCTGAAATCTTTACTCAGTAGGTAGAGCAGGGCAGTGCTCTAGTTTTTGCATTGTGCCAGCTACTGTGTAGATAGACTCCACACTTGAGAAAATGGTAAAGTGTTTGCAAGAAGGGATTGTATCTGTATTATGAATTATGGTGTTTGTTCCAGGGCAAAATTCTCTTTTTTTTTTTCTTAAATCTTTAAAGGATTCGGGACTAAGTCATGTTGAACAATGGTGTGTTCATCCAAGGAGAACTGCTGAGCGCATTTAATAATCTTCACTGGTTGTCTCAGCACAGAGGGTGCTGATTTTAGATAGTGCTGCCTTCAAAAGCTTGCTGTTAGCAAGAGCATTATGTTTATTTTGGAAATCAGATATGCACATTGATTCAGTCTCCCATGTCCAGCTGCTGTTTGGAAAGCAGAGTTTCAAGGCATAGTTGCTCCTTGCTTTGACCTCTCCCATTGTTTTCTGAGGGGTGGTGATGATGGCAAATTTTTAATTTCTTCTGGATGCGGCACTTAGTGTCCTGGTGGCCATAGGTTAGGTCATAGGTTGGACTCAGTGGTCTCAGAGGTTTTTTCCAGCCTAATTGATTCTGTGATTCTTTCCTGCTGTTGTAATTGTACTAGTCACTGAAAGTGTTGGCAGGTAAGAGCAGATACTTTTCCTGTTTCTGTCCTATAACCCTCTAATCTATTTATGTGTTTTATTTCAAATGCAGACTTTAGTAACGTGCCTGACATCACATCCAGTTTGAAAAGGAGCAGTACTGATGGCACTCTGGACCAAGTGCCACACAGGGAGAAGACTGATCCACCCTTCAGGGTAAGAAAATGCTTAACATAACAATCCTTATGAACCAAAAGGCAATGTTGTAGTATTAATGCTCTGCATTTTATTGGAAAGAATTTCACATATGGCATTAGCTTGAAAAACATTGTATGCATATTAGCTGTACTTGGTGTTTTAGTATCTTGAGGTCACCCTGACAGGTTAGCATCTACAGCACAGCTGCTGCATCTGCAGGAGCAGTGTGATGGGGGCAAATGGCAAGCCGGTGGAGACTTGTCAAATTCATTCTTCTGTATGGCTTGAACCCAGTTCCTGCAGAGAACAGTAAAGCTGCTACAGCTTTCTAATTGATTCAGTTTGTTTTGTCTTCTCTTTTTGCTGATATTTCCAGGGCTTACACTTAATATTGGAATACTATGTCAGTAGTTTTAAACAGGGCTACCGGTTTGGAGAGGTGCAGTGTTTGAGAGACAGTGGTTGCCACTCTTTAATTTGGAGACCCTTTATGTGCCTGTAGTTCCTGTCTGAAGTGGCTGGACTAATGGCTTTCTTTCTCTCAGCAAGGACTTTGTGGGCTGAGGCAGGAATGCCCAGAATTAGTGCCCACCTTCATGCACTGGTCTCCAAAGAGCAGCTTTTTGTCCATTTTGCTCTGAATCAGGCAAATTGTAGCCTGTCCAATTGAACTGCATATTGTTTCGAACCTCCCAGCTGCAAGTGTGGGTAGTGTTTTTGAGTTGGTGGCCATGATTTTACCTGGCATTGCCATTCTGACAACAGAAATGTGTTTTTAAATGCTGTTGATGAGTTGGTTGTATCTTCAAGCAAATTTGTGATAACACTTGTGTTAGCACTCTTGCATAACAAGAATGACGTTAAGAGTTTTTATGGTTCTGGAATACATTACTGTCGTATGCTGGGTTGTACGAAAAATTGGTAGAGATGAGTGAGAATGTTAAAACTCAGAAGACTGGAGTAGGAAGGAAGATACATTGTGCTTCTAACCATACTTACTGAGAGGAGCTGTTAATCTTATTTTATTAATTACTTCATAACCTACTTCAGTCTTATATAGGTGATTTTATGCCTTTTCCCTAGAGAATAAGGAGAAGCCCAGTGATTGTGGGTCTTCAGCCCATCTCCTGCTGCACAAGGGGATTTCCACAGAAATTATCTGTATCCTGTGTAAGGATTACTTATGCTTCCCCAAAGTCTTTGCAACCAGACAAGAACAAACTGTATTTTCTCCCCTTAGGACACATTGTTCCTTTGGAAGGACTATTGTGGATTTCTCTGCTCTGCTGTTTTAGGAATTCTGCTTGGCTTTAGGGGTGGGGATCTTTGTGGGAGCACAGCAGAAGTGACCACAAGGCTTAGGATACTTTGATGGCTGTTTTTACCAGGCTGGGCTCCCCTGAGTATCTTGTGGTATCCCTGCTCACCCAGATTATGCAGTGTCCCTTGTGCACTGTGTGGACATAAATGCTGACCTTCTGTCCTGCTGGAGGGGAGGAGATTCTGGGGCATCAGCTTTGCTCTAGCAGAAGAACAAAGCCAATCCTGATCGCCTGTGTCAAATACACCAGGTGCCAGAAAATTAGGGAGCGTTCCAAGGATTTAAATACACAGAGAACAATTGATGTACACTAGTTGTTGCTTTTAATGCACTAAATTTGCTCCAATGCTCTAAATTACATGCTGCAATTAAAGCTAAAAAAAAGAGGGGAAAATGGACAGGTCTGCTCCCTTCCCTCCCTCCAGCCTCAAATTTGTCAGATTCAGCAGTTATCAGGGATTTTGCATGATTTGCTGAAGTAATTGCCCATCTGCATTGCAGTTCACTTCTTGAGCTGACATGCAGGTTTGCTAGTGTCATTTAAAAATTATCTGAGGCTGTCCTGGTTTTGTAGGTACAAGGGTGGAAAACAGCCTGGCAATCATAGGCAGTCAGACTGCAGCTGTAAACGAGTCTGTGACAGCTCTATAATTTCGGCAAATGGTTTGTAATTGATTGCTGTCTTTCTGTTGGAGGGTGCCTATTACCGTCAGAGCTTTTTTTTTGACCCTTTTGATACCCCCAATAGATGTAGAAGTAAAGAAAACCCAAACCTAACATTTAAGTTCAGGTGGTGTATATTGTATGTGCTTTTGTGATTATGTATAGCAGGAATTAAAATTATTTCTGTTTTTATAGCCGTGATATGGGACTGCTCACCAGTTGAACAATAACTATTGCTAATAAAAGCTAGTTTGAGGAAATTGTGCAGCCTTGAAAAGTGTAGCATCTGGATTTGGGGTTGTGGATTCTTTTTTCCCTTTGCCTTCTGTTTCCTGCAAGTGCTGACTTGACCTCCCACGCCTGTGGACACCATTAGTGCAGTAGGCAAGTAGGCGATGCTGCAGAAGTATGGGGGAGAGGAGCTCTGTAAGCACAGCTCTGTGGAGGAGAGGCTGGTGGTGCTGAGAGGTTCTGAGCACAGCCTGGAACAACAGGCAGTTTGGGATTATTTCAGGAGAGACACAAGCTAGAGATGCTCACTTTCCAGGTGACAGCAACTGTAGATGTGATTGTTTGGCTCTGAGGGAGCAGGCTCCTTTGAAGTTTGTTTGATTTTTGTCCCATAACATGTAAGTAAGTAAAAAACAGTCTTGAAACTTCAGTTTTTGGTTTAATGGTTGCATGTCTGAATTTCTGGATTTTGTGTTTCTTGTTTGAAGCATTTTCATTTGTCTGTTTTTCACTTATTTTCACTTTATTTTCTTCTTCTCATACCAAATGAAGGTGAGGCATCATCTTAACTGAAAGTACAGTGAGGTGTTTCAGAGGTGCCTTACAATCTCAAAGCAATAGGTCCTTTGTTGTATGTGTACTACATTCAAACATGACTTCATTTAGTCAGTCATTGATGGATTTTTTATTTTTTTTTTGGTAGACTGAGATGTGAATTTAGGAGGGCAGGAGAGGCTAGTATTATTCTGGAAATGGAAGCTGTTCCTTAAGTTATAACATTTTATTAAAAATACATGGATAACAAGAACCATCCATTCCAGATGCACAGTTGTTCTGACAAGAATACAAGCTCTGTATTCTCTGGGATACCCCATTTGTACTTTAATACCTTTAACCTTATCTTCAATTTTATTTAACAGGGATAGATATTATACTTGTAACACATTATGCTGCAGTACATTTTTGAACTGTATTAAAATACTGTTTATGTGGCAACAGCATGTTATCCTTGGTTTTGGTTCTGGAGTATGTTGATGTTCTTTTGATAGAAGAATATATGACCTCAGAAAATCTGTGAATTGAGCATACCTGTCAATGTAATTAAGTTTAGTTTGTGTTTAATCATTTTGAGAAGTAATTGTCTGTGCTCCTGGTGCTCATTTAAATCCTGGTATGTTGGCAGTTGCCAAGGATCAAGCTTTCTTTACATCAAAGTAGCATGAGGTTGAATGAACAAAAAATGCAAGTTATCCTTTAGCTAGTTATTTCTAATTGAAAACTATATTGGCTAGAAATGTTTTCTGTAGCCCACTGTTTGTTTTAAGATCAATAGTCTGTTACTGACTTGCTTATCTTTACTTTGTATTTTCAGTGTATTAAAAATAACCTTCTATGAAACATAGCTATAAGGGGAAATTTTACCATATAATTACCTATTATTTTAAGGTCTCTAGAAAGAGACCTGCTGTTATCTGACTTTTGGTTGCTCTGAATCTTTTAAATGTCATCAGAGAGATGCATTTCTGAAATCATATTAAACAGATATAAAGAAGTAACTTCATATAAATGCTTGTCTGAGAAGTGGAAGATGTGTTTTCACTTTAAGTATTTTACAGATCATAAGAAAAAACCTTAGGGTATACTCTCTGCAAATATTTCACATAACTTCATTTTATACTCAGCTGTATCTTAGAGGTCTTTAAGAAACTCAAGAAACCCAGTAAAAATAGCTAGTGTGATGGCTTTTAATCATTCAGAAACAGTCAATGAATACTGAATGGTTTTATGGTGGCATCTTCAAAAATTAACATTGCAGGTGGAGAAATGGAAGCTGCTGTGTGAGAAATTTTGAATGTTAACAAGAACTGCTTTTGAAAGAATGGCCAACTGGTTTCATTTTATAAGGCTTTGAAATGCTGCCATATTTCTTTCAAACAATGAAGTAAAATTGGTCCTGGGAATAAGTTGAATATAGAAACTTGGGTAAATTGCCTTTGCTGTTGCCTCTTGAAATAGTCACTTTACTCTCAGCATGGGTTATTGATCATACATGAATCTGTGTATATGAGGACAAATCTATTCCCATCATCTCTTAATAAAGAAGAAATAAATTCTATACACTGCAGAGACAAAAACCATTCTTTTTCCTTGAGAATACCATTCTTAATGCAATGAATGGAAGTTATGGTTAAAAATCCTAGAACACCTTTCCCTAGCTTGAGCTTATTTAGATTATCTCAACTTCATCTGATAAGGAAATGAGAATTCGTGGCAAGTCTGATCAGCAGAGTTCATGACACTTTTGGCAAACGCAAATCTGTATCTCCTGCAGGAGGGAGCATTTTCATCAAATGCTTTCAGCTTTTCATGGGGATGAGGTGCAGGTCAATGCGATGGCCCTACTTGAAATGCCCATTTTTGCAGATACAGTGGACAAAAAGAAGGTAGAAAAAATATGTCCTTGTGTGTTTCAGAAGTCTTGTTTTTGGATGCTTGAGTTTCTTATGTAATATCAAATTATCCTTCCAGTGTTTTTGGAGCTTGTGTGTTCTCTTTATTATGATGCCAATTGTGGCCAGTGCAGTGAGTACATTTCCATGAAGCCAGCAGGTCTGGGACCATGGTGAGAAATCTGGTTTTTGGCTTGCCTAAACGCAGCGCCATTTTTCGTGTTCAAGGAGCCAATGTGGACATATGCCTGACTTGGGCAACTGTTCAGGTTTTTTTGTAGCCCTTCCAATCAAAGGTATATGTGCAATTGAGCAGCTTATTTGCATATCTGATGGTGCACAGGAGGTGTGAATGCAGAGAGAGACTGGGTCAGAAAGCAAACTCATTTTCCAAGTTCTACGTCACGCAGCTACCTTAGGAAGCTTCCCAAAACAGTGCTTTCAACAGATGCAAAATACATGTGTTGGGATTTCAAAAAGGAAATCATTCTGTTATCTATTAGCTGATTTCACACAGCTATTTCTGTAATGCAAATCAGTGAGTATTGTAAAGAGTTTGCTGCCTTTTGTGATTTTGGCCTCTTGTATATACAACATAGCCATCACTGGAGGGGTGGTTTTCATAAGTTGAAGAAATTAACATTTTCTCTTCAAAATCTCTGAAGCTGATTTCAAAACCCCTCCATTAGTCCTAGGTACAATATACATTGAGGTCTAGGTTCAAGCCAGGATGGGAGAGAACGTATCTCATTGCTGGTCTGCCCGAATGGTCATTTGTTAAAGAAAAAAAGCGTGGTTTGATTTTTGGGGAGATGAAGGGGGTAACTGTGGCAATTGCTGTGGAATGGCAGGAGTGGAAGGTAGTTAGTAATCATTACTCATCCTTTCAGTCCAATCCCAACAGAAAATTCATGCAATTGTTCAATGTTGCAGAAGATTTGAATGGTACTTTTTCTTCCAGCAGAATGCAAGTGGATGCTAGGTATTATGTATTTCAGATTTATCACCTAGAAAACATTGTACATTGTAGCAGATGGGGTTTGGAGTAGTTCAGGGCATTATTATTCAAAACACACCCAGCTGCTTTCTACTGCCACTGTCTGTAAATGTAATCCTATTTATTATATGGATCATATATATTATATATATGTGGTGATTCATTTATTTATTTTGATCTGGTGATGACTCTCATTGCTCTCAGAGATGAGTATGGGATCACCAGTCTGACTAGGTGCATATAAGCAGTGTATGTGAAATAATTTTGTTAATCAGACTGTAAAAATTAAAAATATTGGAAAGCAAATGTTAGTACTAACCAAGTAAACACCAACTACTGAGCTCCATTGAAAGAAAACCAAGCAGAAATGATCAGAAGCTCAACAGAGCCCCATATCCACTTCTTGTGTGGTGGCAATTCCAGCTGAATGTTGTGATGGCTTCTCATTAGCTCTGTTTTGCATTGCCTGGGCAGTTCCCACTTGAGCAGCATGTCATTAATTGCAGGAGAGCTGCCTGCCTGAAGGTTTACTCAACATCCTTAGGACATGAAGGATTTTTCCTTTATTTTAATCAGGAATACTTCTTTTTAGCAGTTGATGACATCCAAAAGGCTGGGGAGTAGTCTGCAATTAACTTTTTTTTTTCTTTTTTACTTTGTAGGAGGGGGATTAACAACATGGTACTCTCAAAATCATCTATAGCCTCTGCAATCCAAGTGTCATTTTCTTCCAGATGTGACATGTGTTTAGGGAATCTCAGAGCTAACATGGGAAAATAGCATGTTTCTCAGCAGTGGTTTCCTTGATTCATTTGTGCCTGGAGGGGACTGTTCTGCATTGAAAGCATGACAAGCCTGTGGGGAGTTCTGCTAATTATTGTGCTTCCCTTGCAGATAGCCCAGCCTATGGTTACCCTACCAGAGGTGGTGTCTCCAGCAGTGTGGACCCACTGCCTGACCCCTGCTCTCTTCCTGTGCCTTTTGAGAAGGGTATCAGTGGAACTATAGCCCTTCAGAAGTTCATAAGAATTTTGCAAATTAATCTAGGGTTCAGTGTATTAATTTATTGCTCAGAGAAGACACCAGAAGTGGTAGACTACAGGTTACAGAAGCCTTACTATAAACCTACCAGTGAGTGCTACTGCCCAGTCCTGGTTTTCACTTTGTTGTGTTGATCCTGGTGTTCTGTATCCCCTGTGGATGGGCCAAAATTCAAATGTAAGAGCTGTGAGACTTGGCTAACACAGCGAAGGAGCTGCAAAACAACAAGGCTTAAAGCATGGGAAATGCTATAGCTAATGTGAACCTGTAACCAGGTCAGGCTGTAGATGGAGACCTGCTTGTATAGTTACTGGTAGGGAGGCATAAGAATGGTAGGAAAGAAGACCGAAGGGTCTGCACAGTATGTGCAGTTCCTGCATGCAGAGGTGTGACCTTGTGGGGCTTTGTTTTGTGCTATTACATTGAGGCCCTGGGGCTTAGGGGGAAGGGGTATTTGTTGTCTTTCCTCCAACTGAAGGAAACATCCTCTCAAAAGTACTGAGAGAGCTTTTGGTGTAAAACATACAGATGGTTTTGATCAGGAAAAGAAATTGTGTTGATGCTTGCAAATGAAGGAAGCCAGTGGGAGAGGACTTACAACACAGCTTTTCTTTGTAGTCATCTGGGAAAAATCCATAAGGCTTACCTACAGATGAAAAGGGAAGCATATGACAGCCGCCCTGAGTCATTGCAACAGGATATGGTTAGCAGTGTCTCTGGAGACGCCCGTGACTTCACTGATGAAGGGCAGGAAGCTCTGCCTGGGAGCCCACCAGCCTCCAAAAGCAACCCCAGTCACCTGCAGTGCAGGATATGACGGCAGTGTTTCACTTTGCAGGGAAAGGCAGAGATATCTAATCACACTTCTGACAGACCCAGGGAAATGGGTGACCTCTCTGCCAGCTGCAGAATATTTGGTGGTTTGTTTTTTTTTTTAATCAAGATACTGTTCAGTTTCAGTGTTGACAGTAACGTATGTGTTTTTTTCCTTGCGATGCAAAAGCATCTAAACCCAATTTTAGTGCGTGCCAAGGTATGTGATGTGCCCAGCAGTTACCCATAGCACACAGAGTAACTTTAAATTTGCACAAAGTTTCAGTATAGGATTTCAGATAAATACTTCATCCTAGATACCATCCTAACTTCAGTGAAGCTTTGATTCCTATTTTTCTCTGTCAGGAACATGGAATGACAAAGTTAGACCTGAAATACCAAAATTGAAATACATCTGTTACCTGCAGCAAATTCTGCAAAATAAAAGATAACAAAAAGGTACACGAAAGAATCAAATAGGCAGAAGAATTAAAAAAAAAAAAAAAAAAAAAAAAAAAAAAAAAAAGTAAGGAGTCAGTTAAGTTTGGTGCACAGGGAAGTTCCACCAGATTTTCATGTTTTGTTACCTGTTGTCTATTGTTAACATATTGTGAGCAGACATAGACATCCTCTCACGTGGTGATTATTTCCTTCTGGGACAGCGGAATTCTCCTGTAGTTCCTAAACAAAGCCTTGCCAAAACCAGGGGAGAGGTTGGTGTAGAGTTCAGAGAATCTATATTTGTCTTTACAGGGGAGTTACTGCATCTTTTAACATTTGGAATGCAAAATGCTGGCTACGCTTCTCTGCCTCCAAAGGTGTCACACTGCAGAACTGTGTTGTGAAACATGAGTGCAACTGCAAAGATAATGTCTCAGTGGTTGCTACAGTTTCTAATGCAATACTTGAGAAAAGTTTTTGCATTCAGCACAGAACACTTTGAGTGAGAATGTTACAAACAATATTTAAGATGCTTGAAATTAAAAATAAAGCAAGAATTCACTTTAAACATTTGGAATGCTAACTGATTTTTTTAATCACTGGAAATAAAGCAAGTGTCTTCACTGTGGTCAATTATGCTTTGAAAATACATTTTGACGGCATTTAAAAACCATGTTATTAGTATAATAAGCATGAGAGGAAAATATGCAGAAAAATTATCCACCCACAGTTATAAAAAGTGAAAAACAGACTCCCTCTAGATCAGTGTAGAGGTCTGCAGACAAGCTGTATTAATGCTGAACTTATAAAGAGACCACTAACATTGCAGAGCTCCTGTTAGTGCAGGGTATGTAAGTACATGTGTACTTTTAAATATAGGTGTCTGTGTGTGTGTCTACATGTGTATCTTGTGCATATGAATTATGCTTCTGTGTCACCAGTGGTCCAGACCGATGTTACAAAGTAGCCCACAAGTGCTCAGGAATGTCCTGCAGGCAAGCCACTGTTTCCTTTCATTGAAAGTACACTGACAGAGCAAAACTAGCCTTTTACCTTCATGCATTAAGGGCAAAAGCTGTATGGGAAATGAACTGGAGGCAGATAAGCACACCTACACGTATCGGGACAATAGAGGGAAGCCCGTGTTATGAAGGATGTCACTGTTATGGTAACTATCAAGGCTGGTGCCACTGAAATGGAAAGATGAAAACCAGATGTCGGTAAAGGGAATGCGTGTTACTCAAAGTACACAGGAACAAACAACAGGGCTATGTTATTTTTCCAGTGATCTTAAGAATATTTCACAGTGATGGATCATTTCACTTGTTTTTGAAAAGTGATTGAGTGCTGCTTGTGTGCTTCTAGAGAAAAATAAAGGCTAAATGAAAAGTGTTCATTCATTTGCTTTGCTTTGGTTTGTGTTGTTCCCCTTTTTGATTTGTCCAAGTCCCTCATTAGGAGATGGAAAGATTACTGAAACATAATTGTCTTTTTTCTAATGAATACACATTAAAAAAAACCTGTTAATTGGTAACATCTTTTAGCTGGCATATGGCTAGCTAATAATGCAGGCTTAATTAGCAAATCTGGGGAAGAATAACTTCCTAATATGGAATTAAAAAGGCCTGTCATTGTTTTTCATCAAGATTGACGATATTGCTTGAACCTGAAATTTAGCAACCCTTTTTTTTTCCTCAGTCCCAGTGGATGAGCTGTGTTTTTACATGTATCTATTAGAAAAACAGAGCTTGAAAGTGCCACGACAAATGCAGATAGGAAACAAAGAAACAGTAGCTCTCCAGAAAGTATCATTATACTCTTAATTCACTGTATTAATCTTAATCTGGTGACCTGGCGTGTATTATTTTTTAAATTATATATGCAGCACTATAAACTTTTAATTTCCACAAATTACTTACTTAATTTTGTTTCTTATCTTCAGACTTGCTCTGTGGATCCCTAGGATCTGTGGACTACTGCAGAGACACCAACTAATGGGGGATAAGAACAGTAGCCATGTACATGCAGCACAGTAATCTATGAATTTGAACTTTTAAACGAGATTGTACATCCACTGAAAAATAAAATGTTAGGGAGCAGGCAAAACCTCTCTTGCTGCTTCAAGACCATTTCCTCAATCTTCTGTTTACAGTCTTCTCCTGCAGTGAACCTGTTATGTCTCCAAGAAAAAGAAAGGGCACAGTCCATCCACTAAGCAAGAGGTTCCTGCTGCCGTGATGTGTTCTGCATGCCTTATCAGCAGCATGTTGTTTCAGGGCTCCAGCACCATTTTTCCTCTGATAGGCAGCCTCTCAGTGACTGAGCTGTACAGTTTGGCAAATGCTGAGCTGTCAAGTTGTGCTAATGATTTGGAAAGAGATGGATGTAAGTTTAATTGCAGTAATTAAAGGAGAAAGATTTGTTATTCTCCTGGATAAAGGTGAACATCCTTGAAACCTTAGAAGCAGTGCACTTATAACCAAGGATATAGATACCCAGGCTTGGTGTATCATTTTGGTTCAAGAAAAGGGTTTCCTAGGGAGCAGTAGGTGCTGCCAAGGGCGGTGTTGAATGAAGCCTTACAGCTCAACTTCATTGCACTGCAGGAGTGCCGTGATAGGGGCAACATGGGAGTTGCTGTGTTTTATTATGTCACTGGTGTAGTTCTCCTTTTACTAATGAATTGCTCATCAGTCTTTTATCTCTTCAGTTCAGTGTTGTCATGTCCTATAATGTTTTATTTAAAGCTGCATTGTTCTTAGAGTAATCTATCTGTAGACCCAAATGGTTTTGTGTAAATATGTCAACATCAGAACTCTTACTTTCAATTCTGAATTTATTACTGAGCTCATTTTAAATTTCTTTTTATCAATGTAATTATGGCTAGAAAGTTCAAACAAAGGACAAGCATAATTATATAAAGAAATCATCCAGAGAGCTGCCTATTTGTTCTTCATTTTATCATTGTAAGAGCGTTTGTATGCCTCAACATTAAGCAGCATATACCCTTGACAGAGCATCAGTGCTATTGATAAATTATGCTGACCTTCAGGGCAGTCAGCACCCTCTAGATATTTTTAGGTATTTGGCTAACTTTCTCAAAGCACCTGATGTTCTGTTTATGCAGTAAATTTCACAGGCAGGGAGGCAGATATATTTCTGGGGAGATCAAACCCATCTTCCCTTGTCATAACTGAACTTTGTCCTGCACTCACCACATCAAGCTACTTATAAAAAAATCTTCTGATCTAGCATGTTTTTCCTTCATTTGTAGCAATAAAGGGAGGCATGGCAAGTCTGTCTGTACTCCCATATGCTGCTTAGCTCCTTGCACTGGGATGTTGTCAGCATCTCCAATTTTGGATAATTGGCACAAAAGAGAAACTTGTACAGCTGAGCTCAGAGGGAAGGTGTGTTTGCGGGGGGATTACAGCATCCGTGGCTTCCTTCCGAGGGCTCTTTCCTTTGGCAAAGTTTGCATTCACGAGCCGCAATGCCCGCCTTCAGGAGGAGTAAAACCAGAGCTAAGAGTTTAGCGCTGGCTCGCAAAACCCAGCAGCAGGCAGCAGCAGCTTACGGCTCCCTGCACAGGATGTTCTCTGTGGTGAGTTCTGCAGCGGCGTGCTTCAGCTGGGGGTGCTGCTTAATTAGCCTGGGGTGATGGGGCTGCAGGAGCATCCAAGCTGCCTGAACCTGATAAAGAATGACTGTCCCAGCATTAGCAATCAAATCATGGATTCTCACTATGTGGAGTTGGTGGCTGGGTTTGTACCAGTACTCTGCATGGGAAAAGGTTTGGGGTTTCTGAAGTCTGGGGGAGGGAAGGGTGGGTTGGTTGCCTGCACTGTTTGCTGCTGGGCTCAAGCAAATCGTTATTTCTTGCATCTCTTAGAAAGGACTAAGTAAGATCCATATTTTGACAAGAAGTGGGAAGGTTTTAAAAAGATTCCTCATGGAAATTTGGAAATAACTGCAGCCAGAATATTTTAACTGTTTCTCTTTTTTTTTTTCACAATTAAGTTACTATTGTGGAAATAGGGATGGGAAAATGTGATCTATAATCAAGGTAAAGCTGGCAAAATATATGTATTACACAGGTGGGTGTATATCTGTGTGTGTATATATATAGACATATATATTATATATATATGTGTGTGTATATATATATATATATATATATACATGTATGTATGCATATATGTGTTACACAGGTTGTAGAAAAATAATATGAGCCTCCTGCATTAAAATTGACAACATCAGGATATGGACCTGGGGTAGGAAGAACTGACAATTTTTTACAAAACCAGGGTTTGGAAAATTTTTTATTATGTGCTTTGATTAATCTCATAAGACTCTCTTTTTTGTGACCTGGGCTGTCAGGGTTCCTCTTTTTGTTTTCCTGATGCTCTTATCTCTACATTTTGTACAGTCAGGATTTAGTGTCCTGCAGTGGAAATCACTTCTGTTTTGCTTTTGACTTTGGTATGAGTTGGGTCAGATGACTTTGGAGACTGATTCTAGAGAAACTGAGCACAGCATCTATGAACTCAGTGGTTGCTGCTTGTCCTGGGGACCTTGTCAATGCAGACTCTTGGGCCCAGGTCCCTACTGCATGACTTGGTTTATAAAAATGGTTACAAATATAATAGTATACTATTATAAATATATAATACCATCAGTCACCACTGATGGTTCTTCTGTGCTCAGAGAAAGATGTCATCTCTCTGTGTGGCAGGTGAGAGAGATTTGCCACCATGCAAATATCAATAGCTCTGGCACCACATCAGGTGGGTTGCATCTTGGCTGTTTTACACAGCTATATGTTCAGCCTTCTTTCAGACCTTACCCTGTGCTCTCTGGAAAGAATTACTGGGTCAGGAGCCCCTCCCTCTTCTTATAATATTTCTGATAATTCTAAATGAGGTTGGTGACATCTGATTCTGTTAACAGGCTGATTTGCTAACGTAAATCTCTCTGAAATTTGGAGAGTCTAACTCAAAGACAAAAGTTCCTTGCTAATGCCTTGTATTTTATATGATTTGGTAGTGTTTAGCAGGGCACCTTCTCATCCTGTGGTGCAGAGGACTTGCTTCTCTCTCCTTAAAACATAAGTCTTATGCTTTGCATATTTTTATGAAGGATCTGAGTGGACACTGAAAAAAATGCCCTTCTTCTAGCAAAGTTTTAAGTATTTGACGTATTTTAAGTATTAAAAGACACACAAGAGACAGAGCGAAACAAACCAGACCCCTAGAATTTTATTGTCAGTCAGGAACAAGTTCATGCTGAGTGGCCTTGGAGTTGGGAAACAAGGAGAAGGAGCAGAAGATAACTAATGACTGAGACTACTGCTTTGGTTTAGGTTCTGTTGCCAAAAGCTGAGCAGCACTTTTCCCAGACTTCTGTGGTAAAAATGCCACAAAGTATTTTTCAGTAAAGCTCTGCTGGCATTTTTCAGTTTCAATGAACAAGCTAGAGGAGTGAAGTACTGTATTGGTGTCTAACATAAAGCAACTTTTTTCTGTGGTCTTTAAGGAAGCTAGAGCCTTCAACTTTCTAGCCTTTTATATTTCTTGGTTACAAAGTAGCTCCCAGTCTGAGGAGATGCCAGAGATGCCCATAGAGTGATGCACCCACAAAAAAAATGCTGACTGTCAGGGCTACCTTTGTGTTTTCCTTTTGCACAGAGCGAGGGATGTAAAGGTGTTTCAGGTTAGTTGTTTGTTGCTCAAAATTCCATGTAATTGTATTTCTTCTGCTGACTGGTGCATTCAGTCTTCCTGGAAATACATCCATCAGATAGAGCTGACACGTTAGCTGTTCATTTTTGGAGGGCACAAGTCTAATCTAATCTAATTTCTGCAGGATGTTTCTGAGCATGTTTCCTCTTAGGGTAGGGAGTTCAAAGGATTGGTGATCCATCCCATATATGTGGTCTGTGTCCTGCACAAGGATACTGAATCCTGAACACTCTTCAAAGGTCATGCTTGCCTTTCACTTCACCAAGGAGTCTTTCTTAAATTGTGTAGAGTTTTCTAAGTCTGCTAAAATATTCCTTTCCATCACTGTTTCAAACAAACCCTGACAGACAGGCAAAGTACATCATATGTATAAATGAGGGTAAAGTAAACAGCAGCATGCAGAGACCCTGTAACACTAATTGACCTTGTGCAGCATTTATGCTCAATCAGTATAATTCAGTAGAAAGTCACGGGATAGCCATGAAATCACTGTGATAGTTCTTAACCACTGCTGATTAATGTCTTCTGGTCTCTCACTGATTAATTTTATGGGGTTTTGTTACTCTGGTGGGGATAGCACAGCCTCAAACGATGATATGCTTGTCTGCAAGGAGCAAAGAAAATCTGTAAGACATCCTTGTAAGAGTATATTTTTGTTCACTTTAGGGGAATAATCTTTAATATTTCTTATCACAACTATTATTGAAAAGAGAATGTGCTGCATCTCCATCTGACAAGGTGATCACCACTGGTTGCTGGCTGCTGTGGGTCAAGGTGACATCTTTGTGGGCTGGAACTTTCTGTTCAAAGGTTACTTTGAGCAGTCCACATTCACAGAGAATACTCCTTACAGAAGGAGGTGTAACCTTAAGTCTGAGTCTCAAACAGCAGGGATGAAAGAAATGTTTCTCCAGGCTACTTCTACACATCCTTCTGTTTTCTAAGAGGCCAAGAGAGGCTGGTCAGGAGGTTGCTTCCCCTGACTGGTAGATCTTCAGAACAGTTTATACAGCTTTGTTGGAAAATCTTGAATATGGCAAATAAACCATAAGGTTTATTAAGCACAGTGCTCCTTAGCTTCCTTCTGAAAGAAGGAAGGAACCTTTTTCACTCTCCCTGAAAGAAGGAAGTAAACCTTTCCATACACTAGCTGGAACAGTGGGCAGTGGATTGTGCTCGCTGTCCTGGCCACATCACGGTGCTGCTGCTGGGCAGAGTTGTGGCTGGAATCCATTTCAGACACCAGGAAAAAAAAGTGGTTTTTTTTTTTTCTTTAAGCCCTGCATAAACTCCATTTTTCTTTCCCACCTCTAGCAGTGTTAGTCTAAATTTTTTGATATTTAGCCTTATCTGTCTGCGGTTCAGTGCCAAAAGTAAGCTGAAGCTGCATGTAGTGCCCTGTACATGTTGCTGAAAGCAGCATACATAAGCTCAAGTAATGAATTTTGGAGGAAATTTGCCCCTTCCACTGTAGTTTCTCCTCAGCTTTTATCTGTTCCCAGCTATGCTGCAGCCTTGTCTGCAGTCAGTTGTCTGGACTTTTCTTTTATACTGATTTAAATGTTTTTAGTCTGATAAGCTGCACACTATAAAAGTTGGCATAAATAATTTTTTACCATTTACTAAGTACAAACAGTCTTGGTCCCGTGCAAATAAAATCAGCTGTGTGCTTGAGAAATTTATCAGTTTTATCTGAGAGTAATATCTGCCTGTATTAACCATTGCAATGTCAAGATCAGAGCAAATTCAGGGTCAATTCCCTCCTTAATTCAAGATAGCAGTGGATGTGTGTCGTATCAAGAGGGAGTTCCTTTTGAGACTTCTTAAGGGCACTGGGCTGCCAAGTTTTGATTTGACATTCAGAATGCCCAGATGTCTTTGAAATCCCAGCTGCAGGGCAGTCCCAGATAGAGGACAGAAGCTGAACCTCTTGTGCCCAAACGTGCCAGATGTAAAAGAGCTGGTCCTAGGTCACTCAAGACTTTCTCAAAAGGATCTGTTTTAAACAGTTTAAAAGAGCAGGAAATGGTTTTGTGTTAAAAGCAGAAAGTAGCATCCAGAACACTAAGGAAATAGGGTAGAGATCTTGACGTGAGTGGCAAGAGAGTTTTGGGTAGAAACATGGAGGAAGAATTGTTTTGTGCTTCTCTACTTATTTGTTGCTATGTTCTCATTTATACTAGGCTCCTTGTCAAGAACCAGTGGTTCCACTGGCAAAATGGGTTCCTTCATTTTCTGTGGTCTATGCAATGTGTATGAGTGAATGTGAAACACTTGTCCTGTGATCAAGTAGCATTTCATGCTGGCTTTGGCCCAAGTGTAAATACCACAGTGGATACAAAGAGTGAAGTCTGGATATTGTATAGTCTGGAAAACTCTCCCTCTTTTAAAGGGAAGGACACAGAGCAGCATGACTTAAGGAAAAGACAAGATCCTGTAAGCAGGGAGGTCAAGGGCAATATTTTTAATGCCAAATTTACAAGGAACATATTCAAGTTTATAAAAATCAGTGCTTGACAACAGTACCTGAGACGTAATCCTGTGCCTTGGGCTTAGAACAATTGCAGAACAATTTCTGACAGCAAAATTGTATTGCTTAGGTGGTCAAAAAGGATTTATGTTGAGGAGTCTCATCTATTTCTATATGCTTTCCCATACAGTGATTCTTGGTGACAGATGCAGCACTGACCCCAAAACTCAAGGGGATGTAGAAATAGCACATTCCCCAATGTCTGGCTGCTCTATATGCAAAGGTGTTTGAGGAGGAATAGAGGACTTCTAACTCTTCCTTGTAAAACTGTGCCTGATGATGATGCTTGTGACTTATTTTCAATAGGCTGCCTTGATCCCAGTGTCCTTGATCAGTCATCTGGCTGATGTAAATCAAGCTGCCCATGTGCATCTTGAGCTGTAGAGAGTGTAAAATCTGAAACATTCGGATATAAATACAAACCTTTCTCGCATCAGAAACAAAGAAAACAAAAGTGAAGTGCTTTGGCATTCAGTTGTTTAGAAGTTGCTTTACAATAACCCACACCCCACTTCCTAAAGGATTTGTTTGCAAGCCACTAATTAATTTCAGTGTCACAGACTGACTACAATTTTTAAAATTATTCTATCAGTGTGGAGCTGTAATTCCAACAGACACCATTCAATTCCTATTGAATTTTTTGGAAAGACAATATATTGGAAAGAAAACATCCTTGGAAATAAAACATCTGACCATCTTTTGACACCCCCAGATACTGGAATCTGAGCCCTCAGCTTCATGTCTCAATGTTTAGAAAGCAACAACAAAATGCACAACACAATATAAGTTGAAGATGAAATACAAAATAAATATTCTGGATGCTTGTAAGATATTTATCTGCTAATTCTTTCAATTTTGATGCAGTGAGTGTTGCAAAATAAGAGAGGTGGAAAACAGTGTGACGCTAGTGTCATAAGAATCAAAGTATGTGACATAGCCGAGTGCTCTGTCATCTTTTGCACGCTATGAGCTTGTATCTGAAGACTGAAAATAATTTGTGCTGGAAAATCACTAGCAATTTTAAATTCCTTTTACTGCTCTGATCTGGTTCTGCTATAAATTAAAGATGTTCAAAGCTACACATCTGACAAAAATCAATGGCATGCTGTGGCCCCTGAATTTGGAGCAAGAGCAAAATTGGAGGAATTTAGAAATAAATAATTGTAGTACAACTGGCATTTTAAAACACTGTCACTTGTCTGTTTCTTCTCATTTAACAGAGTGCAGAACAGATCAGTGCGTTGTGCCGAAACTTCCAAGAAGTTCAAGCAAGCAATATGGAAGGACAGAAGGACAACCAGGATCCACCTCCACGACCACTGGCTCGTCACCTTTCTGATGCAGATAGACTGAGGAAAGTCATCCAAGAACTTATGGACACCGAGAAATCTTATGTCAAGGTAAAAAAAAAAACATGGCTCACTTGTTTTTGGGGCTGACCGTAACTTCTTGATGGTGTTAGCGTATTTTGATCTGATCTGTATACAACCAGCCTTCCATAAGGACCATAACCTACAAAATTTCCTTGTCTAATTGTTCCTGTTTCCTTATCTAATTGTCCTGGCAGACTTGCTCCTGTAACTGAGGGTGTAGGATTTAATGTAGTAGCATTAGTTGTGGTCAATCTGTAGCTGTATTGGAGAGCAGTCATCTGTGGGGAGAAGATACCTGCAAGTAAAAGAAGTTTTTGCATGGGATGTCTCCCTAGTTTTCAAGATGAAGATAAATCTGGTAGAAGAACTGAATAGTCTCCTACAAATGAGTATGTGGAAAAGAGTGCATGATGATTTTTGAACCAGGAAGGCTAAAAGGCACAACTCCAGTGGGTTGTAGCATAACATGGAAGTTATTTCTCTTCTGACTGCTAAGCCGCTCTTTTTTTTATGAACTCTAAAATTACATGACTGGCTGCCAAAGGAAACATCAATTTCATTGACCTCCAGCAAGAAGGCATCGTCTCCTTTTCTGGATCTCAAAACCTGTATTTACAGATATCAGCACTTGCTGCAATAATGTTTGTGGAAGAGAAAATACTTCATCCACCAATGCACTGCTTGCTACAGCCATGTGCTGGACCCTCATTTATGTCTACCTGATGTGTCTTTTAGAACAATCGCTTGAACAAAGCACGATCTTGGAGGCCACTGATATACATGAAATTTTGCATCAGGAAAAATGCTGGCAGGTTGCAATACTTGTTGCAGCATTTTCAGGGTGCTGCTCATTTTTCCTTCCACATAGAATTTCTGGTGTGTCTCTTCCTGGGGTTGGAGAGCCCTGTAGTGGGCCCCAGACCTGCTGTCATGCTTTCGGGTGGGATAGTAAGTCTTCAAAAATGGCACTAATTTTTTTAAGTGACTGAAAATGCCCACGATCACACCTACCTGACAACATAACTGAACACTTTAATAACTTATAGGGTTTTAAAATGCTACATTTCCCTCTGAATATTACTACAGATTTCTGAGTAAGTGGCTATTTATATAGTTTATGAAACATAAATAATTAAAATATTTGATGCTGTTAATATTGCCTAATTTAAAAATAATCACCTGTAACAATTCTTCCCCATGCTAAGCTAAAATATAATTTGCTATAATTAAGTTGTAAACCTTACGGATGAAACAAAAACATTACGCTGAAATCAGTTTGACTCTAATTTCGCAGTAACTTCAGTGCTAACAACATGCAGGCTATTTTGTTACTGAAAAAGAATTGTATCTTTAGTTCATTCCCCAAACTTACCCCTATCTCAGGGTTGCCATATAAAGAACAGTTTCCAAATGATACAGAAAAAGTGAACAAATATTCTTTTTTGCAGGACTTGAGCTGCCTCTTCGAGCTATACTTGGAGCCCCTTCAAAAAGAAACCTTCCTTACTCAGGATGAGGTGAGGGAATATCTGAAAAAAGGTCCTTGTAATTCTTATATGGGTTAAGACCTTGGCACTTGCGTTTTTCATTGCTGAGAGTGTGACAGAAAAAGCAAACGACAAAGATGTCAATAGGAATGACACCAATCAGTGCCTTTCCCACTGGTGTGTTACATCTCCTTAGTCCATTGTTTTCAAAAGACTTTTTAGGTCCATGGAGTGCTGTACTTCATGGCCTGATATTTTCCACAGATGGAGTCCTTGTTCGGCAGCTTGCCAGAAATGCTGGATTTCCAGAAGGTGTTTTTGGAGACCCTTGAAGATGGAATATCTTCTTCCTCAGATTTTAATACATTGGAAACACCATCTCAGTTCCGGGTAAATATTTCATTATTTCACACTTTGTAGTGTGCCTGCAAATGTTTGTGAAAATCTGGCTTTAAGAAGGTTCTGTCTCTTAGAAGTTTCATAGGGTTGCTTTTATGTTTGAAGCTTTACTTTGGATTACAGAGTTCTATTGAGCAATGAAAGATAAGTGCTATTTTTCATGGTCTTATCTTCCTCCCCATGGCAAAAGTTGCAACATGGGAAAAGACAGAGTAGACTTGGAGTACACGATAAACTGGCAGTGTTTGTGAGACAGAACTCCTTTGCAGAAAGTTTACTGTCACTGTGCTCAATTCTGCCCTGCCTGTGCTTCTCTGTGCTGTGCCCAATTAGCCCCCAACAGACTGGGTGCTTCTCTTGTTAAATGCCACTCAAGTTTCCCATGTTGTGAGATCCGAGAAGCAGGCCTGCAGCACTACCCAGTACCTGCCCTGACCAGAGGAAGTCAATTCCCTGGAATCACTGGCTCAGGACTGAGCTCAACTGCTGGCATGTCTCCTGAACACTCACTGCATTTTGTGGAGCAAACATTGATTAAGAAGGGAGAGGGCTGCTTTCCTCCTCCCTTGCTACTCCTCTTTCTTGTATTTGCTTTGGGGGGCATTTTTCTAAAAACCTCTCTCTTGTGATTCACTCCCTTCCACATCTTCCCAACCTCTCCTTCATCCAAAAACATCAGAGGTGTCCTATAATTACCACCTGCCTGAAAAAAGGAAAACAGCTGAAAAGCAATCCTGTATTTGTTTTACTCTGTCCCTTCTGGCTTTAGCACTTTTATGCCTTGCTTCCTATGGCTCACATTTTTTTCCCAGCACAACATAGTTATATGGCTGCTGATTTTTGTTCCTGTGCTGCCTGAAATATAAAGTAAAACAGAATACCTGCTCAGGAAGAAAGGAGAAAATTGCAGGCTATGCCTAAATAGGCTGACCTCTACACTCAGTGAAATACAAAAATATCATTGTTACTACCAGTAGTATATTCATATATATAATATGAAATATGTATAGAAAGATGGCAGATAATCCACCATTGAGTCTGTTTGTCGTATTCCTGAATATTTATTTAGGATTCTAGTGGTGAACTAATATTTTGATTGCATTGATTTCAGAAATTGCTGTTTTCCCTTGGAGGCTCCTTTCTGTATTATGCTGACCACTTCAAACTCTACAGTGGCTTCTGTGCAAACCACATCAAAGTTCAGAAAGTTCTTGAGAGAGGTAATTTATTGTCTTCATTATTGTAATTCACTTGTATGAATTCAAACTGCAGTGAACGACTGTAAAAAATCTTGTCAACTTGCAGAGAATATTGGATAAAATCCAGGAATAAATGTTGGTATAAAACAAGGACTAATCAGCTATCTTTCAACAGGAAGATCTAAGATCACAGGTTGTGCTTAAGTATGGTATAGACCTGAAGAATAAGATTCCTTTTGTAACCCCCAGACAGTAGCCTGGAGAACTGTAGAAACACCTTCCACAATTTTGTGCTGTCTGCAGGCCCAGACTCCAGAAATTAGCAACAAATGATAGAATAAATCAGAAATTACTTCCTCTGTTATTCACTGTAGTGCAGTGGAAAAATTAGAGGAATAATCTCACCTTCATAAAATTGCTCTCTCAGCCCTTTTGAATGTTATCTGATACAGGAAATTATTATGAAATGAACAGTATATACTACTCTGTAAATTATCCATTGAAAAGGGTTAGAGTTTTGCCACTTCATGTTTTTCAATTATGGTAGCTTCCATGAATTTTTTATGTTCAACTGACCAATTAATTTTTTTTTTAATTTTTTTTTTCTTCTTTATCTAGCCAAAACAGATAGTGCCTTTAAGACCTTTCTGGATGCTCGAAATCCCACAAAGCAACATTCTTCTACACTGGAGTCATATCTCATAAAGCCTGTTCAGAGAGTGCTGAAATATCCTCTGCTTTTAAAAGAGCTGGTGTCTCTGACAGACAATGAGAGTGAGGAGCATTATCATTTGACAGGTAACAACTTTTTTTCTACAGGAATGAATATGAGTTAAGCTTTATTTCCTGCCCTTTCTGAACATACAGGTAGGCATTCTGGTAGATAGCACAGAATTTGTCAAAACCTAGAGAGAATTCGCTTCCTCTCCTTAAAAGTAATAAGTTTGTTTTTGTTGTTGTTCCTTTAGCTAAAAGTTCTACTTGGTATGTCCAAGTCCCTTTGAGAAGTAGGTATGCCCAGGATTTGCCATGGCAAGTAGGACTGGGATCTTTATCCTCATGCACAGGAGCATGTCAGGTCATAGTGTTGCCTTTTGCTTTTTTTTAATCCACTTGAGAAACACTGACCAAGGCTCCACCTTGTGGTTATTATTTAGTTCTTGAAATATGTCAAAATTTAAGAGCAACACAGAAGGAAATATTTGTTGTTCGAGGTCCTTCTGTGACTCTTGCTTGTGTAGAAGAGATCTTTGTCAAATGTTTGCAGTTCTCCCATGTGGAGAGACTTATCTGACATGCATTGCTTATCTAGGCTCACATGCCTGAGACTTCACCCCAGTAAATTCCAGTTCAGGTATGTCAGCATCTGGTGTATGAAAATCAAGAGATGTATTTTATGGATTGACTGTCATTTTCAGAAAATGGATGCAGACAAAATACACTATTAGTAAAAACTCATGAGGATCTTACTGACTTCAAAAGGAGCTTCCAATATTGTTCCCTTCCCCAAACAATCTGGGGCTGGGGACTTATTTGCAAGTCAGGATAGATGACAAACTGCTAAAATTAAGATGATGAAACAACTGTGCCGTTAAGAATTGATGAAACAAAGGAACCCTGTCCAATTCCATTCTGAATTAATACAAAAATCTAATGGAATCTAGTGACATTCTTGTTTGGAAAACATAATTTAAACAAAACCTGGCCACCGGCATTTCACAAGTACAGCCTATGAGGAACTTATACAGCCTAACACTGTATTTCTTTGTCCATTCTGGGATAAGATAAATGCAATTTATTTCTCTTAAAAACCATTAGATAACTTATTCTAGGATAAGTGTAGATTACTCCAGAGGGTCTAGTGGCCCTGTATCTACAAGATGCAAAATTTAACCATGGTACTTTCATGCTGCTAACTTTGGGGGCTTGTCACTGGAATGCTTATTGCAGCCTTTTCAGTCGCTTAAGATGCCACATGAGCATTTTTCACTTACTCTGACCAGGAAATTTTTCTTCTACTGTTGCTATGAGAAAGTATTGATACAGAGCTAGAATTCAGCTCAGCAAACATTTGGAAGGCAACGTCATTTTACATACCTCAAGGGGAATTCAATTTAAAATTACCATATTTAGAAAATAAAAATTAATTACATAGCTGTGTATGAAATTTTTAAACCTTACAGAAGCACTGAAGGCAATGGAAAAAGTAGCAAGTCACATAAATGAGATGCAGAAAATATATGAAGATTATGGCACTGTATTTGACCAACTGGTTGCAGAACAAAGTGGAACAGAGAAAGAGGTAAGAGAAGAAACACGTTACATTCACTCTTGAAGCATTATCCAGCTTGCTGTAGGGGCTTCCTCTCTTCCTGAGGTAATATGGGCAACTTACTTGTGCTGGGCTTGCTCTCTTCTCTTTTAATATTTTGACTTGTGTTTTGTATCTGCCTGACAAATTTCTTTCTATCAGCAGGTTATGGTAAAGTTTTCAGACAGCTGCCAGAGCCGCATTCTGGACTGACAGGAATTGCAAGCGGGAGTAGATATAGTTCTCAGTAGGAAAAAAATCCCTCTTGTCAAAACATTGCAGAGATTATCCATGCCCCAAGGCATTCAGATTTTATGCTATTGAATTCTTAAGTTCTTAACATATTTTTTCACCCGTATAAATGAAAATGGCAATTTGAGGGATTTCACATTAAGGTCTGTTATTCTCCTTCTCTGCACTTCCAGTGCTGAGGCATCCATGGGTATTTGTCAGAGCAAAACCCATTAGTTATATAGACTGTGTGCAGTCATCTCCCTGACTGGCCTCAACTTAGCCATTTACATCAAACAGTTTCTAAGCAGATCAGATCTGTAAAGTTGGATATCAGATATGAGAGATGTCATCTCAGTTGTTTCATTTCCTGCTAGTAAAAGTCAAATTGTCCCTGTTGACTATCTGGTTTCTCATAATTTATGGGGAAATAAAACTTGACAGCCTTTGATATTCTTCAGCATTATGTTGTATCCCACAGAAGAAAGGAGCCTCAGAATTTAAGACCTCCATTAATTCTGCCATTGGTAGTGTCATTTCTAATTACTCTATAGAAATTAAAGTTACTTACAGCTAATAAATTAGGTGGTTCATAACTGGCTATATGGAAGTGTAAGATTATCAGATCAGCCTAGTATACTTCTAAGTTGTTAACAGTAAGAACTTCTGCCCAGCTTCCATAACTTAGGAGCTATAACATTGTGTATTTGCAAGCTGTTTTAAAAAAAGGGATTATTCACACTTTTCCTGCTGTAGTGAAGATCTATACACAAATACAGAAAACATAGATCCCCTAAGTTATCGATGTGTACTAAAATGCAGCACTGATGTAGATATTTATACTGCTTATTTATGTTACCTACTGTTATAATTTAATACAGGTGACAGAGCTTTCAATGGGAGAACTTCTGATGCATTCTACAGTTACCTGGCTGAATCCTTTCCCATCGCTGGGCAAAGCAAGGAAAGACCTTGAACTTACAGTGTTTGGTAAGTGTCTTCTTTAAGCACTCTGCACTTTCAAATCTGAAGATTGCCACATTATATCTTCTCACAGGATAAAAGCTCCAAACTCCCTTCCCTGTAGTCATGTGATATGTAGGGTGGACTTACATGTGAAAAAATTCATAGTTGTATTTTCCTAACATGAAAAAAGTTTCTATATATTTGCTTGGTGGTACTGTTTGCTCTGTGAGCTACCCTTATCTGCTGTCTTGCCTATATTTAAACTATGGAAGATTTTCAAGAGGGAATATTAGAGTCTTTAGAACAATCTGTTAAATGAGGCTTTCAGAGGAGGCTTGTGTGAAAATCATGTCTTGTGGATTCAGATTAACTTCTGCTCTACAGCTACTGCACTGAAATCCCCACCCAGATTATTTTAACCTGAAACTTGATGTAGAAATGAGAGCATACAAACAAGAGTCCATTTCTTAAAAAAAAAAAAAAAAGATTATTTTAATATTTCAGTGGATAAACACCTTCAGAAGAACTCCAGGTTGATGACAGACAGGTATCTTTTTCTCAGGGTGCTCCTTCCCTAGGAAGCATGGTTAGGGGAGGGGATGCTCCAAACAGAAGAACAAACTGTTAAACTGCAGGAAGAACAGACTGTGTCCTTCACAGCACTCTCCTGCCCTTCACTCCACTTGAAAATGTCCACTGTCTACAGAAAGAAAATTTTTACATCTAACCTACATCTTTTGTATTTGTTTATGTGAAAACTTATGGGAGATAGATATGTGGTTACTGGTAGTTTCAGAATAAATGTACAGAATAGCTTCATCCTAAATGTTCAGAACAAAATCTGAGGGAAAAATACTGCCATTGCATGGAAGTGCAGGATGAAAAACCCAGCTGTCATCTCAACACAGGGCAAATGCTTTTCAATGATTGTTTATCTTATCCTTCACATTCCCCTGACAATAATAATCAGCTTCTCCAGATCGTATTTCCACTGAATATTGTAATATTATGCCTATAATTAACACTTTTCCTTTTCTTCTTTTCTTCTTTCTCTTTTCAGTTTTTAAGAGGGCTGTAATACTGGTGTATAAGGAGAACTACAAACTGAAAAAGAAAATGGTAAGTCTGGTATCAGTGGAGATGGTGGATGTTCAGGATATTACTGCAAAGTGAGATGGACCATAACAGTGTTAGAGGGGGAGTGATTGAGGTGAAACAACACTTTCCTTTACTAGGCTGGAGTTCTGGATATCCTGCTGAAACAAATGCTCAGTATCTGTGTAGCAATAAATATTTTTTTGTTATTTAGTAAGCAGCATCATCTTCTGTGTGAGCTCCACGTTAATTTAATCAAGTGGAAGATGAAACATTGCTATGAAGAAATAACTAATTCTTCCAGATAGCATTTATGATGGCCTACCTTACCACAGGGCGCAGGTGAAAGATCTTTGTTTTATGGGCCCTTGATTACCCTGAAAGGAAAAGAAAAGGAGCATTATAAACATAACCTTCTCTGCCCCCACTTATAGACCTGAAATGTTGAAGTCAGGTAGCAAATTGTATGTTCCAAGTATCAGTGCTGATATACTGCACCATGCTCATTGTAACAGATGGAGGAGCTCTAAAAGTAGCAGCAGCAGCTAGATAATGAATGTATTCTGTTAATCGACAGTCTGTATGTTCTTTCACAGGAAACTTCTTCCCTGGTAGTACTTATAGGCAAAATATTATATTTATCAGTTAAAATCAAATGGCTTTTAAAAGTTGAAGCAATTACAAATTCCAAGGTTATGTCTATCACCATTTCAACTACATTTACAAGTTCATTTTAAGGTAGTGAAGGAAAGTTTAATCAATTTAGTTTTTCTTCAGAGGCACATATTTTAAGAGTAGCACGAAACACCACTATTTCTTCTACTTCTTAGAAATATCCTTTGTTTTCTTTTTACAGCCTACAAATGTTCGTGCTGCACATAATTATGGTGACTTGGATCCATTTAAATTTCGTTGGTTGATTCCTTTATCTGCTCTTCAAGTTCGACTGGGGAACACAGCAGGTAACGATCTTGCAGTAAATACTTTAGGACTGAATGCTTTTCCGGAATTCTGTAATACTGCTTCTTCCAATGTCTTTCTGAGCCTCTGGAAACAAGCAGGTGTAGAGAAAATACCATCTATCCACTGTTGTCTCTGTACTCAGGGGGTACAGGCTTGATATATTTACAGACTTTCTTCATTTGTTATGTTGACTTCTTCTGTGCATTAAGGGAGATGTAACATGATGTGAAGGAATGACAGAATAGAAATTCCCCATAAAAAGCAGGTGGTTTACTGTAGTTGGCATTCTGATGACACACTGGTGCTGTGTGTGTGCTGATCCTCAACAGCGGAAAGGTGACTAATTTGTGGTAGTAAAGGGCTGTGGGTTTATTTTCAAGCTGATCTTTATAGTCCTATCCACTTCTCTATGTTCTGTAAAGTGTCACAAGGTCTTTAGAGCACACCTATGTGAGGACCTGTTAAGGCTGGAAGATAGAGAGAAGCAGAAAGAATGGGGAAAAGCAACTCTCCAAGAGAGAAGTTATCAAAGGCAGTACTAGGCTGCTGCAACAAGAGAGCTTAGGGGACTTTCTCTTGGGTTCCACCTTGGGTGAGATCTTCTGTAGCTCCATGTGTGGCTGAGTTAACATTGCCTTCTGGAGAGTGGAGGAGCTCTACCCTGGTCTTTCTAATGCCAAAGGTTTTGTGGAGTGTATGCAAAAGTAACGTTTCCTTCCATGCACAGGAACAGAGAACAGCTGTATCTGGGAACTGATTCACACAAAGTCAGAACTAGAAGGCAGGCCAGAAACAATTTTTCAGTTGTGCAGCAGGTAAGCTTTACGTGGAGGTTGTAGTCCTCAAATCACATTAATGGAATTAAAAAAAAACCAAAAATATTTTCCCTCATGTGACCTTCACATCAGCAGTATCAAAGTGGCAATCTTTATTTGAAGCTAGGCACTATGCAAGTCTTTAACTGCATAAACTATAACAAATTCAAATGGGTGAATTAGGTGTAGTGATCCAATGTCAGAAATCTGCACAAGGTGTCAGAAAACACAAGGTGTGTGAAATGTCTAACACTGTTAAGATGTCCCTGCCCATGGCACAGGGGTTGAAACTTGATAACCTTTATGTCCCTTCCAACCCAGAACATTCTATGATCTTATGATAGCTGTAAACCCACTACTAGAGCAAGCTTTTGAAAAAAAAACCACTGCACTAAAGCCCATCAGCAGAAAGTCTTAATTCAGCAAGGAAATTAAGTTCTGTGTTTTCTCTAAACTTGCAGTGATTCTGAGAACAAGACTAACATTGTGAAGGTCATCCGTTCTATTCTGCGGGAGAATTTCAGACGTCACATAAAATGTGAGCTACCACTGGAGAAAAAATGTAAAGATCGCCTCATCCCACTTAAGAATCGTGTACCTGCAACAGCCAAACTGGGTAAGAAACACCTTCTCAAGTGAAAACTAAAGTGTCCATATTCTGGTACTGGTAGGGCATTCACAATTATTACCATGACCATAGAGTGTCCCACAAATCCTTTTTTTTTTTTTTTTTTTTTTTTTTTTTTTTGACTGGAGCAGGAGTACTTTCTCTACCACTCAGTGTGTGACAAGGGCTAGAGGAAATAAGCAGACTTCCCCACACTGCAATGTGTCATTATCTCTCTTCAGAGAAGACTTAATAAGGCCCAAATTAATTTTGCTGGGAAGGAACAGACAGCCTTCGACATACAGTATTAGCATTTTTTTCTTCTGGGCTCCCTTTAGTAACTCAGCCCTAATAACATTTGTAGCTAGAACAACAGGGAAAAGGCAGGGGGGTCTTGCTCCTTTCAATGCACTAAATCTGCATCCCAGATGATACTGTAATTAAGTACAGGCTTCAGACTTTTTAGTTAAATGAGTAGTAACTCATTTAACTAAAAGTATTTCAAAGTATTTCATTTAACTAAGAGTATTTCAAGTTCTCTATCAGATCAATCCTCTGTAAAATCCCCTTAATGTCAGAAGCCCTGGAACAGTTCAGCTGCTGCCTACATATGGGCCCTTCAGTGCTTGAGGTGCATAAGTCAGTCTTTCTTTCTGAAGAAGTGTCTAATTTATGACTACACTTTTTTGAGGATTTGATACATATTACACACGAAGGAAAGCACAGAGCCCTAGGATAGGTGTAATGGAAACTGTGCCATGGGGAGCACACTGTCAGTATCAGGGTGCTGACACATTTGACTTAGAATGACTATGTCCATCCTAATCATAAGTGGGATACTAAGATAAAAGGAGTAACCAATTTTTTTTGCTGAAAAAATAAACCTGCATTTTTACTCTGCACAGCTTCCACGAGATCCTTGAAGGTACTGAAGAAGTCGTCCAGTAGCGAATGGAATGGTGACCAGGGGAAAGGCACCTTCCAGGACTCTGATGAGTGCAGCCTAAGCAGCAGCACTCAGAGTAGCAGCTGCCACACTTCTGAGAGCATCCAGGAGACCAAAAATTCATCTCCCGATAAACATGCAGAGAGCACTGCATCTGACTTTTCTAATGTTCTTGTCAAAGAATCCGATATTCTCAGTGATGATGACGATGACGAGGACTATCAGAACCTAAAGAAAGGCAGCCCTACAAAAGACATTGAAATACAGTTCCAGCGGCTGAAGATTTCAGAGGAACCCAGTGCTGACTCTGAACAGGATCAGGCTGCTGAAAATGAGGAAGAAGATGGCTTTCAGATAGCAGAGCATCCAAAGCTCGTGCGGGGCCATTTCTGCCCAGTGAAGAGAAAACTAAACAGCACAAAGCGTAGCAGAGGAACTCTAATGGCAATGCAAGAACGTCACCAATCCCTTGACAGTCACTCTGATGCTGCGAACCTGGATCTGAACTCTATTTTAGAGAGAGAATTTAGTGTCCAGAGTTTAACATCTGTAGTTAATGAGGACTGTTTTTATGAAGCTGTGGAGAGGCATGGAAAATCCTAGCTCAATATTAAAACATTCATTTGAAGTCCACATAAAATTCAACAAACATTTTGCTTTAAAACTAGTAAATTCATGGAAGCTGCAGGAAAACTACTCTCTGATTTTGTGCACTAATACATTTCTGCTCAAAAACAGCTGTAAAGGATTCTTAAGTTATTTTAATTTATTGTGGATCAAAAATAGATTAAGTTGGCCCAGGTTTGTAAATTAGTTCATCCCTTTCAAACATTTATTAAGACAATGTAGTGTTCTTGGGGATGGCCTCGTTAATATTTTAAGTAATGTGGAAAAGGTGCTAGTGAGTGGCAGAGGGGTTTACAATGGAAAGTAGCATTGCAAACTGAATTTTTCAATACCTTGGGCATTTTATTTCTTTGGTTTTCATGTTTGCTTTATTTAAAGCACAATTAAGTTATTTTAATGTGTTTTAGTGCACAACAGTGCAGAAGTTTCATTTTTGTACGTTTCAATGCTGTTTATACTTTATACATATGTGTAAATACAGAAACAAAGCTTGGCCTGTAATCTTTTATTTGACTGTATTTTTTATTTTCTCTATGAGCCTGTACAGTAAAAGACAAATAAGTATTGTACTTAGCCATGTTTTCTACTTTTTATTGTGCTGCTTTTCTGTAACTGGAGCTTTAAGTCTCAAATTCTTTGCTTCTGCATAAATGAGAAGAGTATTAGCAGACCTTGAGGCAATTGGTGCACTTTATCCTCCTGTAAGCCAGTCACTTGAGTGTATTTATAAGAATCTTGGCTTCTGTTTTTTAAATTATTCTGCACAGTAGGATGTTCCAGGATAAAAAAAGCACAAAAACCCAACACTATCTTATGTGCTGATATCTGAAAAGTATTTTTCTTCAATTTCAGTAAAGCACTTTCATTCACACAGAATTAAATTATATCAGAAGTATTGCAACTTAATTACTGTCTCACAATGCACCTTGTTTCTCAGTATGTGTTCTAGCCATTTCCCTGAGGTAAAAAAAAATCCCTGGATTGTCCCTTCCCTTTTGTCTGCAGCTGAATGGAATAGAGAGATGCCTTCTCTCTCTACCACTTCCTCAAAAGTAAGTCTTTCATATCTGCACAGATGTAGGACCATCTAAACCTTCTTTTACTGAGTCAACACCTGCAGATCAAGGAGTTAAAACTAGTTTAAAAAAATGAGAATTGTGCTGTTACAGCTGATTTTCCTCTTCAGTCTGTTCAGGCTGACCAGTACTTCCAAGTAAACTTCTTGTCATCTTCTTTTGCCGCAGTTCTTCTCTGTAGTTGAACACAAAAAGGCTTGGGTCTTCATCACACATTTTCCTGTATGCATTGCACAGGTTTCTAAACTGTGACATAGAGAGCTGAAAAGGACGCAGAGTTGGATCAACATTTGCTGTCATCATCAGCTGTTCTGTTCTTTTCAAGCGCCCATTTTCAGGAAACAAGGTCCTAAAAGATATGGGGTTAAGAAAAATTTCAGCAATTCACACAGACAATTACATTTTCCTTAAGAGTAACATGAAATTTACTTACTAGTAAACCTGTATTAATTATGTCACTATTTTAGCTCTGGCCCTCTTAAAATACTTCATTATCTGAGCAATGGAAACATATAAGTGTCCTTTTTCTGCAAATGCAAATTATGACACCATAGCACATACATACATTATAGACTAAACGCATGTATGTTCATGTTAGTTAACATTAAAAAGAGCTTTGGGTATGGTTACAAGCACAGAGCCTTCTTAGAATTAGCCTCATATTTAGAAAGCAACAACAGATTCAACTGTGCGAAACAGATCAGATTCAAATAAATATTACTTTCTTTCAGACTGTTCCATTCCAATAGAAAATACAGTTATCACTTGTCATTAATACCCTAATTCTAATGTCAGAAAAAAAAGCCAAGAAAGAAGAAAGAGCATTTAATTGCCATTCACTTTTTAATATTTAGAATGTGGGAGAATGTGGCAGGAGTCCTAGATTTTGTTTTCAGCTTTGTCATTGTTCACAGATAGGCACATCAGTACATCTACTCTAGAGCTAGATCCATTAGCACCTCTCTCTGAGAAATTCCCCAAATTTGAATGAAGAGTAATAGGTAAGTGATTTTTAATGTCACACAAAAATACATACTACACAGTGCAAACTATTTAAAGGACCACCTCTTATTAGCAGTAGTTCTCAGTCTAAAAGAGGCCAGAAAGGCAAAAAATCTGAACATGATTCATGAGCATTTCTCAATTCTTAAATTCTATCCGTGTTATATACATAATACCTAAAAATATTGTGCATCTAATACAGGAACACATACCCTGCCCCCCCAAACCCCCCAAGATGTGTTTGGCAGGTTGTCTGGACAAACTAGTCCAAAGGCTTTGTGCAAGAAATGATAGTTGTTTCCTGGTGGGTACATAGAACACAAAGTTAAGAAAGGGTTTAAAATTATAAGTGAAAAATGAAACTTCTGGGAAACCTGTATATGCTACTTCTGGCTTTTGTCAAAATGTCCCCGTTAGTTCAGCATCTAGGTCAGCAGTGGGTCAATTTTTATTTCAGTATCCCCTCTTTCCTTTGACTCCATAGTTCAAAAAAAATACCAGGAGCAAAGTGTACCTAGTCTTTTCTTAACAGACTATGAACCATCATACAAATGTCATGAATCACAACTCAAACTATAGTATGGACTTCATAGCACAATCTTGTATTTCACATCTCAAATCCCAGAACTCATACACAAATATAAAGTGATCCTATTGCCTTGTTTTCATACAGTCTGTGTGATAGAGAACCTTATGATGAACTTTACAGCTTTTTTATACACCAAAATTTCTATATTTTTCAGGTCAGCTAAAGAATAAGAGGATTGTGTTTCTTAGCAGCAAACTAGGGCTAAGGTATGATAAGCTGCTAGGGGAATACGTGATGTCCAAAAGTTCAGTTCCCCCTCCTTGCCTCAAAAGAATGTAAAGCAGTTATTAGCAATTTGAGATTACACAGAAGCTGGGAGATTTTTTTTAAACTTTGGTTTAAAAACACAACTTTGTTGTGTACAATACTGTACACAACATAGATATGCTGATTGCATGTGCTTTCTGCTTACATTGTCAAGAGAAACCATTCCTCCACAGTAGAAAAAAAGAAAAAAAAAAAAGAAAAAAACCATCACCACCCTTTTGACTTTTGTAAGTCAAAACCAAACCAGTCTAGAGTTTGGACATTTTCTAAACACTTCCAAATACATACTCAAACTTTAACACAGAGAAACCTACACTCCTTTAGATCCAATGTCTGCATCCCACGTATCAAAGGCATTCACAGCCTCAAGGAAAAAGAATCTAACAACCCAAAACTAGATGTAAAATTCTTTGTTTCTATTTAAAACAGTGACATAGAAGGCTTGTAGTAGAGTAGGGTAGTATCCACCCTAATTCTAGACTGCATCAGGGCCAAAACTATGCCCAGCAACATTCAGGGAGCCCAGGCTGCAGCAGACACCTCTAGTCATAACAGCATCTCTGTCACACATTCTACAGTGCCAATAGTAATTGCCAATAGTAATTCAGACACATGGCAGTGTTGGAATTTAAACAGGATCCTTGGCAAAAAGACTGCAGGTTTCTCACATCAGAGAACCTAATAAAATTCCCTCAGTAAGATACCAGGATTTTTTAAAAGCCAGTAAGAACTCCATAATTAGACCTTTTGACATTATCCCCAAATAAGTAAAACTTCCTACAGATGACATACTCCTCACACTACCATCTTTGGTTCTGCATGTTGATACTTTTGGTTTTTAACTCAATTATTCTGTAGTTTTTGTGGTTGGGTTGGGTTTTTTTCCTTTCTGCAACAGACAAATTATTGAAAAGACGACCACTTTATCCTAGTGATTTTTAATAACTTCAACTGCACTAACAAAAATACACAACTAATTATTACATAATTACATTACATATTAATCTCATACTTTTGTGTCCAGAAACCATTCTGAAAAGAAAGATCTGATGAACTATGACAACAGATTTAAAACTGGAATAAAACCAAATGCATAGCTGATTTAGTAGCGCTGCATTTACAAAAACTTTACCTGGGAATTTTTCATTAAAAATACTTACTCAATTCCACGGAAGCAGTATTTTCTTCTGAACTGAAAAACACTTTGAACCACTTTTTCTACCAGCTCAAATGGCTGCTCTATCTTTGGTTGCACCAATGGAGTGAAATGCACCACAGCCACATCCACCTATACAGAAAAGAAAGATAAATTAGAGTAGACATCTTCCTCTGAGACACATTACTTCTAAGTTACCTGGCTAGACATCAGCAAACAGGCACAATATAGGAAGGCATTCTTGCAGGAGGTAAGCCAGCTGTGGAATGACTAATGTCATGGTATGGAATAAAAAGATTTGCCTTAGCTTTCAAGACGCTGCAGAATTTTAGTCTTAGTTATCTACATATTTCCAATTAGTTCACATGCCATCAGTACTTAGTACTTTTTACCCCCATGGCACTTTGTCCATTTAGAGCAACTTTCATGTAATCTGTAAAGTAATTAGCACTTCTGTCTTCAGATCCTTCCACATGATAATTCTGACAGAATACACAAATTAGATAATATTTGATACACAGGCTGAAGGGCAGCTGGAGAAAATTGGTATTATAATTAGAAATCAAACCCATTCCCGATAAGTTTTCTGTTGCTCCAGGGCTTTTCTAAAATGTAAGCCAAGGAATTGCTTTTCAATGTTTTAAGATTTCTATTCTATTTAAAGGAATTGTAGGTAGAAATAAGTGCACTCAGTTTAAGTGACCACACAATTCTGTATTTACACTGTGTATCACAGTTCATCCAAAATGTTTGACTGATTCCACAAAGATAAGCTTGAGTAGATTATTTTATAGTTCTCAAACCAGACTGGTTCACAGAATAGTCACTTGCTCTGTGTCTGAAAACAGACTGAAATAATATATACACACTTTATATTTTTTATGTGAGTGTGTATATATATGTATGCCATGCAACTATATTATATATTATAACTGTATTATATAGAAACTTTCTGAATTCAGACTTCTGTATTAAAAATTAGGAGCTGGACTAAAACTCCACTTCTGCACAACAACAAATAAAGCAGTTAATCTTCCAAACTAGAGATTAACAACAATAAAAAGGAAACATTTCTGTGGAGGAGCACATTGAAAACTTGTACGATGTGTACAAGTACTGTACAAATTTGTAAGTACCAGATTAAAAAAAAATTAGTCTCTTATTAAAAAGAGTCTGCTGAAATGACAGGCAATCACTGAATTTTTAAAAAGGATCTGACAGTCAATACTGGCACTCACAGAACATGAATTTATCATCACACGTGCTAGTTCTAACAGAAAAAAAGAGACACAATCAGACCAAAGAACAGCTGCTGCTTGAACCACAGTCTCAGTGTACCAATTGCTCGAGATAACCCAGACCATGAGAGTACTTCAAAAAAGAAAGTGTTCCTCCTACTGCTTCAACCAAAACTGCTCATAGCAACTTCTGATGTGAACATAATCTGACACAAAGGTACCATCCCATCCATTTTCGTATTTCTGTGGGAACAGCTGAGCTGTTAAGTACATCTATCCAGTACAAATGCCTCTACAACACAAATTTCAAAGAATTTTAAAATCTAAACAATATAATCTTTTCATGTAGATAAAACTTACAAAGCTGAGCAAAAATTCTGCCTAGAGAAAAGAAATAAAATACCAATTAATGGTGCTGATGAAGAAAAAACCCACAGCAAGTTCCCAGTGTTAGCACTGCTGATCCCAAGTATATACTACTGGAGTATTTTTTTTTAGTTGTCCACCTTCTCTGAAAGCTAGAGTTAAAAATACAACAGAGAAAATATTTAAAATTACTGAAATGTGAAACACAAGAGTGTATTCAAAAATCAGGTGACAAAGAAACTTGACATATGGAATCTGCAGTGAAACACACATAATTTATTTCCCAAAGCAGATTTTAATTTCTCAAGTGTTCAGAGCACCTGACTTTGCTATGGGTTGCTCCTATACGGAAGACCACAGGGATATAGAAAAAAAAACTTGTGTTCACATTGAGTATAAGAAAAGTTAATCTTTTTGAACAGAACAAAGACACACTTCACATATCCAATCAGCTCCTTGAACAGAAATACTAAGGGCACATGCAGATGTTTATCTACATTTTGGTCAGGAACTATAACAAGGTATTACCCCCACAAAATTAGGGGTAAGAAAACAACCAGAGTCCATGTGGCATCACCTAGTCACCTCAATTTTGCTGAAATACTCATAAGTGAGAAATAAGGGCTCTTTGGGAGTCAGCGCCACATCTTGAACAAAAATTTCTGAAGGAAAAAAAACCACATAATCTGTGTACAGCTTTAGAGCCAAACAGCTCAATCTGCTATCTCAAGGCCAGTAGGCAATAATTTCTGCTTCTGAAACAAAACACAGCACTTCTCAGCTCCATTATAGACACGGTTTTCTTTGGACCCCAGGAAAGCTGCTTGGTTACTATAGCAACAGATACAGGGGAAAGCTTTTCATTTGTAAATGGCCACTCCTTTAAAATCATACATGCTATTTTCCCCATACCTTTTAATATGTATCAAATAGAGAGTAGAATTATGAAAGCAAATAGAGTACATAGGAACACTTAAAATACACATCTTGATTTGATAACTTTACTAGTAATGCTTTTCACCCAACCAAGTATTTTAGAAATATTTACAAAATAACACTCAAGTCTTACAAAATAGTGAATAAGAAAATCATTCAATTGATACATCCCAAATTGTCAAAAGTACAGCAATTATTCACCCCTTACTGTTTTAGTACAACTGTACAATGAAGGCTTATGTTCTGGTAGGGTAGGAGGAACACATAACAGTGTACAATTTAATTCACACAAGTCTGCTGCCTTGCTAATGAAATCAACACACTAAATCAGAATAAGCTTAAGTGAGACAATTTTTACTAACTGCTGACAACAAAGGTCTCATAATGGGCAATACATGTACCTTGCAACAGGGCTGTATTAAAAGCAAACCCACATAACCTTTCCTCAAGATGTCATTTACTCATAGGGAACTAAAACCAAAGCAGAATATATTACAATTTCATTAAAACAGACTGCTTGAGATCCTACTGAGATAGTTCTAAGCCAGCACTTTCACAATCCAAGTATTCAGTACTATTTTATCCGTCTACTACAAATGTTAGGTCTAACACCAGATATGTGCAACAAATAGCACAATCTTGTTCTGAGGAGAGTTTACTTTTGGCTCACTTCCAGCAGAAAGTAACTATGCCTCCACACTAATAAAACTAATTTCTGTGTAAGAAGAGCTCTGCAGTAAGCCCGTTCACACCAGGCTCAGAAACAGAATCACAAGAGACATGAGGTCAGGTACAGAACCTGTGGGTATATCACTGCTGCTATGAGCAAGACCTTTCTCCCAACTTCTTGATTTCTCACACCAACTTGTCGAGGCCACTTCTCTGATGTGTTGCATTTACCATGGAAGCCTTATCAGTGGCTTTATTCCCTTATTTTTTTGTACAGTCTTATACAAAGGTAACAAGTTACAGGATAATCTATGGAAGGCTAAAGCTATCAGGAACTGATAAGCAAAGCCTGCAGTTGAACAGAAGTGTCCTGCTGGTCCAATTACAAATTAAAACAAATTGTAAAGTTCTTTTCTAGTAAACTTAAACTCTTAATAAGATTATCTGTGATGAAAAAAACAACAACTGACAAACAAGAAAACTCTCGGGTTCTCAGTACAACTTAAATGATTTTTCCCCCCACCTGTAAGTCTACAGTTTCTGGATTCTCAAGATTTTACTCCATTTAATCACTGCTCACACTTTCCATCATAGAACCTGGGCATTATTATGTATTTAGGACTAAAGGCCGCCGTCAGTTTTATTCCATAATCTCTTTGCTTTCCCTTACTGAGTGTTTTTCAAACAAAACTCATTAAACAAAGTACTCCTTTATTCTCGGTTAGATGGAACTAAGAGAGGGAACAAACAGCAGTAATGCACTTGCTGTGGAGAACAGAAAAAAAACAACATTCCAAGAAATTTTGTTAATACATGCCAATGCAGTTTTATATGAGAAGGGATAGTTGCATTCAAGAGAAACTGCATTTACCAGGACATCTACAGTGAAGAAAACATCTCAGACTTCACAACCAGCAGTAAGTCCTTCACAAACATAAATGAAACATAACTGTTTTTTAAATTACAACTGTAGTGTTTATACTTGAAATTATCATACCTTTAACTTGGTTCACCCCATTAAATGTAATGTATAGCTACCATTTGCAGTGTTTTGCTTGTGTGTTTTTATATACTGATTTTTAAAAAGCAAGTAATGAAAAAGGCTGATTGAGAATACTGATTAGCTTTTTCAGAACATGAATGAGAATATGAATGAGTTTTTGAATGAGTTTTGAGTGACCCAGACCTGTCAGTTCCTCCTGTAAAAGGAAGTTAAGCCATCTTTCCCAGGGGCCTGTACAGCAAATGATATGTATCTGCCAGAACATCTCTTCCCAGCATGAACAAACTGAAGGGATTTGGAAATAGGCAGGTCTTTGAAATAAGGTTTTAACAATGAATAGCTGTTAGTATTTTCACCTTAACTTTAAGTATTTTTAATATATAGATGCTGGACCAAGTTAGCACATCCTTGAACAATTACCTGAAATAAATACAATACAAAAATATTAGCGTATAAAGATATAAAATATATATATAGAGAAAAGATAGAGAATTAAACTATATATTATAAAAGAGGATAACAGTGTTATACTTATAAAAGATAAATATATAAATTAGTTCGGAAATGCCACTAAAGACTGATAGAATACATAATGATCAAAACCTTGTTGTCTTATGCTTAATGAACTGAAACAAGAGTACAATACTACAAATATTTTTGTATTCCCCTTATTTTAATTTTATTCCTTATTATTATGGATTTTCAAATGAGTTCTAATGCTGAAGACCTATTTTAATATCATTGTACCTATTTAGCTTGAAAGTCTGGATCATGCTGTCTAAGACAGAAGCCTGCCCTTTGTATACTACTGATAAAAGACAAAACCTACCAATTATACAGCCCCATGCAGAAGGCAAAGCAGGGTACCACTTTTTAATCCTCCTCTCAGAGGTTTCAAACCATGTTCTGCATCTGCAATCCAACAGTCCAGCTGAGGTGACAGCAACAGTTCTGTCTTCCCAGCTGTACAGTAATCACACTGCCCAAAATGTTCTCATCTGTCAAATGAAACTGGACTCCTTATAAAAGAATAGCAAGGAGCTTTTAAAATTATTTTTATTAATTGCCACTTCCGGCAGTTTGCTAAATGGTAAATTTGCAAATTATTTTAGACAGGTGACTGATTAAAAAAAAGGCACTTCCACAAATAAGCTGTTCTTTACCAGTATTAAAAACATTATTTTAGAGACAGAAGAAGACCAAATTCAGTCTTATGGCTTCCTAAATATTGCTAATTTAAGTCAAGGAACAGAAATCACTGAAAATAAAAAACTGGCAAGTTTAAATAAAAATTAAATAAAATTAAATATTGATTTAGAAAAGTCATGTGACTAATTGTGAAAATGCAAAACCTAAATTCTATTTTATTCTCCTCCAAAGCCAAGATATTTTGTAACATTTAATAAAAAGATGAACGGGTAATATTTAAAAAACAGAAATAAGGGGTTACGCTTAATCATAATTAAAATAGGAGATAGTATAACAGTACCCATTGTTATAAAAAACAGCTGACTACAGCTATCAAGACACTTAAACAAGGTACCTGAAAAGTACAATATATTTTCTACCAGTGTGTTTTCCTACCACAATGACTTCTCATCTGCAAGTTTCTAGTGTTCCATTTACAATGTGTATTTGTCTAGTAAGCATGCAATGTGTATGCTATATTACCAAAACCAACTGCAGTAAAGTAAGTTTTGCTTGATGGCTTGCAATCATGTATGAAAGGGCAGCAGCTCCTTTTTACAAGCAATTCTAAAGCACTGTCCATTTGCCATCATCTCTGTTCAAGTACCTTGTGTACAGCAGCTCAGCTGCTGCAGGGTCATATTAGATATTCATTCAGATAGCTCTAATTTTAAATGCAAGCTTTTTTGTTTGCTGATTTCTTTTCCTTTCCCCCTCCAACTTCTCCTCCTCCCCTTTCCTCCGTGTTGCACAGACGGCCACAGCTTGGCTACGAAGCTCACAGTTACTCATTTCCACGAGAGAAAAGGCAGACAAAAGGTGACAGAAGATAACCATCATGGCATCAGCAAGTCTGCAGTTCTTTGCTTTTATTCTGGCTTTGTTTGGTGTTTTTGGAGATATCGCAGCCACCTTGCTACCCAACTGGAAGGTAAATGCAGACGTTGGCTCAAATATCATAACAGCTATAACACAGATGCAAGGACTTTGGATGGACTGCACGTGGTACAGCACTGGGATGTTCAGCTGTACCCTGAAATACTCGATTCTCTCTCTCCCCGTCTACATCCAGGTTGCACGGACCACCATGGTACTGTCGTGTATCCTATCAGCCTTTGGGATCTGCATCACTACAGTCGGAATGAAATGCACAAGGCTGGGAGGGGATACTGACAGCAAAAATAATGCTTGTTTTGCTGGAGGAATCTGCTTCATTCTTGCAGGAATCTTTGGATTAGTACCAACGTGCTGGTACACAAGAGAAATTATTTCCAATTTCCTGGACCAGACCGTTCCAGAGAGTAGTAAACACGAACCGGGAGGAGCAGTTTATACTGGATTCATCTCAGCGGGTTTTCTGCTTATCGCAGGTGTGATCTTCTGCTCTTCCTGTTTTAAAAGGCAGCAAGGAGCATGGATTTACCCTCCGAAGCAGCACCATTTCCCATCCACAGAGCAGGAGAGCAATGCAGGTTACAGCCTGAAGGACTACGTATAAATAAATAGTTACTTCTATCCATTGAAGTATTTCTATTCATTCAAGGGGGCTTTTTGTGTGTTAAGTGTAGCTTGGTTATTTCAATGAATGTATAACATAGCACTTAATCTTTCCTGTATCTGGGTTGCAGTTATGCTTATGCAAGGTATTTCATTTATAGGGGCATCCACAAAAAGGAAGGAGTGGGAAAAGATACTTGTCTGCTATTAGAGTACTTTATTTTGTTGATTTTTCAAACCCTTCTTTCTGACTTCCCAAGTTACACTTGTTGAAGAAAAAGGAGCTATTCTAAAAACATAACTGACTGTACAATTCATGCATCAATGTCTTGTTACAGCAAAGATGATTAAAACCTAACTGCTTTCTGTTTAGTGAATCAGACTTTCAATAATATATGACATTTTACACCGTATTTTACATTTCTATCTTGATTTCATTTATGATGCAAGGTAAGAAAAACCCAGAAACTGTTTGTCCAAGAAGCCCAATTCAAAGGTTTTAAAAAAGCGGACACATCTGCCTTTCATTTTCAATTCTAAATTGCCTTGGTAACTAGATTTTGTAAAAAAAAAAAAAAAAAAAAAAAAAAAAAATCAACCAACCAAAACAAATCCACAACAAAAGCTCAAGGCTCCAAACCTCAGCTGCACTGTAGACTTTGCATATCAGGCTGATGGATCAGCAGTACCATTCAGCTCTTGCCAAAACCAGCTCTCCTGCCCAAAACTGCCACCTGCTGTGGGTTTCATTTATTATTGTTAAAGGAAAGTGTGCTGGACATCCACCAATAGCTACTAATCTATCACTACACAGTGAATGTTAGAGATGAGCAGTAGTACAAGAGAAATGTAAACATAACTGTGAAAACACCTGCAAATTGTAATGAATAGGATAGAAGCCAAATTATCTATGTTCAAGAAACATCTGTAAACATTCTGGCTTACACTTGCTAAAGGCAGTTATTAACAGCTCAAATAACACAGTAACCACTTACTGCCTTCTACATTTCTGACCTTCTCAAAGAACCTTTTAAGTCCTTTTAATTATTCATGTAGGATCTGTTCCAGGCCCACTCCCAGGTATTCTATTACTATAAAATGTACTATACAACAGTAAAAAAGAGACAGCTTCTCTATTCTTTTAACTGTCTTACTTTGAATAATTACCTTAAATCCTTTAACCTTTTCTTTAAACACACAGTTTTTTTTGTATTGGTCACTGGCCAGTGTGAGACCTAAATATTTCCCTAAGTGAGAACCAAATCAAGAATGAAAACAGGTATGATACAGGCCTTTAGATTTAGGAACATGATGCTGGATGAGTCTCTCAATAAAATCAACTGCTATTTATTCTGCATATTTATACACAACTTTCATTTCCCACAGTACTAGTCTAAACTTTGCTAAAAGACCATGAAGGAGCCTAAACATAAAATGTTTGGTATGTTGGAAAAAGATGTTTTACTACAGCATTTGATAAAGTGGACTATTTTATGGACTTAATATGTAAGTAGTCTTTATTCATAAAGAGTCTTCATTTTTCACACACAGAATGGCATTACATCTTGTTTTTATTCTTCTGTTACATACCTATCTTGAGTTTCCTACGTTTTAATCAAGGAGCTTGATTTGCCCTATTCCTAATGCAACTATCAGCAGTTATTAGATATTGCAGAGACTTCACTATGACCAAAAAGCAAATTTCTTTTTTTCCTAGACACAATGTTGTGCATTACCATTCCATTAACCAAGAATCTTTTATGTCTCAACACTCATAGCAATGTTGAAATAATATGCATGCATTGAGCAAATGAGGTAAACAACTCCTTTACACAAACATGCATCTCCACCTTTAGAAAGGGGTTTGACATGACACTAAGCCATGATCACTACCATGTGCATGAGTTAAATCTGTTTGCAAAAATTATAATCAAGAGGCATTTTTACAGGAGGGTGTAAGGAAAAGGTACTAATGGCATAACATGAGCACAACAAAGTTTATTGGTTACACATGCTGCAAATTTTTCTTCCTGAAACTTTATATAAAGTAGCTGTGCTATGAAACAAAAATAAAGAACAGAGCCATTTCATTCACAGTACGTTGCAAAAGCAGATTCTATGAGAAATTCCATACGTTGCAATAAAACAGATTCTATGAGAAATGGTAGCATCTATAATCATGTCAGTCCACAGCTAAAAGAACAAGGACAAAACACAAGATCAGTCTACAACAGGTGTGTGAAGGAAACAAAATAATAGGGAAAACATATGCCAGTCCTGTCTGAAAGAATTCTGCTTTTGCAATATAAGCAATACTTGTTTTAACTCAAAAAATACATAAAATAAAAATATGCCTGCCTTTAGTTGTACTGCTTTTTTTATTCAACAGAGCACCAACTGACTCTAGGATGCGTTAGTATTATACTAAGATACTTGTCACAACTCTTACAAGTTGTCTGTTACAACTCTTACAAGAGGTTGTTATTATAAGTGTGTTACTCTTACAAGAGGTGTGTGACCTCTCTTGGTCAAATACAGCCTTTTCAGTACAGAAAAATGGAAATACCAATTAGAGCTTCCCAATTCTGGGACAGTCTGCACAAGGCTTTTAATTACATTAGCTTTATTAATACTCAAGTTGTACCCACCACTGAGAAATCCCCACCATGAAACTGGAATTTTAGCCTTATTTAAACTATTTCACATATTTGACAGTGAGAGTGCATCCTGAAATTATTTTCCATTCACCTAGGAAACTTGGAAAAAAAAACCTAAGCCAAAACCTCAAAGCAAAAAATAAGGTTTCTTAAGCATGGTCATTTTCTCTCACAATAGACTGCTGCAATATAACGTGCTTAAACAGTTACTTGCCAAAAAAATACTAACAGAATTTCAAATTTTCATCAAAATATACCCAGACAGAGGCCTTAAAATTTACTGCAATAAACAAGAAAATAACCTTCCAAAGGTTCTCAAGAGATATGCCAGAAAAGTCAAAAGGACCAAGGGAGAAGGGAAGGGAGATGTATTGAAGAGCTGAACCAATCAATTTAAGAGGAAGCTGCAAGTTCACTCCTGAAACACCAGAGCAGTTTGATAGGTCAAGTAGTGATGGTTTTAAACTCCCAGAGAGTTGATTTAAATTAGATATAACGAAGAAGCTTTTTACAATGAGGCTGGTAAAACACAGACATGTTGCCCAGAGAGATGGTGGATGCCCCATCCCTGGAAACATTCAAGATCACATTGGAAGAGCTCTGAGCAACCTCATGTAGTTGAAGTTGTTCCTGCTCATTGCATGGGAATGGTGCTAGACAACCATCCTTCCAACCAAATATTTCTATAAGCCTATGATTCCCACATGCATTCAGGGACACAGACATCACTTAAAGTCAGGCACAAATTTTTACAAAAAAATCCAAACTAAAACAAAACAAGCTTTTATCCAAAATACTGAATTATTTCTTAATTTTGGATTCCTGTACTCATAATGGCTGTTAATAAAAAACAGTGGCAGTAGATAAGAGAACAACAAAGAGATTGTTCTCTACTCACTCAAGAATATACAAGAGAGAAAAGATTGTTACTTTTTAAAACAATCAGTGGGATACAGCTGACAAACTGCTGTAGCAAATAGGAGGGAGTAAAATATGCTAAAGAAGACTGGGGTGAAACATACAGATTATAGACATGGTAAAATTAGAGATGTTTGACAAAGGTGACAAATTAAAAGCTTTTCTTAACACAGTCTTTGAAAAGACCCATCAAATTCTTGAGGCACAATTCCCAAACTGTTTATAAATGCAAATGGTAAAACAGCAGGCTTTCGAAAAATACTTCAGTCCTAGCAGACCATCCTGACATTAAATCCTAATCTCCCTCTCCAGAACACCCAAAGAAGTATGCTGACCTTGCAGATAGGTTTGAAGGTCAAAGCCAAGTTCTGAGGAAAAAAGAAAACAAAAAAAAAAAAAAAAAAAGCACTTTCTCAGAATGAGCATGCTTCATTTACAGGAATTTCACATCACTCCACTTTGTAATACAGAGATGGTCAAATAAAGTAGCCAGCAATGTTCCTTAGTGAAAATAAGATACATTTCTTGATGGACACATTAACAAAAACCACAAATAAATACAGGAAAACCTACCTCTGGCTTTGGAACAAAGGCTTGACCCGGAATTATGAAACAGTTTTCCACAGTGCAGAGATGCTGAGCCATGATGGACAGTCTGCTGCGTTGGCTACTTCCTGGATTAGCTGTAAGTCTCTACGGGAAAATCAAAACATGTATATCAGTAATACTGAACTGACCACATGACCAGTTGTATTAAAGCCTGATTTTCAGTATAATCAAATTTAAGACACCAGTTAATCATTAAAAACTTGTATCAATTTGTATGCCCAGTTTATCTAAAATATTCTTATCCAATATAGCAGCATTTCAGTAAAATACCACGTTGATTTACAATCTCAGTCCTGCAACCAAATGCACATGAAAAAGAACTCCTAGAAATTCTGCAGATCTAAATGAATGTCAAAAGAATTTTGTATGGATACAAGAGAAAACTAAAGCTATTCTGACTGCAGAATTCAAAACAAACTTAACACCAGCTGAAAGTACTCTCACAATCCTTTCCTTCCCTGTTTCTGGATAAAATATTATGACATTTTTTTCTTCTTCATGATGAAACAAAGCTCCATAAACTCAATATAGGCTAGAAACCAAAAGTTCTTCATAATTAACTGGTCTACTCTTAAAATATTTGCCAGGAAGCTGGGTCTAGTTTACATAAATTTAGAATGCCTAACAGTGAGAGCATTTAATACTTAAAACTCAATTCGTGTATACTCTGATTTTCCCATTAATTTTTTTACAAAATAGTAGCTTGGACAGAGGATTCCTATGCTTTTCTGACCTGGCAAGAAACACATTTTATTGTGTTTTGCTTGCACAAACAAAATTGAAACATATAAAGCATCTTGTAAAACAAGTCTCAAATTACAGAAATCATTTCACTAACACACACAAAAACAGAATCATGATAATTCATGTTCTTATTCACCACCACCTCAATAAAAAAAAACCAAACTAAATCCCAATTTGCATATCTGGTAATATTTGTACAACATGTAGTTCCATATGAAAAGCCTACTCATGAAATGCTGCCATGCTTATTAAATTTATGCCTGAAAACTAAAAGTTAAACCTGTTGCCAAAATTTCACATTTTTTCAAATAACTCTTCCTAAAGGCAGTTCAGCACAGAGCAAATAAATGCTTTTCAACAACATTTTGGAAAGAATGCTCAGTGATTCTTTCTGCCTATGCCAGCATTTAAAGCTACCTTCATTGTTGTGTCAGAGGAAATTATTCTCTAAAAAAACCCAGACTGCAAAGTCTTAACAATGCAATCTGACACGCACTTCCTTAACCTCCGCAGTGGAAATGAAACTGACCTAATGGCAACACTTGTGTCCAGCACCAATTCAAACAAATCTATCTTTACTTCTCCCAGAAACCAACTACCAAGTCTCAGCCAGTAAGTTCCTGCTTCTCAATTACAGAAGGGATAATTTAACATCTGGAGAGTAACATCTTAAACCACTTCAACCACAGAAGCAGGAACACACTTGTGTACAGCACCCCTGCACGGGATCAGCCAGACAAACCTCCAGCATGGGCAGGGAGACGTGCAGCAAGGTCAGCTTGCTCAGAGACCTGCCCTGCCTGACCTTGAAGGTTTCCAGCGATAGGGCATCTACCCCATTTCTTGGCAACCTGCTGTTTCACTACCCTCACTGTAAAAAATTATTTCCTTGTATCTAAATCTACCTTCTTTTGGTTTAAAACCATTTCTCCTTGTTCTATAGCAACAGACCCTGTTAGAAGATCAATTTTAGAGTAAGTGGGCTGGAAGAACCTGGCCTAGGCGACAGATTTGAGATGAAACACTGAAGAATTTGGGACAAAAGTTCTTACCCACAAAGTGAATAGCAATTTTACAAATTTAAACTACAAAGAAAACAAATTATCTGTTTGACACTCAAAAATGCTATTTTTCATTATGTGGATATTTGGCCTTATCCTCCTTAACAGACCTCAGATTCAGCATATAAAATAACTGCTGGCTCTCATCAGCTTTAATCAATGTATTTATATCATATCAGAAGAGAGTGGGCTGCAGTAGTAGGTGTCTAGTGACATAACTCACACCAACATTGCTGTGCTACAAGGAAACAGAAAAGCAAGAAAATACAAAAGTATTTACTTCTCTGTTATACTGGGTCTGACCATAAATAAGAGTACATTGCTTCTCTTTTTTACTATTAACATCAAGGTATCCTAACTAATTATAAAGCACGTCACTCCATTCCATGATTCATCTTATGCTTTCGTTGTGCTTATGACACATACACAGACTTTCTTTGATATTTAGGCTCTTAGCTTAGAAGTATCCAGGCAGGACACCAAATTTCCCTATCAAGACTGCAAATCCAGAGATACAAAAAATATCAGTAGCAACTCACTATTATCTGCATTACACTGTTCTCTCTTTCCTGATACTGACTATGCCTGTACACACCTATTTACTGTGGTTATCTTAAGCAACTCCAGAGGGTCGGGAGAAAAGAACAGAGCCTAATTATTGTTCTTTCTCCTAATCATAAAATAAAATAGTACCTTTAAAACTATTTCTTTTCATGTTATCAAACCAATAATGGAAATGCAAACCAAAAACCATGAACAATTTTGCCTTTGAGAAAGACCTGTGTTGAACAAAATCAAGAGAACTCAGATTATAAACTCAACAACAACTAACACTGATTCACTGTGTGACCTTGAACAACATACTGCATTTCTTAGTGTTCCTAACTCCTCAGTGTTTTATGTACAAGACCTTAAGTATGCATGGTATTTTGCACCTAATTGAGCAATACTGGGTGCAGAAGAACCGTAATCTACATGTCACCAATGACATATGCAGCTGGGTACAGCAATATAAAGGACAGAATGCTCCCACACAGTGTTAGGTGAATTTTTGCTATCACAAAACTATGCATCTTACCTATCATCACTCTGCATTTTACATCACAGTCCATTAGTCATATTTTGCAACAAGGCTTAACCTCACGTGACATGAAGTCCTTCTGGGAAACAGACATGGATTCTGTCTGACACCAATTAAGTCCAGAACTGAACTAAGAAATCTGGTTTATTTCACACCAAATGTTTGTCCCTAGTGTTCTCTAGAGCTACCTACTGGAAATACTTCTTCAATCTTGATTGCAAGGCTAGAGCAATGATGGCACAATATGGGTTTTTTTGACCCCCAAAAATAACAGCAGACATTCTACTTGCATATATAATTATTACTAATTTTCACAGAAAAAAAAAAAGCAGCAAAAGTTTCCTATTCAAATTTTTACTTTGAAGAATTAAAATTGAAACAACATACACATTGAGGCTGCACAGACAAAACGCAGCAGGTTACAAACACAAGTAATAAGATGGAGATTCAGTTTTCAGGCTAATGTGCAACTCTTTTTTTTCTTTATAAATGCAAGTGAGATGCTTGTTAAAAGCCAGACTGCTTCCATAACTGCAAAGCAAAAAAGCTTTCCATTCTCTATGTTTTATATGTTTTACAAGTTTCATGCCATGTCAATAGAAATAAACTTTTAAGTCTAAAAGCACTGTGGAGTAAGCCAATTGATCTGTCATTAACACTAGTACACTGCAGATCAGTCTAGCCTTCTTTGAGAAACTAATTATTAATACAAAATAAAATATCAATTTGCTCTTAGACTTGCGGTGACAGAAGTCAGTTAAGGCCTTTTCACACACACAAGAATGGCAGAACACATTAATAATTCTGATGTCATTCAAGAAAGCCAATGCCAATTTCCATGGTCTTGACAAACACCCCCTGTGTTTTAAGTACTTAATCACAACTGGAAATAATGGTAACCTTCTATTTTTCCTTATTTTAAGGAAGGTGTTTCTTACAAATTATTTTTAATAAAGAGGACAAAGAAAATATAAGTGTTTCTTGAGATGAATGAAAGGTAAGGAAAAACAGATTGATGACACGTTGCACAAATGTCTGTGAGAGAATAAACACAGAAGAGTGCTGTGCAATCTATTCATGTCAAAGAAATCAGACTACAGAAAAGAACAGAAAGAGTACCTCAACGAAATATAACCCTGCATAAGACATGAAAAAAAATTACATTCTTGTGGAAGGATCAGAGTAGATAATCAACACAGCAAAATTTATAACCACATAAACTAAAAATGGAACTAACCTTTTACTCTCTTTTCAAAGTCAACTAAAACTGGGTTTGTAGTTTTAAACAAAAGATTGCATATTAACAATATGCAACATTGAAAAAATGCCAAAATTTTACCTCCCCAACTTCCTTTTGAAAAGTCAGTGTCATCTGTGTCCTGCCATAAATAAAAGGTCCATCCCTTTTTGAAACATTCTCAAGCCACTTGATGATTAGAGGAGTTGAAACACTGAAGGGCAGATTCCCAATGATATGTATATCTGGTGGTTCTGTTGACATTTGACAGAAGAAAAACAGCTGTGAAAAAGTTTTGGCTAAGATTTTGCTAAGAAATAAAACACAAGAAAGATACATGCCTATCAACCTAGACTTAAAATACGGAAATTTTTTTATTATGCCACACCAAAATTATGCCTGTCCATTTATACTCATCTTACACTGACAAAACTGTGTTACTACTCTCAGTATTTAGAAAAAAAGGGGTTAGGTCTGTTTCTCATTTACATTTGAAGAAATCAGTAGCTTTCAGATGATTTTCAGCTGATGAGTAAATTCCAGCTGAGCTACTCCAGAATGGCAAAACCAAAACAGTGTTCCTGTGATTTACAAGTCTGACTATTAGGTACAGAGTAAATAGCCATACTCATACTTCTGTCCAACACATCCTCCCAGAGGCATTTTACTGAGTGCTAACAACCCTCAAAATACCAAACAGTTGCCTCTTTAACATATACCAGAAGAGAGTAACACCTACACTGAGTGAACTTCAATTTTATCACTACTTAAGACTAACTCAGAAGCCCTAAAAAATGAAAATACTAACCATCATCCCAGCTTTTTTTTAAGTGCTTTGGAAAAGCCTTCTCCATCTTATAGGTCAGGATATCTCCATGAACGATGCGCACCTTTCCTGGAGCTGCTTCAGAGAGCATCTGTTTGTAAACAAGCAAGCAGAACCCACAGTGAGTGTTGACCAAACCGATTTCCAGTTTCAGCCACTGCAGGAATCAAACCATTGCTATATATTTATCTTCAATGTACAGCAAAGCATAGTAGGAGTTAAAATGGAGAACATGATTAGTAAGTATTTGTGGGAATCCAGGGCTTCCCTTTGGCTGCCCTGGAGGGCCTGGGACCCTGGCAGGGGTCAGGAACCCCCCTGTACAGAGCACAGAGTACAAAAGTTTTCAACATTACAGAATGAATTACAAGCTCTGAGTGTTTGATATGAGTAATAATTAAGTGTGGCATGGGTGCAAAAGTAAAATTTTAGGTTTCTAGATTAGGGGTTCAAAGGGGACAAGATGGAGGAATTGGGTTGGCCTTGTCCTTTTTCTCCTTCTTCATGCCCTCCATGTTTCACTGTAGTGTTGGCATTTTTCTGTTGGTTTAGGCTGGGGACACACTGTTCAACGTAGATGATAGATATTGGCACATTATTGTAAATATAGCACACGTAGTTTCTGGTATATAATGTTTGTAACATCCCACTGGGGGCAGAGCCCCGCACGCTGCCCTGCAGGACAGACCTGCGGCAGGGCAGCAGAACATGTTAGAGATAAGCAAGAATAAACAACCTTGAAACCAGCACAGACGAATTATGGCTTCTTCTTTGGCAATGGGGCAGAAAGACAGAGACTTTCTACAATCTCGGAATCATCAATACCTGCAGATTCCGACAAGTATTTACTTTCAAAAAGCAAACACTAGATATAGATTAATGTGTGATTCTGTAACCACTTAACTATTCACACATGTAGAATTCTTAATAGAGAATTCAAACTTGAAAAGACTGCTAAGAATCTCTTCAACAACAATTAACAAGTCCCAGGTCACTATCAGGACCTCATCTGCTTTAAATAATAATGCAAGCAGGAGGTTTTGAAAGGTTTTTAGATCAATTACCTATGAAAACAAGGGCTCATGTGATTTTTTTGTTTTCCCCACAGCTTTAGGGCCTATTATCCAATTTCAGCCACATGTGATACAAGGCTGCAGAAATACTTATTTTTCCTTTTACATGAAAAATGTGGAAAAGATTCTCTTGATACTCCCTGTAGTAGTCTACGCTTCTACCATTAAAAAACAAGGAATCCACTTAAAAGATTAAATTAGTATCTAGCAGGAGGGAAGATCTCAACAATTTCTATCTTCCTAAACATTAAAAAATCATCTTCATTGTAAGCTTCTGCAGCCCACTTGCACAACTTATCTCATATTTAATAAAGGCTGATATGCAAACTCAGCGCTGGCTGTAGTTTGACAACCAATTCTTTAATTTTTGGTGTTAGTTCCCATAATCAAAGTTAGTTAAGCTTTTTTAATGTTGTATGAATCTTTTCTCTTACACTATGAAATTATGCACAAAGAGCAAAATTCAAAAGCAGTAGAGACTTTTTCAAAGATGACATTTGGGGATATTTATTGATCCTGTAAGACAATAATGAGAAATTGCTCAAAGAACAACCTTGCTTTTGCACTGAAATCCAAATTCATAAACAGTTAAGTGCCAGTGGCCTAACTGCCAAAATAAACTGTTCATCATTGTAGTCCCATTTTCAATCTGAATGATGTTTATATGCCCAGGGGAACAAAGAGCTTTCACAATTCTCTGAGCCAAAGGAAAATACTGCTTTCTCCTACAGTTCACAAAATATTGTCATGAAATTTTTTTTAATAAAAGTTTACGTTTTTTAATTATCAAAAAAGCTAAGTTTATGTAGAGCAATAAAAGCTTAACAAAAACCCTAAATGTTCCTACATGTGTTAAGTGCAATTATTCCCAAACAGAAAAAATAAAACTAATCTCAACTCCAAACCACTTAATGGACTTTTCAGCATTACACTAGCAATTATGTGACATATGAATTCACTAATCTGCCATGGTTTGTCAAACCTTTCTTTGAAGCTGTAACAAATGCTCTAGCATGATTATACTGAAAGATAATGTAAGATTAATAAAGTTAGAAAACAGTGTCATTTGCTAATAACAGTTTTCTTATCAAGATTGAGTTTAGGGGCTGCTGAGAAACACACTATACATAACTGAGAATTGCATTTAATTTGTGACCAGAAAATCATTGTCTTATATTTCTAATTTAAAATAAAGACTTGGAAACTCAGTGAAGCTTTTTTCTTTTGAGGGGAAAACGTGTGCAGCTAACACAGCTCCGGGAGCTGCTGTGCATAAAGGACACCAGCCAAGAGTGTTCCATCTCATTCTTTAACCACAACCAAAAGGGCACAAAGGAGGCATAAAGGGCATTGTTTAAAACATGAAATGGTGTTCCTGGAATAATTCTGTATTCAGTGCATTCTCTTGCTCTCTTTATCAATCTTTCCAGCCTGAAAACTAATAGGGCATATGGCAGAAAGGTTGGGATTCTTTAAGACTGAGACAGAACTGACAGACGCTCAGCTGGTGTAAACTTTAACTCAGTACACATATGTTCTTCACTGTATTTCAGTTCTGCAGTAAAGAATATCCCCACTTCAGTTTTGTGAGAGACCACAGCTTGAAAAACAGTTAATGAAAAATGCTGTATGCTTTGCATCAGCGATTTTAAAAGTACCTAAGAGACATTTAAAGTAATAGTCCCCACTTGTTATTTTCATCTCTGACATTTTCCCCTATTAAAATCTCAAACATTTTATGAGCATGAGTTTTGATAGTTTGCTTGGGAAACCAGAAAAGTTATTTCAACACACATCATTAGAAAAGAAAGATTCGCTGTTATGTATCTTCTTATTTGTATGGAAAAAAAGCAACAAATTGAACACTAATGGCTGCAACACATTTCTTGCTCATTCGCATCCTCTGTTGCTGAGCTATACCACCTCTATGTTCAAAAACCTCATTCAGACATTCACTTCTACTCTGAGGAGATTGGCAATTAAAAATATGTCATTATGTCACTTGAACAGTAAAGATAATTACATACCAAAAGCTCATTTTAGATGCCAAGAAGCATACTTTTATTCAGATAAAACTGCTGCAGAGGATGTATTTTAGAAGATCAGAAACAAAACTATCCAAGTACTTAAAAAGCTCTCTTAACTAAAACAAGTGTAATTTAACCTCAAATTCTCTGAAGTTCCAAACCAGTTCTCGAAATCTAAAACAAAAATGCTGATTGACACCCATCAAGTAAAAACATGGTTTCACATTTCATAAGATGAAGATGGCATATTATATGTTATTAATGGCTAAGCCCACAAAGACATAATTACATGCACATTGAAGTTTCAGGGTATGATCAGTTTCATTCATACCTTACATTATTTTCATCATTTAAAGAGATAGTAACAGTTCTCAAGTATACTATCTATTTATTTTCACTGCTGATTTAGTGAAAAAGACACAGTGCAATTTAAGGAAAGCCCTTTGAATTGTTCTAATCTGAGATTGTAGAGACATAAGAAAACAATGAAACTTTAAGATTTCTGGATTCTGTTTTTCTCGATGAATTTATACAGCCAAATTCCATAAATATCCAGCACCACAAGTAGATGGTATCTGAAAATGCCACAATGACTCATGAACTTATACCAATTAAAAAAAAAAAAAAAGGAAGAAAAGCTTAAGAGTGCTTTTTTGAAAATGTAAAATAGATGCTTGCTTTTTTCGTCTCTACCTGGATGTTAACCCATATTGACTGTACTAACTGGAGATACACCTTCTCAGTTTTATAAAGCAAAATTATTGGGATTAAAATGAAATATAAAACCATTTATACATTCAGCCTTCAAATTATGATTTCACCAGCATGATGAAATGCACCTGAAATGTCAAAGCCTGAAAAAAACCTCAAAAACAACAGTTGCAGGATAAGGTCCTAAAGGGCCTATGAGAAAGCAGGAACAATAAATTGCAATACTGTGTATCTTCAAGCAAATTATAGCTCTGGTTTCTGCCACAGGACCAAACCTATTTTCAGTGCTGAGATTCCAATGAGGCACCTGTAATCTCTCCAAGTTCTCAGAATGTTCTTATTCAATGCTGTGGTTATATGCACACAAATTATTCTCCAGTTGGTACCTGCAATCCTGGAATAAATCGAGCATCTTTTTCAATTAAAAGGAGTTGTTCAACACCAGCACTGAGAATGGATCTGGTAATTCCTCCTGGCCCAGGGCCCACTTCGCAAACATGGGCATTTTTCAGCTCACCAGCCTGTTTCACTATCTTGTCTGCAAGACACAAACAACATACTAAGCCTTTATTTTCCAGGAGATTCAGCTCACCAAGATAACCTCATTGTTTACTGTTACACAACCATGCTTATCTCAGAACAGACATAAACAGTGACACATCCCAGTTAAATCATCACGCGCCCGCCAGACTGCACAGAATTCAGATTTGTTCCATACTACAAGATATACTGAGCTATTTAAGAAAAGGCTATTTTTAGTTTTATGTCTTTAGTATTTATTGTGCTCATTACAGAACCAAATAAAAAGAGAATATCACTCCTCTGTACACTAGCAGTACTATTGTGCTGCAAGCAAGCACTTGTGTCTGACACACTAAAGTCTCATTACTTGTCCTTATAAAGGTATTTCACTACAGCACCTCTATTTCAAGGCGATTTAAGAAGTAAGAAAGATACAGTAAAGCTCTATGAAAATTAGCAATTTTATGGGGGAGAAGCTGGACTAAATGAAGAGCTGGAACACAGGCAACTGGCACCTACAGAAAACAGGGCAGTTGAAAGGTGAGGAAGGAATACCCATGTGAAAGTGAAACGAGACAACATTAGAAAGTATTATAGACACTAAAGAAGACAGATTGAGGACTAGAAAATTTAGCTAGTGAAATGAAGGGAAGCATGGAGAGAGGATACTGACAGAAATCATGCTGCTCACTCCATGATCTCTTATATATGCAATAAAAAATAACCAAAGTCTTGTCTACTTGTAAAGTTTTACTAACAGCATGCAGACATCTTTGTTCTGGGGTAGGAGTCCGGTTGTTCAGTAAGTGGAACAGAGTTTCATGTTCTGAATTTGTATCAGTCTGAATTGTCAAACAAAATCAAATCATTAGCAACATGAAATTGTACTGCATTTCTAAATGCAAAATTCAGCCACCACTGTGCCAGTGAAGACACCGACCCCTGACTGACAGAACAGTGCCAGCTTTGTCACCCACCACTGATACAAAGCTGAAAAAAAAAAGAATTGTTCAGAACAATGCAACTGGCTCAAAAAAGCTACACTTCTGATAAACTGAGACAAATTACTCTCCTATCTACAGCAGAAAGGAAACTCTAAACTGCACAAAGTGTTACATGCTTTCTACGATACAGAATAATCTGAAAAAAAAAGCCAATTTTTAAGTCAAACTTATAAACCAAAACAGTACCCAAACGATACAAGTACTAATTTGGTTTAGATTTTTTGCATTTCAGTCAATAACCCATATTTTATATAGGAATAACATTTCTATGTAAGAAAAATTACACTTCAATTTCAAAAGAAACTTATTTTTGAGGAGTAAGTATAAGCAATTAGCCTAACCTAAAACTACTGTTAAGAAAGGTCTTATAAAGGTTTACCAATCGAGCTGCCATTACTCTGGCAAACGTTATTATGCAAACATCATCTCCTTAGCTATACTCAGGATTCTGACAAAAACTGGGACACATGTTCTATGCTAGCTAAAAATATTAGAATAAAATATTTAACCTGTCAATCGCAAATCCAGTAGAAAGTTCTGGGAAAGCTGTTTCAGTGCTTTAAGGCGAAAGAGTTTAATAATCTCTCCAATAGTTGGCAGGGGAGGCAGACGGAAAGCTGCCACCTTTCCTGGAGCAGCCATAAGATAAAGCTCTCATTCCTTCCTCCTAGAGAGACACCGAAAAGATTACTCTATTACAGACAACGAATTAAAATTACATTACAAACACTACTAAGCTTACAAATTAAGGTGTGATTTACAAATCATTAGGAGGACTAAACTCCAAACATCACTGCTTTGACTTTTGGATGTAGAGTTTATGCCAGGCACGAATTCGGGGTACTGGGGCAAGTCCAATTTGCAGATCTGCCAAAGGCTCAGGTAAAACCAAGCCCTCCCGCAATTACTCGATGTCTTTCATTGCTTTAGAGAAGAGCCAGTAAGTGGAACGACTTCACGGCAGCATGTACAGACAGAACGTGTTTAATTCACACGAAACGCCAGCACAGCCCCGGGCGGCGCGGCCCGACTGCGCAGGCGCAGACGCCGTCAGCGCGGCTGGGGAGGCCCAGCGCAGGGGCGGGACAGCGCGTGGTGCCGCCGCACGCACCGGGCTGGGCTGGGCCGGACCGGGAGGGCCCCGCCGCCGCCGCCGCAGGCGCTTTCTCCCTCCCCGGCTCTCCCAGCGGCAAGGGACGCTTGGAACGGTGTCCCGCCGGCGCCGCGGCTCCTCACAGGGCGCAGCGGGCGCCAACCCGGAAGAGAAAGGGGCGCAGCGCTGCGCATGCGGCTGTCCCAGCGCCTTACCTGGCTGCGCGCGGGGGAGACGGGCCGCGCTGCGCATGCGCGCTGGGAGCCGGGGGCCGGGCTGGGCGCTGTGGGCGAGTAGGAAATGAGCAGTGTATAAGTGGTTTTAATAATAGTGTTGGTGTGCGTAATTACGTTATGTAAGTGCGTGTGCCTTATATATATATATATATATATATATATATATATTTGCAGGTATATTTATATCTAGGGGTGTATTCTTCAGGCGTTTTCTTGTGTTGTTCGCCCTGAGTTACACTGGTGCCACCAAAAGCCATTTTGGCAGAGTATTTCTGCAGTATCTTCTGTCACAGTGTATTAAGGAAATTCTCTTCCCCACAGCACTTTTAAACAAGTATTTGATTTTAAGGTTTTTTTTCAATTTTTTCTTGTAATGTTCCAAGAGATTATGACTTCAACAATATTGAGAAAATATTTTCTGGAAGTTAGACTGTTACTAAAAAGCCAGAGGTAATGAAGGATATCATTAGGTACACGCAAAGAAATAAGGACATTAAAGGATTTGCAAAATGTAATTTCTCACTCAGGAGAAATAATGGGAGCAACTCTAAATAGTTCTGTACATTAGACATAGCTTCTACCACAAATAGCCTACTCCAGTTTACTAGTAACAGCATGTGCTGTGATGCTTATTAGTGTTGTCCTGTGAAAAAGTAAATGGAAGATGACTGATACACAATATTTGCATCAATATCTGTTTACAGCTGTGGGTTCAGTTTTGAACAATAAATAAAGTTTATTACAGTTGAAACCTATGTGTGTGTGAGATAAATAATACATGTGTAAATACCTGGGAAAAGGTAGCATCAATAGGAAAGAAAATATAATAGCAGGAACGACATTTACAGAAAAGTGAAAATGGATCTAATTACTCAGTCATTAAAAAGATAGGGAACTTTGCAACTGGTGTCAGCAAGAAAAGGACCTGGCCTAGGGTTTATTTGCATACAGTGGAATATTGGAATAAACTCACATGGTCCTAGTCTTATCTGAAACACTGAAGTTTTGAGTCTGTGAGATATAAAGTATTATTTTTAATATATATTATTTGAATTTAAGTTAATTATAAATTAAATATAAAATGTAAGCTCCACCTGTTGGTGAAAATATGGGATTTCAAATTATACTCGCTAATAGCCCTATGATAGTAGCTCAATTACAACAGGGCTTTACAAGAAATTGATATGATGCTGATTTTTCTGCTTAAAATCTGAAGAAATTTGAAGGAATATGGGCTGCATCTCAGGAGAAGCAAATATGAAAATGGCATGGGATCAATCAGCTTTATGACCAGCTGAGGCATCCAGGCTGTTTTAGCTCTCAAGCAAAAAAAGATGCCAGTTTAAGTTTTTCTGTGTGCAAAAAATGTCATGTCAGAACATTGTTGTATGTATTTAGACTATTTAGAATGCATTTCATACTTGATTGTCACCAAAGCTGAATTTTTTCATGGCACAGCCTCAAATGTCCTCAGTCTTTGTATACAAGTATTGTTCTGACATAGTTAAAAGTACACACTTTTTCCTAATTAGATGCCCATGCATAAAAGTTTCTAGGTTATTTCATGTGGTCATAACTTTTATTGTAATAACAAATGATAATAGATGTATAATTGAAGAATTGAGTGAAATCCAGTAATCTTTGCTGATACTTTCACCTGTATAAACTTTTTGGTAGAAAAATTGCTTGCTAAAATAACAATTTCAGTTTACAGCTGAAATGTTTTCAGACCACGTTGCTGACCATTGTAAGATTGGATCAGTCAGACTTCTACAAGGAATTTTTTGTGTGCAATCATCCTATTTTACACACTGTTGTTATTAGTATTATTGCTGTTATACTTTGTTCTCCATATTTAATTGCTGTTTTTCCAGTAAATTATTATCTCAAAACATAATCTCTGCCTTTTGTCCCTTTCTTACTGGAGGATAGTGGGGTAAATGGAAATGGCTTATTGGAGCTTAATTTCCAGCTGGTTTTAAACCATAACAACTGGTCATTTCTAGAAGGTGTCTCCAACTAGGCCTTGTATATTCTGCAAGAGGAAAAGTGAGCCTTCTAAGCTTTCATCTGTTTATTCTGCTTATTCCAGCCCTTTCATGCAAGTTAGGTAAGGCCTGCGGGAAGAGAACTTCCTTCTTATGGTCCTAACAAAGTTTACAGAAGAGATGTGAGAGAAGGAAGCTGGAAGGAATTTTTCCATTCCTGTGAATGCCTGCCACCCACATGGGGACTTTCCAGACTCTTTGTCCTTTGATGTGCCAGCGTTAGCCCCAGAAGATATTTCTGATTACTTACCACAAAGGTGCTCATGTAACAAGGGATTATGAGCACTATAATGAAGACAGTTCTTAAATATGCAGGAAGAGGATGGAATATGGAGAGCACTGGTATAAATAGCAATAATAAAACTTTAGTGACCTCCCAGACTTTGGACAAATCCCTTTTTATACTGGAACATGGCCCAATAATCTACTAGAGAAGTTCTTAATCTATTTTGTTTCATTCCTCCAGGGTAAGAGCAGTTGGAAAAAAATCATAAACAAAACAATGCAGAATGTTGGAGTGCTGGACAAATTTTTATTTTGGGAATGGCAGTAGTCCACCATCTGCTTATTTCATAATTCGATTGTGTGCAGAGCCTGCACATTTTGAAGCCAATGAAACATTCAGCACATACTCCATAGATCAGGTGGATGCCAGAGAAAGCTAAACTGAGCATCTGAAGAAGCTCAGGGTCAAGTTCTGAGATCAGTTTTGCAGAGACACCATCATGGGATCAGTTGGAGTTCTTCTCTTGGCTACAGCTTCAGTTCAGGTTCACCTGCCAGCATTGCAAGGGTTGAAACCAAAGTTGTGTCTGTAATGATGAAAAAGCATGTTCACCACTGGGACTCTAATTTTACAGACTTGTTGAGCTCATTCTTAGATACTAATTATTTACTGGTCCTATGTTCAGGTTTGTAAAATTTAAAAATAACTCCCTCTAAAAGGAAGTACAGTCTTACTGAGCTAAACATTTTGTTGCTTGGGAATATTGTTAGTAGTTTTGCATTATGGCATTGTGTTATGAAAAACAGGATCCATACTATGCTCTTGAAATGCCACACTCCACTCAATTCTGAGATGGAAAAATCTATTTGACAGTTATTTTACATCAAGTTAAGGTAAATAAGATGACAATATGTAAATGCCCAAATTACATTGTAAAATTATGAAGAAATGTAACACCCAAAAGGGGTTAGAGACAGAAAATCTTGTATTTTCCACCCTGCTGGAAGTATTTTCATACCACAAGGCCTCTATTCTTCAGCTTGTTCTCAAAGACACTGTTTTCTATTGTTTGTTAAAATAAAATGTTTATTTTTTCTGTTACAATACCTCATAAGGATCCTAAATAGATGATAGGAGCCCATTGCACCAGGCACTGTACAAACAAACACAGTTACTGCGCTCTCTGAGGAAGATTTTGTGACCAAATAAAATATTGAAGAAAATAAATTAGCAAATGGGAAGAAGTTTAGGGAATATAACAGCAGAGACATGTATATTTGTATAGTCAGAGTAATTTTAGAAGCCATGAGCTGCAAAAAAAGTACAAAGCTGTTATGAAACCTCTTCAGTATTAACTCTGTACAGGCTCTGTAATGGTTTCTTGCTCTTTGATAGTGAAGGCGATACATTTTAGAGCCCCTGGTTTGAGCTAAATGTTTTGCTTAGTTCAATATTTACACTCAATGTGAAATAAACCTGAATATTACTTCAGACAATTTTTCTGGTAGAGCCAAGTAATTCAGTTGTAGGGGAAATCTTCCTACTTAAGTCAGCCTATCACTGTGGGTTTGTCAGGCCACATTTTTTTGACCAGGAACAGTGTTTTTCTTGTTACCATTTCAATAATGCTGTGTAGCAAAAACTAAATACTCAAAGAACGAAGACTTCATGTTAACAAAAAATCTGGCAGAAATTTCTGTCCAGGCTGCTGAGTTTTTTCCTAACATAACTCAGGAAGTACAAAGATCCATGGCTTTATTGTCATAGTAGATGGCTAAAATTAATTATATTTATTTTAAAGTATTAGAATTTCTTTTGATGCTCAATTCTTCTGATGTGCCTTTTTATTTGTGAGCCATTTAATCAACTCGGGTCACATTGTAAAGCTCTAGCTGTAGCCATCCACAAAAGAAAGTTTATTTTTACTTGACAATTTTGACTTTCACTTGATCATGCCCTTTTAGGTAGTAGGTCATTGTCATTTATAAGAAATACCAGTTAATGTAGATTTTGGGTTAAAATTTGAGGAATGTCATGAATTATGAGAATCAGGACTGCTCTCATTTACAATATCTGCTGGCTTCTGTAGAAATGGGGTTTTTCACACTTGCAAGTAGGACTTAAAAACAAAACCACAGGCTCAGTACTACCAGCAGCTGCACTTTTCATCCATTTATCACTGGGAATTTTAAAGCATTGTGAAACATTGGTAGTTCAGTGAGCTTGGTCTTGTTCACCTAGCATCCAAGTGTCTGTGTTGGAGGATGTTCCTGAGGATTATAGTTGTTTGAATCATAATTAGGTGCTCTAATGTTCCAGTTTTAAGCATTAAGTATCCCCAAGTTAAAAATAAGGAAAGTTTTGTTGCTTGCAACATCTCCCACGAAGATATTAATTTAAAATACAACATACCACATCAATTGGAACCCAGACTTTTGTACTCTGATTATAGAAAATAAGTACAAAATTACCTAAATCTTTGAGGACCACACAGGTTCATCACCACACCACATTTCCAGCTATGCCTCCTTTGCAGTAGTTAATTTATGGTCTTGTTAAACCCACCTATGGACAGGGAATGGCACAGAGCCTTGTATGTCCTGCACGAAGGGGGATCACAAAACAGGCTATGTCCCTGGGCTTTCCTTTCCTGCTGCCGCAGGTGTTTTGCAGGACAGTTTACAAACATATGTTTACCTCATCTGGACCACTGAACATTGTGGTAGAATTAGATGAGGTCCTGGAAATTCTCATCTTCCTTGCTTGTGTCAGGCAAGTCAGTTGCTGCCTGATCTTTCAGAAATAAGCAATACTCTTTATAAGTGCCTCATAGCTGTGGTGGATTGTTTATGCTCCCAGAAAATGTGACATGAAAAAAGACGACCTAAAAGGAACCTTTTAGCCTCAGTTCTCTAGTTTCTGTCTTTCAAGTCCAGAGGTGGGATTTGGGTCTGGGAAGTAGAGCATGGAAGGATTTCTGTCTTCAGTATGTGGGAAGGGGATTTTTAAAATGCGGGAGGCAGAAACTTCGGGACATGAATGTTGAGCCAAGCTCTGTGACCACTGGGTGCCACTCTTGTTCCACGACGAGCGAACTGCTGTGTCTTTAACAAGGACCAAAAAGTTTACTGACTCGACTGAATGTCCTTATGTTGAGTCAGGCTGCCAGAATGCGAATGCCATATATTCTGCCTAGAAGAAATAAAAAGCAGAAGGTCAATGATAGACACTTACAGTAAGCAAGAAAGGAAGATTCAGTAAGCAAAATCCAAGCAGTAAAACCTGGAAGTTCAGATCTGCTGAATATACCACAAGTAAGGGTAGGTTGTTCATCATAGTTGCGAGCTCCTAAGAAGTCAATGTCAGATTTTGTATATTCCTAAGGAAATGGTGAAGAAACTGATTTAAAAATATGTTTTTAAAATAAAACATTTAATTAACAGATCTTAAGTCAGCTTTTTGCATCTAATGCAGCTGGCAAAATAAAACGTAGTTCCTCTGTTTGAACCATAACCTATTTCTATTGTTAGGGTGCTGTAACAACCACAGCATTCTGATCGTGCATTGCTAAGGGGGCAGACAACCACCACTGCTGTAGTACTGAGTATGGGAGAGTAAAGCTAACTGCAATGGTTTCTCTGTCCATACTAAGAGAAGTGCTAAACAGAAATAAAAAAATCATCAGCAAAACATTGCTCCCATAATCAACAGTGTGAGGTTTTTAAATAAATATGTTTTTCGTAGGCTTTATCTGGCATAAATTGCTACATTTCTGTTAAAGTTGTGATGACAGCACTGATTCCTAACAGGTGTGAATACGCCTTAATTCTTTTAAGTCTTGTTAGTTTGATTTGATTTTAAACCAAAATATTCTAATGTCTTCAAAAATGCAGCAGTGAACTGCTCACTTCCAGATACATTCTGTCATAATGTGATCTGAAAATGGTGGTGGATTGAGATGGATTTCTTTCTGGCTCTTCATTTGTGGAATTCTTGTTTGAAATTTGTTTGGAGCCACAGCTTCTCTTGGACTGCAAAAATGAATGCGTCTGTTTAGTCCTGTGTATTAAATAGATACTTTTCAATGTTTATTCAAAGCTTAGAATGGATTTTTTGTATCATAGTCACACCCAAAGGCCCCTAGCTGAACTCTAGCACATCAGAAATTGTACTAGCACAGCAGAAGACGTGACCTCTTGTTAGGGAAACCTTGCTGTGTGAGTCCAAAAGAATAGGTGGAAGTGGATGCTAATAGGTTAGGAGAATAAGAAGGTACAGAGTTAGCACTGGTCAGCATGACAAGCTGTGGTCACAGGAAGGCAGCTTTTGTCCTATAGAATCACAAAAGAAGGGTACAGTGACAGAACTCTGCTGATGTTTATGGGGAGGGCAGAGGGGAAGAAACATCAAGGTGCTTCTTTGAAACACTGGCTGCTCTCATGAACCATGGCCTTTCATAATAACTAGGTTTCCAGGAAGCAGCCTCAGAAATATTTGTGCAGAGGCAAGTGAATGTGAGAGTTTGTGGTATATGTTGCAATATAAAAGGTGAAGCAGTGGAAGATGTAAAGAGAGGAGGGAATAGACCAAAGGAAGACGGAGAGAGATACGTGTTGAAGGATGGATATGACAAGTGGTGCAAGGAGGCATTTGTAAAAGCCAGAGGGAAGGTTGTTTAATATTGCAAAATATGAAAAGTTGAGAATGGAAAAGAATTCTAGCTGTATTCATGAAAAAGTAACTTAGAGAATTTGTGCAGACATATGTGGAAAACAAAGGTTAAGGATGAGGCCCAATTAGATGTCCAAGGTGATAGTGATAACCTGATTATATGAGTAGATAGGATCACAGTGATCAGAAAAAAGTATTGCTAGGAAAGAACATTTTAAGGTGTTTTTTCTCCAGGCCCTGCCATTCCAGGCCTCATTCTGGGCACAGAGGTACACACTGGAAGTTTTAGCTCTTACTCCTCCCTCTGCTAAGAGTAAAGCGAATGGAGATTGGAAAGCACTTGCCAAAGACTCCATATATTTGACAGCAGAAAGAATTTGGAAAGTATTTGTAGGAAAAGAGGCGTTTACTAGGACTGAATCTGTAAAATGAGGACCATATGAAAGCTTGGATCTGGCTGTGATTTAGTATTGGAGAAGATCGAGCCAAGACTGAAGATTTATTTCTCTAAGTACCTTGGAACCTTTGGTTCTGTGTCAAATAAAAGACCTTAAACAGGAATTAAAATCAGCAGGAGCCCAAGACATGGTTTCACTTGGGTAAGTAGATCACTGACTTGTAGCATCACAGTGGTGAACCAAGGCATCATAAGAAGAGTGGAAATAGGACATCAGGAGACTTTGGGGTGAAGATAAGTGGCTTATATTTGGTATGAGAGAAATGGAGACTACTTTTGATTACATCCACAGTAAATAGGCTGCGCAGGGTCTAAATACCTTTGTAGATATTACTAAAGCCTGCAGTCAATTATGTGACACTGCTGGAAAAGAAGTCCTTAGAGACTTGAGGAGATATCTGTGCAAGGAGTCAGTTTGCAAGGTGGTGTATCAAGATATATGTCTGAATATAAGTAATATCAAAGTACCTCATCTATAAGTTCCATCTACTCATAGCAGCTGGATGTGGAACAGACACAGCTGATATAGGGGCTAGACAGGCATTTAATGTAACTTTTATTTTTCAGGAGTAATACAGCTTTCCAATATCCATTCATTAACTCCAGGCTGGTTTTTTTATGACTATTCTCCATGTCTCTTGCATTTTATAAATCCAAGCATCAGAGTGGGTCAAATTTAGCTACTTCATTTCTTAGTACCCTTCTAGTAATCAGTACAAAATTCAGATACTACAAGCTAAAACAATTGGTACTTTTCAAATATCTTGAATAAGCTATATTCTGCAATTGTTTCTTTGTTGTCTTTAATAACTACCTCACAAAGACTTTTCTTAGTCTTAGGTAGTGAGTATATGAGTTATTTCATATAGTTAGAAAGGCACTCAGCTCACAATGTCTTATCCTTAGCCAGTCATTTCCTCTTTGAGAGGAGGTACACAAGCTTCCTCTTTGAGATCTATAATAGGTTTTCTCTGAGGTGTCATGTAGGTCCTCTGCCAAGACCCATATTTGAATTGCTAAGGTCAGTTTGGACAGCGCAATCTTGAATTTAACATCTTCCTTGCTTTCCAAAATTGCAGTAGGTTATCATGGCCCCATTTCCCCACTAAACAAATGACATTTCCAGCTTCTACAGTGACCTTGGTATCTCAAATGAGACATGACAATTACTGGCACAAGAGTGATTTTTTTCATCAGAGAGCAAAAGTCTTATTTTTGGTAAGTAGCTGAACACTGAATTATATCACCATTGAGAATACTGTGTAGGATGGAAGTTATTGTCAAAGGCTCTATCTCTGTGTAACTTCTCCATCAGACTGAGTATAAAACAGATTACATTTTTACTTTTGGTCCCTGTTTTTTTCTCTGCAGGTACAATATTCCCTAGAGCTACTTTATGTATAATAATGAAAAGGCAGAAACTTACACAAATGGCCCTGAGACTTGTAAAATTGAAAACAGGAAACACAGCAATGTCTTTATGGTATCACAGAATCATTTAGGCTGGAAGGAAGCTGTTGAGATAATCTAGACCTGTGTTTCAGTTTGTGCCCATTTCCTCTTGTCCTGTGAGTAGGAACTGCTGAGAAGAGTCTGGCTCTTGTTTTCTTCATTTTCTCTCATCAGATACTAAAAACACTGGCAAGATCCCTCTGAGCCTTTTCTTCTCCAAGCTCTTTCAGCCTGTTCTTTCATGCTCCAGATAAATTATTATTTTAGTGGTCCTGTGCTATATTCAGTCTGGTAAATCTGTATCTTTCTCATTCTGTGCAGTGCAGCCCTGGACCCACCACTCCAGATGTGTCTCACTGCTGCTGAGCAGAGGGAAAGGATCACCCGGATCACCTTCCTCAACCTGCCCTTCCAAATGCTGCCCCAGGGGTTATTGCAATTGAATGGTCATGTTTTAATTGAATCAAGATCTGTATTTTGAAGAACTGATCATTTCATCCTGTGCTATTCTTGGGACATCTGCCTGGGGATCCTGTAGGGAATAAACTGGCATCTCATTTGCTGCTTGTCTGTAGAGTAAACTAAGCAATGTGAACTAAGCTCTTGGAATTTTGTCTGCCCCAGGAACGTAGGTGGTTTCCAAGCCAAAATGAAGAGACTTCCAACATACAGCGCTGTCCTCCATTCTGGACATGATTTTCATTGTTTTGAACTGGTTGTAGGAGAGTACATTTTCTTCTAAGCAGCTGCACAAGTGCACATAACTTGATTATTGGTCCATAACAGACAGGCTCTAGGTAGACTTTCTCAAGTCTAAACCTACATGCATCAGGGTCACAGCTGTTTGCCACCATCACCTTATCTGTCTCAGTATCAGTATGTCTTTGGCTACATGGTGGGATCCACAGCTGCATTCAATAAACCTGCCTTGGGTCTGTTACTCAGCTTTGGGAGTTCTGACTTATCTGCTACCTCTGTACTTCCACTGTAGTTCTGGAAGGTCTCCATCAACCTTTGAGATACTGGTGATCAACATGAGGTTCCATAGACATTAGTTTTTGACTGCTCACAGTGAAATCAGTTACAGACCTCTCCCTTCTGCCAAGGTGATCACCTCTCCTGAATCACTTTCGTTATGTACCAAAATTCCCAGTGTGTATGGACAGAGAAAACTAGATCTGGTTCAGAAGGAGGGATAGCCTAGAAGTTCAAGAGGGGTTGACAAACTGAAGAGCTCAAGACCTTAGGCTTTTGACTCCTTTGATTGTCTTGAAGCCCAACTCAAAATTCCTATCAGTTTTCTACATGTTATATAATTTTTCAATAACTGAAGATACTGCCAGAAGCAAAACTTTCCTTTGTATGATGCCAGATAGATAGCTATTTCAAAATCAATGATTCATCAGGGGAACATGTTTCTGAGTGAGCTGTACAAACTCCTGAGCTGCAGTGATGATATTGTCCTGAAATGATGAATCTGAAAAGAATGTTCCCTGCTTAAATTACCAGTAGGCATCTGCAATCACTTTTCTACAGCCAGGCATGGCACCTCTGTGCCCTGTGCCATGCACAAAAACAACTCATTGACATCTGAGACATTTGTGGGCCACAGAGATGACTCTGAAACATCTGTAAAAGAGCTGCTGCCATGTTAATACTCCCTCTCTTTGTGTGACATACCTGAAAAAGAATTATTGCTAGGGCCTCCACCTACTTTACAGCCTTCTACAGCTCATGTTGCCCTACCACCCATTCTGCCACTGAGCAAGACCTTGTTGTCCATATTTGCTCCACTAAGGGACTGATCTTCATCTCTTCTGACCATGACGGAGGATTGCCAAAGCCATGCTGGTTAGAATCTCTTAAGCTGGCTCAGTTTGCATGTCACAACAAATGCAAACACCAGGAAGAAGACAATAATCCCACAAGGCAGCCTGAGTTAGACTTCCAGCTACTCCTGGTAGTAGGAAGAACTATGCTTCAATGAACAATGGTCTCTAGAAATGCTGTGTCCCCTCTTGCACTTCCTCTGCCTCTCCCTTTCCTTTGACATCTTCCAATTACAGTGTGCTAATTCCCAACACCATGAAAGTCCTCATGCCTTTGACATGGCTTAGTATTGAAAATACTAATCTATATATGTCCCAAATTTATGTCACATGGATGTCTGCGTCACATTGAAAGTCAATGCAATTTAGTCTCTTAATTCCTTTTGAAATGTTACCTTTGATGATCCCATGCATTTGAAAAATGCAGTTCTAAATATAATTTTGATGTAGTTGATAACATAGGCAACTAAATGTTATGATTTTCAGCAGCTGTAGCATCATTTAGAGACTTTAGCAGATGTGGGTTTTATAACCATATTCATCTGATCATCTCCTCCCAGCCTAAACACATACTGAATTCTTACTCTTGTCTATTTCTCAAAGCAAACTATCCAAATAAGAGCAGCAAAGAATGCAAACGAAACATAAAGGCTTGTGAAAGCACTGTCATGGACAATGCCCCAAGTTAAAGTCATTTTGCTAGATGTGAAATTAACTTGCAAATACCGTAGATTCATAGTTATCTTAAGAATGGTCTATGCTTTTTCCTCCTCCTAAGGTGAAGGGGTCTGCCTAGTCTAGCCTTGGTTTTTATTTTAATGTTTTCATATTTATATTCTTCCAGTCATCTGCACACAAAAATCATTCTGCTAAAAAATGGCATAGTTCACACTGTCGGTGCCGTTGTTGGACTTCGATACTTGGATATTCAAGTCCTTTACTGAAGCAGCAATGTAAGACTGAGCTGACAAAAATACCTTTTCTAGATCTTCTAAACAGGGATGTATGTACAAGGAGTAACTCTGTGAAGATAATTAAAGGATGTTTTTTGCAGAAAGTGCTTTTGCAATATAAAGTCATTCTGTATTTAAATATCTTAGGTAATCTCTGGGTTTAGGGAGATTTTTACTTTAATTGTTCATTTTTTCCCTTCCCATATCACAGTTTAATCATGTGCTCCATCCTTTTAAAGTGACTGGGTGGAATTTTAAGTGGCAGCATACTAAAAATGTAATTCAGCTGTGGAGCTGCTATAATTCTGATGGTTTGGGTTCAACCCTACATGCAAGCATTAATTAGCTTCAGTTCATGAAGCAGGCTTTCAATAGCTGAATTTCTAGATTGATATTGTCTTTTAGAATAGTTTTCATTCTTCATCTTAACAGTATGCTCCAGTGCTTTGTGGCAGCTAGTGGAGTTGAACTTAGTATGTAAGGTATGAATGACATTTGCCTCCCTCAAATTTATTTTATTAAAAGTGAATTTTGAAAATGCATAGATCCCTTTCCTCTGATGAGCCTTGTATCTTTGTACACTACTTAACACCAATCAAAAGAAATAGGATAAAGTCAGCATAATAAAACGCCTTCTGTTCTGTTCTTCCCATCACAACTGCAAATGTTCATAAATGTTTTCTGATTGATTCTGCATAGGGTGAAGTGTTCTAAATCCTTCCTTCCCTAGCATTAATATAATAGAAAATACTAGAGAATAGAATGAGAAGGAATGAATTTACTCTTGTAAATAGCATTATTGAAGACACAGCTTTAATATACCTTTAAGTTGGGCAATAACCAAATACACTAGTCTGGGTGACTGTGGAGCCAATAAGTGAAGTGATAAAGAGTCGCGAAAAAGACTTCATATCTGGTTATGTTAGAATTTATTTTAAACTATTAATAGAGGATAGACATAAGAAATAACCAGGTACCCCTTTGCAATCCTAGAAAATTCTTGAAGTACAGACAAGGTGGCAGAAATCAGAAAGCAAGCAAATGTGGTGTTGCCTCAAAATGGTCATAAAGATGATGAGTGCATCCCAGGAAGCTGAAGCAGAATGTTGCTTATTTATTTAGCTTTATTATTTTAATTGTATATTCTTGACAATACTTGTTTAAAGAGGAGGTTTAATACTTGAAAATTTTCTGATCTGCCCTACCTGAAAATGAAATCTTGGCTCTCCTGACAGTGCTATGCTGTGCTGTCTGATATTTAACTGGATCCTGTTATGGGACACAACAAGTATTTTCCTGTGTTCTTCGCTCAGAGTAGGATCTGGCTTCAGTCCAGCATCAAAATCTTGTTCAGATACTCAATAATATTTCTTAGTAATAACCCCAAACTTTGTTTATTTTCTGTTAAATATTTTTGCTTGCTTTAGATCTCCTATTTTAACACAGAAATCATTCATTGTCTGCTAGAGGATCCACTTTTCATGTGCATGCTTTATATCATAGATAGAATTCTAGGAATGCTATCTAGGAATGCAAGTATGAATCATACTGGTCCTGAGAATCAAAACATTTGCCTTTCAAACCATGCTGCTCATTAACAATAGAACAGAAAATAATTCAAGTCAGTTTTGTGTTCATTCAGAAAGCTCACATATATTTTTAAGGGTCATGTCAAATATATGTACTACAGTCTATAACAGAGGGAGATTTCTGTAACAGTTCAAGGAATCGTCTTTGTCCTGAAAACCTGTTTAATCCTTGTCCTGACACTCTTTTGAGAATTTGAGGCAAACCACTTAGCATTTCTGTGATTCAGTTCCTCAACTAAAACTGGAAGTAATAAATTTTACACCTGATAGTGGCATTGTGAGAAAACATACATTCAAAGCATTTTGAACTCCACTTAGACTTTATTCATGGCTATCTATATGTATAGCAATAAGACTATGGTATTTTCTACATGTATAGCATGTAGCAAAGCAACAGCTATTTCATTATAAACAAGTCAGACAGTTTAGAATTATTTTTTTTCTTTGAAGTTCAGTGTTAAATATTTGCCATATATCATTCAGCACCAGTCTTGACTAACACCCAAATTCTACTGTCCTCATTTTAGCAATAGCTCTTGTTAATTTTGTTGTCTGGGTTCTAAAGTTTTGATTCTGCAGAATGCTGAGCAGATACAGTTTTTTTTAGTTTTGCTAGAAGCACTTTCAGTTCAGCAGCTCCCAGAAGCAGACCATTTTTAAAGAATTTTCAGGCTCCTTTATAAAAGCACAATGTTATAGAAGGATGATGGGCTTGCTTAGATAGATGTTGGTTGGCCAGAATTTGTTATTATGCTGGATGTTTCTTAATATAGAAACATGTTTGTAATGCCAAACACATAAGAAAATAGTTGATGTACATTCCTGTCAGAGAAATTGTATTTGGGCATGTTTGTATTACACAAAGTCCAGTTCAGTCAAATCTATCTGTTCTCCCCATGATTTGTATTTGAAGTAACTTCAGTGTTGACCAGTATCACAGAATACATTTGTTTGTTTTGTCCTTTGATATTACATTCAAAGTTGTCCAACTGTGCCTCTTAACTATCTTCCTCTTGCCAGTGTGGTAAAGAATCTAAAAAAGGGTGATCTTAAATGGCTAACTCTGCATTGGTATGCATTCTGCATAGCCCACTGAATTTTCTTAGCAGCACAACAACCCAGAAAATTACATGGATATTTTACTAATATTAATGATAAAATAGTGGGCATTCTTCAATCTTAAAATTTTTTATCTAAATGTAATGTAATTGTATGGTAATATATAACTAATGACTGTGATATGTTGCAGGTTGACTATGTGCCTGAGACCTTTTGAATTCATCTTTCCTTTTTTGAACCTTGATGAATTCCTAGAAACATGAGAACAAATTCATTGTGCTTGTTACAGTAAGAGGGAATTGTGTATGTGATATCTAAAGCAGATAGGTATCTGCAAATTTCCTGTGTGCATCCACACTGCAACTACTGTGTGTTAGCTTGGGCTTGTGCACACATCCTTATCTTTACTCACAAAGTCCCATTTAGTTCAGTTTTTTGACAGTAATGATTTCTGTGAAGGTCTTTGCTGCCTTAGACAGCAGCAGGAGGAAAAACATTGGTTTTGTGCAAAGAACCTCTCTCAAGCAAGGGCACAGGAGGTTCAGCGTTTAAGGCAGTGATAGTGGGGAATGGTCAGCAGTACACTGAATTCTGTTTCAGAGGACAGGCTCTTATTTGGCCCCTCTCCTCCTTATTTGCATATATCCACAGAATAAAATGTTCAAATGTTCAGATCTCCATATTCATCATTTGGCCAAAATAAAAGAAGATAAAACCTCTCCCCAAGCCCACTTTTTTTCTTTTTTTTTTTCTTTTTTTTTCTTAATAAAAGCTGCAAGACCATTAAAAACTGGGCCTTTTATTAGAGTGTGTAACTGCAATCTTATCTGTGTACCTTAAGGCGAGTGTGATTGTAAGTTATCTTTCATATTCGGAATTACTGTACCAGAGAATTGGTCTCTAGACAAGTATCAAGACAGTCTGGTAGTGCAATAGCTGAATAATAGAGATCAGCCTTCAGGACCCAGCCTTGAGCCTGACATCAGTCCTCTCTGCATGAGCTTCAAAGGAAACCATATTTAGTCCTCTAGGATAGTAAAAAGGTTGTTTGAAGTTAGTAAAGCACATGTGTAACTATTGGCAGGCTAAGGGCTTTTATCCTCAATGAATACAAATGTCTTACCTTGTTAGAAGTCATTATTGTTTAGAGATAATAGATGCAAATATTTGAAGCTGATAGCCTTTGAAAAAATATGCTGGTTAGAGTGGTTCGTTATACTATACAACTTTTGTTTCCTTCTGTGTATTCTGAAAGGATGCTAATATATCTTTTAAAGAGTTTAAGCTTTTTTTGTCCTTTCTTGCTTTTGAGAAAAAGTGTGTTTCCATGTCAACTAACACATTTGTTCCCATATATTGAGACCCATTGTGTAATTGAGATTTTTTTTACTGCAAGATATGACTTGTTGAAGGACAAGTAGACTCCTGTTAAATAGACCTAACTGGTTAGAGTTTTAAAATGCAAATCATCAGCCCACTCTCATTTGAACATATTTAGTAACACGTAAGAAGACATTCTTAAAAAAAATGTGGCTGCAGCTTTAATGAAATGGACACCCAGTTTTATTCTGAAGAAATGCAGAGTTTCTCAGACAATTAAGTGATCACACAGGAGGAGTCAGAGTTGCTGCTGCAGAGCAGAGGATCTGACTGAGGTGGGAAAGCCTCAACTCAGCCAGGTTGCAGCACTAGGAAGAGTTAGGACAGCCAGTCCTTGATGTCTTCCACCTTGTAAGTGGTCACCAAGGTGACTCCACACGTGGTACGTGATTGCCTGAGAATTGTCATGAGACTCAATGAACTATTGCACCTTCCAGCCCATCACCTGCTATACTGCTTTGACCTCAAAGGTTTGCATTCCTCACTACTTGGTTGACTATGCATGTTTCATTTAAGCTTTTTGTATTTATAGAGCAAGCTGGGTGGAAGCATTGTCACTTTTTTCTTTTTCTTTTCTCTGTTCCTGAAGAAATTAAGGTAATTTTCCATCAAGAAATAAAAATCTCTGAAATTGTTAACCAGTTGAGATTATAAATCTACAATATAATTTAGTTTATTATTTTTCTGAAGGCAACTAAGCTGCCTTTGAGGCAGTTCTTATAAAATCTCCTGCTAATCAGAAGCACTTAAACCTTTGAAAAGTTTGTCACTTTTTTGCAGTTAACAGTATTTCCACTAAGCCATTTGATTACACCTAAAAGCAAGAAAGAAGCAGGAGAGCCCTTGTAATAGTGTTGATATGGCACAGACATCCTATGATGGATTTTCTGTTAAGAGTGACAGTTTATCTTCAATATTTTGGTGTAAACTAAGGAAAAAAATTTACTAAAATAATTTCTACTACAGACAACTTAGGAGAAGGGGGAGAGGGGAGAAAGCCAGAACATATAAGCTCATGTATTTCAATTTACAATTCCTAGTGAATAAACTTAAATTATCATAACAAAACTTCAATCATTATAATAGCACTCTTTTTATTGTAAGAGCCAAAGTAATTAATCTGTATATTTATGATCCTTGTCTATGATTAGTTTTCTGTCACAGGATGTGGTGAGTCTGTGCTGTTATGACTATATTTTATTTAATAATATTTTCCTACACAGTGCTGAACACTTCCTGCTGAAGCAGCTGAATGGACAAATCCATGAAGATATCTTTCATTTTCCCTGACAGTGAATGATGTTTCCATATATAAACATAATAATAGAGTCGTTACATATGCACTCACATTATCATAGCTGCTGTGTGCTCAGTGTTATTCAAAACAAGGCAGGAAGCCAAATTTTCCTAGTTCCCATTTTGATTCAAATTGTATTTGCAATAAAGGGATTTTCATTCACCCTAAATGCAGTTTCATCCTCATCCAAGAAACCTCCCCACTTTTTTTTTTTATTATTATTATTTTTCCTTTATTCTAGGTCACTCAGTCTTGATGCAAGAGAAATTCTCCTCTGGTGGTGATAACAGCAGTGCTACTCAATGAACTATAACAAGGGCTCTAAATGCATCTCCTGTAGCATACCACAGTGATTTGCAAAAGTGGGAATAAATCAAAGCAGTGAAGAGATGCCATGTTGAGCCAGAAGCTAAATGTTACATCTTGTTGCATGAGGCTGGGGGGAGAACAGATCCTGTTTTTCTGGCAGCACAATATCTTTGTGCTTGTTACCTCCAATCCAACCCCATTAAGACAATCATTCAGAATCTGCAGGAAATTGTCACCTCTTTCTTTCATGCAATGGCAGCTGGTATTGGTGCCTACACACATTTCTCATTTCCTTCAAGATTTTCAACGCACATAAAAAAAAAACCAAGTTAATTTATATTAGATAATGTGTCAGCTTACCCTGAGGCTCAGCATGGGCACCAGGGGAAAAAATAAAAGATAAATGCCTCTAGGTGAACTGGCAGAGGCTCTAATTCTCTCCTCACTCTACTGCTAGCACACTATGCTCTGCATTAATCATTTCACATAGGCAGGCATTTAAAAAAACTTCAACTATTTTAAAACAAAGATGCGTTGCCCTAAACTCAACAATAATAGAACTGTATATTGTAAAAAAATTTCAGTTCACACATGCCATAGCCCCTAGTAGAAGACATTTAAAGCAATATTGGAGTCTTCTCTGGTATAATTGTTATTGTTCTGTTTCTTTTGTCTATACAGTTATGTCCCCTCTAGTAGGTATTTTTTGTCTGTGTGTAAGGATACATACATAATGTTGTCCTCTGTTTGTCATTCAAATGCTGACATATGCAAGATATTTCCTATAGCCCTTTTTTATCATGTGGCTGGATAAATACATTTTGTGATGCTAATGAACTGTTACACCTCAGTCCAGCTCAAATATGGAGCGTTTTTACTCTCTGTGCTGGGATAGAGGGAAATATTTTTTCTCCCCTTTTTAGCTTATGGGAATGTTGTGTGAGGGGGAGGGAGTGGATGACCAACAGTCTAATGAGGAGGTGGTGGACTGGAGCACCAAATAAAGTATACAGGTTGATGTGAACAGGAGAGATGTCACAACCAAAAACAGGGCAGAAGGGGTCTACTCCTAGGTATCCACACAAACTAGAAAGCGCGTACACAAAAGCAGGGTGGGGAAAGATCTAACGCCTCTTTTGGAAAATTCACATGACTAGATGCCTTTCTGAAGTGCATGTACACTAAGACACATGGCATGGAGGGGACACAGGAGGAATTCAATGTCTAGAAGTTTCCCATGCAGTGTGGTCCTAGAGAGAAGAGGGGTCCCCAGGGGAACTGGAGGATTTTCAAGAATCACCTTCCGCAGGTTCAAATATGATCCCTCTTGCGTGGACTAAGCCAAAGATGGTAGGAGATCCATATGGTTCAACAACTCCCTTCTGACAGAGCCGAAGCACAAAGGAGGCATACATGACGTGGAAGCAAGGACAGATGATGCAGGGAATATAGAGACAATGAGTGTGCAGGGATGGGGTCAGGAAAGCCAAAGCCCATTGGGAGTTAAATCTGGTGAGGGAAGTTAAGGATGAGAAGAGCTGCTGTGCATGCATCAGTAGCAAAAGGAAGGCCAGGAATATGTTGTTTTGCTGCTGGATGGGGTGGGGAACTTGGCGCCCAAGGCCATGGAGAAAGGTAGAGGTACTCAATTCCTGTTTTGCTTCCGTCTTTACAGATAAGGCTGACATTCAGAGATCCCTGGCTTCTCAGGCAAAGGGGAAGATCTGAAAAAATTCTTGCTTACCCTCCACCAAGGAAGATCAGTTAGGGATATTTTAAGCAAGTCCATGGAAACTGATGGGATGCATCCACAAGTGCTGAGCAAACTTGCCATTCTTTATTTTTGCATAGTCATGGTGATGGGGAGAAGGCTCCTGAGGGATGGAAGAATGCTAATGTCAGTCCTCTCTTCACAGAATCAGCTCTGAGCGAGAGGTTTGGAGTAGAAGCTAGGGGTGCCTCCCACCTCAGTCATTCTATCAAGAAACTTTTTTCCACAGTTTCAGTTGCATGTCTCACGAGATCTATTTGCTGAGTGCAAAACATTTCCAGAATTCCCTTAGCCTATTAAACCTAAGTACATATTAGTCCATGGAATACACAGACACAATTCCCATGGAAATGTCAAGTTTAAATGTGCATAGCTTGGTAGGGCAAAACAAATTTGCTCCTTTGGAATTTGACAGAGTGTATAGAAATAGTATTGCTGTGGCACAAAAGGTAATGCAGATATAGATGTGTATGCAGTGGGAGTATAAAACCAGAAAACCAGGAAGGAAATGCTTTCAATGGGCATGATTTAAACAGCAGGGATGTATTGCCTGCAATCATACACAACAGCAAAGTACAGTTCTAAATGTCCATTTTACTCATGCCTTTTTCTTCAAAGGTTATAGTTTGTGTGTTTTCACACAGGTGTAGAGGGATTCATGGCATCATTAAGTAAGCAAAGAAAAGGCTAAGGAAGGGGTCCAAATCTTTAGCTGGCATAGGATGGCATTTTTTTACTGAAGTCAATACACCTATTTCAATTTCTAATTCTTAATATCTGGCCTGAATGTTGCAGATAGAGTAGAGGATGGGAGAAGATGGAAAAAAAATACACAGCCTGGCAATATCTATTATACAGTTAAGAAGTACAGCCTAGAAACTTTCTTTGTTGTAGTGAAACTGAACTCCTCTTGGATCAACTGATGAGTATGAGTGGCATATCTTCTGCAGGATCTTAGAGAGCGCCTTGGGTCCACAGAAGAATACACCAATGCTGTTGCTGGAATCACAATAACAACAAACATGAGAGTAGCAGTAGCAAACGTGAGAAATGGATACACTATGCTTTTTGGCTGCCTTCAGCTTTGCATCTTTTCAAATGGCTTTTTGAGAAATACATTTGAAAACTCTTGTGTTACTGTATACTTTGTGTTATGTACTGTATAATTTGTGTTGCTATATTAGCGTATAATAATTTTAATACTTTCATGTTTATTATGTCTCATTACATTATTTATTAGATTGCTATATTAGAGAACACAAAATGTTTTAAATGGTAACTCTTTGGTTTTGATCTTTATAGCATTTTCAATCAGAGAGGCAAACATACTGCTTGTGCTGAAAATTTGAAGTGCTTTTTCTCCAGCTGAGTAAATTTTTTCCTGAAAAATTATACAAAATGCTGATTTACTTCTTAGTTTTCTTCTCCTGTCCTCCCTCACCCTGCCCCCGTGCCACCTAGTCTAACACCACCTGGTCTAACACTTTTCTGTCCACAGCCAATTTTAAAATGGCTGATTTAATAACAACTTTCGTAAAGTTGCTTCTTATAAAATAAGAACATGACAACTGTAAGAAACAATTGTGTTCATATGTGCACGAGCACGTAAGGAGCTGGTAAACCTGGTTGCCTGCTAGAAACTAAAGGGTTTGCCTCCAAGTACACTACACATTGTTTTAAAACATGTATGCATACACAGATTCACACATCTGCTGTGCTGCTGGGGAAAGCTCAATCTGCAGAAATGCAGAGGAAGTGACAAGTGATAGAACGAGTTTAAAAAGGCTTGCTCGTGTAAAGGAGGGGCTGTGGATATGATTTTGGTGCCCACACCATAGCCCCCAGAAGTCATGCCCAAATTGCTTTGGTGCTCAATTGCACCAGGGTTAACCTGAAGTGATGTATTCCTGCTAATCTGCTAAAAGACATTTTTGCATCCAGGGGGAACTCTGTCAACCTGGGCACAGGGACCCAAAATTTAGTCAGATCCTAAAAGCTGATTGTTTCATCACAAAGTAGAAACTCTTCCGTTTGACTCTTGGATCTTCTATAATTCAGAGCAAGATAAATCTTCTTTTCTCATAAGGAATCCCTATTTCGTGCAAGGTTTTCTTTAAAAGGTTCAACATTGACCATAAACATGGGCATCTAGACTCACAAAAAAAGTGGAGATTTTTCTGTCAGTTTAGGACTGGCTTTCTAAGGAACTACTGCAAGATCCAGTAGAGAAAGCTAATGCCCATATCCCCCTTGAGCAGCAAAAAACCATTTTTATCTCATCTGTACTTACAGTTGTGGAAGTAACTAATATTAAAAAGTAATGTTTCAACTATAACTTTAAAAGGTTTGTTTATATAGTAGAATCCTATGAAAAGTCTTTTAAAAGTCACATTTTCTATCTTGGCCTTTTTATGCTTTTAATCTTCCATATTTCCTGATTGTATTTATTTTGACCTCCATCAAGTGAATTCTCTATTACTGTTATTTTTGCAATTTTATGGTATTCTTGTAGCTTACTGTATTCTCTTTGATCTCCTCCCTTTCGGCTTTTTCTTGGGTCTTTTTCATCTTTTAAAAGAAGTTTTCTCCTTTTTCTTTTTGTATTTCTCTCTTCCAAGTGCAAGCCTGTATTTTGCATTAGCAGGTAAATGTTTGGAAATTACAAAGTCACAAAGATTCTGGAATTTTCTACTGCTGAACACAAAATATTTCAAATTCTTGCTTCAAAGGCTTTCAGGAACAAAGAAGCTTTTCTCAGACCACTAGCAAATCCACCAAGTTCAAATGAACTGTCTTTGCCAGCAGAGATGAACTAATAACAGAACAGCATAGTCTTGCAAGAGCGGCCAAATATGTTAGGGGAACAAACATATCCTTGACATCATAAGAAAAAAATCACAGTTTATCTCTTTAATAACCATCTTCAAGGGAAATTAATGCTACTTTGTCCTTTGTGCAGAACAGTAATTGGATTGTGTGTTTCAATTATATCTGGACAAAGGCCAGGATATTGAAATACTTCTAAATATTAGATTTTCTTGTCCAAAAATTAGATTTTATTGGCATTCTCTTTCCGAGATTTCTTCATTAAAATCTTCATTAAGCATAAATCTTCTTTCCACACAGCAAAAAAGAAGAAATTGTTTTAAAAGGGTCATTTAGAAAGGTTTTCTCTCCCCCTCCTCCCGCTGTTTATGCTGAGAGAAGAGTTACCTAACAAGGTTAGAAACCAGCCTGCCTTACCTAGGATGGTTTTCAGCTAGTTGCTTGAACTCATTGTCCCAGTTTGGCCTTCCATAACAGGTTTTCTGTCTCAAACCAGTAATTACATCCATCTTGTCATCACAATGTAGGGCTATGTGAGTAGCCTAAAGGCAAATTTACAAGATAATAATTTTAGTGTCAAAACCATATACTCCAAGTAAGAGACAAAAGTAACAATTCTGGGAAATATGGAATGAAGGAAAGGACACTCTGCAATTATAAAATGGGGGGAGGGGAAGGGAGGGGAGGGGAGGGGAGGGGAGGGGAGGGGAGGGGAGGGGAGGGGAGGGGAGGGGAGGGGAGGGGAGGGGAGGGGAGGGGAGGGGAGGGGAGGGGAGGGGAGGGGAGGGGAGGGGAGGGGAGGGGAGGGGCGGTTGGACTGGAGGATCTCTAGAGGTCTCTTCCATCCCTTACTATTCTGCGACTCTGTGTAAAACCCTCAATGTTTTGGATTTTCTCTTTAGGTAGAGGCAGGTGCAGAAAGTGGATCACCTCAGGTGAAGCATTGAACCAAGTGAGCTTCTCAGCTCCCAAGTGCCAGGAAAAAAGTCCTTATTTTCATGGGCACTTACTGTCCTTCAGCTCCTATACTACACCTATTACCATGCTATCTGAGTACTTCCCAGGTGCATTTAAAAACAAAAACCACTGTCCCTCCTAACTGTACTGCTCTTGTGTAGGAGTAATATGCTTGTTTCCACTAGAGACTACCATCATTGCTGTCACTATCAAGAAATTAACAGAGGAAAGTAAGTTTTAAAATGGACTTTTCATTTAGTCCAGGCCCTAGCATGAACTAAGTATCATAATCATCTTTTGCAGAAGTGGTTGCTAAAATTTAGATCCATTTCCTAGGAATACTATATATTTCTTCTTCTAATGAGTCTTACATATTCCTTACCAAAACAATTATTCTTGTCAAGCAAAGTTGTTACAAGAGGTTGTGTTTCTAAAAGCTTCTTCTTGTTAGTTTGAGCCATTGTCATGAAAGATTTGGAACAGTCTAAGAAAGAACTTGAAGTGTTTAGTAGGAGTGAGAGGTAGAAAACCACAGAATTTTTGAATTGTTTGCAGCACAGTTGTCCCATTGAGAAGATGGGCTGTTCTCATTAAGTGAAAGTTTCCCAGGATTTTTGATATTAGCCTTTGCAATAGTTCACAGTGCTAAGGGTGCCTAGGAGTCTCCTCGGGGGTACTGCAGAGAGTTTGTCCAAGCAGGGGCAGATCATGTGCCTTATGTGCTTAACCATCTGTTCCCAGCATGGAACCTGCAAAGAGCTCAAAGCGTTGAACAAACATGTCTGAGGAGTAGACACGTGTCAGTAAAGGAGGGTGTGCTAGAAGGTTTAAAATGCCCATCCTCCCTGAGTTCAACTTCACTTGACTACTGGTCATCTATATAGTGAGATGGAGAGAATGCTGAGAATGTTGCTTTATTTTTTGCTAGGGGAGAAGTAAAATATCACTCAAATATTGGTGCAGAGTGATGAGGGGGTGATGAGGATTTTAGCAAATTCGAGGAGTGATGGACAGGAATTTACTAAAAATAAGTCCTGTAAGACTAGGGAGCTTTGCATGTATCTGAAGAAGATGATTTTACTCAGCATAATGTCCAGATCAGAGTGGGAGAAATAACCACTGAAGAACATTCCTCTGACAGGAATCAGGAGAGAGTATGAGGCTAAAGGGAGGAAGAAGTCCCTCCAGAAAAGTGCAGGGCACACAAGTGAAGAGAGACAGACACCCCAGCAAGAACAATGGTTACCCTACCTGACTTTTGGCCTGATGTTTGCCCATGAGGGAAGTGAGGTGATAGTTGAAAGATAAGGGCACCTTTGTGTTTTTTAGGTTCCCCAATAGCTTCTTTAACAGCAGGATTTAGGTAATACCCTGTGATATTGCTAATGCAGAGCAGTAGTTTCTATAGCTGGCATCTACTTCACAATGGGAGTAGATTTTTCTGAGTACACTTTATGCACATACCTCATTACTTGACAGAAACTCCAAGGAAAGCAGAAGGAAACAATGGGGGTTTTATATCAGCAGAGGCAGAAAAGGAAAAGCTCTATGAAATCTGTAGTTTTTTCATCTCTACTAAGCAGTCCTTCATTCAATAGAGACAGCAGGAAATAAAACAGTAGAGCAAAGATTTCCCTTTTAGAGGTTTTCTGGCAGGTACCTGACTTACCACTGCATGATCTGAGTGATCCATTAAAAAAGGAAGAGAGAGGGAGAGAAAATTAACACATTTGTGTTTAGGTAAAGACTAAAGAGGTTGAATAATATTGACCCAGTCTAAGAATTAAGTGCCTGAGGTGGTATGATCCAATGAAATTATGAGATGGCAAATTTAAAGTCAATCAGAGAAAATGTCTTTTCAATGGAGTTCATTGCCAAAATTTTCCAAGTGGAGTACTTTTCAAAAATGCAATGGATATATATATATGTATGTATTTATATGTATATATGCGTGAATTTCTACAACAGAAGTTGCATTAAATAATAAGACTAAATGAAACCTACATTGTTTAGACAGTCCTCCACATTTCAGCACAAAAATGGTAGAATCGAATGAAAGACTGTTCCTAAGACATAGATAAAATATCCCTTGATGAGCTCCTGAAAGCTCCATGTACTTTTCTGTGAGACACCTGTTAACCATCTTTGCCCAAGACAAGATGTAGGATTGGAGGAATCACTGACTTGATTTCTCCATTCCTGTTTTCCTAAATGTGAGATGTAAACAGACATCTTAGGATCTTTGTCTCTCTGCTTCATCCATCATTTATTCAGCTGTTCCTGTTCCGTATGTTCCCATACTGGAAAAGCAAGGTACATTAACTCTGACTTGTAACAGTTTCATTATTACCTGACTTTCATCCCAGCCAGTAAGAAATATATGATAGCTTAGAAAATCATTTTTCCATTTTTCACCCATTTTTGTTTCCAAATGGAACAGAAGATCAGCAAACCACTCAAATGCTGATGGGTCTCGACAAATCCAGTAAAAATAAACCTGTCAGATAAAATAAAGAGATTTAATAAGAAGCAAACTTTCCATAAAACTTTGTAATCACTGGCTCAACTCATTAACTATATAGTGTGTGATTCTTCTTCACATTAAATTTATAGTAAACATAATTGAACATCATTTTGACATTTTAAAATTTTGATTGTCATCTTAAACAATGAGTGAATATATTAATGTGCTAGTGAAAGTAGGCAGTGGACAAGCTTCCCATATATCCTTACCAGTGCATGTCTGCTTTGACTTGTAATACCTAGACCTTCATTTCTTGAAAATAATTTGATTATTATTTGAAATTTTGTATTTATTTAATTTCAGTTGTATTCAGCATCAAAGCAAGGAATTCCTTGTTTCTCTAGACCTTATGCTATAGGTTAACTCTTGATTTTGCCAAGAGGTACCTATGTTCTTCAAGTCATATGCCCTGTATAAAATAGGTGAGAAATAGTCCCTATTTCTTTTTTAAAAATGCATTTCATGTTTAATTTGGAGCACCTGGTTCCTAGAGAAACCTGAAACTAAATTTAAAATTGCCAAAGGGCTAAAATGATCAGTTTTCTATTGTTTGAAACCGTCCTCTCTATAAAAACTAACACAATTTCTCTCATCTTGATTTCTCTAGTTTCGCTTTTCATCTTTTTTGTTTGTTGTCTATTGGGTTGGAGAGCCTCTTATCAAAGTTTTGTTTTATGGGTAGAAATTAGAGAATGGGATCAAGTCATCCTATAATTGTGTCTATGCAAACCAAATGTTCCTGGGATCACTGCCACTGAGAGGCATCCTTTAATCATTCCTAAGGCTTATTTTTCCTACTCTATTGTAGTAAAACAAAAAAATAGCAGAGTTTAGTTTTTTGGGGTTTGTTTTTGTTTTTTTTAAAGAAAGAAGCTGATTTATTAATATCTCGGCATAAGATAGTACTTGCATAGGAAAAAAAATTTTTCAAACAACACTGTTAGTCATTGTCCATATGATGATGGGTCTCTATTGCAAGAGTCCTGCCTCTGGCATCTTCAGCTGGAACAGTGGGAGTCCACAAGAACCTTTTTCTGCCCAGTTTTCATAGCCAGCTGGTCCAGGGATCATTGTGACCACTCCTGGATGTGCATGATCTATTGTTTTAACTGCATATAAAGCATCTTCTGACTAATTAGCTGTTTCTAGAAGTCTGTCCTGTATTACCACTTCTGCAGGAATGGTTTCTGATGACCATTTGCAAATGTCTTGTCTGTGTACAAGTGAATAAATTTTGCAACAGGAATTGCCTCAGGATTGATGAAATTCCCTTGTCAAGATCTTACCAATGCACTGAAACTCAGTCACTCCTAGGCCCATCAGGAATTTCCTTAGGGAGTCTTCAGCACATCTTGATTTCCCAGTTGGAAATCTCCTCTAGCAACGCTGTGCGCTGTGTAGAGGACTGGGACCAGTCCATCCCCTGGACTGGTTTCAGCTCAGTGCCTGGTATGAAGCCAATACAGATGTGGAGACAACTCATCTGTGAGTTCCTGTACTACCCAGAGGACGAACGTCTGAAATTCCCAGGCTGTCTGCCCAGGCACTACCCTGAATCTGAAGCACAATTATAAGATAAATCTGATTGCAATTCCTATTACTTAAATTCTGTATCTCTTGCCTCACATTCTACCATTATTTTGACCAGATGGTGCCAAACCTCGAATGGGCCTCTGCAGGCTGTGTATTTTCATAATTTTTCCAAAGAAGAAATTAAAAATGTGGAGGAAGTCTAAAAATACACCATTTCAGATGAGAAAGGAACAGCAGGATGGACAATGTATAAGTTTATAAAAACTAAATGATTGATACTTATTTTATTACGACTGGGATTCTTATTTTGTTACAAAATCCTTTCACTTTCTCCAACTCATCTCCTTCTCTGCTCACCAGCCCCTCTGTTTTTTATTGTACTTCAATATCAAAGGTGATCTGGAAGGTACATTCCCAAGGCAATCATTAACCCTTTTGCACAGGATCAATGAGGTAAAAATGCGCATTGGACACTTCTGAAATGAAAAACCAGAGAAAGAAACCTGGAAGCTATAAAGAGATTTCCCAGATATATAATATATTAGGTTGTCAGACTTCTGGTAAGGTGGTGGGAGAAAAATGTGGTAATGCCATGCTTTAGTGGAGATTTGGTGAAAGACACTAACAGTAATTTGAGATGTTTCCTAGATCTGAGTGTACTGTAAGAGACCATCTGTGGTTTATGTAAGAAATATAAATGATGTATGATCCCAGAAAGAGAGATAAGGCATTCAGGGTTAAGTAGGGTATTTTTACAGCCCAGGAATAAAACTGTCTGAATAGAACTTCAGTACTAACCATCTTGTTTGCTTTTTCCCCTTCTGTTTCAATATTTTGCCTTAAATATGACCTCATTGCTTTATGAAGGGGGGTTGCTTCCGATTTACCCTGGCATAGATTATAAGGAAAAAGCAAGCCCACTGATGTTATAGAATTTCATATTTGTGGCCAACAACAGCATTATTTTAAATTACCAAAACTAAGTAAGGTTTATAGCCTTAACCTGTATGTAGCTTTTTTGTGCCCGAGTCCTAAAGTCCCCACTTGTTCTATATACTCAGCACCTCGAAAATCAGCCCACTGAGTGCTGTCAGTCTGTATCACACCATCGCTGTTGATTTGTAGTGAGAAATTTCTTCCCCCAGACTCTACTTGATCATCTTATTTCTCAAGTCTTTTCAGCAGTTCATTTAATGAAAAGTATATTTAGTACATGTTGTGGAGAGAAGATATGTATTTCTAAATGAGTAAAGAATTGTTCATTGGGTAGCAACTGGGAGCTTGTGGGCAGGACTGGGAGATAAGCACATTCAAGGAAGGAGGAAGAAAAGCTAGCCAATGACTTGAGACAATACAGTCTTCATACTGGGGAACTGATTTCCAGAACATATTAAAGGACTGCTTTTAGCTGTTTGCAGGCCTGGCTGTCACAGGAACAGCCAGTCCAACTGGTTGGAACAAGTCACCTCTGGCACACTCCTCTAAGGAAAGGATGCAGCTTTCTGAAGCTGCAAAAATTCCTTAAGCTCATCCCATGGCACCCATTGCACTGCCTCTGATTTTCATGTTAAGAGGTGGCAGGCATTTGGGGATGAAGAAAGACTGTCATTATTAGAAGTATTTTTGGCTGTGATTATAATCTTAGAAAGAAAAGAGATAGTGAAGAAGGATGGCCTATGGGTAAAAGGAATTAGTTTCCCTTAGATCAAAGAGGATTTCTCGTCTAATATGTTAAAATAAATGGTGTTTACAAAAAAGTCTTCCTTTCTTTACACTGGCTGCCCATAGCATAGCACAACATATTACATATATAATTAAAATACAATAAATGCACCAAAAAATTAATCCTTATTAAAACAGTAGAATAAAGTAGCTCCAGTGTATTTATATCATTCAAGATTATTCTGAATCCTGTTTTTTTCTTGTAAGCCTCATACTATTAACTGACTGCAATTATTTAGGACCCTTAAAAATCTGGTTTAGATTTATGTTTCATTAGTCTCCACCCACCCTACTGCCATCAATTGCATTTATCAGCTTGATGGCTTGCCCAAGTAAACTGTCTTAAATTTTCCAAGTGCTCTTTTTGCAAATTGAGTTAGATGCAGTATTGCTATTAATCAGATCAAAGCAGGGGTTTGAATAGCTGCTTATTTCTGTAATGCTCTGCTTCCTTGCAATTAATGGATATTTATCCTTCAGTTTCCCAGGTCCTGTATTTTTTACAATGGACAAGAGCAAGAGCTGTGTTACCTCTTTCCTGTAAGGTAAAAGAACATTCTTTGTAAATCAGTTTCCATCATGAGGAAAGTCATTAATAATTATCTGTTGATGAGCATCCGTTTCTCCTTGTTCCCTGAGGGCAGAGTTGGAGCTCTGGGAAAAGCCAGCTTTTCACTAAAAGGATGTCCAAGGAGGACTCCCATCATCCCTGACTCTTGCTGCTCTCTCCTCGGCATGAATACCCCTACAAAAGCCTCTTACACCAGCAGGTGGGCACCTCCCAGCAAGCATCCAGTCCTTTATGCTCTGTTGGCTGTAGCATACAAAAACAAACAAACAAACAAAAACCCAATAAAAAAAAAAATCAGAGGTCATGCAGGACGTGGGGGTTTGGCAGCCTACAGGAGACACTGACTTAGGGTGGCAGCAAGCAGCCTTTCCCATGAATGCATAACAAGGTTCAAAATTATATTCCTAAATCTGAAACAAAATATTTAAACTGTTATCAAAAATGTCAGAAAGATGGTTGCATTTGACAGAACAAAGAGCTTTTTAGGTCTTCAAGACAAGGTTTTTGTGCAGAAGGACTAGAGACTGGGGCAGATATTTACCTCAGGTGTGGAAGCTAGTCCCAAAGCAAATTGAAGAGGCTGATTGTGTTCTCTCAGTATGTAGCTGAACTTACTGCCACAACATGCTATGGTTGTCTAAGGTCTACATGGATTCAAAAAACAATTAGACTACTTAATGGAAGAAAAAACCACAAAGGGATATTAAAGACACAAGTAAAGCTCTTTTATCAAGGCGCTACTGAGCTATGAGTTGCTCAATGGTGAGGAAGTGTCCTATAAAAACCATCCACCATCTGATTTTTCTGGTCTGTATACTTTTCTCTAGTTGTTCATGAAGAGTCACCATTGGAGACAGGATATGGGGCTAGATGGATATTTGGCATTACTCAGTAGGACCTTTCTTATGTCTTTTGTAGGGAAGAGAAAGTGGATGTTTGCTAACACTAGGATCTGATGGATCAGTACAATTTTATCAATTTCAGTAGCAATTGATCTGAAAAAATGAGAGCACTAATGTGAAAAAAAAAAATCATATTATGCATAACTAAAGCCAGTAGAAACTTTCCAGCCATGACTGGTAGTACATGCAAAAAATGATGGGGAAATGAGGGCTCTAAGGCTATTTAATTGTGAAGAGTCAATTAGATAAATGTGTACTCCTTTTGATTTGTTGGGTTTTTTAAAATTATACAGCTGCAGAAATTTGGAAACGATGAGTATTTATATCTCAACCATATGTGGGCAACACTAAGAAATATTAGTTCAATAACCATAATGATAGCTGTACTCAAATCAAAATGAAGTTGTTAAAAAAAAAGAAAAACCTCTTATTTATTTCCTTAATAGACATTTCTATGGTACTCATCATGGCAAAAAGAGAGTGCTGAATACTTTGAGGAAGATTAAATTATTTGTAATTATACCACAAGTGGAAGCTTTTAACCAATGGAAAAAAAAAAAATTTGAGCTACCCTGAGATTAATCTCTCTCACTGAGATGACTGCTAAATTTTTTTAAGTAATGCTGTGAACTTCCCCATGACCTTTCATCCACGCTTTCAAAATATTTTACAAGCACTGATGAAATTTAACCTCATAACACCTGTGAAAAATAAACATCACTATTCCCACTGCACCAATAAGGAAGCCAAGATATAAAGAAAAAACAAGGAGAAATCTTGATAATTTTGTATGTCACAGGAACTCAATAAAACTGAACTCTATAGCAGAAAACCCATATCAGATTGCATGATGCATTTATCTTTGCAGGCACACTTAGCTGAAATTCTCCCTAATTCTCCCTATGAATGAACACCCTCAAGTATTCCATTGATGCACAGTTAAATCCTGTTCTTTTTTCCTTAAGATAGCAGCAATGACAATAATAACAACTTTTACTAATACATGTAGAATATACATAATCTACATATATAAAGTTTGTATGCATATGCGTAGCTCTCCTTCCAGTGAAAAAGATCATCCTGGTACAATCATAGTGTTTGCAAATGCACTTCTTTTTTCGCATAGCATCTATTTCCATTTTTATTTCCCTCCCTTCTCAGTGCTTTTTCTGCCTCAAAGATCCCCCCTGGCAATTTGAACCTGTCCTCAACTCCTCAGTTACTAAAATCCCAGATGCTTTTTCAGTGGCAGCTCGTCATTAAGATGCCAGTTTTAACACTCTTTCATTTAAAAAGATCAGCCCCTTGGTCCTGCAATCAGCTCCATATGTATTGACCCTTTCAGAGGTCTGTCCCTTCCAATACAATTTCCATGTTTGTCCTTAAATATGAAATGTTGAACAGTTCCTGATTCAGCTTTTACACTGGAAAATGGCCTAAAAGCTGTAGGGTCCACAAACTACCACTTGCCATGATGGATATGGAAGAGGATGTTTAATGCTGATTTTTTTCTATGCTACCTTCTTGCCCTCACCCCACTTCACCTATTATCTCTTTGTCACCTATACTCCCCAGTGCTGCCTCACATGCTATTAGCAGAAGGTCTATAACAGGTTAGAAAATTATGGGTATGTTAATTAATTTTGTGCCATCTTTACCTTATAGATCTGAACATATTTTTTCAGCAAAATAATTAAAGTAGTTTGAGGGAGTAATATGCATCTTGATATATGCATCTCATCCGGAGCTTAAATGCCTTTTATGTTCCCTCTGTGCTGGTTAATATCCCAACTTTGCAATGTGAGAAAAGCAGCAAATGGTTACTGAATGCAGCCTTCTGGACGAGGACATGAAGGACCCTTGTGAAATTTGCACCTGGACAGTGAGAAAGTGCTGCCCTTCACTTCTGATTGAGATGACACTGCAGGATTTATTTTTGATAAGAAAGAGGATAAGTTTCTCTTGTAGCTCCCTAATTATCTATCTAGCTGTGAAAGGCATTCCACTATTATCTCCAGTTACTATTGAAAATCTAATCCTTCAACTTTTACTAAAAAACATTGCAGCTTGCGCTACCTTCTTCTTTGGGGAATGAAAGTGAGTTCAGGAGACTTTACCCCACAACAGTTCCTAAGGCAACTAGAAAGGGAGAGTCTGCTTCTCAGAGCAAATTAAAGCACTCAAGTGAGCCCCTAACTTTGAATTTCTTCTCTCCCCTGAATAAGTAGGCTCACTTGTGGAACTTTTTAATTAGCAATAAACTTTTCCACCTACCTTCTGCAGTGCCAGTACTGTGTTAGGGTTGCAGCATTTGTACCAAATGGATTTTAAAATAGAGGCAAATGGTGTGACTCCAATTCCTGCTGCAATGCACACACTGACTTGGTAGTGGAAGATGTCTGTGGTTGCAGATCCATATGGTCCATCCACAGCCAGTCTACAGCAAAAAAACTTTTAGTCGGGAGTCAACAAAACATAAAGTGACAGAAAGGTTAACATTTGTTGGGCTACACATTGTCAAAACTGAATTTCTGTTAAAATAAAAGAGAAAATACATGTCTAAGATGGCACATAAATTGCCTGTACAAATACATTTAGTTTTCAGTGAGTGCCATTTAATAGCAAAGCAACTGTCTTTTCTGAAATGAGAGAACAAGAGCACCCATGTGGATTTGGGGCCTGGCCATCTATTTAAGCATGCAATTGCAATTTTCTGGCTTTCTGAAATGTGATTAGTCATATAATTGCATGTCCAAATTTAGCTGTGGAATTTGCATATTTAATTATGAATTACTGAAAAGCATCCTGTTTTAGAGCTTTATTCGCTGTATTGTACATATCAAAGTAAAGAAGAACAGATTATATTAATCATTTTTAGAAGTTCTGTATTTGAGTTAAAGTAATAAAAGAGAAGGCAAGAAAAAGGTCATAGTATGCAAGAGAACTACTATTTTCTCAGCTCTTTCTGAAAAAGCAGTATTTCAGGAATACATTTCTGGCATAATACTGTACTCAGTATCTGATGTAAAGGCAAAAATGCGTAAGCAGACATGCTTGTTGATATTACTGCCTCCTGTAATCAATGTTGCTGATGCCAAGAAATTAATTTTGGTCAAAATTAGAGATGAAAAATATTATTGAATAATAAGATTCATTTCTTTAGCAACATGAAATGTAAATACACAGAGTACTTTGGAGTGCTCTTCCAGCCCTGTCTTTAAACAACATACAGGCTTGGAAGATGGTTTCACCAACACCAAGTGCTTCAGGAAAAAAAAAAAGTTTTCTTTTCTTGCCTTTAGATTTTCTATTACTTTATACTCTTTACAGCATGAATCATCCTTAAAATTTATCCTTAAACAGTACAAACAAATAGGCACACGTAATTAAAATGAAGTGTTTTAACAGGATAAGAAAGGGGGATGCCCAACCAATGCTACACACAAATATAGGGATACAATGTATCTCAAATTTTATTGTTACTTTTTAAAAAGCCCTAAAAAGTATTTGCCATTTTATTTCAATATTCAAAATGCCCTGCAAGTGCAGTAGCAAACAAAACAGCTACTCTGGCATAATTGCTGGAAATCTGACCCTAAACATCAAGAATTTTTTTTTAATATGTACAATTATTTAGATTATTGCCCAGCCCAGTATGTTTTGGGCATTCAAAAATTCCTGTAAAATAAGGTTAATTTATGGTATATACCTGTAGTGCCCAAGAACAGCTTTTAGATAAGCCTTCTATGTAGTTCAGTGTGAGCCTGGAAGCAATTCTCATTGTTGTCAGAAGATTGAGAAAAAATTGATCTGGAAGAAATTTCAAGGATTCTCTAGTCTGTTGCTGTGCTATAAGACAGGTTCAATTATTTCTGAATCATCCCTTGAAGAGATTTGTCTTGTCAGTCTGCTCCTAAATCTTCAGATGACAGAGATCCCATCATTGGTTTGAATGCTTTACTCAGCCATAGCTATGCAGCTTAGCCAAATACAAACCCTCAGAGAAGCAGGGAGGAGAAAGAGGAGAAAGAGAAACTGAGCTATGAAACTCATTCATTCGATCTAGATAGTACTGATGAAGATAGGAAGATAGTAAACAAAGTGACAAAAAATTGCTGCATTTACATTTGCCAAAGACATGTAGAAAATAGAGCTATGGACTTTTTCACTGTGGACTGTCCATATTCTTCCTATCCATTTCATTAGAAAAAAAGTTAGATTTATGGGGAAGGCAGGAGAAATATTTAGTTTTGAAAAAGTATCATTAACAGATAATCTGTGATCATTTTTAGAATTTAAACATTTGCTGATCACCATGATGATTGTGTAGTACCTCCTGTCTGTAAAAACAGTCAGATTTTGGAGCAATGTATTAAACCAGCAATTAAGTCAGCCAAAATCCTGAAGAGATATAACATGGAATTTAATTATTTTCACATTAATAGTCTATTCTATGGTTTTAGTTCCCAAATTTGTCAGAAATCACAACTATCTTTGCTACTTATATATATGTATGAACATTTCATTTTAATCCTCTTTAAATAATTAAAAACACACACTTTATTCTTAACCCTACCTTATTATTCAGCTGCTATGTCTTCTGCACAGTGTCTGCTATATGTTATTTTTTAATACAGTCACCAATTTGGTGTATAACTTTAGATAGTGAAACTGTGAAAAAGACCAGTCTTTTGCTTTATGGCTATTAACTGTGGAAATAGTCTTTTAGTATATTGCAAGAAAGAAACTGAAGGATGAAATTAGGCACCCTAATGAGATTAAAAAGAGGAGTGTTTATATATGACAGTATTGTTAATTTCAACCCTGTATTGTGGCAAGAAACATTTGATAACTTTTTTTCTCTTCCTCATATTTTACACTTGCTGTCAATCACTTTGAACAATTTTTTTCTCCAGTTCTGCTGAAATGGCAGACTTCTCATTCCATTTGACTTTTAACAAAGGCATTGATTTCATTTTTAATTCTTATTAACTGATACAATGCAAGGACTGGACCAGATTTTCCTGTCTGCGCTGAATCTGCAATAAACCTCTGCAGCTCAGTGGTGTCTATGAGTTTTCCAGGGGGAAATCAGTCCCTGCAGTCCCAGGTCCTACATACTCCGCTAGAATTTAAATGATCCTGTGCTGGGCTCTTGTTTGCTGAAAATCTCCCCTATTCCTGCAAGCAGTGCAGAAGTAGATCTACATGGTTTGAATCCATTCTGTATAGAGCCAGGTCATTGGCTGGAGTAAGTCAGGATGGCTCCTTTGACTTCAGATGATCCCCACTAACTTGGAACAACAGAGAATCAACTTTTTGCTTGTATTAAGATGTCAAAAATACAGAATTTGAACACAAATAACCTTTATAAAGTGAGGCAGGGTTTGGGAAATAGAGACGAGGTCAAAGGAGACTGTCAGAAAGAAGTAAGGTTTGGGCAGATGTTTCACAAACCGCAAAATATCTAAGTAATTGAAAGGGAAAACCTGGAATTTTAGATATTAAGTGATGGATACCATAAGCATAGAGGCAAAAATCTAGCAGATATCTTCCAGTGTCATTTATTAAACAACCATCTTCCAAAATAGATATCTTTAGGTGTAGATATAGGTGTTAGACATCCAGATGGTAGCAACTGAGATAAGGATATTGATATGGACTTTAAATCTTGGATTAGTCATCACATCCTCTTGGTAGCTTCTGGCACCAGTTCATGGTTATTTGTTTGTGATGTTTTTAGCATAATGTTGTATTTATGAATCCAGAACTACAATCGAATATATCAGAAAAAACGCATGCAAAATTAATTAAAGTTAAAATGTTAACATTTATTTTTAAATGTAGAAATAACATTTAAAAATATATAGTCTCTTATTCAAACCTTGGTAACATCCACAATTCCTTCAAAGATTTTTCCTCTGCTCCAAAGGCCTTGAAAAGGGCTGCAGTCCAATCCCCAACGAGCCGTATGTGGACGCTGAAGTAGTCCTCCTCAGGAGCTGAGGTGAGGGTGAAAGGGTGCCACTCCAGCTGTGAGACAGATGGGCACTGTAGAAATATATATTGGCCAGCTCCCATTTTAAAGCCATGTTTCTTCATGTGGAGCTCAAGGACTCCAGAGGAATGTGTCACCACCTAAAGGATGATAAAGGGACAAATTTTATTTCCATTCAGAAGGGTAAATGTTTGTTTTCATTAGGTCACAGATATCCTAACCTGCATGTTGCAGTGTTGCGGCCCTATGGCTTGAGAGCATGTACTGTATGTATTGTGGGACAGCCTGACTTCTGAGTGCAAGATGTAGAGGAAAGGCTGTAACAATTCAACAGTTTGTCAATTTTCTTGGAATAACCTGTGCAAAAGTATTTCTTAATTGATTAGAATAATTCCTTAATTCCTAGTTTTACTCTCATGTAACACTGCTAACTCTGTGGGATTACAAAGAAAAAAGCACAGTGAGCTCAATTCTAATACACTTTTTTTAGAGAGGTAATCTTAGTTAAGCAGCAGTTTTGTATGTCACACATAATATACTGAGATTCTCAGATCACAGCCACTCTGTGAAATCAGCAACAAGACTTACCCGACATCCTGTTCCACTCACACAAGATACACCTGATCCTGATCTCTGGCTTGACACACGTGGACTCTGCTGCTTCAGTAGCAACATCCTCAGTCTAGTCTGATGTGATTTAAATAGTCCCTTGGCACACAGGTGGGGGAAATTGTTACAGTGGTATTAGTGGAGCTTTAAGCTATATATGCTAACTGATCATATAACCCTTCATCTCCTTGAAAGCCTCCAGATTTTAAAGTAAAAACTGTATGCTGCTACTGAAGTCACGGCAGTCTCTGGCATTAACTGCAGTGGAACACAGTTTTAGTTCATTAAAAGGGGAGACCACAAACAGATTTTTGTGTTATGGTGGTGTGAAATCTGGTACTTCATTAATCAAGTTTGGTCCCATATGAAATATTGTTATGGATTTGCTATTGGAATAAATGCAAAATGTACAATCAATACTTGGCTGAAAACATTGAAAAGTTGCTGAAGCTAGGAGTGAAAAATGAGGTTCCTGATATAGAGAAGTTACCTAAAAACAATAAAAAAGTCATTGACATAATGGGGGTTTTTTTGCAGATATGCGAGCCTTGTTACCTACCTTAGTAATGACAACTTCCTGTCGAAATCTCCAAAACCTAACAATTCTTTCACAGATGTACAACAGCACAGGACTTAAAAGCCACTTCCAAGCCTGTAGAAAATTCCATATTAAAAAGCAATGTTTATTTGAATGTCTACAAAAATGTTTTGCTTTTCTGGTTTAAATCAGCAGGTAGCCTAAAATTAAATCACTTGATTTCCTGTAATTTTTGGTTTGTCTTTCTCAAGAGAGTATTTGTGTTGCTGCTGTAGCTGTTCTGGCTTTCTTGTGGAATAGACATATGGGACTCCTTCACAAACACAGTCCAAAAAAAGCGCTAATATCTATCTGTACTCTGGCCAAAAAGAATCCTTTAAAATATTTTCCTATTAAAAGGCAAAGGATTAATCTATTTAGGTGTTGTTACATATAGTTGTCATTGGACTTGAAGCTCTATAGATACATACAGTTATACAATATTACCCATAGAATTACCTTTTTTTTTTTTTTCCCCTAAAGTCTGAAGTATTTCAAAGCAGGCAGCTAGGGGTAGGTATTATTGTCAGCTACGAGTTTTCTGATGGTGTATGAGAAAACATTAAGTCCCAAATTTTCAATTAGAGAAACGGGATATATTTCCATTTAATCCATTAGTCAACTCTTTATCAATAAAAGAGTTTTTTTGATCTGCGATACTGAGTTGGTAATACTTTTAAGTATAGCAGATGATTGCTGTGCTTGTACTTGCTAATCCTATGTAGTGATCATGGTAACAATCAGAGGTACTTGGCTATTCAAATATTTGACCTGATCATTTCACTAATTTGCACTGGTAGCTGAGATAATTAAGTATTATTGGATCTTCATGATTTAAAAAGAATGTTTCCCCCCCCCCCTCCCCCCCCCCCGGGAAGAGATACTGTTTTGTTTCAACTTCCCTTAATTACACCTCTCATTCTAGCAAACTGGATGCTCCACAATCATGTGGCTTTTAAAATTGCCAAAGAGTAACTTTACTTGCTGAAATGTTGACTTTGCTCCACAAGCTGGGTAGTGAGGGTTATAAAGTATCTTTATGAGAAGCAAGCCATAAAATGATGAGTCTTCCCTGGAAAGTGCTAAGAGGATGGAGTGGCAATTTCCCAAGGTTAATTCTTGAAAATTAAATTTAAAAAAAAAAAAAAAAAAGCACAATTTAATAATGAGAAGAAACCAGCATAAGCCACCAGACTCTCAGCTAAAGCAGAAACTCAACACATCCATTGTCCCTAAATACTACAAGTGTCTCTGCACAGTGGGTAGTCTCATGTCTTGAATACACTTGCATATATCAAGGCACAATAATTATGAGATCTGTTTTTCCTCCTTTCCATTTGTGCTACCTGTAAATAAAAGCATGTGACAGGAATGCTAAGGTTGCTGGCTACCCTGTGCGAGAGCTCAGCTGGGATTTTAAATGTGCCATCACTCCAGTGCAATGGAGCATTCAATCCAAAATGTCTCTTGGCTGGGTTGGGACAATGGGGCATCCACCATGGGCTTCTAAGCTACACAGCTCCTGGCTGGCTAATCAGAGCATCAGTATTCTTGCCCAAGCAGTGTTTCCTCCTGTAATGAGAATGAACTGAGACAGGGCCGTGATGGCTCAGGCAAGGCTGTGAGGACAAAAGTCCAGACACCGTGGGTGCAAGAGAAGTGCTCCATCGTCCCCAGTAGGAGCCAGACTGGGCTGCTTCCTACCTGCTGGAATATGGAGCTGGGGAGCAGGTGTGGCATGTGTGAGAGAAGGCCTCTGTTGTGGTAGCCCTCCCCCAGGAGTCCTAAGCAGTGTGTTTTGCCCTCTGGTCACTCCACAGTGTCTCAACCATGCACAAAAATCCCAACATGCTGTCCCCTCCCTGCTCCAAGGCTGCCCCACCTGCACCAGCCCCTGCCAGTGCTGCACAAACCTCGCCATGGCTTTTTAGCTTCTGAGTGAACCTGTGCTATTTGTCTGTGATGTCTATCAGGTATCACACCATAGCACATTGCACATCCAGCAAGGCACCATTCATATAGATGATCTATATGCCGTATGGTATTATCACAATTCATTTAAAGTAATGTGACTTTGCAAGTATGGCCCTGGGTAGGCACAAAAGTGTGACAAAATAGGTTTAACACAGAGAAGTGGAAGTTCTTTCCAGTTAGTTTTATGATAATAAATGTCAAGACATGCTGTTGGAAGCAAGCTTGCGTCTGTATTCATGGTGCGTAGCCATGTATTGATTTTTATGGTGACATTGTAGCTGAAATTTTTAGAGAGGCATTCATTTTCTCATTAATATGCAGGTTGGATAGTGGCTAACAATAGTTTAGTTTAAGAAAAATCTATGTCAGCCATTAAAAGAGCTACCAGACACTGAATGCTAATTTTTCTCCTTTAGGATTTCCTTTGGTATGTTTTTTCTTTTTGGAAGAAACAACAGAAACTTGCATATGAGCAACCTAAATCTTGAGCTGAAAATGTTAAATGATTTTGTTTGTATGCAAGACATCTGACATACTCTACAAGTCTGCTACTTAATTACCCCCTGTGGATTTGCAATCTTGTTCTAGCAAAATCACCCTTCCGTGGGACATTTTTCTTGCCTTTTGCCTTTCCCTTTCATAATTCATTGTTTCAAATTCTCTCCTTTTTTTACCTAACTTAAGACATCAAGACTGGACAGTATGAAGCATGTGCCCCCAAGCAAGGACATGATTTTCTCTGCACCTTATTCTCCCTTGGTATCTAAAGTACTCTTAGTTAAAATAATAATATTAATTTGCATCCCTAGCTTTACAACTCAGGATTTTCTGTATCTCTACCCTCATAATGTTTTCACTTAGAGGCTATCTTTTTGCAATGAGCACATGAAGGATATTGGTGATATTGAATTATAAAAAAAAAATGCATACAACAGATCAGAGACAGTACAATTTTGACATTCAAACCCTTCAAAAAGAGTGTTAGTTAGTGTTTTCTAACTAAAGGATCCTCCAGAAGTAAAAATTGCTGTTAATGACACCAAAATTATATACAAAACTCTTCACCTGCGTGTGTCAGTACTGATTACAGAGAAGCTTGGGAGCACTATCATAATACACAGGGAGAGATCCTGGAGCAGGAATGTGAAATTACTCTCCAAACATGACAGTAAGTGCCAGTTACTGGCACATGCTCCAGCCCCCTGCTCCCTAAGACATTTGGCTTCCCAAGAAAGGACAGTAAGTTAAAAGCAGAAGACAAACATCACTCTTACCACAGGTTTGTTGCCAGAAAACTCTGGCAAAGGGCACTGAGTGGCGTTCTCCCATTCCCAGTAGTGATCTTTGCAGTAGGTGACATTGTGAAGCAGCAGACTCTGGGGTGTCTGACCTCGGACAAGCTGACTTAAAGCAAAAATGTTCATCAATGATATGCTTCTTTCCAAGCTTTCTGTGTTTCTCTAGGTTTTGCAGTAGTAATCAAATGCCAGTTCTGAGATAAATGAAAGTTTGAGAACTGGCCATTTCATTTCAAACCTGTTCTGCTCTCCTGTTCAAATTATCTTTCCTTTAGTTTTGCAGTGAATTTTTGACCAAAGACAAGAAGTGTGCTGTAGTATTGATGTCCATCAGCACAGTGGAAATGGAGAGAGCCCTTGCATAGAAAATGTAAATTTTATTGTATGTGGCAAAATTTGATTTCGAAATTCTTTGGAGTAGGATCTTTGACCTCCTCTGTATTTGCGCATCTGGTAGTGTTAAGGAAAGTGATAAAATTTAATAGTGACAGACCTTCTCTTTCTTTTATTGCTTTCTAAATGTATTTTTAAAAGCTCTGAATAAAGTTGGAGGAGTGTAATTAGATGTATACTGTCTAAATATTCTAAATAGTAGCTTCCTTACTTCTGAGAATGTTAATAATGGGAATTTTAAAAATATATCAATCCTGACTGTTCAGTTTAAATGTGTTTCTCCTAGTGTTGACTATGGGCAGAGAAGGAAGATTTTTATGGGGAAACGCTGTTTGTTTCATATTTTTTCTCTGAATTTTCCCTCCCAAACTTAGGTTGCCTCTGCTGCCTATTCAGACAGAACGAAAATAAGTTAGTTTTGAGTGAGGTTTGTTCAGCCATCTGGGAAGGAGGAAGAAGTGGAAGAGGGATGAAACCTTGGGGTTTGACTCTTTTTCATTAGCAGGGGATGTTTTGGGGCAGGAGGAAGCTCTGTTGCAGCGCACTCCCAGCCTGCAGTGAGCAGAATGCTCATTCAGTGGTATTGATGGGGCTCTTCAGCCATTGCCCCAGATCTAGGGCAGTCTCTGGCTGAGTAGTGCTGGTCAGCTGGCTAGACAGAGATGGTTTAGAAAGATGAATGTTTTAAAGGGGTCATTATAGTTGTTTGAAGTTAGATTCTAAAAGTTTTGCCAGAGAGAGAGTGGGGGCATTTTAATCAGGCCAGGATAAAGTCTGTAGCATTTGCTTGCAGCTCTGCCTTTGTAAAATGGGACTAATTAATTGGGCCAACTTCAGGAACACTCAAAGCCAAACTGGATGTGGCAACTCTCAAACCACAAGGAAAGAGGTAGGGAAAGTAACATACCAGAAACCATTGTGCTGGCCTGTTCCCTGCCTCATGATGAAGCATCCATGTACCTCCAGAGAGCAGGCACATGGCTGTGTGAGCTAGGAAGTTCCACTGTCAAAGAATCAGTGCATACTTTAGTGGTGGGCAATGACATCTCAATATTTTATGAAATAGACATAAAAAGTGTATTATGATCACAAGGACAGGTTGATAGGGATTTTAGCAACCTGGTCTAGTGGGAAGTATCCCTTCCCATGGCAGGGGGGCTGGAACTAGATGGTCATTAATGTTCTTTACAACACAAACTATTCTGTGATTCTGTGAACACCAAATGACTGCTCTTGTACAGCTTGCAGCCATATGCACACAAGCTAGCCAGCAGGAAAAGATCTATGGAGCAAAGCAGTCTTTGTTGAGGGCCCCTCACAGGACATGACTGAAGGCTACCTATGGCTTAGAACTAGGTCTGGCTTGGTCCTGTGAATGGATTACTTGTTAGCTCTTGGAACGCAGCAATGTGTTCCTGTCAGCGTAGTTCCACCCCAAACACTGGGTTATGCAGCTCAGGGACTGTACCATGGTATGAGCCAAGTCCAGGGGGTGAGGAAGACCATGGGATTTACCTCAAAACTGCACTCCCTGAATTAAAATGTGAATGTTGATTAATATGAATGCTATCACACAGAAATGAGAAAAGGAAGTGGAGGATAGCACAGAAGAGAGAAGCAGATGGTGCCAGTGGACCTAGAAACAGAAGCACCTTGCTCCTCTCACTCTGCATTGACAGAGGACTTATCAGTCCCTGGGCTTCTCAGGGAAGGTTCCATGCATCTGCTGTCCCTCACTGTAAGAACCAGAGTCCTCTACTAAGAGGACAGACCTTTCTTTTGTGCTGAGAAACAGGGAGACAAACAGCAACCAGGTAGTCATCTCTGTCCATAAAAGTCATCTGGCTGGGCTAGTCATAAGCCTGACTTGTTTGTTACTGTAGTCATTTAAACCTGGTTTGTAGTACAGTACCTAGCACTGCTACAAAATATGTTTGTATGGTGAGGAAATTTGGGGTTCTGGTCCTTCCAGTGAAATGTCAAAATCACTTTACATTTATGGAGGCAGAGGAGAATGGCCACAGAAACACCTACTGTAGGGTAGATGACATGCTGAAAGCTTCTCAAGCTTCTACAAGGTCTCTTGCAAAATGCATTACAAGAGCTATGAGTGAAAGGTCTATCCCTTACTAATTTGAACGTACAAAGTTTTGATTCCTGATCTGCAATGTCCCCAGTTCCCAAGCATGAAAGTTCATTCATTGATAAAGTACAGCTTGTAAGATGGCAGAAAAGTCGGTGAATAAACTGAAGAATGCTTTCATTCCTCAGAAAAGTGATGTATTTTAATTTCAGAAAGGTTTTATTTTGTAATCTCACAAAAGATCCCAGCAGTTTGTTAGTAGAATAGCATGGGATTGTATATTTAGATGGTGTTTCATCTTGAACTGTGTACATACACGCCATGTAGTTTACACAAATACTTACCCCATACCATGGATTATTAAACCAGTGAAGAAAACCACAAAGAGGTGGTGGGTGTACCAGAAAACCTCATAGCATGACCTTCTGATGAGCTCAGTGGACGAAGTCATGATCAGAATTAAAGCCACCGTTATCACAACTCCAGTTATTCCAGCTATTGTGGTTAGTAATTGTCCTGTTGTGCTCTAGAATAAGAATACATTATTAGTATTGGTAGTAGTAGTCATTGGTGTTATAACTGTTATTTATATTACTATTTCTGTTACTTTTATTATTGTTACTGTTGCTGCTATTACACATGAAGCCAAAATCTTCAGCATATGAAAAAAAACAGAACAAGACACGGAGGCAAGGCAATCCTTCATTTTACCAAAGAACCACATTGAAAGACATCCCTCTGCTTCATTTCTTCTCGGGTTTATTCCAAACAGATATTTAAATATTTGCTGCCACTTACTTGTTTCAGGAATTGAAAGGAAGAAATTAGACAGTCTCATTTGTACTTTGATTAATTTTACTTACTTGCACACTTAATGAAAGTGTGTCACAAATAAACAAAAATTATTAGAGAAATTAGCAGATTAAAGCTAGAAGTCTAATAAAGAAAACAGGACTAGAAAACAACTTAATTTTGTGAAGTGATAATGTGAGGTGCTAAGACACCTGCAACTGTAGAGGTGTGGAACTCTTTTGTGCTTACTTTACTTCAAAGTTTGTGGGGCTGTAGCAGCCCAGAACTGGTACACAAATATGGCATACTCTCATTTACCTAAAAAATACCTCTTGTTTAGCTGTTCCTTACATTTATTTGTGGATACGCTGCATAATACTTAAGTTTATTTTTAAAAATACATATTTATATTAACATTTTTATACTTGTGAATGAAGAAACAATAATATGCTGGGCTGGAACATGTTCCTTCTTGTTCATTACTCACAGATGTCAGCACAGGTCTGGTATATCTGTCTAAACCCACCAAAATAAACTGAAGTGAGAGTGAAGATGTATTTTGAACACAACTGTCAGATGTTGATTGCAGTTATAAAGTGTAAATCATGAAGAACAGCAGTAAAAATCTCATACACAAGATGAGAATCAAGCTAAGTATGCCATCAGAGTGTAAATGAAGTCCCTATTTGGCCTACAAAGCATGTATATCTGTTTTCCCAGTGCTGATACACAGGAATTAAGAACTCAGCACATCTTCTGGATCCTCATTTGGTTCTGCAGCTTAATACACTAGGAGAAAAAAAACAACTCTCTATTGTATTTGTAAAGTGCACTCATTTGATATGGAAATCCTGGAGGTGATAAAATTCCACAATGCCATTTTTACAGTCACTTTTTACAGTAAAATCATTATTTCAAATGCTCACACTTGACAGCACACAGTACATTTTCAAATGGGCACCTGTGAAGAGCGTGTTCAGATCCTATTACATATTAACAGGATTGATCTAGGTGATATTTTGAACATTTCCACTACAATGGCTAGTTTGGATATTGAGATGAAAAAAGGCAAAATGTCAAAGACAGTACATTGCTTCAATGGCAGTTGGATGAAACTGAAAAGAAAGCCTGAATTGTTATCTCAGAACTTTCTTCTCTGAAGTTAGAAACAATCTTTTGTTTGCTTCCCTTCATAATTTATTAATTCTGAGTTTAGCTATTGAGACACAAGTGAGCAATAAAAGAAATATAAATATTAGAGGTTAGAGTAAAATCTAGGCTGCAAATTGAAAGGTAATTGTGGAGTGTATTTCTGTGAGAAATCTGAGAAAGAATCTCAAAATATCCTAACCTTCTTCCTCAAGGGTATGTAGGATCTTAATGCTAATTAGAGGCTTTCCTTACAATTATATCACTATGGCAATGCTTAGTGGAAAAAAAAGAAGCTTACTGAATGATGGTAAGTTCCTGTTCAGAGATGGGAGCTTTGTTTTGCTCCTGGGGAGTACCTCATGGCCATGCAATTGAAGTGGTCACTGGGTGTTCTGAAAGACTGGAAAGCTGAGACCTTGGCTTGCTGTCCTGTTCTGATGAACCTGACTCCTTGTCAATGCTAACATGAAGACTTTCGCATTCATAACACTGCACAAATTTGCTTGATTGTCTTTAAATTTGAAGTTGTTTTCAAATGCTATCCAAACTGGAAAGGGCGTAAGAAAAAGCGGGACAAGCTTTGCAGCTTAAAAGCACTGTTGAATCCTATCAATGGTTGTCTAGCCATCTTCTCACTTGGTTTTTTGTTTCAGTGGAGCACATCACTGTTCAAAAGGGCACCAATCCATGGTGCTCAGGCAGTCCTTATTTCATGCTGACTGTGTGGCAAGCAGAACAATATGTGTGGGAGTCTCACTGGGGCCATTTCAGCCCTGTACTATGTAACTGTGAAACAGGATACACAAGGAAACATCTAACATAAATGTGCTGTGTGTTATAATGGAATACAGGAAAAAAAGCTGATTCACCTTTGCATGGTTTACATGCATTCTCTGCATTCTCAGCTTTTTTTTATGTTGTGAATATTATAAGGGAGAACTTATAATGCTGTTGTAGGTTATCCAAGAATATGGACAGGGGGCACAGTCACTCTTTTCCCCAAAACAAGAAGAACCATTTATGGGTTGAGGATCCTGTAGCTCTTCTAGGCTCTGAAGAGCACAAAGCACCTCTAGATTCCCCCTGCACTGCTTCCTGTGTGCAGCAACCCCCTGGATGGTTTTGAAGGTGCTCTTCCCTGAGCAGCCACACTCAACACCTGACGAGGCAGTGTCAGCCCCCAGACCGGGAAGGTGCTGCACCACCATGGGGAGAGACAAATCGCAAATGCAAAAGAAATATTGTGAAGTGCTATCGCTGTTTGGTTATTTTTCTTTCTGAAAAGAAGTTGTGCTTGTTCCATGTATTGATAGTTTAGTTTTGGGGTTTTTTTAAATTCTTTGCAGGTTTATTTAATTGCCTACGCTTCACAACACTCTTTATCCTCCCCCCACCAGCTGTCTCCTGACAAACTAATTAAAATACTATAGATATTTCTTTGAGCTTAGTAACCTGAAAATTGCAGCTCTGAGTAAGTGATTTCAGCTGAAATTGAGGTTAACCTTTGGCAGCACCTTCTCGCTCTGGTTAAAAGGCTTTGAAATACAGTTTTACTGACAATAGAATCCACAGAGGAAAACTTTTTAGATGAGGAAACCTAAAAAGTGACATCTTACTGTTTCATAGGTCCTGATTGGGTTCAAGTAGCTTTCATTTGGGCTCTTGCCAAGACCAGAAAGTTTATTCCGTAACTCGCCAGCTTCTTTTGACTGGCTGGAATGATACCGCTCGATGTTGATGGAGTGGGCAACAATATGGATGGCTGCAGGAGAGAAAGAGTGGTGCAAAATTACAGGCACGCTTGTATGTGCCCACAGTGCCAGAAGGAACTTCATTATGCACACTGTGAACTATTTGAAAAGCTCAGGCATAAATTGAGAGTTTTGCATGAATTAAGCTGACAATAAAAAGAGAATTTTATCAACTGCATGTCTAATATGAAGCGACTGCTTCACAGTGGAGAGGATAGGAACAGCACCAGCCTCACCTCCCAGCTTTACAGTCAAGTGCCCTGCAGTCTCCAGTGTCATCAAAGGATGACCTCTTGAGAGTTGATATAGAAGTGTATACTTCTGACTTTAAATTGTTCAAAATTAGGTAAAGTCATTAAAATCCCTATTTTTAATTAATATACTAGTCTGTACTATGGCCTTGCTACACAGGACACTAAGTTGACTGGTTTAGGCATGGACCAGTTTGCAATTTACACTAGAGATGCTTTCAAAATCTGTCCCCTATTAATAAGTAGCTGTAGCATTACTTTGTGCAGTTGGAGCCTGGGGAATTCATGGGAACTATGCTTTGAAGGGAGAAGAGCAAATCACAGTGTTAGATCTGATTTGTCCGGAGTACCATATATCTCTAGTAGGCCTCTACTTTTGGCCTGCTCCCAAAAGGTATATGAAATGGTCAGTTTAGAAAAATGCCTTAGATTGAAGTAAAAAATCCGCTGTAACTATTTTCTTGGGTGGAAAGAGTATAATTTCAAGAGTGGAAAAGGAAGGACTTTGTTTTATTGTTGGCTTACGTAGATAAAGTTGTAATCAAGCTAGGTGCAGAGTTTCATTTTTCAATATGAGAGACTCTCAAACCATTACATGCAAGTTGTAATTAATGCAAGATACTAAATGCCAAAGGATGAAAAAATTACAATGAAAGATAATTATATGTTTACAGAACAGCTATTTCTAGTTTTTATAATTAGCTTCATGTTATCATCTCTCCTTCTGTGGTTATCTGTTTCTGTCCCTGATCATTAAAAAAAACACCTTCTAAAAGGTAGTATTTGTAGTAAACCAAATATGATCATCTTCCCTGAAAAATATTCTCAAAAAATCTCCTCCCCTCCTCTTCCCCCCACTCCCCTCCCCTCCTTATGAATTAAATTCATAAGGACCTTGGTATTGCTGGTCATTTATGTGCCAAACCACTTAGTGAGCTCACTCACTCCACATGCTGGAGTACAGCTCCTCTTCAGCACCTGGGGACAGCTGTGTCCATGGGAGCATGAGTTAAAGTAAGATGCTGGCCATGGAAAAAAGCAGCCATTGCAAGAAGGTAAAACATTCCCCTAACAGTAAGTTAGGGGGAATGTGTAAGGGAAATAGCCTCTCTCCATGTGTCCACACTGGAGAGAGGCTATTTTCTCTCTGTACTTCTGAGGTGATCCTTCTAGAGCAGTGGATGTACTGTGGTTGGTTGATTGTCAGGATGCACTTCATTCAAAATATAATCTTAACTTAGGGACTCCCCCTGCCACTTCTTGACACCTCATTGCCTCATGCTTAGATATTCACTGGGAGATGAAAGACCTATTTAAAAATCCTTGTTACATTAAATTTAAAGTAAGGCTTTAAACCAAATCACGTGTCCTAGTCACTGGGTTGACTGGTTATTCTCTTTTGAGCTGTCTCTTGATAAAGCCCTTAATAAAAATAATCCAATATTTATAGACATAGGCATCCCAAGTGAAGATCCTGAGCACCCAAACTGCAAAATCAACCTCCCATTTCTCCTGAATCTTTGGCCCAATGAATAATAAATTATTTATACAAGCTGGAATAATTTCAGCAGGATGGAGACCGAATCCAAATGGGTATGAACTGCAGAGAGATAAAGTGAGCCTGGAAATTAGAAGATAGATTCAAGCCATCAAAAGAATGAGACTCTAAAATAACCTTTTGATAAATAGGATAATGGGATCAAGCAAGCTAAGCAGCTTTCAGCTGAAGGTTGGTCATTTTATGAAACGGTGCACATGACATGACTGTGAGCAGCAGAGGGTACTGGACTCAGTGGCCTGGCATGTCCTGCACGTGTTGTTATGGGTAAGGTGCTGCATGTGAAGCAGCCTTGACAGCATCAGGTGAAGGATGCTTCCTGAAGCCTGTGCATGAGAGTGTGCTCCCAGCACTCCAGCAGTTTTGGGAGCACTGGAATGAAGGTGACATTGGACCACAAGCAGCAAATGAGATGTGTGGATTTAGACTGCCAAAACCCAAGAGCCCAAGCTCTGAGCTGGATGGTTTAGGTGGCAGCTGTGTGGGGGCTGTGGCAATCTGTTCCCCAGTGTACAACTGATGCATAAACAGTACACAAACACTGTTTATATATTTAAGTGTAACAGCACATTTAAGTGCTGAGTGGGAAGGGGGGAACTGTTCCTACAAGGGGCTTCTTTCAGAACAGATGTATTGGCCTGGTAAGAATCTGATCCAGCTGGAAGGGAACCAAGTCGCTGCTTGATGAGGACCTGGTTTCTTTGACATCTGAAAGAGCTCACTCGTAGGACAGGAGTGTGGGGTAAAAGATTTCTATCTTTGGTAAGTTGTGGAGTTACATGCTGCACATTGGCTGGTATGAGCTAAGGGAAAGAGGAAAGAAAACTTTCAAAGGATGGAAAACCCTGACAATGAGTCTCTAAGTGGACTTCTACTAAGTAGTTTTATTTTGGCATCTATGAATGATTACGGTAACTTGGGCCTCTTGCCCTCTATACCTACAGGATGCTCTTTATAACTCTGGTATGATGTAATAGTCCCCATAGCCTAGGGACCAGGAGAGTTTCACACAGCTAGGATCCACAGTACTGTTTTACCAGAGCTTGCTTGCAGTCTGTCAGCTGCAGGTTTTGGATTATCTTTGCTCATTTAGAATTGTGACACTGACTAATTGTGGAAGTTTGAATCTGTGTTCATAGCAAAAGGCACTTCCTTCTTTCACCTTCAAAACAATAGATTTTTTTTAAAGTGATACTGCAGACTATAAAATATTCACATGAAATGATGACATTTCTGTTGTTTAGAAAGCTTCAAAATCTTGAACTTTCCCCAAAGTGCAGGATTTCTACATGATTTGCACAAGTTCTAGTCATGTCAGCAGTGACAGGAGATCTAATGCTATCTGGTAAATGCTGAGTGTTGAGAGTGAAAGGAGGTGATATTTTTTTCCAGACAGAGTTCCACATTTCCTAACAGAGCATTTTTACTCTTCGACAGAAGAAAAATTGGTTGAATGGATATACTTTCTCAAGGAGGTCTTGAAACTATAGTTGATGAGGAGTTCTCATGTTGCAACTTTCCCCTGGAAGAAGAGATCCAATTCTGGCAACCTAGCCTAGAATGGTTTTTCTGCAGGCTATCAGAGGACACTTTCTTTTCCATCTGCACATTGTTCTGTTTCCCTGTGTTTCTGTCAATGGAAATATCATAACAGATACTTTGGGATCCACCACACCTTCCCTTCTGGGTGGCATTCTCTCCAGCTTTCATCTGATGGGTAGAGTATATTACAATATATTCCAGAATTAACAGGGAGATAGTTGTTGTTGTTTGTTGTTGTTTTTATTTTCAGTAAACAATTCTGTGGGAGATGTTAATGTACAGAGAATAATGATACATTGAAAAATACCACAATCAAACTAATGATGTACTGAATATGTTGGTTTACCTGAGTCTCCCATGATTTTAGATATTGCCTGGAGTGTTATTAGATTAATACTTTTGATGGGGGTTTTTTTGTGCTGCTAGCAAAAAATGATGCAATCTAAAAATGAATTATAGCTGGATGGTAAGAGATATAATTCCATTTTCAGTGTGGTTCATTTAATGTATAATAGTTGTAGCAGAATAAAAATTCTGGCACCGAACACATTGCCATTAACTAAAATATTTTACATCCCTAAAGTGCATTTTCTGAAGGTCTTTGCATCTGCAGTGTATAGAATTTACTAAGCAATTCCAAAATTACATATGCAGATTTCTGAAATCTGAGCTTACCACAGTTGGTAGTTCTTTCCTCTGCACCACTTATCTGAGTTAACCACGAGGGCAAATTTTAAGGGACTACATCTCAGAATTTTCGCTTCAATTTTTTCCTCATTCTGCATGTCCAAATATAACATATGGAATAAATCACCCAATCTTTTAAACAAAGCTCTTTTTTTATAACAGTTTATGAAGAATGAAGGATTTAATGACATCTGGAACCTCTGAAGCACTTAACATACATTAATTTGTATTTGACCCTGAGATGTTCTACCTAGTCCACCTCTGAGATCAAATAAAAGGCTTTATTGGAAGGAGAGAGGGAGGAAAAGGGTTGCTATTAGATCATGGTGTTTACTGTACATATCCTTAAATACAAAGAGATGTAATTAAATTATCTTGAAAGTATGGTCAATTTAGCTACTCTTATTCAGCCAATTGTGCCTTCAGTGAAGCATGCACAACTTTCATTGAACTAAACAGAAATTTCATGTGTTTATCTGAGGACAAGATTTAACTCTATCTTTTTCTGCATGCCTGTACAGGATAATAATCAAATTGGAGCTTGCTGCTAGCAGTTAAATATTTTGATTAACCAGCCTATCATGATGAAGTCAAAGAGTCAAATCCTGGCCTTTCTGCCCACAGCAAAGAGAACAACTTTACAGGCAGATAACCCAGGTGTGGTGAATTCTGCTCCTGACCAAGGCTGGGGTTCTTTTTGCCACCCATTGTCTTGTGCCATTCCTAGTTATTCAAAACCCCCAATTCAACTTCATGATATCTTTGTGGACTGTATAAAAATTTAAATAGTGACCAAAAATGTGCTTGCATTTTATTTTGTTTTTAAGAATGGTTATAAACATCAAAGAAGAACATGACTTGGACCATTTTCTAACTCAGCTGGAAGCCTACAATCTTCAATTTAATATTGTTTCTTTCCTTGTACTTGCACTAAGTCTGGATTTAAGCAATCTGACCAAAAAACAAAAAAAAATTTAAGAGAAGTTTGAATTTCTGTAGATTCTGGAAGTACAATACTGAGGTATCAGCTAGACCTCTTTTAAAGATAGGCATCTGCTCCCTTGAAAAGTTAATAATTGACACAAAAATGTGGTCTAGGTCACCAAAGCCATTCACATAGTTTACCAAAAAGTTGTTGAAAATTGAGAGGTTTCCTAGTAATTTTAGCTATAGATTTTTCAGTGTCAGAAGCCAAGCATGCCTGGCATCACTATGCTTCTTTCTGCACTTTGCATGTTTTTAAAGAAGAACACATTGCTGGAATTTTTAAGGAGCAGGAATCACCATTTCAAACAGCCTAACTCCAAACAACCTTGCCGTCCTTCCCCTGTTTTCCATTAATTGCTTAAACTTTATTAATATCATAATTGCAAGATTGATGGAGCAAAATATCCATGTGACCTTTCTAAAAACACCAAAGAAATGCAAGTAATTTATTCTTAAGGATAAGCCAAACATATCAAAGTAAAGAAAGGAAAATGCCCCCAACACTCCCCACTTCAGAAAATGTATGATTATGCTTTTTTGAGAGGGTAAAAACAGTACAGTAAGAAGTAGGTGTTGTAGAAAATATTATTACTATCTCTTGTGGAGTCTTTAAGTTTCAGGCCACTGTGTTTCAACTGAAAAGTCTCTTTCCAGTACAAAGCACAGAATTATTTGCATTGATCAAACTGAGAATGCATGAAACTCTGATTTTCTTCTAGCAGAGTTACAGGTCTATAAGGAAGATTTATTAGTGGCTGAATAACTTCCAGACAGCTCTTATCACAGACAGGCATGCAGAATGCAGGAAGCCAAACTAAGCAGAATTCCCTTTACTGAATTTTCAATGATGCCTTTGATTATAGATAGCAGTGTTTACTCTCTCTCTTTCCTCCAGCTTCCCTCTTCCACTAGTCTCTAACTATATTCCTTTACAACCTGACCAATTAAAGCCTGCTCTTGAATTTGTATTAGAGATGATGAAAAATTAAAGGTACAGATGTACTCTTTCCAAGGCCAGGCACACCTCAGCTGAGCTAGCTGCCTGTAAGAAGCCAGAAAATACCAATGTTACACTGACTATTTTTAGCACACTATTAAATAAATATGCTGGAATAACACCACCTGGCAAGCCAAGATGAATACATGTTGCTTTAATAATAAAGGAGTTTACAATTTTATATTGTGAGGCTAAGCTTACTGATCTGATCTTCAAATTGGTTTAACTTCTTGCTACCACATTTAGTCTATTGATCATACAGGGTTGAACACCAGTTTAACTGAGAATTACTAAATTGCAATAGACTAATAGGAGTTGACTATGTTTTTGTGTAATAAAAGGCAATATAGCTAGTACTAGGATAAATAATGTGTCAGTTGAGAGGAAAATGGCATCTATTTACACATCATTTTAACACTGTTAGATTTTATTGAAAAGGATTCAGTGTACTTGTGGGTACCACTCTGAAATGCTGCTTTTCTGTCTCAATGTGTTCTGTAGACTTTATTTTTCTATGAACTTAAAATTGAATTTCAGGAAATTGAGTTTCTGGCCATTCTTTACTCAAGTCTAACACTATTCAGCGATGTAGTTTTTTTCCAAATATGATAAATGTTTCCCACTTGACTGTTAGGGAAGCAGGAATTCATATGTTGTCTTGCATTGTTTATTAGACTTCCTTGTGTTCTGTTTTCTTTCTCAAAATCTCATCAACTATTATTGCATTTTATATTTTAGAAAAAACAAAAAAACAAAAAACAACCTGAATAACAACCCAAAAATGAACCTTTGATTTCTCCCTGTAGAGTGATTTAAATGAGAATTATATGATCACGCTTTCTGTAATTTCACATTGGGTTCTGTGTCTTTATCTTGAAATTAGTGAAACCATTAAAGTAATCACTTTTCTGATATACTTGCACTTCCCAAACTGTCCACATTAATGCACTAGCAAGAATTTTAATATTAATGTAAAAACCTTAAATATAAAAGGTTTGACTGTGAAGTTTTTCTTTCTCTTGGGAACATGACCTATGATACACCAAGAAAAGTTGGTTAATTTATATTCCTGGGTTGATTTATTAATTAAAGAAGCAATGTTGCACTCTCTAGGAATCTCTTCTGTAGTGAAACTGAACTCTGATGAATGAGTGGACATGACAGAAAAGTAATTCATCAGAATACACTGCAAGATGAATGTACATATCCCGTAGCCTTCCCCTTGGAATTCTTTAGCATGACATACAGAAGACAAACTTTAGCTATTGGTTCCTGTTGACTTCACATTCTTGTCTCACGGCATGAGGTCATTAACAGCCTAGACACGCAAAAGCAGCTCCCTGACTCAGGCTGAAAAAGATATTGGGACCAGAATCCACCCTGACAGTCTGGGGGTGGAACAGTTACCCTGCAACGTCTCATGCTTGGAAACAGCCCTGATTAATTCCTCTGTCTCCTTCCCATTTTTTAAAAGAACTATCTATCTATCTATCTATCTATCTATCTATCTATCTATCTATCTATCTATCTATCTATCTATCTATATCTACCACAGATATCTCTCCATCTCTGTGTGCTCATGTCCTTCACACTGGCTTTTGTTGTACATCCTTTTTCCTCAAGCTATCTCCTGTTCCCCTCATGTTCTCTGAATTCCTACAGATTTCTCCAGGTCCTTTTACTACTTAGAGAACATGAAGGTGCCATGTCTTTTTCCCAGCCAGGTGAACAAGCACTTCAGCAAGTCACTAGGAGCAACAAAATAGATAAATTTTGATCTCAGGTTGTTGTTTTCCCCTCAAAGAGGCCATTAGTTTACTGGATCAGTCACCTACTAAAAATAAATATCTAGAAATCCATTGTTTTTGAGACACCTGCCTCTCTCAAATTCAGATTAAATTTATTACCTGGTTGAAAATTTAGTGAAGATGTATTGGTGGGCAGATTTTTGGTGTGGCTTATAAGTATCATTTCCTTACAGAATCGGACAGTAATGCTATGTCATCTCCCCAAACATCTACCCTCAGGGACTCAATGAAAGTTATTTACACTAAATTTTAAGGGCATACAATTTGTTCAGATTAACTAAGTGGCAACTGGTGTTTACTATTCAGATTGAAAGTTTATTTCCTTAATAGTCAAACTCTTCTCAAGCAAAAAACATTATAAATGGTTAATCAGATGGGACTCCTACACACATTTAAAGCTGCAGTCAACAAATGATTGCACTAAAATATCACATCTCAGAGCTGATGGGGATTACAGCATTAGGCAGAATCACTATGAAATTCAAAGCAGTTCAAAGGCAAAGAAGAAAAAAAACCAAAAAAAATCTTACTTGCATTTAACGCTATTCCATAGGCAACCATCTTGTGAAATGTGATGTTTTTGTCAAGCTGTCTCCTCAATGCTCCTCCACAGTGCTTGGTGAAAAAGCAGAACTTGTTTTATATCATTCCTATTGATGTTTACATCTCACATTTTGGAGAGGAGAAGAGTTCAGTACATTTGAAAATGGAATGCTGAAGGAATCCAGTGGAAGTTTAGGGTTAGTTTTAGGACTCAAGTAACTTTCCTGAGTGGCATTCCAGGGTTTCTCAAGCTATTCATCCTATATAGGGGCTCAAAAAGGGGTTTGAAAAAGCTGTGCTACACTTAGCTATGATTTGTGAGTGGTTTATCTGAGCTGACAATAACCCATTTGCAGGTATAAGGACACCGGGCTGGGCCACCACCACTTTGTGAGCTTAGCACAACAGAGCTGAAGTGCTGGCAAAGCCAGCTTGCAGTGAAAACATTTTCTCTGCTTTCAGGAAATGCACACCCAGGAGGGTGAGGCTGTCTAGACCTCAGGTGGCTGCATGCTGATGTGTTACTGAGCCGTGCTCCCATTATTGGAAGGGCTCAGCAGTGGTGTGCTCACAGCCAGCTGCGTACCCCAGTGCGGAGCCAGCCTGGGGCCAGGGGCTGGCTGCACTGAGCCAAAAGTAACACGCTCTGCTGGAACCCAGACAGCACTCATGGACAGAATGCAGTCTCTGAGTGGTGGTGTGGGCGTCTGGATTGCTCACACGACCTGGCATGGCACCATGCCAACGATCCTGGCGTGTATCCACAATGTTTCCCATCTAAAGTATTCAAAAAATCTGGAGCACCACAGTGTGTGATGTCAAAGGACCACACCTCCTTGGAGAGGCACTGGATCCAGCCTGGTGCTGGCCATGCTGGAGCAGTCAAGTTGCTCTGTACCATGCTCCTCAAGAGCAGAATATTGTCCAGAATAGCCAAATATTATCTGTGAGAAGAGTTCCAGTTCTCTGAGCTTTTATTCAGCATCTAAGTGGGCATGCATATATCCTGTGCTGATTCACAAACTGGTTCAGAAGGCCAGGACACCTTTTCTCCTTTTTTTTTGTAAATGTTCAGCTCCTGAACTCAAGCAATTGTATAAGTGTTGATTCCCAGCCTGGAGACTGCTCAACATCTAAGCCTAAAAATCACAGAAACAAAAAATGGCAGAACTGAAATAAGAACTATCTTACTATCAAATATCTGTATCTTACCATTTTTAAATTCCTGTTGTTCCCGGAGTCATGAAGTGATCAGTGATTTTTTACCCAAACATGTGGCATTGGGATTCCTCTGACTCTAATAATTCAATGCAAGTTGAAGTTATAGCTAATAGAGCTAAAGCCTTAAGTACTTCCTATGCGTCATTCCAAGGTTAGTGTGAATGCCTGTTACAAAAATGCATTTACCTCAAATGAAGACCTGAATGGTGGCCACTCAGACAGAAGAGTTTAAGCACATTTATTGTTATCCTTAGAACATTTTTATCTATCTGAACATTTTATTTCTCTGATTTTCACTTTGCAGCTACAGAGAATGCGTAAGATGGATATGAATTTTCCCCATTTGGCCAAGTGGCATTATTATGTCCCTTTTTTGTGGCTTCTCACTTTTCTGTTCATGACACCATGCTATGCAGCAGCTGCCAAAATCAGTGTTGCATTTAGAGCACTGTGTTAAACAAGTAATTTGTTTCTCTTCAGTCATGAATACTGACAATTTAAATGGTAATAACTAGGCAATAGTGTACAGGCTTCTCTATCAAAAATTAAAATTCCTTGGAAAATGTTTGATATGGATAATACTGCTGAACAACAGAAATAAAAAAGAGAGAATAATATGGCTATTTGAGAAATGGTACTTACAATGCTTGCTCCTCTTAAGAATGAAATAAGGTTTCTACAAACTGGTAACAGGATTAGCATGCAGTTAAAATTAAGGCACGTTGCAGAAGCTCTTGCCCAAGCCAGGGTTGACTGTACATATAACAGCATAAAGAAATTAAATTACAAGCTTGGTATAAGAAGAGCAAAATAAAGAAGATACTATACAAATATAACATTTTTATATGGGAAAATTACTTTTGAAGTATCAAAAGTTTTATGAAGGATGTAAATAAAATTAGACTATGCATACATTCTTCTTGTGAAGCCCTTTAACCATCAAACTCGTACTTACTCCCAGCATAATCCGTGTATAAATGTAAGCGTTGTCATCTTCATACCAGTGGAAGGTATCAATAAACAAATAGAAGTTCAGTCCCAGCCACACCAGCTACAAAGCAGAGAGACTAAAGATTAGTGACATTTACAGTATTTTTAAATACATATAAAACTGGCTATGGTTATAGTTTTGAGAGAATCTGAGAGATGTTTCAAAATCAGTATGCAATGCAGTTCTTGATCACAGATGATAGAAATCAAAAATGCCTGCTGGAATGAGGCTGTATTTTAGAAAATTCAGGGTTACAGTCCTACCCCTCAGATCTTGAGTAAATGATATAAATGATTTTTACTGTGTCATAGTAAACTTGCTTTTAATCACAGGCCTTAACCTGGTTTCTTAAAAGGAAATAAACACTAAAATTAAAAAATCACAGAAATGGTGGGAATTAAGAGCTAAGGAAATTCCTTTCTCTGCTTCCCATATACAATTCACCAATCTATCTGAAAATATATCAGAATATAATTTCAATTCCAATTGTAAACCCCTGCTTTATCTGAGGATTAAAGTACATTGACTTAAAAATAATTAAAATTAAAACACCAAGACTTTAAATTGTTTTTAAGACTAGTTATAAAAAGGCTGCTGAATATTTTATAGCAAGTTTTACATTAAGCTTGGGAGTATTACTGTAAGCAAACCATAAAATGTCTTTTAAACAAGCTTAAAATATTTATATATATCCAATTAGAATTTTTAGTGCTAAAAATACTCACTAATAACAGCACTGAGAGTTTTTCATTGAAAATCCAGCATCCCATCCCGAGTGTCTCTCTCTATGCTAGCAGTAGGTGACTCTTGCCTTTCAGTGTAACCTGAGTTCTCTGTCCATTCTTTGGGCTTTTCTACTGACTCCTTTTGTCTTTAGTTTTTAATAAGCACTTAGTAGGAGCATGAGTTCTCTCTAGGAATTTTCTAATTAAAGACTGCCTGACAAGAACAGATCACCCGAGTGACATGTCTCATGATCTGTGTAAATAAAATGCTGGTCATTTTCCAGTTCTTTTTCTCTCCAGAGTTATTTCTCAGCAAATGAGAGATGCTGTCATTAAATTGTCCTCTTGTACTAGCATGTATTTGGATGGGTTTTTTTTTCTTTGTTTTTGTCTTTTGAACAGGGTGCAACAGTTCTTCATGGTTTGTCTTTTAATTCAGTAGCAAACAGCAGTATCCCTGATGTGTGTATAATATGAGAGTGTGTCCTGGTGAGGGCACCGCATTTACCCTTGGTTCCTCTTGCCAGAAGCTCTGCAAATTCTGCTTGTAGTAATCTCGTTCTTTCTCTAGTAAAATAATTTCCTTAAATCTTTCCTGACTTGACTGTGAAGGAGACCTTTCTGTGACAAAATAACCGAAAATTTCTGAAAATTGAAATGCTATCAAGCTCAGCTACTTTTTAAACCAGTGCTAATGGCTGTTTATATGGGTTAGCAGAATCATGAGACTGTCGTTACAAATGCTTTGAATGCAAACATTTATGAGGGATTTGCTTTGAGCTTTATTTTTCTTGGATGGTGAAATTAAGTATTATTTAACAAACTTCATGACAAGCCATGTGCAGTAATTGGCTGCTGTCCATCACGTAACTCGATATAGGCTGTCCCCACAACCACCCCCTTTATAGTGATTTGGTAGTGCAGGGACTAACAAGCTAGTGAATCTTGCTGTATTTTTCAGAGGTCAAAAGATGAGGAAATAAGGGAGAAGGGAAGAAGAATGTGCAGATGGTAACGAGAAATACTAGTAAGGTCAGATGCCAATTTTAACTACTTAAAAAAATAGGAGGGAGAGAAAATCCACTATCTGGATTAGCTGCACTTCAAAGGGAAATGCAACACTGCAATGTTCGGCTTTGAAGTTCAGCCGATCCAGACAGCAATTTTCTAAACTGAGTTAAAACTGGCATCTGAAATAGATTTTTTTTCAGAGTACAGCAGATTCATATGCTGGTTTAGGCTCCAAAATTTGTCTGGATCAGCAGCTGTACTTCAAAGCAGCACATCTCAGTACAGCATTTGACTTTGAAGTGCATGTGCTCCAGATGCCAGTCCTTTTAAAGGAGCCAATGAATCAACTGCACTTTAACTTTTGTCTGTTGAAACAGCTATGCTTTTTCTCATATATAATGGTAATGTGTGTGGTCTTTAGTATGGCATCTCTCAATAAAAATATAAATTTAACAGAAAAGCTCTTTATTACTTCATTTTGTACAAAGGAACTGGTCAACATCATTTTATTATACTGATTTGCAGTGATCTCAGCAAATTTCTAGCACAAACTATTCAGACAAGACTCAGGAAAAGACATTTTATTGATTAAAAATGTAATGGTATTCCATTTTGTTATTGTTTTATCATTATGAGCTACAACTGTCCTAAAAAAGACAGAAAAATTATTAAAAGGCATTCATTCCAACAGTTGGGTAGAAAGAAGCACTGGCCATGCCGAGTTCCCAGGCAAGAGACAAGCAACTCTGTCATTAATGTAAAAGGTCAGTTTTTGCATGGAAAGAGGTTTATGAAGTGCTGAATTGTTTCATGCAAGTATCTCAGCATTAATGTCAATGTTTGTATCAATTACTGCTACAGACCTCAATCACTGTTAGTTCTATTCTATTTGACAGCAACCTCTTTCTGAGATTGTTAGTAATTTTTTCAAAGTACCAAAGAACTGTGCTTACCCTTTGCAAGACTAATTATTAGCATGAGACTGCACACACATACCTATACATATTTCATTTTGCTAGGCTATCCTATTTTTATTATTAGATATGCCTGCCTTGTTTCTCAAAGGCAAAATTATTTCAGTTATCTCTGAACTCTGCCCTAACCCTTTCATAGTTTTCCTGTGTGATTGACTTTGTCTGTTAGTAACCTGGATGAACTTTGTAAGCTTCACTCTGCTACTTACATGGATGGATATAGGTAAACAAGTGATCCTGAGACTCAGAGTGCTGTAAGTTTGCAGACCAGCTGAAGCCATTTAATTGCTGACTGTATCAGAGGATATACTTTGTATTATTCTGTACAAAGTGGTGGCATGTCTGTGTTCTCTAATTTTTATATTATCTTGGCTTAATATTTCCCACAAATATTCAAGAAGCGAAAGGCAGATTTGTCTTTGATGAATGAAGCCGGTGAGCAATATATTGGATAAAACATTCACTTTTGTGAATAGAGAAACTGCTGAAGATAATTAGAGATCAAACCCTTTCCTTTCGTTTTGTTTGGGATTTTTGTGTGTGGGGTTTTTTTGGGTTTTTTTTGTTTGTTTCTTTTTCCCTATGAAGACAACTTCGAGGGAACAGAGGTCAAAGTACATCTTTTCTGTAGTGCTCTGATTCTAGCTTTACAAAAGAACACTGAAATTCCATAAACAGTGGCTGAGTGACTAGTAGCATTAAAAACCTCCTATATAATTTTTAGAGATTTTCTCATAGTGAGGCTTTATTTTTTAAATTTAACTGCCTCATTAATGTTAATGGATTTTTTTTTCTTTTATAAACTGCACTCACATTATGGATGGGGGAACTGTGTTGCAGTTTGTGAACATTCATAAAATCCCTAAAGCTCTAAAAGACTAATGTAATTCCAGCCTTGTCAGTGCCAGAGACTCAAAAATTATCAGAATGTTCTAAAATTTATGAAAGTAAAAAATAGAGAGTGTGCAGTCTGGGGAACAGTACTGAGACTTCAAGGGCATCTGGCTTCCCATTTACAGCTTTTTGTCAGTAACAGTGTGTTTATTTTTTAATAAAATATTAAATATCTTGGCCCTAAACATGGGCTTGAGCAACAACAACAAAAAAAAAATGCAGTTACCAAAACACTTGTGATACAGCTGGTAGAATTAGCAAGAGTATTGCAAGTATTGACTATATCCACAAACTCAGTCATTTGTCACAAGGCAAAAAATTCAGAGAAAAACTCCTGTTTCTATCCAGAAAAGCAGAACAAAGTTTCATAATTCCATTAAAAAGAAGAAGAAAAGAGTTCTGGTTGTAGGTCTAGCTCCTCTTGAACTCCATAAACCAGTGCAATAAAGCAGCTCCTGTCCCTCTGTTTGCAGACCTGATATTGATATTAGGGATATTTCACCTGATGGGCAGTGCCAACATCTGGAATCACAGTGTATACCGGGATGCCTGCAGAGTCAAGAGCAGGAATCAATGGCATGGCAAAAATGGAAAGGGTCTGGGGTCAAAAGCATGTTGGAGGCTAAAATGGAGTTTGTCACTGACCAGTGTGGGAACAACTATTGTTTCTGCCTAAAATAGGATTCAGCACCCTGTTTTAAGACTCTGGTTCTTTCCTCAAGCCAATTAAAAGGTTTATCAATGAGAAACATAACAGTTCTGTCTTGGGAGATAACCAGTTCCCAGAAAAAAAATTAATATTTGAATCCATATATTTTCTCTCTCAAGGGACTCCTTTATTGCCATGTTCACACTGTAATCAAAATATATTCAGGAGCAATTTCAGATATTCAAAAGCTGTTTGTTTCAGTAAGTGCCAAAATTTCCCAGCTCTTGGCTGTGCATCACCAGAAATAAACTATCATACCTTCCTAATTACATGTGCAAAATTCTAGTTTTCCCACAAGAGCTGTTTTACACCTTAATAACAGGAAACAATCCTTCAAAGCAGCTGAAATCTTGCACAAATAGATGTGTCCACAGGTTACTCAGAAGAATTTTCCTCTTAGCTATTTTGTAGGCAGCATACTGTGGAAAACAGTTTAAGGATGAGTTGAGAAAAGGGAAGAACAAGGAGAAGGAGGAAAAAGGGATGCATAGCATCCATAATTTACCTCCCCTAGAACCAGGGCACCACCAATGGAGAAATTATTGAGAGAGACTCCATATGGGTATAAAAGGGTTGTTCAGGTTTCACATCAGCACACAACCAATTCCTTTATATTACTGCACATATCTAATCCTCTCCATGCTCTCCCATGGTCAGATTAAGGATGAGACCTGGTGACAATGGACACAGCAAAGCTGAGGGGTTCAGACCCTTTTTCATCTTAGTTTTTACTGGTAAAACTGACTTTCAGTTATTCCAGGCCCCTGAGGCAAGCTGGAAAGTCTAGAGTACAGAAGGTATGCTTTTGGTGGAGAATCAGGTTAGGGAACATTTGAGCCAACTGGGCATATGCAAGGCTTCAGAACCTAATGGAGCACACTCAGGAGTGCTGACCTGGCTGATGTCACTCTGAGAACATTCCCCATCATCTGTGAAAAGTCAAAGCTGCTGGGTGAGCCCCTAAGGGCTGGAAGAGAGCAAGTGTCACTTGCTCCTGTGAGAAAGAGCATCCGGCAACCTGAAGTGGTCATCCTCAGCTCAGCTCACTCCTGAGGAAGGTGATGGACCAAATCTATCTGGAAACTGTTTTGCGACAAGACAGGAACAGTCAGCATGACTTTACAACGAGCTGCGCTACCTAGTGTGTGAAAGATGTGTACTTATTGCAATGAGTCCACTCAGGGCCACAAAGATTATTAAAAGCCTGGAGCATCCTTCATGAAGGGAAAAGCAGAAAAACTGTTCAGCCTGAAGAAAGAACAGCAGACTCAGTGGGATCTTGTTAATGTATATAAATACCTGATGGGAAGGTCCAAACTAAATGAAGGCAGACTGTTCTCCGAGATACTCAGGATCAGAGGCAATGGGCTCAAACTGGAGCATAGGAATCTTTGTCTGAACACCAAGAAACTTTTACTGTGATGGTAACTGACACAGATTGCCCAAAGAGGTTATGGACTTCTGCTCCTTGGAAATACTCAGAAACCATCTGAACACAGCCCCAAGCAACCTGGTGTAGAGGACCCAGCTCTGAACTCTGAGAAGGAAGGTTGAACAGAGAGATTTCCAGTGGTCCCTTCCAATGTCAGACATTTTGGATGTCTGAATTTTCCATTTAGTTTACCAGAACAAAGTGAAGGGAGCATTCTGAAGTTTCTTACCCTAGACTATGTGCATAATTAATTTAACTAAATTAATTTGTCTTTCGTTAAAATTTTCATGAAGAAGTTATTAGATTAGTCCTATTTTATTTCTGGCTCTAATTCAGAACTTTGTGATCTCATTAGCAGTCCGTTTTTTATGAGGAGGATATGTTTTGTAGTGCTAGATTGAGTATTTTCAGTGGAATATTTTATGGCAATTTTGGTTGATGCAGTGTTAAATTTTTCACTGGACACACCAAAAATAGAAAGAAGAACACATAGGTATTTAAGAGACTTCATATACCCTTAAAATGAATAGCAATGACACAAATAAAGACTTCAATTGAATTAATATAAGGACTTGTGTATAGGTATGTTTTTATGACTGTGTGCTACAAATAATTTCTCAAAAAACACATCATCATGCAAATTCCTTATTTGCATAGTAGTAAAATTACCAGAGTTGATAAAACGGTATGTTATCTGAGTGGTTTTCAGTGAATTTCTCCTCATTTAGACTCTATATTTTTTCCTGAATTCATTCCGAGATTATTACTAAACCCTGTTTCATGTTAAATTAAAAATTAAATACAGTTTGCCCAGTATAGGAGCATTAAAAGGTCACTCTTATGTACTCCTTGGTGTCAGTAATCATATGCACATTCAGGAAGAGTAACCATACATACAGCCTTTCCAGATGGCTGTTCACAAGTGTGCACAGAACAAAGGTCAAGAGCTAAGAGTTCACCCAGTTGAAAGCATTTTTCTAGGATGTTCAAAGTGGAAATTGTATTTTAAAGTAATTACAGCCCATCATTTTTAAAACTGCAGTATAAAAATATATAAAAGCATAAGCTTTAAGTATTCTGGACTTATTTTTCTGTTAGTAAAATGTTATTTGCCTCTATTACCTGAAATTCAAATAAATTGGTGGCACTGTCTATAAAGTATCTCTCTGTTGTGGGAAGAAGCTATGAAGAGGCATAGATGGGGTGAGTAATGAGGATTGACTATATGAAGAAGAGGTGAAGAAACAATGAATAAAGAAAAAAATGGGAGGATGACATATTTAAAAAGTATTTTCATAGTTAAAGCAACAGGGCTCTTGTGAGCAAATGTTTTCAATTGATGCCTTTCTCCTTTCAACATTTTCTCCCCACATATCTCTCCCCTGTCCTAAATCTATTCTAAAAGTAGTGGTTTTGCAACTAAGAATAATTAGTCCTATGCCAGACTTCTCTAATGTCTCATGCCAACGTGCCAAGTAGGTAAGAAGCCTTGCAATTTGTGGCACAATTGATTTAACTTGCCGTGGACAAAGAAACAAATGTAGTTTTAGGATAAAAGTGTTAGTGGCTGCACATGTTTAAATCATCTCATTATTTGGTCCTTGCATTTAAATTGTGAGCGGTTCCTTCTAATAAGACCCTGATTTCATTCAATTGCACCTGTAATGGAATAATTCCTAATCTGTGGGGCCATAAGGCTAAGCATGGAAAACAAAGCAGCAGACCAGCTCAGGTTCTTTTTTCACCCCTCTTCCCCTTTGGGTGTGGTGTGGGGACTCCTTCCTCCTATCCACAGCATACACAGGCTGGCTCACTGCCATGCTTTATTAAGAAAGAACCTAAGCAGCAAAATCAGCTCCCATCTCCTCCAGCCAGTCCGTGACCGGCAGTGTCCCTGCTGATGCAGCACCTCCACCAGCACCACCCCATTGCCCTGGCCCCACGCCTTACCCCACCCACTCCTGCTGTCCACGGGCATCACCTCACCAGGATTCCGGGAAGTCACCCTTTACATCATTTTGCTCCTAATTTAGATTAACGATGCAAGTTCTTCAAGGCTTTCAGATGCCTGCAATTTCTGTGGAACTGTAAATTTGCCTGATTGTAAGTATGAACATAAAGGTAATGGCAAGGACGTAGTGATTATAGTATTTAATCTATGCCTGTTTATACTGTAGTTGCAACTTAAGCTAATGAATTCAATTTCTTTAAAGGCTTTCCCAACACAGTGCTTTAAACCAGAAAAGATTAAAGTTGGTTTATATTCAGATATTGCTCATTTCAGATCTTGTAAAGGTTCTAACAACTGCCTACAGTTTGAGAATAAAAAAATTAAAAGACACTTAAAGGACTTTAGGTAAACTGCTACTAATTTAAAAGTGGAACAACATTTTTATAATGTATTTTATAGAAATATAACCTTGAGGGAAGCCTATTTACAAATCATGCTAATTTTAAAATTGTTTTAACAGCAATTCCGTTCAAATAGTCTGTTTAATTTACTTCAATATTCATTTCATTGTATTTGAATTCTATGCACTTTATTATATGATTTTTAATTCCTATAATAATATAATTTTATTATATAATAATGTATTTTTCATTCAAAACATACACTCATTTTTGGTGGCTCTTGCCATGCTAAAACTTCTGTTCAAATATTTCTATTTAGTCTTAATATCAAACTCTGACAAAGATGAGTTATTAAAAGAAAAATCAGACGGGGAGTTTAAGTGACTTTTTGAAGAGTAACAGCAACTATGAACAGGTTGTGACTCATAAGCAGTTCATAAGTCTTCTGCTGTTTGTATGCTGTTTTGAAAAAAGCTGAAACATTATTCATATAAGACATTAGAACTCTACTCTCAATTGTTATTATAGTAAAGAAAATGGTGATACGCAATCAATAGACCCAAATGTTTTTAATGTGATTAGATAGATCACTTGAGAGAATGACAGCAAGAAACAAAAAGGAAGATGACAAGAGATTTATTGCTTAATTTACTATTTGTCTTCTAAAGATTTTTGAGCTCATGTAGTATTAATACTTTTTAAATGGGAAACTGCTACCATAGCTTGTCAGACATGCTCCAGCACCCCTGTCCTGACATGATAGTTCATACAGGCATTGGAGACTGGGAACTTTCCCTGGGACAGGGCCTGCTGTGTAGGGAGCATGCCCATCCCCTGCCCAGCCTGGGGAGGAAATGCCAGAAACATGCACATGCTGTTTCTTCTTGCTGCCTGGGCTATTCAGTCAAAATGCACTCTGAATATCTGTTTATATATGTAAGAATAAAATTGTATAAACAGCATGAAGCTTTGTTTCCCGGCATGCAGCAACTTGCGAAAAGTTTGTGGTTTTGAGTAGAAAACTGACTCATTCTGAATGCCTATTACAGTGGGTGAGACAATGTCTAAATGGTTGTGGGAGTCCTGAGTAGGAATATGACTTGATTTATAGCATTAGTAAAATCAGTAGAGGAAAATGCACCAGTAGTCAAAAACCATGTAGAAAGACTGGTAACAGTAGAGAAGATGGCCACAAAGATCAGGCCTGAAGATCATGCCATCCTTTGAAAAACTTCAGTTCTAAATATTTTTCACCCTTTTCCCAGGAACAGTGTTCAAGAATGTTCGCTTTCAGTTGACAAATAAATGAACCACATCCTAGAACTTCTTGTGGTGACAGCCTTGAGAATATATATCAAGGGTAAACAGATCTAGTGATGATTTCCAGACCTTAAAGATGTCACAAGATGATTGTTGAGGACCATGAAGTGTCCTACACATATGAATGAACTATCAAACCTACAAATGACAGCCTATGGTACACTGAAAACTGAAACTGCATGGACAATACTCAATAAAAGTAGTTTCAGACACACCATATAAATCATGCTGTGCACAACAGTATGTATTGTTATATTTAATCAAATAAAATAATCCTTAAAAATAAATGTTTGACATAAAATTCTTACCATATTTCTAAAATCTAAAAGTAGCTTTCCTCAGATCATGCTTCCAAGACAGATTAGTCAGAGCTGTGGTAGTGAGTGATTCTTCCATCACAGCTGGTCTAAGTTTAGTGCCATCACAGAGTGGCAGGCTGTAAACTGAGCCTCTCAGAGAATGGGTGTATTTATTAAAACATGTAATTTATCCCTGAATGTAGAAGCTGAACCAGACTGGTGTAGATTGAGTGAGATGGGGCAGAAGAGCCTACAAGTGAGAAGCAATGATGAGGGTAGATAATTAAAGTTCTAAAGTAACAGATTTTGACTTACACCATCCCATAATTTGCTTTTCCTTTAATGATTTCCCTTTGTCTCCTATACATGTAAATTGCACTATCTGAATGTCCACTGAATGCTAAATTGTACATTTTTTTTTCTACTTCATTCTCTTTCATCCAAAATCTGGTTCTCAAAGTCATTAGAAAATTTATTTATTTTCAATTTTCCACCACAGAATAATATTTGGTCCAGTCTGTATTGGTCAAAATTATGGCATTATGTTTTGCAATATTTGTTCACAGTGATATTTTATATTCAAAACCAACTAAGGTTTTATATTTTTTGAATTTTAAATTTTTTATTTTTCTTCTTTGAAAAGAAAACTGTGAGGAATTACGTTAAAATAGTCAAACCCAGATGCTTATATTTTGTATAATTAAAGTAGTTTAACTGTCTTAAGAAGCTTTGGAGATGAGTTTCATGAAAATTGTTTCCTCACACTGTTTTGAATATAAAACATTTCACAATCTGAATTTTTTTTGCAATGCAAAAAAAATATATATACAATATACAAAAAAACCGGATCATTTGATATGATTGATAAATGTGATGCCTCTCACTAGAACTGTCGGGCATCTATAGTCATCTGCCTGATAAAGATTTCATAATTGTGACTCTATTTTTGCCTATTAGTTTTGGCTTTTATCAATGAATTTTACAGAAACTTTGATTACTTTTTTAATGTGAAAAATACCTGCAAGTAGTCAAGTTAGGAGGTTACTGGTGTCTGGTGTGGATTATTTTCCTGTTGGTATTGAACTGATCTTAGACTTTCTGTCTGTAATTTTCTTTCTTTGAAAAGAATGGGCTGAGGGTGAGCTGGTTTGTACTTTATCTACTCCTTGCCCAGCTGGCAGTGAAGGATGCAAATCTGACCTCACCCTGACCTGATCAGTGTCCTGCTTGGGACAATGGTTTAAGGAAACTGTCTATAAAATGTCCTGGTTTTGGCTGGGATGGAGTTGATTTTCTTTCTAGTAGCTGGTTACAGTGCTGTGTTTTGGATTTAGGATGAGAATAACACAGTGATGTTTTAGCTGGTGCTGAGCAGTGCTTACACTAAGTCTAGGACTTTTCAGCTTCTCATAAGTGCCTTGCCAGCAATAAGGTGGGGGTGCGCAAGAAGCTGGGAGGGGACACAGCCAGGACAGCTGACCCCAGCTGATCATCGGGATGGATATTCCACACCATATGGTGTCATGCTGAACAACGAAACTAGGAGGGAGCTGGCTGTGGGGGGTGGAAATCTGCTGCTTATGATCTAGCTGGGCATCAGTCAGCAAGTGGTGAGCAATTCCACAATTTGTTTTGTATATTCTTTTAATAATTTTATTATTATTTTTCCTTTATTTTTCTGTCTTGTTGAACTGTCTTTATCTCTACCCACTGGTTTTACCTTTTATTCAATTCTCTCCCCCATCCTACTGAGAGGGAGTGTGTGGTGTTTGCCTGCTGGGATAAACTGCAAAAACAGTTCAGGAGTTAGGGCTGATGCTAAGAATTTCTCAACATATTAGCTTGAACATAAAGCTAGTTTTCTGTCCTGAAGAATTAAGATCAGGAAGATACAGCTACTCTGTACCTAGGCTAAAAGCTGTTTGTCTGCACAGGTCCTTATGAGCCAAAATGTGATCGTGACAGGAGGAGCTCAATTTTTATGAATTTTCATTACCGTCCTTCTTACACAGCACCTACCTGCTGTAGGACAAGGAGGGATGGAGTCAGACTGCAGGGGAAGTGGGCTGTGCAGTACCACATGAAAGATGTTTGTATAAAGGAGGGCACTTCCACTTTCATTTTTACGTGCAGTTATTTTGACTTCCATTATTCTTTGGCCAGAGAGGGTTGCCTTTGGTTCAAGATTGCCTTGTAATTGAGCAAAAAAAAAAAAAAAAAAAAAAAAAGCAGCTTATAGGCCTAAATTTGCTGTGCAAATGAACACACCTATCTGAATATCCACCACAAGCTGAGTGCTCCATGAAGCCTTAGAGAAAATAGAACACATCTCATTGACTCCCTGCAATGGAAGGAGGTCTGTTTGTATCTGGCCAAAAAAGGTGCCTCAAAGGGACTGGGTTGAACTAAATGCAACCCTTTGAAGAATAGTGTTGAGGTGATGGAGGAGTAGGTTGGAGAACAGGACATGCAGGAAGAGTTTGACCTTTGTTTTTTTTTTGTCTTAAGATGCAGCTCTCTTCAAAGACAGGACAGAAACGCCATTAATTTCTTGCATGTATTTTTAAACATTAATGGATAAGTTGAGAAGGCTAAAATGGCCTAAATTACGCTGTTGTGTGGTGGCTTGTTTTTGAATGATTTGTCAGCTTTATCTTTCTTTGTCAAAAACAATGATGCAAGCAAATGTGATCTATTATGGAAATCTATGGTGCATCTGTATCTACGCGTAGCTTCATTTCTCTATTTTCTGTGTGTTTATAGTGTGACTTCTTGAGATCCTTAGTGGAAGTCAGTCAGCTCACAGGTTTGACAGGAATAACGGGAAAGGACAAATTTGTATTACAGTGGAGAGTGATAAAACAACTAGGTGATAGGAACAAAACAAGGGGACAAAGCATCTCTTGAGAGAAAGCTCCACAGAAGCCCCTAACCAGCACATCAACAGCCCCAGGATGAGCAGAGGCTGTAAAACATGGACAGCATTTGGCCTCTGTTGAAGTTCTTGAGACTTTAAATATTTGAATGATGGAGTAGCTGCTCTCCCTGATGGCAAATGGTTGACAGGGAATGCTAAGCCAGATTCTCTGACAAAGGAATGTTTTAATGTAATAGCTGGAATGGTGCATATATTTAATTAATGGGTACTGTTTTCAAGGTTGACAGTGAATGCACCCTTTAATCTTTACTTCTATGCCTTTCATAAATATATTGTGAAAAACTTGCCATAGTTTTTTTGGTTTTTTTTTTTTTTTCAGATTAAAAATGGCATTTGCAACTCACTTTTTAAAACTACTGTCTTCTCATGGGAAATTCTGGAAACATTTTCTATAGAAATAATTCTGTTTCTAGAGCATATATGGTTTTTTATCATATTTCCCTATTGATTATGAGATATATTTGCATAAAAATATGCACATAGGAATATATCATCTGCTGCTGCTTTTTTCTGACTTGAAATAAAAATCCCTATGGAACAAATGTACTCCTAAGCAACAGAAATTTTCACAGGAGTATTTCATTTTAAATAAAAACAAGCAGAGAAAAAAATACCCTGAAAATATTACTTGCTACTTTTGGAAAATAGTTTTTACTAATGGCTTCCACAAAGCTCTTAATACAATAATCATGCTTTTAAAGCTCTCTCCTGATTTAGTTGCAACCAGCATAGTATAATGGTATAATGCAGAAAAATTGATAGCCTGTCCCACATTAATATTGTTGTGGTCTTTTCAGAAAATTTTGCTCTATTTGCCAAGATGCTATTGCAATTAAATTTTGTCTTACATCTAAAGGTGGTCAAAAGAATAATTTTGCAAAACTACCCATGCTAGGTGGAAAAACAGAGTTATGTTTTGTGTATATTTTCCTGTGATATAGTTTTAGTATTCTCATGTAATCTATAACAGCAATTTATTAAGTCCATATATAATAATTTTCTTGTCTGAGTGAACCTAGGCCTTTCTGTTTATTTACATCTGTTTCTTTAATAATAACTAGCAAAATGGAGATCCCTAACTAGCTAAGTTATTTTCAAATCCTTTTCCCTTGTTAAGAAGGTGGTTTTGGTTTTGGGGGTTTTTAAATTCTTATCCTAAACAGCAAGATCCTTATTCATAGCCTGAAACACACAAGAAAGAAACAAATTCAGAAAATATTTCACTGTGAAGATTTCCAAGACTTTAGGAAGAAGGCTGGACCAAATACTTCTAGCTTCATGTAACCTGTCTGACTTTGACTTGGCAAGGATTCTGCTCGCCGGTACATTCAGCAGTGACATTTTAAAGAACTGCTCCTTCTCCTCTCCACCCAAGCTCCTGTGTGATTTCTCTGCCAGCCCACCCTCAGGGCTGCTTCAGGGGCAGCCTGAAGGCACAATTAGAGGACAAAGTGTAGACGTCACCTTCTGACAGTGTGCATGATGGGGGAATTAACACCGGTTTGGCACAACTTCTCCAGTGAACTTCCATTGATTAGAAATGAAAGCTGAATCAATAAACACTCCCTAACTATCACAGACATGGTGGAGTTTTGATCATAGCAGAAATTTCATCTGTCTTTGGGAAAATCTGAAGACTAAAGCACACCAAAAATAAATAGCATATCCTAAGAAAGACTTTTTACAAGGAAAAAAAAAATTACCCAAGAATGCTAATGACAAGACAGCCCTCTTCAAGTTTATTTCCAGGCTCCAGAACTCTGAAGTAAGAGCAATTGGAAATAATTTAGCTGCATAATATCAAGTGGCACCTTGGAAAGATTACCAGAGTGATACAGACAGGGAATGTCAGCATTTTTCTGTTAAAAATTTTTAATTAAAAAAAAAAATATCTTTTTGTGTCATTTCCTGATTTATGGTCTATTATTTTAACTTTAGAAAAGTAAATCCTTCTTAATTTATTTATTTTAGAATATGAAATTAATATCTTAGATTTGGAGACTAACAGACTAATCAAGAAGTTTAATTTAAAGATCGAAGATCTATAACACCATAGATTCAATAAGCTTAAGGCAGAAGTACACAATGGGGACTTATCTGTCTTTGAAAGTGGTCTTCAGAAAAGAGGAGAAACCAGCCATGTAGTCCTAGCAAGGAACAGTCTGGAGTGCATCTCTGCCGACAGAACCTGCATCAGAACCCCTTCCTGTATTTGCTCTAGAAAAATGCTACTCATTTTTAGCTCATACCTTTTTTGGAACAGCTGATTAAAACTTTAACCTACTTCCAACTCTTTGATGTACAGGGGAAAAAAAGTAAAGAAAGTGGGGAGAGAAGAAAATTCATCTGAGCTTCATCCAAAAGCACAGACAAAGATGTGTGATGATTCCAGCTGTACTGTAACTGCTGAAACTGAGCTACATCAGCTCCTTGAACTGCCCCAAATGTCTGCTGTGTCACTCATCTCTCCCCATGATGTTTCCAAGGGAGATGACAACCCATGGATGCTTTTCAGTGTGCACCCCAGTTGATAACAGCAACTGGGGCTGAAATGTGTGACTCCTTGCAAGGAGTCACTTCTACACTGCAAGGTGGAAAGGTATCAGAGCTGTTCCCTCATGTGCTGACATAACTTTAAAAAAGATAGATTAAGACTATTAAATGAACTTTTCTGTATTAGGGAAAAATATTACAGAACTCTCAGCACTTAAGAACAGTACAGGAGCTCTTCTTTTTAATGAATTTTAAAGAGAACATTGATTCACTTAGTTCCACTTACTATCGAAATAACTAAAGGTTTTTATATGAATATTAATTATATCTAAAACAAAGTGTAATTACATTTTGCAATTAGGTTAGTGATAAAAAGACTTTAATTTGGTGATTTCCTTCTAAAAGGACAATATGTAATCTTTTTATATTCAAGTGAGTAATAATGGGCATCTTTGTAACCCATTCTTCAGCTTAAGGCGAGTTTAAAATATCTATAGCTCATATATGACCTCATATATTGTTTTTATCAGAACAGCACGTTGACAGGACAAGTTTGGTGAATTAGTAAAAAATGGTTTCATACAATTTTCCAAGATTTTACAAACTGGATGTAGAAAATTTAGTCTTTGATATGATACTAATATCTGATACTACTGAGGCAGTTTTTGCCCTCTATGGTATCTAAAACAAAATAAAGCCTGGAATATTAAAATTCTGCATGACATCTTATAGAATGTCTTGGTACTCCACCCAGCAGTCCATTAGTGGCAATAAGATGTCCACAAGAGGTTTTTCCCCACAGAGCTTTTTTCAGCTGCTGATAGCTCTGAAGTCAGTCATACAATAGGCACAGGACTGACTTTGTCCGAGTTAAATCACCTAAAGTGATCTTTCATCTCTCTAAGTGCCTAATAGAAATTCAAATGTTTAGAAATACAAAGATATTTCTCTCCCTATGAAAGCAATATATAATTCTCTGATGTCTAAAATCAGATAAGAAAGAACACATACTGTATATGCAACTGAGAGGGTTTTGTCTAGTGATATCTGATTTTGTAATCATTGAAGGATCTCTCGGTCTTTGTACATTGGGGTAAAAAGCTCATAGTAAATTCCCTAATGAGCTAACAGTATACAAGGTGCAAAGTCAAGCTACAAGTGTGCACTACTGACTTGGCTGATTTCTGGTACCATTTGCACAGTCTAGCACTCCACTTTCCAGTCAGTATTTCATGTGATTTGGGTACTGAATTATTCAAAACCTACTTCACTATACTAGCTTCAAACTCAGTGACTATTGAAATAAAAGAACAGAAGAATACATTTATTTCACAATTCAGCTTTGTTATGAAGTGGTAAGAGAAAGATTTGTAGTTAACGAAGGTCCAAATATATGATTCAAATTGTTAGTTTAAAACAACAATTCTAGTTAATCAGCTTTCACATAGGAAAAGAGAAAGCATTTACTTGAAGCTGGAGTTAGGAAGTTATTTCTATCAGTATAAAATATCATAAATTTGTCTCACAACCTTTCAGCAATTTAGATGTGTAATTGGGCCTTCAAGACACACTCTGCATTGACATGTGTAATATTAAATTTCTATCACCGTGATTTATATACCTAGCTAGTAGTTCTGAAAGCTACTAAGTATAAACATTGAATTTAAAAGCATGCCCCTACATGCAGGGATTGAAATTCAGTTACCTTTATCATTGACTCAAGCAGAGCAAAGTTATCACACAGTGGTTTTCAACTTGCCGTGAAGGTATCGGGGCTTTAAGAGAAAATCAAATTACATAAAACTAGTGAAGAAATTGCATACAAAACAGCAGCTATTTCACTACCCATTATAAAAAATGGCAATAAAGGAAAAGAAAAATGTAAGAAGAAACATTTTTTAAGCCTCTTAATTTCCGAATTGTAAATTCTTTCAAGAAAATAGGTAATCTTAGTAAGATTAAAAGGTACTTGAGACCATCTCCTCAAATCTGATAGTCAAGGAATTCAATTACATTCTTTTTCACAGAATAAACTGGTATATAAGGCTCTGCCTGTGTTCTTTCTGCTTCATATTGTGTGTCATGTTATACTTTGACTCTGGCATTTCTGGTATTGCAAAGGGTAGTGTATCATTAGATTAAATTATGTCCTCCTGAGATAAATAAAACAAATATTATTTAAGAAACCCAAAACAATAAAAGATACTTTTCTAGCTATAATTCTGCCTTTAATGCAGCATGGAAACAGTGATTGTAACAATACTGAACTTATTCCTGAACTCTTTTTATTTTGTATGGTTTTTTTGTTAAATGTCTTCAACATATTAATCTGTATAAACATCTAACTGGATCTAAATCAGTTAGGATAATATTCAAATGTTTAAATTAATTCTATCTGCTTGTCTGAATGGGCATATTGGTTATCCTGATGTCAACTTACCTGAACTGTGCAGTGGGAACTTGATAGAATTTGTGTAGGAAGGCTTTTTTTTCTTGTCTCAATATTTAAAAAATATGATGCAAGTGCTTTCCAATAGCAGAATTACTTTGGGAATTTCCATGGGGACACTTCTCTCTCTGGGAAATAGGTAGGATATGTAGTTCTTGAGAAATGCTCCACGAGCGGATTGTGCTGTCTGGAAAGGTTTGGGAAGCTAAAGTGAGGTTCAGATGTGCTTCCCATCTTGTAGAGGGAAAAGAGGACGAAGGAGAGCAATTTAGGACTTTTGCTGGCAGAACAGAGTTCACCACTTTGAGAAGGAAACAGTTTCAAACTGGGGCTTTGCTGTAAAGTAACAGATTTTGCTGGATGACCTTTAAAGTTCATTTTCAACCTAAACTATTGTATGACTCTATTAAAATGGGCTCCTCAGCCTCAGTTTGTGAGTTAGATGCCATGATATATTTGAGATCTAGAAATAAATGTTTTATGTGGGTACCTCCAAGTTGTTTTTCTGCATGAAAGTGAAACCATTTTACAGAGAAACCATATACTGACAGAAAAGAAGGTACAAAATGCTGAAAGGCATCTGCTTTGCTTTTCATTGACCTCACTGCCTTTAGCTGTTCACTCTAAGTGAAATCAGCATTTCTGAGAAATTATTAACAGCATCAGAATGAGGTAAGACAAGGAGCACACAGACAGTGCATTGACTAGTTGAACTGGTCAGTTTCTCAGAAATTACTAATGTTGCTCAAAAGGTTCAGATCAGGAGAATAAACTTCTATCCAGCACCACTCTTCCAGCCTTGTGCTTCCTCTGAGTTGTAGTTTATAGCCTGTGATGTAAGCAGCAGGCTGTGGTACATCATACCCTAAGGAGAAGGAATCCCAAGGGTGTATCACTGTTGTTGGAAGATGCACACTTCCACTGACTGGAAGAGTTAATATTTGTTATGATAAGCTGCCCTTTTGAATAAGTCTATGTGAAGTGGAATTAAATGGTTAATTTTACTTATAATGTGTCTGCTATAAACTTTAAGTCTATTTATTTAGAGGGCAACTGAATGCCATCTCTGGCTTGTACCACATGCTTCAAATTAAGATTACAATCAGTGCCAAATATTGTTTGGAAGTGATTTTGAATTTCTGTATTATTGATCCCTAGGGAAAAAGAAAAAAAAGAGAGAGACTGGTATATGCTGTTTCACTTTGGTGAAAAAGAGCATTTTTGTGAGTAAGCTTCAGACTTCTTGCTGCCTGAAAAAAAATTGTCTTTAGGGCTCCATCTTTATACATGCAGTCATTTAGAAGTAAACATTTTACTTGTCAAGTGTCTTGAGAACAAAAGATCAAGAACTGAAGCTCTACACAGGGGGTTTCAGAAGAGAAAAATTATTTCATCTGCTTCTCTCACTTCAAAAGTAGATCCTCTCAGACACCAGGTTATGACTGAGAAATTTGTGGAGATTTATGGAGAGTTTTATTATATCTTTCCTCTTACTTCTTTTTAAGCACTTCTGGACAGGAATTACAATAAATGAGTGGGCATTAAAAATAATCCATAATACTTGTAAATTGACTCAAAGCCTCTGTCTTTCTTACTTCTATCTTCATTGCCATTACAGAATATTCATATGAACTTCTCCCATGTAGGAATAGATTTGTTGTTTCTACTAAGAGAATAAAAGAAGAATTGACACTGATTCCTCCTGCTCAGTCATTCTCTTCTCCACGTGAAAAAAAGGAGGGGAACTGAATACATGTACTTCTCATTGATGACCTACATATATTTCATTACTCAACTCGTCTTCCACATGATGACTCCTGCTTCAGTAATGAGCATTCTACAAACCATAAATTCATTGATACCAGCAACAGCATTCACAGCCTTTCTTGTTAATAACAAGTCATTTGTTTAAACTGAGGTTGCAAAGTACCTCTAACACACTTTGGATGGTTTGTGAAAATATCGCTATTTTTTTATCGTGTAAATGGTGCTGTTTTCTTTGGTAGGATTTTAAGTCAATAAGAACAAATCACATATAGTACCACACCAACTAAGCCAATCTGTAAAATAATTATAAATTACATTGGCAAAATTTCACATTCACAGAACAGATTTTTGACCATATGTCTGTTGGTGATGCAACTCAGAATGCATCTTTAGTTCTCAGACAAGATATGTGTAAAAGTACTGTGTCATAAGGCTTTTTATGTTAGGCATTTCCATTACAACATTTTCATGCCATCACTTCAGATGCTTTCAACCACAGGACAAATTAGTCTACTGACCATACATTCATAGCAAGATATATAGGTACAAGAATTTGGAATTCTACAATTCTGTAAATATTCTGTGTGGAAAAATGTACCAAAGAAAAAATTATCTGACAAAAATCTTGGTGCTTCTAGATGAGGACTGCAAATGGAAGAGGGATCAGCCCCAGGAAACAGATCACTGAAGTAATTGAGCAGTATTAATTTAACTCCATTTTGTTGCTCCATCTGGGAAAATAATTCAAGTACTTAAACAATATAGTAATGAGGTATGTAAGCATACAAAGAAGGGTGAAATATTTTGGCTTACTATACCTCTTTCCTGCAGGATTAGTAAAGATAGGACAGACTTGCCATTGGTAGAGAAGCTACTGCAATCCTTAAGAGCAGCATTCTTGAGAAGTTTTGGAAATAATAAAAAATAATTTCTTACAGTGGAGAGGTGTTCAGATTTCCTTGAAACCTGTGGCCAAATGCCTTGCAGGTCACTTTTGCTGGGACAAAGGGAATGCATCTTTCCCTTTGTCTCCACCTTCTTTGTGTTTTGTAGGAAATGGTAGTAAACTCTTCTGCTCTAAAATATCCTAATTGATTTATATTTTTTAGAGCTCACGCATTTGTCTAATCTTAATTCTGTGGCAACAAAAACAATCATCTTTGAGACCTGGGAGATAATTCTGTGCTTGCAACCAAGTTTTACACACCTGTCTGTAGAGACACTATGTGGTCAGGACTTGCACTATACAAATGTCAGCTGAATTGGATGCAGGTTCTGTGACCTTCATTTTCCTGGCAGCTGGAAGAAATCTGATTCTGTTAGCTAGCAATCTGATCTTCCTTCTTCTGAAGCCCCTAGTTATGCTGTCAATTTTATCAAATGCAGCTCACATCCTAGAAGCTAAATCATTAGCCATCATTTTCAGCATTTAATTTTATATATTATTGTGTGCAGTACACTGTAAAATGTTTAATGTTAAAGAAAATTCCTGTGTTCATCCAAAGAAAAAGAGAAGGATTGAGCTGCTGCCTATTTTTGATTTTTGAAATTTTTCTATAATCCTATTTATCTAACATTTGGTTCACAGTTGTTTCTAAATACATATATTTGGAATGCCATAAAAACTAGTTATCATCAACCCACTAACAAAGGTAAAAGATTACTTTTATGTTTTTCCTGTTAATTATTAGCAATTCAGAGTCATTTTACTAGCATGCATTTTAACTTAAACAGTACAGCTATTACTGGGTAAATATACTCAAAATAACCACATTTGAAAACTGGTAATTTCTTCGCACTTAATAACTGCTTTGCTTGATCGCTGAAAGGGATCTAAAAGTAAGATGTTCTAGGCTCTATTTATAGCTGCAGCTTCATAACTTTTTTTCATTTATTCACTGAATATTTTTCCTGGTAGTTTCTGAAGTATGGCATTTTGTATGAGTCTTCAGACAGGGACACTCAATGTATTCTGGTGCTAATCAGTCCCAAGAAGTCCCTAGTACCTCAGTGAGGTAGACCTATGCATGAAACTGAAAAAAACATAGAACTGACCTTCCCCCTTTGCTAGTGAGCTGTTGGAAATTATTGCGTTTTAAGTCTGTCTCTCTAAAATGCTCAATGACAAGTCTATTGGTCACTTTTCCTGATTATTTTATTTTAAATATGCCAGATAGATCTGAAAACTATTTCTGCCCTTATTGTAAAAATAGATTGATTACTCATTTATTTTCTGTTACACAGAGAATTTCTGTTTGAACAGAAACACAGGTTAAAGTGGTTTTATTTGCTTATATATAGCTGTCGGTCAAGGAACCACAGCATTTTGTTATTTTGGAAATTTTTACTTTCATAAGAAAACACTGAGTCTCCAATAACGTCAAATCTGCATACACTGCAATCCTCCTTGTGTCACTTGCACAGCAGCACAAAAGAGAGGCAAAACTCTCGAGAGCCACTTGTGCAGAAAAGATGCAGCACTGGCTCCCCTGCAGCCACTCTTCCCTGCTGACTGTGAGACAGTGGCAAATTAGGGCTTGGGATACCCATTCTGCAGGGTTCCTTTCCATTCCTTCCCTAAGAGATGAAATTTTATACTCAAAGGTCTTCTTTCTTTTCATTGAGCTGTAATATCAAATGGTGGACAAATACATCTGAATAATCATTATTTTGTGAGGACTGATACGAAGGGAAAAAAACCCAGAAGTCTCTTCAAAGCTCTTTAGGTCACTAAAGCCTTCAGAAGTCAATAGAGGTTCAGGAGCTTGATATCTGAAGATATTTGAAGATCTGGGGATTAGTATGTACGTGAATGGCCTTTGACTACAAAATTCAGTATGTATTCCAGCTTTTACAGAGACTGTAGATGATACAGGAAAAAAATTATGGGACTTTAAAGGAAAAATGACTGCCCCTTATTTAGTGAAGGGCATTGCTGTGTGTTTTGACATATCTCCAGGAAATATAGTGAGATAAAGTCTGGATATCAGGACTCCTGTAGCTCTTCCTTTTAAGTTGAACAGATGCATGAACTTAAAAGATAATCTTTCAAGGTTTTTGATTTCTTTTTTTTTTGGTATTTAAATTAAACAAATTTAGCAAACAAATCATGATCCCCAAAACTGATACAGATCGACTATTATCAGTTAGAGTTTTGTTTTTTTTTATATAAGCTGAGTAGTTATTCAATGTATAGACATATTTAGCAATCTAGAGCAACAAGCAAGTCTACTGAAAAGGGAATATTTAAATAAATGTTGCCTAAGAATAGTTACAGCACTCAGATAGGAACATTCTGTCATGCAGGTGCTCATCCAAATGTTGGCAGACATTCAGTTCAGTACCAGAGGAATCCTGAGGAGGAAAGAATATCAAGATGCCACCCACATACCTAATAATGTGTAGTTTTTGCTGTATAACTTGCTATAAGCACTTTGAGGCAAAGAAGGTCCCCCAGAGGTAAGGACAGGAATGATGGCCCACCTATTGTTTAAGAAGCAATTACATTGTCTAAGCAAAAAATACATGCTGCTAATAACCCCTTATTGAAAGGCTTTTACTGGTACCAGAGCTCCCAAACTCTCACTTTATTACATTTAAGCCTGCAATATTCATCCACGCTATTTTGCGCCTCACGTTACAATGGCAATGGTGTGCAGGATGTGTGCGGGCACAGCCCAGATTTCTATTCTCTACCTTGGCTCAGCTGCATTCAATGTGCAGAGGAGGCTGGAGGATGCAAATCGCCCTCTCCTGCTGTGCCCACAGCTCTGAGACAAGCCGTCACTGCATTGCTCCATCCAGCTGTGGAGCTTTCTTCTGGAGACATCCCCTGCGGGGGGCTGCAGAAGGAGCCTGGTGGTCCCCGCTACCGCCGGCTGTGCGCCGCGGTCCGCGCAAGCAGGACAGGCGGCTGCCGCCAGTGCCAGAAACGGAGCCCACTTCTGGATCCATCAATTATAAACACTTAATATTTACTGGTCTCCTCAAGTATAAACCACAAATGGTTTGCAGAACCTCATCCAATTTCAGCTGTCCTCAGAAATTCAGGTAGCAGCCTTCAACTTGTCTTGAAAACCAGTTTCATGGGAAATATAAAATTAAGGGCCTTGATTAATCTTAGTGCAAAATCTAATTTGAACTTGCTATAATGCAGGAACATGAAGGCTTAAATCAGTGTACTGTTAGTGCAGCAACAGAGAAACTGGGATGTTCTACCTAACATTTTATAGCAGGTTACCAATTTCTCTTTTGAAAATAATAACCCCCCTTTTTTTTACTTTGGAATCCTTCATAAATGGTTACTGAATATCTTCCTACACTGCTTATATTACAGCCATATTCCAAGATGTGCTAAATCTTTATTACATTTTGCAGCAAGACCAAAAACCCCACATTCAAGTTGCAATTGATAATCTTGTTAAACTCGATTAAGTAAGATTAAAGATTGACTGTGTATTGTTAATGTATTTGCTAAGTACTACCTTTACGTCGTTTTTCACATTTCAAAGCACAGTCAGTACTTTCTGTTGACTGCAATTATTAACATATATAGAATTGAATTTATAGGAAAATCAGAGATGTAAAGCTGTAAGAAATTAAATATACAGAAGTATCCTAAAATGAGTTTTATATGCTGATATTGAACTCAATAAAAGGCAGGGTATTTTGAGTGAAACAAAAAGTACTTACTGGTGGATCAGTTTATTTGGGTATTGGTAGTTGCAAATCACAGGTTTTCTATCATATTATTTCAAAATTGTTGACAAGTCAGAAATTAGTTCATACATGTTTTTCTCCTTTCTGTGATGAATTTTTGCTTTTTGCAGTATTACTTAAGAGATTTCTTTAGCATTCAAAAGCTGTGGCATTGCAATTTTGAAAATATCTACTTTTCAGATTTATAAACAATGTCTGTGGATACTTATGTCCATTTTGGCTAGCAGAAAAAATAGAACTGACTTCAAAAACTAGTATTGAGTTTCAGCATGCAAAAAATGTAAAAACTTAGCTCCAATATAATCAAATTTTCGGTTTACAATTTTTTGATTTGTACCTTTGTATTGTTTTGAAATATTTACTGCATTGATTCTCATTAAAGCCACAGTAGCAGCTGATGAAAGTTCTTACTCTCACTAAGCTTTTGTTTCAAGTGCCAATTACAATTCAGCTAACATTTTGAAAAATGTACAACATGTTCCTTTATGAAATGAGAGAGCAGTGAGTCAGAGAATATAAATCTGTAAGTTTCTATGCATTTTAACATATGACTGTGAATTATTCAGTATACTAATTACTCTTTTAGCTTCTTATTTATCTTGCTTTTTATGTCTAAGAAGTATCTTGTACAATTGAAACAGTACCTTCTCCTGCTTGGCTTTCAGAAAGAAGTTCTGCAATACTTTGAAAGAAAACATGAAAGGAAGTGTTTTAATGAAAACATGGTTGTAGGATAGCTACAAAGGGTTAGCTGTGGAAGGCACCATTTTCTTTGTACTGTGATATTTTTAGGTCTAGAATTAGAGTTTGTTTGTGTAGAGTAGCACTGTCTGCCAACAAAATGTTTTGTACAGAAGAGCATTAACAGAAGACATCAAAAGTTTAAGTGCATTTGTATTTTGAATATTGAAAACTTCCATTATTTCATGACTCAGTGTGTAAATTTGTATTGGATTAGCTAAAAAGCCATGTTGAAGAATGTTTTAATTGCCTCATGAGTTTGCATTCCTTTATTAGAATTTAATTTGCATTGTTGTGGAAATGACTTTTCCTGATTTACTGTTCCTAAGAACTGTTATGTATTTTAATGCATTTGGAAAAAAAAAATCATTTATCACCAGTAGAAGACTGCTCAAGCATCTCATAACTTTTTTGTAGTTCCTTTGCATGGAACTCATATTTCATACAAAGTATGAGTGTTAAGCGAAAGATACATCTGAAAATATAAAGTATTCAGAAATTAGCAAGTACAAGTTTTGCTGTGCAGTCATATTCCAAATCCTTTTTTATCTAGCTTTTGATAGCCTTCACATTTGCAGTCTGTGATAGAACCACAATTACACCCAGCTTTTCTGGGCTTTCATCCTGTGCCGTAACAGAAGGTGCTTTTTTCTTACTGTAAAGCACTCTTCCTTTAATCACAGTACATTCTGCACACTTAATGAGGAAGGGGTATGGTATCATGTCATTAAAGACTATATCATGATATATAATAAATGGGAGCTGATTTAAGACTACATCATCTTTGATGTGCTTGAATTTGCAACTGTAATTTTCTTCCCTTTTGTATGTTATGTAAATATAAACCCAAATTCTGTTATATGCAACCACATTGAAATCATGTAGATCACTACCTGATTTACTCAGGCCATCTACTTTCAAGACTCTTCATAATGTTTGGAATTTCATAGGTTTGTAAATTGATTACATAGTTTCTTATAGGTATCACCCTAGAAATTTTTCCATGGGTGATCATCTGTCTAGGTTTACCTGCAGTACATTTTTTTACAGCTCTGTGTCATCTTTTTAAAAATATAATTACTTCAAGATAAACAATGGTACCAATATTATAATGAATTGCCCATAATGTTTGAGTCAATGGTGCCAATTCCTTGGTGGCCCTAAGGGAAAATAATTCAATTAGAATGACAGACAGATTTTGGTAGTGGTAGAGAATATTTTACTACAGAGAGGTCCTCCTCCAAAGATTGCATTGAAGAGAGTGTATAGGCAGGGACTAGTTTGAGGCTGAAAAGGTGCACCCACAGGTACCCAGGGCAGGTATATCCTACTCTAACCTTCAGATTAAATTAGGTTTACTAATCTTGTGTTGAATCTTGACCATCATGCTTAAGGATTGCTTTTCAACACTATTTCCTTTATAGATACTACCTTAAAAAAAAAAAAAAAAAAAGGTGGATGAGAACAAAGAGAACAGAAAATTTACTTAAAATGTAGAAGTGATTATTTGTTGTTCTCATATAAATCATTATTTCTTTCATTGCCAAAATGTGCAGAACAAGTAGCAAATTTCTTTGTTCCAGTTACCAATATTCAAGAATCAGTTTTTCCAGCCAAATGAAAGACAATCTAATAATTAAGAGGGAAGAAATTTCTGTGTCCAAGGATCAGAAGGAAAGTCGGAATCTAAAATAGTGAATTATGCAGACCCCAAAGACTTGAAGTACTGGACATGAAGGTACACAGAACAGTGTTAAAACAAAAAAAGCTACAAAAGGACCCCTCAAAAGATTGCATTCCTTCTATCTAATCAGTACTTTTACTATAAATAGAAACAGGTTATTTAAACAAGGTGTCATACTTTCAACACCTCCATTTGGCTCTTTTCTTTTGAAATTGCCTGCTTTTAAACCACTCTCTAGCTTGACATTGTTTTCAACCCTAAAATTACATCAGTAGACAATGTACCAAATCACTCTTCTTTTATTTCATTCTATTTTCTACTTTCAGATTTTTCTCTTGCTTTTTTCCCAGAAACTGTCTTCCAGTTTGTTCACTGTATAGCTTTGATGCTGTACTTACAGTAATTGTTTTATATCTGAATCTGTGTTGTCAAAAAATGATCACCCGTGCATTCTTGTGTATGTTTGACCTATTGATCTGGATATAGGAGGTACAGTGACAATCTAATTACCTTTTTGGCATTGAGTTTTTGATTAAAAATGGACAGTGTAGTCCAGATGTCATTTTGGGCAGGAGTGTAATACAATTCTCCATTCAAAGAACTTCACTCCCATATTAGTGGAAAAAGCTAAGTCACACAATGCTGTCTAATGATGCATGCTACTCTGAGGTAGCTTCACAGTATTTCCCTGCCCTGCTTTGACAGGCACAGCTGTAGTCTGTCCATCTCCAGAAATAGCTCTGCCAGTGCATGCATCACTTTTCTGATGCTTGACATACCCACCTGTACCTGTATCTGTTGCCAGATGCAGATCAGTGACCACAGACACCTTTCTTTCTTCTCCCTCCAGGAGCCATGTCCTGAGGGACCCACCTGCCTTCTCTGTTTCTCCCATCGGAAAAGTTTCCTAAATTCTCCGGGCTGAATTGTCGGATGAAGTTTAGGACACAGTAAACCAAACTGATGCTTTGAAGATGTCATTTCAGAAATGTGAGAGAAGCAACCTCTCTGGACTGAAATAGGTTGGGAAAATATTTTTAAAAAGAGGAAGCATTATTCCCAAATTAAATTTATCACTGAGGGTGTTGTCAGCACTTTAATGTGTGGTGTAGATATAATACTTGAATGACTTTGAAAATAGCTCCATGCCATTTCAAGAAATAGTTTAAGTAAGACTAATTAACTTCAAAGAAAGAAGGATTAAAAAGGGTTTTCTTCTTTATTTAGTTTTTAGCTAAGTGCTGTCTCAAATTAAATGAGTCATGAAAAATTCAAATTGTTAGAGTGCCACCCCTATAATTTGATCACTATTTAATTTGATTTTTTGTTTTATTTAATCAGAGCTACAGGAACCAGCTCATTTGTACTGTAAATTACACAACTTCTGCCCTTTATTTCATATATGGTTGATCACTTTTGGCAGATATGATTGGATTATCTAATCATTGGCTATATGAAATTGCCATTTAATCAATAGGGAAGGTCAAAATTTCTCAATGTGATCCTGAAGCAAAGTATCTAAGGAAGTTGGAGGCTGGTGAAAACCAACTAAACTTTTATATGTTTGTAACGTTATTATTGACTATATCGTCATTATTGCCATAACAAGTGGCTCCTTTATCTTCTCTTGCCACTTGGAGTTTGATGGCCAAACCTATGGCTTTGGTTATTGATTACAGTTACTGATGACTTGATGGATTTAACTTTCTTCCTCATCAGTGTATTTTATAGCTGTTTGAGACAGGAGATAATGAGTTTTATACTCCCTGTTCTGCAAATACATAGTTAAGGGGACATCTTCAGTCACTGGACATGTCACTGTGAATATAAAGCTAATTTCTTACTGTTTAAAAAACATATCCACACTTACTGTTTGTTAGTCTGCAGACACTGACAAACTAGTAGAATATGCTTCATCCTTTTTGCTCCATCATTTGTTGTGTAAGCCAAGCAATAATATGGCATCCTGTGCTCTACCTTTTCAGTTTTCATTGTCCTAGATGGGGATTTTGCTCCTTGTTACTCTGCAGGTCTGTTTGACTTTTTTTCAGGATGCCTGATAGCCTTCTCAGGTTATGGTCTGGTTCATGACCAGACTAATTACTTCCTCTAACTTTATCTCGTATCCAAATGTTTGAAATATATATTGGGATATTTAGTTTGAATGGATGCAGCTGTATGCATCTCCCACCTTGAGGACATTTATTTCATACCCTTTTCATCAGCACAAATATATTCCCAGGTGAGTGAATCTAGATAGTCCATTTTATTTCAGCTATTCATTTCAGTTGTTTTATTATTATTGTTATTTTAATTTTATATAGTGTACTTGTTTGTAAGAGGGTCCATTAAATACAACGTTGGCACACACAGGTGACTAGATGACTGAAAGCTTAATTATCAAAGGAAAAACATCTGGCTACCCATGCAAAGGATTTTGCTGGCCTGTAGAAAGAGTGAAAGCTTTAGTGACTACTGGTAGGGAAATATATTGTTTGGAGAGCAGTCCCTTTCTGGCACATATATTGTTCTGTAGAGTGAAGGATTAGGAATAGTGACTGCAGTTTGCTTTTTGATGGTAAATATAAGAGACCCACATCTAATTGCTGAGCAGAGCAGAAAATATCTATATCGGGTCTTGCTTGAAATTTTCTGGGGAAAGGTTTGCTGTTCAACGACAACCCAAGATCCTCATTATTCCTACAACTCTTTGTGAAGGTATGGGAAGAAGGAACTGAAATGGATCATAACAACAAAGCTGAGAAAGTTTTACAAGAGCAGTACTTGCTTAGGCTTTATGTCCTTTATTTGGAATTTTTGGTGTAAATTGATATTCTAAAGGCAGCAGATGAAAGGAGTCAGAGAAGCAGGACCATTCTATAGAAGAGAAAGGTGATGACAGCTGGATCATAGCAAATATGTATGTGCTCTGCTCTAAAACTATACTTAGGCTACATCAGAAACTCTTTTCAAATTCATGGTTAAAGTGGCAGTTAGCAGCAACAGTAGAAGGGTTTGGGTTTCCCTCCAGGCAATTCTGAGGTGTGTCCTAACACAGGAATTTCTACTCCCACCTCCCTGTGCCTCAAAGTGATCAAGAGTCCGTAGGAGAGTGTGGAGTTAAGTCAAATGGCAATGGAGTACAATAATAGGAAGAGAAGCCATGGGACTTGGACAAGTATGTTTCTTGTTCCAGCTCTCATGGCGTCCTGCTTTAGTTCCCTATTGAGCAGAGCAAGCCTTTTAGTAGTTCTCCATGTTGCTTTCATTCCTCGAGCATGTTTTCTTGCTTGCACATGTTTTCGTTGGTAGGAAATGCGTTAGTAACCAAATGCCTTCATTTCTAGATCACAGGCAAATACAGGAAATTTTTCTGGCTTTTCTTTCCAAATCAGCTGTACTCCAAAGTCATTAAATAGAAATAATTATCTGCTAATCTCACATGCAGTCAGACCCCTGCTTTGATCATTGTGGACTGAGTTCAATGATGACATAGTGATATCTTTTTGACCTTAATGAGTCCAACATTTATTGGCGTTTTCATAGGATTTTTTCTTCTGCTGCTTTTCCTAGTGTAAATTTGGGTTGTTTGTTTCCAGTTTCTGGAGCATTGTCTTCAAAGTACATGACAGGACAAACAAAGAAAAATAAAAAACAAACAAAAAAATTAAAATACTGCGACATATATGACATTACTAAAGTCACCTTGCTAAAATTTATGTATCTCATTATTTTAGGGGCAATTTTACTGAGGTCTTATCAATAAAACTGTAAAATTAGCCCCTCAAAAAGTTCAGTGAACTTTTTAATCTCCAAGTCATAAAAATAGACTGAAATAAACTCATGTATATATTTTCTACAAAAGTTTAAAAGATTAACCAACAGGTCAAAATCAAGTTGCAAACCTCTCAAGAATAATAAGACAGTAAACTTGATGTTGCATGATATTTGACATACAGCAAATCACTATTTACATTTTATCCCAAAACATTTACCTGAGAAAAGGTCATGGCGTTAAATTTGGAGACATTTACAGCAATTGCCAAATGTTTACTATCTTCATGAATGTCATGCTTCTTAGTCAAAAGAAGGTTGATGCGCTAAATGTCAATTATTTCAACTTGTTTGATGGCAGCACAGATTGCCAAGCAATATGAAAAGAGGTTTAATAAATATTATATACAGTGTTAACCATTAATCTTGCCTAACTCTAGAGGTTACAATTTCACACAGAGAGGATTTATGACAAGCAACTGTGCAGGACATTAAAACTCAATTATTGCTATCCTAGATAAAGGCATTATCATTAAGTTGGGGAAGCACTACCTTGCTTCTTCTGATACTGCTACCAAAACTTAGCAAAGCATCAGGGGCAATTAAATTACTTTGGAAAATCAAGCCATTATGCTTCTCCTTGCAATATTTTGTCATTTTCTGACTGAATGAAAAAGCTAGTCAGTATCCTTTGCAAGAAATCTAGAAATTCAAATGTTTCAAATCTAGAAATGCAATATTCAATGTATTCAATAATGAGCAAATTTTTGCTAGGACCTCCAGCTCTTAGAGCTAACCCAAAATTTATACCTTTAGGAATGCAGGTTAATGAAATTAAAGTTTTATGTCTATTAAGTAAATGTCTAATATGCACGTTTAATAACTTACACATTCCAGAGCAAATATAACCATAAAACATTGCTTGGAGGGCAGTGCTTTGTCAAGTTAGAACTAGAATCTTCTTGAAAATAGTTGTAGAAACAAAACAATTGGGATTTCAGCCTTAGAATCTGATTCCTATCCATATAGTGAAGTTCAGAACATTTAACTGACCTGCTATACAAGCCTGAAGTCCTGGCTGAGTCCTAGTGGAAATAGAAAACATCACTCCAAGAAGTCTGGACAGAGTACTTAAAATATATGTCTTTGGAAAAACTTAATTGCTTTTTAAAATATTCACGTGGTAAGTTGTAACATTCCCTGTGCTAGCGTAACTGCTGCAGAGGGTTAACTTTGTTTTCCATCTCTTCTTTGCATCATGGTTTTTCACATTTTGGTCTGACAGTCTCGGTGAAAATCAACTTGTTGCAGGTGATAACCACAACTACTCCAAAGATCTTTCAGACCGCTTTTTTCCAAGATAGGCATTCAAATTGTCTTGTGAGCCCCCTATACAAGTAATCAGATATCTGGTCTGGGACATATCTGAACTTTTGGCTGATGAAATCTAGATTTCTTAAGTGGATAGATTTTGCAAGTCTGATAAAAAAAGAAACCTTGTGAAATGTTGACTGCTCAATTTTTTAAAAGTCTTTGTCTCGTTCTCTAAATGTGTGAACAATCATACACTATTATCTCTGCACAATTCTTTTAGGTCATCAATTTACTTGTGCAACCAAGGGATTGTAACCCTTTAAAATATTTTTTTAAGCTGTAAATTGATTATTGATTCAAATCCTTAATCTAAATGTGGTATCTTACCTTCCTTACATTTCCTTTTCCCCGGAAATTTAATCCAGTTGCCAATAACTGAGTGGAATACTTGGCGGCAGTTCTCTGTGTTGAATTAGGAATTTTCTGTAAGATACAATTGGCAACACCAAAAGGAAAATGAAAATGGCTGATCTCCTTTCTGAATTCTTGAACACACCCCAAATTCAAAAAAATTGTGAGAGCTCCCACTGTTAACACCGCTGAAAATAAGTTTTTAGTCTTTTAGAACATAGGATGAGCAGCAGCCACCATGATCTTAGCAGCACAGCTAAACAAATTCAGGGTAGCAATGTTTACCCAAAAATTTATATTCTGTCTTTTATCGTTAAATAATTGAGGAGGTATCAAATAGCAATGTTTCAATTATTCATTAAGTTATTTCACTTAATAAAAAGATGGCTGTAGGCAAATTTGTCATTTGTATTAAACAGTGAACATCTCCATGAGATTTGCTAATCAGATCTTCAGTGCTTAGACCACAAAGATTCTTTATTCATATAGGAAACAAAGTAAAATTACTCAGTATGGACCACAGAATAATTCTGAAAAAAGAAGGAAGATTTCCCCTTTATTCCCTCCCTGTCTTCTGGTAGATGAGTTTAAAAGTCTTGTTTACTTGTCGAGATTGGAACACTGATTGTAATGGGTATGAATTTTTCCATTAAAAATGATAAAGTTTGCATCCTTCCCACCTTCAACAACCAAGACTTTTATCTGAGGGTACCTATGATTTGTAGGGTAAAAGCATATTTTTCTACAGGAAAGCAAAGATACCATTCCACTGTATATGCTTGTGGCCACACCTATACTAACTAATAAAGAACAAGGACCAGAGGCTGTTCTGGTCCCCATGGCAGCTGCATGTCCGGGCTTACATCTGTCCATCTCTTCCTGCTCTAAACCAGATGCTCTCATCCATACTGCTTACTGGATCACTTCCTAGTCCAAGCTTTCCAGAAGTCCAGGGTAGGGCCCTGTCTGGGAATATGGTATCTGGCTCAGCCACAACCATGATACAGTCTAAAATTATACACAGAACATTTGCATGGCAGTATGCAACCTTTGGTCTTACACTTCAGTTTATTGTAATACATGCAGTCTCTAGATCCACTTTTATGTTGAATGCCTTCTCTACTCCATTTCTAAACAGTTTAAGTTCTCTTCTCTTCTGGGTTTTGTCTTCTGTTATGCATTTTATAATGTTTGCAGGTCGAGTTAAATCTTTATTTATTCCTTCTTTGCCCTATGTAAGTAGCCACACATCATGAGCATCTGTAAAGATCCAGGCTTCTTTGCCAAAGTTTCTTCCATTACCTAAAAATGCATTCTTTCATTGCTCAAGTGTGGATAATATTTGAAAAGTCAGTCAACAACTGGTTGAAGCAGAACAGCTTTACCCTCCTTTAATTTATTCAGAGCACCTTTCTTAAGTCTCCACTACAGCATCTGCAATGGGCTGGCAGAAGGTTAAATAAAAAATAACCTGGGACAGCAACAATAAATCAGATGCAGACAGGCAAATAATTTCCATGTCTGAGTTAAATCTTTCTAGTACATTTCATTGCATTAGCTATCACAGTGATAGGCTCACTGTAAGATGCTGAAATCTTTGAGCTTCTGTGTTTGGTGAAATTGTTTATGGCTTTTCCCTAATTATATTAGCAAACACCTACATTAAAATGTAGTAGATCAAAGCATTCAAGAGTGTGAAAATGTAAGTCAGGATGCTTCACAGAGTCTACTCCACTGTCTTATTTATATGCATGAACACATGCTATTGTTTCTGAAGGATGTGTTTCTTCTTGGGTGGGATCCCTTTCTCTGTAAAGGTTGTGGGTTTAGTTGTTTTATGAGAGTTATTAAGAGAAGGCTGGACCTTAGGGAGACAAAAAACTAACTTTTTTTTTTTACCAAACTAAAATCTTTAGGGACTGTGACATAAATAGAATACAGATTATTCACCCTTAACATAAAAGCCACCTTCTCTTGTTAATTGGAGTAGTAAACCTTATAATGTGTTGATTTGTTAGGACGGGAATGTGTTTGGACAAAGTCAAGAGAAATATTGTTTTGACAGTGATGAAATATGATGTCTTATCTTTTGAACCCTTAAGTTATATACATACAATTTTCAATAAAGATAACACTATTATTTTAATGATTCTGTGCTGAAAGTTCAAAATGAAGCTGTTCTTTCCCAATTTAGTAATAAAGCTATTTATTATGGAGCCATGATTATGGTATATACTTAACTAATTAATAGAACATTTAGCTGATTTGGAGATAAAAATAATATTTCCAAATACTGGAAAAATTTCTAGAGTTGACATCTAAATACCTGCCCTCCACCGTAGATTTGTTAGATGTGTTTAAACAGTGTGTAAAGAGCAGAAAATGCCCAGTAAAAGGAAACATGTTAAAAGATCTTTATCATTAAAATCAAAATACTAACAGATCACTCAGGTTCTCTTTAAAGTCCTGGCTTGACAGAAACAAGATGTAGGTCAGGTATTAATAATCACAAAAATTTAAAAAACTTTAGTGAATTCTTACACATGTAAAAATGTTGGTTTGCTTTTATGCAGATTATCTGAATACTTTCATAGTCAGTCAGAAAAAAAAAAAGCCATTTCTAGAATATGACCCTTTGAAAGCAAAATTTCAAATCAGGTGAAATTATTTGCTCTTTACAACACTTCTTTCTCTCCATCAGATGTAAAGAGGGTGAATGGTGACCAGATCATGATGCTGTAGATTTGTAAACTTACTGAGATAAATTTACCTTCCATTTAAAGACTCAGAAAAAATTGGGAAGTTAATAAATGTTCCATTTTTATTATTTCCCTGTTGCAGTTTAACAAAGAATGTTGCTCTACAATAAACCATCTGCACTGAACAAAGCAGCTTCTTTTGTGAATTCCCTGAAGGACAGAAATTACTGTATTGGTGCATGTGTTCAGGCACCAATGTACATTGCTTCAAAGTAACGCTTTAGTGTTTCTATGAACTGCACAGTACACTTGTTCCACCAGGAATACAAGCATCCTTCATAAATGCACTGGCAGAGTGTTTACAGCAGCTTTAAATTAAAGTTAGCCAGAGGGCCTGGCTTCTCACCAAGGAAAAGCCAGAAGAAATTGTGGCTTATGGCTTTCCTCAGCTGGCACAAGCATCTTCTCCCCCAGTCAGGGAGGCCAAAGAGCAGTTTGAAAAATTATTCTGTTATCTCTTTGCCACATGACTGATGTTTAAGAAAGTGTTGATGTTATGTCCATCTATTTTGATCCTCCCTTCCTCCTTACTCCCCTTTTTTATTATCTTATTGTTCCCTGTCCACATGGATATGTATTAGAGAAGGAGCTTATTAACAGATAGTCATAAACTAAATATATGGAGGCAAAGAAAAAGCAAATTGATCATTTTTCAAGTGCATACCTTTGTCAGAAGCACAGAAAAGAGAGACGTTTCTTTCTTTCAACAATAGGGGATTTTAACACCAAGATCTTTTTGCTGTTTATGTTGCCAGGACTTGTACTGACTCCAACTTAAGTCTGTGAATCCCTCTTAATAAAAAATCACACTGACTTAAAACAAATTTGGGAGAAGCAAGGACTTCATGACTTAGCAGTTGCAGTGTCTTGGTCTAAGGAACTCATTGGAATGAAGATGCATTCAGGGTCAACAAACTAAACAAAACATCTATTAATGAGTTCTTTCAACTTTGCTCTCTCTTCTTACCTCAGCCCTGTTGTCTGTTTATGAATATGCATGTGTGGACACACATACAGGGAAGACATAAGGCTCTTGCTGTCATTTCCTGGGCCTTCCTTGAATCTTCCCTCCAAATTAAGACTGAACAGTGTGGATGCCAATGCTTTTCTTAGCCTAGTGTTAGAATATCCCTTTGTCCAGCTACACTTGGGGTTTAAGCTTTCCCCATATACAGAGTTATTGTGGCTCTTTATACTTTCCCAGGTATAGTTGTCTTCAAAGGTTGTGCCTGTACTGATTTTAGACAGGCTCTTTCTCCTCGGTCGTGGTGAATTGCTGTCAAAGGCTGCTGAGATCGTGGTTGTCCTACCATGAGACATTTTTCATCTCCTTTATTGTTGGCAGCTAGTGCCAGAGAGTTTGTTAAGATACAGGTCTAACAGGCTGCGATCTTCTAGTCTTTGGCTGGTTCGGGTGCCACGGCAAGACATCAAAGATCACCTGGCATTTCTGTTATTATGTTGGAGTGTCTTGTGAAGAAAGAACTTAATTGTTTAGGCATTTATGGTTTAGTGGCATTACTAGCTTTTTCTATGTATCTAAGGGGTTTTGTTTCCTTGTTTTGTTGTGATTTGAAAAGCTTGCAGCAAGAGGCAGCACTATCTGATTAAATTTTCTGATTTTTGTCTTCTGCTTATATATATGTGTAAATGAAGCCTGTGGTTCTGTAAATGTCCTTCTGTAGACTAACAAACTCGGCTAAGCCTCTTAACTATTCTCATTTTCTTTGGCTTGTACTAGTTCAGAGTGTTAGTCACAGGCATGAAATCTCAATTCTTTGTGACCCAATGGAGTTCCTTGATTACATATGGAGAGCCCCTAGCTGAAACAAGCTCATCATAAAGAGCAAGTGTGATGCACACTGCCATGGTATGATTAATCCCAGTGCTGAATAACATGGTTGAATTATTAAAAAAATTTTTTTCAATAACGAGTTAGCAGTAATATTAGTTCATATAGGTCCATCTCTGGCCACTTGTTGCCAGGCTCTGCTAGAGTAATTACAAACTATTTAAGGCTCCTTGCAGCTTTGTCTTGATATTTTGCACACATAAAACAGTCTATGAGTAGCTCTCCTGACTGTGCATTTGTGCTAACAGTAAGGTGTTTGTCCAGTCCAAGTTTTATCATGCAGTGTGCACAGGTATTTAAAGAAATTTTCTTTGGGATCACTATTTAACCTCCTTGAAAGAATAATAGTCTATTTTACACAGTAAGCCTGTTTTTCATTTGAACATGTTTAAAATGGCAAAAGAACCAGCTTGAGAACAAGTCTTTTTATTTTCTTCAAAGAAAATAAAAATTCAGTATTTTATTTCTTCCCATTTTTTAAATTTTTTACCAGCTCCATCATTTATGCATTGATTTGTGCACATATACAAAGATATTTTATAGTATCATGTAACCTTCTTCCTCCCAGAGTCTTCCTCCAATTTTCAGAAAGTCTTGTCCTCCCATTGCTGGAAAATATCTGTTGAACACTACTTTCTTTCTGTTTTGATATGTATTCATTTTTTATTGAGATGTTTTTTACATAGTTATCATACATACTGTCAGTACACCTTTTCCAAGATGAAAGGTATTGAAGGGATAGCATTGCAACCATTCCTGCTGATGGAGGACTGGAGATTTATTATATTGAATATACTTGCTCTGAAAATCCAGTAAATGATATCACTGAAATTGGGGAGGCTCAAGTTTTGGCTCCATTGGACCAGAATCTAGTGCTGCATCTGTATATTTATCTTCCCTGTGTCTTTCCAAGACATACTTTAGAATATGGATCTTCCTATTGATGGCAGTCACCCTGGCTCACATGCCATAGTACTGTTTGAAAATAGATGCTAACTCAGACAAAACCCAGGTATATTTCTGAATTGAATCAGCTCTACAGAACTGGAAGTAGATTATCAACAGGTTTCCCTGGGACAGACATTTTCGTAGACGATTTTTGTATTCAGATTTATTATTTCTTTTCTCCACCCTGGGGAGTGTAAATCTTATATTGACCTACTCTCCTAGCTGAAAGTGGTGTTAGCCATGTTATATGAACCTATGGCATAGAAATTTATCTTTTCACTGAGACACATCTTATTAGTACAAACACAGAGTTTCATGGAATTTTATTCTGGTTTTCTTCTGCACCTGTGAAGCCAGGCTTTCCTGAACATCTGTATTGTAATAGAAACACAATATATTTAGTTTTAGTCATGTGTCTTTAAAGAAAAAATTCTCTTTCTATATATGTTGTTGTTGCCTTTAAAGTCACACTTTTTGTCAGCTCTCATTGAATACTTCCTTCAACCACTCTCTTATTAGATCCATTCTCCTGGTAGGTTCTTGGTTATTACATAACAATTTCAGTTCTACAGAGGAAGTTCCACAGTAAGAAATGGGCTCAGTTATCTCAAATAGCCCATCTGTATCAGTCTGCAAATATCAGGCCAGAAGAGAAAGATACTGGAAATGAAACCCAGAAGGGCTTCATATCACCTTCCTACTGAAGATTTGGAAAAGAGTATTTTCATTAACATTTGCTTAATTTTCTTCTTAGCATTGCAATTTGAAGTACATAAGCAGTATGTAATTTTCTTTATCATTCTGATAACATGTTTAAGCTGCCCATAGGAATGGAGATCCACATAGGATAGACTAAATGAAACAAGCCTTTTTTTAGGACTTCTCAAACATAATCTTCAGTCCTCACCATTCAGTGCCACACGTAATACCTCAAAGTCATTTCCTGTGCATCTGCTAAGGTGTAATAACACATCGAGTATCTCACTCATTGTGTCTAATAGAACAATTACAATGCCTCATTCAATAGAGGGGGAATCTTTATGAGCTGAATGCATATGTGCATGCTTGAGGATTTCACTGAAAAGCATTTTAAAAACCATCTGATTATATAGATTTTCAGATATCGAAATATATACAGCAACTTATGTTAAAGAATAATATCCTGAAGCTCCATCAGTTCTTACATAGGAAAATGAGCACTCCTCAAGTAAAATATGTCAAACTTCCCTTTAAAAACAAAGTATGTTCTGTTGTTTTTGTCAGCCTCTGTTTAGGGTTTGACGGTTTTAATGAAACTACAACTGTCTAAACGCCACTTGAATCCACTGGTAAGCACTAATCTGAAAACTTTTCTGTTTTGTGTTAACACAAAGGCCTGGGCCATCTTCCAAATCGCATGAAATATGTCCAGGGACTTGGCCTGAAATTTAAACCTGAGCATCTAATATTAGGACTAGATAAATGATACACCAATCCCAATATTTTTGTTTGTTTGCCTAATAATAGCACATTGTATGTTCTCAGTGGGAAACTTTTAGAGCAAAAATGACAGACCACAGTATTTTGCCAGGATGTACTGACTTTTTTTTGGCACCTGAACTTGAACTAAATTGTCTATTTTTCTGTGATAATATGTAATTTCTATTGTTACAAATCAGGACGCATTATAGTATATTTTGTGGAATCTTTTAAAAAACATTTCATTAGCCCCTTCCACGAAGCTGTATAACAACTTGTTGCTAACAGTCAGTTTTTATTCTGTGGTATTTATGAAAAGCTTGCACAAGGGTTTTTCAAGATGCAATTTCTGTTTAGATAATTGGTGAAATCCAAATGCTAGCAATTAGGATATCCTATGGTTCAGTTTATAGCAACAAGATAGCAAGTTTCTCCCCTATAAGCTAAATTCCTGGCAAAAGTGGTGTTAGGAATTCCATTCCAAATAAAGCAGTCAATCAATATTCCTCCTCTGTTTACCCTCCAGTCTTTGGAACTGATGGTTACACTGGCCAGATAGATTTACTTAAAACAGTGAAAGACATTCAGAAAGTCCATCCAATTTCTTGATTTATTTGCTAGTGATGCATAAAATAAGCTTGTCTGTGAAATAGCCATGTTGAAATTGCTATTCTCATGCATTTTTCATTGTTATTATTCGGCTAGACTGACTCTTGAGGGTCAGATTAAAATTCATTCATCTGAAGCTGCACTGGTGACAAAAGATAGTCTCAAATTAGCTCTTCCAGTTAGTATCTGTACCAGCATTTGGAAAACCATCAGTACTGAGAATATTGTGATTGAGCAGCACATGTTTTTAAGAGAAATTCTTTTAACCTTTTGTGCAATGAAAATTTAAAGAGCACTTCTTGATATCCTAGACATTTAATTCAGCCTCTGCTAGCAGAACATTGTGGTCTTTGCAAAGTCTTTTATTGCTGGTGATGAGAGGTCATTGCTTATTAGATAATCACATCCCTGCCTTGCAATACTGGTCATACACATTTAATATAATTATAATGCTTAACACTTATATAGTGCTTTTCTTCCAATTGCTTTACAGACATTATGTAATTAAATTCTCAGCATTCTTGGGAAATAAGCTAACTCCTTATTACAAACAGGAATATTGGGCCAGAGACAATAGCAGCATTTTCAAATATAGTCTTTGATTTTTAAGCTGGCAGTTGGAGCTGAGTGTGTCTGAAGATCAGGCTGTGGCAGCAAGATTACCAGTCATTTTGAAAGCTGTGGTATAAAATGTGCTACCACAGGTCACTGAAGTGGCTGGGGTGAGAAATTGGATTGAAAATCCAGTCTTGATTCTTCAGGCTTAGAGTGAGATACTGAAATCTTTCTTTCATGTATTCTTTCATGGATTCTACAATCTGTACTGAGCCAAAATGCCAGCTGCCTTTGACTGAGTAAACGCAGGCAAGCCCTGTATTGCTCATCCATCGCTTCCATCAGGAAACCAGAAGGTTTCTGATGAATAGTCTTAATGCACCATCATGCTTCAGCTATATGCCAATTTACTCTAGACCTCACTGAATCTTTGCCTCACAAGAGCATACTCAAGAGGACGAAGGAGGGCAGAAGGAGAGCAAGCTGGTGTCCCATGTACGGAACCAGGCTTGTTCATAGGTAACCAGAGGAGGCAACAGCTGTTTGGAAGCTCAGTTGCCACCTGTGATCATTGTCCCTTGGCATCATCAGTTCTGACAGCAGCTGGCACAGGAAAAAGTATTGGCTTTTGTGGGAGTGCTAGTACAGAGTGGCATCATTCTCCTCTTTCTCTGGAAAAAGTGAGAAACCAAACTGAAACATTTCATGGACCACACTGAAATCACTGGCTGTCAGCTGAGCTCCACAGCATCCTTTAAACTCCCTTTCCCCAGACAACAATAGTCCTTTTTCCTAATGCCCTCTATTTTTTACTCTCACCTTCTTTTTTGTCTACTTGCTTCCATCACAACCCATCAGTTCATGACAGTATGTTCCCTGACATTGTTCCCAATTCCCTATGGAACATTTGCCTCTCCTTTAGCTGCGGCTCCACTTTGTTCTTGTCTTCTTTCTTAAAAGTCCTTCTTGAGACCTTTTCTACTGTGTTAAAACAGGTTGTACTTAAATAACGCTATCCCTGTAGACAAATTCTACATCCATCCTCCTTCATTTCTCCTTGGATTTCAACATTCACTGCTTGGATTTCAACGTAAGGTAACTGCCTTGAAATATTACCTTCCCTTTGTTTCCACAGCTCAGTCTTGTACTGTCTAATTCCTTATCTCTCAATATCTATTTAGGTATCTCTTCAGAAAACTGATTGGACATTTTTTGTTCAGGGCAAAAATGAATCATATACTTAAACATGCTTAAATGATTGAATAAAGATGCCTTTCTGACCCAGAACCTAAGCAGCTGTTGAGATGTTCCTCTCTGCCATTTTTGCCTTTGGGATCAATAATCCACTCTTCTGCACAACTGATTTCAGTATTTCACTTTCTTTCTCTGTTCCCATCCTGCTTCCCAATAACAGTGTTGTAGGGAGACTTGCTCATATATTTTTGCAAATTTACCTTCTTGATTTAATCTTCTAATGGCCAAAATTGAACTAGACCTTCTTTCTTAAGAACTCATTTTGTTCCCTTCACTCTCCTCTGTGAAGGATTTCCATGGTCCTGAGTTGCTCTGTGGGTTCATCCTCAGTCTGAAGTCATTACTCACTTTATTTGAGATTATAACAAAACAGATAAGATTATGTTCTTCTGAGTTGATTGTTGTGAAGCTGTTTATCATGTTCTAGTGTTTATGTATTGTATTACTAATTTTTGTATAGTGCTTTACTATAGGCATATTTTAGGCAAAAAATAAGAACAAATATTCCCTGGCCAAATACTATACTCCAAATTTAAGCACATCATTAAATAAACTAACTCCTAAGCTCCTTGCTGAGGGATGTAATGCAGTTGCCATTGCAGGGTTAGGAGTTTGCTTTGATGATCCTGTTTTTACTCTGATACTGTTTTTAAAAAAAATAAATATTTCTGTTATGTGTTTTAGTATGTGTATATATATATAAAATTCATTATGGAATAAGGAAGGCCTGGCAGTAATGGCACTGGGAGGAAACCAAACACCAGGAGTTTCAAATACTGCTGAAATTAGTGATTCTGCTCCCTTCGGTAGGCTTTCACTTGTATCTCAAGAGAGGCAAGTGATATAGTACAGAAGGTCTCCTGACCAGCTAAGGTAGATAGTTTCCCAAAAAATGTAAAGGACATGGAGGATTAAATTTTCAGAGGTGATTAAGTAGAAATTAAGAAAAAAGAATTTTCAATTCTTTTCATTTACTATAGTTTTAATTTCTTTCTTTTCATTGAAGAAATTAAAACTATTGTAAATGAGCCTCTTTCTGAAAAAAACATTAAAAATTGGATCTGAAGCAGCCCACACTAGGAGCCAGTGTGTGAGAGACTGCTGGTGTTGTGTTGCCCAAGCTTGAGAGAAGGAGCGAAAGAGGTTGTGGATCCAAGTGAGGTGACCAGGAACAACATGGAGGTTTGTTGTACCCCACCACAGAATTTCTGCCATGCTTTTTTGGGGCTTAGTTTTCTGTCAGGTGCCCAGTGTTTGTGTACCCAGCACAAGCAGTGAGGTACAGCTGTGCTTGGTGGGTGCACCCAGTGCACAGAATCCATCTGCATGGGAAAGCACACTGCCAGCAGGCCTGCAGATTTGTGGTAGCTGAGCTCTAGTCCACAGGGCATGAATTGAGCTCCTTGGACCCAAGCTGTCTTGTAATGAGCCAACTGATGCTTCTCTGCTCCAGAGTGTCACTGTACCTTCCTTTGGCTTGGGAAAGGTGACTGACAGCAGTGGTGTGACAACTTCCATAGTGTGACTCACTGCACACGCCCTGCTGGTGTGAAAGGTATGGCTAAAAGTTTACATATGTGATTTCAGATTTAAAGATTCCACTCTAGACCTTTTATTTTGGCATAAACCAAAGTGTAGGTTATCTAGCAGAGCACAAGCTAAGTGCTAATAAAAAATGTAAACACTATTGCCATCTTGTGGCTTGAAGTTGCTCCAGCAGACTTTTGTCAAGGATTATACACTCCCTCTGATGTTCTGTAAACATAACACATTTTCAATTAAATAGACGAATCAAAGTGGCAGAACACAGAAGCAATGTCCAGACCCGCACATCAGAATCAATTACAGAAGTGGAGAAACAATCCTGTTTGTCTAGAAGGACTAATCACATGGTGAGCTGCCAGGAACACAGAGCGTGCAGGTCATTATTGAATGAAATAGCACTAGGTATATTTCGTTCCACTGAAACAAAAGGACATTCTGCAAAAAATAAAACTTTTGGATGACTCACCTTTTTTTTTTTGAGGAAAAATCACTTATATATAAAGTATGAGCCTGTGATGTTTAAAGCATATACTGCTCAGATTGCAACAGGGGAAATATGCTACTTTTTAAAATAAGTTCTGTATTGTATGATATTAGCTAGAGAATACTATAGGCATATGCATGTCTTAAGGAATTAGGGTTTATTCTTTGTTTTCCAGGTTCAAACCTGCTTATGCAACTCATCCTCTGAGCACTGTTAGAAATGGGATACAAAATTAAATATGGAATGCTCTCCTAGATCAGATGAGTGCTCTAGGTATTTTGCACACGAGTTTATTGGAAACTTAATGTTGAATGATAATTCCACAAATCATTTAGGTTTTGTAAATTGTTAACTGAATAAATTTTAGGAAACTATGTCAGGGCATGAGATTTCATGTTCTATATTCAGTGACCATCAGCTAAGGAATAGAACTGGGCAGGAAATAATGCTTTGTCCCATTAAATTTTGATTCTTCAAGACTTGTCCTACGCTGCTTGTCTGACCTCAGACTCACAGAAATTTTTTCAGACTTAGGAGAAGACATTGGCTATAGGGTGGCTGATAGCCTTGTATTTAAAACATTTGTTCAAGATGCTAACAGCCAAGACAAAGGTCCTCAGTTGCTGTTCTCATACCCCTGTATTCAGTTTAACATTGTTCATTGCAACACTATTCACTCTTATGGGATTTTTATCTCTGCTCTTGATCAGAAATCCCAGCCTAGACAGAAAAATATTGGCAGTAATAGGTTTTAGGGTTTTTTTCCCATGCAAACTTTGTCTTGGTTTGGGTTTTTCATTACTATTTTCTTAACTTTTTTTTTTATTATTTAGGAAAACTTTTCAGCTTTAAAAAAATATTGTAACAAAAAACATGTGAACTATTTAAGTGAGACCCAAAAGATTAATGGCCAATGACCCACACCTATAAAATTCAAGTATGAGACATTTTGAGCTGTTTAGTAATTCCATTTCTTCAGTTTTTACATTTGGGAAAACTGCATTCAGAGATAATTTATATTTATGCACATTCTGAACTCTATCTTTATGTATCTATGCCTCATTTGTTTGTTGTGTGATTTCTTAGAACCCATTGAAGCCCAAATCCTATAGATCACACCCATTTGATTAATGTAGAGCCATGAATTTATTTTTTTGAGACACACACTGCAGTTGCATAATGTAGTATAACAGCTATGAATTTGAGACTATTGAAGAAAAGAGTGCAACATCTAAAATGCATAATATTCCTTGACAGGTCTCTTTTAGAAAGTATTTGCCCTAGTAATATCAGTTTATATGAGAATGCTACAGTGATTCTTGCTTCTAGCACGAGTTGTATGTTTTTATGGGAAGCTGAGGTTTAGGTTACTTGTAACATATTGGTTATATTTTTGTTCTACAATGGTCTATTGAGGCTGCAGCCTCCACAGCAGGAAAACAATATACTGCCTAGATTGAACCAGGTCCTTTTCAGCACCTAGATCCAAATATGAAACTGTACCTAGTATTACAGCACCCGCTGCTCCTGGCGTGACACCTAAACACAAGGGACAAAGGTAACAGACCTTCACTAGGAGGCCATTTAAACCAGTTGATAGGGAATCTCAGGAGGGAGGGTGCTGCCTTCTGGCCAAATAGGAGCTTCTCCCTCCATGTCAGGCTCAATGCAATAAGTCAACTTCCTTTAACTAGGGACCAAGAAAATTTCTTTGGTCGTTAGTGGGCTTTTTTTGTGAGACCCAAGTTAGAGACCTGGTGTAGTAAATATTTGTGTCTCCTAATTACAGAAAACCAGCTTTTATGAGAAAATGGAGGAGTGTTCATCATTCACTGTTCATCAAAATCTAGTGGCCTGAACATTCTCCTGAGTGTTAGATGTTCTAAATTACCATTGAGAAGGATATCAGTAAATCTGTGTCTGCTTCATCATGGGCTTATTCTCTTCTGCTTTGCTGCATTTAAGGGTTGGTCTATTAGACATGTTCTAGTAGGTAAAATGGGCAGCTCTTGTTGATGAACTGTCCTAAGGTAAAATCTTTGAGTGCATCAAGAAGGACCAATACCAGAAATTTGCTGCCTTGGGATTGAGATCTTCTGGTGCTGAGGACACAGATTACATGTTTGGAGAATCATTAGGTTTTTTATTCACTTATCAGTTAGTTCCTTCATGGATCACCTCTATGTAAACAAATATACTTTTTTTTACTTTTTTTTCTTTTTTTTTAATATGTCGTGTTGAATTTTACTGGTTCAGTTAGTTCCATCAGTCTCACTAAGAGTACAAATACTGCACAGGTAGCTTGCTCATGTACACAGGAGACAGTTTAGTAATTCACACTGAAGTTGAATACAACCTTAAAGGATTTTGCCCAACATTCAATTGCACATTGCTGACAGATACTGCATGTACAAATACAAAAACAGGTGACAAATTGCAGGTTATGGACAAAGCTGTTAGATTGCAAATGGGTGACCTAGACTGCATCGTTTTAGTCCAGGTTTAAGAGGCATGCAGCTGTGACATCTCATGAGAAGCTTAGAGAAGAGACTGTAATTCAGAGCCACACTTACACTCCAGTTTCTTCTTTACTCTCCTTTCAGTCTCAGCTCTTTCAGCTGGTGTACAGAAAGGAAAGTAGAGCTATTCCACAGCTCTTGCGCACTGCAGGGGATCCCTCATATGCTGTGATGTGAGAATGCATTCCTAGCACCCCTCTGTCACTTCTCCAGCCCTCTGCCTCCTGGCCTCTTTGCTCAGGCAGGGCTGGGGAAGGAGAAGCCTGGAACAGGACAGCGTACGGAGCTGCCTGCAGGCAGAAGGCAGATGATGTTCTGTTTCTAGGGAGTGATGTCAGCATTGGTCTGATGCCATTGAGGCAGGACAGTATGAAATGACTCCACTTCAGAAGGTGAGAGAGTAGAACTCTGATATACTTCAAATACATCTCTATTTTTAGAGAGTATCGTCTAGACCCATTCTATGGGTCCTAGAGTAAAAACATCCCATGCCATTGGTGTGCAGCGAACGACGCACAGTGGCAGAACTTATCTATAAACAATGTGAACAAGAAGAGAGATAAAGAATTATTTACAATCTTTCTCAGCTGTTTCCCAGGCTTCTGCCTGGTTAAAAACCTTTGTTTTCTCTCTGACTGAACTGAGAATATCTACATTGGTCAGTTTTAAAATACCCATTGCTATCATCCATCCATTTGGAGATTTGCTGACCCCAGCACACGCTGCAGAATATCCAGCCCTTGGAGTCTACTGTGGACTTGCACCATATCCTTGTTTAATAAGCATTTGTTGCATGTCTTTAGACAAAGCCCTTGGGCAAAAAAAAGCCTCTTTGGGAATTGTGGTCCCCCCCCCCTCCCCCCAAAGTGATGCCCATGTTTTAGGAAAGGATCCTTGAAAAGCATATCTTTATGTACACATCTATGCAGTAACTTAGTACTTCAGAACATTTTCTACACTTCTTTTTAATGCTTTCCTCTTTTCAGCTGAACAAGTGTAATTTCTTCGTTTAGATATTATTCCATTGGTAATCCAGTGCCAGACATTTTTGATGCTTGCCTTGGGAAAAACAGTTATTTAACTCAGTGTATAAGGCAATAAGGTTTTTTATTTTATTTTTCATTTTTTGTTTTCTGATAGTTCATTGCTGTGGAATATAAAATCTTTTCCAATATTTCCCATATTAATATACAGGTGAGAAGAACAGAAACATGGTTGGTTGTTTTCAGTAGAATCTTACCTATTTATTCTAAAAATATGGCAATGCCAGTTCACCTTTTGACACCTAGAAGCTACGGATTTACCACTGATGTATGCAGAAAAAAAAGCAGCTGCAGTTTGGAGAACAAACAGAACAGGCCATTCTAGCTACTGGCAATCAAAATACATGAAAGATATTAATTGAAATTTCATTATTATATTTAGAGTTCAAAGGACATTATCTTGCAGTGGTGGAATGAAATTCAAACTGAAGCTCTGATGATATTTTAATCCCATTGCTGGTTATAGTATTAGTGGGGTCCAAGGAAATTTTTTTTGTTTAATCTTAAATCAAGTATATTAAAAATAAAATTATTTGAATATGTTATATATTGATTCTTGTAGCCATAATACAGGACTAATAGTTTGCTATAAGCCTTAAGACTTCAGGAAACCACGCACCTCATGCTCATGAGAATTACAGCATCATACACTTTTGTAGGAAAATGGCTAAAAATAAAGTTGCTAAAAATAAAATTCCTGAAATGTAATTTTATCTGGTCTGTACAGGGATAAGGGGTTCTGAATGGCTGGGAATTAGTTACTTTAGAGAAACATAGTTATTTGCACTAGAAGTGAAATGAATCAATGATTTCTGAATAAGATTAAAAAGGAGTTATGGCTTCACTGCAGTTGATTCATTCAGGTCTAGCAAATATAGGTTGCCTTTTAAACTAGGCCAGCAAGTGCTCTCCAAAATGCAGAGAAAAAATATGTTTAAAATTCTAGCAGTATATAAGCCTATCATTGTGTATTTTAGAAACCTACAAAACTTAATTTCTCTCTCAAAAGATAACAGATTTTTCATCAGGTTCCTGGAAAGGTGCCATTTTGGAGTCCATGTGCTTTTTTTTGCTTCTTTATATAGGAAAAATAATTAAATATTTTTCTTCCTTCCCCCATCCCTTCCAGGATAGTTCATAATTTCATTGAGTAAAATATGGCAACATCTGTGCCAATTTGAAAAAATCCAGTTTTGACATATCAATTTTTTTTCAGTTTTTTTTTTATTGTTGTTCCTATGAAGTTTTTGTTTGCTTCGTTTTTTGTTTTTGTTGCTGTGGTTTTTTTTTTTATTATTATTATTATTTTTTGTTTCATATGGGCCTGCCATAAAATTTGGAAATGTGTGAACTTGTCTTTCCAATTAAATGCCTTTTTTTTTTCCTTAATTGGGACATCAGTGTGGATATGGCTACCACTTAAATAGCAAGCAGACCGATCGATAGCTTCTCTGTAGGGTTCACAACCAGATGGTGGCAAATACCACTTCGCTCAGACTTCAATAGCTAATCTGTTTCCAATGCCTTGGGATGCATTTTCCAGTGAGCAAAAGATGTTCATAGTGTGATTGAAAAGAGATGAAAATGCCCTGGCTGAATCAAAGGGCTATTTTTTTAACATTTCAAGACTCTTCTTTGCAGAAAGCAATACTAGCTTGTACCAGACCAGATACAATTCTTATGAGAGCTCCCTCTCTCTCACACCATATCCCTTATTTCATAGAGGCACAGCAGGATTTCACTGGCAATTTGAGACAGGGTTAGTACTACCTCACAAGAAAACCTGCCACTACTTTTCCTAAAAAGTTACAAAAATAAAAATAGACTGTTTTTAAAATGTGGCAGTTACAAAGTGGAGAATGCAGGGTGAATTCTTAATCCAGAAAGCAAGGAAATTTCCAGCAATTTGCAGATAATCAGAATTTCTCTAGCTTGTGTTTTCTGAAAAATTTTCTTATAAACTGAGTGCTACATGTTAAAGAGTGATATGCTGGTGCATGCTGAATTACTGCTCAGTTCTCTGGGTAAATGTCCTTCTTGTTTACTTTCCCTAGTGAACAAAAGACATTGCAAGATGCTCAGTATTGCCCAAGTCTTTATAAATTACTGAGAATCTCAGTCTGGGAGATCTAGCAACCGAAGCAAAATTGTTCTTCTATAAATAGGGTCTGGGAACAAAAGTGATACAAATAGAAACTTACCACTTTGCTTAGAAAAAAGTCAATCTATAGTCAATGAAATGTTTACTTTATTGAAAGGATTTAACTGCTGAGACAGAGCAGAACACCAAATTACCTCGAGCATTTACCATTGCAGACTTTCCTTAAAGGCTGCTACAAACAAAACAGAAGCTTCCTTCGGGTTTTTTGCTAATGTCTGCAAGAAACTAAGTCATCATTTAGAGAAAGGACTCTCAAAAACACTGGTGTAAATGCATTTAATTTGAAGTGCAATTTCAAATAGCAATTTGCAGCTTTTTCAAAAACATTTTTTTTTACCTTAAAATGGACACTGTTTTCCTGTTCTGACAGCTGGACCAGTTACTTGAAATATACATTAACAATTTAGATAGCAAAAGTGTAGTGTTTCCAGGCAGACTTTTAATGGAGAATGAAATGTTTTACTTGGCCAAGCTTTGGAGGAAGTGTATCAGTTTTGGCATGCTGATAACACCAAAGAAATCTGAGCCAGTACACAGAGAAAGAATTGGGGCAAATATGATTACTGTTACAATTCTTTCCCTTTGTCTCTTTGGTTCAATTCAAACTTAAGAATTATTTTTCTTTTTATCCACATCTGATAGTTTAGGTATGTGTGATGGTGACTGCATGTCTTGCTGCATGAATATGGTGGAATGAGGTTGTTATTCTACAAAAAATGTCTTACACATGTATTCATTGACATATTTTAGACCATTTTGAGCCTGTTCCATTCAGGGTATTATTGATTGTGGTAATTTCTCCTGTTTACAAGTACAAATTGAATCAAGGGCAGTTTCATATTTCCCACAGAACCACTGGCTGTTTCATACTGTCCACTGGAAGATGGTTAGTATCTCAAGTTTAAAAAAGTTAACAACTTTATCAGTAAAACAAATATCTTTTCTTCTATTTTGATAAGGAAAAATTTCCAGCAAAAATATAAAGTTAAGTGCTTTAACTTTATTGCAGTCTCAGAGGCAGTCCCCTTGAAGAATGAACACTGATTTCCTCATCATGTTGGAGCTTGAATGATCCCTTAGAGTAAGAGCTGAGCCAAAACACTGGACTATCCATGTGAAACAGTTTAACAATGCATATTAATGGGATGCATTTTGTCTCTTAATCTAAGTAACGCATTGAGGAAGAAATACATCATGGCTTGAGAAATAGATTATCCTTAGTGTCCTGAAGCCATGATAAAACTGTGCACTCACAAGACTTTGTCAAGAATCCATAATATTATGCCATCATTTCCTCTGTGTATGCTATTTATTCTTCCCACCTCTATAAACATTTTAAAGACAGAAAATGTGTCTCAGTGCTAAGTGCCTCCCTCTGCTTGAAGACATTTACTTGCTTCCTATTTTGCCTCAGGTTTGCTGTGTGATCTTAGGAAAGTCATTTAGGCTCTTTGGTCTTCCTTTCTAACAGGTCATGAGTCCCATAAGGCAATAAAAGATGTTTGCACTTAGTGTTTAGAATCACAACCAGCGGCACCTTTATCATGCTGCACCATGTGTAAACCTTGTCTCAGCCCTTTAGTTATCACTGGAGTAATGTACCTACCAAAGCCTAGAGCAGGAGATATGAATATGCCCTTCTCTACCCGCTCCTACTTTAGAAGATCTTCATCTTTGCACCAGCTAAGTGGCATTAAAATATGTAGATTTGTTTGCTTGTTTGCTTGTTTTCTATTTTCTTATAAATTAAAGCTGTCTTGGGAAAGCTTTTCTGTCACAAGGGAAGAGAAATTGTAACCAATATATTGAAAATGCTTCTAAGCCTGATCTGTGCATATGAGTACCTTAGAATAAACTCCAGTGTCACCTGCCCTTATTGAACAAGTAGGAGTGTTAGGCTGTCTCCTCTTTCTGATAACAGGTATGCCTTGTTTCTAAATCCACAGAAAAGGAGTGCTACTACTGGGGGAATGCATCTCTTGAAGGTTGGTTTTCATAGACAGGGGTGCAGTTATTTGCATCTACCAGCTGAAAAAAAAAACTGAAGAGATGAATAATGAGGAAGAGTGTGCAGGATGCAGCAATTGTGGAGTTTTCTGTATATTTTTTGTAATAGAAGCTGATTATTAATATCTCATGTATTTCTCTGTGGTTGAGAAATGCTTCTTGCTGAATACATAGCAGCATTACCTGTTTTATGCATATCACCAGTACATATATTTATTAGTGTATAATCACTCTAAGAATTGTTTCTTAAGATATGTTTGTTGTATGTTGGTTGTCTTTTAGTCATACTATCCAGTCAGAAAGTGGCTGCCTCTTCCTACTTCTAAATTACTAGATTAAATGGCTAGATTAAGCATTGCCATTCTAATAATGCAATTTTTGTACATATACTTCTGAAAATTTTTTTTCAGAGAATGTCATAAGAAACTTTTCTAACATTTCCTCTGAATCTGCTTCTGAAATACATTAGTGTGAAAAAGATGGAGCAGCAGATTAATTAGTGAGTAAGTGAACCAGTTAATTAATATTACAATTAAATCTGCCTGAGGTATGCTTATAGCATCCTTGGCACTTTTCAAGTAATGAAAAAGTGTTTGCTGTCTCTCCTTCTCAAAGCTCCACTGAAAACGTGGCTTGTCTGAAACAATGCTTCTGTGAAGCTGGTCAGAATGAGGTACACAAATGGGTTACCATGAGGTCAGAACTATTTTGTGTTCTGTGATAGGGCTATTCTGCTGTTCACAGGACTGAAATAGAATAGAAAATTTGTAATTATGTACAATATGCTGCCAAAAGATCAACTTTGTTGCTTTTGGCAATCACTAATGATTTTTTTATTTTGCAAGAGCAGCATAATGTTTTATTTCTGCCCCCATTTTTCATAAAAAGTTAATTTGCATACATTTCTGCAAGACTGAACCATTTTAGTATGGGGGAAAAAAGGCTCTAAGAATAGTCTGAAATAGAGAGGATTTACCATAGTCTGAAAGAGAAACAATTTATCATAAATAGAAAACAGGAAAGAAAAGGTGAAATAAAATCACATAACATGTTTCAGGGCCAAGCATTCATGCTATATTAAGGTTATTTTTTCCTCTGATGGTAAATCAGGCTCCTGTTTTGTGTGTCTGGACATCACAATAGAGGCTAAATCCACACTGATGAGCTATGATCAGTACTGAGCTCTGAACATATGCTCCCCACAGCTGGTGATGTCCCCAGAGTGGTCCCCAAGCTCCATGTCTAGCACAACTTGACCCTGGAATTTAGTGAGGCCAGATAAGCAGTGCATTAAAAAAGAGTGCTTAGATTTCTCTCCCAGAAATAGTCTCCTCAAGCTCTGGGCTGGGGGCAGCCACCTTCCTGGCTCTGCAGTTCAACACTTTATTCAGATTCTGTTATGGGCATACAAACCTTGGGAGGCAGCAGCAGCAGCAGCCTTGGTGCTTCTTGGGGCTGTTCTCATGGGATTACAGTACCTGGTGATCATACTCTGCATTTCCTACCAGAGTCAGAGCTTTATCTTTGTTTCCAAACAGGTAGAAGGACGCAACCTGAGCTCAAAGGGATTGCAATCAACTTCATTTATTTATTTACTTACATACTTACTTATTTAATCTTAAATCTAATGATGAATGCAATGAGTTGGAACAAAAAACACTGAAGAGAGAGAGGCAGGGAGGGAAAACAATGGGCTTGGCAGCACTGGGAAGGTTACGATATTTCACACCTACCAGTGACAGTGCAAATGAAGATACCCCCTTCTGCTGTTCATTTGAGAAATGGGGTAAAGGGAGGTAAATAATGGTTTGTTTTTGGTTTTTTTTGCTGGTGTGTTTCTTTGATTGTTTGTTTGTTTGTCTGTTTTAAACAGAAGAAAATTATATCCAGAAGAAAATATATTAGGTCTTTTTGTTGGTATTGGTCGGTGCCCAGACAGAGATGTACACTGATGAACCCACCAAACAGCACAGTCTGGTCCAGCACACATTGTCCCACTGGTGTGATTTGGGAGAGGCCCCAGGGCAACAGCATGCTCACTCAGGAGCCCTGTCCAGGTTGAGACGCAGAGATGCTGACACATCACAATTTCATCTACCTCCATCCAGGACTGTCTGCCTAGGAGCTTCAGAACTGCAATATCTGTTTAACTCTTGGACCTGTACCTGTGGCCAGGCAGGAACTTGACTGGGGTTTTATAGCTGGCATCTGAGTCCCTCTACTCTCCAAACAGTAAAGACAACCTGCTCACTAAATCTGTTTCCAAATTTTCCCTCCCTTCTGGTGTTCCTCATGATAATTATGTAAAAAGGATAAGTGGATGTATTAATGTGTGTGTGTGTGCCTTAAACCATTGTGAAACCATCATCATGATTATTTGCAGCTCTTTTGCCAGAGATGCTAGCTGTACTCCTTATGAATGTCTAAACTATAGATACAAACAAAACAATTGGCTAGAGCAAGACTGAATTTCCTCAACTAATCTCCCTCAGCTGCATCTAAAAGGCTGCCACAATGGTTGCTAGAATGATGTACAAGTCACAAGAGAACTAGAGGGAGCTACATAAAAAGAGATTAAAAAGACCAAAATACCAATATACAGGAATATATGAGTAATTTGAGAAACTATTTTAAAAATCATTGAAATTTATGTACAAAATTTTAATTGTCTACTTACAGTCTGAATGAGTCTCCAGAACATTTCCCCACTTTTTAATCCTGTGATCCAGCTCATTTTCCCCTCGCTGACCCTTCTCTCTTCCCACTGGGGACCAGACCCGCAGAACAAAACAGCTCATCTTTTAAATGGTGAACCAAGCACTGGGGAAACATCCATATTTTAGTAAGGCTTTCCCAATAACACTCCTTTTTTATTGGCATTCCAGAACCTGAAAGAGTCTGCAGAAAGAGGAGCGGGGCCTGCAGGAATAATTTCTCCTAGCCATGCTTTGTTTTGTGAAATGACCTCCATGGGTATCTGCCCTGCCTGGCTTGTCTGCTTCTTCTGCTTGCACTGAAAGGATTTTAGGCTTGGGGGAGAGAAACAGGCTGCTATCATAAATTTTTTCTTACCCAAGATTTCTACTTGCTCTAATAGAGATTTGCCTTTGAGTTAGATTTTCCAGAACCCTGGAAGACCTAACTCATATTCATAAAACTGATTTTCAGATTTCTTTTTTCTAGATTAATATAGACTGAAAGGATTTATCTTTCTTCCTTAGTCAACTATCAAATCAAGCAGGATCTGGTTGTTTGGAAACTGAATGCTCACAGTTTGCATTCAGCCCATTATATTTCACGTTTTCCCACTACTTGACTATATTGTTTTTTTACATTTTGAAATGTAACAAACACTATTTTGAAAGGAAATGTGCAATTTATGACAAGGAAAAGGTGTGAATGACTGAATCAATGCCATCATTGATCTCACTGACTGAAAAATCAAATGCTCAGTCAAAATGAACACCTTGGAACATAATCCTACAGACTTTATTCAGATTAAATCCTTGTTCAAAACACTGGGGAATCTGGTGTAAGCCTTTCATTATGAGCAACCCAGACTGCCATTGCAAAAACCATTTCAAAACTGCTTCTGGCAATTAAAATCAGCTCTTTACCCAGGATAAAGTCTTCATATAAATTGTTCAAATTGAACCTGGTTTAAATATATGTTTGGAGGGATGAGGATATGGAAAATATATTTGTTGATGCATAGGATGTGTCTGATAAATTTCTGTGCTATGACAACAAAATAGTACAGCTAGAATTTGTGCAAAATAGAATTCAAAGCAAAGTCAAATGGTCATTTTGGGGTTCAGTATAATCATATTTGATTTTCACTACACCAATCCATGAGACATTAATAATTAACTTGAAACATCTGGTAAATTATGAACTGGATCTTTTATTTCTATATGCTCCAGAGGAGGGGTTCTTTATATTCAAGGTATTTTTGTTAATTATTCATTTATATTCTTGGAAGTACAAATTCACTACAAAAGTCCGCAATGGCTGTAAATCTTATTTGATCTAGGTGAGATGGAAGTGACTAGACAGTTAAAAATCAGTTTTACTTAAACAAAAGCTTTTAAATATTTTTTTTCTTTTATTAACACAAACCATACAAAGGATCTGGATATAATTTCTCTATTGTAAATCATAAACTATTGCAAATACTGATACAGATTCTACAACACCCTTAGAGTATGCACACTGATGAGAAGCATTTTTGCAAAAAAATACACTTTGCATATGACATTTAAAGCAGTTGATTAAGGAAAAAGGGTAATTAAAAGTTGATAGAAATGTTGGATTACCATTTATGCACTCTCTATATTTTATAATTGCATTAGTGTTATACAAATGTATTCCACCATTCCTGCAAGCATTAAGACTGACTTGCTAGATTATTTGGAGTGAAAAATATTTTAAATATCTCTGGAATCATGTTTCCTAATATGAAAGACTAAATCTTTTTAGACTATGAAAGACTAAATATATATTTGTTGGTGTAGTGCACTTGCCAGCATAGCGATAGAACATGTCTAAAGGGTATCTGTGAGAAAGACATGGTCAGGATTGTCCTGGTGCACTGAATGCTAATGTGACTTCAGTAGAAGTACATGATGCTTTTATTTCTGACTGTATACTGAATTATTTACACCTTCAAGGCAGCTGATTGAACTGTAGCATCAGTCAATTAGCAAATCAAAAATTTATATGATTCCAATTTAGCATGGAGTCCTTCTCTCTTTTTTTTTCATTTTAGATTTTCACCCTGACAGTGACAAATTACTCCTCTGCTGGCTGAGATTGGAAATTAAAAGCATTTAGAGCTGCTCATGCATTTATGCTAATGAGAACTTCTGATATGATTTGCATGCAAAAGAGGACAATCTGAAAGCTCATCAGTTTTTCATGCTTCCGCATTTTGATGTAGTAGGATTTTTTCTGTTTTCTGCAGAGCAGAAAAATTTTTCTTGGGGAAACAATACTCTATGTGAACAAAAAGAGTTTTTCTTTTAAGTCAGAAAGTTCCTTTTTTTTTTTTACCCTCCAGATTCTTGTCAAATCATTTGCTTTGCTGTTTCAGAACTGCAGCCCACATTCATTAGCATTTTAGATGTTTATCAAAGGAACCATCCAGTATCTGCCATGCAAGATTATAGCTCAAGCTTCATTTTAAATTCAGCAAGAAAAAAAGACCTGAGGACAGATGAGAAGAAGGACGTGCACTCTGACAAGCTTCTCCACAGATACCAAAATTAATCCTATTTAGAACAAAATTTGATTAATCATCCACAGTGGTAGCTTAGTAAAGTTTAGTGAAATAGTTAACTCTGACAAATTTTGGGGACCTCTTTGGCACAGCCTTTCTGGGATGCAAAAAAACCCCAAGAAGACAGGCATTACAAATGACAGAGAAGATAACTTTAAAATTATTTTTTAAAAGCTCTTGTTTAGTAAAGGGACTGCTGACATTTTTAGGCATCTAGTTTTGCTTTCCAATTTGTTATAATGAAAGACAATGTGGCAAGGAAAGCTCTGGAGATAACAGAAAACCTCAGCGTTTTTACTTTGGTTTTGAAGTACATGGACTAATGTAGGGAACGCTGTACTGCTGGATGGCTTGGATGAATGGAGACGAGAGATCTCTGAAGGCTGCTCTTAGAATATAAGGTTTATTAGGGATGGTGAAAGGTCTTGCTTGGAGCTGCCAGACGCAGCACGTGGCAAGGCCTGAGGGGATGGGGGAGGGGAGAGACAAGGGGTAGAGAGGATGCTCTAGGAGAGGGTGGAAGTTCCAAGAGAGGGGAAGTTCCAAGAGAGCGTCTGGCCCCTCGGAGACCCCTTATCAGGGGGCTTCAAGGTGGGCTGGAACAAGACTTGGGCCAATGGGGTCACAGACACCTGACGCTTCAGGGGAGGGTTACAGGTGTGGGATGAACCATACATTTTGGGGGGTGAGATGGAACAGACCATTTGACTTTTGGACCTATCTGTAGGTAAGGGCATTGTCCAACCAGTAGGGGGGACTGTTTTCATCCTGGCTGTACTATTGTAAATTTTTTGCCAGGCGATTATATTTATTCATCCTTCCCAACAGACTAATATGTTCAGCTCTGGGGCTCCTAGCATAAGAAGGATGTGAACCTGCTGGAGCGAGGTCAGAGGAGTCTACAAAGGTGATCAGAGGCCTAGAGCACCTCTGCTATGAAGACACACTGAAAGAATTGAGCCTGTTCAGCCTGGAGAAGAGAGGGTTCCAGGGAGATCTTTCAGCAGCCTTCTAATACCTGAAGGGGACCTACAAGGAAGCTGGAGCAGGGCTTTTTTCAAGGGCATGTAGTGATGGGACAAGGGAGAATGGTTTTAAGCTGAAAGAGGGTAGGTTTAAAATAGATAGACTATAGAAAAACTTCATTATGGGGGTGGTGAGGCACGGGAGCAGGTAAGTTACAGGTGCTCCATCCCTTGGAGCGTTTACAGCCAGGTTGGATGGGGCTTTGAACACCCTAGTCTAGTGAAAGGTGTCCCTACCAATGGCAGAGAGTTTGGGACTAAACGATCTTCTAAATGCCTTCCAACCCAAACCATTCTATGATTTGATGATTCTATGATTTTGTATACTGCAGATAGTAGAATTAAAATAATTTGCCATGTAAAAGGGGATAGTAGTTTCCTGATTATTTGCCATGTTTGAGAAGATTGATCAGGATATATCTGTGTATTTTTGACTTTTTGTGAATGTACAGAGTTTTTGTGTTGGAAGTTATCCTTTTGATACTGACATTCTGAAAAACCCTAACTGTTGTCCTTAACTTATAAAAAAAATTGCTGCTATAATACTTGCTGAGCATAACCATAATCCATTAATTCTTTCAGCCCCCAAAAGCTTGTATTTAGAGTTTTAGTTGTAAGTATTCCTTCTATCTTATCTTTCAATTTATCATATTCTACTGTATTCTTTAGTAAAAAAAGGGAAACATGAGTTGTCTGTACATCTGAGTTAAAATTAAGAAATTTAATTCAGATTGCAATATATTTAAACTATTCTTCCAGAATGTCCCTATACACATTGAATCACTTTTTACCCCCAGAAGCGTACAACAGCACTGAAAGCTTTCTGCATTTCAGAGGTGTTATAGAAGTGAATTTCACTCTGACTTGGTTAGCATTGCAGTGAGATGCTTTACAACCACTCAAAGGCAGCTAACAACAGGTGTATACAATTTTTTAACATCTCATGTCTTAAGGCAGTATGTTGCTTCCTGTACTTGGAAATAAAATATCTATTTCTTCTACAGTTGAAGTAGTTCCCCTTTTTCTTTTGCTGCATTGAGGTCGGGTAGTAGATACCTTATTTCCTCCCTCAGTGTGAAAAAGAGGGGTGTGGTAGGGTAATCATGGAAGGGGAAACAGTATGAAGTGTCAAGAAAGGAAAATAGGAGAGAAAGGGTCACGTAAGATCATTACTTAGTCCTACTTGTCCTCTTTGACAGGGAAGTTATGGTCCACTGGAAAGTGTTGATACAGTGATAGTCTTGCTGAAAAACCCTGCTGAGATGACCTGTTGGAAAAAAAAGACGTGATAGGACAAGGCATAATGGCCTTAAGCTGAAAGAGGGTAGGTTTAGATTAGATATTACGAAGAAATTCTTCTCTGTGAGGGGTATTAAACACTAGAATAGGTTGTCCAGATAAGCTGTGGATGTCCCATCACTGCACATGGTCCAGGCTAGGCTTTGAGCAACCTGGTCTAGTGAAAGGTGTCCCTGTCCGTGGCAGGAAGATGGAACTAGATGATCTTTAGAGTCCCTTTCAACACAGGCCATTCTATGAGAATACTAAATTAAGAACAAGATTTTCCTAATTTGGTATCTCATGCCAATCTGAATTGTCGCTAGAGCTGATTTCCTAATCTCCAGTGAAATTTACTTTGTCTGCAAAGATCTCCTGAGCCAGGAATCTACTTTTTGTGGATTTAATCCTATCCTTGCAAAGATATGTGTATTGCCTATTGTGAAGACGCTTCTCTTCAGTGGGAGGATTTGAAAAAGCTTACATTTGATGACACTGCCAAGTTATACTTCCTTTGGTTTTGATAGAAATATTTTTTTCTTTACTGTCCTCAATGATCATTGCGTGTGGTAAGGAAGAGATTTTGCCCTTCAGATTTTTCTTCCTCAATCGATTCTACTCATTTCAGATTGAGTACCTGGGGGCCTTTAAACCAAAGCTAGCAGCAAAGAAAAAAAAATATTTTGGAATAATTTAGATGCCATTTTAGTTCTCCAACATAATGTAGTTTGTTTCTCATCAATGTTAGGAAAGCATGAGTCTTTGCTGCTTACAATTCATGCATATTGAGCTATATCTCTTTCCCTCTCTTGGCAAAATGTAATTTTCACAAGGTCGTCATGACCTGTTTTGGGGACGAGCTGCTCCATCTTCATCCTCCAATGACACCTTTGTAAATCACCTTTTGTCCTTCAGAGAAACAGGCTATCAACAAGTATTGGAAGATTATTCAGAAACCTTTGGTCTGGAGGTGTCATAATCATTTTGGAAATCAATTTTGATCTTCTTCTTCATCACCTCTTTGTCAGTAAAGATTCTAGCCAGGTTGATGAGTTCAGCTGGGACATTTTCTGAGCCCTGATATTGATTCTCCTCGGGATTTATACGTTCATATCTTGGTGGACAGCCTTCCTTGGAGCTAGTTCAATGCTTAAATGCAGCAAATTAACAATAATTACCTTTGTGAACAGAGGGTCTCAACCATTAAAACCGCTGTCTGATGCCCTAACTGTAGCCATCATCCTATGTTCAGCAGGGAACTTGGGATATTTGAATACAAATTTACCTGACTGCTAGCAACATACTGTCAGAAGATGCTTTACAATCACTTATTTGTCCTGGAGATTTCTCAGTACTTGCAATTTCCCATTTATAGATCAGTTTCAGTCAGTTATTGCTGAATTTTATGTGTGCCAAGATCTCGTCATATAAATTTCTATCTGGCCAGCTTTACTGGCAAATTATTTGCTTTGTCCTGTTCTGGTAGGAATCATAATGTTGCAAATTTTTATTCTCTTCATAACACACAAAATAGAGTATGACAAAAGGTTTTACTGGGAATAATTTTCCATTCTTTAGTTCACATCTTAACACCAATGTAGACAAAGTCATGAATAGTTATAGGAAGTACTTTAGAAGTGTTGTGTTATATTGCCATGTTCTCTGTGTGAAGCTCCCCTTGAAGTCATTAAGAGTTGTGTATGCTATTCAGTGGCATAATCAGGCAATAAATTATGAAAGCTCTGCAAACACAAAACAACAAGCCACAAATGACATTACCAAGTGACAAAAATACCCAGTAAAAGAGTTAAAGCTAGTAGCTTTGAATGTGATGAAATTCCTATGGTTGGTAGGATTTGGCGACCTCTGGTAAGAGGGTTAAGAGGAGAAGCTTACCTTGTGCACTTGCCTACTGCAGTGTTTCCAGGCTTTTCCACTCAGATAGTGAATCTCAATTGCAACTATGATGGAAAACAAGGATGAATGGAGACTTGTGTGTTTCAGAATTGCAGCATTTTCCTGCTCTAGGACGCCTCATAGTTTGCTTTGTTGGTGCTCAGATTCAATTTTCAGAAGAGTTTTAAACAGATCTAACATAAAATAACATTTTAAGTCAGTGGTAATGCTAGATGTTTAAAATCTTCTCCCAGAATCTTTGCTTCAAGAAAAGCTGTCTACAAAAAGTGTATTTGAAAGTCTACTTTTTTTCACAGTACATTCTAAATAAAATGTTGAAATAGAATTTTTCAAAATGACCACTTTAAGCCCATAATCCAAAATGGAATTATTAAAAAATTTAGAAGATCATGACACAAACAAAAGGGACTGAGAAATGTGAGCCTTGTATTGATAAAAGCGACATTCTGAAATTGTTCTCTCAGATCTTAAAAGCCAATTAAGAATAAACAAAGGATCCCAGAGGTCTGAGATTGCTGTAGGCTTTAGAGCTGAGCTTGACTTACAAGAAACAAGATCTTTGTAGAGTACAGCCCTGCTTGTCCTCGGAGTATTTGTAATGGCAAGATGATTGTGTGCTGAGACGCTACAGCTATTATCAGAAGCCAGCAGTTTATCACAAAGCAAAGGAGACAATGGCTCTCACTGCAAGGGTTTTTCTGCCTTTGCTTTTGGAGGATGCACCCATGGCACTCCCTTGGACAGCAAAATTTCTGACTCTGACTATAAAAGCATTCTTGCTTTACTGCTTGCAGAGTAATTTTGAAGCCCGGGCTATAAGTGAGGATGTGGAGCTCCACCCCTCCCTGCTTTTAGAGCAGTGCAAGACTGGCCAAAAATAATTGAGTTGACTCAGCCTCTTCTGTTACCTTTTTCTTTTGGCTAGAATAAACTGAAACTACTTCAGGTAATTTTGTTTGAAAGAAGACTCATGACTTCCTGAAAGCCAGATTCAGCCAGCAGCCCATCCTGTGCCAAGTGGTCTGTCACTCTGGAACAATGAATCATACCATCCAAGCACACAAGGTCTGACCTCACACATCCCAGGCATTCTTGCTCCTCTTCCCTTGGGGGGAGGAAAAGAAAGGGTCATTTTGGGAAATGAGGATAAGGTAAAAAGCTAGCAGAAGATAGAGGAGCGTTCCCACCATCTGAAAGAGATGCTCTCTCATTTGGGAGGTCCTTCTACACATCTGAAAATCTCATTCCCCTTTGATCTCACTGTCACAAGGCTGAGCTCTCTGTTTACAGGAACTATTAGTCACATAATATTTTGATTTCATGTAAAAATAATGTGATTTTGTAGGCAGATGATAAGCATTTTTCAATTCTGGCAAAATCAAGGGCTCTTATAGGAAAGAAAGCCCTGTAGTAAATATTGCATTCTGGTTATTATTCTTTTGTGTGCAAAAAAAAAAAAAAAAGTGTGTGTGAACTTAATTGATATTAATTTGATCCTTCATGAGTTACTTAATTTCTTTAGAAAAAAATAAAGGAAGATAGAGGGAGAGGGGGATGCATAGTTACCTAAAAATATGTCTAAGATTGGTATTTTTTCCCACAATTCAGAGGTGTTGAGAGCAAGAAAATGTCTATTACTGTGTTAGTAATTGAAGAAGAACTTTGCTTCTGTCTACAGTTTCAAAAAGACAGTGTACATTTTTCATGTCTGAAAAAAATTATTGTGGACATTTAGCCAGCAATAAACTTAGACTTATAAGCAGGGCCTATATTTACTTGAATTACTTTTATGTGTGCCAAGACAAATTTGGCCTACCTTTGTATTTCTGTTTACCATTTACTGGTTTATACTGCCACAGTAGTTGTTTTATATGAAAGGGAGCATGGAGTACTTTTTCCTGTTCCACTCTGGGTGAGTAGTTTGCTACAGGTTTAATGCATGTATTTCATAAGTGCTCCTGAGCAGTCTGGAAGGCTTGGAACATAATGCAGCATTAGGACAGGAGACACGTGTGATTGCTTATATTTCTTAAAATGTACTTCATATCTGCTCCAAGGTAACTTCACACCTCTTCCAAGGTAACATTTTTAATCACCCAATTTCCAGGACATTTAGATTCATCTCAGTACTTGGTGTTAGTTGCTCTGTGTCCAAGATGGCCAGAAAACAAGACTTCTATTCTATGAGAAAGCAAAACTTCAGAAGTTGGTGTTGTTACATGTTTGGATAAAAATAAGGCCTTCAGAAACTTCTTACAAAAATGAGGTGGCAAGACTGGGCCCTCATTCATTTGCCAGCAGTTCACTCACCTATTTGGAGTGGCTTACTTCACCTCACTTTGCCCTCTCCCATGCATGGGAGTTTGTTGTTTACTCTCAGATCAGTGGATGTCTTTCTCCCAAGCAGGGCTTGAGAAATTTTGCAGAGGTTTCTGAAATGTTTGTTAAAATAATCCGGCCAACTTTACATCATTTTCTCCAGGCTAATTGCTCTGATTTTTCAGGAGTCTTCCAGAGATTTTCTCACAAAGGTATTTCATATGTTTATGTTCTCAGAAGGTGCCTTGTATGAAACTTCTGATGGGAGCTTCATAGAGCTACTCGAAAGCTTGTTTTTGTTTAATACAATTTAAATTTGATTCTTCTTCAACAATATCCTAGGTCTTCCCATAAGAATAATCTTTGAAGGCATGCTCAGAGCATAATTTGTCATCTGGTTTCTGAATAACTCCAGCAAAACTCCTCTGTTCTTTGTGAAGCTGACGAGTAATTTTGCGTGTTTTTTGCACGTGTTCTTTGTGTAGATGAGCTATATTAACCTGAATGCTGCTCATTGTTCCCAAAAAAGGGGTAGAGGTGATAATTTTCTATGTTCCTTTCTTGGATATATGTAACTCTATAGCTGAATAAAAGTTGTTGGTTAGGTTCTAGTGACTATTTAATGAGTAAATAGAATAAGGATGAGAGAGAGATGCTTCATCTGTATTAATTTTGTGACATAGCTGACAGCTAGAGTGATATCTTCTTCTTTCTTTTTTGTTACAGCAGCACTAATCATACCACACAGAGACACATTTGTCATTATATGTAATTATGTGCAATATGTTTATATTATAATATTTTATATTGGAGAGGCATAGGCTTCATAATGTTTTTACTCCAAATTTCTTTCTGCTACAGATTATTTCAGTTTATGCATATTTATAAATGATATTTAAAAGTACAATAGCACATTAATTATAATAAAATGTTAATTTGGAAATAGGAGCAACTAGAGAACTGATATAGATGACTGCAAATCTTGTGGCAGAGGGGCAACGTTTTGTTAGGGCTTGGAGAGTTTTACTTTGGCTCCCTTAAAATGCAGAGAATGACCAGAAATTATTCAGACAGGCTGAAATTCTTATGTGGTTAAAACAGGTCAGAGAAAACCTTGACCCTTCAGAAGCCTTTTGAAAGATCTGTTTCTCTATGGACCTGTTACTACTCCTGACAGCAATGGGGTTTCACCCTCTCTCATCACCACTTCCCTTTTTTCCACTTCCTCCTCCCTTTTCTCCAACCCAATTAGCAGATTAGCCATCAAGCTCTGAAGCCTGAAGAAGTAGGAATTAAATTGACTTTTATCACATGCCAAAGTAACCGTGGAGTTACCCAAGAGCACAGCCATACTCTCTGAGAGTCCTGTCCTTAAGGACCCCCAAGGGTGCGTAAGGAAATCAAAGGTACCATCGAAGCCCCCTTCAAAGTTATGACATTGTCCTGCACAAAATCTCCTCCCAGTGGTGTGCAGTGAGGCCCTGGTGGCACGGGTGGGTGACAGGTGCTGGGCCCAGCAGCACTGGGACAGCAAGGGACTCTGTGCAGTCAGCCCCTGACAAGGGTGTGACATAGGGCTGGGCAGTGCAGCTGAGGGGCAGCAAACAGCAACAACTGCAAGTCAAGCACAGTTCCTGCCACTGGCAGAAGGAGGAAGATATTTAATTGTGGGGTTTTTTTTGACTGTGTATTTGCAGATTAGTGTAATATTACAGTGTTGACCAGGCAGATATAGTCAGTAGGTTTTAACAGACTGAGGCAAACTTTATTATTTAGACAATGAAGTATGTTCTAACTAAAGTAGATTTTCTATATTGGTATGTTACCTCACATTAATGGGATAAATATTTTATCTAAATGTGAAAACATCTTCAATTATGTACCATTCAGGCAACTTGTAGGATATACTCAAAGGTAAAAGCATTTGACTGTCGCACCCCTTTATCCAGGTCTCATCAGCTGTTTCAGATCCTACTCGGTATAAAATTGAATACATGATTATTGTCTAGATGGTAAGATAGTGGACCATACATGACCTGCTCTTACAGGTGCAAAACAATTCTAAGATTGCCAAACAGTTTGAGTTTGAAAATGTTTGGGGATGTACTGTATATTCCATAAAATAGCTTAAACCAAACTCTTTCTGCCTTTCTGCACATAGAGAAATGAGTGTGACAGAGGAAAGCAAGTATTTTACCTCCATAAGAGAGGAGGTAGCAAAGGGGGAGCCCTTCAGCTACTGGGCTGCATTGGAGCTGCTCACCCCACACCATCTGGGCTCCGATAGTACCCTAGGATCTACCACACGCTTTGAATATTTTCAGCTCTAAAACAGACCACTGGATGTCTACCTGCACACAGAGGATCATGCCAATGTGAAGTTTGTTTCTGCATACATAACAATTGACAAACCTTCTCTATCTGTCCTGTGGCTTTCATCTGACTGTTAGCTCTGAATCTTAATGATGACACTGTCTGTAAAAACTAATAAAATAATTGTAGCACAAATACTTTGCTAATGAACTTTATTATTAATCCAATCATGCTGATAAAGAGCATTCAGTGTGAGTATCTTGCCAAACTAATTAAGGTTTGAGGGTTTATTTTTTTCTTATCTTCATTAAATCAGAGAAACACAGAAGATCCAAGAATTGGAAAGATATCTGAGGAGAGGAGCAGAAGAGCTGAAACACAAAAGGAGAAGACAACAAAAAAGAATTCTGGAAGAACAGAAAGGTAAAGGAAACCTTTTACAAAATAATTTTTGTTAAAAAGAGAGGAAGAACTTTACAGTTCAACCATGCATATTTATAGTTTACTGTGCATTTTTCTGGTTTGGTTTGCATTAATTTACTTAAACGTAATCATACATATTTTGACTGCATGTTTTCTAAATAATTTTGAGGAACATGTGGTAAAATTCAGCTAGGCAACAACATCCTGTAAAACTTCTAATGGTCCAAGTGATCCATGCACAGAAGGTTAACATAAATACACAAAGAAACAGACAAAAATTTGACATAAACATTGCATAAGTTGTGATAAACTGTAATAATGCTGTGTCGTCACATTACACTTATGGAGGATGTGCCACCAAAGTCTGGGAACTGATTCATTTTAAGCTTCAGAGGAAAAGCCAATCTTAGTCCTCTACTTTACAGCACAGTGTGTCAAGTTCTACTTTTTTTTGCTTTGCACAAGCCACTGTGGCAATTTATTTCATGCATGCTATACAGAGAGGGCTTACTTTTAAAATATATTTATGGCTTATAAAAATTAACTTTTAATGGAATACTGACGTTAATAATCTCTAAATGGTTACAGAGGTCTGTGGAAAAAGAAAATTTAAAAGTGGAGGACAATAAGTGAAGACTGAATTTGTACCATTCTCCTTCTATGTTTCACTTGTTCTTTTCATTTCCTTAACACAATTATTTTGTAACAGACTCTGATAAAGTTCTACACCTAAAGCATTGTCATAAAATATTCAGAAGTTACTGTATTTTATTACTGCTGAGTAAGTAGTTTGCTTTTATTCTCTGGTGATTATAGTATGGAGCTGTATGAAAGGCTAAACAGCAGTAAGAGAATACAGACTTTATCCTAAAAGTCTGGCAACAACATGCACACACACACTTTTAAGGGCATGTAAGTCTTGAAAAGCCAGGTACTGCCAGCAGGTGCTCTGGCAGGTCGAGGTCTCCAGGGAATAGCCAGTTGCAGAATAGAGAAAGTGAAAAGATGCATGGCTCTGCCAGTTTATAATGAGAAGTGCTGTATGTATGCTGTCAGGGAAGAGCTGCTCTTGCTGATCACCTTCTTAACATCTTCACTGCACTAGACCTCAGCTGTGGGTCCAGTCCCTTACATGTACAAAGGACACTGACTGGGTAGGAGGATGACACAATGCTTAATAACCCTTTTAAACACTGATCTGCAGTGTTTAAAAGTGTGTAGTGTATAGGCCCTTTTAAACACCGATCTGCAGCAGCACTGCTTATGCCCCCTGCAGAGGGGCATAAGTTGGGAATTATCTGTTAGTTTTCAAGAGATTTGCACAGTCCCAGAAATCCATTTCTCGCTTTTTTTATGCCTCTGAATTATGCTGCCTTGAGGATAATTTCAGACCTTTCCTTTATTTGTAACGGCTAAGCCTTTTCTTGCAGTAAACAAAGAATCCCCTGTTATATGACAAATATTCCTACACTTTTTGTTTGTGGCAGGTTGCACTAGTCATAGAGAAAAGAATCCATCTTCAATGCCCAGGCTTTGGAAAGCAATAAGTGGCTTCAGTTTTATGTATTTTGTCTGGCTAATGCCATCCATGATTGTGCCCATATGATATGAAGCTGAGATTTGTTTGTTTAAGAGAATCACATATGAAAAAAAAAACAAGTAAAGGGGTTCTAATCCCAAGCTCTTGGTGATACAGAAATTTCTAATGAGAAACTGTTCCTTTCATCAGGACAAATCTGGAAAATTGAGTGCTTCTACCCCATAGTTAATGAAGAGGGCACAACACTGTTAGCTCTTAAGCATGGGAACAGGGAAGATTCCCAACCATTTCCAAGAAAGTTGCCACCTCCAAACTACCATGGGGGACATAAGACTCAGGAAGATGGTCCAAACTGTAGAGAGCAGGAAAGAAAATCATAATAAACCACAATGTGAGAAAACAAGCAGATTTCAGGTATTAACAGGACTTTTGAGAATTAAAAGATCACACAACCTCTCTCATCCAAGTCCCCTCTGGTTCTTGTGGCTCATATTGAACTTCTGAGTCTTGAGGAATGTTCTGACTTCCACAAAAATTCAAATGACAATGACGTATTCTAGATGGATGGTTTAATGAAACACTATCAGATGGCTCTTAGGAATGATGTCCAGATCAGCTTTAAACAGAGTCATTTTCCACAGTCCACCAAATCCTAGGGAAAAACCCAAAATCTGCACTGAGGAGTGGTAAGGATTGGGGCCGAGCTCTGCACCAATTGTGTAGCTCTTCCTCTTTCCATTATCCTAACATTAAGGGGAAAGACATCTGCAGTCCTTCCTTTCTAACTTGCCTCTCGCCATGCTCTGTCAACAGGCCTTGTCAGCAGTCCACAGGCCTTTCATTTCCAGCAGATGTTAGACACAAACACATTCCTTTTGTTCTTAACCCAGCACAATAGGTTAAAATCTTCACCTTTGCATCAGCGACATTAAGGCAGAATAAATTCTCATGGAAAAGATGATATTCACATGTCCTGACACCTTGAAATAGTTATCAAAGAGCACATCAAATCATCCAGCTGCATCTTGATTGTCATTAAATGTGGTTATTATTATGTTTTTCAGCAAGAAAAGGCTTTTACAGGGGCAAAGGCACCTCTCCTAAATCATATTTTGATTGTGTGTCATTATAAACTTAAGTAATTATGGTTATTTGAAATGAATGCAAGTGTATATTTTCCAATATCTCAGTTTTGGTTTAAGATTTGTCCTCCAGCCCACCCTGCTGTAGGCTGCTAGAAAAAAACTGTTGCAAAGATAATTTTTTTTTTTCATTGCCTTTGCAGGTATTCTACTTTGTATCACCAGCATCTTTCAATCAAAAGCATAAAGAAGTTAGGACTAAGAATTGTAGCATTTATGCCACCTAGAAATCAAAATATTTGAGAAAAATTAAATGAGTTCTCAAACAATATTATCTTTATTTTTAGGTTATTTTGAAAAAAAAAAAACTAATTTTGACCCAAAAGGTATTGATAGTTCTTGTTCCCAAACTGAATTGCAAAATAAAAATATAATTTTGAAGTTTGGACCAAATTAAGCTATTTTACCTCATTGAACTTATCAGTCAATATTTGTGATATTTGTTTCAAAATTAATTTTTACAAGGATTATGTAAACAAATGAATTTTAAATTTATAATTATTACAGGGAAAAAAAACCTTATTCAGAAATGGTGCTATTTGCAATTCCATCTCTTTTGCCTAGCCACCCAAAAGCCTCAGGAATCAATGCTCACTGTTTTAATATTCTATTGACTGTAAAGAGTTACAGAAGCATAAATAAAATGAATTATGTGCTTTAGTCTCTCACTTTGGTGCTCAAGGAAAGGAGAATAAAATGGAAATCCTCCTGGCCCTGGGAAAGTGCTGTTTACAGTCTACTCAAACCATGGAAGGAGGGATTTGCTTTTATACATACATGACAATGTTGCTCAGAGCCGCTTGAGATGAAGCAGCGTGGTGAAACCTCACAGGGCAATCATTCTGCCTCTCCTCCAGGGCTGCTTCTCGCAGGGTGCAGGAAGAGCTCAGCAGGAACCCTTCTCCTGCTGCCTTTCTGCTGGCTGTGTGAAGCAGCAGGATGCAGGGCTGCAGCACGCTCCGGGTCTGCTCCTCTCCCAGCCTGACTCGAGGTTGCCTTGCCACTTGCTGAGCCCAGCAGTGTGCTGCAGTGTGCCAGGTCTCTGCAGCTTGGCCATGGCAAGTTGTGGAGACAGCTGTGACCCAGGAGCCTCTGCCTGTCACCAGAGAGGAAATCCATGCCCTTCTGCAAACCAGAGTGTCTGCCTCTCAGATAATAGGTGAGGTCTTTCATCTCTCAGATAAGGCAGATGATTCTTGCTCCTCGCTTCTGCTGAGTTGGGCATACATGGCCAAAATATCACCCAGCTGCCTCAACCTGACAGCAAGCACCAGGCAACACAAATGCACCTAAAAAATAAACACGAAGTGAAATAACATTTGTATCTTGCTCAGATAAACAGAATTTAAAAACCCTTTTTTTCACTTGCCTTTTGGGAACAAGGTGCTCAGATGCAAAATTACATTTTTCTGTGATGGAAGATTGCAGGAAAGCCTGAGGAAGATCACATTGATGTGACTGCAAAATTAGCTGACAGATCCCATCCCTTGCAGAAGGAGAAACCACCCTCCTTTCAGAAGGGATTCAATATTTAATGACCATCAAGGCATCATTGTTGAAAGTGAAATTTAAAAATGGAGTGCTAAGACTTAAAAGCAAGAAAGTGAAGAAAATGAAAGTACAGAGCCAGTCATTTAGTTCAGGTATACTACATCTTTATTTCTGATAGCATCTTTGTTTCTTTCATTCCTGAAATGCGCTTTTATAGTATATGTATAACCGTGTGTGTGGACATTTGTGTGTGATACTGATCAAGGCCTACACGATAAATGGATTTCCGGCATTTAATTTGACTTACTGAGGATTTATGATGGAGGTGCTCAGATCCTGTTTTCCTTCTTTAAGACCTGAAACTTATGAAAGAAGCACCAGCGATGGTTTAATAAGCAGTTGTTCCAGTACACAGGTCTGTCAGCAAATCCTGTTTTAAAGCACTGTGCCCATCCTGGTATCATGTGGTCAAGCAAATAGGGATGATATGCTCATAATCCCTGAGCCCTCCTCATGCCTTCTGATAATTGTGCTTTCATGTGTTTCATTTGTGTAGCAGTTTAAACCAGTGGTTATTAGTCAAAAAATACTTGGGGTTATTTCTGAGAGATTTCTGGCTAGTAGTTTAGCTCTGGTGAATGTCTTTGAACAAAAGCATTATATTACGTGATTTTAAATGTCAGCCAAAATGGGGATGAGTGTAAACTAATTTGTGTGTATGTATAGCTAAAAAATTCCCACTTAACTTGGTCACCTCCAACAGCTAAAAACAAAAGTCAGATAATACTGATCAAAAGAATCTCCAGACACAAAAAATTGAAAAATATTTTCTGTAGAGCTAGATATGATAGAGACTGTGTTTTTTTGTGGAAAGCTCTAATCTAGATTACTGCTCTATTGTATTCAGCCACAGAGAAATAAGATTAAGAGAAGGTAAAAAAGAAATTAGCAGTTACACCTGTTAGAGGCTTGCAACTCTGCGTAACACTGATGAGCCAGAGCCCTGTAAAACTGGCTTTTTTATTATGCGCTCTTGGGAGAAGTAATACAACTGAGTCAAGTACAAGGCCATCCCAGCAGCTGGTATGGTTATGATGAAGTTTCCTAGGAAGGTGAAAAGTTGGAGCTTTCTATAGCAATTAAAATGTGTAATACTCTTTGAAAATACTTCTCTTTTCAAAATGGTTTCATTTTTCTTAAACCGCTCTACATCTTTCTTCCAAGTACAGTTTCGAAAATACATTGTCCAGAATTTCCTTCTCTGATCTTAATTATCCATCAGCCAGCTTCCCTCTTATTAATTAGTACTCAAATTTTAGCAGCAGCTTGAACCGGGTCACTGTTCACATGTTGAAACAACAGATGCAAAGGAGTTTGTGAGTGACAGGATAAAAATTAGGCACCATCTTGGCATGAAGTTTGAGAAAGATGTTAAGAAATATCTCTGCATTTCATATTGGAATCTATTCCACATCTCTGAGTACTGTATATACTGTACAAATGCTTCATTTTAAGTCTGCCAACATTGCCTCTCCAATTTGTCAATCCTAGAATTCTTTTTAGTAAGTGCTACTAATGTACAACTCATCATTGTTATTATGTTCCATTAGAACACTTGCCAATTTTGAGTTCTGTCAGATATACGTGATAGCATTTGATGAATCACTGCTGAAATGATCCACTACAAACAACATCCAATTTTTTTGGAGTGCTTTCTACCAGTATTGATAAGTATCTGGGGTTTAAATGCAATGCTATTTCTACACACTCAATCATATTGGTTGTTGCAAACATTTGGGATGAGTTCGCTATTGACTACTTAATTAATCATCTTGGCTCATATTTTTTTCTGTCACTCAAGGATTGCACTAGTCTACTGCTACGATGATACTTTGTCAGAGAAAAGGTAGCACATTCAATTGCACAACTGATTTGGTAGCAGGTTTCCAACATCGGGGCACTACTACCACAGCACACCTTCATTTGCTCTTGAGGCTTGTATTTTTTTCATTTGTAGGGCATGTTCAGCATCTAGGTTGCTGCAGCAGACAGGTCAAGACATTGTAAATATGCACACAAACTCCCTTGAGCAAGCCATCGATCCAGAAAATGTCCTGTAGAGCAAAATCTGCAAAGCACAATGCCTCACCCTGTAAACATACCTCCTCAGATACAGCTTTGTTTAAGTCTTAGGGTAGGGAAAAAAAAAAGTTTAAAAAAATAAGTAGGGAAGGTACAGTATTGGTAAAACTGGGATATCTGTGTTTTTTACTTGTCAGTAGAGATGAAATTATTTCAACTAAAAATCAACAGGATTCTTAGAAGGATTTCTATAAAGCACATAATCATAAAAATTTATTTGAGTAGCAAGTGGAAAGCAATTAGAGCCTGGTAAGATACATACAAAAATGAAGTCAATAAAGAGTTATATTCTACAATATATTCCAAAAGCAGTGTGTGGACCTGGTGGTACTCATAGTTACACAGTCAATATATCTTTTGTCACTTCCTTGTTACTAAGGAGGGTTCTCTTATTTTCAGCTGACTATTTACTAATTTATATTGATTTCCCTTCTCTTTGGACTAGAAAAGACCTGAGACTTATGATGTCAATTTACTGCATTACCAATGTTCCGAGGAAACCCAGAGAAGGACCCGACTGGTGCGGCCCTACCCATGAGCAGGTAAAAAAAATGGACTCTGACCCAAAAGACTTGCTACCTGAATTTAAGGCAGCATCAGCGCAAGAACATGAAAAGAGCACAGACAAAGGAGTCAGCTTCGTTTTCTGTAACAGAGAGGGAGGAACCAATCAAGGGATGAAAAAGAATCGCTTTTCACATTTCTTTGGGAGGCAGACCTTAGAGAGGAAGGAGAACCATGAGAGGTTCAAGAGGTCAGGAAAGATGGCATTTTAAGACCATGATCAACTGTGCTGAGAGAGCCTCAGCTCATACAGAATAAAGACAGACTTAAAAAAATAAAATACAGAGTCTAACTGCACCATTTTTTAGTGAGTGTGTTATTTCATTACATTGAAGCATGTTAGGCCTAACAAGTGTAAAAAAATAAGATAGGACCCACATCCAGAAAATTAAGATTTTCCTTAATATTGGGACTGTGGATAGGTTGATTATGATCTTGATTATGAAAACATTTGATAACTTTGCTTGTTTTAATTTCCAGTGCTTTATTTGGACAGCTGAAAATACCACAAAATTAGATATATTTGACTTAGATATTGAGGAAATTATAGATCTTGGTAAAAAAATAAAATGCCCTTCTGTCCATTCTTTACTTAAAACAATAAAGTAAAACTCTATGTTAAATCTCTAAGCTGTCTTTTTACTTTCTGTCATTAATTTTTCCTACTATCATCATTGTGTTATTTTCAGTAATAAGCCTTCCCTGAGCAATATCATTTCTTCTATCATACTACCTCTTTTCTGGGAACAAAACTATTTCTTTTTCTGCATTATGGAAGGAATTCTGCTTTATAGGTCTTGAACTGACATAAACAAATTTGCCATATATCTGTAGTGCAATTCATATCAGAATCAGGAACACCTCTTCTGAAAAGCATTTTCCCCCAGTCCCAAGCTTTAAACCCATAAGCTTTTTACCCTTTTATTTTTTTTCCCAAGAAGTACTCACAATTCTTTTCAAGCCCTGTCTAGCAAAGAGTATGAAATAGAAATATAGACTGTAAAGAAAATATCTTCAAAGAAGCAATAAAACAGGTAGCTGTACAAGTACCTTCAACAATTTAAAATATACCACTGGCTTCCACAAATAGTTCTGCCAGATTTTAAAGCTACTGCCTCCTGCAAATTAACTTTTAGAACTTTCCCTTCAACAATCAGATTTTGCCTCCTTTATCATTTATACACAATGAGGTATAATTTTTACTCCTATTTCCTGATATAACTTAGTCATGCTGTGCAGTCATCCAAATCACTTCTTAAGTGCTGTATGTTGTTCAAACAAGATAGAAAACTAAGAGGTCTTACCCACTGGTAGAGTATCTCAAGGCATCTCCTGAAGTTCCTCAGTCATGTTTTTTCTTTTCTCCAAACTCCTTGCTAGCTAGGTCTATCTCATTGATAAATGGCATGTTTAAAATGGGCATAGACTGTGAAGTCACCTAACAGCCTACCTATCCACAGTCCCATTCAGTTGATGTCCCATCTCTCAGCTAAATACCTCTGACTTTTACTTACATCTTTGCTTTCTGCTATGTGTTTTCTCCTTATTCCTTGAACTGTCTTTTACCCCCTTCCATTTTTCCCAGTTTTTCCTCATATTTTCTGGTCTGCTGCCCAGCAGTTCATTATTGTTTATGAGTCTATTATGACACAACCAAGTGTGATGTCATCAGTAATGTCAACAATAGAGGTAGCCTTGGAAAGCAGAATAACGGGGCCCTGACTCTGCCTCCAGATCTGATCTTACCCAAGATGATTCCCAGGTCATTCCCTGGGACCTTTGAATCAGCCAGAGCTACGTGAATGTCGGCTTTGATTTTATGCATTTTCACTCAGCATATGCTACGCTCTCTTTTTTAGTTTAATTTTTTTCCCTGTGTTTACCAAGACAGCCAGTGTTGTTTTAAATCCATGGAGACAAATGCATTTTCCTTCTGCTTGTAATTATGGCAGGGGGAAGAGGAGCTATAATATGTGGAACAAGTGCAATGTGAAATATAGCAGAGGTGTAGGGAAGAGTGCAGCATTTTTGGTAAATGTAGTAATACTGTCAAATCTGCTCAAAGTCAAAAGGTGTAAAATATTTTGGACTATACCTTAGGAAAAAACCCATTAGTTATATTTAAAGTATCATCTTCCCCTGCCTTGCATAGCCTGCCAGCATTGTAAAGACTTGACACAGCAGCCCAAATTGCCATTTTGGAAGTGGTCTTAATATCCTTCTGCATCTGACTGAGGTTTGCCTGTCTGCCTGTTTAGCTTTTGCAAGAAAACCTCACAACCTAGAAACACATCTTACACTAGTAAAAGACCACTGATACCATTCTGGCGGCCATAAAACACACAGCAGCTCCCCCTGAAAGTGTGAAAAGATCACATACTTCACCAATACAAGAGCTTCAAAACTTTCAAGCACAGATAAAAGCATAGGAAAAAAATACTCTTTGAGATAGGTGAAGGAATGATCAAAGTTCCCTGAACATAGAAATGGTTCTGTCATAACCTCAATCTCAGGCTGAAAAGATCTGAAGGTAACAATCACCTGTATCTGCGCAAGAGTTTATGGTATATTCCGTACAAATATGGTATCTTCAAAGAACATTGAGCAATAAGGTAGAGCATTTGCAAACCATAAAATGTCAATATAGTAGAATTTTTATTGTAAACCATCAGAAGATATAGCTTCTATTAAATAACTCATGCAATAATGAAATTAGTTGGGAGAATAAAGTTGTTTCCAGTAGCAAGCAAGTAACCTTATCTTGCCAAAATGTGACCACAATTTAAAATTCCACCGAAGGGAATATATGGAATGTGCCTGGGAAAAATAAAAAAGGCAATTTCCACAATAACCACTTTTTTTTTTATATGGTAACAACAACAAACTGCAGAGGAATAGACATACAACCATGCAGCAAATATTTCCATCAGAAGCTGTGGCTCTCATCCTCCCAAGGAGAAACCAATACCTTGTGAAAGATAAAATGAAGTGAGAAATTAACTTCTGAAATCCAAATCTGTTGCTAAACTGGGAATAAACAAAGTCCTCTGCCAATTTTACGACACAAAAGAAAGGAAAAGAAAAAAACAAAACCTGAAAGGCAAATTGAAACATGTCTAATAATTAAGTGGCTGATTGATGGTGTCTGAATATGATGTACACTGAAGTTAATGCTTTTCTAACAACATGCTTTACAAATAGACCAGTTTGCAATAAAAATATTAATTTTTCATTATAGAGTAGTATTTAATTGACGAAATCTCAGGTGGAAAAAGAGTGTCTTTCATGTATAGCACTTGACTGAGACTAATATGCAACAACTTTATTGCTTATGCAACTTTGGTGGTTCACGGGGCATTAAGCTGGACACCTTTGACATGTTAAAGGATTTTCCAAGTTTTTATAAGCTGTCTAGAAATTCAATGAATGTTTCTCCTCCTCTAACTATATCTAATATCCTATAAAATTTCTTGCATAATCAGAGTAGATTGTTTGCTAATTGTGGTACAGTTGCAGTTGCAAAATGTAATGCAGATGAGTGAAAAATAGATGATTAAGGTCCACAGACACTTTTTCCTGTTTACAGTCTATTTATTTCTTTCAGAGACAAATACAGAACTCAGGCATTTAATAGATGGGACAAATAATCTTTCCTATCTTCAAATGCCAAGAAGACCAAAATAACAACAAAAAATCCTCAAAAAACTTGGATTGGTTGGAAAAATATCTAATGTGTTGAATGTTTTGAGATTGAAATTTTATCACATTGTATTTCCTTTTACACCACTTGTATTCAGCATTGCAGTAATCTTATTTTAAAGAATTCAAGGTTTGTAGCAACAACAGCCCATCTTCAGCAGTCAGGAAACAGGGAACAGTGTAGATCATGAAAGAAAGGCACAGGAAGAATTAACTGTATTTAACTGAATTCTATTATTAGGCAGTTTATCACATTTAGAGAAGACATTGGCAATTCCCAACCTGTAAGACACAAATAGAACAGGGTAATTTATTTATATTTTGGGGAAAGGAATTAATCCTTTTTCTGGGTCTGAGCCACAGACAAATGAGGATTATGTTTAGTTAATAGTTTCTATCAAAAATAATTTTAAAAATACTGTGTCAGAAAGGTTCACTTAAATATTTCTCAAATTTCTAAAACCTATGGATTCATAGGCTAAGAATTAGATGTATATTTTGGTGCAAAGCAAGAAAAGGAAAGGATGTTTTCTTTTCACCCTTAAATAAAATAATTTATTGATTCAGGAATGAAAAATGGCTGGTTTACCTCCCTCCGTATGATTTTATCCAGAAGTTTTAAAGCAAATCATTACTGTCTTTTTAATCCATTGATTATTTCACAAGACATTCAAAGCAGAAAACTTTAAGACAGTACCTGCAGTGAGGAAGATATAAGTCTCTTCCATCTCAAATGTATGTCCTGAGTATTTGTAAATAGCTGAATTACGATAGCACTTGGAGCCAAATGTTAAATTTTGCCTTGCTGAGATTAAGTACAATGGATAACCTTTGGCAGACGTATTAAAATGTTGGTTGCACCAGTAAACTGAAAAAGTCTGAAAAATGCAAATGAGTAGAAGTACAAATGCTTTTGATATAGCATGATTATAAGCAAAATTAATTTGTTTATTAAATCTTCTCTTATATCCTGCCAGACTTCTATAACTAAAGAGCTACTCTCATACTCATGTAGTTGTTTAAATCCTTCCTTAAACTCAGGCATTTATTTTAAAATCATATAAACTGTGTGATCCACAATTTATACTTTAAAAGAATTTACTTTCTGTGGACTTGTCTGAACTGAAATGTAGATTATTAGCTTGAAATTAATAATATTAAATTTAAAGGTAATATATTTTTACTGCTATAATGTATTTCTTCAGCAGCAGCTGTTACTTGTTAAGTCAACATTTCTCAAGTAAATTAGAAAGTTTTATTAATCAAGAATACTATTTATGATTGAGTTCCATTATGCCTTTATGCAGAAGTCATAACAATTTCTACACTGACAAAATAAATGTTTGTTATCTTCAAGTACAGGAACAAAAGTGGCCTTAACTTGTCACGTCTTTTATAAGCAAAAAAACCTCAAAACTTCTATTTGTTTGCATCAGCATTGAGTACAGCTTTGTAATATATTTTTATTATGTCAACTAATGTATTAAAATATCCTGCAAGCTATGCAGAACAGAAAAGCTAACTTCAAACTTAAAAAAAAAAAAAATGTTGCCTGAAATTAATTGCACTGTACTTTAGGCAACGACTAGTATACCTGAAAATAATTAAAGTAATTGTTTATTCCCAGCTACCATAAACTGAATACTGGAAAGATCACCAAGAGTTGAAGTTCCTTGACTCAACATCTGAGTTTTAATGCAATTTATACCTATATGGTTGTTTAAGATAATTGTAACTTAAATGTTAAAACTGTTATAGCTGTTAAAACTATTTCAATCTGTTGTAATTTGAGCAGAGTTTGCCTCTATTAAGATCTTTTTATGGTGGAAAACTTGTCAGTTTACTTATCATGTATGCTTGCTTCCTGTCTGCTTCATACTGCCATTTTTCCAATAACACCAAGACCCATGGGTTTTCCTACACACTTCCTCATCCTTTCATTCTCCACCTTGTTTTCATACCTGCTTTCTGCTATTTCATACTTGCACATATTTTAGATCCTGCTCTGGCTCTGCAAAAACCAGAGCCAAGGAAACCATTGGGCATGGAGACTATACCTGCAACAAAGATCCTCAGGAAAAACCTGGTACAGCTCTACCTTTCCTTTTCTGTTCCAGATAAAAACAAAACCATTTGGAGGATACCTGCACCTTCTATAAAGCAAGTTACTGCTCCTCTGAGCTTCACCCTTGTGACCCTGCAGCTAAGGAGGAGCTACTGGTTTTCATTATCCCCAGGCAGGGCTGCTGTGGAGAGTCCCTGAGAAACCTGGTTCAAGGATGACCATGCTTCCTTAGAAATACAGGTACTGGATGTCTGTGCTAGAGCTTTCAGGTGCCTGCTTCCTTGACACCAGTCCTTCTGCAAATTAGGGTGTTTCCTTTGTAATTTCTTTTTTTCACAAAGCTGATTCAAATTTGTTGCAGCAATTTGGTATTTTCACTATGAATTGAAATTTAACATCAACCACTTCATAACTTTGGAAGTAAAAGCCAAGCGCAAAAATTTTCATAGTGCTCTGAAGAGTTTAAGCAGTTTGATGGGAAGCTGAGTTGGTTGCATTTTTTTCTGCCTAATCATGTGTTTTTAATACCTGAAGTGCTACTAACACAGAAGATTATGTTTAAGCTAGAGTACATGGAAGAATGCTTGGAAAGGCCCACAGAAACATAAAAGAAGATTGTTCAGTGAGCAAGAGGGGGAGGCATAAAAAGCTTGGTAGAGACATGAATTCCTGACCAAATGAGGCCATGTGTCTGATATGTACAGAATGCTTGATATACAATACACTGGGCAATGGCTGTTTAGGGAAATTCCTAAAACTGAACATCTTTATTACAATAAATGACCTTTCTCCACATTCCAGTAGAATCATGCACAGAAGAGAGTTCCAGTGTTTATTTCCATATTTATATTCATAATGTTTTTATATTCCTTATGTTTATAATTAAAAGCATATCTTGATTTTTCTTTTTTTTGTTTTTTTAATTTTGCAGTGCAGGTATTTCATATTCTATCAAGGTATGTTCGAGGGATTGTCTTTACATTTACTGGGATGTCAGTGGTGCTGTTTTATTATATTCAATATGTGTTTATCAGTAGAAATACATTCAGCTACCCAGTATTACCTAATGTGCATAGTTGGCGCATATGCCCTTTCTCGATTTAAACATTAATAATACACACACACACACACTATGGGTCTAATATCAAATATGAATGTTTTAATGGAATGTCTAAATCTCAGACACAAATGCTCAAATCAGCACTTAGATCCACAGAGTGAGCATTTATACATCCAAGTGTCCATGTAAGTACCCAAATGTACAATTTGAATATCCTATTAAAATGCCCATATTTGAAAATTAGGCTAACTTCCCGGCATTTTTGGCAACATGTAGTGCAGGGATCCTGGCAAAAATGCAGGGGTGTAATTCTACTACACTAAGGAGTGTTTAATTGTTTGTTAGGTTAAAAAAAAAAAAAAAACTTACCATTCTAGAAATAGATTTTACTCTACTTTTGCTTTCAGTGTTTTATATGGTCTTGTAACTGGATACTGGGATACCAACTGAACACTGCTGCCTGAACTCCAGCATTGTCAAGAAAAGGAAGTTCTAATGTCTCAGGGTATACATTGAGATTTGTCATATTTTAATATGGAGAACTATAAAATGTGCTATTGCAGGATGCTGCAAGTTAAGTTGCTGAAGCAAAGGAGTTAAGTAAACCCTCTGTTTTATGGACCTGTAAGTGGGTTGCACCTTATGTGTACAGCTATGAAACAGTATATGTAGCATTTTTCTAATTCTTTAGAGAATCTGAGTCAAAATCTGCAAATTCAGTAATCTCATTGGAGCAAGAGCACCACAAAAGTCCCTGACAGACGACTGAAGTCAAAGTAGATGCATTAAGATTATTCACCACCTTGGAATATTTACAGGGATGATCAGAAAACTTTGTGAGTCATTTAAAAAATGTCTCCCAACTTTATCATTTTATAAGGAAATAAAGCCTTTTTTGGCCACCAAGTCTAAAGCTTTTCTTCTTAAGATAAGGATAATTACTCAAAAGAAATAATTCAAAGTCAAAACAGAAGTCATAAAGAAAAGAAATCCTGGCAGTTTCTACTGAAATTTATTTTTTTGCTTCCATTGTATTTATGAACACAGAAGTACCTGCTTTGTGACAGCCATGCCAAGACTTTGCTAGGTTTGAGTTACTCTTACAGCAAATCTGAGGCAATGTGCCATTTTGGTTCTTGACATTTTTACACAAGGCACCAACTGTGTATTTCACAGTTTCTGTCTTGTCAGTCTAATAAGAATTTTTAAGATAAAAGTTCTATCTTAGATTTTGCATGTTTTTCTATGTGTTGTGTTCTATGCAGTCTTTATCAGGTTCTCTGTGTTTTCATCTCTCATTTACAAGATCACATAATGCCTTTTGGAAGAGAATAGTGGATTAAACATTTCTTTTGTTTCAGACAGAATTTCCCTTTTCAATTGCAGAGCCATTCTCTCCCCATTTCGAAGCACTTGTACTCCCAGCATTTGTTAAATGTGCTATCTTTCCTTCTTTATCATGCACTACATGTGTGAGGATGAACAAATCCTGCACCTCTCTGAAGCTTACAAAGCCAGTTTGAACCATGTTTTTGCCAGACTTGGCAAGATATATAGGATCACATCTGCTCAGTGTTCAAGCAGAATCACTCCTATGGCACAAACTTGTGAGTTTTTTTAATGTCATGGTGAGCAAAAATCCAAGTTCTTCAGCTGCCTTCAACAATAATAGTGATACCTTTTGTGCTGGATGAGATGCAAAACCAAGTCCACTTTCTTAGAGCCATGAATGATCCCACAGCATTTCCAAGTGGGCACCCGAAGTTTTCATCCCATATTATAGGCTTTATCCATATCAGTGCTCTGCATTTCACTTTAAGGTTGGTATTGCTCACTTTCAGATAGTTATATGGTTTACAGATAGAGTAAACATGCCATTTAAAATATTACATTGTTGAATGAAAACTCTGCTTTAGGAATTCTCTACCTCTTCATCTTCTCACTGCAAAGCAGAGCAATGTACCATAGAGAGGAATGATGGAACACGAAATATTTGACCTAAGGAAAGCCTCCAGGTTGCAACAAAATGTCACCAAATCCCTCAAAGGTTCCTTTTTTCAGATTAGGCAAAAATAACCTTGAATGATTTCAGTTGATAACAATACAGTTACGATGAATGTGCCCCATTATGGAGACAGAATTAGTAAATGAAAATTACTTCTGCCTAAAACCCACCTTTTCTGTAAGAGATTATTTGTTAGTTTTCCACAAATAATATTGAAGAGAAATAAGTAATACCCTTTTCTCTACACCCTTTTATCTCTGTTTCCTGGTTATTCAGTTTTATTGTATAAGTATGTGCACATATGTATGTCAACATAGAAGTCAAAATTAGAACAAACTTCTGCAGCTTCTGTGTTTAGTCCATTGTGCCCATGTGGTCCATGAAGTCTTCAGAACTAAATAGACAGAGGAAATCTTGCATTCCCTCTATCTACATCTAAAGGGTTTTCCATGCAGTTTTAAACAATTGTTTTTAAAATCCTGTTTGGAATTTTGACAAAATATTTCTGCAGTACTTTAACCTCTTTCCACTCAATAAAGCTATTAATAATGCTACCTCATATTCTAATTTCCTGATATAAACCAGGAACTTCTGTAACTACAATGTTATTTATATCAGAGATGATCTAATAACCTCTCATATTGATAACTTTCCTCCGTGTGGCACCATCATGAGGCAATTCCAGACTAAAATCCTATATCATAATTAAGAATTGGATTGACGGACTTGAATCTTTTTTGCCATTGAAAAGACATTACCATTGAAGACTTATGTTTGCTGATACCTAGACAAACACACTCCATGTAGGTTTCATTCTCCACTGCATATGTCTTTAAATCTTACAATGACCAATTGAAGTTCAATGTCATACTGTGTGTCCTACAACTTATAAGTGTGGAGTTTACATACCATCAAATTTAGGGCTGAAACCTCATAATTCGTTTACTGCAGTAGGTTTAAATAATACAATGGAAACTCTCAGGTAGTTGTTTAGTCCATCCATCACTTGCATGAGTTTCAGACTCACACTGAACTGCAAAAGTCTGGAAATATCTATGTAAATAACAATGATCTACCCCATGAAATATGTAACAAAGTGCTCATAGGTTTCTGTGAGAAGTGAACGACCCCCAGTACGTGAGAATTAAACTGAACATTCATTAATATGTTGAGGCCGGTGTAGAATTAGACAAAATAATTTTGGTAAGTCTAGATCCACTGCATTGTAGCCCCATAGTCCCATTTGCAACTCCGCATACTTCTGATTTTCCAGCTTGTTTCTTCTAGTCCTTGTGCCAACATTCACTACAGCATGACATAGCAGAGAGGAGAAAGATAAAAACTGTTAAGAAAAGCAACATTCTAAAAGTAGAACCAGTTTTTAGTAATTTTGAACATTTTCCTTATGTGGATAATAATTCAGTATTTATTGTAATTTGTGAAGCATAATGTCAGGATAACTGCTTTGAAAAAGAAAAATACAATTAGAATCAAGCACTAGAGAAATATTTCCTCCTTAAGCAAAATCTGCAGCTTGCACCTCCCTCTGTGGTTCACACATGCTTTTCCCTCCTCACAGACCATTTCTTTTCCCATTCTACCTCACTGCCTGAAGAAACTGAGAGCAGGAGAGAAAGGACATTTTTCAGAGGAGGATATTACGAAGGGAATCCCCAGTGCCTACAGGATTACCAGAACTGTGACAACTGTCTCTTTTTCCCTTAAAACTCACTTCCTGAAGTAATCTGTAAGTTTTTTTCCCCTTTATCAATATGGCATTTTCTCCCACTGCTCTGAATAAAGCTGTCGCTAGAATATGTTCAACAAATATGGTCACTACCTCTCTGAAGTCTCTGCAGGTAAATATTAAGTTGCCCCTAGTGAAAAAAGATCCACTCTTTATTTCTGCATTCCTTAAATATGGTACTGGGAGAAACTGGGGAAATAGAGCAGAAAAGCAGGCTAGAAGAGAAGAAGCAGGGAACAGTGTAATTGGGTAAGGTGTCATGGGAAAAAAAGGAGGATAACATGTGATAAAGGAACTGAAAGATAATGAAGGATGTAGTGAATAAGTAAAAAACAGAATACTTGGGATACTCTGGAATGCAAGAGGGTGAGGGGAGGGGGGAGTGGAATTGCCAAGTCCTAAATTTACTGTAGAGAGGTTATGTGTAGATTTTTTTAAATGATTATGGGGTTTTTGACAGCCAGGGAGACTCTTGACTTTTAAGTAAATTTAAGACTAAACTTAACATTACTAGAAGAGGAGACTCAGAAAGTCCAAGTACCATCAAAGAGCAAGACTTACACTTCCTTTTATACCCAAAGCTAATATTAAAGAAAATTGGGAAGTACAAAAAAATTTAGAGACAAAGATACAGTGAAATCAATATTAAGACTAAGAAAGTTCTTTACAAAACACATTATAGGCCAGAAAATCCATTTTGGAACTTTCAAATGCACTGTAATGAAATATTGCAGACAAATGGAAGAATACTCCCAACCATGGAAGTGTGAAATACCTCCTTTATATATATAAGAGCTACAATATTCCAATAACTGAGAAATACTTACTTTATCAACTAACATTAGGAAGACAATAAAATATCTCTATACCATATCAAGTAATATTACAGATACTGGTAAATATGTGCTTAGAGAGTATTCGATGGAATAACTACTTGAGAAAGAGAAACAAAATTGCCTGAACTGGCAAAAACCCCCATATACTTGTTTAACTAACACTAGGAAAACTGTGAAATACAGTAGTACACTTATAGAAACACAATGAACTGAAAGACATACAAAACCTAATTTTGCTTTCCCTTAAACTGAAGTGATGCAATTCAAGAGAATGGAATTATTCTGGATCCACTCACTGGTAAGCAAAAGAAGAACTTCTCTCATTTAGCATATATTATTCAGTCTCCAAGAAACAATAAAAATAATTTTGGAAGCTAAAAATACCTGCTAAGCATACAATAGAGTTCACTTTTGAAATATTAAATTTTAATGGCTTCTCCAGGAATCTATCTCTGACAGTCTTTTTTTTTTGTGAAAAGTCTGTGGAGCAGCTGAATTTTCTCCAAACAGCAATTTTTTTTCTTAAGCAAAAGTTACTGTTGTAGACCAAATACAGTCATTGCAAGATTGTCTTGTGTGGTCCTTATAATGAATTAAAGTGTCATATTTTGTGGCAGTACAAATGGAAGTGATAATAAATAGTTCTCTTTTCCTAGTTAGGAAAGAATGCATTCGAGGGGGACTATTCTGTATGCTGGATCTGAACTCTGGACGTTCTATCAGGATAGAAACCTGCAGTGAAAAAAAAAAAAAATTATATTTTGGAGGCTATATTGTCAACCCTGGCAATTTTTATTGAGGGCTTTGTGCTATGTGATTTTCCTAGATCTCTTCTCCTGAATTGAAGGTATTATGTGAAAATGTTTCCTTTGTCCTTTAAAAAACAATGCTTTGTCCATACTGTTACACAAAATATTTTAGATAGAAATTCTAATAAACAAAAAAAAAAAAGCTGCAAATATTAAAAAATAGCCAAATGTACTCTTTTTAAGATGGTGTAATGATTTTGTGGGAGCAAATTGATAAAAATCCTGACTGCCTATTTTTGGCATCATGCTTTCCTTCCCTTAGCATGTTATAAAAATTCTTTCTTAGGGAACTCCTTATGATTGATAACCAGACTCAAATTTTAGGAAACACTTGGGAAGGGAAGTTGTATTAGTTTCTTTAACACATTATTTCTAAAGACAGGACTTTTTTCTGCTTGTAGTCATTGGCAAAACTGGGCATGTTTCTGCCTATGTATAAATAATATGATCTTTTAATTATATACTTTGCCTGTTGTGTTACATAGCCCAATCCTGGGGAAAATGTTTAAAACAGTAAGTGGCAAAAAGTTAAAAAAAAAATACAATGTCTCATCAGACATGGATGTAGGCAAATCTATCTGACCTTAAAGAAAGACAAAGTTCAGTATTAGACATGCTTTCCATCTCTTTACCCATGAACTGTTGCAGTTGAGAAATTTTGTGTCACAGTTCGGTTCTCCAGCCAGACTGAAAGAGAGCTGAGACTGCAAGGGCACCAATGTTCATTTGAATACATATTCGCCTTAACACAATCCACAAAATTCAACTGTGTTTGAAAAGAGTTTTTAAAATCCTTATTTTTGCCATACTCATGAGACTCCTACAGGGCATAAAGAAGCAGCAGTAACCTGGGCAAAGAGGAAAAGATTTTCCAGAGAGAAGTGATATCAGTACATTAAGAGATAAAATAGTTTTTCAGGAGGTAACAGAAGAAATGAAAAACTGAAAGTTTGTTATGAAAAGAGAACTGCAAGGAACAGTGCAGGCAATGTTTAAAAAAAAACATAAGGTGCCCTGTAGAATTGCTTTACCTGAGCTTCCTAATTTTGATTCTGACAACAGAACCCAGCTGTTCTAAGACCACTCACATGCATATTTCTTTAGTCCCCCAGGGCATCCTGGTCCAAGGGACTAAAGCAGCTTTCAGAAAGAATTATTTCATTTTTTGTCACAGGCAGCAACAGGTTGTTTGTCACCTGAAGGATTCTCTCACAAGCATGCTAATTCAGAGAATATATCTTATGGTAGAGCTCAGGAGCAAAAAGCTCCTGAGTTAACCAGATGCTGAAAAAAAAGAAATGTGATGAGGAATAAACAGGAGCTGGAAATTTCCCCCCAGTCTCTTCAGCTGGAGACAGAAAGAAGAGGGAAAGGAAGGCAATGGGCTCACCTGGTGTGGGAGCTCCTCACTCTGCTGTTCCCAATTAATGCAGATGAATACCTGAGTCCTCATTGCTCAGCCTCCTCACTGGAGCTGCATCTTTTCAGGCAGCTCAGAAGCCACTGTGCCAGCACAGGCGGAAACCACTCTGAAACACATTGGAGAAGTCAACAGGAGCATGGAAGAGCAAGGCTCAGGTCCCTGCTTCACACTATTTTAATTGCACAGAACAGAACATCTCCCCGGAAATAGAAAGAGCCCCCTCCAGAAAAAACTCAGGATATGAGAGAGACATTTGGAAGGTCAGGATCTGCATCTCCAGTCTGAACCAGGCCAAGCATTTCTGGTAAGTTTCCTTCTCACAGCAGTGTTGACCAACTTTGTAGCTCTTGTCATTGTATCTACCCTGAGCCTGCAAAACCATTCTGCAAAAGGTAGGATGAAAGAGAAAGTTTCCACTGAACGTTTTAGGCTTGATGAATCATTCTGCTATGATGAAAAGCCATTTTGTCACAAAATTCCTGGCTAGCTCCACTGGTGACACTATTGTCTAGCATACCTGTCAGACAGCACTCCTAATTAAGATATTTTTGTAGAAGACTCTGGGTATAGTTTGTGACTCACAAAGCCTATGACTCTAGTTCCATATCAACATTGGGAAATTCTCCCAGAGGCAAATCATAATACTGTGCACTACAACCCAAAATTGCTATATAAAGCATCTACTCTTCCATATTGGAACAGACTGTTCTACTATCATAGCAGCCTTTTGATTCCCTGAAAACACAGAATAAGAAGGAGAGGTCTTTGTATATCAGAGAGGCATTTTATCAAAGCTTTTCATGTGTTGCTGGACATAGAAGTACTTCATAACAAAGCAGTTAGACATATTCGTGGAAAACTTCAGAAAAGGTAAAATGAACAATAAAGAAGTCTGATATTTATTTGAAGTGCAGACAAGGGATGTAAAACCATGCCAAACCATCATGTCAGCACTGCCTGGGGGTTGAGTTGTTCCCGACTTCTACATCATTTTTTCTCCATTAACAACACTTGAATGATAAAGGAGAAGGAGGCTTTGGGTGAAACTAATATTAACCTCCAACTTCAGTGCACGTCATCAGGAACAAGAGTTGGTTTGCCATAACACCACCTTCTCTGAATTTGTGTCTTGCCTCAGGTTTGTTCCTGCTTTCAAAGCAGCTGGCAACAATGATTTTAAAGTATAGCTTCAATTTTTGTCATTATCCTTGTTGTCACACCCTTCCCAACTAATTTCCAGGGTCTCCTTCTGCTTGGAGACCCTGGAATATTCTACCTGGAATAGGTAACCCATGGTTTACAGTGCAAACTTGATGGGACCACCACTATTTTTTTCCTCTGTTGTTTCTTTCTTTTTAAAGGATGGCATAAATCTCAAAGAGATAAATGAAGGTCAGAAAAGAAAAAAAAACACTTAAATGGATCTCTAGAAAGTATGTCTGCAATGGTTTTGTCCATCTCTACATCTTGCTGAGTTCTGTTTAACTGTCCAGTCATGCCAGTATGAGGCACACAATCAACAGCGTGGAAACATGTGTGTCATAGCAACAAGGCCTTTCACATGTGTCTGAAGATTGCTCAGGAACTGATCAAAATCAAGACAAATAATTTTATTCATATTTATTACTTCTTCTTTTTCAGTCTCTTTCAAATTCTGCCCTACCAGACAAAATAACACAATCTAAAGGTTATAGTCTGAGATTTCAAACTTTTCATGTAGAAAATAATTTCTTGGAAATATATGCTGCATCCACCAAACCCCTTATTTCTTCTTCCTCCGAGAGCTACCAAGTCAGAGGGAAGTGATGTGAGCAAATTGTTAAAAAGGGAACAGTACACCACCTGTCATCCAATAGTGTGTGCTGAGCTTGGCATTCACAGAGGAGAAAAATACACACAATCTCAACATGTATTTCCAAGCAATGATATATAATGTTTTATTGAAACTGTTCATAAGAAGATATTCATGTATGATGCCTAGCTTCTCATTAAATAAAAGTGCTTGAAATCTATAGCCTGAAAACTTGAACTTTAAAACAAAAAATATTCAAGTGTGGGAACCTGAAGTTAAGAACCCAGAAGATCTTTAGATGTTCAGCAACTCAGACAGTCTCTTTCCTAAAGAAGAAATGGAGCATGCTAGCGAGGACAGAGGGCACCAATCAAACTCTCATATTTTCAATTTCTGCCACTGTTTTTTCTTCCGGTAACAAGAAATTTACTTTTCAAATATGTATATGTCATTGCAGTTCTATAGCTGAAAAATGTATGTATTTGTTGAAAGCCAACTGTAAGTAAAAGCTGTCCTGGGCTCTGTGTTTGGATACACAGATTAATTTTGCATTTTTAAGGATCTCCATTACTATTTGTTCTCATTATAAGGAAAAAAACTTGTTTTTCAACACCTGCTACTGCTATGCAGTTCGTGAAAATGTTATAAGTATACAACAAATATCTGAATAATTTAGAAAATGAACCAGTTAAGTTTGGAGCTGAAATTTAAAACTCCTTAAAGGTGAAAAAAATTTTCCTGGAAGTTAGCAATATAGCTTGGTTCTAGGTCTCTGGAAAGTATTTTCTCCCACATACAGGCTGGTCTGGATTTGGATTTGTGTATAGATAATAATATTATCAACAACTCCTTTTTTGATTCCCGACAGATTTCACTTTTGTATACCTTTTGAAAGGAACTTACATTTACACCTTACATTCAATACCTTACAGACATACCAGGTTGCAAATTCTGCTTTCAGATTTTGTCTCTATAATCAACCATATTTTGAAAGAAAATAAGAAGAGATTAATATAAACAAGTGTTATTTGAAGGTTCTATAGTTCTCTTGAAAATGCAGTATTATCACCATTTCAAGCACTTTTCTGTAAATGTTACCTAATTATCTCCTACTAGCCAATTTTAACTCAGAAGCATTGCTCGTCTCGGAAGAGCAAAGTGAAACCTGAAATCAGAAAACTTGGCTGCTTTCAGTTGTTACCATAATAACAAAATTCATAGGATATATGCTTTTAGAGAATCATCAGAGGCCACAAAACTTAAGAAGCAGCCTGGGCCTCTTTTTAACTCACACTGAATCAATGTACCTAATCAGTGACATTGTACCTAGTGGTGGTACCAGGAGAATTCTTGTTGCTTTTACTGAAAAGCTATTTTAATGCTTTTTTTTTTTTTTTTTTTTTTGAGATTTGGTGTTCACTCCTCAGTGAACCTCAGGAGGAGGAGTGAAATGCAGATTCACATAGGCTACAGATATAGATATATAAATTTGTATATGTACTTGCAAGTGTAAAATCTCAAAGTTTTTGCAATACCACAAGTAGATCTTGCTTCACAGATTTCCCTAAAGTATGCTCTGGTGCAAATCCCAGCTGCTTCAGAATATAAGCCAATCACGTTCCTTCCTTAATAAAGTTGACATTGCTTATTGCTATATAGGAAACATTTCCTGTCCTACATCATCTTCCTCCCTCTAGCACTGTGCTGCTACAAAAACTTAGTGCTGTTGGAGTGTTTAATCTATATCTCTGATTTGTTTATGCATATTCCTTCAATCAGTGCCTTGCAATTTCTGTGGCATAGCTCTCTCAGCTTGGCTTTGCAAGTTTCCCTCCCATTGCTGATGCCACTTAGCCTGCTGCAAATTGATGTGGATGGCTCTCTCGCTTTAGAGACCGAACATTTTCACCTTCACAGTACACTCAGCTTTCACTGGCCTGGGGCTTAGGAACCTGAGATACATTCTTAACTAGGAAATTCCACTTTGCATTGCAACATGCTATAATCATACTAGTGGACTGAAATTTCAAGTATCCTAGAAAATTCCACCTTGTCACTCTTCAGAAGGGCATTGGTTCCAAGAATTAGCACATTTCCCTCATCCCCACTTCATATTAACACTTGAAACTAAGTACAGAATCTTGCTTAACTGATGAAAGTCAAACAAGTCAAGTACAGCAGTAGCTTGTGCGTGCTTTCTATTAATTATATGCATAGTAATACTGTATTTATGCAATCATTTTCACACACCCCTTTGGCATCCATGAATGCTTATCAATGTTAACATCATGACAAAAATTACAAAAGCCAAGAAGTTCGACGATAGGAGTGGAACTTTACATTTGTCTTTTGCTACTGCAAAGAGAAACACAGGCTTTGTCCTAGGTCACATCTTCAGCCTCTTGGATTTTGTCAGTTGATGTTTAAATCTTCTAAGCTGTGTTTTTATCTGTGGGTTCTCTTGATTTTTCTCTAAATGACAGTCAAATTTCTGATTAAAAGATGACAGCATTCAATGTTATGAGATGTTAAGACAGGATGATCAGATACCTTATATATCTGCTTGCTACTCTGGGATGCTTTATGACCTCTTAATAAAAATATATGCTTATCATTAACCTAGGGTCATTTATTGACCTCCTTAACCTACAAATGTTGCTTTGTACACAGTTGACATCAATGCAGCATAAATTACTGAAGCCTCTCCCTGAAGAATTTGTAAATGGCATCAATTCTTTCACTATCTAGATGCCAGCTATCAGGGGGAAATTCATGTGAGAGTCAAAAGACATGAGGTTAATTGAAATTAGCCCTCAACGGAAAAAGGAGTCTTAAAGGAATTTTGAAGTTCCATTAAGTATGAAAATAATATTTATTCCCATGTGGGAGGCAGAAATTAATCTCAGATAAAGAGCTGCAACTGTATTTCTGTTTTTCATTTATCTTCTCATCTTGATTTTCCTTCAACACCCTTGCCACATCCTGAGATTTGTTTCTGCGCCGCTTTACAGTATATTTATTTTTTTCACTTTCCTTTGTGGTGCATTCCTTGCACCACTCCATGAAGCAGACTTTTGCTCTGACAATCTCATCCAACACGCTTTCTGGGGTGGATGCTGCTAGTTGCTCAGTGAGCAAAAAAATCCTTCAGTCTTCTGATGGGCAAAAAGCTTGTTTTACTGTCATCACATGCATATAAATTCATGCTTGCCTTTCCAAAGCAAACACTGACTATGTGTTATATTTTAAAAACCTTTATGGAAAAAGTTTACATACTGTAAGATCAAGATCCAGGACAGATGACAGGCAGTGCTACAAAATGCCTGAGATTAGAGATTTCTGTGGAGAAAATTCAGCTGTGGGAGAGAAGGAATTGGTATTCACTAGAGTACTGCTACCAGCTCTGCTTCTGAAATAAAAATCTAAATTCCTCATGGAGCCTCAAGAGCAGCCACAGAGAACACATTTCTCTTTATAGTGCTCACTCCTAGAGGATGGTTCCCAAATTTATTCCTGAAGACCAAAATAATATATGCTGTTGCCATCAAGATGGTGGCAACTTGCCAGATGGCTTTTCCTCTTTGTATCTGTTAAACTACATTTGATGATAGAGAAATCAAATAATATGTTCTTCCTTACAAGTATGTTTCTATATAACCAACTGCTGTACCTACTGAGATGCTTCCCAGTCAAGAAAGAAAGAACAATCCATTAAATCTTCTTTTAATATGCAAAAAAGCAATTGAAATATTTGAAAACACCCGTAACAGCAGCTTACTATAGGCAGTGTGGTTTTCGCAAGGGCTTGGGTACCAGGATGACAGGCACCTCATGCCCATTTGGTGGAACAGGTCATCTGCTATAACACTACAAACCTGCGTTCTCCACAGGCACACAAAACTCGCTTGCTCTGCCATGTGATATTTAAAAATATACTAAAGACTGTGTTTTATATTCTCCTTCCTTTTGTATATATGAACAGCGTTGTCCATGATTAGCCAATCCAGAAAGACAAGCTAGATAAGACAATTACAGGAGGGAGATGTATTTTTTGCGGGGTACAAAGCACTGAACAGCACTATCATGAACACTGCGTTGGGCCATTGTAATGTTAGAAAGAAGGATGGTAAAAACACCAATAATGCATTAATGTCCCTGGGATTTCGGATAGGAAGGGAACAACAAATAATGGTCAAACAAAATTGCATTTAGATACTGATTTTAAGTAGGTTAAGGTTGTTACAGTATTTTTAGGCTGTTTACTGGAGGTGACTTAATGGAGATGTTCAGTCTTGTCTATCTTCCCTTTTCATAGTAACATCACTTTTTTTCTCTACTCCCATACAGAACTGTACTGTCAGTTCTCTGTTCATCCTTTTATGCAAGCTTCTCTATCTCTTGCTATGTATACATCCTGATTTGTCTCCTGTTCAGTAACCTACCTCTTTCTTTCCACTCTTTGTTCCATTTGTCTTTCTGATGGCTGACATCATAGAATTTGACAAGACTGACATAAGCCACAGTGGGATTCATCTTAATATTATAAAAAAATTCCAAGTAAGAAATATATTCCCAGAATATTTTACTCACAATATTTTAAATAATGTTTTACTCTGAAGGCTGTAAGGGTTCATAACATTTAAGGCTGTAAGGGTTCATATATTTAGTCTTAAATTACATTAACAATTAGTATCATAAACAGATAAGAAAATGGCACAGTATTACAAAAATGAGTAATTGGTTACAAATAATCCTTCCCTTCAGCAAAAATATACAGGACATTATGACCTCCATTTCTCAGATGGGGTTGCTTCACTGATGTGTTGTTACTTTTTATCCTTCAGTTACAGTAGCTCTGGTCTTAGAGCATTTGAAATCCTGCAGCCAATCTGCCTTCACCAGTATGCCAAGGTGGGAAATGTCTTATCATCATTTGTGCAACTGGCCTACTATCTTTTGATCTCAAAACAAAATTTTATTATAGCTTAAATACAAGACTTTGGGAATATTCTGAATTCAGCAGTACTTCTTGGTGGATTGACGGACGGATGGATGGATGGATGGATGGATGGATGGATGGATGGATGGATGGATGGATGGATGGATGGATGGATGGTTGGATGGATGGATGGATGGATAAATGAAGTGAGAGGAAAGACTTTCATGCCATTGCAAAGTATGTGGCACTAAATTATTTTGCGTATGGTTCTTGAGCTTGGGTTTGTGAAGCCTTCAAACAACACAATTGTCAAAATGCCTTAAACACATTTGTCTATGACAGAGAATAAGAAGAATGTAAACTTTGTTTATTTTCTGATAGAAGCAGTTGTTTCATAACCTTTTTTTATTAATGGTTTCCAGATTTTATAGTGCTTTTTATTAGGCAAGCATCTGTTTTCTTACAAATCAATGTGTTCTGATAACCACAAGTATCACATTGGCAATACTGAAGAAATGAAAGCAAAAAGGATGTTTTTAAACTTGAGTATTATCTCTAGTTTCTGAGCAACTTTCATACAGGCACCACAGATGTAACACTCACAAAGAAAAATTACAGACAAGAAGTGAAGCAGGATTTAAAAATATTTCCAGCTCCTACGCATTATCCCCCACAACTATAAATATAATTATCAAATTAAAATAAGTTGATGACAATGGCTCCTTTTATCATTATTCTTCTCACAATCTCCTCACCTAGTACTCAGTTCTCAAAATCGTATCTTTAATCCCCTGGATTTAAGTGCTAAAAGAGATTTCAAACAATGCATAGCTGCTATAATCCTTCAACAGAGTGGAGAGGGTTAAGTAGCATCACTTTAGTCATGCCTGAATTCTGTGATTTTTGAGCTTAAGTAAAACCTTTTTTTATTATTTGACTATTCCAGGTTGATTTTTTTCAGTTAAATTGCAAACCAACTTGCTGAATCTCAAATTGCTCCCATTTTTACAGGAACCATGCCAGGGTATTACAGACAAAATGTCTAAATTGGTTCTGGGGGGGAACCATAAGCTGTTTAAAATAAGATTACATTTATTTTTTTTAAACATCTTGTTTGTATGTATGTATGCATGATTTAGAGTGTTGGTATTCTGTAACTTAACTCTATGATTTTATGCCTGCTGAACTTTAGGATGCTCATGAAAATTAGATTCCTGTTTTTCTTGCTCCTCTGATGAATGAAATTTCAGTAAGTATTGTCTTAGCTCCTTTTTGCCTGCCTTGTGTTTTCATGTTAACCATTTTCAATCATGGCCTTCTATCTTATTTTTTCCTGTTTAATTCTCCTATTTGCATGCATCTTTACATCCTTCCTTGCAACACACTCTCTTTCTTAATCTCTGCATTATATTGCCAATTTCTCTCCCCTTACCTATTTTCTGTGTGATATCTCTTAGAACACCCTTAACCTTTGTCCTTTTGTATCAGCATCTCCACAAACTGCTGCAACGCACATTCAGAAATTGCAAAGGAAAGCATAATTCCTAAGGAACAGTGGGCAGGTATTTGTGAGAGTCCAGGAAGGACTGAAAAACAAGCTCTTCACTGTGGACCTGGTTCACCTCTGAAAAGTACCTGCTGGTGAAAATTTATTTTTTACATCACTGCATGCTCAAGGGAAAGCCGAATCAGCCCCCTTGTTGGCTCAGCTTTAAAGACAAGCAAGATCAGGTAACACCTCTTATAGCACAAACACAATAGCACCTGCCAGAATTACACTGCACCACGTCTGTGTTTAACTTAGAAACTGCATTTATCTACAGAAATTTTAGGCCATATAAGACATGAAACAGGAAGCAGGGAAATCAGAGATGATAGCTAGTAATCTTGTCCTTCCTTCCTAGCATTACAATGTTGAAAAACATGATTTTAACAGCAAGGTAGCAAAAAAATCCTCTATCTAAACATCTTAACTTAGCTTTCTAATTCTGACAAGCAAATGGAGGGTATGCTCTGTTTGATCTCTAAAATGAAAAGGAAGAAAAAATATCTTTCCCAAGCAATTGGAAAATTCCTTTACTGGCAATAGAATACCCAGTTATTTGAAATACAACCAGAATTTTCCTTATGTATTTAAGATAGATAATTAACTAGTTTGTAAACTGATGTCTCAGCTGAAGATAACACTCACTATATTCATAGCCTTGTTTTTAATATACAGTTTAAATGGGAACCCTGATATATCTTCTACAAATTCAAAATACACTCAACTCCTTCTCAAGTACTTTATTTGAGAATCAAGTTCTGTAAATTCAATGTCGTGAGTAATTAAAGACTGTTTGAAAAAACCCTGCACTCATCTACACAAGCTTGTGTATGTCAGCATACCTGTCACACAGAATTAATTCTGCCAGACCAGAGCAGAAAACCCCATAGTTACTGGCAAGTAGAAAACTGGACAAACCCATAGTTATTAATAAGTGAGAAAACAAACAAACAAGCAAACAAATAAACACAAACAGCAGTAAATTGTGTATAGAGTCTGTTCACTTATTCTATAAATACTGTCACTGTGGTGGGTTGACCCTGGCTGGACACCAGGCACCCACCAAAAGCCTTTCTATACCTCCCCTCCACTGGGCAGGGGAGAGAAAATATAGCAAAAGGCTCATGAGTTGAGATAAGGACAGGGAGAGATCACCCAGTGATTACCATCACAGGCAAAACACACTGAACTTGGGGATATTAATTGAATCAGTTGCAAACAAAATAAGAGCAGATTAATGAGAACTAAAGTAAATCTTAAAAACAGCTTCTTCCCACCCCTCTTTCCTTCCAGCTCCCCTCAGCAGTGCAGGGAGATAAGGAATGGGGGCTTACAGTCAGTCCATCACAGGCTGTTTCTGTCACTGCTCAGGGAGAAGAGTCCTCCCCCTGCTCCAGTGTGGGATCCCTCCCACAGGAGACAGCTCTCCATAAACTTCTCCAGTGTGAGTCCATCCCACGGGCAACAGTCCTCCCCTAACTACAGCACTGTGGGTCACTCTTCCATGTGGTGCAGTCCTGCAGGCACAGCCTGCTCCAGCCTGACTTCCACGGGATCACAAGTCCTACTAAGAATTCTGCTCTGGAGTGGATTCCTCTTTCCACTGGTCTGCAGGTCCCTGCCAGGACCCTGCTTGAGCACAGGTCTCTCTCTGGGTCACAGCCTCTTCTCAGGCATCCACCTGCTCCTTTCTGAATCTCCTTGGACTGTTAGGGGGATCTCTGCATTCTTGGCTCTGTGGACTGCACGGGACATTGCTCCCCCATGTGTGAGAGACTGAAATGTTAATGGCTAATGACTCGAACAACTGGCCATTTGTGAAAGCAGCAGGTGCTTTGCTCATCATGTGCAAGGTGACCACTGAGGCACAGAGGGGGTGCACAGCCGCCACTGGAGGCCACAAGCTGGGGTTTGAGCCAGATAAGGGAAGAGGTTAATAACAAGCTGATCCTGTGGACAAAACATGCATGGAGATAGTGGTGATCTTATCCTAAGAAACAGGGTTTTTCACCTTAGTCAGGATTTTTTAAAAATTTATTTAGAACTGATTGAAATTGTTTGAATAAAGTGGTAAATAAAAAGCCCAGACCTCTATTTACCAAAACACCAGCAGTTTAGCCGTGTAAATCCCAGTTCTCTTTAGAAAGATATTTCAATACAAAATCATGATTTTCACAATCTATTCTGTCTAAATACTTCCTTTCATAGCTTTTTACATGCCTAGTTACTCTGTTGTTCATTTCTATATTGATATGTATCGTATCATGCATATTTCGAAGTAGCCAGGCATCTCTTAAATGTATCAGAAACTCCACCTAATCCTCATCCATACAGGTAAACATCTCCAAATGCCAGCAATGAGATCAGTCAATAGAACAGTATCTGAAGAGCTAAGAACATAGATTAAAACACAGTTGCATACAAAATATACCAACAAAATATTTCTCCACCTAGGTTTGTGGTTGGTTATAATTAGGACTAGTAAAGTTATACAATCAAAAAGGCTTGGTTTTAGTCCTCTATATCACTGCCTGTCAGCATATGAAGATGCTCAATGTATCACTAAATTAACTTTGTCACTGCTGTTATCATATGGGTGTTTCAGGTTATTTCAGATCTTCCCATCCGCTTTCACATGACCTGCAAAGACAGCATTGTCCAGTATGACTAAAAATCAGGACCTTTATACCTCATCTGTCTGCAAAATAGGCACCTTGGAACATTAACAAAAATAAATCCTAAATTTGTGTAGTCACTTGAGAGGTATCATACACTGCAATGCCAGTAGACTCTTTGATCTCTGGTGGCTGAGAAGTCAATAACTCTTTGGTGGTGGTTCTCCACTACCCCAAGAGGCATGCACAGAGAGGGCAGAAGATGTAAACCTAGAAAGTGACTGAGAAAATAAATAGGAGAATGGGCCTCTCAGCTTACTCAGCATGGCCAGAAAGTCATGTCTGCAGCATCTCTATCAAATTGCCAGTAATTTATTCAGGCTGGAAACAAAAACTCATTTGACTACTTTTCACTCACTAACCATTCTTAATGCTGATTTTTTTTATTCCAGGCTATATATGTGTTTTCTTAGAATCTTTCCTTTTGTTTTTGTGTGAATAATCCAGTATTTTACACACTTACTGATGACTTCTATTCATGTAGCTCAGTAAATGGTATACTCAATGATCTTAGAGAACTTTTCCAACCTAAATGATTCTATTATTTCCTGCATTCTTTTTGCAAATATCTTATTTTTCATTGTTGAGTATCAAGGTATGAGGAATAGATTTGTTCAAAGAGACCAAAAGATCTTTATCCTTTGACAGTGTAACAAATCCTTTATTCTCAAATTACTCAGCAGGCCTAGCTTTTTCTAATACTTCCACCTGGTGCCCCATAACGTGCTGGATAGATGTGAGGAACATCTTCATTTTTAACAAGATCCCTTTGTTCTGTTTTAGTGTGCTCAATAACAAATAGCTTGGTGTGTTCCTAAACTTTGCAGTGAACTTCAAAGTGAAAAATGCTCAGGCATACCTTATCTAGCACTGAATACTGTAGGTCTGATCAGCATTTGTAGCAGAACTTTGTTGGCAACTGATCTCATGACCTTTCAAGGGTCTAAGAAACACTGCGAAATATCACTGGTGTGATAACTTCATGCATAACATATCAATAGAAAGTGAGAAAATCATCAATGCTTGTGTGAACCAAACAGAGTTTTTCACAGCTCAAACAATCCATAAAGCTTTCTCTTTGATGTTTTAAGAACTTTTCACCTCTTTAGTAAAATAAAGGCTCAAAATGGAAGAAATTGAATTCTCTTTTTTCCTATCTTCATATTTTTACACCTATGTGCTCTGCCAAAGCATTTTTGCACTAAACGATACAGTGCTGAACTCTCTCACACTTTCTGCCCACCTCATACCTCTGCCTACGCTTCCATCTTGTTTTCTGTTCACAGTCAACATAGTAGATCAAAAAAGCAATCCTTTTATCTGGAATTGTCTGAAAAAATACCATCATCCCATTGGACATCATTGTGATATATTTTGACTGTGAATGTGTGCATGTGGGCTATATATGTATGTATCACTCTCACACACACATGTGCACATAGCATGTGCTTCATGCATTCTCACACCTCTCTGAAATCAGCAGTACTTCCATTGCATAAAAATGCAATGGAAAATTTGGTGAGTTAAGAAATATGTTAGTATTGACGTTTTCTAATCTGTGAAGTCAACCACCATTTCTGCTTGGCTCAATAGTTTTTCTCTTTCCCACAACCCATCTAACTAAAGCAAGAACAGCTAGAGAGAAAGCACATGAAAATGGGCTGGACAATCTCTGCTGCTTGAAGGCCAGCCAACCCTTAACTGACAAGAGTCTGCTCAAAAACTCACAAGGTTCTTTATCTGTTTCTTTATAGCTTTTGTAACAGGACATCTGATAATTTGCTTCTCTGCCAAAATAGAATGAGATGTGCAGTTATTCTCAATCTATTTTCAAGTGATTTTAGTCACTTTCTGAGGATCCCATCCTCATCCACAAAGTGATCTGCTTTCTCATCACTCTAGGGCTGAACTGGGAATGGAGTCGGGGGAAAGAGACAGCACAGGTGGTATCTTTTTTTCTGATGCACACTGGGAAACAAACAGAGGGGAAAATCAGAAGAAGCAAAGGTTGCCACAGCCCTACCCTCCAATGATAAGTGGAAATGAGTCAACACAGAGACACTTAGTTCTGTACATAACCCTTCCTTCTTCACAGGGCATCTCTATTGATCTTTAAAAAATGAAGTACTCTTAAGCTATCAGATCCTGTTCCCAGCTTTGTTGTCTGTATCTCTTTCTCTCCCCATATCTTTGTATATGTTATTGAGAATTAACTAAATCTTTGGGCTATTTGAGACAGGACTACTTGTCCTATGGCCAGTTGGTCACTGGCTTGCAGAAAATGATAAATGGCAGAGTAGTGATGCTCACATACTGACCAGGATCTTTGGGCTTTGGGCAGCACCAATGACCCAAAGTTCAGGTCAGTTTCAGCAACATTAACTGGTCATTACTAACTTCACAATAAACACCAGAGGTTAATGGCAAGGAATAGGAATATTTTCCTAAAAATAAAAGTGAAACAATAAAAGAAATGATTGCAAAACAATAGCAAGCTATACAATCAGACCAAAGCCTAACTTGAATTCATAGAATATCCTCATTTGGAAGGGACATTTAAGCATCATTAAGGCCTCCTCCTGCCTCTACACAGAACAACCCCAAGAACCACATTATGTGCTAGAGAGAACTTACCAAAACGTTTATTGGGCTCTGGCAGGCTTGGTGCCATGGCCATTTCTCTGGGGATGCTGTTTCAGTGCCAACTACCCTCTGGGTGAAGAACTTCTTCCTAATATCCAATGTAAACCTCCCCTGACACAACTTCAGGCCATTCTCTCAGGTCCTGTCACCAGAGAGAAATCAGTTCCTGCTCCTTTGTTTCCCCTCATGAGGAAGTTGTAGGCTGCAATGAGGTCTCCCCTAGGTCTCCTGTTCTCCAGGCTGAACAAGACAAGTGACCTCTGCAGGCCAGATGGCTTCTCTTCCAGACTCTTCACCATCTTGTTCACCCTCCTCTGGACGTACTCAAATGGCTTTATATCCTCCTTATGTTGTGGCACCCAGAATTGCCCCCAGCACTCAAGGTGAGGCTGTCCCAGTGCAGAGCAGAGTGGGACAGTGCCCTCCCTTGCCCAGCTGATGATGCTGTGCCTGATGTCCCCCAGGACATGCTTGGCTCTCCTGGCTGCCAGGGCACTGCTGGCTCATGTTCAGCTTGCCACTGACCAGGACCCCCAAGTCCCTTTCCATGGTGCTGCACTCCAGTCTCTCGTACCCCAGTCTGTACCTACATCCAGGGTTTGCCCTGTCCCAGGAGCAGAATCTGGCTCATGTCTTTCTTAAACTTCATATGGTTGGTTATTGCTCAGTCTGCTATTATGGCAAGATGTCTATGCAGTGCCTCTCTGCCTGGGAACTTGTCTTGGGATTTTTTTTCCTTTGCATTTTCCTCCATTTATTTGAACAGTAATCCTCTATTTAGCATCAAACATAGAATTGTGAGCATATGAACTTATCTTGGTCTATTTCAGTATCTGACAGACAAGTTCTATTATAACAAAAGCTGTTCAGTGCTTTGCAGTCTCAAAAAAGCCCACAAAAGCCCCTTCCACATCTGAGCTGCAAAGGACAACCCATATGCCTTGTTGTATGAACACTAATTGCTATCTGACACTTTTTTCTTATTGCCTTGTGGGTGACTCGGAGCTCTTCCTCAGCTCCTGACAGAACTCATTTATAAAAATGCACTGCTGCTATGGATATTTTAATTGTCTTATTATGCAAGGCGACTTGTTTTCTGTGTAAGTGATTTTTTGTTTTTTTGGTATTTCTTCCCAGCCTATTTTCAGTCCTCCAGGCTTTATAAGAATCTAGGAAACTGGGACTTGTTCTGGTCAGTGTTTAGTCATCCTGTTCCCCAGCCAGAAGCTATGAGTCTCAAAGCCACTGAGTGAAAATATAACAGAGAAATAATTTCCTGGAGTCTAAGGCACAGGAGAGGTCAAGAGCTACAGCCACTGGCAAATTCAGGGGTTGTGCCCTAGGGAGCTGTCTGAAAGGTCCTGGTTCTCACCTACAGCATCACAGGCTGCAGAGCCCAGTCTCCAAATGTATCATCTTCTGGCTTGCTGTGGCACTGCAGTCCCCTTTCAATACCAGCAGGACTCAGAGCATTTTAAATGATCCCTTGTGTCCTGTGGCACATAGCAGTTATGATGTACCTCTTTATTGCATCCTGAGTGAAGTTTCCCTATAAAGAAATATTGATTGAAGGAAAAAAAAAACTCATAAGGATCAATGGTTTATGTTCCAGCTGTGTTTTATGTTACAATAACACCTCTTTGGAGAATTGGTGCTGAGTGAGTGCAAAGTAATACCAGGAATTCCTCTCCTGTTGGATCAGCCTGTATCAAAATCTTCACCATTCTCACCATTGAGTCATGGACAGAAAATAGCTACCCTGTTCTCAGACAATAAGTGGGAAAAAAATACAAGGGGAAGACAGGGGTTGGAATATGAATAGGAAATCTGCTCCAAAAAACAAATGCTCCAGGAGAAATGACAGTGTGTGCTGAGGGATGAAGTGCCAGTCTGTGCCCAGCCATTTAAATCCAAAGTTCTGTAGCTACTAGTTAAAACACTACTGACCTAACTCACCATTGCTTGGAAGAAGCTGCAGAATGGTACATGCCTGGATAATGGTGGGAGCCCAAAACTCCATTGCTCTTAGCTTGACATGGAAACACAGAGCATCCCTGCTATACCTCTGTCAGGGCTTTTACAATAGCAGAAAACTCTTCCATTTTAAGTACATTAGTACAGAGTTAGTAATGTGTTGTTTGAAAAGGGATTTAATTTGTGTGTCTTCATTATTAAATATTATCCATATAGAATGCACATGATCTTTCCTGCCTAGGTAAAAATATGATTCCTTTCCCTTCAACAAGAAACAGGTTTTCTTTTAAATCTTAGTCTTCCTTCTCAAGCACCTCTCCCAGTCTCTGTCCCTGCTTATTCCCCTCTAGACACTTGTCCTTCCCTGAGGTAACCTTCTCCATGCCACTTCCTCTTCAGACCAGTTGCCCCTGCCCCAAAGAGTGCTCATTATCCTCACACACCTCAAGCTGTGTAACCTGCTGCAAACTGCCCCTGTGTGAGCCCTCTCCCATCTTCTCAGCTGCTGTGCAGCACAGCCACGCTCCACCACTGCATTCACCAGCTTGCTGTATTTCTCATGCAGGGCCAAAGAGGAGTTTGGAGCACAAGTCCTGCAAGGAGCAGCTGAGGGAGCTGGGATTCTTTAGCTTAGAGAAAAGGAGGTTCAGGGGAGACCTTATCACTTTCTACAATTCCCTGAAAAGAAATTGTAGCCAGGTAGGAGTCAGATCTCTACCTCTAAATAACAAGTAATAGGACAAAAGGAAATGGCCTTAAGTTATGCCAGGGGAAGTTTAGATTTGATATTAGGAAAATTTTTTTGTTTTCAAGCCTTGGAGCAGGCTGCCCAGGTAAGTGGTGGAGCCACCATCCTTGGAGGTATTTAAAAATGTGTAGATGTGGCCTTTAGGGACATGGTTTAGTGGTGGATTTGGGTACTGGGTTAATGATTGGACTCAATGATCTTAGAGGTCTTTTCCAACCTAAATATTTCTATGATCCTACAGTCACACCAAGCTCCTTTATTATTATCTGTTGTGCACATGCGGGTTTGCATTGTCATTTGGGCCAAGAGACACCACACAGTGGGCACAGAAGGATTAAAGAAAACCTCAGTATGCCTGGTGAAGCAAATCCAAACCCCCTAAAGGACCTTGAAGTCTTAAAGGAGTGGCTATTCAGATCAGGGGTGATGGAAGGGCTTTGTTCTGCTGTATCCATTCTGCAGGGATGATTAGGACTCTGGCACGGAATGCATTCACAAAACCCACAATTTAAACACATTTTTAAAATGTGTCAAGAATTTATAGACTATTGCTTGAGAGAACTTCTAAACTGGGAAAAGATAGGACTGTTTTTTAATGTAAAGCCATTGGTACCTAGCAAAAAAACACTTTTGTATTAATATAAAGTATTTATTAGGTGTGAGGTTTTATAAATTGTTTAGTCCTGCAGCCTTTTAAAAAAAAAATTAAAAAACCAGGCTACTTTGAATGCATTACCAAGTATCCTGTGGAATATTTTACATAAAAGGAAACAGAAGATGTATAAATGTAAACAGGCTAATTGTATGCAGATATAAATTATGCATGTTGGTCTTATGAAAAAGCATCCCTGATTTGCAGGGGTCTTACTCAGCAGCTTTGTGTCTTGTCTAAGGGGATATTTAGTATGGCTGTGATGTGCAGAATTTAAAATAAAACTGAATTCGGCAGAAGAAAAATACAGTCCAACTGCGATAAGACTACACTGTTGGGAGTAGGATGTGTTTATTTTATTTTGCTTTATATTTTATTTTATTCTATTTCAGTTAATTTAATTTAATTTAATTTCACTTCATTTTATTTTATTGTATTTATTTTGCTTATTTTGGTTTTTTGTCTGTTCTGCTCATTAGCCCTGTTAACGTGTGTATCCCTGCCCACAGATACAGAGCCAAGTAAAAGATTGTGTTAAGACTTAACGTTTGCAAACGTTATGGTTATTTTGATGTTTCTTAACAGGGATATGTAAAATATTCTCAAAGTCACAAACCTTTTCATGGTTGAAGCACTTCTGATTAGTCCCAGACATGAGCAGCCTGGGCTGCAGGGGTGCAGAGCAGCTGCAGTTCCCACCAGCCACCCTGGGGACAACGTGGAGCCAGCACCTGTGAGGAGCCCGGCTAATCGGGACAAATCCTAGAAATGGTTGGAATAGGTTCCTGCCCAGACAAAACTATGGCACCCGCTGTCTTTTCCCCCCAGTCCTGCAGAATCTCTACTACAAATAACAGCAGCAGCATATTTGAACTCAGGTTGCAATATCCATGCTAAGGGATCCTTCAAAGCAGGAATGGGATTATGTATCCCTTGGATACCCCCTGTGGGTATGACTCACGTCCATTTTTCCTGTTTTTCTGGCACGGATTAGCAAAATGATGCTGAAAGTGGAGGCACAGGCAAGAAGGTTAATCAGAACAAGTCTGTGGAAACACAAAGTAACACATCTGAGGTGGTACCAAAACTCAAGGAACTCACTGCAGTCAAGTCAAGGTGACTGGTAATCTTCATCCTAAAATTCTGGAGGAGCATATATTCAAAAGGCCTGAAGCTATGATTTTTAATGAATCTATCAAGCCAGGGTAATACCGAATGATTAGGGAACAGTAAGCAAGGAGGGAAAAAACATACTGATCCAGGGAATGACAGTCCTATCCATTTGCTCGGTCTTGCTTGGGATACGTCTATTAAAAAACAGATAAAAGGATACTTCAGTGTTAAGTGACAGTACAAAAATATCAAGACAAAGTATAAACACAAAGAAATTTTTCAATTGGAAAAAATGTCACAGAACAAAATGCAGTCTTCATTACTACTTCTGGCAAAATAGATTCACAGTGAATGGTTCAGTAATAAAACCCCAACAGCTCCTAACAGTGTGTGGTGGTACACAGCTCCATTAAGAGGAGCTACTATACCTAGATATTCCAACCATGCAGACACACAGTGTTGCTGTTTCAGAAAGCTGGAGGAAAAAAAAAAAAAGAGCTATTTCTGACTCATTGTCTATTGCTTCTTCTGCTACATTGTGCGATGGGGCAAGAGGCACAGCTTGCATATTCACCTGCCATGATAAATTACATCAATTTCAGTCCCTCAAGATGGAGCTACTGGTGCAGAGAGCCACTGAACACTACCAATTGCTTTATGCTACAGACAGCAGACAGTTAAAGGCACACTGTGCAAGTGACACAAAACCCTGTATCCTGGGGCACAAATGTGACACAGGTTGGACACAAATGTGAGAGAGAAGGTGGGATACTTCTTTCACTCATACATTGTAAAGATGTACTCATCATACTGCATCCTTTGCTAAGAATGTGTACTCTATTAGAATAAACCTTGAGACAGCCATTGGCATGTCTAAAGCTATCAGCTTTTCCATCTCCAGCAATGGCTAGTACCAGCTGCTCTAAAAGAGATCAACAAAAAAAAAAAAAAAAAAAAAAAATAGAAGCCTACAGCCAGCAGTTATTCAATAACAGGGCCTTAGGGGAAGTTTCTTCTCAAGCCTCATTAAGTGTTGGCTTCGTTCTTAAATTCCTTTTAAACTTCGCAGATTCTATTCTGGCTTCTGGCTTTGTCTGGTGTCTGTACAGTGGACTGGGCTTTCCAACGAGGATTTTCCTTGGCTGGCCCCAGCAACTTCTGAGCCTACACTCACAGCTGGCTCCAGAATTGAGCAAAGGCTCTGCACCTCTCTTGATCCAAGTGACTGGTGGGGACAGTCACCACCATGCAGATCATGTCTGCTCTACTTAAACGCAAACGAAGGAGGATCTCCCTTACCTGGTTCTCATTGACTGCCATCAGCATTTTTGTCTTTTTCTTTCAGATGAGATTTCTTTTTGGGGACTGGGGAGCAGGGAGGGAGAGCACTTTAAAGCCCTTCTCAGATTCTATCTAAAGGACTCTTATGCAGCAAAACAGAGTGACTGCATGTCACCAAGCTCCAATTGACAATGCAGTTCACAGCAGGGTGCACCTGGGCATTCGGAATGCAGAAACAGCACTCACATATAGGGACAACCATAAATTGTTAGTGAATTAAAGGCCTAAGCGTTGTATAAATATTGCAGTAATCATGTTGTCAGGCAAAGTCCCACATTCTGCTAAGATTAATCTGACATTCATCAGGAAAGGCACAATAGAAGATTATTTAATTTGGATCACACTGGACTGGAAAACTGGCAGGAGGACAGAAATGACCCAAATTGGAAACAATCTGCAGAGAGTGTGCCAGACAAGAAAAGCAAGCAGAGAGCAAGAAAGCATGTATCTGTTTATTGGACACAGATACATTAATTGCAATGTATACATGCATAATGTTAATGTAAATGCTTGCACACAAACATACAGGACTATGGAAATTTCAGGAGCATTCAGTATTGGTCTAACTTCATTTTGGTATCAGCTCCTTGGGATTCTGCTTTAGACTTAAATGAGAGTAGAGTGGGACTACTGACAATAGTTTTTGAAACATCTCTCCAGTATCACTGCTGCCTATTTTTTTTAAATTCCCCCCTCGTATTATTGGAAAGGGAAGCAGCTTCAAATATTTCATTTGTATCCTGAAATAAACACTGGCCTTTAGGTGAATTACTTTCAGGCCAGAAGTGCTCTCTTCACAAATCATATATTTTAATTATTGAACAGTTTAGTGGTTCAGGAAAGGTATCTCCTCTTTTTAAAGTCCTTTTTAAAAGTAACTGCATCAGTGGACAAGGGAAGGACTTCAGATGCCATTTATCTGGACTTCTGTAAAGCTTCTGACACAGTCTTCCCCCCAACATCTTTCTCTCTAAATTGGAGGGAGAGAGTTTCGATGGGGCTGTTACATGGATAAGAAGCAGGTTGGAGGATCACACCCAGTGAGTAGTGGTCAATGGTCCAGATTCCCAATGGACATCAATGAAATTATGTCCTCAGAGGTCCATATTGAGACCAGTATTATTTAATATCTTCATTAGTGACAGAGATGAAGGGACCAAGTGCACCCTCAGCAAATTTGCAGATGATGCCAAATTCAGTGTGGCCAACACATCCTGAAGGACAGGATGCCATGCAGGGGGACTTGAACAAGCTGGAGAAATGGGAATCTCATGAGGTTTAACACGACCAAGTGCAAGGTGCTGCGCCTGGTTAGGGCAACCCCTGGCATCACAACAGGCTGGGGATGGTGCTGGTGGACAAGAGGCTGGATATGAGGCAGCCACATGCATTTTCATCCCTGAAATCCAACTCTATCCTGTGTTGCACCAAAAGAAGCATGGGCAGCAGGTCCTTTCTTTTCCAGTCTTGTGAGACCCCATCTAAAGTACTGCATTCAACTCTGGAATCCCCAGCATAAGAAGGGCATGGGCCCACTTGACGGAATACAGAGGAGGGACACCGAGATGCTTAGAGGGATGGAACTCCTGTGAGGGAAGGCTGAGAGAACTGGGGTTCAGTCTGGAGAAAGGAAGTGTTCAGGGTGACCTGTCAGTACCTGAAGGAAGCCCACAAGATAGACAGAAACTTTTTACAAGAGCATGTAGTGACAGAACAAATCGGTATAGCTTCAAATTGAGTAGGTTTAGATTAGATATTAGGAAGGAATACTTCACTGAGAGGAGATGGTTAAGCACATCTTCTCTGGACAGGTTGTCCAGAGGAACTGTGGGGGCTCCAACCCTGGAAGTCTTCAAGACCAGATTGGATAGGGCTGTGAGCAACCTGGATGAGGGGAAGGTGTCCCTGCCTATGTCACAGGAATTGTAACTAGATGATCTTTACAGCCTTTTCCAAACCAAGCCATTCTATGATTGTGCAATATGATTCTATGATTCTTTTGGCAACTTCACATATAAATGCTCTCTCCAGTTTTCCTAACCATTGCAGAGATTTTCCGTATAGCTATAGTCTTCCTATATGTTCAAGTAATGATAAATCTCATAACAGCTGCACATACATTATTGGCTTTCAACCCAGGGAAAATAAGAAATAAAAACACATTCCCCTGGATCATTGCCATTTTTTACTGAATAAGTTACTTAGCTTGTTAAACTTGTCAAACAGCAAATACAAAGAAAATGATGGTTTATCTTACTGATTATTCAGCCACTGCACACTGATGTGGGTAAGTCCATGACTGAAACATTTATCACTGTTCACAAAATGTCTCTACTTTGCTTTCCTTTCTTCCTTTACCATTACCATGGAACAAAATGTCCCCCCTGCAGTGTTCCCCACCTCCCAAGAAAAAGCTAGAATTCTTTAGAGAGGAAAGCTTTTAAATAAAATCTAAAATATTAATTGTTCCATAGTCAAATGGGCATATATTCCAAGGGTTTCAAATTCCCTACCAGTTACCCGCTGTATTTGTAAGTTATCAAACAGTCAAGAAAATTTAGATCTTTGAACACCAGCTCTGAATGTAATCAATGTGTATCAGATTCACATTACCAAATTGAAGATATTTCATATGTACATTGTGTCAGATCATGAATCAGATTTTTGTAAGCTAAAATCTTGGAATATACAACCACATTCAAAATATTCAACTACAATCACACCAGCATATGATTATGTTACATATCAAACAGCCATACAGTGCAGCAAAGTATCAAATTGAGAGACCTTTGGTGCTTTCAGGACATCTACAGAGCCAGGTTTATACAGCACATTACTGCCAATTCATCTATACCCATCTGAGTAAATCAGTTGGCAGAGAGGGGCAGATTACCACTAATGGCTCTATTATGGAAAGAAGCTGCAACCATTAGCTATTTTACATATGGACAAAAGAGAATTTAATTGATGGCCCATCGCCCAGCAGGCAGAGAGAAATGATGATTTTCACCTTAATGCCAGACATTAAAAATTCACAGGGCTGTGGAAGAAAGAGATGTTCATCCAGTCTCACTCTGCTTATGAGTCATTTTTACTATAACTTGAGAAAAGCAGCACAAAGCTCTGCTTTGAGGAAGCTTGAGTCGTCTGGGAAAAAAAAATTCACACATTGTAGTATTCCAGTGTCATGGTGTTAAAAAGCCAATACCAAGACCCTCTTATTTTTTTAGCTACAATTTTAGCATTCAAAATAGTATTAAAACATTCAGCTAAAAACATTTTGTGGGTGTTTCTATAGCAAATGAAGGAAAGAGGGAGGATCTTTGGAGACACAGTACATAACAGTAATAATACAATTTATTTTCACATACCTAAATACAAATGTATACTCATGTATTTATACATAATAATTACTTAATTTAGCATTTAGGGTAGGCTTGTCTGTATTTGTATATCTTCAGATTTTCACTTACCCAAATGCAAAAGACAATTGCACCGTAGTGTTGTATCTAGTATTTTCCTTTTTCTGGTAGGTCCAGCCTTACCGTCCATGTTCAACTCAGAAGCTTTTTCTCATACCTCTCCTCCTGGAAGACCCCTACAGACTTTGCTGTCTTCGGGATGTCTGCATTTCTCACTTCTCCTATGAAATGGTGAAGCGTGAAGCTGCAGGGGACTCCAAACAGGAGAAACTTAACCCTGGGGTAAGTCACAGATTTTGATGCTGAGGCACCTCTCCCACTTCCTGCCTTCCTGGAAAGGTAAAGGCTGCTGGGCTACTGGGTCTGCAGTAATTTCTAAAATGCCCTAAGATAAGCTCCTCCCTCCAATGCAAAGTCACTGGAGGTTATTAGAAAAATTTGAGATGGTTATATTTGTGACTAAACAGCACAATGATGTAGTAAACTGTAAGCTCTGCAGGGCAGAGACTATCCAAATGGAAAACAGAGTTGCTGAATTGGAGAAAGGGTCAAACATACAAGTCATGTGGTCAGTGGCAAAGTTTTTCTACATCCTCAATTGATGTAACAGGATAAAGTTAATCTGTCATGTCTGAAATTTGTATTTTATATGACCAGTCTGGGAATTGTAAGAATATATGAGCCTTGTCTCTTTTATGATTTTTTAGCCATATTCAGGCTGAAAATCTCTAGCCAGGTTGGTCTGCATACAAAACCTGACTTGTCAAAGAGCAGACAGATTTTTGAATTGGAGAGAATAGAATAGAAATAAGGTGACACTAGTTGCTGTTGTAAAATTGGATGAGGAGAGGAGAGGAGAGGAGAGGAGAGGAGAGGAGAGGAGAGGAGAGGAGAGGAGAGGAGAGGAGAGGAGAGGAGAGGAGAGGAGAGGAGAGGAGAGGAGAGGAGAGGAGAGGAGAGGAGAGGAGAGGAGAGGAGAGGAGAGGAGAGGAGAGGAGAGGAGAGGAGAGGAGAGGAGAGGAGAGGAGAGGAGAGGAGAGGAGAGGAGAGGAGAGGAGAGGAGAGGAGAGGAGAGGAGAGGAGAGGAGAGGAGAGGAGAGGAGAGGAGAGGAGAGGAGAGGAGAGGAGAGGAGAGGAGAGGAGAGGAGAGGAGAGGAGAGGAGAGGAGAGGAGAGGAGAGGAGAGGAGAGGAGAGGAGAGGAGAGGAGAGGAGAGGAGAGGAGAGGAGAGGAGAGGAGAGGAGAGGAGAGGAGAGGAGAGGAGAGGAGAGGAGAGGAGAGGAGAGGAGAGGAGAGGAGAGGAGAGGAGAGGAGAGGAGAGGAGAGGAGAGGAGAGGAGAGGAGAGGAGAGGAGAGGAGAGGAGAGGAGAGGAGAGGAGAGGAGAGGAGAGGAGAGGAGAGGAGAGGAGAGGAGAGGAGAGGAGAGGAGAGGAGAGGAGAGGAGAGAAGAGAAGAGAAGAGAAGAGAAGAGAAGAGAAGAGAAGAGAAGAGAAGAGAAGAGAAGAGAAGAGAAGAGAAGAGAAGAGAAGAGAAGAGAGAAGAGTGTCTGCATACAATGCTAGACTCAATACTGGATAGATTTTTTAATTTTTTTTTTTACAACATGCATGGAAAAAAGAAGGCTGGTAAGCCATTCACAGAAATTTCAGAAGGAGTAGTTTATGGCCATTGCTGAAAAGTAAAAAGAAATGGTGAGGTGGGGAAAAGCAGGCTAATAATGGACTATTCAAATTTGTTTATCTTTTCCAATATTTTGTCAGTGCTCTGGAAGCAGAAGTTGCCTTCTTTAGTCTGAACTTCATTGCTTTAATCCAAAGCACCAGAGAAGACAGAAAATAGGCAACAGTGGCTGTCAGACAACTTTGTTCCCAGCTCTTCCAAGAATCCAGAACATTCTCTAGCACTGCATAGGCTGTAATGGTAATTAGCACAGATCTCGGGCAAAAGCAGTGCTTGAGCCCTTGCTGGGCAGCTTGAGGAGGGTTCAGTGCCCTCCACACTCCACTCCGAGCAGCTGTTAGCAAACAGATCCTCTGGGAAAAGCTTTATAGGATGATTGTGTGAGGTCTCTTGCTGTGAACCACCTGTGGCAGAAACCAGAGCTTTCTCACTTCCTTTACTCACTCTGGTCCTTTTTAGTAAGAAAAGATTTAGATCAAAGTGAAGATTTCACCTCAGAAATAAGAAAAACACAAATCCCTTTCAGGTAGGCAGCTATTGCTAACCCAAACCACACACAGGAGACACTGAGATGGTGGGTGAGGGAATCATTGTCTCTGTCAGAGCTGGTCTCTACCAATGCTCATGTGCACATTCCCACAAAATTGTAATAATTGAGTAGATATTTGCTTAACAGGAACTAACAACTATCAGTCATTCAGACTTTCTGATAAGGAGGAATGCATGCACACTGCATCCAGCAAAAATTAGATAGAGACTGAAGTGTGGTGTTTGTTCTTTTCTAAAGAATCAAGGCGCACATGAGAAATGAAACTTTGTATTCATTTTAAAAACTCTGACATCTCTAGAGTTTTTTAGCATGTCAGCATCGGAAACAGGAAGGCTGGAGAGAACAGCCAGCAGTAACAAGCAGAAATAACTATGTGGCCTTCTCCTTCCACTCTTCCTTTCTTCCCCTAAATGAGCCATCTGATCAAAGGCTCTTGCAGAATTGCTAATGAAGACTTATTTTTTAAATTTCCATTGAATCCAGTACCCAGGGGAGGAACAAATGGGCAAGAAGGGTAAGTCATCACTGGCAAGATGAGGTAAGAGCAAGAGTCTGCTCTGAGAGCAGTGCTGGGAAAGCACCTGCCACAAGTCAATATACCCTGATTATTTTCAACTGTTTAGTTTTGAATTTCAATACTGATCTTTGACATGTTTTATCAAGGAGAGTTCCTTTAGGAGCAAGTAAAGGTAGTTAGGACCCATCCATAAAATAGTTGTAAAGGAAAAGAAATGGAAAAAATCTTTCAGGCTTCCCCTGGTCAAAGAGAGAATATTCTCACAAAAAAAAAAAAAAAAAAAAAAAAAAAAAAAAAGATATATTCCTACTGTAAATAAGACAGACACAAGTTTCATTTGTATGATTTTACTTCTCTGTCTTTGGCCTTGGGTGCTGTCATCGAGAAAAATGGATATAACCTGTGTTCTTAACAAAAAACAAAAGGACAATGATTTCCTTTATTACACTCAAGGCTGTAGTCTTCAAAAGGAATAAAAATTACTCCTAATTTTCTACATGATTAAGTGAAGGCTCACAAGAAGGTGATGTGGATAAAACTATATAGGTACACAAATAATAGGTACCAAGATAAGGATTTATACATTCATTGAGAAAAAGGCACCTTTTTAACGTATGTAAAATTACTAGAGTATTCTGTGTTCATGTTCATTTGTCTTTTTAATAAAAAGGGCAGAGAAGTGGAAATTAACTGTTTCTGGCTTGATATAAAGGTTATGCAGGTTAAACTGAAAAATGTTAATGCATTCCTATAGGCGGTTAATGGACAGTTTATGCAACCACTTCTTGACATGAAATTGTACTGTATCTGTCTTTCCAATACTTTAATTTGACTTTTAATGATATCAACTGATTACATTCATCTATGTAGAATAGCTCAGTTACTTATTTCTCTGATTTAGCTGTTTATTTCCTTGTACAAAATGTACATTCTTATGATACTTTGTTCAAAATCAAATGAATTTTTCACCCTGTCTTTTAAGTATTACAAGAGCTGCACAGAAAAGTACTTAAAAAGATATCAGCATGAGGTCTGTTTAAGCAAATATTGGTTTTAGATTAAAATTTCATAACTGTGTCCAACACTGATTTATACAACATTGCATAATATGGTTTCAAACTGTCTATTACAGGTTCCTTTAAACTATATAGACATAGCTAGTGATTAAAGGCTTTTTGTTCAAGTCCCCTGTAGGTTTAGAAAACTATGAGAAAAGAAGTATTCTCAAGAAACATTACATGATTAGGCTGAAAATGCACTGCAATTCCTGAAGCAAAATTCACATCAAGATTTTGTAGGATGCAGCTCATGCAAAAATAGTCTTCTACCAGTGTGAGCTGTATTAAAGCTCCATACTCAGTAAGTCCACCAATATCTAATCAGGGAGTTGGGATGAAACTTTCACCCCCACTGGCTCACTTCACGTGTTGCCCACTGCAGAGAAGCTTTCCTGTCCTCTGGAAAGCTGCAATGTACTGGAGACACCAAGTCAGAGCCAGTTGGCCTAGAATGGACTAACAAGGGACAGTTCTGCTTTGTCAATAATGCAAAAGACTTATCTCTGATTAATTTCTTGGATCTTCTTCACTGAAGAAAATGATACCAGTTCTATGGTTTTGTTCCATAAATGACTATAACTTCACAGCTTCTGGAAGAAACCAAAACATCCTGCCTTTCAGTGAGCTCTGTGCAAGAAAACCTGCATGCTTAAGGGGAGCACACATTCTTAAAGAATGATCACCTTTACAACTTCAGTGACTTGCCAAAAGGCACAAGAGATGAAGGAAAATTCAAGCTGCCACCATTATTTTTAAGTATTCCTGTTTAAGTACACCATCTGCACAGGAATATGTTTCTTCTGAAGCCACAGGTTCTCCCATCACGTCAGGCCTCCTTTCTAAGGACCCAGGGAACTCCTGAGAGGGCATGTTTGTCCCCTACATCCTGACAGCTGACATCACCAGATCTCAAATCCCTTCTAGCAGGCCCCCAAGTATGCTTGGATCTTAAAAAGTAAAAGTCTTTGTCTACAACATTATCTTATGTTAACTCCAGAGATATTAGGAAGAATGATAATTTGTCAGGTATATTGAATTAATTTGTTAAAAATAAACAAGGTTAAAAATAGAAAAGAGTGTTACTTCCAGCAAGCCAAGAGGAAGTTCCTGATTGCAGACTGAAAGACAGCTTACCAGAAAAGTGTGTAATCAAGGGATCCAATTCCACAGCGCCCTTAACATCATTCCCTTGGTCACACTGTCTCCTAGCACTTGCTGTGTAGTATTTCTTGCCTCAATATCCCCAGAGTTTGGAGGTTTGAGGCTTTTGAATGTAGAAGAATGTTTTCATTCTCATAGTTTCTTTGAAAATCTGTGCATTTCTCTAATCTGCATTTCTCTAATGATCAATGTGCTTCACTGTGGTATACCTTGAACCAGCTGCTTCACAACTGTGTGAATGTGAAATCCTTAAGGTCTCTCTAATATTGCTCCCTTTCATACAAAGAGGGGGTCTTGGAAGAGCCAATTTCCCTATTCAGATCTACTTTTTATCTTGAAAATCAAAAAAAAGCTGTAGTTTCCAGCTCACACTAATTTTTTCTCAGTAAAGCTGTGGTTTTGTTTTCAGTGGGTTTTTTGGTTGTTTTTATCCTCAGTGTGAAGAAGATACATCAGAGTTTAATTTTATTTTCTGTAAATTAAACACAACATGTTAAAACTCATTATTAGTTTGAGGTTTAGTCACACCTAACTAGGCTGAATGCCACAACTCTTAATATTTTCCTGCCTGCTTGTTTTTTAAAGTAAATGACATAAAGGATATGTGAAAAGCTGTAATGTTCTTTAAACATAGGTTATACAAAAATAGAGACTGAGCTATTTTAACAAAAGAGGCATTTTTCCTATATCTTTAAGATAAAAGGACCCCAAACAAATTAAGGAGAAGTAAGAGATAAAGGGGTCTTTATATCCTCTCACAATGTCTAAAGAGCCCCTGACAATCTAGGTAGATTGTTTCCAATTCAAATGTTGATCAAAAAGAAACTACAGAACATATGCTTACAGGAATGAAGGATAAGTATTGACAGTGTTAGCAGGAAGCATATTAGCTATATACAAAAAAACCCTTGGGTTTTGGAATTTCACCACACCATTCTAATGCAACAGTTATCAGGATTCATTCTCATTACAATTACATGTGGTCCAAAGAAAGAGGAAAAGTGAAATAATTCAGTTTAACAAACACTTCCAGTCTGTAAGATAAAACCAAGTTTGGAAAATGAACTCTGTTCTGCACTAATCTGTTTAAAAATTCTGGCTACAGTTTAAAATATCATAGTACAAAATAATCTAGCACATCCTTCCACTCCATTCTTAAACCTGAGTAAAAGTAAAACAAAAGCCCATATATTTATCTACAAAAGTCAGTTCTGTCTTCCATGCTTTTGTTTTCATATGAAATCATGAGCAGCTGAGCATACAGGGCCAGGGAAGTTGCCTTAGTGATTTTGTGGATCATCTTTTCCTTACAGATGAAAAGATACTAACACTTCCTTGCATGAAGTGTCTTTTTAAACTGTCAAAGATGCTTGATTAATCCTTGTTCAGTGAAAAAACCTTCATGCTCTGTTCCTCGTGTCTGTGGAAGCCAGATTTCTGCTTCAGCATCTCCTTTATTAACCTTGATCTCACCATGCAAACAATACAAGTTTTTGCACTTCTGAAACTCTCAAATTATATTCTACATTTGCACACAGTGAGAAAGCTTTCATGCATGATTGAGCCTGTTTACATTTTCCCCATCTGATTTGAATTGCTCAGATTTTATGGGTGCCTCTGACTCAGCTGAAAAAGATAGCTTGTCTCCGCACAATTAAGTCTTTCAGAGTAGCCAGAAGTACCAAGACAGTGGAAGGGAAAACACAGGAAGCTCCAAAGGACAGGTTCCTACTTAAACATTTGAGTTAAATTTCTTTCAGAGGTACACTACAAATGAAAACAGAATCAATATGTTTCTGGTTTTTCTCCTTTCTTACAAATCTCATTAAGGTCCCTGAATATTTGCTAATTTTTTAGTTCACGTGTTTTGTTTTGGGCCTTTGTTATTTATTTCTAGAATTCAGAGTTGTAATTGATATTTTTTGCAGAAGTTCATTTTGGTTTAGTTTGGTTTGGCTTTCTAGGAAAACTTTAAAACCAGGAGAAGAATCTATCTTGTTATAGCAGCAAAAAAAAAAAAAACCACACACACAAAAAAAACCCCAAAATAAAACAAAAACACACAACAAACAAACAAACAAAACCCCACAAAAAAACCAAACAAAAACCCACAAAACCAAACCCCCCCCCAAAAAAAAAAACAACTAAAAAAACCAATGGAAATTGGTTAATTGAAATATTCGAACTGATCTAAATATATTGTCCAAAGTATTTCATTTTATTGAGGCTGAAGAAGAATAAAGTTTCTTTTCCATTTTTGACTACCACCTTCTATTTAGAGAAAGTTCACTCATATAAACCAAATATTTGAAGTTCTGTTATGCTCACAATTCTAAAAACATTTATACAAAACATATTTTAATCATAAACAATGATATACTGAATGTTTCCCAGGTTAACCATGTAAGGCCAAGCCAAAATATTTTCTTCCCACATTGATGAAATTGAGAAGGAATTTTGTTTCCTTTTCTTAAATCAAACACACTAATTCAACAGCTCTACCTAAAAAAAACTTGTAAGAAAACACTCCTTTGTTTAAGATTTAAAACCCACAGAACTTTTAAGAGCAAATAAAGATTGTGCCAGATGCTGCACAAATCACATATGCACAGTGCAGCATTGATCCCTGCTCAGCCATACCTCAGGACAAATAAATAATATGTGGAGATGAAGCCTCCAAAGGGTCCCCTACCAAAACCAGGAAATACCTGATTTTATATTCCTGATATTTCTAAGCACATCACTTAAATAAAATAAACTGAGCCTCAAAAGGAGAAAGTTTTCTAGATTTTCTTGTACATCATAAAGAAGAAGAGAGGGAAAAATTCCACTTTTCCATCCCACTGCAAGTCACCTTTAAAAGCACATGATTTTCCACAGTGCTTACTCCTGTTCCTTTAATTAAGAATGACAGATGCTCAACATCTGGAGAAAATAAGGTCTGATTTAGTGGCTACATTGCACTGGTGGAAACTTCAGACTGCAGGTTTGGAGTTACAGCAAGTTTGAAGTAGAGGTTTAAACCAGTTGAGCTGCTGAAAGAAGTCACATGAAGTGATGTCTAAAGAAACAACATGAGAAGAAGTTTTAATTTCACTTAAATGGCATATTTCCATTTTTCATAGTCATATGCAACCTGCCAACCTGGTCATTCTTTTGTATCTCCACTGTCTTTTATGCCTGCCCTACGTTGTTTGCATTAACTGATACTTTGTCATTGCTCATTTCTTACATCTCATATTTTCATGCATATTTCAGTGGAAGATTAAATATTTTTAAAAAGAGGAAGAAAACCTCAGACACTCCAATAGAGTGAGTTAAATAACATGGCATCATGCTGACAAAAGGTGGTTTTGCCACTCCTTGACTGTGAACTCAAAAAACAAGTCCATAAAACTTAATTTGGGCTCAAAGACCTGCAGTGTAAAGACACTTCAGTGTCTGTGCTAGGGCATAATTTGTCAGTGCATGTGTGTTGGATGAGGCCAGCCAGGTGTTGGAAGACCCTCCCCAGAGCATGGGGAGGGTCTCCAGGGCTACACTGTGCTGGATACAGTTCCCCACCATCAACACTTGTCCACCTACTGCCAATGGACACGTAGTGATACTTTCTGTAAGTCAATTCCATTTTGCCTGTGATGGTAATTAATAAATTACCTGTCTTTATCTCAAGCCAGGAGATTTTCCATAATTTTCTCTTACATCTTCTTGATGAGACAGAGCACAAAAGTGGCTGAGTGGGTGTTTGGCAGATGACCAAGGTCAACCCACCACAACATGTAAATAACGTACTGTGTCTTCTAATTGAAATGTAGCCAATATGACAATTCTGGTTTGGTCTGCTTTCTCCACAGAAACAAGCCCTTTCCTACCTTCTTACCTCCCCCCTGCCAAAAAAAAAAAAAAGGGAAACAAACCACAGGCAACACAACACCAAAAACACAAGTCATCCTTGCAAACTGATTCACAAAAAAAATATGCCATAAAACACACGCATAGCTACCATATAGTAAAATATATTGAATAATTATTATGGGGGATACTTAGCCACAGGGTAATACCTACAAGTTACTGGAAATAGGTTTTGTGTTGCTTTCAACATTTTGAAAAACAGGCGACTAACTTTATTCAGACATAATTTTTCACTATTGTATAAAACTAAGTCTAAAATACAGTCTTTTCTAAAATATGCAGAGTCCATTCTCTCCCCTAGACTCTTCTGCCTTTCTGTAAAGTCCTTCTCATGTGCCTATTTCTATCATAGTCCAGAAAGAAGATTAGGGAAACAGCACTGGAAAAAACTAATCTTCTGGTATTTCTAGCCTAAGTAGTAGTCCAGGTCTCTGGACCTGTGATTATCTAAACCAGTCCTCCTACTGTGAATATATAATTTTGGCTTTAAAGAGGGATCCCAGGACTATTGCTGGTGCCAGGAAAAATGTTTCGTGTCCTCTCAAGCTCAACAGCAAGCATAAAGGCTGTGGGGAGGAGGCATACAAATAAACTGAGGTGAAAATTTTCAGTTCAGAGAAAAATTGAAACATCTCAGCCCTTTTGGAATAGATCTTGCTGGGAAAAAAAAAATTATAACTGGCACAGGTTTGTCTAGTGACAGTATTAAGGTCATGGATTTTAATTGAGATTTTCTTCCACCGATGGAATTTCTATTTTATGAGATTTGGGAAGTGGTTTTCTGGGCAGTAAGCAATAGAATGAATCCTGGGAAGGCCACAGAGCAAACTTCATCTTTTACCCTTTTTGAGATTTGACGTTATAGTTCATAAAGAAGGGAAATTTTGGTGTTATTTATTTTATTTCGCATTCTTCCAGATTCTGATAATTGCAAGGTTTGTTTTGTCCAAACCATGGGCTTTAGAGAAAAATCTGTCCAGACCAGTTATAATGCATAATATTAGTTTATATACTAAATGTTAATTGTTATTTCTATTAGCAACAATTTATAATTCAGTTTCTTTAAATTTCTCAGATTCAGTGAAGATAAAGCACTTTTTCTTACCAAAATTTAAAATGTTTCCCCATTGCTGAAAGATCAGTGACAATTTACAAGCTGCTCAACTACAGAATTTGTAGTCCTAGACCAATTTAAAACATATCTGTCGTATAAGAAAGAGAAAGAAAAGAAAAATCACTCTTTGGAAAATGACTAATATATGATAGGTTTGTAAAAGAGCTTTGAGGCAAAAACTACTTATGTGGGAAAGATATTTAATGCAATTAGAAGTTTTTCAAATAGTTAAATGAACCAGAAAGAAAAAATAAAGCTGGAATAATTTCATATAGGTAAAATTTTAATCTTGAATAATGAGGAAGTTGTGAGATTTTTAGAAGTCTTTAATGCCAAAACATTTTTTTTTCCCTTGAAGACTAGTGTTTGAGTAATCTCAAATTTCATCTTTCTTCTAAGGAGACTGAATTTCCTCATCATGGGGAAAGCCTTCCCTACTCTGCGACTCCCATGCAATACCAGCTGTACTTGAACAGTTCATAATGCTTTGTCTACCCTGTCCCTGGAAACTACCCCAAGAGGGAATCCTACATCTAGCCTAAGCAATCCATTTAAGGGTCTAACTAACTGTCTTCTCAGGTTTTTAAATTTTATGTAATTGAAACTTATTTCCCATTGCCCAACTCAGAGAGAATATGAGGCACTGTTTATTCTTCTTCAGAATTAGATCTTTTATATACATGTCAAGCCAATTGTCCCCAGGGAGACCCTTTTTTTTTTTTTTTCTAGGTTATTTTTGCCAAGGTCATGTTTCTTCTGTAGTCTTTTAGGTTTATTCCTCTTTCTCTCACTATTTATTCCTAAGAATTGTGCCCCCTTGTTACTTCACAACTGTTCTCACACAAGCTGCCTTTCTGCAATGAATTTCTGTTAAATTTCTGTTAAGTTCTTTGAAGGTGGGGTAGGAACTGCTTGACAGGCTGTTTGTCACTATACCAGCTTTCTAAAAGATGCTTGGGTATTTAAAGTCCTCCGTCAACACCAAGTGTTTCATCACACCTGATCTCCCAGGCTGGGTGTTCAATGGCAGACTTCAGCATCAGATCACTCCTTCCAGCCTTCTGTTACTGCCCAGAGATTTCAACAGGACTGTCATCCCTTCCTTTCGGGATTTCATGCATGACCATGACACTTCCAGATTTGTAAAAATTCACTAAACCAGTACCAGAAAGGCCTAGCATTTGTCAGGGCTATCATCCTAACATAAATGGATACAGCTTCAGTATTGATGCTAGCCAGGTTTAGGATTTTATCAACATATGTCAAATTGGAATCCATCTGTTATGGACTCTTTGCTACTTTACTGCTACTCAGCTTCCAGCTCCCAGGTACCACACTGCCTGCCATGTTTATGTGACTCCTTTACATACCAAGGGCTGTTATTCTGGTGTAATTTATACATCACCTGTTTTACAACCTCACAAAGTGCCCCATTGTGTGGGACTCAGGCTGCCTTTTGCTTGGATCATTTTCTGACTCACGTATCTGTGTAATGTATTCATTTCCAGCACTTCTGAGCTGTGCTTAGCCATTAGGAAGGTGGTGATTCCAGGTCATCTTATTGTACAGTTCAGGTTTTTTTATATTGACAAAGCTCAAATAAGACAAATATTTAAGCAAGAATGGTGTAGTAACATTTCTTTTTTCATTATAATCGCATAGAAACAAGAGCTATTACCTTTCTTCCCCCCTGCTTAGCTCACTGAAAGCATAGATTTCAGTGCACAGAAAAACTGCAAAATTTCTTTATTCTCCTTAACGATAGCACATTAATGTGTGTTATCTGTAAGCGAGTATATGCCCCTGCTGATTCCCGTGGTTGCACAGTAAAGCATTGTTCTACCTTCAAAAAGGTGATGATTTACAGACCATACCAGACTGTCTTTTAGGACCCTGTTCACACAGGACAGAACTCAAATGGGGGTCACTGAAGTCTGGCAGGATGCAGTTTCCATGTAAAGAGCTGGCAGAAGAGATCTCATCACACAGCTATATTTTTTAAAAGAACTGATCAATTCAAAATATTTTTACTGCAACTTTATTCTGTGCACAAAGACCCCTTGCCCTTTAAGATAGAGTATATAATATAAATTGAACATCCTTATTCCCCAAATGAGGGCATTTCTTTTTTAAAAAATAAGATCATTTGTAAGAGAATCTTGTTCAGTCATTTATAAATAGTCACCTCTGTAAACCAAGAAATAACCTTGTTTTAAAAAGTACCAACATTGTTGTTCTGTTGTCACCCGCTGGTAATTGAAAATGTGTTTCTGTCAGTTTCTCCTAAGACAGAAAGTAATTCTTTCTAAGATCTTGATCTTAAATTGGCAAAAAAAAAAAAATAAAAAACAACAAAACCACCAAACAAAAAACCTCAGTGATAAAGGAGCCAGAAGTTGTTACTTGTACTTTGCACTGGTGATATTGCTACTGCCCTTTCTTATAATCTAAGACATTATTCTTACTGGCTCCTGGAGGGCAGAAGTACAGTCCTAGTTTTTCATTGTTTTTTCCTCCTGCATTGGTATTGCACACTGCTTTGTACTGAAATTGTCCTGAAAGGTCCTGTGAGGACCTGCATTACAAAACAAACAAATGCCCAAAATCATATAGGGCCAAATCTTGAGGCCTCACTTTAGCTTTCAGATTTGTCACTACTCATACTAATTCAAAAAGGATTTTACCTAAGCAGATCAGAGGAAGAATTAAGAAGAGCTCTGTGATTAAGACAGGTCTTTATGGTTAGAGTAGTAACAAGCCCTCTGCTGCTCTGCTTGTGCTTCACAGATCTGATTTTGTTTTGTCTGGTCTTGTGGAATAAAATAATAAGAGTATTCCTTGCACTATCTGATTGATCTCCTGTTTTGAGAAAACAAAAACACTTGCGAAAGGAGAACCAGATATGAATTGAGGCAGTGCTGAGAAATACAGTTTTGTAGCTTCTGTACTTGAGGTGCCTCATGCCCAATGAGACAGAGGAAAGGAGGCACCAGCATCATAGTCAGGGCTATTTGCATTGTTGTGCCCATCTGACCCTTGAGCAAGCTCAGGTAACAGTAGAGAAGATGGTTCATTCCCATAAAGCCCCCACAGATCAAAAATGGTGCCTTCTAAAAATAACAGTTCTCCGCTCTGGTGTAAGTACAGACTCTTCTGCAAGCTACAGAGAGCGAGTTACAGAAAATGTCTAGCAAGCAACCATGTAGATCAATCCAAAATAAAAGAAGGGAAGCCAAGGGTAGGATCATGGGCAAACTGCATCAGTTAGAGAAGCTGAGCTTCATCACTACAAAGTCAACCTAAAAGGGCTAGTTTTGCTGGACAATTTGTGATATATTAGTCAAGTTACAAATTTTAGGCTTATAATGTAATGGTTTCTGTTTGTTTTTTGGTTTTTTTTCTGTATAATCATCATCTCTGCTTTTTTTTCCCCCTACCTGCCTTCACTAATCCCACACATTTTCTAATGTTTTTCAGGACCCTTTAAATCTTTGCTGAAATTTTTCCTTGATTGGTAGTCACTTTTCATGATTGGAAGTTGGAGAGTCACTCTTAAAGCATTGTACCTCCTTTGTAAAGTTAAGCACTCAAACAGCACAGGACATGATCTGACTTGGTTTGCTATCTCTCAGCAGAGTGTCAGGTAGGCAGTAAAATTTCTCCATAACTCTACCAGAACATCTCACTTACATGAAAAGATTACTGCAGGTTGTGGGGGTAAGGCAATTCATTCACTATCACTCATTCCACCCAGGTCCTCTCTCTGCTGGGAGTGTAAAGAGGCTAACTGCATTCCAAAGGAAGATTTTAGATGTGGACATGTCCTTTATGCTGTAGACTAGGACCACCAGCTCATATCCATTAGGCCAGCAAAAGAAACCAATCACATGGCAATGATTTTCAATCACTACTGGTTCAGGGTTAGAGTCAAACAAGTGACCTGGAGGTGAAATGTTCCACATCCCATTACTGATCTTCTAAATTATTCTTCCCCCACAGACGAGGCTTGACACACATGAAAAAAAGTAGATTGTGAGGAATTGCAATAGAAAAACTGAGACAGTAGCTCATAATAGATGTGGATTTTGTAAACCCTTTATGCCTAGGCAATAGTGTTATGATACAATGATAAGGCAGAATTATTGATTGTATCTAGTGGGTCGTAACTGAGTAACCACACACAGCATACTCAGTTTATGAACTAATTCAACTGCTTTACAGTGTATGGCAATTTTTCTTTATGTGAAGAAGAAGCTTATTAGAATTTCTGTATTTTGGAACTATTTAAAATAAGGAATAGCTGAAAAAATCTGCTTCCTCAAAGCAGAATTTTTTCCTATTTTTTTTCTTATAACTTCTCCAGTAACTTACTGAAGGATAGAAACATTTTGTAGAAAATTTGTCTCTGGGGTGCAACCAAATCTGAAGATGAGAAAAAGTGCTGTATCTCATGAAGGATTTCATAGGAAATAAAGAATGGAAGAAAATGAAATTACAAAATAAAAAGTTCTATAGAAGATACTTTTGGGGACTGACTTCAGTAAAAGAGGTAAAAAATGTTTAGGCAGCTTCCTTCACTCACTGCACAGTTATCCGCCTCATTGGAGGGGAATACAAACATTAAATGAGAGATCTGAGGCAAAACAAACACTTCTAAGGACTTACATCATTCTCCCTCTTCCCTGTCTCTGCCTTTCTGTCTCATGCTATGAGGCATTTAACAGTTCCCAGCAGGGCTCACACCCTCCAACCCAGCAGCCTCGAGTCATGGACCAAAAGTGCCATCAGTGCTAGACCATGACAGAATGGCAACTGCAAACAAGAGTCAACACCTTTGTGTTTGTCCAGGCTTGAAATAGTTTGACTCTTTGAGCAGGGGAATGTTTTGCAGATTTTTGGGGTGTTAAGTTTGCCCAAAAGCTAAACTTCTATTTAGTGCAGCTTTTTTTTTTTTTTTTTTTTTTCCAGGGAGCAGGGAACCATAAGAAGCAAAGATCTAGCAAAGAATTTTTTCTTTTCAATTCCCACCTCTGGCAAACAGCTCATGCAGCAAAGAGAAGGCACACAACAGAGCTGCAGGAGTGAAAGCACTCCGCTCTAAAAATATGTGACAGTGAATGATGTGGAAAGAGGTAGACAGGGAAGTGAGTGTTAGTAACACTTTTGAGGATCAATCACTTGAACTATGGTGTCACTCCTACAGGACTTCAGACAACTGTTTGTTGGAGCACTTACAAAATCCAGCAGTTTCTCTTTTAAGGGATGAATGAAAAATATCAGCTAGAGGAAGAATAAATTGCTTATTCCACATAAGAAAGACTGTCTGAGCTTGGCATCAAATAAAACTTCCTTCACACAATGCAAGATTACTTGTGCACTGAGAAACCAGATGGGCTGTCAGAATTTAGATACAAACTGACTTTGAGGTGTACTGGGGTCTTGGTTATACAATTAAGAAGGAATAGAATTCTTCACAATATTATCCAGTCCATATATAACTTGAAGTTTGTCCTCTAATACTTATTTAGGATGAGCTAAATCATTTGTCTCTCCACTGACTACGGAAGGAACCTGGACAGCTAACTTGGAACAGGCCATCAGTTTTTGATAGCTCACATTAGGGGAGGTGGAACTGGCCTGCAGTATATTTCATATAACCAGTATCCTACTAAAATTTATTTTTCAGAATTAAATTTAAAGAGTGGAGGAGGAGAATTTTGCCAGTAAGTCTTGAAAATAGACAGACACTTAGCAAGATAGAGACAAAAAATGATGTTACTGCCTGAAGGTGACCCAAGGGAGAAGGCTGGCATTCAACAGCAGCCAGATTGTATTTGTGGTGGGGGAGAGGGAGCAGGACAGGAGGGAGAAAAGGTTTTTAAAAGTGTTATTCCATATTTGGCTGAATAATAGAAAGTATGTCAGGAAAAATAAAAAACTACCAAATCATCAAAACTACCCTATGTGGCTGTACTCTCCAGCTGACTCTGTGAGACACTGGATCCTTTCAAGTCCAGTTTGCAAAGATTCAGTGGACCACGTCTTGGACAGATTCACAGTAACAAGTTTACATCTCTCATCTCTAAGCTAAACTCAAGTCTGACAGAAGCATACCAGTGTTTGTCATTCAAATGCTGTCACTAGTAGCGCCTCTCCTAGTAGTATGGCTTTTATGGTGTTATTCAGTATCATTGTTTATCAAGAATGAAATAAGGATGATTGAAGGAGAGGAAAGGAAAAAGTGGATGAAAAGCACCATCCAATCTACTCAGTCACACAGGGGATAAAAATACTTAAATGTCTGAAAGGCAGTTATATTGCACCATAAGTTTGATTGGTCTACATATCAGAAAATTATCATTTACTTAGCAAGTAAGTGTTTATATGTCTGAGTCAGGATATCTCTTGAGCTGATAATGTGGAGTAAGAAATGCATAAGCTTTTACAATCACAGGAAAGAAGACTAATAATAAGAAAGCAGATTAAGCTTTTACAACTGAGGAACTATCTTCCAGCTACAGTACACCATTGCTCTGAAAAAAGCTACACCATGATGGTTCTTGTTTTCTGGAGACTGACACCACTCATGGCTGCAGTCAGGAGGGGAAATGCACCAAGAGAAAACTACCTGTGATACACTGGCCAGGAGACACTATTCAGATGCTAACTTTTTGAATAACTTGCTAACAATTTTGAATAACTTCAGCTTTTCCTTCTATACTGTAGAGCTTGATAGTGATTTTGGCATTTTTGTGCCTGGCTGGATAGGTTTTGTAGAAGGGAGGAGAAGACAAGTTTGACAACTTTCGGGCTTCATTAAGCTCAAAGATTAAACTATGTGCAAATCCATGGACAATGCAGCTGAATGTTGACTTGCATCTGTAATGGCATTGCTATTTGTAGTCAGTCAGCTTCTGAACAGTCTATTCAAATTCCCTTGAGTAACTGCTCAAGAAAAAACTAAATTCTTGAAGTCAAATCTAATTATCTCTGTGCAGAGTGGCTATCTAACCAGCACTGTCCATTTTTGGTCAGTCTGGGACGTTGTTACACCATTTCTTTAAGTGCTCAACAGCAAATTGATGACATATGCAGAAGCAGGGAGATTAAAGCGTATGTTCAAGATTTTATACCTCATGTGCTTGCCATTGGCAGCTTAATTTTCATGTTTGTGAATTTTGTGATCTTGTGCACCATAACCAGCATACACATATGTGAAGAACTAATGCTTCTTTATTTCCAGCTGATGTACTTTAGCTGAATTAATTCAAGTAAGCACCAAAAATTATTCTTTTAGAACATGAAGTGTGATATGGAATGAGAAAATGAAAGCACAGACCAGTTCTGTGCAGTCCCATAAAAGCATGTACCCTGTTATCCCCTCTGTTTGTCGGTAGAAACTGGAGGGTCTGCTGAAATAAATGTGATTTGAGCAACCAAGGAGAATTTTTCAAGCCCAGGAGATGAAATGTGTTACACTGCCATATATTTGCCTAATTCTGGCTCACAAAGCAAGCACAGTATTTGTCAAGATCACAAAGCACCCAGAATTTAAGAGCTCAGACGTCCCAAAGTCCAGCTTTCTCCTTCCTTTGCTATGCTGCTTGCTGTGAAAAGAAAAATATTGGAAGGTTTTGAGAGGCTCCCCAGATTGACGTCTGCTGTTCGATACCCACCTAATGAGCTGCTTAACAACTGTTACCAAAATTAATGAGTCAAGTCACAGTTGTAATTACCATATTGCAGATCACAGTATTGTATTAGATTACCATGGACTTCTACTTAGGAATATTTACACCATGACGACTGTTTGAAATGTGCTCCAGTATTTCAGCAGATTGCGTTGCCTCATAGCCCATATTTATTAGGCTAGGCAGGAGTCACAGGAGTCTTATCATGAATTCTTTGGCTCCAGCTTGTAGGGATCAATGAAGAGCCAATCTTAATGTTAAGAATATCCAGGTATTGAAAAATGCACAAATGTTAAAAAGACCTTAATTGTACATATGAGCATACACTGCAAAGGAGCAAGTATCTGGGTGATGAAAACACTAATCTGGGGCCAGAAGTGAATGCTTCGCTATCAAGATATATTAGTATAACTGGGCATAAATTAGTCTGATTTAACTCCTACTTCAGGAGAGAAGCAAACTGCTCAAAATATAGTGTTCCAGCAATTTAGGATAACCAAGCATAGTTTCCTTATACAGAGCCATGCTTTCTTCTGTGCAGAAAGAGGTAAGAAACTGCTCTACACAACAATATCCTATACATTATCTTGAAAAGTCTGTAATTTCACCCTCCTCCTATTTCACTCTCTGCTAATGAGAGATTATAAACAAATTGTCTTTGCTTCATAAAATCAGATGGTGTGAAAATGGTCAGGGTTCTTGCAAATTTGGATTTATCTCCTATTTGTTTACTATTAACAAGGGTTCAGGACGCTGCAATATGTGTTTGTGTGAGTACAAATATATATATATATTATATATATATATATGTACACAAGGCACCTGAACAAGTACAGGAAACCAGCTGTTCAAGGGGTTGCCACTGTCCCCTAAAGCCAGGTATCACAACTGGGAAATGCTTCCTGGAGCCTCTTCTCCATCTGCCCAGTCCCATTCACTTTTCCGCAGCCCCCAGCACCTCACTGCATTTATGGAAGAGGGCTTGCCCATGCTGCCTCCTGCTCCTGTGCAGATCACTGGCAAGCTACGAAACTGGGAGGTGCATACACTGCTTGATGGATAACTTAGAGGGACTTGCAATGAATGAGCATTTGGAGCTCTTACCTTAGAATCTTGAAAAGGCAATTTCAGAATGGCTGGTCTTGGTTCCCCCATTTCCTGCTCCAAAGAGAGCCTGTTAGGACAGACAAATGAGCCAAGTCAATAACATCCACCCGGACAGGATATATTGAACCAATTCAAGGGTAGGTGGGGAGCAGCTGCGGTCCTGCCTGTGAAATACTACAGTCATTGCCATTGTGCAGTGAGTCATCAAGCCCCCTTTATTTACACCTTTATATAAGTGCTGGCAAACACTGATTTATGTGCTGAAAACTGAGAACTGGGGTATTGCCATGTTAAAGAAAGAAACACAAGCACATACGTGCACAGACCAGCAACTTATCTTCTGTCTGTCCAGTAGAATTTTAAGCCACAAAGACCTGAAAGAGATTGACCTTTTATTACTTTTGAATTGAGGACAGATTTCCACTTTAAAGGCTCGATTATGTTGCTGGGCTTGCTTGTTTACTTTTTATGATTTTGGAAAATTCCATGGTAGCTGGGCAATGTAACAGAGCTTAGGCTCTATTATGTGTTTAATTTCAAGCCCTGAATTGTAGTTTACAATTTTAATCAATTTGGTGCCTAAAAAATTGTTATGTTTACATTTGAAGTGCAAAGTTATAAGGACTGATATTTGACAACATGGTTCAGATTTCTGCCTGGTTTTACCTGGAGAACATGAGGTTATCCTGAGAAGTATGTGGTTGCTGGCTTTTTGGAGGGTTTGACAGATTCATGATTTCTGAAGTTCAGCTATTAATAGCTGATCTTCTGTAAAATCCATTCTATCCAGAATTTCTGAATAGGATATCTCCTCTGATTTTACTAGGAGAAATTTATTTATTTGGATAACTAGACAGAGACTTTAATTTTTTTCTCTCTACCTGCAGAATTGCTTGTTTTAGTTGCCTAGTTCTTTAATAATCCATTGGCCTCATCAGGAAAGATGAGCCTAAAGATCATTTATGGTGTGGTTATTGGAAGGTTCTGAGACAGATGCTTTATGTAAGGTAGTGCCAGGGTGCAGCAAGAATGTGTGCATTGGAACTGGTGTTTACCACTTTTTTATGTGTTTTAGAAGTGTAGGAAAGCATCAGTAAACATTATGTGTCTAAGTCTGCATTTGAAACTATGACTGTCCAGGAAATAGGTTTTTTCTACCTGAGGAGCTTCCAGATCACTGATCAACATATGGACTGTTGGATGAAAGAAATCAGATTTATTTCAAAGTATTATTTGGTAGATCCCTATAAGGAGAGGGAGTAGAAGAGGAAAGGGAGGGAGGGAGGAAGGGAGGGAGGGAGAGAGGAAGGAAGGGAGGGAGGGAGGGAGGGAGGGAGGGAGGAAGGGAGGAAGGAAGGAAGGAAGGAAGGAAGGAAGGAAGGAAGGAAGGAAGGAAGGAAGGAAGGAAGGAAGGAAGGAAGGAAGGAAGGAAGGAAGGAAGGAAGGAAGGAAGGAAGGAAGGAAGGAAGGAAGGAAGGAAGGAAGGAAGGAAGGAAGGAAGGAAGGAAGGAAGGAAGGAAGGAAGGAAGGAAGGAAGGAAGGAAGGAAGGAAGGAAGGAAGGAAGGAAGGAAGGAAGGAAATGAGAGATGGAAGTAGGAAGAAATAAAGAAAACAAATGTGGATATAACTTACTAGCCAGCGTGTGTTATATCCCTGTTTTCACCAGTTTCTCCCCTAGACTATACAGAAGAATATGTGGGGAGCATCAATAATTTTTGTATTAGTATATTAATCTATTTATTGAGTCAGAGGAATCTCTGGTGTTTTGTTATGCTACAGCAAGTGCACAATGAGATTTAAGAAACTGGAGTAGCAAATTATCTGAAATACATAATTCACTGAGACTCTACAGGGATGCCTGTCTTCTGGTTTAGAGCTGATCACCTTTTTTTTTCCTTTTTATTATTTGGGGAGAAAAGGTTAACAGTTATCTGACCTGTCATTCTGTTACTGAGTGCAAGTGAATCTGATGAATCTCACATGTGAATCCTTAATTTTATTTTTAGGCACCTAATTTGTTTTCTCATTTGATGATATCTTCAGCTGAAATAGTTGGCTGCTGATCACTTGTTTTTTCTCCTGCAGTGAATGTAATTGGACACTCTTAACCATAGCACAACAGTTTTAAATGACACAGAAAGTAAACGAAGGCTGCTAGATTAAAGAGAAATCTCTCAATAGATTTGTGATTAACTTGCAACTATAATAAGAAATTACATGAAAATATAAATGAGTAAGAAAGGTTAACCAGCTAAGACAGGAAATTATTTCAACAGCAGGGGGGGGGTGAAAAAGAAAGGAAAGATAGTCTCTTTACAGATATGCTTCTGACATCAGCTGTTTCTCGAGAGCAATACACTCGAGCTAAGAAAATGTGTCTTGTAGGACTAAAAGATACTGTTCAAACTGGGGATCAGGATTTGTGTTTTGGTTCTTATCACTGGCTTTCTGCCTGCTTCAACATCTCAATTTCTCTTCCTGTTTAGCCTATAAACACACTAGGAGTTTGTATAATGCGTAGTGACATGTTCTACAGACTGGAAGATATACATATAATTGAACAACAAATAAAATTTTCCATTCTCACATATCTCAACCTTGCATTCATTTGGGCAATGATTGATTAAGGTGGCAAAATGTACCAGAGATGAACATCAACATGAATATACACCCAGTTGTTATGAACACAAGGTTATGTGTGACTTTTAATTAAGAGCAGAACACATGCCCACACATAGTTAAGAGTAGGTCAGTGCTTTTGTAGGGACCTTCCTTGTGAAAAAGGAGAAGAGAAGAGATGTGAAAAAAAAAAAAAAGAATAAATCTCTTCTTCATCAGATTGTCTGTTATTCTAATAAAAGGTCAGATTACTGGTCTTTCAACAGATAAAGGCAGTAACAGGAGGCTCTTTCAATTTTCACAAAATTTGTAGAAATAGGCTCACTTCTTCACATTATTTGTCAAATTTGTTTGAAAGTACTCAATAGATTTAAAAGTTATCAGGAAACAATGTCCTTTGAGACAATACACTCAGGAGTTTCTATAGGGGTTTTTTTAGGGAAATCAGTTTTAAAAACCCTCACTCTCAATACTTCCAATGACTTAGCTTGCACGGTTTGTAGCATGCATTCTAGATGAGCCAGTCATCAGAATACAAGTCCAGTTCCTGCTCTGTTTAAGCAACAGTTCCAAAATGAAGAATACTTTATTTCAAGACTTGGAAGATCCTTCTTTTATAACATGTTAACCCATAAAGGTCAAATTTATACCTACTGTAGTTCTACTAAAGGGAAAGGAATTGTTTCAGAAATGAGTTTGCCCTATAAACCCTCTCAGACTTGTCTCAGTTTGGGTAGGCTGTCTCCTTTGCCCTGAGTGGTATTGATTTCTTAAATCATCTCATGATTTTCTCTTTTAATAGCTTAATTTTTTTTTCATACAACAGCACTGGCAGTACAGGTCCTTTCTTTGTCTGAATAAAACTATAATAGTAACATGAATCCAAAATAAATGGTCATTGCCCTAAAGTATATTACATGAAGTCAGACAACTACTCTTTACTCCTTACAGCCCCTGTGAACTCAAGGAGGTCACAAAGGGATAATAAAGCAGTATTTGGCCTGTACTGCTTTACAGGTTTACAATAAAGAGTAAAATAATGTGGGGCTTCATCCTGCAGGCATGTTGCTACTGTACCCATTTCTCTGTGAGTAAAAATAAATAATTATTTTTTAACAGAACAAGCTTTTCTGTATGATCTTAAAAAGGGGAAAATGAACCTGGACATAGCTACTCTCTGTACAAAATAGGTCTGCAATGCCCTTAAGTTTATTCTTCACTTTTTGTATGCTTCAGTTCTTATGTCCTGCAAGCATCTCTTTGTTTAAGAAAAATAATAATTTCACTTATTTGCCTTACAGCAAATTAGTCATTAAGTTTTCCTCATGCATTCTAGAGAAGGACCATAACACAGGGATCATATTAAGAAGGGGAACAAACGTTTCACAAATCGCTCTAGATTAGAGCAGGGGTTTTCTTGCACAAATGCTATTTCATTACTAATCTTCATAATCTAATCAACACTTAATCAGGCTGATCCATAAGGTTCCTTTTTATGAAAATCAGAAATCGTGTGCCACCAAAAGCTATTGTTATATTAAGGTGTGTTCAGATGCCTTCTGAGGCTGGGTTCATACAAGAGATCCTGTATGAACAGGCGTGAAGACTGAACTTTTCTTATACATCCTGTGGCCAAGATGGAGCCAATACAGCTGTCACTCTACCAATAAAAAGAGTGTAAGATCTGAGAACTTCAGATTACGGGTCCATTTGAAGGCTTAAGATGTGGGGCTGAGTAGAGGGGAAGAATCACCCCTCTCAAACTGATGGCAATGCTTTTCCTAATGCACTCTACTATACCATGTGGCCCTGTTTTTTTAAAAGTTCCAAAGTCCTTCTAAAAGTTTCCTATACCTTCTGATGTTTACATATTTCTACTGAATTTTCTCACACTGTTCATGTAAATAATGATTGTTTTGCATTCTTCTTTGTGGGAGGAGACAATTGATAGACTGTTGGTTTGACCAGTGTGGTTGGAGAGGTGGCAATTTCATCCTCCAATCCACTGTCACTTTTGGAATTCTTTGTATTGCAGAGTCAGAAAATAAATCTCTCTCTTGTTGCTCTTCTCCCCTCTTTTGCATCTAATGTGTGTATGTAAGTTATTTCGTGTCATAGTATGACAACAATGGCCTTTTTTATCAGAAGGACACACTGCTGACTCACGGACAGCTTGCTGTACACTGAACCCCCAGGTCCTCCTCTGCAAAGCTGCTTTTCCGACAGTCAGCCTCCAGCCTGAAGCGTTGCATGGGATGATTCCTCCCCAGCAGGATTTTGCACTTGCTTTTGTGAAACGTCATGAGGTTCCTCTGTGATTGTCTCTTCTCCAGCCTGTTGAGATAACTCTGAATGGCAGCACAGCCACCCACTGTACCAATAACTCCTCACAATTTTATATCATCAGGAGACTAACTGAGGCTGCATTCTGTACTATCGGCCACATCATTAATGAAGATGTATTGATCCCAGTAACCAATCCCTGGGATGGACCATCAGTGACTTGTCTCCCTCAGGCTTTGTAGCAGACTATCAAAGCTGGCTAAGCATGACTTTTGATTCATTGTTTTGTGGTGCCTACTCCTGATCACTTCCATGTTATTCACATGCATGGAAATGGTTCCCAAGATTAGTTGCTCCACCCCTTGTCAGAAATCAAGATGAGGCTGACCAGCCTGTAAGTCCCTAGATTCCTGCCTTTCATGAGCAAAGGAGTGGCATTCACTGTCCTCCAGTTTTCAGGAAGCTTTCTAAATTGCTGCAGCCTGGCAAATATTGTAGGACTTGGGAGTGCAACCCCTAAGGGCCTCTACTGAACACTTGGATGTTCAGTTTGTTTACATGCTTCCTAACCTGCTCTTTATCTGCCAAACAGGTCAGTCTTCATTGCTCCAGATTTTCCCAATGTTCTTGGGCCTGGGATCCTGAAGGCCAATCTTTCTGGTAAAGACTGGAGTGAAGGCAGCATTGAAGCAGTTGTTACTGGACTTCAGAGAAGGTGGTGTAAACAGCTTCCTACAAACAGAATGCCTGTCTCTGGATAACTCTGCTTGACCATCTGCAGAATTGGGCAGATCTTACTCTATGTGTTAAACATTGATCACCTTGAGCTGTCACTCAGAGCAGCCAGAAATATACAAAAAAATTAGAAAAGAAAACCAAACACAAGAATTTTCTGGAGTATCTGAATGTTCCATCTAAACCATATAAATGTATCTCAGTGTTTGCATTTGGCTTCTGGCCATTGAACTCACCTGCCAAAGCAGCTTTCATTCTCCAAAACCATTTAGCAAATGCCTTCCCCATAAGCATGATAGCTGTGCAAGAGAAGTAACACAAATATAAAGGAACTGAAATAAACCCACATTAACTTTAAACAACAAAAAGAGATATACTATTCTTGTATCATGATGGGAACAAGCAATGTCCCCCCAGTAGAAACCAATGTTCTTCCATGGAATTCTGAATCTGCAGGAGAGATCCCAGCCAAATGGAAGATTAAAAATGAATCAGGTAAACATCAAGATTTGAAGATAATACAAGATGGACATTGTGTAAAAACAAAAGCAGATGGAAAACCTCAATTTTACTTTACAAGCTGCCTTACTCCCTACTCAAGTCACATTATCATATTCATGCAGAGGAAAATGCAATCCTTTGAAACAACTCAAAGCTTCCAGAGTTTTTTTTGTGGTCCCTCAGTCATCTTCCTGCTATTCACAGGCATCCTGTGCCTGTAGACTTCTCAAATGTTGCTCCTTAGAGACACTTGCCTGGCTCTTGGCTACAGCATCTCTGTATTGCTAACGAGCAGACTTCCTTCCACACAAGGTGCTGTACTCTCATCTGATTCTGTTTCCTACCATCCGTCCATTCAATCACATCCTGCTTTGAACTTTTGCCCTTTTTAACTCTCTATGCAGGCTTACAATCCTTAGACATAAAAATACATAGATATACTTACGTTTATCTCCCACAGCCAGAGCAGCCTCAGGGATAGCGATTTAATGGCGCCTGTTCCGAGGATGAAGTTGTTTATAAATATGGATGTAACTGGGCATACCAGTGGGAGGCAACTACAGAGTATCCCCAGGTGTCTCTCTAGGAGATCCAATTCATTTAGTAAAGCATCCTTCTAAATGCGTACACACACTCACACACGTATGCACATACACACAGCAGCTCTTTAAATGGGCACAAAACATGGATCTTTTCCAGTGATACAAAAAGTTGTTAGAACGGTGCAAGAGTTATAGATCTTGATTAATTTGGTCTGCACTGCTATTTTCCTTCCACAGGAATATAAATAAACACAAAGAGAGGACCATTTCCTCTAAAAAGCTATTTCTTGTGAAATAAGGAGGCTGCATCTTTGGAGGAAGCTGACTGGATGGGACTCCTTCCTCCATTAAATTCTCAGAGATTTACTGCAGAACCTGTTAAACGGGACACTGTGGAATTTTAGCCAGGTAAAACACTCAGTCCAATATATAAAAACCTAAGACTGCTGTCAGTATCTTCTGATAACATTACAGTGTTTATTTGGGCTGTTTGTCAGAAGTGGAATCCTTCTTTGCTCTTAATCCATGAGACAGCAAGCAAAGTTCTTGCTGGCTGCTCCAGAAGGGGTGGTGGGGTTGCAGGCAGCAGGAGCAGCTATCACTGCAGCAAAACACACACTTTAGCCATCAATTTTTGCTTAAGTGGGATAATTTCATGGTGTGACAATGGGCTTTTCATCATCAAGTAGAGTTGTGAATGCCCCTGTGTGCTCAGATTAGACAAACAGCATTACGAAAAACTATATTTGTAAAGATAACTGATGAATAAGAAACCAGCTAGTGACATAACCTTTCAAATGACCTAAATAGCTGATCAAGTTCAGAGAGGAATAACCTTTTAAAATCATTAGATTTTGTAAGCAGATGTAAAAATAATTTACTTCAAATTATGCATCCAGATAATAATGTAAACTGCAGATTTCAAAGTCAGATCAACTGTAGCTACAAAGGCAAGCAAATTCTGCTTAGAGAACAAAGACATCAACAACTGATTTTCAGGTGAGCCATTCAGAGCCAGATCAGCATGTTTGACTTCCTTTAAAGACAGGACACTGAAAACCAGGAGGTCCAGTACCGTATCTTTCTCTGTCCATTCTGGAAAAGTTCCTTTTCTGAGCCTCTGAATCACTGGCTTGGTAGCTGTTTATATGATAGTCATTCGCAAGATGATGCAGAGCAATTTACAGACACTGGAAATCAAGTCCAAATCATCTCTGATTTTAGTTGCATTTATAAAGGGCAGGGTTAAAATTGATACTAGAGACAAAGAGGAAAATTGATACCAAGTCCTAATATTTTATTTTGCAAATGTTGATAGATACATATAGACACAAGTGAAAGAAGGCAAACTTAAAAATATTTCTCAAATCAAAAGAGGGTGCAAACACTTGTATGAGGCAAAGAGGGTGGTGGGGGAACACATCCTTTTGCAAAGCACCGGTAAATAGGCAAATCACTGCTGAAGAAACTTTTCTTTCTGTTAGGGGAGCCTCGTAGTACAGTCAAAGATGGATGGGGAGGACAAGAGAAACGCCTGATAAAGGCCTGGATAGAGAACCTGAATGAGTGAAAGGACACCAGTGGCACAGGGATGGCTAAAAACCAGCAGCTGGGAAACAACCTGAAGGTGGCCTTTACCTATACAGAAACAAGCTGCCATGTACTTTTCTCAGTTTTGCCTGTGAGTTGACACTGTGGAAGTGTTCTCATTCCTGACACAGCTGTGATAACCTCTGGCCAGTGATACAAGATTGCACACTTCGCTGTCTCATCTGGCTTGCAGAGTGCGAAGGATGGAGACTCCATATGAGATTTAAGATTCTTTTGCACAAGAAAGCAATTTAAGACTTAAAAAAAATGAAAAAAGAAAGCCAGAGGAGTTCTTGACTTCCCTCCTATCAGTTGCCCTGGTATCTAAATTATCTTCTAGGCTCTGTGCCCATAATCTTTATGTGGTACTATAGAAATTCAGAGCAATCTTTCTTTACCTGAAAGTGGAAATTAGTGTTAGTACAAAGAGAACAACCCTTCCAGGATTTACTGTACCCCAAGGACTTGGTCAGCTGTGTAAATTTGTTCCATTATGACTAGTTTCCATATCACTGCAGTATATTGATGGATGTGTTTGTAAGATTAAAATCTGCTGTTACATCAGTGTAAAGCTAGCACAAGGCAGATACAAAGATTTCAGTTTTATATCTGCCTTGGTATCTGAAATGTTTCTGCATTTAAAATCTTTCAGCATGTCAGTATCTATTTTGGGCTATATTTACATGGAGGGTATAACCTGCTCTCAAATTTCAGAAAAGGACTTAAAAAGTCATGTGGCTACATACAAGATTTTTAGCAGACTAAAATTTTGAGTGCAATGCCTGAAACCTTGCACTCCTAGACAGATGGGCCAGGAGTAGGGTGCAAATTCCTAGCTTTCCAAAGCACACCCTTTGGCTGGACCTAAAAGAGAATGGAGATTCTCCTCTAACCACATGAAGGTGAGCTCTGAAAACTAAATTTCAATGCACAAATTGCTCTACCTGTCCTTCTGCCCACCTTACTTAATCCTGTAAATGATAAGCACTTCCAAAAGTTATCTAGGGCCATTTTTGTTATCTCCAGCCATTTTCTCCAAAAGTAGTCAAAGGAAATTCTCATAAACTTTTGATCTTATCTGCTCCCAAGGCCAGCACAGGCAATGAGAGGAAGAGTTGACAAATAGCATATTTTATGACACCTTAATCCACACTCTATAATAATGCAGGCAACATTTTTTCCCCCAGTAATGGACCATTTATTTTTTTATTTTGTCTTCATTGTTTATAAAAGACCATTAGGAAGACTTGCCTGCATTTTCATTAGAGATTAGCAGAAGGAAAAAGGTGGATGCTTATCACCCACCACCTGGAGGGGCTAAACATACAAAAAGACATGAAGTTTAGACACAGACGTGTAAGGCTTGAATCCCTGCCAAAGCAGAGCTGGAGCATAATAACTCAAAGTCATGCCAAAGTTGAATAGCCACCTGCTAGAATATGAGCTAGAAATTAAAGGAACACCTGCAAAATGAGACCAGGAAGGTGGGGGGAGGAGTTGCCCTTGAAAGGGAAGCAACAGAAACAGGCAGCAAGAGACTATACTGAGTAGTAAAGTTTTCAAATAAATTAGCCTAAAAGTCATGTTTGAGAGTTCAGCAAGGAAAATACTTCCTATAAATAAAGCAAGAAGGGGAACCACATCACAATCAAAACCGTTGATCCTGATTCTCGTCAGACTGATAATTTGATGTGCATATTTCATCATCATTTCCAAAAATGGCAAAACAGCCGTAATGAATTCTTGCTGCCCTGCTTTTTTCCAGATGCTGTCATTATCCATTAGTACTTCCCCACTGACTAACAGCGCAGGTAAAACATAAACTACAAGTATAAAATACCATGGAGTTAACTAATTTCTAAGAAATTCTTTGTATTGGTATCCTTGCAGCAGCTCCTCCCAGGTCCCTCTTCTACCTAATAATTTCATTGATTCACTTATTGTGTAGACCACTTACCAGTATGTGCTCAAGACTGTTTCTCGATAGACTGTCTGAGACTGGGATAATGAAAAGTTAATTAACTGGAATACCAGCACAATGTTATTTATTACTTGAAAATAACTAAATCATCATTCAGATTGCATGCTTACATTTGTATTTACCAGAAGGTATCTACCTCCCACATTCCTTATTAAACAAAGAAATACAGGTCCAAACTGTACTCCCTAGTCCTATATAAATAACTTTGAGAATTAAAATTGAGGTGCCAGGTTGAAGTACCCATTAACCAACTTAGAGTCCTATGAAGATAAAGTACAATTCTGAAAGAATTGATTGATGCCTTTCCTTCCTAGGCTGTTTTGCAATACAGAAGCAGAGCTGAAGTAAAAAAAAACTAAAAACATAGGAACATTTTACTCAAAAAACCTCAAACAAGCAAACAAAAGTAGAAAAAGGAGAAACTTAGTGGCAGTTCTGGACAAGGACATGACACTCACTGGCTGCTCTGCAATTTCTGTAGAAGTTCTCCAGTTAAAGAAAATTTAAGTTCCTCATATACCACTTAAAATATATCAATAAATGTTAGGGATGCAGAAGTAGGTCTGTGGCAAATCCACTGAATCTCTCACAGGCAGGTTCACATAGAAACTAATCTCCATAATACTGATATTGCTGCTTTTGTTACTGTTTATATTGCCTTAGCACTTAGAAATTTGCCTAGATACTCCTTTTAGCAGGCATCAATTAATTTTTCTTGTATAAAAAAATTACCATATTTAATACCTTCCTTGAAGGATGCAACATCTGAATACAATTTGAACATGAAAGTTTCTTTGTTCCACAGAAGAAACAAAAAAAATGGTAGTACTTAATAGCCAGCAATGGATAAAATCCACTGCCCAATGCATCTTACAGTCCACACCTTTTCCTCCACCTGAAAGTGAATACCTGAAAAGGAGTGTTTCTGTGATGGCCATCTGCTGGGACCACAAGAAGCTCCACTGTCTAATCATCATAATAAAAGTCATGATTTTAAACAATAATGTATGTTTATTATGCTCTGTAAAAGAGGATAAATAAAACCAATCCTATGAGTAAAAATTGTTACCTTCTCGTTCAGCTTACTTTCTTCAGATCTATGCCCTTGTCTAGTCTTACACTTAATTGCAATAAATTGCTCCAAAAATTGCTTAATTGTTCCAAAATTAGCGCAGATGAGTGTCTGATAAAGTTGGATTCGATACCTGACTGGAACTGATGTTGGTTATACCCTGAGAAAAAGAGGTGCATATGCTACGTATATGTTTTATTTACATTTTGAAGATAAATGGGAAACAAAAAATGTAATCTGAGCTTGTCTGCAGAGTCTTCATAGTGGATTCAGGATTCAGCTTCAGTGATGTACGAGTCTCCTGAGCTAACTTCAAGACTGCACAGTCCCCTTCCCTTTATCTTCATGAACTGTGTCCTAGTGGGCTGAAAAATACAGTTATTTTAGCCACTTCTCACATTTCTAGATGAACCCTTTCTTCAATCAAAGATGATGAAGTGAAATGAAATTATGAAAGGCAGAAAACATAGAGCCCAAAGTGTGACCTAGGAATCTTAATTTTCCTCAATCATTGCTGTAACGGAATGCAAGTCTGCAGCAGCGGGGGTGAAATTATAGTACAAATTACCATGCTATGCCAGATAAATTATTCTCTGCAGCATGGTTATTAAGTGATAGATAAATAACTAACACTGCAGGACTGACTGACAAAATATAAGTGACCTGGAGCTAAGCAGGGCACTGTGGAAATAACATTGCAGTGCCACTAATATTTTAATACTGAAATGAGATTTTCCAAGGCAGAAAAGTCTTAAAATAGTATATGACTAAGTCAGCTACAAGTTAAACAGGTACTAAGAGCTCTTCAGCTCAAAATGCCTAGCTTCATGACATGTGTCATGTAAACATTTTTTAAATACAAAGTTGGGAATTGGTACATGTTTTCTGTCTGAGGAGGACATTGAAGAAAACATGAGAGAGTGATTGGATTGTTTTTCCATCAAACAGGTGTGAGTAGATAGCTATCTTCTTTAACAGCAGCTTCAAAGAAAACATGGGACATGGGCTCAGAAGTTATTCAGTGACATGGTGTCATTCAGGTTTAGAAACAGAGATTCTACTGAAGAGAGAAATTACTCAGATTATTGTCAGAAGGAACCCAAGAAATCACCCACTACATGGGCTCTCTGGAGAGCTTCCTCCATTATTTCTACAGCTGAAACCTGCTTCAGTTTGAACATTTCTGTGCATAAAGCTATTGCCATAGAATAACTTGTGTCATACTACTTATGATCTTTTTCAAATTTACCAAATACCTGCTATCAGTCCTTGTGACATGTTTGTACAAAGGCTGATGTTTGCCTGGACAGGAAACAGTTCTGCCCAGGTCATCCCTAGGAAAGAAGAAAATTTTTATACAATCAAAAATAAGGACATTCTCTAACTAGGATTTTTGATAAAGCAAGCAAGCAGGATTAACAGCAAGAAGAACCTAGCTTTTTAGAAACTGAATATCCATCTGACAATGGGCAAAAAAGCTGACTGGGAAAGATGCAACATATGCCATATTCCAGAGAGAAAGTCATGATGAACCACAATCATGAAAATACATATTTGCACCAGAAAACAAAAACAACATGTCATGAAAGAGATGTGAAAAGCATGCATGTTCTTTACCCAGATTTGTGTGTATTTTCTACTAACTAAAAAAATTTCTTCTGAAATCTTTTTGTTAGGTCTTTCATTCAAAATGTGCTGTAGAAGGAGCAAGCCATTTATCTGGGTGCCTGTGAAGCTGGAGCACAGGAAAGTGAATTACTGCAGAGACAGAAGCAATCCAGCTTTCAAGCCTGTGGCAGCTGAACAGAGGTCTCTGACCTCATAAAAGTGTGCTACACATAGCATCTTATACCCAGGTACGTGCTCCAAACAGCATTCTCATCCCAGGCCTGCTGAGGAAACTTGGCTAGTGTATACAGCTGAGGAAATGAGACAGTATTTTGATAATGCTCTTGATTTCAGGGAAATGCCTACTTGCCTGAGGATCTTAAAATATTCCATGAAATAGCACTGACATGATGCTTAGAATGACAGACCTTTTTTGGCCTCTGTGCATGTGTCACTATCCTCATCAGACAGAGTATATCATAGGCAGAGGCAAGTTGCAAGAAGCTGAATAATGATTGCATGAGTCATGTGGATATTTAAAATCAAATTAAGTCTGTCTAATTAAGTATCCAGGTAATTTAATGCAGAACTCCAGTAGAACTAAGAGATTCCTACAATAGATTAATAGTGGGTATCTCACTAGAGAAAGCTCCTGTGCCCTACACACAATCATGACCTCTAATCTTTCCTAGATGCAGAACAAACTGAAAAAGAAAAAGAGAGAGAGAAAAAGGGAGGCAATTACAGAGACCCATCCATGAAATAATCTGAATGTTTTGGTTACAGACAAACAGTCAGGGCAATCAAGAGGGATCAAGCTGAAGACCAGATTCAGATACATCTAGAGGGATGGGTGGAGGAAGTCACAAAAAGAAAACAGCATAGCTGGCTTACTGTCTGCTTAAGGCAGAACAAAATGCTAGCAGGTGACAGTAAACACAAAGAGATCGAAGAAGATGGCTCTCTGGAGAAAGGCCCTTGTCAAAACTTTTAGAACACAAGAAAAAGAAAGGCAGATTTTTGTTTTCTTGTTTTCAAGTCAATTTTGAAACTGAGTGTAGCTCTGTAGGGAAGAGAATTGCTCCCTGGGGGAATTAGGGAAGTTGTAGAGTTCAAACAGAATGAAGAACAGGGGGGAAATCAATATTTTTTCTCTAGAGGATTGCTTTCAGTAGTTGGTGCTCTCTAGAATCAAGGCAGAAATTAAAAAAAACAAAACAAAAAGTCTCCCACTACTAAATTCTTAACTATTAAAAAGAAAAATGACAAGGGCTCAGTCATGTGGCATTGAGACTTCTGGAGTTTTGGACTAATGTTGCTATCTAATATTTCATGACAAATCTGTAAAATTCCTTGAGGGGATGCTCCTTCTTTCCTTTCACCCTGCCTCATCATCCATCAGCTTACTTGTTTGCTCTCTGAATGCTTCCTGTGCCCACAGAAGTACTGCAAGGTTGAGTAATCAGCTGATATCCTAGCATGTGCGTATTCTATCTAGCATAACAGTGCTGATTTAAGGCTGAATGGCATTTCCTGACCTTTAATATGGAAGACATTTTTATCCTAACCAGGGAGACCCCAATATAAATAATATATATCAAACCCCAACCATTTAATACTGTCCCTTTAGATCTTTTTCAGTAAGTATATTTGCTTGAAGCAACCACCCAGGTGGTATTCTCCTACTCTCTGCATAGCGCTGCAAAGCACAGCTTACAGCTCTGCACTTAATTGGTAGTGGCATAGTGAGAAACACTGATGGTTCTGTAAAGTCTTGCATGCATAAGAAGATCACTTTTGTCTTTAATGTTCAGGTTCTCTGAAATGTCAGGCGTTTGCCTTTCATTCTCCCCCTCCTGCCTTCTTCATATCTCTCTCTCCAAATAAAATCTTCACAGGAAAAAAATATAATCAGCTGGGAGCAGGTGGTTTTAAGCAAAGCAAATTATGTTTTCCGCTTCACGGGACTATCTCCTGTCCTGCAGTATGGGAGAAATCCCAGAAGGTGCATGCCAGTCTCAGGGAGCTTCCATCAACTATGACCATTTCTGAAGGAGAGCAAAGTGTTAAGAGTACCAAGATGAAAGCTTAGTGAGCTAACTCAAATTTAATATGACATATTGCACCCTATATTATTGTTGTGTTGGTTTAATGTTGTTCTGAGCAGAGAGCTCCAAAAGCTTATGGAAGCAGCTACTGCCATGACAATGGTTCAAAGCTGCTTTCCTATGCCACCAGATGAGGAACTGAAATGAGAGTAAGGAAGTGTTATTGTACCTCAAATCTTAGATCTAGACAATCCTTCAGACCAGAGAGGGAAAGAAAAGACCAAATTTGAGATGGTCATTCCACTGTGGCAGGGCAGTTACTCTATATGACTGCAGAATGTATGTGATGCCTCACTCTCTGTTTAAAAGAATGATTTGTGAAGTTGGGGAGAGCAGAAATGCTACTTCCCCTGAAAACAGCCATGGTTCAGCATAGCAGCAGAGACATGAGAGTTTATGCTCAACAGCAGCTGTAGGACTGGACCACTTCAAGATCTCTATTGGGACAACTGAATAAGCCAAAGCTCTTTCTGGAAGCATAAAAGGCAAATGAGAAGCTGGGACATGTTTTGGATATATATGATTCATTTTCACTCAAAAGAGGAAAAATCAGTCACATGACCTCTGGACATGAGAAATCTGTACTTACGAAAAAGCCAAACCCACAACAGCCTTCTGTTCTCCAAAACACTTGGCATGTGAAGCCTTCACTGGTTCACCTCAAAATAATTTGCAAATGTCATTTCTCCCAGCCCATCCATCGATGCCATAATAATCTTATCCATCCAAGCACACATTTCCCATACAACTAACTACTTCATCTCTCTAACTTGCTTGTCAAAAAAGCTCACTGTGCTGTGCTTGCTGATGCTCTCAACAGAATTTCATATTTTCTTGAGTCTCATGAAAGGGTAGAGGCTAAGCAACCTTTCCTCTTCCAGCAGGTGCTGGGAATTGCCTCTGGGGAGGAATCTAAGTGTGGCACAAATACGTAGGTTCTTTCTCAAGCCTCAGTTTTTTACTCTCATCTCTGATCTGAAAGCTGTACACAGCATCACTTCAATTTCTCCCTAAATACCACAGTCTCTGAATGATCTCAGAACCAGGCTGACCTAAACCAGATATTTTTTCTGTGTATACCATAAAACTGGACAACATTTAAGCTAATTACTTGAACATGAATATGAGGCTTGCTCTAGATCAATGTCTTAAAGAAATCATGAATTTAAGGGTTGTTTTCAGTGGAGGACTTTTCTTGTGTTACCAAATACTCCATGAAAAATCTTGCTTCCAAAAAAATTAAAGGAAGTCTGAATATTTATATAAACTTGTCCTGTTTACTGTGTATTCCCCTGCACTTCAGAACTGATCCTAACAGTAGCAATTTATGAGATTGTATTCTGTGGCCAACAACACAAAGACTTGAAGGATTCAAGACAAGCCCATGTCAAAGTCCCAGCCTAGAAATGGGTCAGCTCCGGGCCCTAAGGAAGCAGGCACACTCTGTGATCCAATTGACTGCAGTACAACTCCAGGGCTTAGCATCTGCGTTCAGGTTTCTCTTCCCAAAATCCATTTACTTTAAAGGTGAGATGCTGGGGAGGAGGGAGAGGAGCCATAAGAAACAAATGACTAACTGCAAGAGGCAGCAATTGGTCTCAGCATGTTCTGCTAATACGCACCTGATAAAAAGCATTTTTTTTCCTCCTCACTGCAAGCAATCAGTTTTATTAACATTGAACGATAATGCAGAATGACTGTGAGGGAAAAAAATGTTTAAAATAATAAAGAGAAACCCTGCAGGTGAGCAAGATTGATTTTAATAAAAGCAACAGAAGAAGTACATTTCTGGGACAATTTCTGCCCCCCTTCTCTTTGCAGGGTAAGATGTGATGAGTCTGGTGTTGTCAGTCTTGCCAGCAGGAGGGCAGTGACAGGTTGAGCAGCGTGTCTGACAGGACTGAAGTCAAACCTCCAAGAGAAGTAGCACAGTGCAGAATAGCCAATATTACAGATTATGTGGGGGAGAAGGAATGCACAAGGGTTATTCAGATATCATTATACACGGCAAAAATAAACCCCGAAACAACAACCCACAAACAAATCAGGATGACAGCTCTGCAAAAAAGCAGCAAGAAATGAACTCCATCTGATTCAAATCATACTGAATTACAAAGAAAAATATCACTAGCAACAGACAAGCATTACATCTCACACTGCTTCAAGGAGGCAGATAGAGTTGCAAAGGGCTCATATGCTTGTAAAAATACTAGCTTTGCTACCTTTAAATTATGTTTAGGCTGAAAGTGATGGATGAAGTCCAGCATGATACCTTCTCAGCATTGCATTCTGCAGTGACCACATAGCTCCTGCTCAGTATTTGAGTGCCCAAGAGTTATCAGGTAATGGCAGTGTCACTCCCACAGCAATTACTCACTCAAGTAACAGCTACATGGATGTGTAGCACATTAGATTTTCACAGTGTGTGATATTTTTGCTATTACGGTGAAAAATCAGCATTTGTTCTTAAAACTTTGAAGTTGTCTCTCTCAACATGTTGTGCTAAGCTCTTTTTTTTTTTTTCTCCCACTTGTCTTCAGAAGCCATCTCCTCATGCCACTAACTCCTCAGGTTGGCAGCAAACTGCCTGCTGAGCTATGAAATCCTGGAATTCTTGTTGTAGTTTTTATCAGTGTTGGGCAGCAGCTCATCTTATCTAACACACTTCTGCTGGAAAAAGAGAACTTGCAGGCTTTCCCAACCTTGCATCCTGCAGATTTGCCGACCCTCTTAGGTTTTAATGGTCTTTTGGACTATTACACATTGTCTGCACCAACTAGGTGTTTTATTACAATCTCTATGACCCAAGAAAAAATCTGGGAAGTTATGTTCTCAAAAGGGAGTAAGCAGGAAAAGGTTTCTTTGACATTGCATCCTATAAACATCGTATTGTTTCAAAACAAACATGAAGTGTCTGCATGGATCCCCATTCCAGAGATCAGCTAATCTAATCAGTCTAATAGCCAGCCATAGGGATAATGGGAACCTAAGGGCAGAGCTAGGCAGAAAATACTCAATGCCAGCTTAATCATTAAAGAGGAAGAAAAAAAAAAGGGAATTAAAACAAAAGATAGTGACAGAGAGAGAGCACGAAGAGGCAACAGCAGATTTGGAGAGAAGACGGGGATAAGTCCTATTTGCAAATGCTGATCACATTTGGTGATTAGTCTCAGCCAAGAAAAATGAAGGACTACTTTTTTGATAAGATTTCAAAACAAATATGGATTTGTGTTCTGAAAGAGTTTTTTTCCTGTGGAAAAAGAGAACTAAATACAAAGAAAATGAGAAAGGTCTAGCCTCAAATAGCAAATGGGAACACTTAGTGTCAGGCTGAATGCAATCTTTCAGTTCAACATCTTCTCCCTGCTTCCCTCTTCCCCCTTTACTTCAAATGTTCATATATTGTTTAATTGTTCATATATGCCATTTTAAAACACATTTCTCCTGTTCAATTGTGTTAATAAAGAAAAAAAACAGATGAGATGTTATTCATAAAGCTCTGCTTGAGGGAACTCGAGCAGAGTATGACAAAGTTTTTTCAAATGTATACGAAAGACAGTGGCTCAGTGCACTTCCAGGTAATTCAGGAGTGAATTTACTTGGGGAGGAGGGAGGAGAAGGCTGAAAGAAGAAGGAAGAGGAAGAAACTGCACTTGCCAGCCTTGCCTTGCATGGTCATCTGCTCAGGACAGGTAATACAATGCCCCATGGGAGAGTGTGTTCACAAAGACAATTTTGTGAACTCCCATGTGATGCACCTGTAAGAGGCCAATAATGTTTGCTATTTGGTTACAGCAGACTTCACACTGGTAGTTTATGGCTTTCCCTCTCAGCAGTAACTTTGAATTTATCAGAACAGGCTATTCTACATATAAGGCTGATACTGCAATTTATTGTATCCCACCCCAAGCAAATGTCCCTATGTGAAATGCTGCTTTACTCATTCAGCATTCATGCGTGGATGATTTCTTGCTCCTCAAGTATTTAATCTAATGGGCACTTTTAGTATACACAACTACAGGCACTAAGATTAAGGATTTAAAATAGTAGACCAATATATTCCATAAATTAAAATCTCTTTGGCACCCACAGTTATAATACAGTATTTGGGCTTTCTGACCTTGAGTACAATTTCCATATACTCATTAAAAATTGATAGCACTTCTCATTATCCATTCCCCTCTCCTCATCCTGCCCACCCTTCTCTCCTACATCACAGCCACCACCTCCGATTCCCCAGTCCTGCACATCAGTCTTATGGTCACCTCCAGGGGTGTCTGGGGTAGCTCTACAAAGGAGGCTGCTGTTCTCTGTAATCCATAGGAGCATGTCAGGGAGCCCACCTCTTCCCTCTCAGTCAGGAAATCGAGACACACACTTATTCCCAAACATGAGATGCAAATGAAGCTTTCCACAGCCACAGAAGTCTTTAAGCTGCTTGCAGCACAGAACTAGGTTTCTCAGAAACCCGATTCTCTGAGACTTCACTCAAGCAACAGCTAGGGTTCTAGACATCCTGTTGTTCAGGCATCAGCACAATAGTTCATTCCTAGTATTTTGGGGGGTGTATTATTCCTGTTTTATAAAAGGCTTATCCATTATACACTTGAATTAATAAGAGAAAAGGCTTTAGTGGGGAATAATGTGTATCTAATTATTAATGTACTATAGAACTTAGCTTTTATATTGCAATTTATATTGCAATTACCTTCTTTGTGATATAAAGCAGAACAATACAGAGGAAGAACTTCTTTATTAATGCCTAATTGCATGGTAATTTAAAATATTCAAGTTTCTTTAATAAGGTGCTGTATGAATGCTACCTAATTTGACAAGATTAATTATACAATTAATTTGAGACTGCTCTCAATTAAATTAGTAAAAATTCTTAAGAATACAGGAACCTAACATGAAGTGAGATACCTATTAAACAGGGTATTAATTAGACAGAGATGAAATAATGCATGCTTTGTTAATATAAAGGGCATTGAGGAGCTGTTAAAGATGTATTATTTCATTACTTTAATAAAATAAAGGTATTCCAGGCAAAAAACAATTTCAGAGAATCCTTCAGAAGACTGTGTCAGAAATTTCTGCTACAGGGACTGAGAAGACTGATTCTCACCTCAGGTCAGATTTATACCAAGTCAATTGATCCTGTAGAACCACTCCAACATTATTGCAGGGTAAATCCATGTACATTGCTCCAACTGAGCAATGAGAAATGGAGGTAAAGGTCAGTTGTGGATTAGAAAATATACATGAGCTAAATTTGTACTTAAAAAAAAAAAGAATTATGCACCCCAGCATCACAAGTTCATAAAATGAAACAGTTTAGAGTTCAGAATATTAATGGAAGGAAACAAGGCAAAAAGCAGGGTCACAACCATGGACTTTAGGAGGAAGGATTGGAATCATTCCAAGGAAACAGCCCCAGAGAGAAGAGGGGCTCAGGAGACCTAATTGATTTTCAAGGGCTACATCTTCCAATATCTAGAATAGCTCATTCTGCCCTGCGGACTAAAGGTGATAGGAGGCCTGCAGGGATGAACAAGCTGCTCCTGACAAAAACCCAACACAACAAGGAAGTGTAAAAGGGAGGGAAAACAGGAGTCAGGCAACCCATGAGGAATAAAGACACTGTACAAGTGTGTAGAGATGAGATTACGAAAGCCAAAGACCACAGGGATCTCAGTCTGACAAATTACATGAAGGGCAACAAGAAAAGCTGATACAGGTACAACAGCAGCAAAATAAATACTGGGAAAAATGTGAACCTGCTGCTGAATGGGAATGTGGATCTTTACAAAAAGCCACAAAGAGGGTCAAGTTCACCATTACTTCTGCATCTCTTTTAACTGCTTGTATCAGGTATCCCGCACACTGGAGGCCAGGAGGAAGCTCCAGAGAAAGGAAGATTTATTCTTTGTGAAGGACCACTCCTTCCTTTTGTGAAGGAGCACTTAGATAAATGGCATACACATGTCCCTGGGACCTGATGGGAGGCACCCACAAATGCTCAGGGAGCTGAGCAGCGCCATTGTGAGGCCAGTCTTGATCATCTTTGAAAGGTCATGGTGATCAGGAGAGGTTTCCATCTTAAGGGAGAGGCAACAGTGGGTGATAACATTTTAAAAGATTGGTTCACTTTTCTTCCATTCTTAGATGGCACACAAAGTGTATTTCAGAAACTTGAATTCTTGCTTGAAGCCTCCATTGTATTAATCACAGCAAAGTTCTTGTGAGATGGAGAAGCTCTGTTAAATACTTCTTCCTTTCAGGGAAACTGACTTCAAATGACCTGCCTGAGTTCAGAGATGAAATCTACTTTACTTGAACTCAGTCCTGTTGAGTATTAGGCTATCATTCTTCGCTAGAGAGTTGTTCATGTTTCTACCATGTTCAGCTTATAAGGACAATAAAGTTTCTGGCAGAATATTTTTACAGCAATCTCTACTATGAATGTAATCAAATTTGTACCCATCCAGAGTGGTATTTCTCCCATCCGACTTCAGACTTCCACAATGTGGACATCAACATCCAAGCTAGTCACTCTGTGATCCCTTTGCAGATAAAGGAGGAAAGCAAACTCTGTTAGATGTGCATTACCCTTACTGTGCATTATCTTACTCTGTTAGATGTTTGATACCTGTTTAAGAGGTCATGTTTCATATTCTGGAACTGTCTATATTTGTGCAAAAAGGAAGACTGGCATGACTAGCTCAGGAGAATTTTCATCCCAGGATCTCAGACAAAATATGTTAGTTCATTTTGTCTGAGAAACAGAATACATGATATCATTAATATGACCAATGAGAACAGAATCAATTGCAAATGCCAAATATTTGAAAGCTATCCACAGAGTGACCTTTAGTGAGATATTCTTTAAACAAACTGCAAGAGCAAATAAAATCAAAACAGGCATTCCAAGAACAGGAAGAGTCTTGATTATTAGATATTATAGCTCCTTCATATGAACTCCTGCCTTCTCTCTGTTTCAAACTCAGCCACATAACATGAGTTTAGGTACTTGAATTTACCCAAAACAGTTAATTTTTACTATTATATGAGTAGTATACCATGTGTACGTGTTATTGTCATAGAATTTTCTATATTATGATAAGCTAGTCACCATTACTTTGAGATATTTTAAGGATTTCCTATGTATGTACTGAAATGTTTTACTATTTAAATTAGACTTATACTGCACCACAGTTAGACAAATGTAAAACTCAAAGATTTAAGGAGATTTGAAACTTTCAAGTTTGAAAGTTTCAACTTCCAAATTTACCATAAATTTCTCTTTTATAGAAATGTGAGTTTAAAATGTGTTATCTGAATCATTTTTTATTTAGCAGAAATATGAAAAGTTTTATCATCTTAGCATGAAACACAACCAGCCTCTGCTCAATCATTCAGACTAACACCTTGCGACACATAACATACATTGAAACTACTGTACTCCAGTGTTAAAACCAGTGCAAATTCACTTCCAAAAATGAGAATTGTTTGTTTCTTAGCAAAGCAGTTTTGCTGCTACATGATTTGCTGCACTGGTTTGATAGACAGCCCATCATCATAGTTTCAGCCTTTCTAAAGTGACATCTCACAAACACAGTGAAAATATGGGGAAAACAGCCATTTCTGTGCATAGAGTGACAGCAATTCCCATTCCTATCGATGTCTGTTGAGTGCCCAGATATAAATGTCACCGGAGCACAGTACTCCTAAGAAGCGTCTTCAAAACCATAAAAGGTATTCTGCAAAGCTCCATCTCTTTGACCTGACAGCAAGCATCTTGGAGTAGATGATTGAAGAGAGTATGGCTAGAGGCAAGCATTCAAACCAATTGTTCTGCTGTGTCAGAACAGCGACAGAAGAGATGACACATTCAAAGGGTCCATTTTGAATCTTTTTCAGCAGCAGAGGGTAACAATCCAAGTCTTTCTAGCTTCCAAAAGCAGTGACATTTAGCCATACCAATTAAAAAAAAAAAAAAAAAAGGATGCATTTATAACACTCCTCAACCCACCAAGGATTTGCCCTCCTTCATCATCTTTATCCTGTTCTGCAGGCCAAAAAATTGCATAAAAACATTTAGGTTTGTGGCTGTGTCAAGTCCACTATGCACCAGAGACAGTCACAGGTTCTTCTTACTTTGCTCATGTGTGAAACACTTTAACTAGATCTCTCTGATCTCTAGAGAGGGTGTAGGCCAAAGAAGAAGGCTGGTGTGCCCAGACCCACATCAGAACAAGAAAAAAACCTGAAGTTTTGTTTCAATGTTGTCAGTCAGAGATGGGGCAATTCTAAACTCAATGAGAACTCGCCAGCCACAACTAAGCCATGGGAATGGGGAATGTGTTTGAAAAGAGGCGTTTAAATGGCAGCGCTTTCAACCTTCCTGGCATATTTCTTTCCATTTCCATTAAGTACCTTTCCCTCTCCATGAGTCACACTTATTCACCTTTCTCCAGTTTAGAAAAGATCAAGTGTCCACAGGTGTACCCCAAAAGCTGTGATCTACTCATCCCTACATTTTTACAAGTTATCTCTAACCTTAAATTTGGCTCAAACAACTGTCACTTCAGAAAAATGTGTGAAAGGAACCAGACTGTGTCTCCAACTACAGTCTACAGAGTATAGCAAATACCACTGCAGAACTCATCTTCCTACTGTGACAAGTGTAGTTAATGAAGTGCAGGCCCAAATCTTGCAGTAAGTTTATCTTTATATATATCCTGTACTACTTAGTTTCAAAACAGAGGTTTTACTTGCAGGGAAAACTTCCACTTGGGAACGTGTTGCCTGTCAGCCTAGCAACATGCTCCTCAATCTGGAGCATGTGTGGTCTCCAAAGGCAGCACTTTGGGACTGTCTGTCAAAACAGCAGCATCCCATTCAAGAGACAAAGTGTTAAAGTAATGTCTTTTACAGAGTTATGAATAACCTAGGACATCTCTTTTAATGAAGCTTGTTGATCAAGGTTATCAAGTCAGGCAGTCAATAGCACTGAACCCTTTTATCAGCTCTTCTTGGTAATTATAAATTATTGCCATTAGACAGTATGCTAATTCTTAGGCTCCTACAAAGAGCTTAATCAATTGAGAGCATTTTATTATTTTCTAGTCTAAACATCATGGACTCATCATATAAAGTATCCAATAACACCTAATTATTCTAGATAGTTAAACTGATGCTAAACCAATCAGAAATTATATTTGAATTTATTAGTCTTCCTGCATTATTTAGCCAGCACAATGGAAAAACAGAGACAAAATACACCCAAGAGGTGAAGTGCGAACTGAGCAACAAATGAGGCTCTGAAGTTGGTGTATAGAAAAATGAAGCAAAATGTGTGATTAACGTTCAGAAGGGAGGGGGCAGGAAAAGTAAAACAGGCAGATCTGTACTATTCATTCTCCTCTGGGTCATATTATTGCTAATTTAGACCTGCACAGGCATGTTAACCCTGTGAGACATTTCTGCATCTGAGGTTGGCTTCCTCACGTCAAAGCCTTTCTAGTTATTGTCTTGCAGTTTTAGAAACAGATCCATCAAAAGTGCCTCTCCAAGGGCAGGCTTTTGAATTCAGACCTCTGATTCTGAAAAAGCTGTCCAACTTTCACCTAACTCTTGCCCCATCTCTCCTCTCCTCCCGTCTTCCTCGACTTTGCAAATGACCTAAAAAGCCTTTTCTGCTGAGAGTATCTGTTACAAAAACAATTGTTAGTCCAGGTGGCTGCCTCCTACCTAAGCATTTTCTTACAGCTGTAGTAATCTGCCATTTAAGTCCCCTCCGTTTTGTCTGGCTGGCACAAAGCATTTGTGTAGCTCCTCACTGGAGTCCAACATGCAAGCAGATGATAGGTGTTATTGTGAACCACAACTGAAAATGTTTTCCACAGCCATATCTTTCCTATGAAACCCTGGCAGTGTGATAAAAAAGCATCATGTTGAATTCCTTCTGGAGTCCTTATTATCCTCCTGCCAAAAGCCTGCTCAGTATTTAAAAAGGAAAAAAAAAAAAAAAGAAAAAAAAAAAAGAAAAAAGAAAAAATTTAAAAAAGGGAAAAAAAGGCAACAACAAGAAGAAAAACCACAAACCTCCCTAGGTCCAAAAAAAGAATATTTGTTTAAATATTGGGGAATAGCAGTGTGTAATGCTTCACCTTTCCCTTTTTGCCTACATTAGCACAGCTTCTGAATCAGGAAGCATTTTGGCACAAGTAGATACGGCCTTAAAAAAGAATCTCCCACACAGGAAAAGACTCATTCTGGGCGACCAGAGCTGGCTGCCCCTCTGGGAAAGCATACCCTTTAATTTAAGCTGAGGCTACTTTTAGCTTCTGTATGTGTAATTTAAGACTGCATTTGCTTTTAAGTGAGTTGCAACATGTTCTTTTAACTGGGTAATGGATCAGGCTGCAGACTTCCACTGCTGAGATGTGGTTCTAAATAAAACTGGAAGAACTGCCCTATGGGGGTCAGACCAGAATTTCATTTAACTTAATATCCTGTCTCCAGCACCTGCCAGTAACTGCCTGGTGAAAAAATATAAAAGCCACAGCAGAAAGAACTGAGTGATTCTCTCCTCTGTGAATTGTCCCAACTCCAGGCAATCAGCAGCCTAGAAGCAGTGATGAAATTAGCTAACAAAGTCGACACTGACACACAGATGTCAGATTCTGAAACCTTTTGCAAAGTTGTTCCCACATGTATTGTTTTTCAGGTAGTAAACAAACCCTTCCATTGTCACCACTGACTTACGAGAAGGCGGAGTTAAAGTAGAATGGTGCTGATAATCCCATCAACATTCAACAGGGACCATCCTGTAGGTATGTATGTATGCATAGAAGGAGGTGAAAAGTTGAAAAAGCAGGACAGCAAAATCTAAATGTTTGGATAGTAAGGGAGTATACCCATAATTCACTAAAAATACCCATAAAATATACAGCAACTCCTTTTATTATTACATGTTATTTGAATCTCTGTAGTTTTCAATATTCAGTAGTTTCATAGCAATTTTTTTTACAGTCAATGCATTTGACCTTCTTATTTCTTGCTATTTTGAATGCATGCATGCATGCTTATACCATAAGAACTTCTTACTCATTCCATTTAAATATGGACTGAAGATACTGAAAGATACTTTTGCAATACAGGCAAAGGAATAAACACATGGTGTCCCAGATTCGCTTAGAAATTCCTGTCTAAAGCCATTTTGATCTGCTCTCTCTGCTAGTAAAGTGTAAACAGCACTGTAAGAATCAATCCTGCACACCCCTGTCACACCACTGGCTGAACAATCTTTGTTGTCCACAGCTCTTTAGAGAGGAGTTTCTCCACTGACACGCATAATGCAGCCAGCCCAGAGCTCCCCACACAAATACTAATGCACTGTAGCATCACTGTTATTTTTATTTACTTACAGAATGCGAAGCTTGATACAATACTAAACAAAAAACACATGGTCCTGCTCCTAGGAGCTTCTGTGCTTTCTGGTCTGCCTACTCAGGTGCCAAAAAACAACTTGAGCTTCTATAGCTCCCTTGAACGTTCAGTTTCTGCTTGGGAAGGTGACAAGTTCATCCAGAAATGTCTGTGCCAATTTGACACAGTAGTACCCTACAACTGTCTGTCACTGTCCTTTTGCTGGCACAGGTTGATGGAACACTTCCCACTGAGTTCAGCACAAAAGTCAGGTGTACAACCCACCCTGGAAAACTTACCAGAGACAACTCAGGAAGGTAAGGGATAGGCCTGAGATAGGTTATTTAGTTCAACTGGTTTCCACAAAAATATGTGAAAAAGCATTGACATAAACCTGGGAGCAAATGTGCACTACCTCTTCAAAATCAACCTGATTTAAGTCTTAGACCACTGTAATTTTCAGCAAATGGATTCCACACAGGCCACCAAAAAAATTTACTTCAAAAGTTAAGCTGACTTTTAGGAGAGAACTGGGGATTGTTTGTGTTTGCTAAGGAGTAGTACAAATTAGGAAGACCTGACCTTAAGTTGGAGCAGATGTCTCCCAGATGTCTGCTGAAAAAAAACCATGTCTCTATGCCCCCTCTGCATGGTGGTTGTGCACAAAAAATGGGGAGCTAGTAGTGGGCATCAGACCCAAAATGCCTGACTGCTCAAAGTTCTTCCTCTCTGTCTGCTTTTGAAATGAGGCACAGAGACTCAAATAATCTCCAACATAATTCTGGGAAAATGTGTGCTGTGGATGTCATGAAGGGAAGGTGTGAATCAAGAGCTGAGGGTGAGGAAGATGAAGTTCTCTTTTTATCCCCCACAAATCTGCACCTGCCAGGGGAATTCGATCTGCACACACAGCACAGGTGAAGGAGCAAGCAGGTTGCAAGGCATACATCACAAAATGAATGCATTGCATAGTACATAAGTTTTTTCACTTAGCACACGAACATTTCCACCTCTCAACCAAGTAGTTAAATGTGGAAAGAATTATAGCTCTTCTTTGGAAATTATCTGGCTATAGGAAATTAAAAGTTATATCAGGTTTTAGAGTTTGGAGAGCAAAAGTTAAGAGACAGACAGCAGATAAATATTAAAGGCTTGATTTTGGTGAATAAAAGGCTGCTATACAGCAGCTCATACCTCCTCTCCTAATAATAAGTTCTCTTCAGTAGGCTTTCTTTTTGTGCACTCTATCACCACGAATAAGAGTCAGAATCAGGAGCCGTTCTTTGGATCATGACAGTGAAGACAAGGGAGTGTGTGCCTCATAACTGGTCAGTTAGATTTCATTAAAATGTTGCAGATTACCTTTGAGAATAAGGTCATAAAGATGTCCCTCTTTAGAAGCTGCTGATGCGTTTTCTGAAGCTGCAGGACATTATTTATGCATGGCTATGCTGGTCAAACATAGGGCTTTAACAAAGTTTTGGTTAATGCATTAGGATGATGAAAGCATCAAGAGTACCCCCTTAATGATAGATTTTCCTCTTACATCAAATTCTTGTTGGGTATGAAATATCAGATGGAATATTATAGACTGCAAGGTCATACATACATACTGTTTATAGGTCTGGATGTAATTTAATTTCCAAATAAGAAAGATAAAATCAGTATTTTTGCATTTTGTTGTTTCTTGGAAGTGTTTTTAGCAGCAGTGATACTTTGGACACCATCTCCTCCGTTACTCACACAGAACAGTATGAGCATCATTCCCCTGTGTCTATGGCAATATAACCCCCTGTGCACTAAGGAGGGAGACCCATCACTGAAAATATGAAAATGGAGTTTATTCTCCAGCACTGAAGAAAAAATGTGACAGTCTGTGACACAAGATCACACTGTCCATCATACAATTACAGACACTTGTTCAGTCTGGTTTTAGCCCTCCATGTAGCTTACATTACCAACAAAACACGCATGTATCTTTTATGCTCACCATCTCCTCACACCACTGGGAGCTGGGTAGTCATAAAAACCCTATCTAGGTGAGGGAGAAACAGCAGTGAATGCAGAGCATCATATTACATAATTCTTGTCTCTTCATCCCATGTTTATGCTAGGAAGGTATGACACTGCTTTTTACATACAATTGCAACTTTTTTCTTGTTATTCATGCTTTGAAGAATGCTGCTTTAGGCATTCAATAGCAATTATAGTTGGTGAAAAGAACATACAATACAAATTAGAGCAATATAGATTTTCCCCCCTGTTACTTTAATGTTTAGTTACCCTGTTAGATTTAAACTGAGTACATAATGTTTAAGAAATTACTTTCACTAAAACCCATTAACTGACAATTAGAAATAGCATTTTAATCCAAAGGAGTGCAGCAAAACATTACTGCAATTAATAGGTACGTTAGAGCAGTGAAAAATCCACTCTAAACCAAAGTGTAACCATGGTGGCAGGTTGTTTATATTCAATACTTAAAAGCATCTTGAAAACTGAGGTCAAGAACCTTAGGCAATGAAAGCAATGGAGTCACCCCCATTTACATTCCATGAGGGCTTGGCCCTGTGACTTAAGCCCATATTTCTTTGCTTTGACAAAACTCACCACTTGCTGGTGACCAGGCAGAAGATGAGGAAGAGGTTTAGGGCACAGGATTTATGCAGCCAAGTGCCAGCTGAGTGAGGAGCAGGAGATTCTGACCCACAACTTATGCTCATGATTACTCATATTCCTCCTCTTCCCATTTGCATCTCCTCCTGGCAAAGGTAGCATCTTCTTCCTCCTGTTTATTTCTTCCTTGCCTCTTAGTTTGGACAGCAGTAGGAGTGACAGTACCACATATACTCTGCAGAGGTTTGACACTTGAACCAGGACTTTCTGATGCAGGTAATTTTGAGCAAGCTACTCTGGGTGGAACTTTGTATCTGCTTGGCTTGTTTCTTCATAGTAACCTCTCTCTGCCCAGACACTCTTTTTAAAATTCTTTTAAGATGAAATCGTTCAAAATTTGTTTTCTTGTATAACTGTCCCAAATCAACATCTCTCTAGTATTGCACAGAGGACAAGTATTTCTTCTGCCAATAGCGGCAGCTGATGCTTTGTTTGCAAGGACGGAAGTAAACATTTCTAGCAATAATAGCTAAAGCTCATGTGCTTGACCAGTAGTTTAGTTTCTTATGATGTGTGAAGAATCTCCTTCATCTCTGCTCTGAATATATGTATTAACTCCAGACAGCCACCAAGTACCACACAACCAGTCACATACCTCCCCATCAGCAGGACTGGTGAGAGACTTGAAAGGGTAAAAGGTGGAAAACTTGGGTTGAGATAAAGATAATTTAATAGGGAAAGCAAAGGCTATGCACACAAGCAAAGTAAAACAAGGCATTAATTTCCTGCTTCCCATGGGCAGACAGGTATTCAGCCACCTCCAGGAGGGCAGGGCCCGATCACGTGTAATGGTTACTTGGGAAGACAAATGACATCACTTCAAATGTTTCCCCTTCCCACCTTCCCCTCATGTGATATGCTGAGCATGATGTAAGATGGTCTGAAATATCCCTTTTGTCAGTTTGGGTCACCTGTCCTGGCTGTGTCTCTACCCAACTGCCAAAGCACCACCAGACTCTTCACCAGCATGTCAGTATGAAAAGCAGAAAAGGCCATGGCTCTTAGTAAACCCTGTTCAGGAATTTAAAAAAAAAAAAAAATCTCTATTATTAACCCTGTGTTCAGCACAAATCCAAAACACAGCCCCATATCAGCAAGAGCGAAGAAAATTAACTCTACCCAAGAGCTAAGTCTATCACAGTATGTTATCAGAAGTCAGCCCTACTGCTTATTTCACCCAACAGGAGCAGCTTCTGTCGCACCTTGTACCTGTCCAACACTTAACTCCCTGCACACATCAGCATATACCTGGACAGCATGATGTTGGTTGAAGGATTTTAGATTAGCTATACTTGCACAGTTTTTATAAACAACTTGTAAAGGATGATGAAGACACTTTGAACAACGGCCCTTATACCCACAGGAGGCAGCCTACCTCTGCTAAAAGTTTATCCTTCCTCTAAAACTCAAGTCTCATCCTCTGAACAATTTCACCTTTCTACCGTTAGCAATTTAATTTAAAGCATGGAACTTTATATAGCAACTAATCTCTGTGTGGCCTGGCAGAGCTAGTTGATTGTCACAGATAATTGGTTGATTTGGACAGCATTCAAGCTAGTGGCCTTCTATATCCAAGATAATCTCTCTTCAGAATATACTCTGCACTCTTCTAAAGGTAGCATAGAAAGACCATCATCATTAGCAATTTTGCTGAAGAGCAATATTTAATAACTGACTAACAGACCATTACTTGAATTGCCTACCTCTGTCATTTCAGCAGGGCTAAAATAGGAATTCCCTCTCAGTCTTCCAGAACATAAGAGGTTTGTAATCAACTATTTGTGTAAATCTGGGGGCATGTAGGTAGTAATGAATTGTCTGCTTTCCAAATAAAGAAAATATTTAATTAGTGTCAGTAAGCCTCTTGTACAAACAAAGGGTTTTCCCTGGCTACGTCTGCATGCGACAGAACTCCTTTCCAGGCAGACAGACCTGTGCTGACAGCAAATGGCACACGCTTATCCAACCTGCAGCACGCAAGGCAGACAGTAGCTGGGGGCAAACAGCATATTTGCCTTTATTTACACTCATGCTTTTCTCAGAACAGGTAATGCAAAACTTGCTCTCTGTTGAAAACACTGTTCAAACTATCTTTTTGTTCTGTTACTGAATGGCAGATAACAGAGAAGGGCTGAGTCCAGAACAAGGGTTCCTGGTCACATTTGTACTCAGCAGTAACAACAGCAGCTGCAGCCTCATTATTCTTGCACTTACTCATTTGTAGACATCTGGAAATACCTGCTGATGGTTACATTTTTTGCCAGCATTTCATGTAAAGTTGCAGCTTTATCCAGGGCAATAATTACAAGGACTTTGTACAGTATGGGGATAAAAACAGCTTTGGCAAGTATGGATATGAAGAAAGCAGTTTTCTAGCACTGGAATACATCTTCAACCACTATAAATCACAGAATTGTTAGGGTTGGAATGGAGATCATCTAGTCCAACCCCCCAGATCCATAAACCTCCAATGAGCTACTTTATGTTACATAAGAAGTTCTGAAGTTCCAGCATAGGATCATTGGGTAATTTATTCAGAGTTTTGAATGAAAATTTTACTAGGGTCACAATTTTTTATTGATGTTATCTTGGTAATTTTATTGAGACTTGTTAAAAAGGGAGAGTGAAGCAGCACCTGTCCTATCAGATCCTTCATGTTGTCTCTGTAACTGCAATATGTGGTGGTGCATGACACACGATAGCTAAGGAACCCACAGAATGGTTCAACTCACATATTTCTTCAAAAATGCAGATGATCTCACATATTTTGGATTTTGGGAACAACCAGGCAAATCTGCCTCCAGACTGCAAGCCATGTCTGAGGCCAGCAAACAAAGACACAAGGAAGGAAAACATGCCAGCCCAAAGATCAGCAATTACGGCTTACATTCCTTTCAAGGCTCCAACAATTTAACAATTTCTGGTTTTTGGTAACAGAGGATCCTTAATCCTCAACTCCGAATCAGTGCAGGCATTAACACACAGAAAGTAAAATTCACTTGTTTTGGTAAGTGTGGTAAGTGTGCTGTGTCCTTTTGAAACATTTTCACCAATTATGGAAATAATTATTTTGAATGCCCCAGCTCTGTGAGGCGTATCACGGATCTACGAGTCAATAGTCCCTCACTTAACCTTTTCCATGTATCTAGTCCATTGATTTTAAAGAACAACACTGCCTCCATCTTGTGCCCTGTACTCATGATGTGTACCAAAGGGACAATGGAAACACATATTCAAAGTGCTCAGCAAAACAGGTTTCTTAAGAAGGGGTTTAATCACTGCAAATTTTTACAGACCCAAAGGCACTACCTGACATTCAGCCAAATTGCAGTTAACTATTAAGCCATTCTTCAGCTTTACCGAGCTCATTTCAAACCGAGTTAAACAAGAAGTGACTGACAATAATACTAATTCCCACAGTATCAGTACTCCTGCTCTTGTGCTGCATGAGGAAAGGTCTGGCACAGCTCCTGCTGGCACCATGCATCCACCTGCAGCTTCTATGGCACAGATGGCTGACACAAAACTTCTCAAACACATAGGCAATGCCAACAGGACCAAACTAGGCTGTTCCTGAAACGAGAGGTATTTTACAGGTAACCAAGTGCTAAACAGAACAGAGGGGATTAAGTCTTGCTCTCTCTCTCTGTGTCACAAGACTACATTACCTCAGATTATTAGGCTAGTTTTTTTGAATTTTTGAACGTTTAAGCATTTCAATTGCTAAATCAAAAATAGTCTCAGCTCAGATCCCTAACAATATTATCCTGACTGTCACCTAAAATGTGAAAAGTTCAGATCCATGTCTGTTCAGAAGGTGGGAGCAAACAGGCCTCCATCTGCAAAAGGGTGGAAATAGGAGAAACAGAGACCTCTGTAGCCTAGGGAAAGTGTCAGATGAAAGAGAAATAGCCCTGACCTGAGGAGATGTGTGCAGTAAATAAGAGTGTTCTCAAGCAAGTTTCCCACTAGAGTAGCAGGGACACAACTGAAGAAGCACGAAAGGCTATGGATGGCAGTGCTAACAGAGGACTTGATTGATGATAAGGGCTGGTCTTTTATGATCTATCTACAGCAAGTCAAACAAAAATCTATATGAATTCAACATGTGTGATTACAAAGGTTAGCCCTCAGAAGGTACAAAATGCTAATTAAATGTAAGTAATAACTTAGTAGTAACAGGAAGAGATGTCCTGACATTTGTGAGTTGTCTATGCATCAAGAAGAATATCAGGACATTCCAAATATACCCCCTCTATGCCCACCTGTCCTAAAATGCACCTAGTTTTTCACCAGTTTCCTTAGAATGTGAACTCATCACCTTGCCCTTGGCTTGATGCTACTTCTCCAGTAGTTACAATTTTTTTCACAACCTCTTTATTGCTACAGCTACATTTGTTAGTGTTTAGTCAAAGAGTTTATGTGCACCATAAACATAGTGCACCAATAAGCAAGGCTCTTAAAATGCCACATTCATGTTCAAATAGGAACATGCTGAAAGGGTTTATATAATGTCTTAAATAGATAACAAAAATAATATCAAATAGATAACTGAAATCTCACTAAAAATGACAGAGGTCCCTAATTTCCAAAATCAAAATCACATTCGGAAGCAGAACTGTTGAGGAAACAAAGGGGGTTAACCAGGAGAGTGCTAAAACCCACCCAGAGGTACAAGAGTTAAGGTATCCTGCAGGGCATAATGGCAGTGGCAGCTGGATAGGAGTCTGGCCTTAAGCCATGAGTTGGCAGAGCAAGCAGCCTGCTTGTTGGTAGGAACCTCCTAACTCTTTTCCATGTTACCTCCCAGAAATTTCTAATGGGCTTAAAAGGCATAATTTCAGGGTCTGGATTTCTTTTCTCCTTTCAAACCACTTAATTCACAGCTTCTCACTTCTACCTTTGCCTCTTGGGGTCTCTCTTTCTGAGTTCTTCTCTCATCTGTGTGTGCACATAAAAATGTTTATACAAGTCCACTCCTTCAGAACAAATGTCCCTCTGTAGCCAGGACGAACCCTCTTTCTCCAGGTGCCAGCAGTTACTCTTCTGGGATGTGCAGAGGAACGGATAGGAGAGAAGCACATATGAGGAAAGAGCATAGCTGTGAAGCTGCGAGTTCACCAACCACCACATGCCACAGATGTCAGAACACATCTCCCTCTACTTTCTTTGCTCTCCCAAAAATAAAGGCTAGGGGCAGAACTCCAGTCTTCAATCCATTTGATTGCCCTCTGCTGTGATGCAAAAGGACAAATGCTTGCCTTTAAAGCAGCAAGAAAAAAATCTACAAAGGGAGAAAGTTCATATACCTGTAAAATAACTTAAGCATAAGCAGGCAGATAAAGCTGGTTGTCACTTGAAAGTTTCACACTGTCTGAAACTGACACATTCTGAAGTTTGTTTTCATTACAAATTCCAAATGGAAAACATTACAAGAAAAAGAACAATGATTATTTCAAGTTGTGATTATTAAATCACAACCATACAATTTTATTAAAATTAAAATATCATGTCCTGATTTTGATCCTTTCAATTTCACATTATGGAAGCATAACAGGAATCTGTAATACTAAAGGTGACTTACTCTATTATAAATGATACATCAAATTAAATCAGATAAATTTCACAAACCAATTCAGTGATTGGGCCCAGTTAAGATGACTATCTGGTGCCAGACCTTAGATGTTCTTTCATGACAAAAAGTTAATAATTAGCATTTTTCACATGAAAAATTTAGATTTTGGTAAAATAGACCTTTCCAACACAAAAAAAAAATACTTATTGGGGAAACTATGACTATTTTGAATACTCTTAAGGGTGTTTTAATCCTGGTGTTATAGTCTACAGGCATGACTCAAAGCCCTGGTGAATCAGGGGGCAGAGGGCTGCTGGTCACCTGGTGACTCCATGGTTACCAAGGGTGCAGAACCCTGCTGAAAACCAGGTCATTCCAGTGATTAAACTCATTTACAATACTTCGGACACAAGAGTGGTTCTGAAATGATCACGGCAATATTGACTAGAAAGTCAATGAGATGCTGGGGGAATTAACACCACACACTTGATACACTTAGAAACACCATTAGCTGGAAACTCAGCTAATCCTGCAGAATGGGGTTACGGAGACAGCATGAATTAGGAGCAAAAGAGGGTGTTCAGCAAGGTAGGAGAATAAGGTGTGGCACTGACACCATCAGGCCAAGATTTGTGGTATATTTTCTGTGGGTGGAACAAACCATGCAACTGGACCACTCACTGTCTAAAAAGAAATCATTAGAAGAGCCTTTGATTTGTCTCAGGTTTACTTGGCAGTGCTGTTCTTTTCTCCAGTCTACTTCTATACATCATGGCAGATTTGTACCTAAAAAACAATTCCTAACAAAAACAAGCTTAGTAATACAGAAGCTGACCCCACTTCTATGTTTATTTTCTTTTTTTTTTCTTTCTTCCTTTTTGTTTTTTTTTTTTTAATTCCCCATTCCCTTCCTCCAAAAAAGAAATGAAAGCTGGTTTTGGGAAAAGCTGTTTCATAGCTGTTGACTGTCTTTCAAGGGAATTTTAAACAGATCTCACAAGATGTGCAGGATGCTTGTTATCAGTGGATCAGAAAAAAAAAACAACTCCGTAACCAAAAAATAAAATAGTAATCCATTCTCCATCAGAAGAAGAACTTTCAAGATGAAGAAAAATCCTTTAATTCATTTTAAATATGGCTCAGTGACAGAGGCCAAACTAAAGATACAGAGCTTACAGTGACTACCTCAGATTGAATTGCTGGTGTAAAAATAAGGATACTACCTTTAGGCAATGACTGCGTGCACCTGGGATGATTTTTCTGTACTACTTGTAAGTAAGGAATTTGGGCCAAGGTAGATCCCTGTCAATTTATTTCTAGGTTGGCTGTCAATATTTTGTCTTTGAAGCAGCTCCTCTCACCTTGTGTTTTTTCCAGCTTTCTCTCTTTCCTCTGCAGCACAATTACACATCGGTCAGGGCAGTCAACAGGCTGAGCCACTGTGATTTTTTTCTGAGCTCGTCTGTTCTCAGGTTTTCTGACATTCCTAGCATGAATAGGTGCACTAAGATAATTACGCTAATCCATCTAGCAAAACACCTAACTTATATATTTGAAGCTAATTAGATAAACTTCAAAATGGGTCATTTTTCAACCCCTCAGCCTCCACCTGCTTATGAGCATTACCCCTGAGGGGACTTTTTCTCCATCAGGTAGACATTTCTGGGAATGAGATCTAATGAATCCTTTTACCTCCTGAACTGAAAACCTCTTTTCATTGAGACTTAAGCAAACTGAGGACAAATTCAGACATGATAGAAGTAGGAACTCTCCCAAGGCAATAGTACTGCTTCATCCTACCTAGATTAGGTCCGACCCACCCTACTGACAAAAGGGCAAAAGCTTTTTGGGAGCAAAAGTGTAGTGGGATTCTTACTTCTCCAGTAAAGAAAGGCAAGGTAAGACTATACCATTTAGTTCCCCTTAACGACATTAGTGCTATATGCAGATAAGGTCTTTCAAATGAATGATAAAGAGCCTTGCCAGAAAGGGGTCTGTTCTCTGGACCCTGGAGCTAGATTAAATTTCACTAGTAGCAGGGCCTTTTTTTTCCCCCCAGATTTTTCAAAACATTTAAGCCTGATGCTGTTACACTCACTAATGCTTTGTGCTTTTTTAATGTGAAATGTTGTGGGTTTAAAAATGATGACAAATTATCTAAAAATAGACACTGTCATTTTCCACTGACAGTTGACCACAGTATTTTTGTCAATTTTTAATTGGAGTCATATGCCCTTGACAAATGCCCAGTAAGAAACTATTCTAACCTACAAAGACATCCTGCCTAACTTACAGACCAACAAAGGCAGCAGGGGAAACAGAAGCACTAACTTGCAGCAAGTTGAACAAAATGAAACACCAACTCAGTGACAAATCTAGGATTCAGTCAAAACATTTAAATGATTCAGAGTCATGCTTCGCCATTTACATCAGCAACATTACAACAAAGATTAATAGCACTGTAGACTTCCAGGCTTCTGGCAAAGAAAAGAGTGCCTGAGTATAATACATTTTTGGGCAATAGTGGGATTAAAAGACAGAATATGGGGGGGCAAGGGAAACTGAGAAAAGGACAAAACAGACAAAAATGTGAAGCGTTATAGCAAATATAACTGGTGAAGCACACAGTCACAAACCTGTACCACTCTCCACTCCTTAGCTTTTGTGGTCTCTGCCAACTTAAAAAGAAAGACAATGAAATAATCTTCTAAAAATGTTTCTATGTCAATGTGGTGCTAAGCACATTTCCAAAGCACAAAATGTGAGTCTAATCAGGAACAATATTCCTTTATAAGTTAAGATGGAATACGTGATGTACCTGAGCTAAACAACACTTGGCTAGAGCAGCCTTGCTTTCTTTCTCCTTCCAGGCTCTCCTACATCTCTGAAGCTGCTGCTGCTGGGACCACATAGGAACAGATTTACTATAAAGGTGGAGCAAGAAAAGGTCACAGAACCAGTAAAACTGACACAGGCCTTTTGTTTCCTCTCACTCCAGAAGAAAAGGGTACCACACACTGGCTGTGTGCAACCTACTGAGGCTAAGTTGTTCCCAGGGAAAGAAACACAGGTGAGCTCCTGCATTGCTTTCCCCCATCTCTTTTCCTCTTATGATGCTGTTAGAGGTTGAAGCAGATGAAAAGGGCTTTTCCACTGTAATACAAGGTCTTTTCTTCTATTGCCTGTCACAAGTGTAATGACTTGTGATTTTCTGTTCCTTTTGCTTCCAGAATGAGATCTGACGGAGCTCCCTAATGATAAGAAACCATCACTGCAGTAATATTGATACCTGTTGTAGTCACTGGCATTCTGGCTTTTCAATTTTCACTATTTGCCTTGGATCAAGTAGCTCTGTGCTAATGCAACAGAAGGTCACCAGATGAAGGGGCTGATAACAGAGAGGGACTGTTCTACTTAACATGCATGGAGGATTATGCTTTTCAGTCGTCCTCGAGCTAATCTTTCAAGTTGTCCTTTTTTGACTTTCTCAGTTTAATCAGTTTAATCTCATCTTCCTTCTTTTCTGATTACAAGGATTTTCTGTAGAAACCTTGCCTCCACAATGAGGACCATGTGGAAATTTATTCTTATATTGATTTCAACATTTCTTTTCCACTACCAGGGCTCTGATGTAAAGGTGAAGGGTGAAAGCTAGAGGGGAAGCAGAGAGGGTCCCTCTAGTGCCTCCTTCCTAGAAAATCCCCACACTTTTGTTGTGTGGGAGTCTGAAGACTCCTTTAATACACTTGAAGTCAAAAATGGCAGTCAGATTGGAAATAGTCAGCTGTGATTAAACATTCGTGGAGACAGTAAGAGCAAAAAAGTATAATCACAAGGCATGCTAAATCTGGGGTACCCGTAATCAAAGTGTTCAGTGTACATTTTCCAAGGGGCTCTTTCATGGTTGCCATCTTGCCCCACAGGTGGGAAAACCAGATTCAAGGCCAGAAAGTTAGGCAGTGGACAGTCTGCACCAGTGTGTCTGTGCATGTATTTGCATATGCATTTGACTGCATAGACAAACTTCTCCTGTCTATCTATTCCTTGTCCATCTCCCTAGGACAGGAGGAATTCCCATAATTATTGATTTTTTTCCTGGCAGAAGAGATGAAGACTTCTTGGCACCAGACTGATATTTTATCTATTTATGTCTGCAACGTATAGTGAAAATAGTAAAAAGAAAGCAAGAGGAAATATGCTTTTCCACACACTCCCTAACCCTTCATTCACAGGCTCATGCAGCTATCAGTAATAGTCAGGCAGCCCCACTTCAATAATAAGCTGACCCTGTTCAAAAAGCAAGTAAGATGTCCAAGAGACAATTGACATCTTGCCTTTGCACCAAATAAGTAACGGAGGAATTGCCTCAGCCTCCCACCATTTAGTTGCTGCTGCTTTAGACACCACCTCATCATCACATCTCCATAGTCACTCATTCCACAGACAACTTTAATGCTTATCTGCAGTCTCAGTTTCCCGACACACACACACTTGTTGACTCGTGAGTAATGCAACAGCAGTGAGATGAGATCTGATGAAATGGGCTGGTGTTTAGTCCTGTAAGACTGTTCTATTTTTCCTACAAGTAATGAAGGATTTTGCTTTCTCTTCAGGGTTCCTGGAGATAATGATATACCATAGCCAGCGGAGGTGAACATCTGTTTCAAGAACTGTGAACTTACAGAGACCATTTGTCTATCTGATCTTCCTTTCTTGTTTTTCGGTGCACCCTATCCATTTCTCTGTTAATTAAATAGATGTGAAATCACTGAGCCACTGGATCGAAGAAACAATTAAACAACAACTGAAATAAAAAAGTGGGAGGGAGGGGACTCGTCTTTTTTTCCTCTCAGCTGATTCTGCTTGGTAGAAATTGGCCTAGTTTTTGAGCATGCACTTTCTTTTCCTTTCACAGAAAGAAAATTTGGATTCATAAGGGCATATCCACCTAATGACAATATGGTAGAGTTAACTCAAGAGAACAATACATCCCGTTAATCTGCTCATGCTTAATTGGAAAGAACAATATGGAACGGCATTTTAAAGGCAGACTGTAAATGTACTTGAATTGGTTGCTATTTAATTGATGCAACTGGCACATAAATATGAGTACTCTAAAAAAGAGAGTGAGTGAAAGCAACCAGAAGTTATGAGTCACATTTTCCTTTTGGATATTACCCATACCAGTTATAGGCAAAAATAATAAGCATCAAGCTACTGCCATTGACCTCTGCACATGCTATCTGAGGAGAAAATATCTTGTCTGCACTGCCCAGTGCCCTGCAGCAGGCAGGAGCTGGAAAACCTGGGAGCTGTGGGATGTGCAGAGTCACCACTTCAATCCCACATGCTTTCCTTGCTTCCTCCTTTGCCCACAAGCAAGCTCCCCTGAGAGCTCTGCAGGGACCGGCGGAAACCTCTGCCCCATGCAGTGCCCCTGCTGCACCCCTGCCTCTGCTCTGCCTCACAGCAGGAAGAGCAGCAGGCCCAGCAGTGACCCAAGTGTTTCCCAGGAATGGCAGCAGGGAGCAAGCACGGAAAGTATGAAGGCTGATGTTACTGCACTGCAGAGGACTGAAGCAGCGTCACAAGGAGGCTGCGGTCCCTAAAGACAAGAATATGGACCAGGTCTGCTTTCCAGAACCGCAGAGGGCAAACAACATGCTTTTGTTTCACCAGCTGTATTCATTTATAAGCAATACTAGAGGTCATGGAATGGCTTTGCAGGACACTGAAAATCACCTTTTGATTATGCACATCTTTCCTTACAGGTGTGAGAAAGGGGGGACTGCTAGAATCCAAGTCCTTTGGCAACACAGTACTTGTATGACTAAACTATTGCCTATATTAAATTACTTCCCATAAAACGATAAACTTCTTTGCTAAAAAGTGAAGTCCCACACTGTTAAAAAGACTGTCACAAAAAGCAAATTGAAAAAAGCTGAGCATTTTTTGGTTTTGTCCAACCTCGTTTTCACCACTGCCATCAGCACTCCATAACATATGCACACAAAACCATAAACTTTAGTCTTCCAGAAACCTCCTTACTGAGTTTTTCCTTGTACATATGACAGATTATTTCTTGAGCCTTCTGACTGAATTATGTTTCCCCTGCCAACACTATCCATTGTGTGGAGGCTGCAGTCATAACCTGTGAAATGAATAGTACTTGTTAAAGATCTTATAAATAATCTCATCACATGAATGTAGCAGAAATTTGCCCAGCTGAGAAACACAGCTCATGAGACTAAATTTTTGCAAAATAGTATCCCTCTAGAAAGGGTTTCAGCAGTAAGGAAAAAAAAAAAAGTAAAAGAGGAAATAAGGAAAAGAAAAATAACAGCCCTACAGGTCCCTGTGTATGAACAACCCTGTTGGATGTCTCAAGGCTGTAGCAATCTTCACTTTTCTACATCTGCAGCAAGTCTGGTTTGTGCCTTATCTAGAAAAGACCAGAAGACCTCCTGATGTGTCTTGAATAGCATAAACTCAAAAGCAATAGAAGGGAGGATGGAGATCTGTGGTAACACAGGGGTGCACCTTGTGCACAGCAGGGACATGGGCGATGTATAGGGTAGTCTGGAAGGGAGATGGGAGGAGATAATTAGGTGGGGCAGATACAGCAGAAATTACTCTTTTCTGTTGTTTCCAGATGATTACTATCATCTCCTCAATTGCCTGGCAGATGTCCTTTGTATCTGATTAATAAGAGTTGAAACAACATATTTTTCTGGCCAGCTTTTTTTTTTTTTTTAATCAAATTATAACTTCTCCTCTACTGTGCTGAAAGGATCAGGAGAAGATATCCATAATGCTACAGCAGCTGGAACCCAGAAGACCCAGAAGAGAAGGCAGCACAGGGAGAGGCAAGAGCAGAAGCCTGTGTGCAGAAAGCAGCACAGCAGTTTTGGAAGGAAAAGGAACAGGAAACTTTTAAATTGCTGAGCATGAAGTCGTTCTTTCCAGAAAACTGGATTACAAATAATCCTGTCTGTAGAATTACCAGGGAAAATAAAAAATAAAACAGCCAATCTCAGTTAATCTCTCTCTTTTGAGCAAAAAAACAGCCTGGAACAGTTCTAAGACATGCATTTCTATTCACAAAAGGTCCTGATGTAACCCCTGCACCAGTGTCCAACCTGGATTTTCAAGTGAAATCTTTGTGGGCCATTTGTGCACTCACAGTATTGGCAAATAAGGGTGATATCACATAACAGAAAGACATACATTTTTCCCTAGTTGCCCTAATTATATTCTGCTATTAAATTATTATCATGCAAATGCTGAAAGGGGAAGAACTTGTATAGTAATGGAATTCCTCTCTGTTCCTGTAATCTATTTATTGAGGTTTTTCCAATTATTTTCATATTAAAAAAAAAAGTAAGAAATATGAGTACAAAGAAACTACAGAGCAAAGGCATTTGTGATTGGATTAGTGAATCCAGAACATAATCATCAATAGATGTCCTTATTATTAATATAGAGTAGCAATTTTGGTTGAATGATTAGCCAAAGTTTCAAAGCCTTGTTTCTATTTGCATAAGAAATCAGCAGTGTATGTCAACTGTAGTCTTGGTATACAAGACCTTGCTTATTTATTCCCCTCCAAAAACAAAGGAAAAATTTCACCTGAAGACTCATTTTCCTGAATGCAACAAAAGCAACAGCATTGGCAAAGATTGTTGTTCTCCTTCAGGAATTCCCAGATCAGCCACCCTGCTTAGAGACCTCACCATCCAAGACCTGCTGGCTGGAAGCTCCCTCTCCATGGCACAGAGACAGCAGTTCTTGTGAGACTCCTGCCCACTCAAGTTTCAGCCAGGGACCTCTCTGCTTGCACCAATGAGTTGCTCCTGCCATTGCCAAAGCTCTGATACAACATGGTTCTTCGTGGCACTTGTCGTCCACCAAGACGAATTCAATAATTCCCGAGGAAGTCTGAAGGACATCACAGGCTTAACCGTGTCTAAAGTTCGGTGAAGTGGAGAGGACCAGGGACAACTCAGAAAGCAATTTTAGGAGGTTTTCAGCTTGAGAAGGATACAAAAACTGCCAACAGAGGAGCTTATTCACTGTAGGTTTTAAGTAGGTATTATCAAGTCCTTCCTTTCTGGACAGAGAAAGTGCCAAGTTTTAGTTGTCCCATTACATGTCAGGCATGGCACTGGGTCAAGCATTTCACCCAGGAGCTGGCTGGGAGTCTATGTTTGTAGTAAATCTACTACATTTTACATTAAAATGTCCACTGGGTGCTGCCCCTTTTTTCTTTAAAGGATGCTTTTCCTCATGCTTTGCATTGCTTCAGTGACATCTCCCAGTGGATACTAATATTTATTTCTAGTTGTGTGGATAAGGCAAAAGATTTATTTAGGCCCTGTCTCTTAGATTCCCTCCTCTCCATTAATTTCTTTTTCTTTCTTATTTCTGAATATCACCACATAATATTTCTTTGGTCGCAGCATAGCAATTGGGTATGACCTTTTACTCTGATTTGTCATTTAATTCCATATTAACTATGTTGCAAAGACCCGTATATTCCCTTTATTGAACATCTTTAAAATCTGTGCTTGGCTAATGATTGAGGAAACCAAAACTCTGGTGCATGCTTTGGTTCTTATTCAGCTTGAATATTTAAATGGCTTCTTGCTGGTTTTAATGCATTTATTCTATCTAAATTGAAATCTGTGCAGTCATTTGCCCAGCCTGTTTTTTTTGTTTATTTGTTTGCTGTTTGTTGTTGTTTTGTGTTTCACAGTGTCCTCATGAAACTATTACTTGTGTCACTCCCATTTTATTATTCTTAGTTTGCATATTCCCTTTAAGATTTTGATACCAGTCTTGTTTTATTTACATTATTTTATTATAGGATTTGAGAAGCAGACTACTGAGCACAGAGTGGGGGGCTAATACTACAAGACCCTTGTCTCCTGAACTGATCTAAGGCTGTCAATTCTCATACTGTCTGGAGAGTTACTCAAAGATTTAATTTAAGAACAGAAGTTGGAGGGCCAAGCCATTGCACAGGATTTGTCCCTTGCAGCAAGATGTAACCTGACAGACTCCATGGAATTGGAGCATAACACTTCAAACATGCCCAGAGATAACAGTCATTCTGCAGAGGTGCTGCTAAGCACCTCTGATGAAAGCTGCAGAAATTGTGCTGCGAAATTCTATTGCTGGTACAAACCTGGTGTATCTTTATTCCTGTTTCCGCTCTTCTTACAATGGCATTCTTTGTGATGGATGTAGTAAACCATATCCCCTCCATTACAACAGCAGTACTTTTTCATCACCTTTAATTATGTCAGATGCAGCAGGAAGCTCTAGCTCCCCTCCATTTACCTGATGCATTACTGTCATTTTGAAGGGCAGATGTTCTTACATACCATGCTTCAAAAAGCTCAACTCTTTTCTATTGCTTTACAGAGACATGCTCCAACGAGAGGTACTTCTTGTAAGCGACACACCAACTGCTTCTGTTCTCCACACCACCACACACACAGATGCTTCCCTAAAACTGCTGCAGTTTGTCACCATTCTGCTCCAAAATATCCTCTGTACATTGGTTTTACAGCTCTACGTGGGATTGCTATTGCAATATTCTGGAGTATTTATCTGATTTTTTGTAAGGGAAATGCTCACCCTGTACTGCTACCTGGAGACCAGCAATTCCAGTTCATAAGCTTTCAAACTTGTTTTCATCCTGTAACAGAGTGAAAAGCCCATCTATTGAGAGCCTTCACAGGCTTATATTTTGCAAAATTGTTGACTTGCAGAAGAAGACCCCAACTCTGGCTTAGAAAACCAGAGAATTTTATACACTAGAGACAAGGAGTGCTTTTCTTCACACTGTCCTTCAAATGGGCAGCCCCAAAAAAGCATTTATAAGAAAATGAAAAAGCACATTTAATGAAAATACCAATAAGATCCAGCCAGTTCTCCTCACACTCTTTATGCTGTCTCCAGACCCCAGCCCTTCACAAGGCCCTTCAAAATATGTTTACTATACAGTGCTCACTTTAGACTCCTTATTTTTCTTTCTACCTTGAGCAACTGGTCAAACGGACAATAACAGAAAGCATGGGAGTGTCATAAATCTATAAGAGACCTTTACCTTTTTGAACTGTTCCTACCTCCCCAGTCCAGGTGAAGTTGTGATGCAGGACACGCTAATTGCTCCAGTAACATTACAGCATCCCTCTGGTGACAGTAGTGGCAAGGTGTCAGCACAACACTCCTTGGTGGCTTCAGCATCCTCAGATGCAGTGAGGAAGACAACAATATCTGTTAATTCACACATCTCCTTCCATAAGGGCCCTCTGGGGGTATGCAGGCAGCTCAAAGCCTGGCCTTTCACTTCTTCCTACAAGAGCAAAGGAACTATTTCTTTTCTCAGGGCTCTAAAGAAAGCTGACACCTTTATTTCTGAAACACCAAGGAAGTCAGGCTTTAAATAATACATTTCTAGAGTGTTTTTGTGCAAGTGTCAGGGATGGATGAACTCATTTGAACCACAGAGCAGTTGGAAAAGTGGCACTCAAAGAGCACACCTGAAGTCAGCTGTTAAACTGCTCTCCATCTAAAAAAAAGGCCACTGAAGATTATGAGAGGTGCCTCAAGAAGGGACTCACCACCACCACCAACTCATGACTACGTGCTGAAACTCAAGTATCCAGCGAGAAACACAGCTCCCAACAGAGGGGCAACAGCTGCCTTACCCAAAAGGAGCCCCTTAAAAAAAAAACAAAAACAACAAGGAGAAATAGCAGTTTGTTTAAATGAAGCAAGATCACAGCAGTCTGTTGACCAATCATTGTCAAGTGATTAGGACATTAGGACAACTCACCGAGAAAAACTGTCAGTTTTGTAACAGAATTATTATATTTCTATTGTCAGTAATTACCCAAAGATGATAACACACAATATTTTTCTTTTTTACTTATTGCAAACAAAAGGTACAGATTTGTGAATCTAGGCACAGACGGAGAAGAAAGTGACGTTAGTGAAGCTGGTGTTAGCTCTTGCTTTTAGAAGGGAAATTAAACGACCTTCTCACATGACCATATGTCAGGAAACAAGATCCCTCACAATACATGCTCCCAGGCGAGAACCTGAAACTTATGTTTTCGTAAGTCCTTGGGACTTCACAGCCTGTTCAGGCATCATAGAAGACAATTAAACAAGCAGATATTGTTTTCCATTGTTCTCAGTGGGAATTCTTGGTCCTCACCATTCTGAAATGTTACCCTTAACATGCTGATTTCAGAGCATTTATACCCTGTGGGAGTTTGGTCCTCTGACTGTGTCAACTCTAACTATAGTAGATGGAAAATTGAACAAATTGCAATTGGTTTTATCAACTGGACAGAAGAAAAAGACACCAAAAAAAAAAAAAAAATCACAGATGACCTTAATGAGAAAATGTCATGTTCTATAGCATTCTGGGACTATGTGGACTTCTATAGGACTTCATATATGTCTTCCAGACCCAAAGGGCAATGGAAGTATAAAGTACTCAATGTTTAAGGATGGTCCTCGAGCAACTGCAGCTCGAGCATAAAAATGCCAAAAAAACCAACCAGATCTATTTCCTTCCTGGACTTTAATCTGTTGCTACACTGAACGTTATCACTACAGAGAGAAAAATTCAGCATCTGACATTACTTTGGAGTGAGGTTTGTCTATGATCCAAAAGAAATCTCACTTTGCATGACCAAATGTCTTTCTGCTGAGGTTGAGGTTATTAATACTCTGTTGAGGATTGTATTTTTCTTTGATTAAAGCAATTAAATTAATTTCCTTATATCAGAAGACAAAAAAGATATAAAATACTTCCCATCCTCAACAGTCACCTGATCTTTGTTGTAGTGCAGACTATATTTCTTCAGGTAAAAACAAAATGAAATGTTGGTCTTGGAAATCTTTAAATATGTACATAGCCTGAGAGATATAGAAGACAAAGATCAATTTCATATTGCTTGTAGTTGACTTCTGCTTCTGGCCATTGTACACTTTTCTTAGATGAATACCACAAATTGTTTGTGTGTGAAATATTTTTAAAAGAGGAAGGTGTAAGAAAGTTATTAGACATAACAGAACTAATTTTTAGTGAAATTATATCAAGGCAGAAAAATCATCCTTTAGCATCTAAAGAGCACACAGATGATTTTTATTCCAGCAGTTCTGGAGGTAAGGCAATACGACCTTTTGGGTTTTGTTTTCTGCTTGCTACTTTCTCTGTCTTAAATGCTATTTATAATTTTTAAAAATCAGTACCTTTCATGTTTTCTTAAATTCCAAGCAAGAGTCCTTAGATAGAGCCTTTATGAGTATGGCTACCATTTGGGTACAGTTTTCTTCTGCATATTGAGATTTTTTAGGACAGAACTATTTTCTCTTAATTCTGTTACAATTACTTTCCAAATTTTTTTTCTCAGCTAATAATAACCATGAACTTGGCTTAGTTTTGCAGCTTAAAATTTTGGATTGTTTCTTCATAATTTTCTTTTTAAATTGGTCCCTTCCCACTTTCAGTCTGACTACCTAAAAATGATCCTTTTAAGATCAAAAGAGTGAGTAAAAAACTGGTAAGTTCTCTATTCTTACCACAGATTTTATTTCAGCACAATTTTAACATGGGAAAGTTAATTTTTCACTATTGTTTAGTGGCAGCTTTTCATACGGAGTACAAGGAATAATCAGAACTGCAAATCCATATGATAGAATAATTCAGTTGGCTTAAATTCCAGTGGGCATGGGTCAGAGTCCATCCCAAGAATATTTTTCCTGCATTTAAAATTATATTTAGAAAGAGTAAAAAAAATTCTTACAATTGAAAGGGGGAAATAAAAAGAGCCCAAACCTCTTAGACAATAGCAATAATAAGCACAGGAAAAATACAGGCTTACCAGATATTTTGGTAATGCCAAAGTCCAGTTATGTGACCACAAAACAAGAGGAGATCTCTTCTGTATCCAATGCAAAGCTTTACCTGTAACTAAAATATGTTTTGGAGTGGAAGAGCAATACATCGCCATGGGTTTTTATTGCTTTTTGATGGCAAAAAAGGACTGTGCATGTGTATGGTGTGAAGTTTCTTGTTCTTTCCACCCAAAAAAGAACAGGAAAGGCAAGTCTTCCTGGTTGTCTTTTTATGAGGGAAATTGCTAGCAGGTATGATAACCAAATAGAAGCCACTCTTGCTTCTAATGCAAGTGGAGATCAGGATTAGTTCGCTGTCTTTGTGAGAACAGAACCTGCAAGGAACATTTGAAAGCTATCAATACTAGAGAGTGCCTACGGAAACATTTCACAGGGCATTTTCAGGGCCGAGAGATGAAATTGGTTTTAATAAAGCCAAGCAAAAAAAGGTTTTAATAGGACTTTAGCAATGCATAAGACTTCAGTAGTCCTCTGCCCAAGGGTGTCTTTATCACTATGTGTAGTAGTACCTTGTAACCCAACTAGGTTTTAATTACACAAGCCATGGGCAAAACTAAGTCTGCTTTCTAATACCATTTTGATGCGGCATTCCCTGTATCTCTAGGAAATTAAGATCCTTGCTATGCTTGTCCTCTCTCGAGCATTAAAGGGCAAGGGCCATTGCTAAAGACAAGAGTTATGCTCTATATTGGTGGGGGGGGGGGGGGGAGGGGAAAGCTGAATTCTGCCCGTTTCAGTAAGTGCCTTGAATGCCCTATGCACCTCCAGTAGAACACAGAGATTAAATTTACCACTTGTGCATGGCAGTTAAAAGGCATTAATCCCAGCACATACCAAACACTAGTTGCAAAAATGCCTTCCTTTTAATTAGGGCAGCACTTAGTTCAGATTGCCAGTTCTTCACAAAACCTGCAATGCCACAGTGCCAGATGAATTTGCTGCTCCAGCTGCAGCGCTTGAGTCTGCCGTGAACTCTCTGCCTCCTAGTTCAGAGTTGCACCACCACAGCTGTCTGAAATGACCAGATGTAATTGGGTTCAGTGGAGTTCAAAGCTATACTCCAGCTTCCTCAAAGTCCATTGATGCAGTGGCAGATGAAGCACATTGAAATGCTGGGAGAGTGGGAGGGAAGTTACGAGCAATGTTCAGGTCTGACCTGTTAGATGCCAGGATGCAGTAGACAATCAGCTTTTGGTGGAGTTTTCAAGAACTCAGGTGTTTTCCCCTGGAGAAGACTTTTTCTCCTCCTCTAATTGCAATATATATCTCATTTTTGCTAATGTACTTTGTCTATTCTATGGCTTGATACTTCTGAGACTCATTTACTTTGTTTTTTTAAATGTCAGTGCTTTCTCCTGAGATTGTTCATTCATTATATTTATTTTCTTGGACATGATTTAACAAACCATCCCTGAAGAATTTACAGCTATTAACTTTGTCGAACAGAAGCTCAAGTGAGAGTTAAAGGCAAATGGTCTAGAAGAAAGCAATGGGCCAAAGCACCTCCAAGGTATTAATCAGCCCCAAAACTCATTTCAATAACTCTTTCTCACAAGACATGGTGAAAGGAAAAAAAAGGAAGTAAAAGAAAATGGAAATTTTGTTGCTGTTGGTATGAGATCATAAAGCACAAATAAAATCCAGATAAGCATAGCAAGATTGGGGTTCTTTTTTCAAGATAGTCAAGTTACTCAAGTCTTCACCCTTCACCCTCATTTCTGGTTGATCCTTATGCACTGTACATTTTACCTTACATTCACTCCTGTAAGCTCCTGGCCAGCAAGAACAGCTACCCAGCTACACTGTCATGGGATGACCATTTGGCTCACACTGCTCTCAGTGTCAGCTCTTGGTTTGTGGAGACCAGAGCTGATGTTCACTAGCAACCTTATTCTATGAAGAAAACCTACCTGCTGCTACTAGTAAAACTAAGGAAGCTACAAGTGGCACTCTGGCTAACTCACCTCATGTGGTCCTCAGAGAAGGATATGACAAGTATACCATATAATGTAATATAGTTGTATAATCTTGGTCACCCTCCAGGCTGTAATTGCAAATTAATTATGATGAACAGAAAATGATGAAGGGTCTGAACGCAGAAGTCCATCTGGTTTTCTCCAAATACACCAGCTGTACACAACCAAGAATGTATGTCCATTCATTCTGTGCACATAATTCCAAACAGTATGATTTCATACAAAATATTGCTTCTTTCTACAAACCCTGCCTCACTAGAGACTGTGCCCTTTCTTGAAAACATTGATTAGACTTAATTATACAAAGATAAAGAATGTAACTAAGTCATTGTTGCTGCATGTAAGTCACATGTAAGATTTTCTGCAGATGTTCTATGTATTTGCTCCTGACAGAAGCAGACCCAGTCATTTGGTTATTCGTTTGGTTCTGAGTATTTCAGCCTTTAAAATAAAATAAAAAAAAATAATAAAAGGAGCCCTTCAAATCAAAAGAACTTTGCAGTACACAGCAAATTAAAGAATTTCAATATGGCATTTTTTTAATGTCATGTTAATGTTACTTTCTATTCTGTAAAGACACATAGGAGAGCCAAAGCACCAGGCAGTAGCATCCACCCACTACCTAAAAACTTTGTACAAGCTATAAAGAAATGCATACAAAATATTTTGTCCAAACTTTTATAATATTACCTATGGTCCTTGAGTCAGTCTGGATGTCTTAGTCCAGGATTCATTGCTCTATGTTAAATTGTTAAGTATAGACCTATATATTTTTTAATTTCAGAAATGGTTTTTTCAATACTTTATAAGAATGAAGATACCTGTTTTTGACACTTTCAGGTGAATTTGAGAGAGTTTCATGCTGTTTATGTGAGTCAGAGTATCTTTTCTGGTTATATGTGTCCTCTAGAATTTTAATAAGTATCCCTAAAGAAATCTATTTGAGTCTGGCATGCAACTAGGAACACAGAGCCAAAGCCCACTGAAATTGTATGAAACATCTCCATTAATACCTATTAGTTTTGAATCAGGCCACCTACCAAGTACTATTAGGATTTCCCCATACCATTACAAATGGACCATTTCTATAGGTTTTTTACCTGCAGCATTTTTTTTTAATTTGTTCTCAATCAGCCTGAAACAATTTGTCAGAAGTATAGCTGGAAAGAAATTAGAGGACTGACCAACTGGAGTGCTGGGGGACTGGCACTGACATCTTAGCAAAGGTTCAAATTCTTATTCAAACCTCTCCTGCTCACATCCAGTGTCAAGCAGGTTATTTATTGCAGGTCTCCTGGGAGAATGTTTTAACCAGCCAAAAATGCAATACAGTTATTTGTGTAGCTACTGGGTAAAAAATGAGTGAAAACATTATGTGGGAAAGGAAATGTTTCTTCTAAGACACAATTTTTTTTTTTTTTAATATATTTTGTTGAAGAAAAGACTGCTTCAAGTTGAACTAAAACTTTTTTTATATTCTCTGATCTGCAGCCCAACAAAAAAAAAAGTTTATTATTTGCACTGTGCTACTTCTAACATTTCTATTTCATTCAAACTAGGTTTACACAATTTGCTTTCTAAAGAGCGATGGCATCAGGATCTGTGGAACAGCCAGGGTCAAAATTTCACTATTTTTGAATACACCTACAATACATAGAGATTTGCATAATAGGCCCTAATGCCTCCTTCAGAATCATTATGGTCTATTGAGTAAATAATGTGTCTATTGAAAATGGTTGAAATACCCATTTAGTTGATAGACCCTATTGACTCCTAATAAAAAGCTATTAGAGTTGAATAAATATTATGCATTTTAAAACTTGCCTAAATAGATTCCATTTCCAGGTGTTTTCATATTTACACAATCGACTGTAAAGAAAATGTTGTATCTGCTCCTACACAACTCCATGAGAAAACTTAGAGAGCTTCTCTTCTTGTAGGGTTTTTTCTTAGCTTTTCAAGACACTAAGATAGGTTGTATTTGAGTGTTTATTTTGTTTTTGATGAGACTGAGATGGGGGAACAAAATCAGAACAAGAAAGAAAATTAAACTACATGAGTTGGTACTTAAATAAAATTAAGACTTATGCTTTCAATGAGTTAGCATAGGATTTAGCCATGCTCTCTTGGATTTATCTGTGGGATTGAACAACACATTCTTTACAGCCAATTGTCTAAATATGCAAATACATTGAAAAGAATGCGCATAGTTAGACAATATGTAAAATGCACATTTTCACTTACTCAGTCTTAAATGTTTTCTTGAGAGCTGAAAGAATGTCTCAAGTTAAAGCATACTTTTTGATAATTATCCATCCATACATTTTTTATTTCTTTTTGCTAATCCACAACAAATCTGAAGCAACTGTAAATAGCTGTAACTGTTTAGCATAATGATTTCAGACTCCAGATGTGCCTTATATTGTTTTGTGTCCCATCTCAGAGTTTCAGATCTTGTGTTCTGGATTGCACATCCTGCTACTCCATTTGCTGTCATGTGGACATAAAAAATAGCCAGGACATAAATCCAGTACAGAAGTGTCTCATGTGTTTAGTTCAAGTGAAAGCAGGGCAGGGAAGTGGCTGCTGCTGTTCTGGCCAACGAAATGGTTCAACTGCTTGTAAAGAGCAAGAACAGGTACAGACAGTGACAGAAGTGATCGTTTTAGACATTTTCACTCAAGCTGACTCCATGTTCTCCCTCAATCACAGACTCCTGTTTGCCGCTCTCTTGTTGCTTTCAATGGCTCACATATTTATGTACATTTCTGGATCTCATTAGCCTCTAGAAGACCACCAGGGAAACTTGCCAGCAGTCTGCACAGAGGTCAAAGCAGAAGGCTGTACTTTGGGGCCCTTAAGAACTGCGCAGAAGTCCAATACAACTATATGTGGGAGCTGAGTGTAGACCTGTGGTGCTTAAATCACACTTGGTCACTCCCAGGTCTTAACATGCAGACATTGACTGTGTCTACTCTACTAAACCTCTTCATAAGCTCAGTTTTCCAAAAGGTTGCCTTGACTGTATATCGCTGTGACAGTGTTATGCAAATTGTTTTCTCAGTTTATTTAATTTGATGTTGGCAAGAATAGAGGGTTAATGGCCTTGGCACGAACACATCTTGCTGCTATTTTCCAGACAGTTCCTTGAATATCTGAACACTAGAAAGTCTTCTTCAGTCTCACAACAGAAAACAAACATAGAAAGGTCTAATCTAGTTTTTAGAGCTATCCCATTGTGGACTAAAAATATTGAAATCTCCAAACTGTAGCTGATTTGTCCTGTTTGGGATGTACGTCATTTGGTTGTTTCATTTCTCTCTTTCCTCTGCTGTCTACAACTGCCTTTTACGTTTTATCCATCCCTTGTATGTTGCAGAAAATGTGGTCAACAGGCCACCACCTTCTCCTTTCACTCCTTCCTCCAGAATCCTCACCTCCAGACTCCCCACTAGGTCCTTGAGCACCAACCTATATGCAGGGGACAGAGGTTCTTCCAGGGCATTGGTTTGTGAAGAGACCACGATGCACAAATTATTTCTATATTCTTACATTCTATATCTTACTAAATAATTCTCCTGTGCCTGAGGGGTACTGAAGTTGTCAGTGGGAAAAATCCTTAAGGAACTGGAAAATTCTCCACAGATACCCCTCAGCATTGGAGGTGCAGCACAGCCCCACCTTCACCTCCAAATCTCTTGTCTTACGACAGCCACTTTTCCCTGACCCTCAGAAAGACAGAGACAAGTGCATCCTGTGGCCTGCTAGTGGTAGGGTCTCACAGCCAGAGCACCAAAGGCTGTCCTTTCTGATACTTCTAACTGACTGGTGAAAAGCACAAGTTAGAGAACTGAATGAAAAATAACAGGTTAGGAGAGAATTATATTGTCATATTTTTTTTCCATTGTAGAATACTGATATATATGTTCTCAGTGGTTTGCCTAAGTCACTTCATTTCTGTCTTTCATTGTCCCTGATAAACTTGAAGGCACCATCTGATCACTACTTTTGGGTGCCTATCATATGACTAAAAGTTGATGATACTCTCAGTTCAAGCTTCTGTTTCTCTCCTCCCTTCCCTCTCTACCCAACAAAAGATTTTAGACACTCCACACATTCTATACCTCTGGCTCCCATGCAGCATTTGCAATAGTAGAAGCACTGGAAAGCATAGAAGCCAAAAAATGTTAATAGGGCAAACAGAATGTAATTGCTTATGTGTGCTGGTTATATCCTGAAACAAATTGTTTCTTAATGCTGAGGTCAGACAGGGTTTAATTAGGAGAAATACAATTGGTGTAAAATTTTGCAGCAGGCTGCTTGTTTGGTGCCATGCCAAGTCAACATCAAGCTTTTCCAAATGGAAATTTTCATTACAGGCCATTGGCAGCCTGGCTAGGCTGAGTTTCAACTTTTTCGAGTCTCCTGGTAACATGAACCTGAAACTCAGCATATCTGCTTCCTAGTAACAGGCTGTCCCTGTCGCAACTGTTCTGCCACATGTACACAGCTTCTACATATGTAGTAACATGTGGGTACTTTCTTCTGGCCCCAAGCTGTCAAGATCTGCCTGCAGATAGGACTTATCTTCAGCTTTAAGACTGTGCATAAATGACATTTATTTTCATATTGTTTTCATATCAGAGATAGAGAAAGAAGCCTGCTAACCACAGCAGAGGAAGCCTTTTCTGAGCCTTTTTTTTTTTTTTTTTGAGTTGTGACATGGTTTTGTTTTTTTTTTTTTTTTTTTGTTTGGTGTTTTTTTTTTTTTTTGTAACACTCTATGCAAAGATCTCAGTGATTCTTACTAACGCTTGAAGCACTGATTCTATTTTTTACATTGATTAACACAGCCCCAGTGCTTGTGCTGGGTTTAAGGTTGTATCAGCATTTCCTTTATAGACCTTGCTGTTCAAGAGAAAAATGTTTAACTTGAATGAGAAAATTTGCCTCAGGGTGTATTTTTTTTTCCTTTTACCTAATTTTGTGAGCTAAGTTGGTGCTTACTAAGGGATGGGCATTATGGACTACAGCAATTAGGCATCGAAGGCTTAGCATACCTCAGTCACAAATTGTGTCTTTTCTTCTTATTCCCATCCTGACATGGAGAACACTGGTGACAACAAAGGAAGTGACCTGATGCGTGCCACACCCCTTGTGGTCTTTAAAGTTAAGCTACCGGGTGATATTTACTCCAGAAAGTGCTGTCAGCAAAGGGTAGGAACAGTAGAGAATTTGTGGCTACTGTGAAAGCAGGCTGGTGTAGCAGGTGAGCTGGAAGAGAGCAGCTTGTGAGCCAAACTGCCACTGCAAATAAGAAACACCAGGTTATAGGAGAAAGAAACTGCTGGGAAGAAAGTGGCAGAGACCCAAGTAGATAATCATTGCACAGCAATTTTTTAAAGTAAACAGAAGTCTTTTCATTTCAATATCTCTCTGCCCTGGTTCAGGCTATACCTGAATCAGCACTTAAGAACCACCTCCTCCCTGAAGGTGACATTTTCTCTTCTTTGTGGTTTTTTTTTTGGTTTTTTTTGTTGTTGTTGTTGTTGTTGTTGTTTTTCTTTTTTTTTTTTTTAACCAGTGGCCATCCCCTTTCTGCTTTCAGTATCTTTGGAGGGAGCAGCATACTGTGCACCCTTTCCTGCTTCTCTTACCTGAGGGCTAGCTGAGGTGCGCTGCTGCCTCTGTCCTCTTTCACCCCTGCACTAATCCTGCTTTATCTTCTGTTGTATGAATCCATATCTCTGGCCTGCTGTATCTGCCTGGCTGCTGCTCATGTACACAGCTCATAGCAGTAATGAGAGTTAGCTGTATTTACTGTGGGTAGGTGTGTGCAGAAAATAGAAAACAATGGTGTTGTTGCTCTTCATCTGAGCCCACATGCTCCAGATAGCAGAAGCAAAAAAGAGACATTCAGATTTAACAGAAAAGAACAAAAATATGGGAATATCCACTGCACATGCATGGCCTTCCACACAGAAGTGGAAGCTTTAGAATATTTGTGCTGTGAAATGTATCAAAATATTTTCTTAGACTATAGAGATTTAACCAGATTTTGTGAGGTTTAGGGAGGAAAGTAAACTTCCATATAGAATGGTAAGATTAATTTTTGGATGGGATGAGGGGGCAATGAGCAAAGGATTTTACATGACTAAATAGAGATTTCACGTTTCTGTCTTTTCTTCACTTCTACAGTGTCAGTTTAGGGCATGTTTCATGGTGCCAACTGACTACAAGATTTTTCCCAAGCTTTGGCACTGAAATCTCATACTGGCACAGATTTTACAGCTTCAAATTCCTGACAGGGAGGGCACAGCCAGGTTAAAATTGAGGTGTGAATCATGGCCTGTGCCTTGGCAGCCCAGAGCTGCTGTGTGGCCCCAAGAAAACCACTACAAATATGAACTCAAACATCTACTTTCACAAACACCCTGATAACTCACCTGCTTCCCACTCCCATATGAGTCCATCCCCCTTTGACCCTTCTGGGGTTACCTGGCTACTTGGTTTCCCCTTAGCAGAGAGAAGGCAGCATCACTTTTTCCTCCATCAAAGAAATGAACAAACAGCAAGGTAGAAGAGGGCAGCACTTGACTACCTTTGCTTTAGATTTTGTCAATTTGGGGTTTTGAGTTTCTCACTTTATTAAACACATTTTCATGCATGTGTGACTACAAATGCATGTACTGGTCTCTGGTACTGGCACTGCAGCAGAGGATCAGGTGGTGAGTTGGGGGTTGAAGGAGTAAATATAGTCTCTCCCGTGTGATCATCTCTCCTCTGTTTACAAAGCCTTCAGTGTTTTCCTGAATTACCCCGTGGGTAGCTTAGTAACAGATATGATGGCCCATTCTTTAGCGCACTTTAAAAAACCCTAGAAAATATACTGCTATTCTAGAACCAAACAAACAAAACTAATGAGCCGAAGGTGTTGTCATGGAAGTGTTACTTACGAGCATGGAAGGGGCAGCTGCCCTTCACTGAGCTCTGCTGAACAGGCAGAGCATAAAGCAGAGCCCTCTGTCACGTACAGCCGGGAGGCTGCGGGCTCTGCCAACGCTGTTTGTACAGATGACGAGTCCCCTGCCACACTGGGTGATCAGTGCACCAGGGTCAGGAGCATTAACACGCTCACAGACGCACTGGATGATCACTTGTAGTGGCCATTGCCATGCAGAAGGCACATTAGGGGAAAGCTTGGCCGAGCTGGGTAGCACAGAGCGTCTCCATTTGCATGCAGCACAGGAAAGCAAGAAGTGCTCAGCTCCTGTTTAAAGGCAGCTACTGCTGCTTCACTGGGAGCTTTGGCCTTTTCAGTGGGGAACCCAGGAGACAGGCTGTCAAAACAGAAGTCTCTTGTTCAAACTACCAAGCTTAGAAAGGGGGGATAATGAAAATAAATAAATAAATAAGTTTAGAAAGGCTCAGATCAGTCAAACAGTTGTTGTTTCTTGGTTGACTTATTTTTTTCTTTTCTGAAGTTATCTGGTTATTTTGAGTTGGTTGTATGCAGAAGCAAGAAGTGTGGAGTTCACTCGAAGTCTTGAAGATACACTTATAGTTCAGTTTTGCAAACAGACAAACAAATAAAAGTTGACTTACGCAGTGGAGGTTTTATATTTCCTCATTGTACTTCCCCTGCTTTGTACAAATCTTCCCGGAAATCTCTGTAGTAACTCCTATTAACTGCTGTGATTCCTACTGTGCAGGGCAGAATTGATCAACAGCAGAGAATCCTTCCAATTCCATCTCTTTTTTTTTCAGTCATGTCAAATTCCTTCTCTTTAGCAATCCCCCTTATTCCCCTAGGAGCAGAAAGAATATTTAATTGTTAAATTTGCATAGTAATTCAGCAAATAAACTCTCCAGTCTCATGTAGACCTTCAGTCATTGCAGGCTTCATTTTAGCTATAAATCACTTCCTTATGGTCAGTCCTGATGGCATTTCATAATCAGGAGGCTGATACAGAGAAATAATTGAGGGACTGTCCACGTGGGGGCTTTTGATTTTGGGACTTCTTTTTTATAATGTAGCTTGTTGCAAGATTATTTTTAGAATGGAGCTTTGCAAGTGGATTGTGTTTGCCCTTCCTCCACAACTATCCATGTCAAAAAATAGCCCTGCTGTAAGAGGCTTCAGTCTGGTAGACCTGTAGCAACTCTGGATACAAGAAATAGCCTGAATCCTATTTAGAAAAACAAACTAGAGTAAATACAAAAGTACCATCATTGTTGCTGGATTTTGATTTTAAAGATCATTTGCAAGTATGGGGATTTGCATAGTTTCTGCAGGACATGGGAAAGGGGGAACATTTTTGGAATGATCAGAAACCTCCAAGTTTCTAAACATAGTCCACAATACCTCATACATAAAAGTCTCATCTAGAGACTTTGTGTCATAATTTTAAAATTATGACACAAGCAGTTGGATTGCTAGGTTCAGCTCTCCACAGGTGTGATGGCACAATTCAGTGATACAGCTTCAGTATTTAGCATTTTGATGCTAAAACTGCCCACAATTCTCTTTGCCCCTCTACTCTGCTTTACTGAATCTATTTTCTGTGATAAAGCATCTTGACAATCTACAATCTCAGTAATGAAGAGACTCTACACTTGTCAGAAGGAGGAAGTAGCCTGGCTGAAGGTGCGTGGAGCTTTTACCTCTGATGGCAAACTGAACTATTTAAAGTATCCTTTCTCCATGAAAGTGAAGAGGCTGTGCAGCCTCCACTCTTGGAAGTTTTCAAGACCCAACCAGATGAAGCCCTGAGCAGCCTGGTCTGAGCTTATTGCAAACTTAACTTGGCTACTGAGACTAATATACAAATTTTTCTTTAAACAGCTTACTCAGGTTTCAGCAGTGCATGAAAAAGCATGTCTTTTACTTCAGGAGGAATCTGAATGCTTCAGATCCAGATCACATTTGGAAGAAGTCAGCCAAAGAGGCTAGACTCCTGACAATATCCATAGACCTTCTTACTGAGAAATAAGTACAGGAATTCAGAAAAGTAACATTGCCCCTTCCATTAGCTCTGCTTAAAGCTCCAAGCACAGCCAAGCTTGCCATGATAGGACTTGCATTGTTCTTCTATCCACTCACCACAACTGGGCTGTATCTGCCTCTAAGCACTGATCATGTCTGTCCCCTCTTTAGTCCAGACAAAGCCTGAATTAAACAGTCAAATGCCTCTCTTTACCTCAGATCTGTGCTGATCTCTGCTGAATAGTCATAATAAAGTATATCCCCACAGAAGGCACTGGCTAAACTTCCCTTTTAAAGTGAAGAATAACACCTGCATAAATTGCTTGCAGCAAATGATGTATCACATGGATGAAGTCTACGCTTACTTCTAGTAAAGTATGCCATCAAATACCTGAATGAATTAATTATTTTTTAATGAGACACAACCCCCATGTGTAACTGCAAAATATGCTTTCCAAGTATTAAATTCTGCACTCACAGAAGTTGCTAGATATGTCTGATTCAGGTGGCATGGTTCATTTCCAGTTCCAAGGCTATCAGCCATTTTTGCCAGGAACACTTGGGCATACCTATTTCAGGCTGTTTAATAATGTGTGCTTGTTGTTCTGAAATTTAAGCTTCATGAACATCTGTGCCTTTAACTGATAAAGGAAATGTTGCAGAAGTAGATCGGAAGAAGATTCAGAAGTAAAACTGTAGCTTAGAATCCACAAAATGTTCTAGGGAAGTCCTCCTAAGGGAAAACATCTCAAATGTTCCTTGACTCTCCCCCTCAAAATCTACATGATGCTGCTGCTTGTGATGTGGTGCATGCTCTATTTCATTCTTGTAAAATTATCATCTTAAGGCAGCCCTGCTATAGTGAAGTGATGCTGGGTTGTATCTACCTGGTATCTCTCCTATTGCTGGTTCTGTTTTCAGGGAAAACTTCTGTTTACAGAAGTACAACTGATCTGAGTAATTAAAAATAATCTCTGATATGTGCACCTTGAGATAGTTGTGGGAATCTTGCATACTTAGTTTTGAACTGTGACAACTTCCCCAGCCTTACCTTTCCTCCAGCCTTACACCTGCACACTTTTTTGTTGTTGCTGTTGGCATGGGAGAGGTATAAGTTCTGTATTGACCTTTTAAACCCTCTCACTGTATATCCTTTACTTCCACTGGCAAAGAAAACAGCTGCTTTCTCAATGTCAACTGTTTGTACCAAGTTTATCATACTGAACTGTATAATTGCACTTTTACGTTCAATAGTTAGGACGTATGTGAGTCACAACTATCTGTAAGGCAAGCCATTTCCCAGGAATTATGAAATCAAATGGGGAATTTAATTGCCAAAAGATTGGTTGTGTCCAATTCTTGTTCCCAAGGAAGAATTAAAAGGGGAAAAAAAAAAAAAAAGGTAGTTTTCCATGTGATATGTGTGTACATGAGCTTAACAAGGCAATTGTGAATGAGAGCGATCTACCAGCATTTCCTCCCACTGGGGCACTGTACTTGGGACTATGAGGAAATTTAACTTCTCTGGATTTATGAGTAATCACTTGCATGCACCATGACTTACAAATAGGTGGTATCTTGCAAGTAATACAACATAGAATTACACATATTTGTCTCATAAAAGTCACATTAAATTATCAGCCTAGTGCTGTCCTAGCATATTGTCTCACTGATCTTAGAAGAGGCATCCTGGTGTTGGGGGAACAGTTATCTAGGTGATAATCAGTGCTGAGACATCAGAGCAGCACAAAGAAATCTGAGAGCTACATAAACATTCAGCTGAAATTCCTTTACGCAGACAATTTTCCCTCCACTATTCTTCTGAACTCCAAAAGAAGCATAAGCCCTGACTCAGGCAATGTGGAGTGTTTGCTCTGGCACCCAAGCCAGCAGATGTGACTACTTGGCATCCTTTCCTGAGACTTGAACCTCATGGTATGTCTATGCCAAATGTATCCACATTATGCAAGAGTAATGGAAATTCGCCAGGCAGAGCAATGCTATGTTTTCCTAGATAAATGTTGCTCAGTTTAATTGTGAGGAACTGACTGATAAAAGCCTCAGTGATTACCTTGTTTGCCTAACTGTCTTTATTCTGTGAAATCCAGCACTTTTACTGGCACAGATAATACAAAAAACACGAGGGAATAAATGTGTTAGAGCAGCAAAAGAGGCCAAGCAAATCTCCTGGTGAAAGGTGAAGCACCCACCCAAAAAAGGGGTTTCGTTTCTCCTTGGAAGATAAGCTGACTGCACAGAAAGACCACTAAGAATAGTTTTCCATCTGACATGGTTCAAGTGACTCAAGCTCCATGGTCACAGTGAGCTGTTCTTTTCAGTTTTTTCCTTTCTCCAATTCCAGGAAAAGCTTATATTGGAAAAATGCTGGGATGAAGGTCATTTGCCTTTGGCAGCGCCTGAAAGGTGAGGCAGAAATGTAACAATTTGTGTTACATAATATCTGCAGAAAATAAGGAAGGAGAAAATTAAACACAATTGAAAAGAAGTGTGCAAAGGATTAGCCAGTTGAAAGACATGCATTAAAATAAAAAGTTATCTTGATTATCATCACCTTGTCCTTCATTTGAACTAACTACCATTTGCCTACATCCATTGTACCATGGCAAGACTTTTTGCTTCATATTTGCACACTTCTCATAAAAATATAGTCCCGTTTCTGCCTGTGGTCTCTGACCACACTCCCAAAAACGTAAGTGCAATTTGTTACCTTTGACAAACAAAAACACTTGCCACAGTCTCACTCAACAGTATTCAACATGCTCCTGATATATACAAATGGGGCAGCCCAGACCGAGCAAAGAGTCAGGGATATGTGCAGGAAGCTACCATTCAGCTCTGAAGGTGAGGAAGGTTGTATATATCCCACAGAGTCTCTTTGAGGTGTAACAAAGCTATTGTCACCCAGTCACAGCCTGATAAAATGCCTGGAGCATGCAGTGCCTTTTGTTGCCAGATCCTTCACTCTACAGGGGGGGAATGCTATTGAAATTGGAAGAACACCTGAAGTAGCAGCAGGGGATTGCTGCTACACTATTAGCGGCTTCAGCAAATAGCCAGAAGTAGCCACTTACCTCATAAGTTACTTCCACTATAGTAATCAAGTTCTTGTTAACAAATTTCAACCATGAAGGAAATCCAAAAGAAACTGGCTTCTAACCCTGGACTTCGCTGTCGCAAGAACTGGAGAAGGCAAAGTGAATCACAGGGTTCCTGCTACTTATTATCCAGAGGCCAAGGGAAAATTGAACCATTTTCACAGCACTTTGAAAAGTTGTTTACAAACTGTTGGCCTAGAAGGAAAATCCTGGAAACCATTCACTATAGATGTCTTACCTAACCACTAGTCTGACACGCAACAAGCCATATTTATCCTGCAGGGATAGGAGAAAGGTGCTAATGTTTTCCAAAGCCCCACATGAAGAAGAGTTACTGCACAGCAATGGCTGAATGGATAGTTCACAGTGAATAACTTACTCAATTAAAAATCCCTTTTTTTATCTGCAGACGTTGTGAGTTTGTCAGTTATTCATATGAAATTATTGTCTGAGTTATTTGTTGTCCATAGCAATTCATTGCATGACTAGTCAAAAGAATGCTAAAACAGAATACTAGACGGAGAGCAGATATTTCTTTTCCTTGATTAGCAAATGAGACATTTTGAGTCAAGTATCTGCTTCAATATTTAGACTTTTGAAACAGAAAATAGCCTTGCAAAAATACTGTGTGGTATTTACTTAAATGCTACTGTTTCAATAGCTAGTAGTAAATTCATTCAATGGACTACTTGTGAAACTCAGCACAAAAAGCAAGAATAATCAAACTACTTAAATCATTTAAATACAGCATTATCTGAGGGTTAAATAATGTTTGCCTACTTGCAAACACAGTTGTCAGATGCCTGCAGCAGACTTTACAGGACATACCTTCAAATTCACACAAGAGAATGGTTTACAGATACAAGCTAAAACTAATTCTACTACTTCTTTCATACAAGTTAAAAAAGAAAAAATTGAACATAACAACTCAATTACCTTACTCATTTTGGTTTGGGAAACACCGAGCCCCAGCTACACATACAAATCAGAAATGGTGAAATATAGGATAACTTGACCACATTCATTAGGAACAAAAGATCAGTGCTCCCAGCTTCCCTGATGAACTGGGTTGCTTGCTTACCCCCTACAAATGTTCCCCAGGAAAAAATATCAGTCGTGTCAAGCTACTAAGAATACTGTCAGCATGTAACAATTAAAAAATCTTATGCATAATAAAAGAATATTGAAAATACATGTATGGACTTTGGCTATTCTTTATTGTTTAGTGGTTCAGTTCGTGTACTAAAATGTATTTTAAGGTGGTATTTTGGTTACTTTCAATCTCTACTTGATACTTATAAGCAATTTAAGAGAATTAAAGTATTTCATATACTAGTTGTTATTCTTCTTGCTGAAGAGATAAACGCATTCCACAGAAAGGAAATTACACATATACAAGTTACATGGGGTGAGAGGTCTGTGGAGCCAGGCAACATTCATGCTCCATTCTGCTGATGGACTGGGCTACTAACCTCTTCCGTAGTAAGAAGCGTATGGATAAAGTAGATACACACAGTCTTTGCTTTTTTTACTGTAGTCCAACAGGATGCTTTCTAAGTTATTCTTACCAAGTGTCAAAATGAGTCTAAGTGACAGATTATGTATTTGCTTACCTACATTTAACACTGGCATTTCTCCATTCACTCACACTAGGGTAAATAAACTGAGACTCTGGCTCCATATTCCTCCTTGTTTGATCTCACTCTAGATCAGTGATGCCAAACCACCAGCACTGGCAAACAGAGATCTGGGCTGGCACCAATGACAATGAGCAAACAACACTTTCAAAACATGTTTGATGCCAGATAGCAAAGAGCACCCCCCGCCCTTCTTCAGGAGCTTGTTGCTAGAAAGGCTTTCAGCTCTGAAATCTGCAAGTACCTTTGCATGTGTCTGGAAGGGCCAACACGTCACTTTTTTTCTGCAGCCCCCAGAAATAAATCCATTATAGGTATCACAAACAGTGACACATAGGTGGTTTCTCCTGACCTAATCGATGCAAAACTGTGTCTAAGAGTGAGTAAACCTAGCTCAGTAAGACACAAGAAGCACACATACACCAGCTAACATTTTCAGCTTGTTCAACCATTATTTCAAAACTTTCAGTTTTTAATAGGCAGGCATCTTCAGGGGGACACAACAAAACAAAAGCAGGATGCACCAAAACAAAAGCACACCAAAGCTAGGCAGGGCAAGAGTGAAAAAATGGGAGAGAAAATGAAGGTATATACTTTTACTAATCTGCTGCCACCTGGCTATTGGTGGCACCTATTTTATGTATTTTTAGGCTTATTATTAGATTTATCACTAGGTTTAGATTGGATATTAGGAAAATAATTCTTCACTGAAAGGGCTGTCAATAGTGGAACAAGCTGTCCAGGAAACTAGTGAGGTTCCCATTCCTGGAAGAATTGTAAAGACATGAAGATGTGGCACTTGGGGACACGATACAGTGGTGGACCTTGCAGTGCTGTGTTAATTGTTGGACTTGATGATCTTAAAGGTCCTTCCTAACCCAAACGAGTCTATGATTCTATCCCCTCTCGTGCCATGCGGCACTCCAGCCTGGCAGCATAAGAGGGGACAGGGCAGGCCCTGCCGAGGCACTGATCACACCTCCAGTGCCGGCTGCACTGTATGGTGTGCCCGATGTTCCGGGAGGGATCAGCCCAGCCTGGCTCCCCTGCTGGGGCCTGGGCTCTCACTGAGGGCTGCCACGGGCTGCGTTACATCTCCGGGAACAGGGATGGCCAAGTCGTTTCCTCTTAAACTACGGCAGCCCCCACTCTCCACCCAAGGGGCTTCAAGACGCTCTGGGAGCCGAGAGCGACGAGGCACTGGATTATCCTCAGGGCTAAAACACGAGGTGACTCTCTGGGCTGGGAGGTGGCGGCGTTCGCTCACCCCCACTGGCACCCACACCCGAGCCCGCCTCAGCACCGCATCTCCGCCAGTGCCCGCAGGGACACAGGCGCCTCCGGCAGGGCCGCGCCCGCCGCCTCCCCACGGCGGCACCGGCCCGGGCCGGGCCCCGCTGCCCGCCGGCCGCGCCCGCCGCCCCCACCAGAGGGCGTCGCGACCCCGCGTTCGGCCGGGCGGGCCCCGCCGCCGCCGCCGCCCTGCCCCGGCCGCTCCCGGCAGCGCGGCCTGAGGGCACCTCCGGCCGCCCGGGCCCCGCTGCCGCCGCCTCCCCCCCTCCCGACCGGGGGCTGCCCCTGCGCAGCGCTCAGAGGCAGGAGAGGGGCTGCAGGGAGCGGGCTGCTCGCTCTGCAGGTCGCTGTGTGCCCGTCCCGCCGCCCCGCTTCAGGCTGTGCAAGGAGGCGCTTCCTCTGGAACTTGATTCCCAGATTGACGGGAGTTTGGTGTCTGGGATGTGACCGCCGCTTCCCTTGAGGAAACTCTATATCAAAGAGGTTTCTGTGCAATAGCACACCCTCTGCTATTTGAGCAGCTAGTGACTGGCTGGGGGGAGGGGGTACTGCTGGGAAAATAAATAAAAACAGTTATAAATGTGGATAATCTGAGCTGAGCCTTTCAAAATTCACACCCCATGAAGCTGCAGAGCAGAGGCAGGCGGATAAGAGAGGGATGTTTCATAAGAATCAACTGGCTGTTGCAGAGCAAGACTGGGGAAAAGTGGTCCCCTCAAGACAAATGTCATTGCCAGACCATATTGGTAAAATTACAAGCTACAAGTACAACTGAAGACAGAGGATTTGCCAAAAAAAAAAAAAAAAAAAAAAAAAAAAAAAAGACAGAAAACAGATGCAAAACAACAACAAGATGCCAGAATAAAATGAATCTTAGGCCAGCGCTGGAACACACTGCAATCCCTCGCCATTCAGGATGATTTAAATGGATGGAAAAGGGATTAAGGTCTAATCCAACAGTTGCTCTGTTTGAATTAATCTCATAGGAGTCAGTCAGGATATATATATTTAGAGAGGTGGAGAAAGAGAAGAAAGCAAGCAAGATATTGCTGGATGAAGCCCTGAATATAATCTGGGGAGACTTCAGATAGTTCCTTGCACCATACGAATTTTAAAAGCTGATTATATGATCCAAACCCTCACAGATATTTCAAAAAGAAAAGGTGACATTGCTAAATACACTGTTCTTTCTGCAATAATGAACCCCAAGTCTCCCTGCCAGTTGTTGGCTGCAGCACAGGCAGTAGCCATTTCACTCACACTGACTGGGGCCCTCTCCATCTCTGCAGTGCTTTCCTTGGCTGTGATCTTGCTTTCAAATGCCACTGATTTTCTGGGACAGTCTCAACTGTGAGGAAACTGTCCCACTGAGTCTTGAGTTTCCTGAGAGCCTGAGTGATTAAAGAGATTCTTCTTCCTTTTGAAACCAAATGTTTTCCAGAGCTGCCTTCTCTTCCCTGCACAACACTATCAATCTGAGGCAGGGCACTGAAATATCTACACCAGCACTGCCAAAAACAGCCTTGCATATTTCCAAGTGGTTATGCAGCCTTTAGTAAATCACCTAAGCATGAGCAAACTGTGCTTCAGGCAGTGCAGAAAAATCCAAATGCTGGGGACAAGGAGTATCCAGGGAGGCTTGTGAAGACGCACTGGAAGGGAAGACAAAATATTAAATGTTAGCCCCAGCCCCTAACACACATTATCAACACATTTTTTTCTGCATGTGTGGGTGCCCTTTACATGTGCTTGTGGATGTATCAGAGGCAGGATCCAGTTTGAAAAAAAGGGAATCTTACAACACCCAGCCCAGCATGCTCTAGTCCCAGAACAGTGATAGTCATTTTAGCAGTTGTAGCTATGAACAGCGCTGGGTTTATAGTTTTCCAGCAGCCCTCAGCATCTCCGGAGGGACCTGTAGTTCCTTTCAGAACTGAGATCACTTTCAATGATACTGTAATATTTTTTTAAATATCCAGACCAGCATGGCATCAACAAGACCTGAGTTTAATCCTTCTTTTCACAAGTATCAAAAAGTAACACATTTAGCAAGTAAAAATATACATTTTGTGGTGTCCCACCCTTAAGGGGAAGGAAGCACCCAAAATTCACACATGCTTATGGTCAAAAAGGAGCAGCAAAAGTCAGAGGCTCTGCAAAAGACCCTTACAAAGATATATTACTAAATTATAAACCTGGCATGGAAATTGGTGTAAATTAGTCCCTTCTCATGTGAGCCCAGGGTGGTGGTGAGTGCTTGACCTCAAGCTCTAAGAGAAGAGAGCCTTCAGAGGAGTCAGAGCATTTCCAATTACAAGTACTTGCCTGTTTGTTGGGAACTGAGGGAAGAGAGGGAATGGGGTCACGCAGGGGGAAAAAAATACAAAATGAGAGTAACTAGGACTATGAGCCTTTCCTTCACATGTCAAAAGCAAATCAACAAATACATGTTCCTGCCTTTGTGGAGATAAAGAAGGAGATGAATGCTGAATGGCAAAGCCATCTTTTCAAAGACTTTTAGCTCAGGTAAAATGAATGAAAAATTCCAATGGTCCCCAAAAGTAAATACTTAAACTGAGCTGGGTGTATGCAACTGAGCTGGGCATATGCAACTCACCCACTCTCACCCAACAGTACAGTGCAGGTAGGTGTTGAGATCTTGGGATACGTTCAACCAGTGATGAGGAGTGAGTACACTGGTAATGCCACTTTGCAGGTAATAAGGGTCACAGCTGGGATCCCAGACTTCCAGTGCCAGCCAAACACTGAGACCTGTGTTTGCTCTTCAGTGCTCTTTTGAGCATAAAAAAACACCTACCTTCAAACATCACTGTCTGCATCCTCATTTTTTCCAGGAAAATGTTGGCAATTATATTACCCTACCAGTATCAATTGTGCATTTGTGTCTGTTTCTGTATAGCTTGTGCACTGGAAATATATTTTGGCTTTAGTTCAAATCCGCTTCAGTGCCCCCAAAGAGATCTTCATTGCTCTAAAGGCTTGCTGAGATTGTTCCCAGTTTATACACAACTGTTTCTAAACCCTGGGACCTGTGCTTTTGGTTGTCTATCAGGAAAGAGCGGCAGAGATTAAAAAAGTGCATGCCTTTGGCTGCATACTTTAAAATAAAACAGCCGTGGTTTTCAGGAACCTCTTTCAAGGTGTAATAAATCCAACTTTCTAAATGCCCAAGGCTGTGTTTATCTAGAAGTATCTTGGGGGAGATTGCTATGTCTATTAATCTGTTTTCCTGTTTCCTTACCACAGGGCTTAAAGGCTGCATAAACCAACCAGCTAGAAGGCTGTAAGGAAAGGTCTCCACAGACAAGTATCTCCCTCTGCTTTCTGTTCTTAAGCAACACTCCTGGTGCAGGGGAGTCATTAGACATTCTTATAAAGCAGGAGGAGTAGATGAGGGTGATATGGCGGGGACAAACCAGAATGACCTCTGTCTCAGAAGAAACCTCAAACCTCTTCAGGACCTTTAAAAGAGTTAACAAAACAGTGGATAAAGGACAACCAGTGTCTGTTTTTTTATTTAGACCTTCAAAAGGCTTTTGATAAAGCTCCTAAGAAGAGGCTATAAAGGAAACTTAGTAACCACAAGGTGAGAGGCAAAGACCTACATGGATAGGGGGAGAAAAAAGCCCACAGCTCAGGGACTGGAAACAAAGAGGAGGAACAAATGGTCTATCTCAGCATGGAAAGAAGTTCCATGTAGGGTGCCCCCAAGATTAAAAATATGACATGCACCTGGGATATTTATTAATGATTTGAAGGCCATAGTGAAGAGCAAAGGTGACAAAGTTTGTGTCATGAGAAATTGCAGAGGATGAAAAAATTAAGAGAACTGAGGTAGTGAATGAAATTAAGCACACACAGAAGAACACTTTGTAGAAAACACTGCAAACTACTTATGTGTGTGGGTAGGTTTTGAATTTCTTTTAAATATCCCCAAATCAATCAGGCACCTGTACAGTCAGCTCAAGGAAACTGACTTCTGACCATGCACTGGTGCTTGAGAAAGCATCAGTCTTTTTGAAAAACTTATAAAAAATTATTTTTTAAAAAAGCCAGTAATAAAAATACTACAATCCTGTAATTTCACATTAGCAGATGGCATGACTTGTTTTTGCCTTGGCCATCACATTCAGTTTCAGCCCACCCTGCTCAAAGGAGAAACAATGAAAGGAGCTGCCAAAAGGTCTGACAAGGCTGGGTTTCTTCTGCCTCTGCTCCTTGTGCAAGAGTCTGGGTCTTGCCATGTTACACTATAAAAGCTTTGGCACATATCTAAACTAGAGTTATGAAATGTATTTTATTGCATGGTAATTTGGGCTTTGAAAGCTATCTTTATTAATAATTGACACTTAAAAATCAATATTTATTTGGGCGTGACAGTTATCATATTTAGAGCTTTTGCTCAGGTCTTTGGTCACTTTTAACATTAGGCAAAGAAGCTGCACTCTACATTTGAGAAGGTAGGATCCAGGGCCAAGAAGCATCCACATGGCTTACTCACTAAAAATACACACTACTAGAAGAAAATATATACTTTTAACCTCCGGGATCCAGTTCTGAGGAGAAATATGAGAAAGGGAAATTTGAAACTGCTTTTTTTAACTGTATTTAAAGGTAAAATTATAAGCTACACGAAACCTGTTGTGGGACAGATAACAATCACATAGATAGGTACAGCATAACAACTGATAGAAAGAGGACAGGAGAAAGTCTCATGGCTGATCACTGAAGAATAAGGATCATCTCAATTCACTTCAGCTATCTAAAAGCTTAGTATTGAAATGAAAAGCTTGGCATTGGTAGTGAAAGGAGAGAGACAAATCCATATCCAAGGGACCATTCTCTGGAAGTACCTATGAATTCTATGTGTCCTGTAAAATCCCCTTTTATCTATTGATTCAGAGACTTACAACCTTCTCTGAAGCAGGGTATCTCTAAAAAGGTACCTGTGCTTATTCTGGCTGGGATGGAGTTAACTTTCTTCATAACAGTCCTGATGATGCTGTGCTTTGTGTTTGTGTCTAAAACAGTGTTCATAGCACATTAATGTTTAAGCTATTGCTGGACAGTGCCTGCACAGCATCAAAGATTTCTCTTTTTTCTACTCTGTCCCCATTTCCTGGAGTAAACAGGTAAGAGGTGAGCAAGCAATTTGGAGGGGACACAGTCATGACAGCTGACCTGAACTGGCTAAAGGGATGCTGCACACCATACAGTGTAACACTCAGCAATGAAAACAGGCATAGAGAAAGAACAAGGAACTTTTTGGCTTCCAAAGTGTTCAGTGCTTGGAGACTGGTTGTTCTATTTGTGGTTTTCCTTTTCTTCTTCCTTCATCAATTAAACAAGCCTTCTCAGTTTTGTTTTTCCTGTTCTGTCCCCCATCCTGCTGTGAGGGCAAGGGTGAGTAAGCAGCTGTGTGGGAGCTTGGCTGCCGGACAGGATCAATCCACCACAATAGCAATTATCCTATGTTCCTAAAGGAGCTGTCTGCACATATGAAGGGTGAACCAAGACAAATGTAAGTCTTATAAAATGGGACTAAAATAACACCAAAAAGGATACTTTTGAGTAAATAATAGAGAAATGGGGGATGGATTACCTTTATTGAGGAGAGATTTCTGCAGAACACCTCAATAATATTTTTTTTTATTCTAACAATCTCTGTCTCAGATGATCATTTATCTATCCATCCACATGCATAAAACAGATTCCTGTGCAAAGTTGTATCTAGAAACAGTATTTATTGTGCTCCTGAACAATCCGAGTCCTGTGCCTGTGGCAATATTACAGGAAATGCCAACACACAGCACATAAAATGTCAGTTCTCCACAAAGCAAGAAAAGAAATGCTATTCCTTTATGCTATAATATGATGCCTCATGCAGTTTTCTTCTAGGTTTACATTTGGTTTCCTGAAGGTTTTGAAGCAGGAGCATACACTAATGTGTTCCATAGGGCCATGATGCTTAATGGGATCAGTGTAGTGAGGGAGATTGATATCTCAGCCTTAATCTGCAATGTGACCACAAGTAAGCCACCCCCCACCCCATCTCTCTGTACTTTGTTTTCTTTCACCTGTCTGGATTGTTTATTTGAATGTAATCCCTTTAGTGAGAAACTGTCTCAGGCCTTTTGGGCACAATGGCAGAGATGGCTGTCCTCTGATGTATTAGGAAGTGCATGGCAGCTCCGTGGCTAAAGGAATCTGACTGGATATACTGTTGGGTTCCATGACAAACCACCAAATTTTGCCCCTACAGATGCTCCTGTTTTTACTTTCTCCTACAGTATCAGATTAGGATTACCTTCACACCATCTCAGTCTTGTTACTACTGAATTTTTCACAAGCCCTCAGGAAAAGAAAGCTGGCAACTATGGGCCTGCTAAGCAGCTCTCAGCACCATCAGGTGTACTGCACAATTGTAATAATGGGGATGACTGTCAAGCACACTTTCCATTTCTGCAGTGGGAGCTTCTGGAAAGTCTGGAGACAAACAGGGGAGAGGGTCTAGGGACTGACAAGCTGCTCTTAGCAGAAGTCTCTTAAATAAAGGTTTAAAAATAACTTCTGTTGATTTCAGAGCAAAAGTCCTGAGAGAAGAGGGAGGAGGAAGAGGAGGACTCCAGCCCAGGGAGCAGCCAAGCAAAGCAGTGTGTCCCTGGCACAGGAGGAGTGGAGGACATGCCTTCTGCAGGGATTATACAGAGCTGCTGGAAGTGAAGCCTGAAAACCGGCAGAACGGAAGCTTGGAAACTGAGCCCTGGGCTGAAGCGGGTAATTTACCTTATTTGAAATAAAAACAGCTTAAGTTGAAGCCAGCCGGAAATTCAGCTGACTTGAAGCTGCAAGCAAAATTAGCATAACACTCTGCAGGTTGAAACATGAGGGAAGCAGACTGAGGGATTGAGCCTTGACGTCTGGCAGTGTAAGGAAGCTGCTACTGCTTCTGCAGTGCTATGCAAAATTATCCCTTAAAGCTAAAATCATTGCAAGACCAAGCTACAAGACCATAATAGTGCCTGTTGGCCTTAACTGCAACAAGCAAAAAAAGACAACTCCAGCAGAATCATCATTAAAAGGAATAAGACTATGACTAGCCCCACCCCCCCAGATTGGCAGAGCATGGTAAATACAACTGACAGACTGAAACATCTCGGCCAGGAGTCTGTCAGTGTAAATCAGTGTAGCTATGCCACTGACTTCCACAGTGAAGCTGGGCCAGTTCATTCCATTAAGAATCCAGATCTTGAATGCAAGTAGGGGTAGCCTGTGTCTTGCAAAGTGCTCTTTGCTGGACTGGGGCTGGGGAGGAGGGGGTCACAATTCGCCCACTGAAAGACCCAAGGTAGCTTTCATAACTTAGCTCCAGCAATCTAATCCTAGAAGCCTTCTAATCTTAGTGATTGCCAGACAGGCTAACTCAGCCATGCGAGCTAATGTATCCTGCTACTGCTGTTAGGCTTATTCCGGTCCCCAGGCTAATTTCTGTAGAGCTAGCTTGTAGAGTTAGCCTGTATAATTCAACACTACACTGCACTGGCAACCCTTTAGGAGCGTGGCTGTGTATGTGTGCAAGCAAGAGAGCACAGTTAAGTGATGCTGTACTCCCAGACTTGTGTATATCTGGGAATTTTATTTGTCCATGTACTAATGACCAAAGATTCAGTTATTTTCCTGATGTTTACAAACCAGCTTCTATGTAAGTAAGTGGCTTAATTTGAATGACATAGTGATTAATGGAGTCAGCTATAATAGGGTACCAATGCTTCTGCTTCTGTTTCCCTTGAACTTACACTAGCATCAACAATGGTAACCTCTTCTTATTTGAAAGCAGTGCTTTCTGAAATATGGAGATTTTGCACCACTGTGCCAAGATGCAAGGCAACGTCATTGAATTCAGAGTAAGATAGTGTTGTATCTGAACACCATCATATTCTTACTGCAAGGTAATATTTTTGCATGACCAGGAGTAGATTTTCTGGACTACAAATACCACAGGTGTCTTACTGAAAGGATTCCTTCAAAAGGGATCCTCAATATGTATTTTCATACAGAACATGCAGACAAGTCACTGTGTCATTAGCATGCCATTTACCACCATTTTATTGAGTTCATCTGAGTTTTGTTACAATAGTCCAGTGTCTCAAGATCTCTCCTGCCTTTAAAGGAACAAGCAGCTGGGTGGAACATGTGATGAGAGAGTTCACCAGTGTTTGCAGTGAAGCATAAACATGAATGAGCCTAGACATGCTCGGGAGTGCAAGAAAGTATTAATAAAACTTGCTCAGTGTTTTTAATGAAGGTGTTTGGAGCAGTAAGATCCCAGAAGTCATTTCCAACTTGAGGAATATGCACACATATAGCTGAGGACACGGGAAATGCACATTTTCTAAAGGAGGCATTTCTATGTGATTATCTTCTGCCTATAAAAAAACAAGCCTTAGCTGAAATTTTGAAATGAACCAACTTCTGTATATCATGAATTCCACACACATAAAAGGAATAAAAAATACACAGTGGGCTTTTTTAAAAATCTTTTTTTCTAGAAAGAAATACTGTTGCAGGCATAAAACTTTTTCCAGGATTGCCCTGGGCACTCCTTGAAATATGCTGTATGGACAATACACACTCAAACCTCTGGCTGTCTCTAAGAGAGATTCATCCTGTCTCTCCTTGGCAAGCTGGGTTTCCTGTCCAGCCCCACAGGATTTATTGGCTCATTGTGGTGGAAAAAAATGGAGGCTAGTGACCAACCATATATGGGTATGGGAAAAACCGAGATTAGTTAGAAGGGGAAAAAGATTTTAAAAAGTGGGTATAATTACAAGTCAATTAAATAGAAATCATTGTAAGGAAAAGAGGAAAGGAGCAGCATGCAGAAACCTGCAAGAAATACAGGTGTTCTCTGACTTTCTCCCTCCACCCCTGTGGATTAGCAGGGCTGAGGAGCAGGGCCCATACTGGCACTGTGAACCGTCTTCACATCACCTGGGTGGGATTTCCAGCCATTGACAAGCTCGAAGTATATTAACAATGCAGCAGCACCATTAAAAAAAACAAAACAGTGAAAGGAGGCTGAGAGCCTGAAATTTTTTGGCCAGGTTAGTTTTTGCTTCCATTATCGCCTAATAACATATAACTCTTTATGAGGGCATAAAATTGCTCTTTACTAATGTTCTTCTCATTCAAAGGTCAGCAAAGCCACAGTGAAAGTTAAAGAGGCGGATGCACAACTCAGTAGGGCTGCTGAAAGCAATCAGAGATTTTTGGCGAAGAGGGATTTAATCTGCTATCTCATAAGGGACAACCTGTGCCAGTTGTCACCACAGGCTGTGAGCACATGTGGTAGAGAGGGTGGCAGCTGGGAGTCTGCTTTTGCCACTGTGCAGGTTTACCCAGCTCATGTAAGGCTGGTAAAAGCCACAAGCTCTTCTTTATTCAAAATGGAGTACAGGCCAAAAATGACAGGCCAGAGTCAAAGCAAAGCAGGCCAAGGTAACTGAGTCCCATCAGGAGTGGAAAATGGCCTTGACTCATTCAAAAGAGTCAAAAACCCAAAGAGTGCCTTTTTCAGAGGTACCGTTCCAGTTCTGACTCAAAGGCACAGGCAGCACAAAGCAGCATGGATCCACAGATGGTTCAGACCAAATCAGCTGCTGGCCAGTGTGTTAAAAAAACCCTTAAATTGTCAGTTAGTCTGTGCTTCATTATTTGCTTCTTACCCATTTCTACTGAATCTATACCAGCTCTGATAGGCAACAGTGCCATTGAGAATCTGCTGATTCAAATCCCTCCCTCCTCAGCAGAAAGCCAGTGGGAGGAAGGAAGAAAGAAACCCAACTCGACATTCTATTTTTCCCCCTTCAAATAAACCCTAAATTGCTTCTTTAATGCACTCGAGGTTTTGAGCAGGGTAGGAAGCTCTGATACAGAATGGGGCTACAATTTTGTTAAAGACAAGCTCTGCAGCAAGCCTGTGAACTCCAATAAATTTGTAACTCTGTTCCCAGTCAGAAACAGAACAATAGCCTCTCCTGTTTAATTGTGGATTGCAGCAAGTGGTTTCATGCTCAAACCCTCTTGTAATGTAGTCCTCTCCTTTTAATCATCAAAGGTGATCTCTGCCAAAGCAGCTGACAGTTGCATTTGATCAAGTGTAATAGGAACAGTCAGATCTTCCAGGATCCTTGTAGTTATCCATTTTCCATGTGTAATTCCCGTCTATTTCATACAAGTTTAATATGACAACTGTATTACAAAATTAGAGGGAGGATTTGGGGTGAGATGACTCACTGATTTTTTCTTTTTTATTAGAAAATATGATCTCATAAACAAAAGCTATTTCTATTCCCAGCCCTTCCACTGACCCCCTGTATGACCTTGAATAACCTTTGATGTCTAGCTCCCTTCTTACACTTTGCCTGTCATTGCAATTTAGGCACTGTGAGCTCGGTGGTGCAGTGACTGCCTGGTTTGGGGTCCCAGCAGAACAGCTATGACAGATAAGTGTGCACTTAGAGTTGGTGACATCTGGACTTTAACACCACTTGCATACATTAGTAGCTGTATAAATACTTACCTTTATCACAATATATATATGTGTGTCTGTATATGTACACACGTAAATGTGCTCCATAGCAGTTTGAAATTTGAGAATGAGTACTTTAGGGATAAGGAATCCCAATTTTCAAACCAAGAAAGAAGACTCAACCTCCATCCGTCAATAAAACTGCACTTCAAATAGATTTTCCAGCAGAATTTCTTTTGGGCTCTGCCCTGTGGTTTTCACAGTTCAATTTACATTGACCCTGGCAAAGCAAAGCAAAGCAAATGTCTGTTCCTTGTGCCCACTGCTGTCTGGACCCACCAGTGATGCTCAGAGGTGTCCACTGCCCAGGTGTAGACCACAACCACTATGCAAAGATTCCATTTTTGTTTTATTACACCACAGGTCAAGAGGAACATCAAATCCCTCTCACTTTTGTCAGATGTCAGCATTTGGGAAGGTGGTTGGTGGTGGGGAGGGGAGGACGGAAGACAGTCAAAATGAAAATGGTTTGGTTAATTAATTGCAAGCACTGCTTGAAGGACCAGCACGTATATTTAATCAGTTGCCTAGTAACAAACGGTGTATGATGTGAATGCTATCAGCCCGCAGCGTGAGCAAGGGATGGACCCTTTCTGTTTTTATCAGCTGCCAGCATGCATACTCTGGGCGTTGCATGCCCTTGTGCTCAGAAGGGCTGTTCTGCCACCTCACAAAAGCTGCATGGTAGCAAGGGTCCCCCCCATTTTGGCTCTGCCGTTCCTGCTCCTCCCCCAGACATCTCAGAGAGAAGGCTGTCTCTTCTTACAGGGAGTGACCTTTTCAGTGGTGAATCAAATGACAAGAAAAATTATCCAGATCTCCCCTCCCCTCCACCCACCTTTTTTCTTTATGAAGTTATCTACACTCTGGGAATAGAGCGCAGGCATTGCTGCTGCTCACGTTCTGTTACTGACACCAGTGTCACCATTAACAGTATATATCTTCCATAAAAACCTGTGCAGAGAAAACCAGAAAATCTTTGGAACTGGGACAGAGGCAGAATTAATAATAAAGTGGGTTTGTTGGTTGTTGGGGGGGGGGTTTGTGTCTTTTTTTCTCAGCGACCTTAAAGAAAGAAGGGCAATAGATGGATTCATGCTGGATTGCAGCACATAAAACCAGCCCAAGACAAAATGTACAGTTCTGTTTCCTGTAGGTGAAAAAATAACTCATGACCTGACAGGCAACCGAACATTGAGTACTCCTTTGGTGCTAGTTTTAGGAGGGAATTTGACAACAAGAATTTGCTTGTAGTTTTCCACCACCCGTATGCCATTATGTTAGCTGGGCCTGATAATGCAAGGACACAAAAAACACTCATGCTGCCTGTCCGTATTGTGAAAGAGAAATAAAAAGAGAACATCCATAAAATAAAAGCTCCCATTTATGTTCTAACATGCCATGACAATGTTTGCGTGTCCTTATCAGGGCTTTTTCTCCTCCCTCCCCCCTCTCCATTTGTAAATCCCATTGGATAAAAGACTACATCTTCCATAAAGAATTCCCACCAGAAATCTTTATAAATCCTCCATCAGTGAAATACTCGGCTGTCATGCTGAGCAGAAGCTAATCTAATTAAGATGGGATCTGCTAAATTTAATAGCCTGCTATGAATTTTTACGGACATCTGGTAACTGGAAGGTTGGAACGACTCTGACACATCAAATACACATTGTCCAAATGACCAGTATCAGGCCGGTTATTTTCCCTTTCTCGGTCACTTGTAGCTGATGTAGGATGCAATCACCCCCTCAGGATACACACATGTGACTCTATCTGAAATTAATGGGGGTTAAGGTGCGTACATGTTGGAAAGCAGAACTGGGCCCCCAGTGCTTCCTCTAGTGTTATTTTTTCCTGATTAATGAAGGATCAGGCTATACCTGTCATTGTTTGCAAACACTGTAATCAACATAGCAGGGGCTGGAGTATCTGTTAGCGCACATGTCTTTGGTATCTGCAAGTTATGAACCCAAACATGACCGGCAGCTTTCCTCAGTCAAAGCCCTATATGACATCCACTGGCTAAGCAGAGGTATTTCCAGTGGGGAGAAGAAGACCTCCATAAGTATAACCATCTCTTCCTGACCCAACTGTAAGCTGTTAGCAGAAGGCAGGGGATGGAGGGTTGGGTTGTTGGGGATTTTATCCCTTAAGGTTCTCGTATGAAAAATTTGAAACCTTCTAGTGGTCCCCAGAAATGGGGACTTGGGCTGTTACAAGGCTTGTCCCATCCCATGGGCTGTTACTTTAAGAAAGGAGCCCATTTACAGAAGTTCAGGTCTTTCACCCTGTCTTTATGGGATGTAGTCTGAGAATGCCACATTAATGAGCTCCTGGCACTCTTGTGGTTTACTAACTCATCAATAGGAAAGATCACAAACATTAATTCAACCTAGTAGATTCTGTGGGTGTCCAGCTCTCTAAGGTCTCACTCTGAGCTTCCTGTAATAACACCACAAATACACACACGTATACATAGTTTAATTCATAGTTGTGTAATTTTCAGACAGCGAATACATCACACAAAGCACAATGTCCAATTTTTCAGAATAAAGAGTTTCACTTTAAAACATATATATCCCTATTTGCTGTCTTGGTAAAGAAATCATTTTTCTTAGACTCCCCTTAGCCCCACCATAATAAATGGTTCAAGTAAATTCAGCAACACAGTGGGAATTGTGTCAGCCTGAAGTGATGAGTTGGCACTTGAAAATTTAATCTCTTTACCATCCACCAGCCTTAAATCTGTGTAGTGTGACTTTTAAACACTTGCCAAAGAGCAGGGAAGTTACAATGCTGGCTTACAGATTATTTACCTGCTGGCTTCATGAAATGGAAGCAAACTCATGCGGTACCAAGTGGAGAACACTAGGCCCCATGTAAATTAAGAAAACCTCACTAAGTAATATTAATGTTGATTAAGTTAAACTGGAGCATCTGTAGTGGGAAGAGACAAGAAATCCAGCTGCAAGGATTGGGTTCACCACTGGTACAGCCCTATACACACTGTGCAATGGCCAGTGCAAATCAGCATTGTGCCTGGTGTGTTGCACTGACTTACTCCTTTAAAAATTTTACCAGTCAGCTCCCTGCAAGGTGAGCACTGCTGCACTGTCTGAGGAAAACAACAGAACAGCAGGTCTCCCTCCCCACCTGCTGCCCATGTTGTAAGAGGTAGGGGACCTCACAGACACAAATTTGCTATGCCCTAGTCTCTCTTCATCCCATTGCACATCACTGATCCTTCCAAATGTGGATCTCTGCTCTCACAGAGGAACAACTTTACTTCACAGTTAGGACATGTCATATGTTCTTGACCAGTCATGATCTTGACCTGCTATGGATTAACTATCTGAATGAACAGGAACAGATACAGTCTGCAGAAGGATGTCTATGACTTCATTAGAGTGACACTGAATTGTGTGGACCAGGTTAATGTTGCTTATTCTTACTAGGCAGAATTAATTTAAAAATGCAGAATTAATTTATAGTGGTGTAATGTGATTCCAGAAATTAGGTATACATCTTGCCTGTAATGGCTTTTGATTATAAATATCCATGCTTGTTTCTCAGAAATAAATGAGAATGTAAGAAAGAGAGTGAAGGTGTTCAAATGTTGTTCATTTTGTTAATAGTAAATAAAATTAAATTTTAAGAATTAACATGAAGAAAGCTAAAAAGTATCTATAGTTATTACAGTTGGAGCTAATTTATATACATTCTTAAATGACCTGAATAATATGAGAAGTAAAAAAATCATGTCCATGGTGTGTAGTTTATTCTTTATCTCAGAATTTACAATAGATTATGATTATCTCATTTTTCTGTGATAGAACCTACAGTGAGTGTTTTCTTGCATTAAAAATATAAATAAATAAGTTTGAGTTAGTAGTTACAGACAAGTCCAGAAGTTTTGTGCCTTAAAAACAAAAGGAGGGAGGGAGGGAGGGAGGGAGGGAGGGAGGGAGGGAGGGAGGGAGGAAGGAAGGAAGGAAGGAAGGAAGGAAGGAAGGAAGGAAGGAAGGAAGGAAGGAAGGAAGGAAGGAAGGAAGGAAGGAAGGAAGGAAGGAAGGAAGGAAGGAAGGAAGGAAGGAAGGAAGGAAGGAAGGAAGGAAGGAAGGAAGGAAGGAAGGAAGGAAGGAAGGAAGGAAGGAAGGAAGGAAGGAAGGAAGGAAGGAAGGAAGGAAGGAAGGAAGGAAGGAAGGAAGGAAGGAAGGAAGGAAGGAAGGAAGGAAGGAAGGAAGGAAGGAAGGAAGGAAGGAGGGAAGGAGGGAAGGAGGGAAGGAGGGAAGGAGGGAAGGAGGGAAGGAGGGAAGGAGGGAAGGAGGGAAGGAGGGAAGGAGGGAAGGAGGGAGGGAAGGAGGGAAGGAGGGAAGGAGGGAAGGAGGGAAGGAGGGAAGGAGGGAAGGAGGGAAGGAGGGAAGGAGGGAAGGAGGGAAGGAGGGAAGGAGGGAAGGAAGGCACACCTTCTTGTGTATCAAAATGCTGCTTGTGTCAATTTTGTTTTGCTTCTAGGTACTTCAGGTGGTTTCTCAGGTAGTTGAGGTTTTTTTAAGATTTTTCTCTGTAGCAGCCATATTTCCTGCAGCCTGTTTATAGACACACTTTGAAGTCCAGTAGGATGTGATGCCCTAGCAAGGTACATGGAAGCTGGGTGCCCTGCCTGTTGCCATGGCAGTGTCACAGTGATCTAGGATTTCAAATTCTTCATACAACTTTACCTTTGTCAATTTTGTAAGAACGCTGAATTGAAAATAGTAGCTCTTTATTTCAAAGCTAATCTGCTCAGAGGGCAAGTAACAGCCACCCAGGAGCTATTCCTACCAGCCAGAATCAACCAAGCTCCTCATGCCTAACTTTCCCCAGCACAAGCCCTGCCTCCACTCTGGAATAGCTCAGGATAATCTATGCTAAAGAAAGAGACAATATTTGCTTGTGTGCTCCACTCTAAACTTCCACATGAAAAATGAGATCATGCTATGGTCTTCACTGGCAAATATTTATCAACCAAAAAATGCAAACTAATAAGCATTGCTAATTTAATGACATAGTGACCAATTTCTTTAGTAGGTATAACCAGAAAATCTAACACATACAAAGTTTTACTTGTAAGACATTTACTTGTAAGACTTGTAAGACAGGTAAGTGATACACACCCATATGCAAGAGAAAACCTCTAGATGTGGTAGCTTCAAAAATTCTATCTGGATCGAGTAAAATATTTTTTTCTACTGAGATTGATTAGAAGAACCTCCTAAAATACACTGTTTTGACTATCTACTAAAAATCATAATGAATTTTTTGATGTCAAATTTTGTTAGATTTTGTCAAATCTTGTGCAGCAAGAGGTGGAGAACAGTGATTTTTCCAGAAGACACACACCAAGGATATCAGATCTGCCACTATAACAATACCAACATAGTTATTTTCTCCAGCCTGAGAGTAGCATCTTGTGTAGGCATTTGTCATGACACCACCCAAATGTAACAGTGCTGCCTAGTAGGCAGCTCCACAAGATCTCTCCTTCTACCCCACCAATGGTTTAGAAAGCCAAGCAATGACTATAAGAAAGTTAAAAATTGTTTTTGAGAGCCACAGTTTTTTCTAACAGCTTGAAGACTTCTCTCACCACAGAGAGTAAGAGCTCATTTCATCACCCTGGTGCCAGACATGAGAATAAAATTATTTATCAGAATTATCCCTGTCCCTCCATTCCAAATCACAGGACACATAGATCTGTAAGGATAAGCTCCACACTTTGCATGAAAGCCTGGCTACATACACTCTTGTTTAAATAGGCTGCCAGACCTATTTGTGGGCACATGTACCTCAGGATGGTGCTGTAAATCCCCCTGGAGCCTCTAATGATGGAGCACAGTTGCCATGAGCAGTGTTTCACTGGAGGGCTGGAAAGCCCCACAGAGAAAGCTGTCTTGATCCTGGGAGCAGATGACATGGCTCTGCCCTGGGCAGAGGGAGCATGCCCTCAATAGGTTGCAGTGAGACTTTGGCCCTAAATCAATGTTTTCTTGGCTTTTTGAATAGTTTGTCTTTAGAAACCTGTATTCTCATGTGTCTTCTCTGAGCCATTTTCTATCACAAGAGGAGTGGCTTCTCACAGCTGCTCACTAATGTGGACGTAGGGCAAGGTATAGTACAACTGTGGGAAGCCTGCAGATGACCATGGAAGGGGCAATCTCTAGTTGCTATTAGAAGAATGGTGTCACTGAGTGACAGGCTAGCAGCTCTGAGCTCAGAAATAACCACAAGTCCTGGTAGAAGAAGTTAAATACAGGCAGGCCAATGTGAAGAGCTGCAGCCAGAAATTGCACCTGTGCACTTGTTAGGGCAATGGTGTGCATTAAACAGTCTCTTCCATCTCCACAGCTAGCAGATGTGTTGGCTGCAGTGTCCCCAAGTGGAGTCAAAACCATTTGAAGTTCCTTTGTGTTGGAGAGCAGCTGCAGCAAAGCACAGTTTGAGGCCCAAGCCCACCTAAACTAGTCAGAGCTTGTATCTGGTAATACCAGTTACAGGTGGCCCACAGTGGGGATTTAAGGTTTTGCCCTGCTTGCACAGCAAGAAAGATGGTGGAGCTGGCACTGGATACATGCAACAGGTACGGCAGGATAACTAACCATTCATAATGCATGTTTAAAAACTCAATGAAGACTAAAAGAGGTTGTAGGTTTTACTGTAAAAGAGTTAAACATAGTGGCCAAGTCAAGTTAATGATTCTAGGTCTTGCTTGTCAGTAGTTGGGGTTTCCAAAAACAGTAGCGAGTATATGTGTGCTTATAAACATGAAAATATGCATGAAACAATCTTGGCATCACAGCAGTAATGACAATTCCTGCGTTAGGAAGAGAGACTGAATCCAGGGTTAGTCAAGTTGTGAAGGGGAACCCAAAGGCAATCACAAAGAACTAAATTCAAAGAAAGGAGATCCTGTTTCCCAGTGCAAAAATGTCCAAAACTAGGTCAGAAAGATCCAGCGCCAGCTTAATATGAATTGCACCCCCTAATCTAGACTAACTTCTGAGTGTTTCCTTTCAAGTCATCCACTTTACTCCCTCAGGACTCAGGGTTTAGGTTTATAGCTATTCTCTACATCAGATATAAAATGCAAATGCGTTGTAAGGCCGAATAAAGTTTGAAACAGTCTTGGTTTTAAGACAAATTAGGAGGAAACTATGAAAAGAAAGCAGACGATAGCGGATACAGTATCATACAGTCACCCCAACACACTGACCCAGAAGGAAGCTAGAAAAATTGAGAAGTCCTTGTATCTGTCTGATGAAAGGAAAAGGAATCAGTAATGCTGAACATAGGCTTAGCAGATAAACACTGTTTTAAATAAGCATATCCATTCTTAGCCCCTGAGCTAGCAGAGCACAGAAGCACATGTAAATCAGAAATATTTGAGTAGTCCTGTTTATTTCAATGGAATTATTCTCATGCTTAAAGTTATGCACATGTTTAAATGCTCTGTTGTAGTCATCTTAACAAGCAGACACTTTTTCATGCCCTGTAAATTGTCTATAACTTTAGCATCCAGGGATGTTCCAAGGGTAGGTATTAATTTTGTGATCATTAAAAATCAGAAACTTAATATTATTGCAAGGGTAAGGTGGGTTGCCCATTGCATGAAGTAAAGGCACTGAGATTGTAATTACTAAACTATGCTGTCCTGATTCTTTGAGTTTGCTTTACTTGATTAACATAAATACTCCTTTTTACCCATAATGTAAAAAAAAATAGTTGCACCATGAATAATTTTGTTTATATTTCTTTTAAATACTTCTACCAATAACTAACAGCTAAATCCACAAAGCAGTTCTCCCAAGACTCTAGGAAATGAGATCCACATTCTTGCCTAAAAGCCATTTTAGGTTATGGCATTCTAGAAGTGCTGTCTGCAGTTTCAAGTGGGGACAACAATTCCCATCCAAAGCCTTATCAGCCCTTGCATGTCTAATCATCTGCTGGTTGACACACCTGTATGGTGTGCAGAGCTTCTTGTTTCATGTCATGCCTGGTTCCTATACTGAAATAATAAAAATTTTTAGTTGAGATCTTGCAACAGAAATTTCACAAGGTTTGTTGTAATCACTAAGTTTTCTTTTATATTTATTTACAAAGCTTTTATAATCTAGGGTGATGCAATACAACAAAAAGATGGCAGGTTGCAATGTCAGTTTAGGAGGGCCTGAATAGAAGCTTTGAACATCAGCACAAGAAAACTGGTAGTTTATAATGCAAGCCATTATAATGGTGTGCATTAAAGTGTTTGAGGAGTTCCCTAGCCACAATGCTTGAAAACTCCACAGCACACTGAGCACAAAGAGCCAAATCTCCTTTCCTCTTTGGAGGTTACTCCCCAGGATTTACCCTGACACTTGCTGAACAGACTGCATGAAAGAGATGTCTTGTCTTGTCCTGCTGGTTATCATTCTTGCTTTTTTTCCCTCAGAACTATTTCAGCAAAGACCATAAGCTTGTGACAGAGTGAATTTGTGATCTTATCCAATCATCTGGGCTGTTTGCAAAACTTCAGTAGGTGGCAGCGTTTTGTTGATAAATGTTTTGTTATCCAAGTGATCTCATTTAGTGCAACTGTTGCAATATTAATAAACTGAACTTATGATTGCATTTGCCAGGACTGAAAATATTGCTATCCTATCTGGCATTTGCTCTTATCTGAACTGACAACAACATCTATTGTATTTATAAAAGCGGTAAGTCTCTGTGTTTGTATGTGTTAGGGGCAAAGGGGAAACAGAAAACAAGGGGAGAAGCAAAGCCAGAGTAAGATTAAAAAACTAAGGTTGTTGGGCATCTGATTTGTGATTGTAATAGATGAGCATTCTGGCAATTCTGTTAAATTGTCAGTGCTGGGGAATATGTGGCTTAAAAGAATGGTTAGTAAGTTATTCCCTCACCTCTAGCTCACCAGTTCATATCAAGCCAATCTTGACAGCATCTGTTAGTTACTACTTGGTAACAGTTTGATAATCTACAGTCAATTCCTACAGGATAGAAAAGCATATCAGGGAAAAATTCCATCACAACTGCTATTTGAGAAGCTCAGATTATAAAAGATATCATGATGCAGCCCAAAAAAGGGTCCAGTAAGGGTGAAGAGTGGTGCTTTAGTGTCCTGTTAGAAAAAAAAAACATTGAACTTAATTGATCAATACAGCTCCTGTATGTATGTATAAATATACATACATACACACACACATACATATACACATGTGTATAACTACTAGGCCTTAATAGAAATAGATAATTATTTTTGTAATAAAGTTTCTATGTTATGTATCCCACTTTTGCCTGTAATGAAAATAGTTTCCTATATAGTCCAAAATCCTATGCACTATTCTAAACGAGAACAGCCTGTGCAGAAGAGGACTGTCCTCACAGTCACCCAACTAATATGCAGTTACTTGAGGTTAAAAAAGAAAAATTAAAGTCTCTGATTCAGTTGAACTCCCAGAAAAGAAGATCAAAGTCATTGGTTTTATTACAGGCCCTTCAGATTTAAACTGACTTAAATACACCAGGCTTTGGGCTAAATCCCACGGCCATTAAGATCTATCATGAAAGTGCCATAGACTTAAACAGAAATTGGATCGGGCCTGCTAAAGAACACATTTGGACTAATACAAATCCTGTATAAATTAGATATAATAAATAGAGAAAAGGTGCCAAAAGATACCTTATGACCACATTTGCATATATGGACATAATTTTTATTATTCAGGAAATTCTCTAAGATTGAACAATCAAAAAGGGAAAGACAGAATCAATGTTGCCAAATATCAAGGTGATTTAGACCTTGCAGAGGAAATTGCTTAAAGATTAAAAGGTCTTTCAGCATTATGAATGGAAGAGAATTGTAAAAAAGAAAGAGAGCTATGCTATGATAATGGCATTGAGATCAAACATCATTTAGGTATGGCTCAAAGCCTACTGTAAATACCTGCTCTCAACTTTAAATACAGAATCCAGTGTTGATCCTAGGGGCAAAAGTACAAATTACATGGGACTAGGGTGTCAGAATAAAATTACACAAATAAAGCAGAAGCACACTCTGCTGGAATTAATAGCAGATGTTTTTGACAGCTTTGCTTCCCACCATGAATTCGTGGGAGGAGTCCAAAAATCCTTACTCATCCTAGATCACAGTCATCAAGCCTATTCCACAACTGACACTCAAAAAGTTATAAAGGTTTTAAATATTCACACCAGGTCTGGAGTGATTGTGAATGGCAGCTCCTCTGATTTATAATGGGAAAATGGAAACTGAACAACTGAGAGGACTGCAAGGAGCGGAAGGGAAGGGAAGGGAAGGGAAGGGAAGGGAAGGGAAGGGAAGGGAAGGGAAGGGAAGGGAAGGGAAGGGAAGGGAAGGGAAGGGAAGGGAAGGGAAGGGAAGGGAAGGGAAGGGAAGGGAAGGGAAGGGAAGGGAAGGGAAGGGAAGGGAAGGGAAGGGAAGGGAAGGGAAGGGAAGGGAAGGGAAGGGAAGGGAAGGGAAGGGAAGGGAAGGGAAGGGAAGGGAAGGGAAGGGAAGGGAAGGGAAGGGAAGGGAAGGGAAGGGAAGGGAAGGGAAGGGAAGGGAAGGGAAGGGAAGGGAAGGGAAGGGAAGGGAAGGGAAGGGAAGGGAAGGGAAGGGAAGGGAAGGGAAGGGAAGGGAAGGGAAGGGAAGGGAAGGGAAGGGAAGGGAAGGGAAGGGAAGGGAAGGGAAGGGAAGGGAAGGGAAGGGAAGGGAAGGGAAGGGAAGGGAAGGGAAGGGAAGGGAAGGGAAGGGAAGGGAAGGGAAGGGAAGGGAAGGGAAGGGAAGGGAAGGGAGTGGTCCAGACCATCAGGGATGCCCACCTGCATAAGAAGATGAAAATGTTTAGAACTGAATCATTGAGTCTTGAGGTCACTGAAATCAAAAGTGAACTAGACTTACAGAGTGGTCAGAATCTCACCTCAAGCAAGATGATAAATTTGTTCCTTGTAACAGGCACTTGAGAAAGGATGCCAGTATGAGCTCATGTTTTAACCAACCCAGATTGAGCCCAAGAAGAGCAGAGACTTCTGAGAGACATCTGACAGCACCTAATCAAAGTAGGGTTGGAACTGTGCCTGAGATGTAGGACTAAAAACATACAGACCCTCCACATCATGCCTTGGATAACTGTGGTGGTGCCAGCCTCCATCAGCCACTCACTACACTTCTCAACACCCGTCTCTGTGACTTCACTTAAACTCCCTGACACAGTCACAAAATTGCATTCTTCTCTGTCTTCAAATCTGACCTCAAAAATGCTTCCCTTCAAATGAAACTTAGGAGCTCTTTGGCACTGTTGCCAGTCCATCATCAGGTAGAAGATGGGAAGTGGGAGTGGAGGAAAGGTAACATTCACATCACTTAATTTTAAGCATCCAACTTCAATTCACCATGTTAGCAATCTGATTTCTCTGTTTAATCCATAAAGACAGACAGGATCCTTTGAGGGATGATTAGGAATTCTCTGAACTTCCCCCACAGGAGCCTGACAGCAAGGTCTATCGATGCAGCTGTTATTAGCATGTTGGCAGATAGCACAGAGTACAGTTAGCTCGCTTAAGTTAAATTCGGTGAATGTTCCCCCATTAACCCTTTGTATGGCTCATCTGTCAGTATTTACTTGTACTTCAAGAATAAGCATTTTGGGAAAAGCAGTGTATTTTTGTCCTGTATTTGTTTAGCATCCATCCCCCTTGGGTTGTTTATCCTGGAGAAAAGGAGGCTTCAGGGACATCCTATTACTCTCTTCAACTACTTGAAAAGAGGTTGTTTCAAAATGGTGCCAGCCTCTTCTTCCAAGTCACAAATGACAAGACAAGATTAAGTGGTCTCAAGTTGTCCCAGGGTGGATTTATATTAGGAATTAGGAAAAGTTTCTTCATGGAATACATTGTCAACATTGGAACAGGCTGCCCAGCAGAGTAAGTTGAGTCACCATTCCTGGAGGTATTTCAAAGACATGTAGATGTAGTGCTTAGGAACATGGTTTAGAGGTGGGCTTGAGTTAATGGTTGAACTCAGTCTTATACGTCTATTCCAACCTCAATTATTCTATGATTCTATTGCACATTAGACCATGCCAAGAGGTAAGGAGGTAAGGAGGTGTGCCAGCTTCCAAACTACCTCCTTCACACCAAGCCCTGGGAGTGCATCTTCTCACAAGGCACAGGGGCATGTAAGTTCTCTGCCACTAGTAACTAGTTGTTCTGTTACCCTGATAGCCCCTGAACCATCAGCAATGGGATACCTTAGGTGATAAGAAATAACAGTATGCTAGGACAGAAGTAGGACTCTTCTGACTGTTGGTACAACAGTGTTTTATGACAGGGCTAACAAGATTCTGCTTTCTACTGCTGTGGGACCCATAGTCTGTGAGGAAAGATGGTATGGCTGTAGTATTAATAGTAAAGAAATATATATGGGGGAAAACTATGATCTAAGATAAGAAAGGACTTGGTAGCTGCTAAGCCAGAATTAATAATGAAAAGCAAAGCTGCAGACACATCAGCACAGAGTCAAGAAAGCTAAAAGATATAGAAGTGAAACTCGAATCAAAGTAATTTGAATATATGACATAAGCATACATTGTATTCAAAGGAATATTAACCAAGAAATTTCTAAAATCATGAAGCAGCCCAGGGATGGAAAAGAAGTAATGACCCCAGTGAATGATGGAATATGCAATAAGAGGTTTGGATTCCCAATCTGCAAGGCATTTAGGCCTGTGCTTTTTCTGTTGAAATAAATTGAAATTTTTTTTGTTAAAGTGCCTTGTTTCTATTGAAATTTCTCATGCTCAAGATATAAGCATGAAGTTGATCAGTTGAAGTTAAGGTTGAGCAGGTAAACAACTAGCCTAGTTCAAGAGTTCCTTATTGCACAGACAAACTATAGGTGCTGTGAAAAGTGACTTCTTCATGAAGGCATTGGGATGACCACTGGTATTTATTTGTCTGTATTAGATGGAGAGTAATTATGCAGCATCAGCACTTTGAGATTGATACACTTTCTGTCTGCAATATATAGTACATGAACACAGATGTTAGTGCGTACAAAGGCTTTAGAGAAAAACAGTACTTGGACAAGAAAACATTGCCCTGAGTGAGGAAGGTCCCAGTATCCATATATGGCCACTAAAAATATTCCAACCAGGTTAGATCTCTTCAAGCTGGAGGAACTTGGGCTTACTGTGCCCAAATAAGCAGCCACTTACTACATGCCATTTCTGCTGGAGTCTGAGCCCAGCTGTCCTTCCTGTGATCAACCTGAGAGCTCTGGAGATTTCCCTGTCTTACTTGCATAAGAAGGAGAAGGTTACCTCTGTTGTATTTCACTTGCACCTGTAACAGTAAGCAGAACATACAACAGGTGAGGCTGAGGCAGTGCCTAGCTACCTTGTTCAGTGTTCAAAGGCAGCCACTTGGAAGAAACCAACACATAGTTTAGAAATAGAAGACTAGACCTCAGCTACAGTACCACAGAATCAGATTAACTTCACAGAAGCTGGAGTTATCACCCTGCTGCAGCTGTGATGCCATTCTGAGTCTAACCCGTGATGCTGTAAGTACCCAAGATATGTTCTCTCTCTGTATCAGTGTATGAATACTGAAAAGATTTTACATAGCTTCAAAATAACAGGACAAAGAATGCTCGGTAGATAGGCAAAAAAGTAAGACTTTTCCACTTAGTCTTCATTCTGAGATGTTTTACCCAGGTCATAAAGGATTAAGCTAAAACTCATGCACATGTTAAGTATGCAATGCCCTAAGGTGTGCGTCAACAATACGTACCCGACTAATCTCTTGAAAATAATGGACATGGACAAAAGCTGTGTGGCTCAGAGAGAGAAATGCAAATGCAGATCGACCCTTTAATGAAAAACCTTCTTATTAAACTGTTTTATCTTGGAGCAGTCCTTTTCAGAACACATCCAAGCAGAGATAAAGGCATCTTACCATAGTCATTAAACTGTGCATGGTTTGATTCAATCAGACTCAGATCATTTGCATATGGATCAGTTTAATCTAGTTCTTCCTGTCTCACACCTATTGTTAATCATTTCTAGACTCCCTCCCTGCTTACTAATACCCATTCCCCCTCCTCCGCCATTCCTTTGATTCAAGTAGATAAATGAATAGGCATAAGGACATCAACATCTTTCTGAGTGATCATCTGCCTTGTATGCTCAGACTGTCCCATGTTTTGCTGATTATGTCCTGGTTGGCATCCCATATGTTCTTGATAGTCCCTGTCTCTGCTGATTTAGGAAGACTGGGAAGACAGAGGAAGAATATTGACTCAGGCTGTAAACCCCAGCTTAGGTTTTACCTCTAGCCTCAAATTAAGTGAGATTTGTGTTCTCAACTTATTCAGAATCATTAGAAAGTATCTCTCTGAGTAGCATGTTAAACTTAACAAAGTGAATCCTTTTCTTTCAGGAGCTGAGTATTATTTCTGCTTTTAGCCAGCAGTAGTGATAAGTGTTTTTACCATAATCAGCCGACAGTGATGGGGCAACCTGGTTGTTTTGTACAAGTAGATATTTTTATGCATCAGAGGCAATACTGTTTGGATCTTTTAATAGCAATTCTAGAGCTCTGTATGACTTTCCCTCTGAATGACTGAGTTTTTGCTGCTTTTTCAGAGAATAATTACAACCACAGGTTGAATGATTCTGCCCCAGATATACTGCCATGAATGCCAACCCCTAGCTTTGTTTTTTATTGTAGAGTTTTTGTTTCATTGTTCAGGATATTCTGTCCAGCCGCATCACAGTTATGGCCTTGGGGAGGTAATAGGCTTTATGATTGTGTGAGGAATGTGAGAGCAACAGATTGGGCAGTTTACACAAAATGTCTAGCATGGTGATTTTTCCACTCAAGGCTGTTGCTGTACAAACCTGTGGAGGAGATATTCATACACCCATATTAAAAATAGGATCTTTATTTTCAGGTTTTTTGTTGCATTCTCTCCATAGCTTTTTTGAGCTCCCAGGAGGAGTTGCCTTTCAGCAGCATTGGGAGGGTTTTCTTTCTGGTGTAAGGACAGTCATATAAGTGTGGTTGGACCCATTATTCATTCAGCCAACATCATACAAAGTGACCCCCATATTTCTTTTGTAGGGCTGGGTGAATCACCCCAGCCAGGAATGGATTTTGTCATAGACAGAAATTGTGTGTAAACAGCACAGGTGCTGAGGGAGGGGATGGAGGACAGTATCCAGATTCAATGTTCTCCAGTATATCCTCAGGGGTCATGTATGTATTTTGATTAAACTAGTTTGACCACAGCAATGCACCCCTGATGGCCCTCCCATTCTGTGCTGCAAGGGAATGTATGGGCCAGAGATCTCAGCAAAATGGGACAGCCATAGACAGCTAATAGAGATGAGCATACACGTCTCATGCATTAATATTCAAATTCATTTCTGCTGATTATATTTCAGTTTAGGATGATGCATTATTTATATTAGAAGTCCTTTTATAGTATCTTGTGAGTAAGGAAGTCGCAACTCGTGAGGTGGAGAAGATGAGCTCTCCTTAGCAGTCTCTGTTGTGTCTTCATAGCATTTAGCACAAAGGGCTGTGAGATCACTGAGCACCTGTAATTCCAGACAATATGAGACACAAGACTTAATCTCTGACAGCTTTTTCCACAGGATATGAAGAAATTCATTAACTCTGCCTGCTTTTCTGGAAAGAGGAAGGAATTGGAAATTCATGCTAAAAATATTAACAGAATAATTTTTAAACCCTGGGAAGGAGAGGAAAGGTTATATTTGAATTTAGTTTCTGGAAAGGGCTAAGGACCAGAACAGCAAGATTGTAGACAAATTTGATGCAGCTCACCCTGTTAATTTTTTTTCCATGAAACTACAACATCCTTGCATTTTTTCCCTTGTCTGAAGCACAAGGAAAGTTCCTTTTACAGAATTTGAGTATTTTATCTGGCTGAATGAAGTGATTCACTGTCAGCAAGAATGTAAAGATGACTGTGGCTTCACTAAACCCTTCTCTGCTGCTAAGGTGGCAGTTTTAGATTCCTGTCATGACAGGTAAGTGAAAACAGCTTTGGAAAGCTTGCACTGAAAGAGGCTGATCTAAGGTTTAAGTACCTTTAGAACCCTATTTGCTAATCTGGAGTGATTATTTTTCTCAGTCTTCATGTTCCTTTTAATTTAATATTTTTTCAGTATGCAGTTTTTTAGAGAGGAGAGGTGAAGGGATGAGATGAAGTGAATTTCCATCTCTGGCACCATATAAACAAAGCAATATTCCTACACTAGCCTCCATCCCTGGAGTTAGTGGATTGCCTGGGAGCAGTAGGATGCTGTCCCATTGTGAGGATAGTGTGGGACAAAAAAGTGATGTGTAGGAGTGCCAGGGAGTTTCAAAGGTACTTGCTAAAAAGAAAGGAAGGCCAAGAATGAAGTACCATGAGTTTGCTTCAGATGGGAGCAGACTACTTGTGCACCTTCCCCTTCTAGTCTGCCCCAAGCCTGCTTTTTGACATATGGGGCTCCTTCCCTGCTTCCCAGGCAGCTGAAGGTTCCATCCAGCTCCATGGAAGAGTGTCAATTTTTTCATTCCATGTGCTGTCAGAACACTAACAACAGGCACAGTGGTGGAACTGGGCACTCTTTGTACTCCAGCATTGTGTCCAGGATCATGTGAGCTGCTGGGACTAGGCTGTTCCCAGGGCACAGCCTGCTTGGGGTAAATGGCATCTCTGGGCAATTGTTGCCCAGGATGAGCAGAACAAGACAGTTAAAAAAAAACCAACCAAACAAAAAACCCAAAACCCCAAAAAAACAGCTGTTTAGCTAAATTGGACCATCATTTTACAGTTATGCAAAAAAAAAAAAAAAAAAAAAAGTCTCTGGTACCCCGTCATACTCCAGCAAATTCATATCTTGCAGCTGCCATCTGCACATGAATAATAGCCATTAGCATGGAGTACTCACAATCACCTTTGCTTTTGTGCATGTTAAATTCATCATTCACATGTGCAGGAAGAGAAAACTAAGCATAAATATTCAACCTGAAAATAAGCAAAGATTACATAAGAAACTCTTGTGTTATTCTTTCCTCTTTTTTGGTTGTTTTTTTATTCCTGCTACATGCTCTGTGTTCCTAGAAAGTCTGAGAATTCATTCTTTTTAATGCACTTCCTGCTAGAACTGAAATATGTCAAGATTGGTTTTTTTTTCTGCCAGGGAAGTACCTTGAGACCACAACTCCATAGTAGGTCATGATATAAATGTTTACAGGCATGTGTCTTAAAAAACTCCATCACTTCCAACAAACCCCACAAGCCCAGTTTCTTCTCCAATGAAAATTTACAAGCAAATTCAAACAATTTTTTCTCTGAGTATGAATGCTCAGAGAAAATTTTATTCAACTTACTACAACTATAGTATAAAGTGGCATTGAACTGAAGAAGATCTCTTTCAATGTTACATGCTATATATCAATTAGCTAAAGGAATCTGAATCTCATTAATGAATGGGCAGCCTTTGTAATCATTGTTCACTAAGTACAGATTAAACGGTTTGAAGATAATAATCATTCTTTCTACTCTTACCTTTACATGGGTACCACTGTGCTTTGCATTTAACATGTCAGGCATAAAACCTGCTATTCAAGGACAGCTATTTATTTAGTCTGTCTTAATTCTTAGGTCATTGCTGCTGTATCACAGCATTTTATAGATGTATGGCTTAGTGATAGGGTCTTCCTTCTTCTTTCTTCAGTATATAGGTGCTGGACATCGGTTTTAGTGCAGACTCTCTGGGTTCAGAATAGGAAGGAAATTTAGCACTATATTTGCCCTTTGCCTCTGAGGCTTGCTCTCATCCCAGTTATGTTAGAAAAATCCATCCTGGAGATGAAGGGCTGTGACAGAGCAACCTGAGTTTCTCCTAGCCAAGAGCCTTCTTGCTGGGCTCTGCTTGACTAGGGACAGGGCAGTGGAGAGAGCCCCACTGCACCGCAAGAAACAGGGGCCAGCCAGAGCAGCCTGGGGAAGAGGGGTGGTCTGGACACAGGGCAGCAGACTGCCATGTCACAGAATCACAGAGTCAAAGAATTGCATAATGGGCTGGGTTGGAAGGCACCACAGTGGGTCATCTGGTCCAACCTCCCTGCTTAAGCAAGGTCATTCTAAAGCACATAGTACAGGATTGTGTCCAGAAGGTTCTCGTGTATCTCCAGTGGGGAAGGCTCCACAACCTCTCTAGAGGTTCCAGTGCTGTTCCAGTGCTCAGTCATCCACACAGTAAAAAGTTCTTCCTCACATTCAGGTGAAACTTCCTTTCCATTGTTTTCTGCCTGTTGCCTCTTGTCCTTTTGCTTGGCACCACCAAGAAGATCCTGGAAACATCCTCTTGGCACCCTCATTTCAGATACTCATAGACACTAATGAGGTACCCACTCAGTTGTGTTTTCTCCAGCCTGAACAGGCCCAGCTCCCTCAGCCTTTCCTTGGGAGAGAGATGTTCCAGTGCCTTCATTATTTTGATTACCCTCCACTGGACCTGCTCCAGGAGGTCCATGTCCTGAGGATCCCAGAACTGGACACAGCTCTCCAGATGAGGCCTCACCAGAGCTGAGCAGAGGGGCAGGATCACCTCCCTTGACCTATTGGCAATGCTTTTCCTAAAGCACCCAGGATGCCATTGGCCTTCTTGGCCACCAGGACCCACTGCTGGCTCATGGACAGCTTGTTGTCCACAAGGACCTGGAGGTCCTTTTCTGCAGAGCTGACTTCCCAGCAGGTCAGCCTCCAGTCTGTGCTGGTTCCTGAGGTTATTCTTCCTGAGGGGCAGGACCCTGCATTTGCCTTTGCTGAACTTCAGAGAGTTCTTCTCTTCCCTCTCTCCAGCCTGTCAAGGTCCTTCTGAAGGGCTGCACTGCCCTCTGGGCTATCAGCCACTCCTCCCAGCTTTGTGTCATCAGCAAACTTGCTGAACAGGTACTCTGTGGCTTCTCACAAGTCATTGATAAATAACTTAAATACTGTGTCCAGTATTGAACCTTGGGGGACACCTCTAGTGACAGGACTCCAACTAGACCCTGTGCCAATGATTACAAAGTCTATCCCAGCTGTGAAAAGTGTGCTGCTACTTCTGCAGAAATAATAGTTTTGCCACAGTTGGTATAATCAAATTTTATTAGCTTTTTCAAAAGGACATACCAGCTAATCAACAATTTAGGAATGTAGCCAAGAACTCTGACCAAAGATGAGGGCAGTACCATTAAAGAAAAAAGGTGTGGAAAGGATCTTTTTCCACATTGACCTCATTGCTTGAAGTAATGGATGAGGGCATTATGTAAAGCACTTCACAAATTGATCCAGAACATAGCAGCTTGATTCTTCTCACAAACTGGTCTTTAAAAGTCTTATCATACTAAAAATATATGTTTAAACTCTGGTTTAGATTCCTATTCATGCACAGCAGATGAAATGTGTTTGGTACCTTTCACTTCCTTATCAGAAATCACATCACATACTCATTGTAACTGTGCACAGTTAACCTCTAGTGCACAGAGGTGTTTCTTCCCATGTCATTTGTAACCAAAAAACTCCTATGGAAAAATTTTTCTCTGTTATTTTTGCACTCTAAATGGCACTCTGTTTCCTTCTGCCAGATCACCAAAATCTTCAGGGTCTTCTATGCTATCTTCTAACCTCACCTGTGTTCACAATGCCACTCAGCCTCATACCAGCAGCAAAATACATTAGAACACCTTAACTTTTGGTCTCAAGATCATTAGTGAAAATAAGACTGGTCCCCAAATCTCATTCTTCCTCCTGTCAAAAGTCATCATCTATGGCACTTAAAAAAGGAAGACAATTATGATGTCTTTGGTGAGGGAGATTGGTCCATCCTTCCTGTGAGCAGATACCATCTTCCACATCAGTTAAATGAGAAGCCGCGTTTTTACGCATAAGTTCCAGCTATGAAATCTGTTCCTCATGTCTCTCAGTGTCTTCGCATGCCTAAACCATGAAGAAAAGAGGAGACTGGCCACAGCACACCAGGCAAATCTTGTAAACCTCACAGTGCCTTCTTGTTTCAGAGCTGTAAATGAATGCAATCATGCTTGTTCATGTGCATAAATGTGCTAGAGAAAAATAAGGGATGCACTCTGGACTATATGGGGTACTTTTCACTGGCCAGTGGATTCCAGTGTGTGTATCTGAAATTGCAGTGGATAAGGAACTGTTTTTCTTGCTAGTGTCAAAAAGCTTTTTTCTCAAGCTTTTTGAAGAGTAAGCTTTTTTTAAAAAAATCATAGATAGAGGTCCATGCCCTTGTGCAGCTTCAAGTTTTTGCTTGCAAATTGATATTTTGCAGATTACACGCATGTAACTGCACTATGCTGTAGGAGCATAAAATAAGAGGGGGAAAAAACATGTGCTTTTTGTAGACTCAAGATTAATAATATGTACCCTCACTCAACCAACTTCAATATATGGACACACCCATTAACAAATTGATTTGTAATCTAAAGGAATTATTTCAAACTATGAGTGTCAAGAGGTTTTGTTTAACAAAGACAATAAATACCACAGCCATGTTATGAGTTTATTCAAGCCTTGGAAGTAGTACCTCACAGCTGTCGTCTCACCAGGAATACCTACATTCCATGAAACACCTAACACATGGCATATTTAAAAAACATCCTGGGTTCATTATATAATAAAGTCTGATTTTTTTTTTTTTTTTAAATTTCCAGTCTTTCTTCTATTAAAGAAGAAATGTGTCTCATATCAAGTCAAGGGTTTTCTGTATGTCTGGGCTCGATTTTTTTGTATAGTGTGTATAAATAGCTCCAGTTTTTTCTGAAAAGCTGTCTCTTATTGAACTTCTCTGTGCACTTTTCTGCAATTCTATCCCAGCACAAGCTATCCAAGGTCAGACAAGGTCAACTGTGGAAGGAACAGCCATTAAGGTGAACTTGCCCAGTAGAGAAAGCAGTACTGGTAATTCTAGATGGGATAGACCTTTTTTTTTTGACATGGTACTGACAGAGCAAGTGAATCAGGGCAGTGAGAAAAGTCAATGAACTTAGAGGACTCAGAATATTTGGAAAACAAGGGAGGTTTGATCACTTGTGGTAATAAAAATGCCCTGGGTGTGTAGAGGGGGCAGCGATGATTTAGTATGAGCAATAACATACTTCCTGCCCCATGATCCTAGCAGTGCTGCACAGCTCATAACCACTCATGAGTCACTACCTCCATTCTAGTGCATTTTTTTCTTTTCCAGTAAAGCTCCCAGGTCTGTCCTGAAACTGCTGTGTAGCAATGCAGAGAACTATGAGCACAGTTGTCACGTACCACATCTGCAGCTATGCCCCAGGAAAAGATAACATGGTCTCTGCATGTTCCCTCCAGCCTGTCAGCACTCAAATACCATTTGTGCTGGTGTGGGGTGAAAAGTAATAACAAAATGTGGGATGTTATGAGAAACACATTAGCCTTTTTATGTTGAAAGTATAATACAGTATGTATTTTAAATTACAAAACCATTCCATCATGTATATACAGTCTCTCTCTACTTCTGCTGCTGCTATTCATTTTAGTCTAAATCATGAAAATCTGAAATCATATTCTTGTTTACTGCTGCCTTCTCCTCCCCCTCCCCCCCACCCCCCACTCCCCCATTTTTCTCTTTAGGCTGCTTGAAAACATTCAGTTACCCAGCCCTGGAGGTGAAACTACTCAGAGAACTTCAAGGTTATGAAATGCAAAAGCTTGGCTTTTATTTGTTTCAGAGTCAGCGAAAGCAGTGCACAGGATGAAAACCTCGGTTGTGCAGCTCGCTAACACATAAAGGAAGCTTTAATTGAGTTTTAAAAGCAAGAGTATTTTTACATAATTAGGGAAAAACAAAAACTCACATAACAATGTTGAACAAATAGTGGTGGTTTGTACATAAATACAGTAGAAAGTTAAAAAAAAAAAAAGGCAAAGAAAGCACTCAATGGCCAAAGCAGATTAAAAACATTCAGGGTGTTACTGCTATGTTTGATAGAAAAGCAAAACCATTGGTGAGAATTAAGTACTCACTGCAGAGAGGAAGAAACATTTGAAGTTATCAAAGAGAAAAGTCTTGATGTCAAAAAGAAAGAGGAATCTTGGTATAAAGGACAGTTAAAGCTTTTGCTGTGGAATGATCTGAATTTTGAAAAGTCACCCAAAAGAGGCAGAGAACAAACTAAGAAGTTCAAAACCTAATAGCTGTACAAAAATTAAAAATATTAATAATAATGATAATTAAAAGGAACAATTGATAGGATCTGAGCCATAGATAGAAATTTTTTAGGGATCTGAAATGAGAGATCTGAGGTGCTTTGTCTTGAATTGCTTGTTAATTCATTAGGACTCCCACTTTCCTTTATAAAGGAAACTTGTAGCAGTTAGCTCAAACATTGCAGGAGAAACTAAAATAAAAACTCAGTTTTTCTCTTTGCCTGAGTTGTGCCTGAAAAACAATACATATTTATGTGTGCAGAGTTGTCAACACGTTACACAGCACTTGTAAGTGCTATCCATATTCAGCGATACGGTTGCACAATTATAAAGCACACGTGCTTGCCTCTCTCTCAGAGATGTACAATAGGAAGCTGTTTGAAATACTGCCACAGCTATTGCACCCAAGTGTATTTTTATGCAGCCCTCTTTGTCAGCAATTTGTCCTTGTGCTCTAATAGTGACAACAATTAGGTGCACTGAGGTGTGCCAGAAGCTATACACCTCCAGACAAACTGGAGATGGCGTCAGAGCCTGTGGGGCCTGATCCCCACAAAACACTTACAAGGTGACCTTGGCTTCTGTGGGGAGGGCTGGGGGCACTCAGCTCTCCGAGGGCTGGAAAAACATCAAGCACTTGAAATGCCCACAGGCAGTCCTGTTGCAGACTTATTACTGGTAGTTGCCACCTTACGCCCCAACTTCCCCACGTAACACTGGTTTTGGTCCCCAGGTGTGGACTGCCTCTGCTTTATCTGCAGAAGCTGCTGGCAGCACAAACGTCCTGGGGAGCACAGCCCTTCTCCAGAGGCAGCTGCCACAGACTCCTATGGCACAGGTAGGAAATTATAAAGACCTCTTTGGGGCAGATGTTCCAGCTGCTGCACTTAGACCTGAGTGCAGGACCTGAACTGCTCCAGACAGTTGCGCTTGAGCATAGTAAAAATCAAAGCACAAACTCCTGTGACAGTCAAACTTATGACAGGGATGATTGAAAATGGCTGCCAGCAATTGCAGAGGACTGGACTGGAGCCAGGATACATTAAAATATTTGTAGTAACCCGCAAACTGACTTCCAGAGGATGGAAAGGGGCCGTGTATTTATGTTTGTGTATGTTGTGGTATACGTGTGGGTTCATTTTTAGTGAAATCATGTACTTCCATCATTTCCTTGACGGCTTGATTTTGGGAGGATTTCCTGATAATTTGTGCCAAATGAAATTTCCCTTAGTTATCTCCCTTCTGTATCTTCTGATAACTTGCCCTGTTTTCTAGCTCCAGTCATGGCTGATGCAACTAGATTAAGCTTCCAAAATTACATTGCAGTGAATCAAAGCTAGAGAAAATAACAAGGAAGAATTAAATATTGTCCCTGTGCTGTGCTTCAGCCCAGCTGAATCCAAATCACCGAAAAAGCAGAGTTCTCAGAAAGCCATTCTTAGGCTGGGCGGTGGAAATGCCATCTTCCCAACAGGTAGTGGTTTTGGTCAGAGTGGAAAGAAGAAGTCTATTTTGAGGCAGTCTGTTTTCCTTACATTCCCAAATAGACAGAAGAAGGAAGCTTTGAAAAGCACTGGAAAGTCTCCTGCATGACTACCAGCCCAGAAATGCTCGGGAGAGGAGCCGCACTTGAGTCGTTCTATGGGAAATACAGAAAAATACCACGGAGGTGAAGAAAAGAGCTCAGACTTCACCTAGTTAATTCTAACCAGATTTGGGTTGTGTTTATGTCTAGCAAGGAAATTAGTTTTCTTGCATTAAACCACTGGGCTGGCAGCTGATTCAGAAAACACTGACATGGCTAAACCTCTCCATCCATATGGTCATACACAATGCCTTGTGGAGACATGGTTATGAGCTCTAAGGGAACTAATTCAATCACCAGAAGCAGCATTCCCACCTTGGGACTATTCTTCTCCGAGTAGCCAGCCTTTCTGGCAAAAAAGGTCTTTTCTTTCTGCTGTTTGGTGCAGGCTCAGTGCATGCCCAAGACATCCTTTTATCATTGCCTCAGTCTGAAACACAATCCTGAACTTCCTGTGTGGATTGCTCTAGGGAAATAAGCTTTTCTGTCCATGCTCTTACCCAACAAACTTCTAGGCAGACATAGGCATGATGGGAAGCTGTACTTCCCTGGAAAGCCATGGCATAGCTTTGCCTACAGGTTGCTGCTTGGTGCCAGCCCAGTCTGGTGTGACCATCAAATAGTTATATGCAGACAATCCGGAGCTTAAGGTTACTGAACTAGTGTTAACACCCATTGTCAGTGCTATTTTTGGATCCTGTCCATGTGGCTATTATTGGCTTAAGGATTTAGATTAAGCACTTTAAAATACCTTAGGGAAACAGTGGAGAGAGGTTAGCAGAGAAATCAATTGCTGAAGGGGATGTGAAATCTTTACTTCTGGTTGCTCTTAAGAACAGGTTGCATGAATGCCTTTCAAGGGTAACTTAGGTGTGGTGGGCTCAGTCTAGATGACTTCTTGAGATGCCACAGCAAGTAAGTCATCAGCAAACATTTCTTTGGAAGAACAGCTGACTCGGGCTAAGCCAACACAGTCAGGGCCTAAGCAATAAGCTGGTTACATCTGTCAGTCTGAAAACTCCTCACAAGTATGTGGAGAAGCTGTGAGGCATTCTTGCCTGCTCCTGGCAAGCCACCTCTCCTCAGGGCACCAGCATGGGCATGAGGAAATGGCAGAGTCAAGGGCTCTGAGGAGGATTATCCCAACTTTGCTTCAGCTCCCTAAACAGTTATGTCTGAGCAGGAAAGTTCCTCCACTTGTTCTGAAAGGTTTAAAAGTGGTCTTTCTCCCTCTGATGAGAGTTAACTGCTGTGCAGTGGTGTCGTGTGAGGGATGTCTGAGATGTCTCTGCCTATCTGGGCTGTCTTTGGTCTGTGGTTAAGTTTAGACAGGATGATGCCCAGCAACTGTCTGAAGCCTTAAACTCCATTTTCTCTAAATTTTACACTCCTATCAGGAAATAAATCCTTCTTTGATTGGGGGTAGAATTGAAAAGCTGGCAGGTCACTGTCTTCATTGCCGTTTCTGCAGATACAAATTCACTCAGTTACTGCGAAACTGTGAGTGACACAGAGGGCATCACAGGCCAGAGCCCAGTTCAAAAGTAAAAGAATCACATAACTCATGGTAAGAGTGACAATGGGCATGATCTCGCTGCTGATGTGCTCAGAAAAGATAGAGGGGACAGAGTGGCAAATGCTTTATCTTGGCTGCAATACTGATAAGGCCTTCCTGTAGCTCCTTTCCTACATAACTGCATTATTCACTTAATACTGACCACTGTTTAGCTAACATCACTCTTTCTGCTTTTTCTAATGAAGGAAAATATTTTTGCTTTCGTTATCTTATGACCAACAGAGTTAACAAGCCTGTTCAATTGCAGTAAATCCTCCTTCTGTTTTGTGGGGCATCTTGTACAGCTTTTGGCAGTGACAGCAATGGTTCTCCATATGGCCAAGCCTTTTTTGCCACCTGTACTGTAGGAGCACATTTGTCTGACATAGTATCCTGGTGAGCTTTCAGCAAAAATCCAGTCACATCACACCGTGTCCAGGTTTGGTTTGGCTCACTAACAACCAGCTGTTTCCAAACAGTTTCTCTTCATCCAGAGCCAGACTGGACTTCGTGAAAGTGCTCTTGGTAAAAGCCAATAAAAAATGCTTAATAAAACGTTTTGTGTATATCTCATGTACTCCTGATTATCTACCAGATAAGAGGATCCTTAGAACCATTCAGTTACAGTTTCTTATTCTCCCATGACAGAAGCTACAGATGGTTTATGTGCATTCATTGTTTTATTGAGTGAATTTGAGGTATTTCTAGAAAAGAGCAAATAGCAAAGTCTTGATTTGAACTTTCCTGCAATTCCAGTTTATTTACAACGGGAATTCTGATCCATACTTAGCTCAAGGCTCCTCAACTATGAAATGTTCTTAGCAATTTTTATTGACTAATTTCTTCTTTTCCACTCCAATTCTATCAATGTACTGAGTCAATTTCCACTCTTGTCTACTAACTTCACAAGAGAAATAACAGTCATGAACAAGCTCATAGCTTGTTCCAAACTGGGAGCAAAGTGGGACAATAGAATAACACTGCATTTGCATAGGATGGATGGCAGAAGAGAAGCTGACTGTGAAGAGATAAATTTAGACAGGCATAGTTCTTTAATATAATATTCTGAAATTAAACTACATTTGTTTTAATGCACTTTAAAAAGAAATCAAGAGAAACATACAGTAGTATGCAAAGTATATGAGGAAATGAGAGAGTTTCAGGACTGAATGTAGGTCAACAAGCCAAGGAAAATGAAGAAAAGTGATGTCAGTAGTGGCCACTTAGATAAATAATTTTTTCCTATGACAATACAGCCTGGTGGATCACAGCACTTCAAAAGCTTGAAATGCCAAAAAGTTTTAGTTATTTCCCATGACCTAGCTTACAGTGGATCTTAAACTAATGTTCCACATACCAATGCACCACAATGCAGTTTGGCAGTATGAAACACTATTACAAGTGGAAGCAGCAGTTGGAGAAGTGTAACAGCTGCTCAGATATTCTACCTGAAGATTCATTATTAACTCTTCTACATTAAAGAGATTGGTGAAGTTGGATAGTTTTATTGCTGTATCTTTCACATCTTTTCAAATCCAGCAAGTCTGGTGGAAAATACATGAGTTGGAAGAGTGCAATATGTCTCTTTGAAATTAGAACCCATTTCTCCTCCAGGTTTTCCCTCCCCCAAATTTGTGCCATGTTTTACCTCATCAAAAAAAAAGGGGACAGTGATCGTTATCCAGTTCCTTCTTGTCAGGCGAGACCTATGTTGATTGTCAATTCAGAGTTTTATGGCAAGAAATTAATGTAAAATCCCTTAGAATATTTTTCTCTGATTCAGACTCAAAACTAAAGAAAACTCAATTTATACAAAGAGAGGAAATTGAGAGCTCTCCTGCAGCACGCAGATAGGTTGTGCATTTTTGGAGGAATGATTGCAGGTATTTAGAGGGGTTTATACTTTCTGCTTGCTTATTTGAATATTAGCTTTAATATTTGACAACTTTACATTTTCTTATGGTGACTTGGTCTCAAAGTTATCTCAGAAAGTCTCATATGCAGAAAGCACCTCAGAAAATTTCACACTTGTATATGTTGTAGTGACAAATACATTATAAATTTCATAATGTGGAGACCTTAATCAGGCAGCACTTTTGCATCTCTAAATTCCTCCTTATTTCTGATACAAATGGAATAGCTCTTCTCCTCAGTTAGCCTCTCAACATTTCTTACTCCCACCAAGCTTTTATTGTCATTCTTCTCTCTTCAACATGATACATGTACTTAGCCCAGCTTGGTAGCATTTCTGTCGGATTGAGAAAAGTCTGACAGCATCTTTGGCTTTCTTAATTGAGCCAAAGAAACCCAGCATGCCAGGTACTTCTCAGAGTAGAGGATTTTCTTTGCTTCCAGGATTACACCACGCCAATCTCAGCAGCCACAAATCATATCTGCAATAGGTATGTAAAAATCTATCATGGAAAGCTGCATGCTGGAGTAGTTTGTGTCTCCATGTGCCATATGTTTAAGTGAAAGAGTGTGACAATCACAGCAGCACACTGTCCAGAAGTCATAAGCAGTTAACAAAATGCAACATGATTGTTGGCAGGCCTGCTGGTCTGGGTCATGCAGCCAAAGCTGAATTTATAAAACACAGTAAACAGGATGGCAAGACGGGAAAGGCAGTTGGCATATGAAACCATGCAGCAGCCTGACAGGAATGCTCTGAAACTGCCTCCCAGTTTCCAGGGTTTCATATTACCATTTCTTTCTGCCTCTCTGGCCCAGATGAGGACTTATCTACCTGTCCTTCCACAAGAGCATAGCTCTTGAAAAGTAAGTTTAGAAACAGATACTCCAAGTTTTATTCAGGAGAGTAATCTCCCACATCTGAGGGTCAGTAAGGATGTTGCAGTTAGACTTCTGTGCTAGAAGTAAGCTCAATTGTTTCACAGTAGAGACAAAAGAGGTTTACAACCACTTGGAGCTGCTTCCAAATTCGGGGTGCTGGGTCACATTTTCATGTGTGGCACATGGTGGCACAGACATGTATTTTCACCATCCCCCATCCTGTACATGCTGTGTTGTCCCTGCAGAAGAGAGGGTCTGTCTTCTTATGCTGGGCAAAAAGTGTATTTGATGGGGCTCTGATCTCTGCCAAATTAAAATAAAAAAGGGAGTGGATTGGGGAAGGAGGGAGTTGTTTGCACTCAGGCAGCAATTATACCCTGAAATCCAGAGGCTGAGGGTTGTTGCTCCAGGGCAGATGACTGCTTCCTGCATCTGGCTGCTTAATGCTGCAAAGGTGATGAAACCTGAAGGGAGCCACTGAATAGGTGGTAATTATGACTGACACAATGACGGCTTGTGCAGACATGTAACTGTGAAACAAAACACTGCAGTTAGCTAACAAGAGATCGGTATAAGTTTTTTCACTGGCACTGTGTCTCCTGTCTGACACTTCTGAAATTGGAGGGGAAAAAAAAGCATTGTGAGCTTCAGCATTCAGAAACAGAATAGGCCAGACGAGCTGAGGGTGGAAAGCCAACATCTGTCCCTTTCAGGATGATTATAGCAGATTCTGTTTTCATGTTGATTTCTGAAAACCTGTTTTTCTTACTTGCAGTTTTTTCCTTCATAAATGTCTCTTTTGGGTTGTGTCCCTATCTCTCTCAAGCACAAAATCACTTGAAGAGTTTCAAATAAGTATGATGGGGCATTTGTGGATCCAATTCCATGATATCTTATTATTCTCTTTCCTTTTTTTTTTATGTAGGGGATAGAGAGGCTTTCTTGAGTTATAAAATCATGCTTTTATACAGACGGCTAAGGAAATGACACTGGGACATCCTGTTCAATCAGCACATCTTTGGAACTTCCTAAAGTGTTACTGCACAAAAAAACTCTTTTCCCTGCCCAGTTAGAATATCTGAGATAAATCAGAAATCTTCTAGGTTTCTATAATAATAGTTGTAGCTAGGAAACAGGAGGATAAGGACTCAAATTCCTTACTAACAGCATAAGCACTGATCTATACTCCTTCTTTCTTTCCCCTTCTTTGAAGTGGAACATGAAAATGCTCTGGCACAAGACCTGCTTTTAATTCCATATGAAAGTAGTGTCCAAAGTTCACAGCTGAGATGGGAATTAGGCAGAGGAGGAAGCTGTACTACGTGAGAGCCCTAAGAGCACGCATGCTAAGGATGGAGGAAGAAATTATTTCTGTCACCTCAGTGTGAAAAAGAGACAAAAAAAATCCATCCACTCTGTTGTTGGAAATCTTATGCAGTGGAAATTTTTTTAGTGGTACAATTCCACAAAAGATGACCATCTCAATCGATCTATACTTTTTAATTAAAAACTTTTTTCTGACATTTTCCAGCTGTTTGCTGATTTCTGTCCATGGAAACTCAATGGCATAGTCTTCCCTAATATACTCTTCTGGAATTATCCAGTTTATAAACCCGTTACATCTCCTTTTCATCTTTGGAGAATTTCTTATACAGGAAAGTGGAAAGTCTTTGCTTCACACAGCAGCCATGCCATTCCTTAGGAAGAACCTCCTAATCCCCACACCCACCAGTCAGAATTCAGGCAAAAACACTCTGGCAAACACTCCAGCAAACATATAAAAATCATCCGTTTTACTTATGGCCTTTGCAGAATGATTTTATCTCTTCCTGTCCCACTCGTGAAATTTTTCTGTGGTGTCTAAGTAACTAACTGTACAGCTCAATGACCATACATTTTAATCTCTGCTTACAGAGGCTGTGACGCAAAGTTAGCATAATGTAGCTTGTACACAAGTGAATGGTAAATACTTCATTTTTATGCAACTGCAGATTATTGTCCAATGGCCAGTGGTTTTATCTATGCAGTTTGTCCTTTGTTCAGGAGACATACACACATGTTCCAGATTTGGGGCTAATAACTGCTAACAACTGTAGGGACAAACTGAAGAAAAACTGCTATCCAATTTATATTTCATCAATTATTTCACTGTGTTGCAACAATATGATTCATTCACCTTTGTTTCTGAGGCCAGAGAGTGGCCTATGGAAAGCAGCTGCTGTATAAATAAACATACAGAATTGTGTTTGTGTCCCTCCCCAGTGGCATATACCAGCTTTGGTTATCAGGCACTTATTTCTCCTACAGTGCCAAACACTGAACACTGAGAATTAGCTAAAAACAGGTTTTCCTTTTCTGAATTTTAATAGAGAAAAAAATAGTGGGGGTGCCTTTAGGGCTGCTTTCTAAATTCTACTTTGGATTCAGTTCTTACCCAGATGTTGTTTAAATGCATTAGGCTGTCACTCCATCTACTCTAGTATCCTGTCTTGGGCAGTAGCCAGTGCTTTCCCAGAGGAGCTTTACATGACTGAAGGAGAAAGGGATGGTAGGAAAATAGCAAGGTGTATGATCAGTAAGAGGAAAGACACACATCTGAAGTTATTTCCTCTTAGTCACAGCTCTCCTTACATCACCTGGAGCAAACAATATAATAGCAGGTGTGTGTAGTGTAGCCCCACAATGCACAGATCACTGGAAATGCAATGCCATGAGGGAGATGGTAGGATATGTCTGCATAATAGTTTTAGAACCATGGAGTAAGCCTGCACATTTGAAAAGGCAGGAAAATCTGCTGTTCTAGATTGTCCTTCACCGTGCCTAAGAGAATCAAGGAACAGTGATATTAGTAGCTTTAGCTCTGTTTCAGAGAATCCAGGTCTGAGGTCTACTTTCTGTCATCCAGTTATAGCCATGGCTACAGCATCAGCACTCATCACACATCCCACAGTACAAATAACTAGAGATTTATAGAGTAATTGAGGTGTGAAGGGCCCCCCAGAGATCTGTGCTTGTCTTCTGATCAAAGGAGGACCAATTTCAAATGCTAGCGGTAACATTAAAAATTAGGCAATTACTTGTGTCCTGTCTCATGCAATGAACACGTCACCAGAAATCAGCATTACCATGCTTGGGGAGAGCTAAGAGGGTCAACATGGAACACCTTGAGGACCACGGGTCTACTGTGACAGACTACACAGATTGGACATAAAAATATGAATCAACTTCATGAGTTTAAATATCACTCACAGTGACATCTCCAAGTGGAAGGACAGGAGACATGGCTGTCACATAAGTTGTACAGAAAACATTAAAAACAACAAAGGTAGATTTTCCTTCCATTTTTTTTTTTTATTTCTGTACATTTCAGATGGATTTTGATTGCATTATCAAATCCATCATTATAATCATCTAGCCTTTAATTTTTTCCCTCTTTTTTAATAAATATAAAACTAGATTGTTACATAACCCTAAAATTCCAGAGTTTGGGGGGGTTATATGTATAATCTGCACAGATAAAGTGTCAGAGTTCACAAATTAATCACCAGAAGTTAGTGACATGTGAAACTGGGCAGGGAATCCTAACAGGCCCCCAGGAGGGTGTCTAGGGAGACACTTTGTAGAAATCTGTGCTTTCTATAAAAAGAGTGCAGTGTAGTTAATTTTAACCACATATTATGCCTAATTAACTCATTATGCAAATATGTACATAATGAGCCACTATCATCCAAGGGCCCAAAAACCCAGCAACTGTGTTCTGAAAGGTCACATCCTAAACCTTTAATAAGGAGAGTGAGAAAAAAGGAAAAAGAGTCAAGAGAATGAATAAAGCTCAAATAAAGGGCTTTACTTCTGGAAAGAACAACAGCAGGAGCTTTTCAAAACACAACCACTTACCTTTTTTAAGAAAATAAATATGTAGTCTGTTCTGACTCTACAGCTGTGCTTGTTCTGTCTCTTTTTTCCCACGCCTACTCATCTCCTTTCATCTCTCTCCTCCAGTCCTCACTTTCAATGTTTTCAGCATTCCTTTTTGTTACACTTTCTGGGGCAACTGAAGCCCCAAAGACCTTGAAAGAAGTATGATGGAGAGTTGTAGACCAAAGAGGGATCAGAGTTGCAGAAAGCAAAGGTGGGCTGCCAGCACATGGGGGTACAACAAGGATGGAAGTGGGGAGGGTTGTTTGGGGTTTCTCCCTGGCAAGAACTTACCAAAAAGCAAGGTCATACTGGGAGAAAGAAAAAATTTTAAAAAGCATTCTGATTTCCACTGCATTCATCCCAGCAAGAAAGTACTAGAGCATTAAAAAAGTTGATCACAATAATGCCAGCTCATCAGTCCAGGGAATGCATTGGAAAATCATGTCCAGCAAACAAAAATTATTTCCCTAAATGGACACACAAGCACATATCCTGCTCAATTTTAATGGGGAGGGTCCTCCTTTATTTTACAGACATAGGGCACTGTGACCTCTGCTTTGTTTCCTTGGGGTTAAACTAACAGCTAAAAACACCCAGCCCTTTCTGCTTGTCATTTCTTCCTCTTGCTTTGAGGAATGAGAACCAGGATCGTCAGCCCAGATGTGTGATATCCAGAAGTTCTTAAATGGGTACCAACCCTGCTACCAGCCTTATTTTGCTGCCTTGGGCACTGGTGAGCAGCCCTTCAAGTCCTTTATTCCACAGCCCCCTCCAGCTTTGGCACTGTTCAGTGTTTTCTGTGCAATATTTCCAGTTACCTTACGCATTTTGCCCCAAAACTCTCAAGCATGTCTCTGCAGTCTTACCAGAATAATGATGATAATGTTCTATCTGTCCAAGGAAGCCTGTCTGGCATCATATACAATCCAAACAAGATTTTGAATTTTATTTCCATTGGAGATGATACCATCACACTTTCGACCTACTTACAGATATAGGCCCAAGTCTTATCTGCCAGATCCATCTGCGATTCCCGCTCCTGTTTCTCTGTATATTTATGTTCATGTGCTCCCTCTGCATTACTCACAGCACAATAAATCCTGCCTGCCAGCCCCTTCGTCACCTCTGCCTCAAAACGGATTGCCTCAAGGTCAAGCAGTTCCCTTGTAATGTACAGTTTAACCTGATTTGTGGAGGCAAAGCTTTGAAATTTTTAAAATAAGGCTAAGGTAAAATAAAGCTTGCAAATGAAACTCTGACGGTAAGCTGGAGTATTTCCCTCTCCAAAGAGTTCGAGCAGAGGGCGCTGTGCCAGCTGAAGCCGTAGGAGCTGCAATTAGGTTATTTATTACATAGAAGATGTGTATCAAATAGAAAAGAAAACAAATGCTGAAAACAGAAAGTGATAAAACTCCCATACATGAGCAGGAGAAAGACTGAGGGAAAAATTCTCTCCTAGTCTGAAAATTCACACCAGTTAATACCAGCATTAGAGCACTCTTCAAAACTTTCTTTGAAAAAACAAAAAGGACAAATTTGGAGTGGAAACCTTAAAATTATCAATGCAAGTAATTTCAGGGTATAAACATTTTCTGTAATGCTTTGTCAGTTTTTACCTGGTTTTGGTTACCATGTAAGTGGTGCTCCACTTTTGGGAGGTTGGCTATTTTTTTGAGACAGTAGCAATGGAGATGTGAGACAAAATATTAATATGGGGTTTTAAGATGTGGAGGTAAAAGAAAAATGTGATCACACAGGTAGCGTATACACATTGACCTTCTGTACTTCATTGCCCAGGGTGGATGCTTTATGCTTAAAATAACAATGTGATAAACATGTGAAGTGTGGTAGCTCCTATGGTAAAGGACTACTAATATGTAATCCTACAGCATTGGTCAGTAAGATTTCAAAAGTACTACAGATTTTAAAAATTGCATATTATTAGAATTGTTACAAAATCCAAATAGTCAAAACCCTTTGGCCTGACCTCTTAAAGCCTTGGGAATAGCTCAAAAAATGTGTCTTTATTAAAAAAAAAAATTGTATTATGCTTATATTCCTTTCAAAACCTAAAATAGTCAAATTTTCAGCCTTGCTCTCTACAATGAAAACCTTTGTTTTTTAATAGAAGCTGCAATTTTCATGTACTCTCCTGACTCCAGGAGTCAATCTTTAAAAAACAAATAAATTTCCAAAGATCATGAGAAAGGGCATAAACACGCATCAGGAATAAGCTGAAAAGTCTTCTTGAAAAGGCTTATATTCCAGCAAGTTCCACTTATCACTGGCTAAATGGATTCAGAACTGTCAGTCAACTAAAAATCTAGTAACAGATGCCCATACTGTATATACATACATATATACACATATATATATATATATATATATATATATATATATATATATATATATATAATTTTAATGAATAGTTCCAATGATAAATAACAGATTACACTATTTATAGGAAACTGCTATTACAAGAATATCAGACTGTGCTGTTACATCCCCCCCATGCAGACCAGTTTTCTATATGGAAATTTGATAATGACAAGAATTGTTACTTTTAGAGATTTGGGAATAACAAAAAGACAGGAACTTTTTGTGTTGTTGCCAAAAAACAAACAAACAAAAACCCCCACCGATCTACTTGATTTTTCTTTTTAATTAATATGGAACATAAGGACATTTCTTTAACAAGAAGAAGAATTTAAAGTCTAAGGAGAAACCATAGGAAGAAAAAAAAGCAAAGCACATGTGAAGACTGTACTAAACTCTTTTTTCTTTGCTGCTTTTTATTTCTTCTTTACAAACAAAAAGCATTTGAAACTTTCCAGAACTAAAAAAGAGACAAATCAAATATCCTGGTAATTTTCAAATTTTCAGGTTTGCTACCCTTCTTCACACATTTCACAGAATCTAGCATGGTATTTACCAATATGATAAAAAAGCACCTAAAACTAATATTGCACTGTGTTAGGAAAACTGCCCAGAAGAGCTAGTATCGAAATATCATGTAAAATTCATGTGGTAAGAAAAATTCCATTCAGACTGAGTCACAGAGCCTCATGCTGTATTTGTAAAATTCTCAAACATGATATGAGAGCATTATTGCCTTCAGGCTTGTTATTTCATCCCCTGGACACACAGAGAAGCATATCATCCTTTCATAGGATTGATCAGCAAATATCCTCCAGAGCACTTAGATAAGAAGGCATTCCCTTCTGCTAGCTGTAGGTTTTTGCTGTGTTGCATTTATTACTGTGGTGTGAAAATCTCCCACTGAGTGCAATACCTTTAAACACTTCTCTGGATTTTTTTTTTTTTTGTTGTTGTTGTTGTTGTTGTGAGGCATTTTGCCAAGTGGTGTGTTGTGTTATTTACCTTGGAAAAGAATTGTTGCAGCATAATTTATTTTGGTCTGGGCAGAAATTAGCTATGGAAGAAGTTCTGAGACCTGTTTTCTCATTACCAGCAGGTCTTCCATCTGCTTAATTAGAAGTGCAAATATTTGGAAATCTGAAATGTCTCAGCAATGTCTCAGATAGCATTTCTTTGTTGCAAGATCTGAAAAGTGATCACTGATAATTGTTGATTGTGCTCTGTGTGACTGTAATTACGTGGCATTGATCTGATGTTCAGACACCACAGTGATGAGCTTAATACAAGAACTTAAATAGACTAGATACAATTAGACCAATAATCACCGAGAAGAGGTAGTTTAAAAGGGCAGAGGGAAATCACAAACAAGTATGAATGACTGAAAGGGAGAAAAAAAAAAAAACAAACAAACAAAAGCAAAACTAAAACCACAAAAAACCTGCTGAGTAGCAGAGTCTGTTCAGTCATTTAAGCTGCTGATCAAATACCAGTTACCTATTTTTGTGATTAAAAAAAAAAAAAAAAAAAAGAAGAAAGACTATTTAATCCTTGCCTGCCTGGAAAAATAAAGAGGCTGCAGCAAACCTTCTCTGATCTAGGGAAGCATCAGGCCAGGCACCTCGAGGATTGTCCCTAAATACCAGGGGACTATCAGATCAGCGGGGTAGGGAGGTGAGAAAGCAAGAGACAAAAGTGAGAAGGGGGAATTCATTTCCACAAGAATGTCTGCTTGGCACTGTATAAAGTACTTTCACATTAGCATTTAGCACGCCAGCCACACAGCTGTAAAAGGATATAAACCTGAGAAGGAAATGAGATAAAAGGGGAATATTGCTTCTTAAGTGGGCTGTGAACTTTCTTGCTCTAATTGATCTCTTACCATCCCACGCAAAGAAAAGCAAGTGGCACGTTCTGCAGATGGATCATTACTAGCTCATACACAGGAAAACCTTTCTACCCCTCCCCACGACTGCTGAAAATCGGGTTCACTCACAGGCCAGCACGGGCATACCTATCCTTGTTTTTAGGGAAAATGGACACCAGTGCTGGTGGCATGGTGACAAAATATGTGGGCTAGCCACATGGCTAATGGCTCCGTATCTTCCTCTCATATTGTACCATAAGGGAAGGAACAACTTTAGCTCAGCTGATGAGGAAGAAAAGCTTTTTTATTCAAATTCTTTCTCCAGAATCATCAGATCAGTGTGTTCAATACCCTCAAATCCGATGCAAACCAGTATCTGGCCCTCAAGGGTCTCAGAAATCTCCCCAAACAATTATTCATGGTAAGAGAAAAGGAATGGATGAAGGAGACTAGAGGTGAACAGGAATGATGTGGCTGGGGCTGCAAAGGCTGAGAGAAGGACTTTAAGAAGGCATAGGCTGGGGAAAGGGAGGTTACACTTCTGTCAGAGGAGATGAAAAGGCTGGGAAAATAAACAACCTTTCAGGCAGGAGGCTCTTTGCATCACTCTTGAGAAATGTTGAAGGAGTATTTCATCCCTGCATTGGCAAAGCGTAACGAAACAAAATGATCAAGAATTTGGACTTGGTGCCAGAAATACTGATTTAGCTCCCTTTTGAGAAGGTGTCCCACTAGAGAAGAATCCAAACCTTCATGGAGCTATGTGGAGGCAGATGGAGGCCAGGGAAGGCAGCATCACTACAGACAGTTCACAAAAGTATGCTCTGTGGAGCTTTTTTGTCAAATCAAAAGCATACCCTCTTTCAACAATTTAAATTCACAAACAACTTAAAAGGATTCTTCAGTAAATAATTTCACATAACAAGTGAATCTGAGAAAACAGCAATCTGTTTTAGAGTAATTTGTGAAGAGTTAAGAGGAAAATTTTGTTGAATAAATTATCCATTATAAATTATTCTCCCACCTGTGATTCCAACCATCTTGCTTCAGTTTCTGCTGTTACTTTCTCCCTGTTCGAAAGCACAGGGAATATTCAACTTTCATGTGCTCAACAGTAGGCAGAATACAAAACTGTATAAATAATACAAAGTCAGCTCATATTTTGTTCAGTTCTCAGTGGCTTTTTACTCCGCATTCTAACGTTTTTCTATTTTTTTTTTCTTTTGGTAGGTTTAAATTCACGACCTCTGTCTCAGCACATATGTTTTAAAGCAAGGAAAAGAGTATAATGAAGAGTATGAATTAATAGATCCTAACACTGACAACATGTAGTACTTTTCATTTGTAGATTTTCATTGATTTGCAAAGGCAGATGCATTTTATTATGACCAGCTTCACAGATGGAGAATCTAAGGCACTGCAGATACATATATAACAAAATCTTCCACTCTCTTCAAATCCACCTCATTTTTGCCCAGGGAGGTTAATGGTGTGAGGAAGGTGACAGCTCTGCCATTGTGCAGAGCTCAGGGCAGAGGCAGCCAGGGTAGCTCTGAACAGGCAGCACCAGAGCCATGTCAACCTGCTGCTGCACCTGCGCTTGTTAGAAGCACCACTAATTAGCTTGACACAGCAACATGCTGCCATGCCTATATTGCTTCCAGGACCCAATTAGTATCTCTGCGAGGTACAACACTAGACAACGTAGACACGCAGCCTGTTCAGAGCTGCTCTGATACCACCAGCCAGGAGCAGCATTCATGGCCAGCCATGCCCAAGGTAGGCCATCAGTAAGGCCATGTAGATTCTAAGCCTCCCAACATTCACACTTGAGTTCAACTCACTGGATTATGAAATTTTCTCCACCTCAAAGGCATGATACATCACATAGAAAAGTGCTCTTTTTTTTTTTTTTAACTTAAGCAATAATCATAATCTCTGCAAATATACCCCACAAGGCAGTGTGTTTGCTTGTGGATGGGTTTACACACTTCACTTCAGTCACTTAATTTATCCCAAGTGTACCTTAGTAATCTGCAGTGAGCTGATATGAAAATAAGTTAGCTGAACCCAGCAAGCATAAAATCCCCTTTTCCTGCCACCTTTTCATTGTGCAGTGAAAAAATAGGTTTCTATGGCTGTTTGGGAAAAGGAGTCTGCAAGATGTACCTGGGTGAATCATACTCTCTGATAAGAAACATTACATCAACATTACCTGAAGAGCCAAGTTTGGGATGAGGCTATGGATGTTCACTGATTATGAACTGGAGATGCTCTTGGGATGTTATCAATGGGGTTTGCCTACCCTCACATCTTGCTTTTTGTGTGGTATCTGTGGAACAAATACTCTCATGACCAGAACTGATCCCAGCCTTCAGAAGAACACAGACTGCAGTCTCTGACTTTTTCAGGAGTAAAGTCAGTAATTCTCCATCTTATAGATCCCTAAAGCTGCATTTGTTTCAGGGCAGGCAACCCACACAGACTCCATGGACCACTAAGACCACGTTATAGAAGTGAAATTTGAAAGGGTAGAGTCATGGAAATTAATTTGTTATTTTCTTCTAACTACTCAGACACATGTGAGGGACAGCTTTTGATTCCCCAAGCTGCTGATCTTTACTACAGTCTAGAAGAGATAGGAGACAACCCACAGATCACACCAGACAGAGATGGCTGGGGCTGTGTTGCACCCCAAATGGCAGTGGGGATTTCAGCTTCATTGTCCTCTGTGGTCTGCTTTCACCTTCAGCTAGAAAATTCCATGGAGGAGAGGTCCTGTGTTACCCATGTGATGGAGGTCTCATGCAAACTCATCTCTTGCACTGCTCAGGAACTGTGATTTTCACTTACCTCTCTTCATTCGTTACCTCTCCATTTAGATTTCCAGAGCAAGCTGGTGTTCTGGGTGGCTGTTGTCTTAGGAACTATAGATGAAACATTTAAATAAAAATCTTAGAATCATAGAATGGCTTGGAAAGGATGTTAAAGATCATTTTGTTCCCAGATGTTGTCAAGAACAAATTCTGATAGAGCTTCATCCAACCTGGACTTGAATACTGCCAGAGATGGGACATCCACAGCTTCTCCAGGCAATTTGTGCCAGTGCCTCGCCACCCTCAGAGTAAAGAACTTCTTCCAAATACTTAATCACATATGTTTTTTCTCTTTAAATTGTCTTTATGGGGGGAAAAAACCCAAAAAACAAAATTAAAAGAGACCTGCAGTATTTATTCAGTGTTCTAGTGGAATCTTATAAGTAATTTCTGATAGAGAAAATAAATTTTCAAGCAATTAGATTGAAAATGCACTTCTCTATCACTTTCAGGCTAAAAATTACAAGCGAACTCACACTAACATTGTGTTGTCAATTTGCTTCTTAACATGTGTTTTTACTATTTACAAAAGCCTTTTCTCTTCACCTTTTAGAAATCTTCTCTTGATTCCATTTCCTTTTCTAATTACAATCCTATTTCCTTAGTAAGTCCTTGAAAAAGCTTCCCCCATGCTGCTAATCATCTCTCCAGTTATAATCTTCAAAATTATGTTCCGTTCAGTTTTCAATTTGGCAGTGTCCAAAGACAGATCTCCATGTGGTTAACAACCTTTTATTTGCTGCCAGTTACGACTGAGGTTTTTGTTTCTTCTCTTTTGGGGCTTCACTGATGTGCTTGATGCTGTCTAAAACATCCTTCTTCAGCACACTTTTGTTAGGCAGGTGTTTGCTTTATTGCACACTCCTGGGTTTTCATTTTTTGCTGGGTGCAAATTCATCCTGTATAGAATCCTATAATCCAGCCTTTTCTCTTTGTTTCCTTCATATTTTTTCAAGGCAGAAAGGGTATTTTATTTTTGACTTGATGTAACTACAATAAAATCCTTTTCAATATTAATATTTCTGCTGAAAATTAGGGTAGCAACACTAAAATTAACTAAACTGCTCTGACTTAATCTGCATAGGTCCTTGCTACTGTTAATATCATATGGAGGCACTCAGCTTCCTGATGAATTTAAAAGGACAGGATGTCATGGAATTGGTGACAGGGCTATCTCCTGAGCAGTTCTTCCTGCTGGATCACTTTCTTCAAGCCCATGAATAGAATCAGAAGCCTCTGGCAGATCTCTACATCCCCCATGGTGGCAGGGTACCTACCAGGTAGGTGTGATACAAAACATATTGTGACCACTGAGTACTATAGAACTTGCCTGTAGCTTTAGAGAGAAATTTTGGGCCACAACTGAAATAGGAAGAGGCAGAGCTTTTGGAAAATACGTAAGAACAGAATTTCTCCCTTTCTCCCACCTCACCAAATTGTCTCCAGCCACTTAAAAACAAAATTCCAAGATTACTTTTTTCACTTACTTCCCCCAGGAGGACAGACATTGCTGTGCCTGCTTCCTGGGAGTCACAGAATACAGAGCAGGGAGCAGACACTCCCTAAATACTTCAGACCATAACATGTGTGGGGCAGTTCAATTCCTTGGCTGCTGGCAACAAAGTCAGAGCTCTGTCCAATTCCATCCTGTCACAGCTGGACCAACCTGCTTGGGTCCAGGGCAGGATAGATGTGCCTGCTGTTGTCATGTAACACTTATGCTTGCACATTGCCTAAAGCCCCGTCGGCAATATGCAGACGATCTTGTCCCAGGGGACAAAAGGCACTATCAAACATTTGCTATTTCATATGTATAAATACATTTGACAACTTTAGAACTGTGCGAGCAAGTAAGTGTCTGAAGTAGAGGGCAAATTCATAGCAATTTTCTCTCCTTGAGTATCTTCCCCTGGGAGGGAACTTTTTGAGAGGCTGTGTTCATTTTCCTGTGACTACAGAGAACAATAGAAACCAGAACGATCTTTACAGAGCCCCCCGCCTCCTTCGTGGTGCTAGTTAGCATGCAGAGAGATGCTCTGTGGACAGGAGAAAGACATATATAAAGAATCCAAGGAATGCTCCTGCTTTGCTCTTCCAAAATTACTGTTTAGAGCAAGGTACAGCACAGTAGGCCTGAAGATGCCAAATATAGCCCTTTCACGTATCTTTTAGCAGCAAGGACACAGATGTGCCTCTGCTCTCCTCCATCACTGAATTATGTTTTCTGAAATTTTCAAGTGAGGGCTGGAATATCTCCATCTTGAACTGTAGAAAAAAGTGTCAGTTTTTTTGTCACATTCAGAAGAAAAGGGAATGGAGGTATGTGATGCCACCTTATCTTTGTTTTGTTTACCTTTGTAATTTAATTGGACACACAAATGAAGAGACAAGGAACCATTTTATGGCTACATTATTTGTCACAGTGAGAGTTGCTTTTCAGAGATCCCAGCATTGGAGGATGAAATACTCTTGGGTTTGTTTTTTTTTTGGTGGGAACAATAGATGTGTTCCCTTCCTTTTCTTGGAAAAAAGCATGGAAACTATCCCACTGGGATGAGGGGGTCCACTTTGGTCAAAACAGCATGACTCCAAGCACTGAGGGTTAATCTAGCATCTCATGTAGGTTAAATTCTTTTTAAAGGGTAGGATGTCATTAAAACACATTAATAAACTTTAAACTATGGCAGAAAGAAATGGAAACTATCTCATCCCTTGCAAAAAAACAGCCTTGAAATTTGCCCACCATTGTTTGTAGGTGCTATCAGGAAATACCACACTGGGCATCCTACTTAATTATGCAAACCAGAAGAGTAATACAGGTAAAACAAAATAAATAGGTACACAGACAGATATCTATATATATGTATATACACACATACACACTAAATGACTCATGCACAAAGATCTGTGCCCAACAGACTAGGATATTTGTTCAGTTACTGAATGCTTCCCAGCACTGCAATGTCATCTTCACAGAAAAAAGTTTGCTTAGTTCCAAAAAGCACCACATAGTAGGTTCAGTTATTTTTCCTTTCTCTGATTAGAAACTACAAATTGCACCCCAAGATTCAAATCAACTTAAAAAAAAAAAAAGAAAAAAGTGTAATACCTATATGAAAAGCTGTGGCTACTCTTATTTGTCATAATTTAAAGAAAAAGCAATGCTACTAAAAATTCTTCTTCTGTTTGCCAAGATATAGAGTGCTTTTCTATATTATCAATCAGGAATGAGTCAGGAAAGTGCCTTCTTTGTCTTTCTATATCTCTGTAAATCAGAAGCAATGCCAGTAAAACAGGGAGGTTAAAACCTGCCTGACAAAATAGCAAAATCAGTTGATTTGAAGGCAAAACACCAATGACTACAGACGTTTCATGGCTAAAAGAGACAGTCAGAGACACTGGGAAAATTCTGTGCTCTTTTCCACCCACAAAATGCAGACACTTTCCTTTCTGGGTTTATTTTCCCCCACTATTTTACCTAAGCTGTCACTTCTGTTAAACTGTTCATTGTGAAAGTTAAGCTGTCTCTAGAGATGCATCCAGACTGCTGCCTTCTACAAGTTTCCTAAAGATAAAAAGAAAGCTATGGGTACAGATTACTAATGCCTTCCAACCTCACAAAACACAAAGGGCCACCTGACTTGCTTTTAGTCACGTCCTTGCCACTTCTCAAGGACCTGGAGTTTAACTTCGCTGGATTTAAGCCCAGCACAGATCAACAGTAAAATCCCCACAAATTCCCTCACAATTTCCCCCAAAATTACCCTTTCTTTAAATATGTTTTGAGCTCTTTGTTCTACCCACCCCCTTCTCTCAGAGCATGGAGTCCATTTCTGCAAATCTGCTCACTCCAGATGTCCTGGTCACATATCAGCTGAAGTCCAGGGCAGCTTTTTCATCTTCTCCCACCCAGATCACTGTGGTTTGATACCCTTCTGCCCAATGTAAACCAAAAAAGCATATCATTAAAGTCAGTTTTTCCTACTATTAATAATCTCATTGCAAATTAACAGTCATCATTATAGCAATACATGCATAGCCATTCAGTCAGAGCTTATATTATGATTGGTCTTTTCCAAGACTATTAAAATAGTGTGTCTGTGTCTGCATCTTTAACTTTCTCTTCAAGTTTATAGGCAGGTAAAAACCTCCATTCTTAATCAAAGAATGTTACATTACAAACTCATCAAGAATAAGTTGCTTTCTTTCTTTCTCATTTCCAAAGGAACAAAAAAAAACAAAACCCCAAAAAACAAAAGACTACTTAAAGTACAAAATATACATCCACAGTCATAAATCAGTATCTAAGCTGGCGTCCTTTAGCTGATGATTCTTTGAGACATTACATGGTTCTTTACTCCCTATGTTTGTTTCTGTTTTCCCCAGTCCAAGATGTTGTCTGGCTCATGGGCTCTTTTTTACTTGCTTTTAAGATTTGGTGTCCATCTCTTCAGAGAAGAGAAGCACCTGCCTCTTCTTTGTCCAACAGGTCACTGCTTGCCCATCAGAGAGAAGAGCAAATCCTCATAAAAGCAGTCTTTTTTGACATTACATATATTACCTTTAAATGCATGCTAGCCGACTTGGTTTACCAATATTTTGTTCCTTCCATTCATTAATACAGTACCTTTTCTGTTTATTTTTTCACACAGTTAGACATCCCTCACCTTACCATCATTAACTACACCATTGGAGAGTCTTAACCTAAGTCTGCTGCTGAACATGTTTCAGTATCCTCAATACTGCTCTGGAATTAAATACTCCTTAAATGGGATATAAGTAGAACTTAGCAGATTATGTAAAAGGGTCATCCCTCACTACCATCAGGCTGTGAATAACCTGAATGAGAATGTGTTTAATACTCTGTTAGAAAATATTTAAATTCCTAATAATTGAATTGTGGCTCATTATCTGACATAATCATGGGATGTGTGCTATGGGAGACAAATACCAGCTTTGTACATGAGATCACACATAAAACAGATGACTTCTGCAGCAATGTTATTTCTGGATTCCAGGAACAATGATCTGAAAACAATGTGATTTTTTTTTTTTACAGTAGACATAAATAAATTTCTTTCAGCTGTAGAGCATGAATCTAAATGTTCAAGAATTACCATCATTGCCGGTTCTTTTTAATTTGCTAATATTTCTGAAACAAACTGTTTTCCTTTTCATTCTTTGGCTATTTCACTAACACTGACCCATAGGTAATATTTATTTATTTATAAATGTAATATGAAATATTTTGCATTTTCTGCATAAACCAGTGTCATGCCTGCAATTCTGTTTATTGCAGTGGACTACTGCTCAGAAAATATACTCCATATTATATAAAATCATCTTTCTAAATTGCTTAAGGACCAGTAAGTGCTGTCCAGTTAGTGAGACTGATAGTTTGTATTACCTTCTGCAATGTATGATCTAGTATTTTGGCTTCCTGCAGCGACAGGTCTCCTGTTTGAAAAGAAAAAAAAAAGCAAACAATTTTTACATGCACATAAGACTCCATTTCCATATGAGTTCAGTTCTGCTGAAAGCTCTGGACAGAATGCCTGCTCTGTATATGACTGCTTTATATATTTGAGTTGTAAATTACCAAAACAGTGATCCTTGAAGGGACAATAACATGCTCTGACTCCATGTTGCAGAAGACTGAATAAATTGCTTTTTTTAAGCTATATTATATTACATTAATACTATACTATGTTATAACTATATAATACTAAAAAGATACTAAAGAAAAACCTGTGACTGTCTCCACAAAGTCACGACGCAGCTTTGACCCAATTGGCCAATCTATCCAAACAACCATCATGGTGTCCAATTAACAAATCACTCTTTGGTAAACAGCCTCCATAACACATGTGCCAAACAATAGGAGAGTGAATAGAGAAAAGAATTGTTTTCTTCTTTCTCTGAGCTTTCTCAGTGCATCTCACAACTTCCCAGGAAAAATCCTGGGAGAAAGAATCATGTCTCTCCCTGTTCAGAGAATGTGAATACCACAGTAAATCATATCATATTTGCAATCTAGGAGATCTGCCTGCAAAACCCTTTTCAGGAATAGTCACTAATGCCTTGTGATCAGTTCCTGCTAGCACTGGTACTCCATATAAAAAAAATTGAGGTTTTTTTTTGCATGCACAGACTACAATACAGCGCCTCCGATTCTTTTTGTGCATGCTGACATGCTGTTCCAGTTAGGTATCCAGAAGCATATGCCATGGGTCTCCAGTGATCACCATTCCTTGTTAAAAGTGTTGCCCCAAGGCCTTGCTTAGAAGCATCAACTGCCAGCTTTGTTTGGTGCTTATTATCATACACTCTGAGGACAGGTTCCTTCTTTATCAACTGTTTGAGATTCAGGAAGTCCCTGTTGTGATTACCAGTCCATGCCCATTATGCATTTTTACACACTAAAGACCTTCAGACAGCAGTTTAAATGGTTTAAAGCTGTTTGAATATAAAGTTCCCCCAAAAAATTTCCTTTTCTTTAAGTTTCTGTATGCATTTTTATGTATGTATAAGGATATACTAGTAATCAGACCTATTTGCATCCTCTTCCAAGCTGGTTTTTTTTTCCCTGCTACATTTTCCTAGATTGGTTATTTCTTTAACCTTGAACTCATATTTTTGTCTTCTGCATTTCAAACTCCTAATTTGAATCCATTCCAGGAGCTTACCAGAGCCTCTGATTGCAACATTTTTCTATTATTTTTCTCCTCCATGGTTTCATGTCATTTATTATGTATTTGTGGGAAATATTGGAGTTTTTAGAAAGTATTTTCCAAGTAATGTGGTAAACTGAGGTCTTCTAAATTGTGCATTAAAATTGCACAGATATGAGCTTTTTTCCTTTTTTTTTTTTTTTTGAGGACCCTGTCAGAAAACAGCTGAAACATCCAGTTGTCCCCAGAAACAATTTCCCTGCTAGGGATTTTTTTCCCCATTTTACATGCTTTTTTAGCTCAGACTACCAGCCACAGGGATGCATTCATTTTTCTTTTGCATAATTATTGTGGAATAAATTAATTTTGGAAGCTCTGTTAGTTTTCATCTAACTTGGCCAGAATAACTCTTCCAAGTTTTCATTTCAGCTCCAGAGAGAGATTTCTAGGAACATCTATGACAGGACAACTGATCCAATTGTTCTTACTTTATGTTTTTGTTGGCTTTCTTTGGAAACGTTTAAAGGATCTGGAAAACAATCTGCCTACTTATGAGCTGCTGTCCTTCCAAAGAATGTACTCCCTGAACCATCAGTAAGTCAGAGATGTGTGCAGCATGAGAGTTGGTGCTCCACTTGTGACAGCAGTTATACAGTGTGTCTGCTAAAGCTGCTGCTTACAAGAAGCTCAAAGTGAAAAAGCACAATTTTCTCTTCCGTGGAATAGAAGTCACATGTGTGTACTTAACAAACATTTATTTTCAGTTTCTGTTTCCTTTCACATCACTTGCACTTAGTTGTATTATTTCTCCAAAACTCACCATTAGGATTTTGCAGAGTATTTTTCCTGTCTTTATTTTTCTCCACATGTTGCTAATCTACCAGAAGCTGCATATTTCCTAGGGTTTAAACTTCTTGAGCAGGTTGCTATTCCTAAATCAGCTGTGGATTTTTAAAGAAATCTCATCTTTCCTGCTTTGTATTGAATGTATAGCAGCCTTTTACTCACCTATCCCTTCCACCTGCTAGCATGAATTAAATAGATTTTTTTTTTTGTTTGTTTCCTTTTTGAGAGATTAAGCTACTTTGGAATTCTTAGTTCCATATTTGCCCTTTGCTACCTCCTTTTCTCCTCTTTCTCCTCCTTCTTCTCTTTTCTCTTTCCATCTTTTGTTCCAAATTGAGATGATGATTAATGAAGGACTCTTCACAAGAACTTAAAAAATACAAGCCATTCATGTGGTAGGTGAGCAACCATTATACAGAAAGGCTCAAAATTGAAAAAGAAAGAGCTCTGCATCTTTCTTTGGCTTCTAATCAATGAACAACAGATGTGACATTTCATCCTTGCATGCAGAAACAACTTCAGGGTTTGCTCTTTTAACAAAATAGTTGCGTGGAAATTCTTTTGCACTGCTCTGGATTTCTGAGAAGACACAGCTAGCTGTATTTTTTTATCTTCTGCTTATGAGTTTGTGTTGTGTGCGTCCTCTCCTTTTAGTGCTGGTAGTACAGAAGAGTCTCTGTTTTGGAGAGAAACAGGAAAACATTTCTCTCCTTTACTCCAAGCTAATGATATACATGTACATATTAACCTAGTGAAAACTAATTTTAATATTTAAATAGTTAATTAAGCTTTTAACTGAAATATAGCTCTAGAAGATGAAAGAGAAATTTTGTTCAGTCAAGGAACATCTTTATTAATAAATGGTGCTCTTTTTCAGGGTAATGACCTTTTTTGCTTGCCACTCTATAGTGAAACATAACTTTATTGATTTGAATTTGTAAAACCCCTCTGTAACTACCATGACTCATGGGAGACCATGAAATCATTCCATGACCTTTTAAGTCTCTCAGAAGTATGAGGAACAATAATTTCAAAATAGATAGTGCAATAATTCTAAACCACCAATTTGCAATATTTGGAATGAAAGACTGTGGGTTAAAATGGAGATACAAAAGGTTTTGAATGCTGGTAAACTACAAAACAAATCTGCCAACTTATGTTGCTGAATGATGAATTATCCTTCCACCTGTGCCTGTCAGTTTCTTCTGGCTTTTGTTCCATCCCTCTATTCTACGTGCTGCAGGTTGCTTTTACTTTTCATCTGAAGTATATGCTACTGGGCAGTAAACATTCAACTGTAAGTTTGTACTTTTGTTTTTTTTATTTTGAAACTTCAGCTAGTCAAAAATGTTGGTTGAAAAATAATTTTCTCTAAAGAATGAGGTTTTGTCAGAAAATGCTTTTTTTTACGAGAAAATACAACTTGCTCTATTTTTCCTTTCATTTTTCAGTGGAAAGGTCTATAAGGAAAGTAAACTTCAATGTACATTTCTTGTGTTTCATCAGCTTTAAACTCAAACCATGTTTGTTTACTTTCAAATTTATTGCAAAATATTTTGAGCAAAATTTCTCAACCCATTTTATCTGAAAATTATAAAGTGTTGGGAGGACAGCAGTGGCACAGCAGGTTTAGTTCTGCTCAAGCTCGGCTCTCATTGAATGGTTGCTTTAGCTCCAGCTTTGTTAAATGGTGGCTCTAAAGGAGAACCCGTGAGTTAGAGTAAGGGACTCTGCATGCCCAGGAGAGGGCTCTGGCTCTTACAAAGAGGCAGACAGGAACCTCCAGGCAGACAAAATCCCTCTGCCAACAGCAGAGCTGTAACTGTGCTCATAGCGCAGAGATGCTGTGTGTGCTTTCTAGCACAGACAGGCCAGCACCCAGGGCATCACCACGGGTGCTGTGGGACCACAGGAGGTCCGTTGACATTGCTCTGGTTGGCTAAGTTGGGGTACTCAATGCAGACAAAAGAGCAAATACGGTTTAATTACTGCAAAAACTGGATAATAACCTCTATTGGCAGTTTGCATTCATCCCTCCTTATTCCAAGCAAAGCTAACATTTAGGTGGCCTTGTTTCTTCTGTTCCTACAACATGAGGTGACTAATTTACCAATATCTTATCCTTCCTCTGATAGGATCACTTTTCTTTCTTTCTCCAATTTCCCTAGGACCCATAAGCCCAGTCAATCTTACAGTATTTGATTGTTCAACTGCCTTAAAGAAGTGAGAAGGTTCTTCTACTGCTGGACACACATTTACAGTCTCCATTTGGCCACCTTCTGCTCCTCTACCCTTAGGAGGCACAGCTCTCGTTCATGCTAATGTGAGGCACACTTCAATGCTAGTTAAAGAGAACATTACCCAGTGTCTATATTTGACAGTACTAATCACATCCATCATGTGCAGGTCTGACAGAGCTATCAGGAATCAGACACTCTCTTTAGTATAACTTTTACATCATTTTTAGTTAGAAAAGGTTCTCTTCATTGACATCTTCCGAGTTATAGCACACTCTCCAAGATCTCTGAAGACGAGCAATCTCTTCAACTGCAACTTTTAGAACTCACTGTTGTGGTTTTTAATAAGCATGTTGTATTTTTAACTATACTTTAGAAACTAAACTGCAATGCAATGAAGTCATTGCTTTATTTTTTCTAATACTTGTCAGTCCTTTAAACAACTTTTATTATTTGGCACAGACCAGCAACAGTTACTGGCTAGATATATTTGTGCCAACATCTAGTTTCAGGCATTTACTGAGAAAACATGATTCAGACCGACAAAACAAGACTCTATTTGGTGGCCTTAAGAATGATTTTATTTTATAAATTTTCCACGAGTTTTTGCTATATAGAAACACATGGTTTGGCCATTTCAGCACAAAAATGGATGGATCAGGAGGGAAAGATGGATCAGGAGGGAAAACACAAACTCTTGGATACCCCAGGCATAGAGCACTGGGTCCTCCGTGACTTCATCAGGATTTCTGGATGCTGGCAAAATACCAGTATGACACACAAAATGCCAATAAGTGAAAGAAGTTATGCTCCTGTGCAGTCCAAAGTCTTAGGCAGCCCAGAAGCTTAAACTCTCAAGCTATTTGGCTGCCTATCTACCCTCCTTTCTGTGAGAAACATGAAAGAACATGTGTGACTCCAGCCAAAACTGACAAAAAAGGCAGCAGCAAACACATATTAAAATCTTACAACTTTGGGAAATCACAAAGTTTGGGAAAGAAAAGAGGTCATTTCCACCTTGTGCTGCAGAGTATAGGCAGGGCGTCCCCATTATTTGTCTTGCTTGGCAAGCAGTTTTTTTGGTAGCACCCTGCAGGCAATCTCTTTGTACTGCTGCAGCCCAGCAACTGGAGCTGTCAAATCATGCACAGTTCCAAGTGGTGGAAGTGAATATGGGATAAAAATGCAGGAAGTGTAAAGACTGGATGGGAGAGATTGCTTAAGATCGTGGGAAGGAAGAAAGGAAACAAAGGATATTTAGAAGATGCTGGGAGGACCTAAAGCACTGATAGCAGTAACAGTGGCAGAAGGGGTACAGGAAGGACAACCAGAGATATTGAAAAGAAAGCGAGCATGAGTTGTTGAGAACAAATCCACAATTACCCTCATCTTGATTAGCTCCACAGTCACGAAACAACTTGTTTTAATTTGATAAGGAAAGGAGGTGAGATAGGCAGCTACGTGCTCTGAAAGGATGGCTCAGGCACAGTTCCCCTATCAAACAAATGTTCAGAAGATTACTGCTAGCTTCATTCAGCCTCAGTCAAAGGGAAAATGTAAGTCTGCCCCTGCTAGGACCAAGAGCATTTGTACTCACAGTGTCCTCTTCCCTGCTACTGGTAAGAATCTAAACTTAAAAGCAATTATCTCTGAAGGAATCCAGAAAACTATTCATGCCAAGGAAAAGACAATAGAGTGGCCAGAGGTGAAATATAAATACAAGAAAACTCTTCAGCTTCCTCCAAACCCATGTCATACCAGTGCCCTCTGAAGTAGTGGTACCAATACCTAGGAGATGGCTTTTTATGAGAATTTGACTTTGTGTAGGAATAAAATTACTTTCAAAAATCTGTACTCCCAAGATTATAATTTCCATTTTCTTCCAATCCCAAGGCAAAGGCCCACCTGGTTCCCAGGAAAATTAGAAGATGTAGCACACCAACAAACATTTCCCTTGTGCAGCACACTGACACAACCAATAAGATAACCAATAAACTATTGCCAGAACTGAATTCAGAGCTCAAGGATGCCACATTGGCCTGACAACTCTGATTCACCTCCTACTGCACTGTAGCTTCTGCCTTCAGCCATCTGCCCTGCCTCTGTCTTCAGTATTTTTGTTGCCAGTGCATAGGTGGCTCCTGTGCTGACAAGGCAGTATCTGGGGTGGAGCAGCACAGCTGGCATCTGTTTGGTTCTCTCTCTAAATACTGTGTACTATTGTGCAGGAGTTCAGCTGATGCTGCTGGAGCAGCTCAGCCATCCCTGCAAGAGGAATGGGACAGACATGCAGAGATGAAAACAGTTATGGTGTCCTGGGATTAAACATTTCATACATCTATTTTAAATCAAACTGTCATAACTTTCATGGCATGTGATCTATTTGTCCTCCGCTTACATCTCCAAATTTTGTTTCCAATACAGAGGCCTGAATTACCACTAAGCAGTAGTTGCTTTAACATTTTTTTCCAGTGGTTTTGTAAAGTGGAAGTACTACAGCTCAGCATAGCAGGATATCTGCAGGCAAAGTCCATCATAGTTATTTACACTGCAAACTTCAAGGGAACTGTAGAAAAAGGTATAAGTTAAAGACTCAGTAAAGATGTTTCCTTCTATCTTGACTCATCATCTGACATATTCCATAGGCTCTGTTCTGCTCACTATTGATTTAACTAACAATAGAAAATATATTTAATGAAATATGATCCTGTGACAACAAATTAGCTAGACGAGCACGTATAAAGGTCTCTCTTTAAACTTTAATTGGTTTAACAATGATGTGCCTGCTGCCAGTGTTTGCGTTTCAAGAAAACAAGCAGCAGCCCTAGAAGCACAATGCTTTCTATTTAACATAGAAAGTGTCTCTCAGTCCAGGCTTATTTATAAAGCAATTTTCTAATAATGATCTGGATTCAATGAAGTTCAATCAGGGATGGAACTACCCTGACATACATAAAATGAATATATTAAACCACCTATCAAGTACCTGACTGCACAAATAAACATAAAGAATGGGGGAAGGGAGAAGAAGAGAGGTGACTCTTGAAATAGATCTCTTTTTCCTGAAAACACCCTCCTCTCCCCACCCCTTGGCCAAATCTGGAAAAGGTGTCGGGCTGCGCCACTATAACACATACTCATCCAGCCTTCCCTTGTGCATCCCGTGGGTTGTACACTTTGCTGCTTCCATAAGTCTGAGAGCAAGAGGCACTGCTCGCCACACAAGATTCCTGACGTTCTGTCTGCCCTCTCTCTGCTTCAGGGATTCCCCACACCACCTCCTGCTGCATCCTCTCTCACCCACACCTCTGTGTAGTGCCCCATCCCATAGTGCAAGCATGCTTTCCCCCCACAACACACTCCCTCCCTTGAGGACAAAGGTAGGAGGATGCACCACTGCCCTCTACCACTCTCCCTTTTCTCCTTTGTCACCATTTCCACATGGCAGCATCCCTCCTGCCCAAGACTCCACCTGACATTGGCTCTGAGACACCTTTTTCTCTCATTTTCCTATGCTACCCATCTCTATTTCCCTGCTCACATCCATGTGCCCTCACTCACCCTCTATCCATCTCCATCTTCCACTCCTGTCCTGGTAGGACACAGCCCAGACCTATCCCTGGGAAGAGTGGTCATTGTTATGAGAGTCCAGGACAAGCCAAAGCACCCTCCCTTTCTGGGCATGGCCCTCTGGCACAAGCAGGAGGTGCCTGGGCACTACTGCAGAACAGCAGCTCTTTCTGGTACAGTGACCTGTGCTCTCTCTCCCTGACGTGCTTTTTAGGGATGCTTTCAAACAAGCATCTCTCCCTCCTACTAATGCCTGAGAAAATTTGTACCAAATAATTCTTGCCTAAGTTCAGCAGCTGAATTTTATCTATGGCCTAAAAAGAGCCTTATTGTCCTGACAAACGCAGGCTGGGCCTTCAATGTTTGCATTCAGTGACCTGAATGTAAGACATTAAATATTGACTGCCATTTAAATGGCTGAGGAGATGGTGGTTGGAAGGGACCTCTGATGGTCATCGAGTCCAACCTCCCCTGAAATCAGGATGATTGCCACCATTAGATGAAGTACCTTCAAGTTCTGCTGCTAATTCAAAGCAAGAGGTTTGAAAGATTTCTGAAAGACACATGTGAAGTAAGAATGTGGCACATTACCTGTTTAAAGACCAGGCTGTGTTCTCTGTCTGCTGCTGAGGTCAAAGAAACATCCTTCCACATGCTTTCAGTGTCTCCTATGTATGTGTGAGGACCTTGGCAACTGGAAAGAGCCAGCAGAGGGCTTGCTGCACCCTGAAGAAGCTCATCAGAGCCACTGGAAAATCAACAGAACAGTTCATGCACTTTACCTATGGTCCAGAATTGAAATATGGTTTCTTCTTGAAAGCTCATTTCCCAAAATCAACAGCATCTTGAATTTTATTCTTAAAGTTATGCAGAAACAACACAGCAGAACATGAGCCCACGAATGTCACAGGGAAAGGCTCCAATTTGTGGGCCACAGACATAAAATCTACAAGAAGTCCTACACACCAAGTTTGGCAGAGAGTATAAGCAAAATTAAAAAGTAATTTACTGCTTAACACATTAGGAGAAGAGACAAATGTTTGGAAAGGTTAATGAATGGATGTATTTAAGCATTTTTAGGGCATTTAAGTGCACTACATCTCACCTAACCACTTGCCCCACCACTTCCAGTAGGAGGTTTCTCCCAAGGAAGGCAGCAGGGACGCTGAGAGAGAAATGCAAGGAAGTGCAGACTCCTACTCTGAGGATGGTACCTAATCTAATTTTGGCCTGAATGAATCTCCGCCAAAATCACTAGATGAATTCTCTAAGCCCTGGCAACTTAAAAATGCTACAGTAGGATATTTTATAGGTTCTTAGTGGCCCTTAAAAGCAGGAGAAAGTGCTGTTTTGTTTGGTTTAGGTGGCTGAGAGTTTATACGAAGGCTGGGAGCTCAGTTTAAATGCTAATTGACTCATAAACAAGCCTGAGTTAAATAAAAGAATCAACTAGCATCAGCTGAGCTAGATCAGTTTAAAAATGCAGGCTTTTGTTAATCAAAGAGAGTTTGTATTGGGATAGGCCAGGCATTGCTCCAAAAGCAGCATCAGATTAAACCTCCTACTCAAAAAACACTCATTAAAAAGCAACTTCCATTGAAAAAGATCCTACTTGTCGCTACCAGCCATTGTTAGGCAGTGAAGCAGTGACAGATATTTTTGAATACTATTATGGGAAAATAAATATTTATTTAGCTGTCTAAAGTAATTAATCCCTGCTGTTTCCTTTTTATGTAAGCACATACAAGGCAAGACTGTCTTTGTACTTGAGTTTTAGGAGACAAGTCTGTGTAGAGGCTCCCATGGTTTTTGAAGGCAGTAACAAATTCATGCCTAATACTTTCTGTGCAACTGGAGAATGCCAACCATCAAGCAGCAATAATAGACTTTTCCTATCCTCATTCAGTGGCAGCAGGAAGGAGATATACTAAGGGGAAAGAACAGAGAGAAGAAAGGTGAGAAAGCAGAAACTGTGAGTGACATGCAAGGCTGCAAGAAGCTGGCCCACTTCTGGCGTGGGATTTGACAAAGGAAATCGCTTTCACAGCGTAACAATTTAAGAATCAAAAAAAAAAGGTGGGGGGGAAGGAAGGGAGATTAAGCTGTAAAAGCACAAGAAAAAGGATCAATAACCATCTTGGATGTATTTTCTGGGAAGCTGGCATGGATAGCACAAAGATGTTTCTTAGCGAATATGTTGGCACTCTCCCATTGACAAGTTATACAGCCAAAGTGCAATTAGCACATTCAGAGGAACAATAATTACACAATACCAAACAGGCGGTCCATAGGCTGATTAAAGCATACAATAAAAGTAGAGATATAGGCCACAGCTCAGCTCTTGTACAAGAACATCTCTGCCCTAAGAATCACTTGAACAAGGTATACCTGTGCTGTAGCATATGAGCTAGAGATGATAACTACATATGAGCTTGATAACATGCAGATTGTTTTTACTTTTTAAACTTTAGCAGGTAAATGTCATTACTACATGTTTAAAATCAGAAGCAATTTTTTTAAAAGTAGCTCAAGTGCTAAGTTCCATATTTCTTTTTCCCCAGAAGTATTTTATTGCAGAGTAAAATGACAGATGCAATTAGATAATGTTGAGCAGATTATAGTTTGAGAATGTTATGCTGTGTTACATATTCACAAGTGAACAATAGCAAGGAGAAAAAAGAAAGATGGGTATCTTAGCACCTATTTTTAAAGTTGGACAAAGGAATGTGTCCTTTCTGGGTAGGAAAATATTGTGGGGATCTATGAATTCAGTTGTGTTATTTCTTCTCAGCTACACAAGGAATCTTTTATGATTCAGTTTATCTTTACAAATCATTCTGGTATTACTAGAAAAATTTCAGTTACCAAGAGCTGGATGTGTGGCCACATGACTGTTCAGCTCAGAATCCCTGACCTTGTTTTCCATTGACACAAAGGTTTTCTTGCAAGCCTATGCACTTTACTTTGTTGACCTGTGTCTCAACTTACCTATCAACAGCAAAGATTGGACTCAAACAGCAGCAGCTTGGACTGTGAACCACCTACCTATCAACAAAAATACAGTATGGGTTAGGAAAGATTACTCTATTAAACTGAGCCCTTCTGGAGACCTCTACCTTCCAGAATAATGAAATAGGGCTGGTCCTTATTCCTGATCTATATTTCATCTAACTTCTATTCTTAAAAAGAAGTTATCTAAATCTGAGTCACTCTAGCCTTTATATTCAATGACAAGAAGGACTCAGCTTCACAGGGTAGTTTGTTTTGCCTGTCTCAGACCGCCTGCTAAAATAATATACTTCTTCTAAAGGGAAAAAGCACCCTCTAATTTCTTCTCATTGCTATAAATAAAGTAGCTTGGGATAACTTTCAGATCTGAAAAGACATCACTTTGAGATACCTAAGAGAGGTGTAGCAAGTCTCATTCTGTGGGAAGAGCACAGAGAAAACATATTATGTCTTTCCTCCTCATTTGTACCCACACAAGAGCCAGGCACAATCAGACTCCTTCTTTAAAAACTATTTTAGCCAAAAGTTTAAGTTAGTTAGTTAGTTCAGTTAGTTTTACAGAGTTTTATCCTGCTTGTAGTCTGAAAGATCATACAAAGATAAAGGATCCCTTCCCATCCTTTGCAAAGGAGAGTGTGAGTTCCCCTCAAGCTCAATTTTTCTAGGCGCACAGAGACATCCTGTGTGATTAGGCAGGATGACCAACCCTTTGCTTTCACCACCCCTAAAAACCTTTAACTTCCCTTGCAAAACATCTACTCTGACATCATATTGTGCCAGAACTGTCCTGGCAAGGTGAAGTAGGATATTTGTGTTGATGGACCCACGTGAGAGCAGACCTGAGAACTCACTCCCTTGGAGATGGTTTTAAACTCATTCTTTCACAGTGACAGTGCTCTGATTACAGTCCCACAAGGCAGCAGAACACAAGGTCTGTGTCTCTACCAGCAACGCACAACTAGACACAAAGCCATGAAATTCACCTGTTCAGGAAACAAATGGAGTGGGCTTTGCTAACTAAATATCGCAGCACTCTATCCCTTCTTAGCACAAGTCCATGATTTCTTTTACTCAGAGTCTCATAAACCCAGCTTCTCAGTAACTGGAAAAAAACATGAATATATTTCAATGATTTCTGTACATTTAGGTTCACTCTTTCATTCCCAAAATAATAAGCATCATAAATAGCTTGTTCCCAATGCTTGCTGCTGTCCCATTTAATTTTGTCTGTAAACCCCTGTTATTTCCATTAGCTGGCCAGTCACACACTCTGCCACATGACTTAACATGACAGCCATTCAAACCTGTCCTGTTCTATGGAGTCACTGCATGTCGCTCTCTTATTAGTAAACAGATGTTATCACTACCCCATAAAAGGCAGAGTGTGAAAGGCATCTCATTTAGAATGATTCAAATAAATCTTACAAAGATTGTAAGGAATGCTGTGAATATGCCCAATCTTGAATTCATTTCAGTGTGGGAATGGAATACTATGATATGTCTAAAGAAAAATTACCTTCTATAGTTGCAGTAGATTTTATTCCTTATGTAATAGAATTTAACTTTCAAATGACAACCAAAAAGTATTTCATTGCCCTCCACAGATTTTACACAAACACTTCATAAGCTCCACTCCATGTGGAATCTGTAAGGGATGCATTTACCCTTCAAGGAGAAAATGCATTTCATTCTGTATGGCAAACCTGTGGCAAGTACCCTTTTTGTCTTTAAATTTCAGTGTCCCCAGCTGCAAAAAGCTTAAAATATTACTTGCTTATTGTTTAATTTAATTCTCTAATTAATTTGATTAAGCCCTTCAAAATAAGTAAAATTTATTTAGAATAACATAGCCTTTATCTTGATCAATTTTGATCCCTTTCAAAAGATAATCCTTAATAATGGAATCACTGGGTATAGGAGGTTTCATTTAACAATGAAAGACAAAAATTTTAGAAGAGAGACAGGAGGAAGCTACTGGAAGACTGGAGTGATAATAAAAGATGACTATAACCCAAAGTTGCATTACTTAGAGATTATTATTGATGTTGCAAGAGCTACCATATGCTTTGCAAGCTGTGACAGTCACCCTTGTAGTCACATGGATGAAATGATCAACTGCTTTTTGCATTCAAAGTGATAGGAACAAACTTGATCCAAGTAAGAGAAGCTGCTGTGTAACAAACAGCACAGGGGCATTGTGTGGATTAATTAGTTTGTGGGGGGAAGGTCGCTTGCTTTGGTTTGATTTGGATCCTCTGTTGAAAGTTCGTGCAGTACGTGCAACATCTATTTACCAATGTATTGCAGAGGAAAAAGCGAAATGAGTTCAGGGAGTTGCCATTTAATTAATTCATGCAATCATGCTTATGCATCACGTCACATGTTTGACATCATTAATGTCAATGATGCATTGTCATGCCCTTAGCACAAAAATGATGAGCCTGGTCTGAGTGGCAGTCAGAACTAAAGTAAATTGCCCAGGGTTTCCCTGGGATATTTAGAGATTCAACGCCTATATAAAGGTATTGTGTTCTTATAGCCTGCTAAAAACCACGTGCTGCATGTTCTGCATCCTGTGTCATTGTGGGGATGAGGTGGCAAAACTGCTTCTGGATGTTTAACAGCATCACAGTGGCCCTTCCTTGGCAATGGCATAACTACTTTAGGAGGCACCAGAGTGCATCAAGCCTTGGCACACCTGAATGCACCCTCGACAGACCTTGAAGCATGGATCGAAGGGTATGCCTCAGAAATCTCCCACTGACCTCATTTTGGATTCAGACCTGACAGGATTTTAATCCCCCCTGCCATCACGATGGCTCTGTTCTCAGCAGAAGTAATTCACTCTCATTATTGGTGGACCTTCAGCTTCACAGACCATAACAATATTGATCCTGTCACTGCACATGCAGAAAGTCCATGCTGGGGAATCTCTGCACAGATAGTAGCTCCTTGTGCCCACTTGTCAGTCCTGGGAAAGCATAAAGCAAAAACTCTTTGCTATAGGACCTCTGGTCCAATTTCTCCTTCTTAATAGGAAGAATTACTTTGGGGCACTCACAGAGAAGAGAGATGAAAAGTGAGGGTATGTGCAGCTCTATGGGCTGACCCCAGATGTTACAGCATGTGCAGCTGGACCTTGAAAACAATGGCAGACCAGAAGGACTCCTCTTTCCATCTCCATCGCAAAGTGTAGCGGCTCAGGTAATTGGGTATTTCTCCACTAAATCTGATTTCATACTTGCAGTAGGAATGGGTCAATCTCATTCAAAAGAACGTATCATATCTATTTTGGGAACATAAAGCACAGGAGACTTTATTTAACATTGCAACACATATAGGCATGTCTTCTACTTACTTCTTGTTGATTTATTTACTCCAAGATGAGGTCATTAAAGCTGGAAATAACTTTACAAATTGTTTCACATTTCTCTATTTCTTAATAATCATTAAATAAAAGTTGGCACTTCACATAAATAGATATATGTATCAACTGGAGTTGAAATGGGATTATATCAATACAGTAAAATTAGGGAAACATTTTTTTAGCTTCTATCAATTTATTCAGAGAAAGCAGCATCAATGGTTTTATTTTGTTTATACAAAATTTTCCTATATGATTTCCATGCACCAGCACTACTTTGCAGCACAGAAAAGTATTTTGACTCAAGTTTTATTATTTTCATTAAATGACAAAAACTTCCATTGAATTTAGGGGGTTTGTTGACTCTTGAATCTAAGCTGAACTGGTGGACAAACTGGACATGATAGAGTTCCTTCATATCACCTGCATATTGAAACAACCAGCAAGGTAACTGATACAAAAAGCAGGCCAACTCTCTTTCTTAAAGTATAACTGCTCTTTTTTGTCAAGTTTGATCCCATGTGGAAGCTTCATTTGAATGTGACCCGCAAAGCAAAAACGAAGAGAGAGCACAATCTCCTGCACATTAATATCTCCATGCTGTGAGGTGCAAGAAAACCCAGTACAGAAAAATAGCTGTAATATATTAGTGCATGGGTTTTTGGAGGAGTATCCTGACATAAAGCCTCTCAACCCACTTCAGAGATCCAAGAATTCATCCTGTGTCATTTCCAGATTGACTGTCAACAAGAATTAGTGGCATCATTCTCTCAATGTTCACAGTGTCACATGCTGGGATTTTTTTCAGTGATCTAAGCACAAAAGAAAATTTCATCAAGAAAAAGGAATTCATAGTTATTTTTAAAAATCTGTAATGAAGGCCTTTTCTGCTTTGTCTAATACATGGTCTGTGGAGACCTGGGAGACCAAGAACTATATGTGTGTGAGGGAGAAGTAAGTAAAACAAGACTACTGTCAGTATATTCAAATCCAGTATCCAAAGTCTTCATCTCGACCAGGAAAAGTATAGAAGCTTCTCAGCAGAAAAGGATCATAAAAGCCTTGGTATAGTTCCTGCAGGTACTAGCACCCAATCAACAGTGCAGAAGCTGTGGCAGAACTTTTCATATCAGAAGGGAGCAACTTTTCCAGTTCCTAGGGAAAAAAATGCAAGAAGAATCAAGTAGAAGATGCTGTAGGTAAAAGAGAAATGCACAGAAATTGATAGGTATTTTCTGCTTTAAAGAAGGTTCAGAGTAAGAAGCTGAAAAAAATCTCACTCATTTATAGCTTTGAGGCAATCCTTTAAAACATTAGGGGGAAGACTGTCAAAATTAAGTAATGAAAATTTAACCATTAAAAATTATTAAAATAAATATTTCACTATTCCCTCTTCATGAAGCACTGGTGAGGCTGCAGTTCAAGTATTGTGTCCAGTCCTGGAAAACTCACTTCAAGGACATTGAGATGCTAGAGGAAGTCCAGAGAAGGGCAACGAATCTGGTGGAGGGTCTGGGCTAGAAGTCCTATGAAGAGTGGCTGAGGAAGCTAGGGATGTTTAGCCTGGGGAGGAGAAGGTTCAGAGGAGATCTTAGCACTTCCTAGACCTATGTGAAACGGTGTTGCCAAGTGGGGATCAGCCTCTTCTCCCAGGGAGCCAGTGACATGATGAGGGGACATAGCACAAGCTGAGCCAGGGGAGGTTCAGGCTGGACATTTGGAGGAATTTTTCATGGAAAGGATTGTTAAACATTGGAGCGGACTGCCCAAGGAGGTCACTGTCCCCAGAGGTGCTCAAGAAACTGGGTATGACACTTACTTCCCTGGTCTGTTTAACAAGGTGGTGATTGGTCAAAGATTGGACTTGATGAGCTTTGAGGTCTTTTCAAATGTAAATGATTCTGGACTTCTGTGATTTGATTGTTACTTGGGTTGGCACTGTGTAAATGAGCCCTACCACACCACGCAGGACTTTAGAGGAGACTGCTTGCACAAGTGTGATGTGGGCAAAGAAATGTGGGCAAATATGTGTCCTTGGGAGCATTAAGGCAAAGGTTTATATGAAGAGTAGTTCCTTCCTCTTTTCCGCATTGAAACTTGTCTTTCCCATCCCCCACCCCAAAAATCAGCGACCACAGTGCCACCTCCACTGAACATGCCTGTAGCATTCCCACCCATGTGTCATTTGCTGACACTAATTGAAAACAGGGACCTTGACAAAATGGTCTACATTGGGAGAAAGAAAACATCAGTGTCATTGTGATGCTAATAGAGGATGCTATAGTTAGACTGGGAGGAGAGGGAAGGGGGGTTATGTGTATGCACCTCCTTCGATTCATCCATGGTGCTTCTATACATTTTTATTTATGGAAAAGAAAAATGGTCGTTTTTTTCCCCAATTACCTTGATAATGCCAAGAAAGAAGAATTAGGCAAATGTTTCAGGCTTTCCACAGTTAAAAGAAAGCTGAATTTAAACTAAGAAAAAGTACAGGGTTTTATTTCAGTCTGTCCTTGAATCATTCTTTTAAAACACCGGCTCATTATAATCAAAGGTCCTAATTTTAAGAATGTCTCCATGGGGGATTCATCACCTCTTTCCTATTCATTTCATGAATGGTCCAGGCCTTCTTTATGATCAGCCAGGGTCTTTTGAGAGCAAAGCTTGAGGTGAAGGTGGGCATACATTGTTTTCCTGCTATCCAGCTAGATTCCAAGCTCTCATATAAGAAGAAATTCCTGTAACAAACTGCCTCAGATACCCATAGGGAATACACATATGTGATTAACCCATCTGGCCACTGGGTGTGACCATTGCACCACACAAAAGCATTTAAGACTTTTCCAAAGACAGGTCTGGAAGTATTTGAGCTAGAAAAAAAAATAAAACATTTTGAGCTACGAGTGGTCAAGAGTAATGTCAACTAACTTTATATGCTCAGTTTTCATATGCTTTGCTGCACAATTTGGAGCCTCTCTCAAAAGTCAGACACAGACCATTTAAAACAATAGTGTAAAAAAAAAAAAAAAAACAGTGAAAATCACATTAATGACATTACCAGAGTCCCTCTTCCTTCTCCAAAGGAAAACTAAGTCTGCTAAAGCTGCAGGTATCTTACTCTGTTCACTGTAGACACATTAATAGAATAAGCACATTCACAGTCAGATTGGCTTAACTAGTAATCCAAAATATTAGCTCTCAGTTACCTAGTCAGCAGCCAAAAAGGCAATATCGACTAAGAAGAGAAAAAATAAAATCTGCCATAAATTACTGATAATTATTTTTCTTCTAAACTGGCTTCTGTAAATATGAGACAAAATAATTTTGTCCAGAGTAATGAAGACAGATTTGAAGGATTGTAGTTTGTGTCAGCCCATTTCAAAACATTTCCAAATTTAATATTATTTTATAGTGTTTTTACTATTGAAAATTCCCCAAGTTAATATTTTAGAGCAGATATATACTTTATAATCTCAGTGCAGGTATAGTTAGGTATACACATCAATTTGCAAGGTCTGTTTTCCTGGCCACACTATGACTCAGTAGTGAAACATTTGCATATTCCCTTGAGTCAGGTTGAAGTTCAGTAGTATCAGACCCTGATCAAAGAGTCAGTGGTAGAATAACATCACCTTGATCTCTGAAAAACCTGTCAGTCCTGAAATTGCTCATGCTTACATTAGTTGCAACTACCTTGACATGCAATAACTGAACAAAAAAAAAAAAAAAAATCACCCAGAAAGTAACGGTGCTTTGCCTTTCTGTTATCCTGGGGCTAATACCCAATGTCCTGGTCAGTGGGTTTCACCCCCAATGTGATGATCCTTTAATGCTACAGGGTCAGTTTTACCAAAACATGATTTTTCCCTTGTGGAAGGAAACTGAAGCTCTTTTGCAAAACATATAAAGAGAGGGTCTGAATTCAGATCTGCCTTTCAGATCATGTATGAATGGGAATGCCATTTCTCAGAAGCACAAAGTGCATCACTGACTTCTGAAGGGATATAACAATCGCTGTGTGCTGGTTTTAAATGGAAAAATACCAGTGGGGGAAGATAACCTCTGTTTCAAGCTTGCCCCTGAACCTTTATTTCTGATTTTTAAATGTACGCTTTAATAAAAATTAAATCATAACTAAAAGTAGTACTAGTAGTGATGATGATGATTATGATGATGATGATTATAATAATAATAAAAACAATAATAATAATATCATCTCACTATCTCACAGCTCATGCTGGAAATTATCCATAGTTCTCAGACTCACTGTGTTTTTACACTAAGTCAGACATCTGGCATCTTCCTGAATTGGTAATGAGCTGCCAATGTTTTAACATGGGGAATTCAGCAAACACCACTTTGTCTATATATATGTGCTAAACCTTAAACTGGGATTCTGTGAGTTAAGGGCTATGAAATCTATTCATTTGAGTCCCCATTTAAACAAAAATATTTTCACATAACCTTGGCTAGGCAGGAGCAATTACACTTGACAAATAAACAAAATGTTTTTGATGGAAAGCTCTACTTTCTATCTGAAAGAAAATCTACACTGTCTATATTGCTAGCATAGCTCACAGTTCAAGCACTGAGCAATTTGAATGTAAAAGGAGAGAAGGTCTTTAGAAAATTCCCCATCCTTGGTGAAATGTACTATATTGAAAACGGGGGGTGGGTGGAGGAGGAAAGCATTCTCTCTGAAGTGTCTTTATGGTCTCAAGGGAAAATGTTCTTTATAAGGCAGGAAGATTTAGCAGGATTCAGAAAGGAGACCAAGCATCCTCAGAAGCAGAGAAAACATCTACCCATCTTTCAGTTTGGCTGTAAGGGACTCCTGACAGCCCCACAGCTGTTTCCTCAAGCACCTCCTTACTGAAGAGCCTCTGTGTGTGTGTCTGTGTGTGTGTGTGTGTGTGTGTGTGTGTGTGTGTGTGTGTGTGTGTGTGTGTGGTCTGTGTGTCTGTGTGTTTGTAAAATAAATTCAAGACTTTTTGTCACCACAGCAAACTAGCAAAAGGACCTCTGTTTGTCAGCCTGTGGCATTTTATGTACTGGGCTGAGCCCCAGGCTGGGGACCAGCTGCTCTCTTCTCTATTGGCAGCACCACACAGTGTGGCCACACAACGGATCCAGCCACTGCATCTTCACTGGATATAGAAAGAAGGTAATATCAACAGGACAAAACAACCTCTGTCATACATCTGATGGGACTGAGAGATAAAACTGGAACCCAAAGAGTGGCATCTGAGGTGCAGCCCCTTGTCTGGTGACTCCATCATCCTTTCCTTGACCATTCCATCACAAGGCTCTTTATGGACAGGGTGCAGAAGGCTTATCTCCTAGTTGAGCAGTTTTTGAGGAAATTTTATGCATGAATCCTGATAAATGGGTTTTTTATCTTCCCTATATCACCACTTATTTAGTAGCTTATAAGAAAACTACAATAGGCTGGATTTTATACGAAAATAAAAGATTATGCATCTCACCACCAGCCCTCAGAAGGTGTGCAGAATCTCAATTTTCTTTACCTGTAAGTTTCCATCATTTCAAATTACTCATAGGTTACCAGGGTCAAGAGCTTGGAAAAAGGATGCAACAAGTTGTCCTCACTGTATTTTCTTTCATCAGTTTCCATGGCACAATATATAACAGGCATTTGGCAGGATTAATGTGCTAGTGGTAAAGTAGTAGCCTAGAGACACAATGATTCTGTAGTTGTGCCATAGAAAATCAGAGTGTATAAAAAGATATCATCTACCAGAAACCTACTTTTGAGAATGGTTCAATATTAGAATGGCTGATGCATAAGTAGTTCTTCTATCTTTGTGTTCAGTAAATTGATTCTTGACAATACCCAAAATGGAGGGTAAAAAACCCAAGCAAACAAAAACCAGCTAAAACAAACGAACAACAGACATCACTTACCAAAACAAATCTCTAAAACCAACACCTCAAAAATCAAAAATCCCAAACAAACAAAAAGCCCACCCCTCACATTCTGGTTCGTCCCATTCTTTTCATACCTGTTCTGTTTTGAGTTGAGCTATTTTATTTCATGTCCTTCACCAGGATATGATGGATTTGGATGTTTAAAACTGAGGGAAAGACAACAATAATTTCAAAACAAACTTTTCAAAAAACCTTTACTGTCTAAATGAACATGCCTAATAAATTTTTAATATTACCTATATTATGTTTGAATATTTCTGCGCTGTGTTTCAGTATGTGCCCTATCTTTGAGGAGATAAGCTTTTGTGTCACCAGACTTGAATCTTTGGAAGACATTATTCAAATGTTTCATATTTCATGCTGGAAATTCTGAAATATTCACAGGACTATTGTTATGTCAGGCCCTTGGAGCAAGAGTTTGTAACTCCAGGCAGAAAATTCTGTGTATCAACTCTATTTCATATTAGTACCTGGCACCACACATGAAATAACATTTCAATGCTTGAGAAGATATTGTCATCCCTTTAAAAGGTTGGTGATGCTAAGGCAAAATGTCAGCCATGAGGTGAATAAACACACAAACCATTACAGTCATTTCCACACAGAAAGAAAATGAGTTGCCAAACACAAACTAAATAGCACATAGAAATACTTCAGCCCTCTACTGTCGGAAGAAAAAGGGGCAAACAGTAGGCTGATTGAGTTCACTGACTTGGAATTAAGTTTGCTCACATAATTCTGTGAAGTTCTGTCATTAGAGAATTTCACATTGATAGAAAAGTTTTATTCAACAGACAGAATTTATTCCTATTTCATTCATCTGCAAACACATAACTGTAGTCAGATGAAGTGGAATCAAGTCCAAGGATAAGTGGAAGGAAACAAAACCTTCACTCTAAAAATCCTCTGTTTTCATAAGATATTACAGCTCCTAATTTTTCTGACATCTGCACATAAGGGATAAGGGCCAGTGGGAGATTTATGGAAAATGTTCTTCATCAGGTTTCCATCAATCTGAAGGAGAAAGAGTACATCTAGCTATGGTTTTGCCCCAGCCTCCAGCTAGCCAAATGTTGCGTTGTTTTAGGAGAAACATCTCCTGTAAAACACAGAGAAAACAACAAGATAATTATATTTGCAGTGGAGGTCCTTTATTATTTGTTACTTTGTTTTGTTTTGAAAAGAAAAAACAGAGGTTTTGTCAATACCCAAGGACTGGTAACCATTCTTATACTCCACTTGGCAAAGCATTCATTCATTCAGATGCCCCAGTTTGCAACCACCGCTGTCAGCCAGCTGATCAGATGTTTGCTTTCTTTTAACACGTGCTTTATTCCAAAAGTCTCTCCACAAGGTGAATTTCAAAGATTGTGTTCCTTTAAAAATATTGTTCTTTTTCATATTTTCTGTTAATTTGTTAGTGTTTTATAAATTTGCTTTGCCCACATTTCATGTGCCTAAGCTTCTTCTACTTCCTTTCTCACATGGAATGACAATAACCGAATGCAATAGCCTAGCTGGGAATATGCCACTGACACATACAGAATTTTTTACATTTTTCTGTATTGCTCTAATGTTTTATTTGCATTTCCAGATAGCACATCACAGTAGCAGATGTTTTAAGGGGCTGTCTACCATGATTCTCTGCTCTTTTATCCAAGTGATGTTTGTGAATCCAGCACTGTCTGTGAGCATTTTGAGTGTGTACTAGCTTGCATTTATCAACCCTGAAAATTAGCTGTTCCTCTCTGATTAGCCACATATTTGTAAGGGTTCTGAATCATTCCCCTTTAATGCAAAAAGACATTAATATCTGCAGCATCTCTCCATATAATCACCTCACCGTCATTTCAGGTCAATTGTTTCAAACAAGTTTGTAAGAAAAGAAAAATACGTTTGGTTTTTTTTTTTTTTTTTTTACCTCTCCACTAGTTCTTTTTATTTTCACCTTTACCTTTTCACTTTCACCTTTACCCATTTAGGCTTAGAAAAGTTTTCCCAAGGAAAGGAAGGAATTTTCTCTCCTTCAAAAGACAGAAGGAAAAGATCACAGAATAGGAAACACTTGTCTCTGTGTTAAATAAATTCAGCATTATTTCAAAAATTCAAAAATGTTTCAGCTTATATACCTCAGGTATTTGTTATATTAGGGGCTCTGAGCCCCGAAGGTGCTGAATATTTTGATTTTTTTAAAATGAAAAATAGTAGTATGCTTGAACTTACATAAAAGTATGTCCAGTTACATTCTATTTTCTATTCACCTGTAACTGGTAAACTTCTGAAGACTCAGAGCAAAATCTTTCTCTATTACTACATACTTGATGGTGGTAAAATAAGTCATATAGCATGTTTTAGAACAAAATGAACAGAAGTCTTGTAATCTAATTTATACTGTGGCCAATGCAACAAAACAACTCATAAGTCTTGAGATATGTGATGGTTGGAAATATCGTCTACTGAACTTGACAAATTTCTTGTCATGACTTGTATTTGCACCATCACCAGTTTTGGAGAAATTTCGTGTCTTCACAAAAAGAACAAACAAACAACTGCATCCAGAAGGCAGACTTTATTCCCAGACTCTGAACAACTTAGACTTTATCTCAAAGGGCACGCATCAGACTACATGACACTCAATTCATCTACAGCCCCACTGCCCTACTTGTTCAAATGTCATTATATTTTACTCCTAATTAAAATAGGGTTTGATTTACAATCATAATAATGATCATTTATACAGCATTTTTCAAGAAAGGATGGCAGATTACAGGATAAACTCAAAACTCAAATTGTTTTACCAGTATGTAAACCCACCAAAATGAAGGTTGATAGCCTTTGAACAACAGCTGGACAAATATTATCCAACATATACATTATCTTAATTAATTTTTTACCTTTTTTTCTCAACTAATTTATTAGAGTAATTTTTCTTTTTATAGTAATCAACCAGCTGCATAGCTCTGCAAATAGTGTTCATGGAGTAAATCACTTGATAGGTAATGATGATTTTCATAGAAACATTTACTTGGCAAATATTTTTTTTAGATAATTGAGGAGCTCAGCTTTAAAAATCATGCAATAACATTGCATAGTCATTTTAGACAAGCATAAAAAATACCTTTAAGTGAAATTATAGGAAGAATTTTACACAGCAGGAAGTAATTAGCCAAATGGAAATATGGCTATAATGGTGAGATTAAGACTTTTAACTGGTGAAAAGGCATTCACAATCTTTAATTGCTAGATATGCTCTAAGATCTTGCCTTATATCTCATAAAAAGAATCTTTAGCAGGTCTATCTGTACTTCTGAAGAAAGTCTTTCTTTTGAAAAGATTTGGCTTGCACAAGACTTTAGCTGAACAAATCCCATTAACAGCAATGAGAGTCACTCTGCTAAATCCCCCATGCCCCCAGATGGAAACAACTGTGTAAGTAATGTGCAATTTTGTACTCTTCTGAACATGCATAGACATGAGATAGAGGTGAAACAGCTTCTTTTGCCACAGATGCATGATCTTAAAATATCATGCACCCTCCTGGCAGGAGGGAAAGAGAGGATAAGGAAAGGAGAGGAAGAGGAAAGGAAAAGGGACAAAACAGGGAAGCAAGGAAGGAAGGTGCATACACAGGAAAAGTAAAATTATAACACAAAGGCCACTACCAATACGTTCTGAAATACACCTGCATTTTGTTTTCCAAAGGAATTCTCCAGGCTGCCTAGCCTCATCCTTTTTCTTTTGAAGTTCTTTCTGGAATTGACTCTTATCTAAGCTGTTCACGCATCCCTATTGAAATACTCAAAAATGGAGCAAGGTGTGAAGAGGAACAGAAGATTAAGCAAGGCTGCAGAAAATACCCATTTATTCATCTTTCAAAGGCAGTAGAAAAGGAGTCGAGCACATCTTTATTCTTCTGCGAGAGGATGCTATTGTTCATCTCGTTCTAATTATGAAATTTGAACTTAAAAGGAAAAAAGAGAACACCCCTGTGACAGTGCATGGTACTTATTTCCAGAAATAATTCTTATAGAGATATATGTCAACCCTATATATCCAAGAATGACCCAACAGTCACAAAGCAACACACAGAAGTATTTGATACAATCTACAAAGCTGCACTTCTTGATCTATTTTTGTTCCAGACAGATTAGAGAACTGCGTGGCAGAAGAAGAAAACACAGCTAATCTTTCATGACTGCTAGACAGTGCTGCAGAAATGTAATTGCAGAACCAGAAACTCCATTAAAAGAATGCCATGCCATTTACCACAATACAAAATTAATCCAATTATTCCTTAATCACACTAAAGGGAATACTCCTCAAGCACAAATAAAAAGAACAATGCAAGAATTTGGTCTCTACTAAAAATCCATGCAATTTGCAGAATGAATATTTTCTTTTAAAATAAAAAAAAAGATGTTCCAAAAACACTGAAATTTTTCCACTCTGACAAGCCATAGGTCTGATACTATTGTCATCTCCCCCTTCCATCTCTATCCAAAACCCCCATATTATTAGAAAATGCAGGCATTCCTATTATTCTGAAATTTAAAAGATGGAGAAAGAAGGGCCAATGTTGTCTGAACATCTTGAGTATGTCTGAGTTCATTGCTTTCCAAAGCTCTCTTCTGCAACTCTTTTATTCAGATATAAACCACACTTTCATCACTAGGTGACATGATTAAAATGAGGAGAAATATAAAGGGGTTGAGGCTATTAGCTCAGAATAAGATACTTTTCTTTTCCTCTGTCTATTAACTGAATGAGAAATTGACAGTTTTGCAAGTCTTTCCTGTAGATGTTTGGATTGGAAACAATGACATCTGTAGATTTTTAGAGCCATGAGGTACAGTTTTCATTAGCTTGCACACCCCGCAATATCTCAGGACAACATGCTTGTCTGCTCAGGCATTTCCAAAGTTTCCATGGATGATAGATAGGTGGGAATTTTTTCTTTTCTCTTTCTCTTCCCACCTCCACACCCAAACCAGACTGGACTAAAGACTCTAAAACCACAGGACTATGTAATGAGTCTATAGATGTTGCTATTCGTAGTTGAATGAAAATTAGTTTCTTATTTCTGTTCACCAATTCCTAGCAGATTCTCAGACACATACCACTGTACAGGATTAGATATGTCTTGTGTCTGCACCAGTCTGCAACCCTTTTTATTTTCTCCTTCATTATGCCGTGCCATGAAATGTGAGATCCACAGAGGAGAATCCTGTTCCTCTTTGGGTCTGTGGGTCTGTGTACCTTGCACTTCTGAGCATTGCAACCCTCTTTTCCTCAAGAATCCAGTCCATATTAACAGGGAAGAAAACAATGCTGGCTCTTGGTTTCATACAGTCAAAACATTCATTGAGGAAGCCTTCTTCAATGGCTCCTCACCTGAAGGTCAGTAACATTCATGACCTTCCATTGATCATGTATGCCATGAGAAGAACAGTGGGTAATAAAAACATCAGTTCTTTGCTGTCTCTGCTTGACTCTGAATATCCTCCTTCAGAAAACCTGAACTTCAAGCCTATTCCATCAGCCTTAGTTCAGATCCAATTTGTCTTATACTGGTTTAATCCATATATTCTGTGATCCATATATTCTTCCCTAATCATCTTCTGCAGACCCATTGAATCAGCACTTTGTTTATCAGCTGGCTGGAGAAAACATTTTTACTTCCACAGCATAAGTTATGTTTGTTTGTTTTTCAAAAACAAGAGGCTCTATTATACCAGCTTTAGACGAAAGTTGCCTGGTAGAGTTGGAGTCACCTTACACTAGGAGTAATTTACATTTCATTGTTAAAATAAAGAAAACAGCACTGTAAAACAGAAAAAAGAAGTTCTAACTCACTCAGTAGAGTCGAAATGTGGAAGATTTCATCTACCTGCAGGTAGTGGTGCAACATAACTGGCTCCCTTCTATGATCTGTGGGTGAAAAATTTTGCATTTTAATTGCTGCCCAGCCCTTCTCGCCTGTGTTTGTGCAGAACTGTAGCAGCCAATCCCAGTCTTCCAAATGACTGCCCTGCGCAGGACATGTTGCAATGTCTGGGTATTTTCAGGCCTTCAGGTCTCAAAAGAACTGCTAGCACAATAAGCACCTTAGCCAAAGTACAGAGTATTTGGTTTCTCTCAGGTCACCACTGTAGCTGTGCAGGGAATGTATTTGATCCTTACTGCCCTATTAAAACAATCAAAAGCTACTGATGTTCAGTAGCTCTTGCATGTGTTAATAAAGACTATTTTTGTTCTTACAGATTTGACCTACCCCTCAGAAGAACCATGGTCTTTTCTGAAGTTCAAATTCCATATTACTCTAGAGTAGAGAAAGGGAAGGAAGATAAAAGGAGATGGTTTGTAAACAGAGATGGCTCATCTGTAATAGGTATCACTGGAGTTTCACTTATACCCTTGCCCATGCAGCACAGCAGACCCCATATCAAAATCTCCTACCTTATTTACATTCCAGATCATCCTTTCGTTAAAATTCTCACAAAAAGCTTATATAAAACGGCTAAATGGGCCCTGTGACACCAACATAACCCTTTGTCTTCTGGAGGAATAATATAATACAATATAGTAAGTATAATTGTAAGTAATTATTATCCCACATACAGCCTGAATTAAAAAAAAAAAACAACTATAGAACACAAAATTTGATTGGAAAAAATTTTAAAGCATGAGGTATATTTAATTATTATGGAATGTAATAGTGGCAGAGGCCCTACATGAGACAGGGAACTTGTGATATAGAAAAACATGACTAGAGAAAGTTGCCTCAGTTTGCAGTCCAGCTGAACAGGGTAGCAGCAACTGAAAAGGGGAACAGATTAAATTATTTGGCCCTGCTCAATAGTTCAGCTCCCTTGATTCCTCTTTCAGCTGTTATTCTTTGGCCTGCAATTGCCTTTGCACTGCGGGAAGAGACAGACTGTCAGGATGGATACACCCACAAGCAGCTCTGTGTGACCAGGTCAGCCATGTACAATATATGAGTGAATGTGTATACACTTAAAGCTCTAAAACATGCATATACAATCCCAAAAATAATTGTTTGAACCATAGAGGAATTCAGCATTTCCCTTAATGTGGTAGTCTAGTCAAATATCTTAAAAGGCAAAGGCATTAGAACTAAATTTAAGACAATATTATCAAAATAATACACAAACACAGAACTTCTGGGGGAGTTTTCAAGGTCTTAAGTGGAACAGGATATCAACATAGAAAATTAACATTTCTGAATTTCAACCCAAGGAAGGCTATCCTATTCCATTTCTAGATAGCTAAATCTTTTCATCCTCAAATGTTATTAGCATCAAATTCTAAAAGCAAGCATGTCCCAGAATGATATAAATAAAGCAATACAAAAGTAACTGGTCCAAACAGCAGCTGGACCAGATAGCATCTCTATACATTTTTAAACAATACAATGTAATACTGTATTAACACATCTACTTGCATAAGTGTATGCAGAGATACAAGACAATAACAATGCTTGACACTAATCCTGAGGAAATCAGCATGGAAAATAACTTGCCTTCTAGAAGCTAGAAAGAGCCCTCAACGGTGATAGCAAAATATTATTAAATATCTACGATAAAAGACTTCTACCTCTTTGTCTGACATTATTCTCATTGACTTGCTAAGTAATGCTTACCAGTATGCTACCAACATCAATATTAAGATGTTGTTAAATATTCTACATTATTTATAGTATGAAAATATGAATAGCTTTTCAGTCTGGAATCCACTAAGTACTACAATCTCCTCAAAGTATTTACATTATCATTCAGAAGTGATACTCCAGCTTCCAGCTTGCTACTACCTCCCTACTATTTACCAGAGACAGAAGTCACTCAGCTCTCTCCTCTGTGACATTGCCCTTGAAGCCAACCTCACAGGTATTGGTGCCTCCACCAGACCATCCTCTCGTGGGAGGCCCTGATTTTCAGACACTTCTTTACTGTTCTCCAGAAGAAATGGACATGAATCCACTTTGCAAGGGCGTGAGGATGTCTCTTGAGCTTGCATATTTTTTGGTGAATTAAGTAAGTAGCCACAGTGAAGGAATCAGGAAAGAGAGCTACACAACTTTCTTGCCTTTCTAAAGCCAGTAGGAGAAGATTACCTTTCGTTCCACTGTGGTAGCCCAATCAAATCAACCATGCATTGTATTTTTTCCTAATACATGTCTATATCCACTGAACTTATAAATCTCTGGTTTGTCTAATGAAGATTTCTGAGATGCCAAACATAGCTGCTGGTGCAAAATACCTCAAAATATTCTGATATTTCGGATGCTTGGTAACAAGATGACCAAATCCTCTAGATGTAAAATTGAAAATAATTTACAGCAACTCCTTCACAAGCTGTCCTGCCCTCCCTCCAAAACCCAGCTTCTCTCTAACCCTATAAAACCCTCTCCTGCTTAGTCATCTATCCCCTACCCTTCCTTTGAAATAACAGGACTTGTAAAACTTATCAGCGGCCATAATTAGTTGAATGCTTGAACTTTTAAATAAAAATTTTCAAGGCAGTAAATAAAAGTAATAGAAATACTGAAATATGAAAAGCTCAGCTGGTTTTCACATTTAAGATATCAGGCCCTTCCTTCATCACATGTTTCAGGAGCACCAGGGAAACACCACTCACAGCCACGTTAATGAAAACTGGGAACATAAACAAAATTAATTTCTCAAAATCTCCAAGTGCTTTAGCCCTTGGTTCAAGGTTTTGTTTGTTTGCTTGCTTAAGTTGCAAAAAAATCTGAGTAAAAGGTGTTGGGTTTGAGGGGGTTTGGGATTTCTTTTTCAGAATTCCCTCTTGAAAATAATTTCTCTTTTCCAACCAATACTAGCTGCCAACTAGGTGTGCCATCAATTCAATGGCAAATTTGTGTCAAACCATCTTGTTGAAATTTTGGCAGCACACTGCTACATGTGAGCATTCACAAAACACCAGGAGTTTCCAGGCTCCCTGCCAAATGAATGCTTTGGAGATGTATGTATATACTGTATTCCTACAGTCTTCAAAGGCTTAGCTTTGAATTACCTGAATTGTTTTGAGTTTGAGACATCATTAGGTTATATTAAATTACAAAATATGTAAAAATAAGAGCCTGTGCTTGCTTGAACTAGCAAGTCTGTCACTTTTACCTTTGTGACTTTATCTGTGATGACATTTGCTTTTCTGTGCTCTTCTATTTAACAATTCTTCCAGGAGCTGCTTTTCTTTTTTTCCTCAGACTTGATTTTCAGCCCCATTGTTTTGCATTTTACTTGGCTGCATAAAAGGTGCATACATCCCTTGCACTTTTTGTGAATGGGATTTTTCCCAAACATTATTTATCTTAAATCTTCACAGAATTTTTTAAAAGCTTTTTTTATCTTCCTTCTTTTTTAACCCAATCTATTTTCTACCACCTAAGGATGTCATCTCAGTGTCTTCCTCCTCTCCTTTCCATTTTTATCCCTCTCCCTCCATTGCCTACAGTTCCCCATTTATATTATCACCACCCTTCTCTAACACCATCTTCTTGGAGTATCACATCAATTTTTACCTCCAGGAAGTTGAGCTACAACTAGCAATAAATTTATTTGAATATTTTACTTTTCTTGACTAGGAGCTGAGCCTACACAAGTATTCTGAAATGTTATCATGCTCAAAACAGTGTCAAAGCAGAATGGTTTCTGTTGCCACAGAATCCAAACTGAAACTGAATCAAAAGATGCACTGGTTTAATTGCCTGCCCACACACCCATCCACAGCACTTCCCCACCCTCACACGCTATCCCTGCTATTAATTTTTGCCATTCTGTCATCCCTCATCTTGTATCTGTTGCTCTTCTTTCTCATCATCTCTAGCCACTGCTGTACCTGGAGTGCATCTCTTCTTTATCTTCCAAATTTCAGTCTGTCTAGATCATGACTCTCACACAAACAATTGGATGTTTCTCCAAGTCTAATGCTGCTTTGCCAACAGCCTCTCCTACTTCACTCCTTGTGGAGATCATATTTGGTTCCACTTCTAGCTGTTCCCCTTTTCCCACTCTTCCTCCTTTGAATGGAGCTGCCAATTAGTTATTTTTGCTTTTCTTCCTCTGTCTTTCAAACCTACATCAGTCTACCCTCTTTGCTTAAGATTCCCCAAGCTCTGGTCTTGTTCTCTATCATTTTCAGGTCTCTTTCAACATCATCCACCAGTGCTTCAGAAATTCACCCCATCACCCACTTTTTCTGGGACTCCCAATTCTTTTTCAGTGCGTGAGGAAAATTGTCAGCTGTGACATTTCTCTGAGATTTCTTCTCTTTTACTCAGACAGGACATTAACCCTTGTTGCACTTTATATAGCTGTATCTTGTCTTCTTTCCTTTCACATTAAAACAACAGAGCAGGTTTGTGATCTGAACTATCTGTGATCTGAACTATCTGTGCCAGAAGAAACATTGGGCTGCTCAGGTGGTACCTTCTGTCTGTGCACACAGCAGTCGTCCCTACCTTTTTCACCACTAAGTCCTATAAATGCCTTCCTTTCCCCGTTCTTTCAGCATTCCAAAAAGTGTATCTACGTTTTCTTTAGCCCTCACATATAGCATTTGCTTCACCCGTATCTATCCAGACTGATGTTTTAAAGGTCATTTCTTTCATTTTTAGAAGAAGGTTCTTCTTGGGTTATTTCCAGGCCTTCTACGATCTCTTCATATCCTGGACCAAGAGTACGCCTCTTAAAAGGCTCCCACCCAAAAATCTTCCACACAAAATCTTCCACTAGGCAGCTTGAAAGGTTCTCACAATAATTTTCAAACACATTTATCTTTTGTTTTTCACTCTCTCAGATGCTAATCACCCACTGTTCACAAATTTCTATGAAACAATTCATTATTTCCTTTCAGTATTATCTCTAAAGCCCTCTGTTTTTGGTTGCCTACAAAAGACTTGACAGCAGTTAGACCTCTGGTATGCTGAGGTCACTGCCTATGATGCTGACTAATATTTTCTGTGTTTCCTGGTGTTCCTCCATCTGCCTGTCCCCATCTGTTGTTTCCCTGCTGATCCCGGTAAGCCGCTCGGAGGCCGGGCTCGCTCGCTGCTCACCACCGGCACGGCTGCCGCAGCCGCGCTCCCCGGCCCAGGCTGTGCCCACAGCATCCCTGCTCGCACGGAGCCCACGGCATAACCAGCCCGTGCCTCGCCGAGGCTCTGCTCACCCCTGGAGCGGGAGGTTTGGCCAGGCTGCTCTCGGGATGGCTGCTGGCTTAAGTGATCCTTCACCCCTGATGCTTCATGTTCAAGTACTGCTTACCACCACCAGTGGAAATTATTTCATCGACCTCACTTACATCACACTTAATATCACAAAACACCAAACACTCTGGCTGAGGAAGGTTCCCTCTGTGGGATAGCTTGCCCACAGCGTGTGTCTGTCTCAGGGCCAGCCTTGCTAGTCCATCCATTTAATTCACTCAGAAAATCACATTGAGACGGTAGGACATAAAGAGACCCATTTGCCCGTTGCACTAATCTAAGCCTTTTTATTTGCTGCAGTATAAGTAGGGACCAGTGAAGAAAGATGATTTAGCATAAAGACCTGCCCAGCATGCTGATATGAGAACTATGAATAGATCAGTGTTAGAGGTGCAGGACAGGTCATGATAGTGTAATGGCTGTCAGAGAGGAGGCTGCTAACGCCTCAGCTGAACTAAATGAATTCTCCCCAGGTTTCTTGCTGAAAAGTAAAAGACAGAAAATAGAATTCTAGCATTAATGCAAAATTTTACCAGCTCGCCCCAGACCAGGTGGTACAGGAGGATGGTGGCATGGATGCAAGTGGGAAAAACACTGGGATGCAAGGCTAACAATGAAAGAGGGCAAAAGCAGACAGCTGGTTTTCTTTCTTCAGGATGGAGAAGGCTGATAAAGTTTTGACATCCTAAACGGAATTATCAGAAACCCAAACATGAGCATATTATATTACTCTTCTAGCTTCTGCTGCTTTCAATGAAGAGGGGAAAATAATTTTTTTGACAATTTGACTCCAGAAATCCGAGATATTTAAACACGTGTTGCAAAGGATCATTAAGCTGAAAGAAAGCATGTCCTGGTCTATAAAAAAAACTATAAAAATACAAGTAAACAAATAAGCATTTTCTGTGAGATCAGTGAAACTCTACTCTTGTCTCCCCTTAGCAATGTTCCATAGCTTCCATGTGTGCTCCCTATCCTCAATATGCAACAATACCACAGCAATACAGCTTCCTACCTCATTCCAACTGAGTCTGAATCTGTCCTAGTGGCATTTAAAACAATATTTTGGATTACTATTTCATATGGCAAACGTTTTAATTTGTAGCTCATGAAATGCAATCTCTTTAACCTTATAAAGCCGAGCACTATTCTGTTCTCATTCAAATCCTCTTCAAATTCAATCCTTTGAGGCTCACACATTCAAAGTGAAAAATTACAAGAAAGAGAAATTAAAAGGTCTAACAGAACCCCTTTCTCTGACTTTCTCAAGGCATGTCAGAGAATCCAAAAAATAACATTCCAAAGGTCCCTGAGATGACAGCAAATGCTTTGGCCCAATTTAGCTGAGTATTAAACTTTCTTCTCTGAAACTTCCCTTTTGCAGTGCTTAGCTCTGCAAAAGCACTGATTAAAAAAAAAAAAAAATTTTAAAAAAATTGTCTTCTTGTTCCAGCATTAGGGCTTTTTTTTTCCTCTTTATTGAGGGTAGAGTATAATTTCAGCCCATGAAAATAGAGCTATCACCAGTAGATTCTTTAAGTATCTGTGCTTTCCAAGTGTTTTCTTTTCATTAGACTATTTTTAATTTCACAATTACTTTTCTCCAACATCAACTAAAGCTCAGGTAGATACTAACACTTTTATCACTTGAACGTGTTTTGACAGGCTTTTAGTCCTTCATTCATATTATTTTCAACTGGTATACAAAAATCCTCCAAATCTAGAAACATTCAGAAATGTAATTAATGCTGTTTGTCCTGATTTCTAAATAGTTTTCAGTTATTCTGTATGTAATTCATAAATTTCTTAAAACTATAGTTCAAGAATTTCAAAATATTGAGGGGTTTAAAATCTTTCCATTCTAAAACCTCTCACTATATCAATTTTACAAAAGCACCTAGCTCGTCTGTATAGTCAAGACAATCCTAAATGTTTCCAGTTAGATGTCCCAAAATGGGGACATCCAAAACAAGTGACTACTTGTCATCACTGGTATATTTTTCGGACCTTATGCCTTTAATTTATGTTATTGTACTTTCATGTCTTGTTATTTAGACTTCATCAAAAGCATCTGCTAAAGGGCAGCAATTCTATCAATATAGTATAGAAGGTTTTCAAGGTGTTCTTCAAGGAACCATTCAGCTGCTAACACAAAAAGAAAACAAATAAAAGAATGAGAAAATATATCCAGATGAGCTCCTCCCTCTGGGTATCTTGTACAGTTAAAAAAATAATGCCATGTGTAATCTTGGGAGGAAAGTTTGTCCAGTGTGACCCTGGGAGCTGCAGGACACAGGCAAAATTGATTTGCTACATTGCTGAAATACAGTCAGGGTCAGGATGCCAAACTGAATTCCTGGTCTTTGCACAGTTTAGTGCAGGAATTTTGAGTCTTTTCATCATACTTATGTTACATTAGCCCTGCACTTTGGGGTAATCTACATTAGCCCAAAGTGTTTGCTAATATTCAGGATTTCTTAGGAAGGGATATTGGTGAAAGCTTGTTTCATACAGTTGCATATGTGGAGATGGACACAAAGGCCTCCTTCCCTCACACTGGACATGGTGAAGCACAACTTCAGCATCAAGTCAAGGCCCACTGTGGGTGGAAGGGTCTCCAGGAGTACCCACTTGGGGCCACAAACCCAACAGTTGCTGTTCTGTATTCTTGGCTTTCTATTATTTTTCACCTTCTATCTCTTTCTTGGTTGGCAGAGAAACTTGAGCTCTTCACCCCAGTGAAACTGAGGTCTGTGATCACGGAGTTCAGGGAAAGCCCATTCAAACACAAGGACTCAGTTCCTCTTCCAGTTTTTCCAGGGAGGTTGATGAGTTAAATATCAGTTCTAATAGCACCTTCTGGCATTAAACAAAGAGAAATTCAAGTGCTCTTACACTTGGCCTGAAAGGAAAGTAGGCAGCACTTCATTGAGACACTGACCAGTGAGCAAACACACTCCCTGGCAGACCTCCAGCCTTCACTTACCTCAGAGCTGTTCCAAGAAGAGCAATGTCAGAGCTCAGATCCGGAGTTCAAACTGCATCTAATTATAATCAGGCAATATTATTGTGGAAAACTTCTTCCAACTACATTTGGAAAATGTGTGAGGTAGCCAAAGCATCCCTGAAAGTCTTCAGAGAATCTTGGCTCAACAAGGGGGTCAAAAAAACAAAACATTGTATAACAGCTCACCATCTGTTCCGCACTTTTAAATTCTGCTTCAGCACAGAGAGGGGAGTGACATAAAGAGATGAAGATTTGAACTCAGCCTCAGAGTACACCAGCATTTTTCTGTGCTTGATTGTGTACTAAAACTGCCTGTAAAGTCAATAACTTCCTATGGCTTCACAGCAAAGCAGAAAGATTAAAAAAGAGTCATGGTCCTTTGAAGATGTGGAAGGCAGTAAGTGAACAGGCTGAATCCTCTTTGGATTTGAAAGTCTATGCAGTGCTAACAGTTCTGCTTTAAGGTGTCAAAATTGCCTTAAATCTTTACCTTTGTTATATCCTGCTGATATAGACTTGTAATAGAACAAGCCTGACTATTCCAAACTATCCAGACGGCTTCATTTTTCTGTCTGCATCCTTTGAAACACAACTGATTAGCACCTTTTTTTTATTATTATTTGGGGTTTTTTTGTTTAATGCACAAACACTTTTAATTACTTTAACTAGAACAGCATGGCAATGTAATGTACAGCACGAAACACCATTCGATTTTACTGTGGTTGGTAGCAATCAGAAACATGAAGTTCCCAACCAAATACTTAGGCCTCCATCTCTTTGTTAGGCTATGAACTTCTCACTAAACTCAGTGCAAATCCAGAAGTCTAGGAAAGACTTCGGAGCAGAAATATTTTGCTGCTCTCTGTTTGGAAAACCAGGGTAGTGTATTTCAAAGGAAAGAATTAAAAACAGGAGGGAGGAGAAAGAGGCACAGCATGGGGTGCAATGTGTCCCATGCCACCTTTGGTGGCAGCATGGCCAAGGTTTGCACAGGAACCCAGTGCCCACCACACCAGAGCTCCAAGTCTGGGAGATGGTGTCTGGTCCCCAGCACTACAGCCCCTGGAACTCCCAGGAATGCAAGACAAAGCTGAGGCCCTGCTGCAGCACAAGCAAACAGCCCAGGGCAGGCTGAGAGTTGAGCAGAAAGAACTTTCTGAAATAGTTCTCCCCTTCACCAGACTGGGTGCCAACCCTTTCCTGGTTGGGTGCCAACCCTTTCCTGGTTTGGTGCCAAGTCCAGCAGTTTAGTTAGGCTGTTGCCAAGGAGTTTAAACAGCCTGTTATTTTCTTCAGCATCACCACCTTTCTCTCCTCCTTGTCTACTTCTTCATTAGAGTTTTTCACAGAGTTGGTCAGCAAGTTTTTAAACTATAGTAATGTAGTTGCTCTTAGTATTAAAAAGAATGATTGCTACACACTCAGTTTTTACACCCCAATAACAAAATGCATGCCCCCTTTCAACAAAACAGTTTGTCCCCATCACAGACATCCCTGGGCCAGTCCTATGGATTTTTCAGCCTCCTACTACGGCACCATAAAGAGCTATTCTGGACTGCATGGACACAATCTTGGCATCACGTATCTTCCTCAAGAAACCCCTGCTGTCTCATAGGGATTGTCGAATTAGTTTGAGGTATAGCTTGAGAGTTGCCCCTGAGCAGACTCCCATAAGTTTCTTTCACAGACTAAACTGTGCTTTAAGCTTCAGGCAGCTGACTTAATGGAGGGCAAGCGATGGTAGATTGAAGCTCAAGTGTAGCTGACCTTCCAGCTCATAAAGCAGCAAAGACCTGACTATCCTGTGCTAATAGAAACACTCCTGCTGACAGCACATGACCAGAGCTGCTGGCATACAGCTGCAAAAGCAAGAGATGGCTTGGCTGGGGAGCTGACAGGGTCCCTGTCCCTGCCTGACCCTCGCCATCACACTGCACAGGCCTCTGAGCTGCACTGCAGTCAGCTCCTGAGCCACCACGGGTAAGGGTGCACTTTCCAGGCTAAATCATCATCACTTATAGGTTGCCTTAAAACATGAAGTTGTTAATTATTTATATCAAGCCTTTGTTACTCCTTGGACTGAGCTTGGAACTAAAGTAACCTGAAATGGTACAGCTTCTGCTTGGCTGCTTGGGTTAGCACTACAATGAAGGTGTTGAGCACAGATACAGAGAATGTAACATCTATCATATAAATAATAGTTACCATATAAACTTTTCCTTCTAACTTTTTCAAGGGTTTCTTAAATAAAGACCTACATAACTCACTTTATCTCTTCAGCCTCCTGTCTCTATCAGTCTGTTTCCCTTTCTCGGTAACCTCTCCCGTGTAACCTCAAACAAATTTTAAAATTGTTTGAGTGTCTTTGGTATTTTCAAGCAATTTAAGAAAGATTTTCTTTCAGTTTTAACCAAGGAAGAGACTGAAACAAGTAAAAAGAAATCAGCAGACCCAAGTACAAATATCTGCAGGAATTCTAACTTTGTAATTTCTGCTTTTTATGGAATTATTTGCTAGCATTACAAGTGACACACATCGGGATATGTAGGGAATGATTAACATGAGTTAAGCATCTTCATAAGCATATGGAGTTTGACAAACAGCGAGCAGGGGGCAGGATGTGATAAACATATGCAAGTATCTAAAGCATTCAAACAACAGTGCAGGAGAGAAATCAGAGAAGCACAGAATTATTTGTGTTGGGAGGTACCTTAAAGATCGTCTCATTAAAAATCCTCTGCCATGGGCAGAGACACCTAGCACTAGACCACTAGACCAGATTGCTCAAAGCCCCATCCAAACTGGTTTTGGATACTTCCACTTCCACAGCTTCTCTGGGCAACCTGTTCCTCACCATTCCTATAGGGAAAATTTCTTTCTGACATCTAAGCTAAACCTACTCTCTTTCAGTGTAAAGCCATCACCTCTCGTCCTATCACTACATGTCCTTGCAAAAAGTCTCTCTTCAGCTCTCTGGTAGGCCCCTTTAGATACTGGAAGGTGCTGTGATCTATCCCTGAAGCCTTGTCTTCTCCAGAATGAACAATCCCCAGACTGCTTGTTCAGCTGAGAGCTGAAAGCTCTCAGCCTGCCTTCAGAATCACTGCGGCTAAGGGCTGGCCAAGTATGAACACTTAATGGCAACCTACATAAACTTCTGCACGCCTCTGTGAAGCTGTCAGTCACAGTAGGGAAGCACACCCATTTCACACAAGCAGGAGAGGAGCCCAGCATAACAGCTATTGCCAGTGATAAAATTCATGCCTGAAAGGGATCACAATGACCAGAAACTTCACTTTCTGGTCTAAAATCTGCTCACTTGGTGAGACATCCCTCCTCATTCTAAAAACTTACAAAACCAAAATAATTTGACTCCTGAGACTGTGAGGAAAACCTAAGACAAGCAGTCACATGCCATGTACAAATGTGGTATAAAACCTTGAAAGCACAGAAAGTGATGGCTTCAACCTTCCTAGTGTGAGGTGCCTCTTCCCCCTGAGCTCTGTGACTTACTCATGAGTTGTAAAGTGAAGCCTCTCAGTTGCTTCTTGAGTGCTAGTTTTGATTTATAATATACCTTCAACCCTGAAAGACAGCATGTTGCACATACAAGGTTTTCTCAGCCACTCCCACTGCTCACCAGATTTATTGTCTTCAAATAGTTCTGCTCAAGCTCCACTCCAGGCTTCTGCACATTGTCTCTGTTTTGTCTGCTTGAGGTTAACTTTCTTAGTATTCCCTAGTATTCATTCAGTCCAGGAATATAGTCCCCAAGGATTTCAAGATCTCTTTACTATAGCAGCATTTCCAGTTTCTGACTGTGGAAAAAATATTGATGTGAGTTCCCTGAAACTCTTTCCCTATGAAGTGTCAATAATTACCATCTTGGCATACAAAAAGGAGACTTTGGCAGGCTGCCCAGTAACATCAAACAGGTCTGGAACAGTCACAGGAGTCAGCTTTCTGTAACAGTACCTGACATGATTGTAAGAAATCACATAATTGACTTCTAGGAATTTGAAAAGGAGCTATATTTTTTGTTTAATGTTTATCAACAACATTAAGACCTATCCTTTTGATACTGGTTTACTAGAATTCGAATGTAAACTCTGACTTCTTTCACTATCTACTTAACTGCTGTTTCAGACATGAAAGTATGTTCTTCTTACTGGTTTTAGTCACAAAAAAATGTCCTGGCCAGAGAATTCTTGATTTGCTTTGGTAGTTCTATGTGCTATGAGGTTTTAACTAAAGCTATACAAAACTTTCCTCAAACTGAGATTTTCTCTGTTTTTTTTTTTTTCCTTATTGTGAGATTAAAAAAAGAAAAAAAGCAAGAATTGTAAAGTAAAAATAACTATTTTGTTAAAAAAATCAAAATGCATCTATCAGAATGTAAACTGATTATAAACCACAAGAATCCTTTGACCCAAGCCACACCAAAACAGTGTAGGTCAGTGTACACCATTTGGCCCAAAGTTTCTTTGAGAAGCAAATGAATTTGAGTTCACCTGACCTCATCAGAAGGGCAAAACAGATTAACAATTAGTATGCCTCCCTTCTTATCTATGCATCCATTGAGGCCTGAATTGCATCCTTATTAAAAGTTCTTTAAGCACATCCATATTCACCATCCCAAGGGAAAGTAGTTTATCCCACTTATTTCACCACTGATTAAGAGTAATCAGGTAGAAAAACTTCAAGCAATCCATGCTCAAATCAAACTACTAAATATACCCCAGAAACTATATTCCTCCATGTGAAAATGTCTCTTATTTTTATTTTTGCCTTTACTTTCACATTTTTTAATTTCTATTTCTATATCATAACATTTCCATTTCTAAGATCATAACATAATCACCGAGCTCAAAAAGATTATTTGAACCTCCAGTATGTCTGCAGGTTCACCAGTGTGTTAGAAAGAAGTCCATGTAACAGGCCAGAAATACAAACACACAGGAGATGAAGTAAGAGGTGTCAATAAGAAACTGTTAACAATAAACATAGTTATGTATGGCACTGAAATACCAAATGAGACAGAAATCCAGCCATAACCCACTGGTCAATGGATGAAGGTTTTTTCCACTGTAAGATCTTTCTAACAGCATCTAAACAAACTGATGGAAAAAAAAAATCTTAGTTTCTAGATGGATAGATGAACTGTTCTGAATATATTATTTATGATATTTCTTCCTCGTGGCTGTTATAGTAATCCTGTACAAAATCCCAAGATCCATTCAAACTCCACAAGCAGACAAAACTTCCTGTTACTAGCACTTAATTAGCCCTCAAATAGACGTTATAAACCTACAGCTCAACTAGAGAAATCAGCAAGGAAGGGAAAGGACTGCAAGAGTATCCTGTGAGAAAATGTAGCAGAGCTGAAAACTGCTCTGTCACCCTCTGATGCCCCCTCCCATGACCTTTATCAAGTAATTTCTCTACTTCTTTGCCCAGTTTACACATCCTGCCATGTTCAGTAAACACATAAAAGCCAAATATGTAAATGCAGAACTGAAAACAAAGGGCTACCAGGAAATAAGAAATCACCAGCTGGCATAAATCACCATTGCTTGACTGAAGTCACTTTTGCACTGGTGGATGAGCCAATTCTATGTTTCTAATATAGTAGTCAAGTGGCCCTGGGATCCCACAGCACTCTCTTATTTCTGCTCATTTTATTGCTACCATATCTTCATCAAACCCCTTAAAAAAAAAAAAAAAGAAAAACAAACAAAACAACCCCCACCAAAGCTCTTCTTGTAAAACAATGTTTTAAAACAGTATCTAAATAAAAATTCTTTAATAAAAGGACATTTGGGACTTTCCTGTTGGCATCAATTACTTTGTCTGAGGGTGTGGGATGGAAACACACACACCATGCTGACTGTTGCCACAAGGATCAGCCCACCATGAATGTTGTGCTACATGGTTCATACACACTCATTAGGTAAGTGGTTGTCAGTGAATCTTAGAGATCAAAACAGAAGATGCAAGGAATGTGTTTATATAAATAAACTGAAGATCAGACACACAGGACATTACAGGAAAACTGGTTTCTATCTAGTAGAGATGGATTTGAATTTGTGTTATAGAAGAGTGAATTACAGAGATCTGAGAAAAGTATTACAGCATTTACCACAAACAGCAAGCAACTCCTATCTCTAAAATGTGTTTTAGAGTGCTACTATCCTGCTCACCCTCCCGTTTCACCCCTCAGTTTTTACAAGAAAGGCTCTAACACAGAAATATTTTGAGGCAGTGATTAGATATTTTTATCTAAAGCAGTTAGCACAATTGTTTCTTCACATATCAGGACTGCCCAGCAAGAAGCTTAACTCTAAAAGTTTTCTGGTCAAAAGCAAGTCCCAGCCTTCGATCTTTGCATTTCCCTTTCTCTCTGAGACTACCCATATCCTAGGAAGGAATGCAGTAAACACCAGTTACTGTGATGAAGAATCAGAGACAAACCAATGGCTGTGCCAGGGCATACAGAGCCTGTGCATTTCTCCACTTTTTATCTGGAGCTGGGACAAGACTCACAGAGTGTAGTACAGCTGATTCTCATCCTTTCTGGGCAGGGGTTCCTAATTCCATTCCTGGAGACTCTGGTTTTCAGATTCTGGAATCACAGAGATTATTTCCATCTTTAAGTACATTTTTAGTTATGTCCAGGGCTGAAATGAGACTGGAAACTCACAGGGGAAAAGTTTGTCTGATTTGTGACATGGAAACAGCATCTCTCAGGCTAAAAGAAACCTCAGTGAATGCACTCATTACTATTTCTGTCTTCCTGAGGAGGTAATCTGTAAGGGATTAAGTTCATAATTCACAAGACCAGAAGCATCTTTTACAACATTCACATTCAGAGAAAGACTTATTAATTAGACTTCTGCAGATTTGGTATTAGAAGTGGAGTCACTCTGCAGTATTTGGGTACACTGTGGAATACTCTGATGTGACATGGCAGAAACACAAACACATATACTCTAAACAACAGACCATAATTGGCCCCAGCCAGGAGGCCACAAAAAGGAACATTTTTGTGACACACCCTGCCATCAATTAGTTCTATGCCAAACACCAAGCTCCACCGAGACTCCCCCAACCAATTTCTACCCAAGTCACCTGTATCAGGCCCCATTTTCTCTGCCCAACCACCACCCATTAGCAATGACACTCAGAGCTGTCCCTGCATTCTGTCCCTCACCCTGGCATGGTCCAGAAACTCCCCAGCATTTCAGTGCTGACCTCCAGTTTCATCCATCATTTTCGTCATGGAGTCAAGACTACTGTTCTTAGGACTGACCCATTCACATGATCTGTGTCTAAACTTTCATTTCTGTATCAGTTTTTTTTTTTAATAGTTTATTTCTATGCAGTCAAGCAACCTAGCCTCCATAACCTAGACATCTACCAAGATAAAAAGTGCTTGTGTGGGTTTTAGCTTATTCATGTTTCTTGATCTTCAGCTTGATTGTCATGAAAAACATGAGTGGAGGAATCCTTACTGCTGCAGGTATATTTTCTCCCACAGTATGGTCCTTTTTTAAAAAAAAAAAGTTCATTCATTTTTAAAAAAAACATTTCTTGGTATCAGCTTCAGGTCAAAACTGTTAATCCAGTGTGAACTCCATTATTGTCGATTACCTTACAAAACCTAGATATTAACACGAGAAATAGAAATATTCATCATGTCATTTTATAACCCACCAAGTGCTTATTCAGACTAAAGTACTGATTTCAAAATCAAGCAAGCAACTAAGACATAATTAAACTTTTGTCCCTGCAGATTTTGAGAGATATATATTTCTTTCTAAAAAAAAAAATAAAGGAAACAAAATGGTTTTCTGTACTGAGAAGTTTTAGTTTAAATTGATGTAAGAGCAGGAAGAAATATCTCCATATAACTAGACATGAGAGAAAAATTAAGACAGCAAGCAAGTTTTGTTTTGTGATTTTTACAATCAATATTTTATTTTGCATAACACCTTGATGTTTTCCCATATTTTGCGTCATTTTCCCACTTACTTCTACATTAGAATAAGAATAGAATTGATCTGCTTCTGCATTAAAGAAAAGTTTTCCATCTAGGACCAACTTAGTGAAATATATCTATCCCTTTTCCAGCACAGTGGTCAGCTGCATAAAACCACAGTATTATTTCTGAGCCACCTGTGGCCCTTTCCATACTGTAAACAACACCAGTTGGTGAAATGAGCATCTCAGATAATCATTTGAGACAATCATTTTGTCCATAATTATAAGTGGACTTTTCTTGTCAAAATCCTTTAGCTTAGATCCCACAGAAAATGCAAACAGAAGCCAGGTTCCAGGAAACTGCTTCAAGGGTGCTTGTAAGCAAATGTTACCAGCTCCACCAGCCAGCGACTTCCAAAGCCAGTGACAGGTACTTCCATTCTGCCCCTCACTGCCCAGCTCCACTGATAAACTACCAGGGATCACCTCCCACACAAAAATGAATGGTTTGGGTTTGGTTTCTTTCTGCCAAGGTCCTCATACCTTGCTGCAGCTTTTAAATGCCAAACCCATGCAAACAAGGTCTCTGCAAGTCCAAGCATCACTTAAAGAAGGACAGACAGGACCATTAGGTACAAACTAAGGATTACTATTCAACAGAAATTAAATACACTCAAACAGTGATTTTCCAGGCCTCAGTTCTGATAAAGTGGTTTAAACTCATTTGTAACAGCACATGAAATCTCACAACTCAAATTTAGTGCTTGACTCTCCTGCCCTGCAGGAATCCCTGGAAAGGATGCATGACCAATGTTCTGGCAGACTGGCACTGTGTATTTTCTGCTTCTGCATGAGACAGAGTGAGTTCTCAGCTCCAAAGTAGTATTATCCCATGATTAAGCTTTTTTTGCATGGCAGTTATACACACCTGGCTGCTGCAGTTCTGTCCCACATGGACAAGGAACTAACTCATTCTCAAGAACTGAGCCACTGACCATCCTTATCATTGCCAGTTGTCAGCCCAATGCTCTTCAGACCTGTGTGTGTATATTCCAGCTCACCTACTCTTAAAAAAACATTGAGGAGACTGCTCTGGAACTAACTGCAGAGAGGGATCATAAAAAATGCAATTAGGTCAATACAAGGCTATCACCTCCCATGAGAGAAAGCTGAACACACAACAATATTTAAGGCTTGGAGGAAACCTGATACTTCATTCCAGGGCCCAAGCTCCATTCTTTAGAGCATTTCCATGCAGACACTGTCACAGAGAAGTGAATCAAATCCAAACCACCCTGTGTTTATTCTCTTTCTTCCTAGGCCTTTATGTATTGTTGTGTTTCATCCCTTCCCTCCTGCACTACATGCTATGTCCTATTGTTTTTTCATCAAATTATCTAATTAGTTTGGGTCCAGATCAACAAAGTACTCACAACAGTAGGCTAAGCAATCACCCATGAATAACTGTTTACTGGATCAATCCCTTAGACTGTCAGCTCTTCTGAACAAAGACTGTACTTTATTATTCACATGCAGAGTAGTCTGTACACCAAAGGTGTTAGATACATAATTCATTTAAAAATAATAATGGTACACTAAGAATGAATAACATGCCAGCAGGAAAGTTCCCTGACTGCACAACCATCAGTAACTCAGAAGTGCTCACACACAGCTGAGGCTTGGAAAACCAAATGGATAATAAAGGCAAAGGTTTAAGGCAAACAGCTAAGAGTAAGAGTTGCAGTGCTACGCCCAAAAAATTGTTAGGAAGAATCTTCAGAACTCTCTGTGCCCCAGATTTGTGTTCTGAAGAAATATCAAAGGAACAAGTATTCTCCTGCTCCTACTTGATATACTCAAGGATAAATGAGGACTTGGAAATAGGAGGACAACATAATGTATATTAAACATACGTAGTATGTAACTGCATAATGGCACACTTTTCAATGTGAGACACCTTATTGTGTTTATTGTTTATAGATGATATCTCAAAATCTGCAACATACTTAAAGGAAACAGCCACTTCTGCACCCCAGCTTGTGGGGTGTGTGTAACATCATGTGAGCTATGCATTGACAGAAAATTTACATTTACAGAAGACAGAGACGACACTAGAACAGAAAATGTTTTCTGATAAAGTATAAACCTATGACATTGACCTTCCAGCTGCACCATTTAATCCAGCCTAGACCCTCCACCAACTAAATATTCATGACTAGTATGACCTCTGAGCTCTTCTTTACACCCAGTTGTACCTAAAAGCCAGAGAATTAACCCTTTCACATGCCAATGATTTGGGGGAGTTTACTTCTCCTCTTACTATTATGCCAGTATGTTTTTTTTTCATGTTGCCATCTACAATAGCCTGGCTATTCTTCTTTCATATTTAAAAACCTTTATGCAAATCAAGCTGGTAGCACAGCAACCTAAAGTTCTTGCATTAATGTAGAGTATTATTCACATATAAAAATTCCATTTAAATCCCATTAAGGTTATGACATAAATCCAAACAAGCTAGAAAATGCACAGTTAAGGTGGAAAACTGACATATGTCTTCCAGTCTCTTAGCAGAAGAAAGCAGAATAAGAAACCTATTAGTGTGTCACCCAGTTGGAGCAAGGCAAGAAAGCACATATGTTACCTCCCTGCCTTTTAACTGCTTTTCCATTGCATTTGGGATTCCTTTGTTTTATTTTTCCTTAATGCCTGTGTCCCAGTGTGAGGGATCCTAGAAGATCATTTTTGCCTGTAAATATTTCTGGACAATATCCATTCTGAGAGACAGCCACTATAAAACAGCTGTAAGCTGGGGGTAAAAAAATCAGATAAGCAGTTTATATTTTTCTGGAGGTGTTTCTGGTGGTTAGTAAAAGTCAGTGACACATATGACATTGTTTTGCAAGTGTCCCAATTAGCAGCACTGCTGCTGCAAGCTGGAGGCACCTACTTTTGTTCTCACATGTCTCTCCCTTTGAATTCCTGACACTTCATAGTAATGAACAACACTGCAAGGTCTTGGAAAAGACCAGAATTATGCCTCTGCAATATTTAAAATGCTCTCAGCATGGCTGAGCTGAAGGAATGGGTGTAGGCAGCACTGTCTTTTGAATAATCCAGTACACCTTAGGAGGATGTGGAGTACAGTGGTGCTCCTGGGCACCTATAGCTTGTGCTTCACACACTTCACATGTGCTTCCATAAGCAGATGGATCTCTCTGTCTGTTGTGCACAAAGTTTCATCCTGTAGACCTGTAATAAGAATAAGGGGAAAGGGAAGAGGTTGGTTGAGCTTTCAGCTGCATTAGTCAAGCTACAGATGCTGGAGTTAGTTGTGAAATTTCAATCAGAATCAAGTCCAGAGTATGTGCCGCTCCATATGTTTGTTACATAGGCAAGTATGGCATAGTGGGCTGTTACTGGAAAGTGTGGAGTTTATTCTTTTTCTTTGGAGTTGAATGCAACTTGATTGCAGTTCTTCTTTTTGGTAAGGATCAGTGTATAGAAGCTGGTTCAGGCAGTGAAGCTGTTGTCTTGACTAGAATCCCAAGTTTGATTTGAGTTAGCCATTCATAAGACAGATATAGATATGCACACACACAGGCACACACATAAAGCTTTGAAAGTGGTTCCATCTGTTTTTTGGTAAGGCTGGGTGATAATTAGGTAAACTGGAAATATATTATGTTCTGGGTTTGAGACCTGACATGTTTTCCTTCGTGTTGTTATTGAATACTTCAGTCCTAAACAGAATGGTATTCATTTGGGATACAGTAGAGTTGAGGATTGGGGTTTGAAGAGAGGGTGACTTCTTTTTTTTAATTTACAGTATATTTTCTTTCACTCTGCCTTGAAAAAGTTATTTTTCTCTTCCTCTGTTCTAACCAAACATTCTACTTTGAATAAAATACATCACAGACTTCCATGGAAACAGCAGTCAGCATGAGGAAAGAGTGGAAAATGCTCAAGGTGACAAGAATACCTTCTGCAGCGCCATCACAAGATACAAGATGAACCCTAGCAAGTACAGAAGAAGTTGACATGACAGTACAAAGCTAAACAAGATCACAATGCTTGGGAGAGAGAGGGAGGAAAGGAACATATGTGCCCAAAGCCATCCTTTCCTGCCAATTATTGAATACTTGACAAATGACAAACATTCAGGGTCTATTTTGGATGAACCTTCAGGGAAGGTTGAGAGAACAGCTTAAATTGCCAAAGTCCAATGTCTTCTTGGACACTTTACATTTCAGATTAATAAATAACTGCAATTAGACAAATATCTGTGAAGGATGAGAGTTGCCTACAAGCACATAATGTACTGAAATTCATAGGAGATGCTTTTAGCCTTTGTCCTAAGAGACCTCCTTCAAACTATGTTGAACTGATGCAGAAGTTAGGTCTTCACTGGGTTGTGAAGAAAAATGGATAACAAGGCCAACACTGTAAAACACAGAGGTAAAATATGTAAGTAGCTATCAGCTCTGTGGACAGGTATGTTTATTAGAAGACTTTCCTAAAGAAGCAAGGGTTGGTTTTTTTTGGTTTTTTTTTTTTACTTACTGTAGTATTCTTACTCTTTCCAACATCCAAGTGCTCACTGACTTCTCTTCCATCTTTTCTTCTCCCATTTCTAAACGTTTATGCATTCTCATCCAGAGACTCCTCCAGAGTTCTAACACTCTATTTTCTTCCACCTAGGATTCCCAGCAGCTCTCTTCCTCAACTCCACCTTATTCACAGCTCATCTGCTGTAATCATCTGATCTGCTCCATGGCTCACATCGTCCCATCACATATGTTCCCTCCTCATCAAATATAAGATTGCCTTCCACAATTGCCATTTCCACTGCTGCTCATTCTAGGTGAGCATTTGCTACTCAAAACAAATACTTTTTGCTCTTTATGTTTCCAATCCTTCCTTCTATACCACTATTCTGCTTCTCACCTCTACCCAAATATCCTCCTTTCCTGAAATCTCTTTTAAAAACAACATAGAGATGACAGTAATAGGCCAGTTTTGACCTTTCACCTGGAAGAGTCAGTGTCTTTTTCTGAAACTTTTAAGGATATCAGTCTGCAGAGACAAGAACTAGCATACTCTAGTTTTCAGTGCCAAGACTGTAGCTCAGACTCCAGAAATAAAAGGATTAAGGCAGTATGTCTCAATAGGTCTCTTTAGGTACAGATAGGCTGACTTCAAAGGTTTGCGGCTCAGTCTGCTCCAACCTTGGTGACATCCATGCCATCTAATTAAACTTGTCACCCAGTCAGATATACTACTTGAACTCATCTTTATTCTTTCTCCCAAATCTGAATCAACTCAAAGAAACCAGGTAGCTTATATACTGGGGTTCAGAGGTGGAGAGTTTTAGAATGACTCATTTTGATATAAATGGATGAAAAAGGTCTTACCCAAACAGCTCAGCCAGGAGGTAAAGCAGAATAGGCTCCTCAGGAAGGGGATGTTGCTTGAATGGCCAGAGTTGTCAGTCCTGCACACCTCCCCTGCATATGTGGGTGACTCCATTGACTTATCATGCATTCAAATGCAGGAGTAGTTTCTTTAAGCAAGTAAAAGGCTAAGTGATTTGATCAAGGCCACAAATCAGCATGCCAGAGACAGGACTGTTGTAACATGCTAGTAAGCCAGTCAGATTGAAAGCTTAAACTCTGAAGACAGGAGTCACCTGTCATATATTTGAAGTGTGCCCAGCATAACAGCATTCAGTCCTTAAAGCTGATTCTGAGTAGCAGCCTAATGTAGATAGTAAACATTATGTAGACCAATGGGCATTGGACTTTATGCAGTTTTTTTAAAAACTCTCGGGATCACAAAAACATCAAAGTTTTAACAGAATAAGGTGTGTCCCCTTCTAGATGTCTCAAGCTATTTTCCTGGATTAATAAAAAGAAAAAATACCCTCCTAAAACAGCTTTTCCATATAAAAATTTTCCTTTCAGATTGTTTTGTTCCCTTTACAACTGTCAGTGACACCACAGCATATGAAGAGGAAGTTATCTTGAGTAGCTCCTGTGAGAGGAAATAAAGGTGGACAGAAAATGAAGAAATTATCACAGATAAAATTAAAAGGTGTTTGAAATATTTTCGCCTGTACTGACCCCAGAATTGTGCTAATTATGAGGATTAACGTGCTCCCTGTACATTACAATATGTTATTTCAGCTGCTGGACAGAGATGATGTGCCCACTGACACTGAAGTCCAGCCCACAGATTGATTGCCCATGGAGTTGTGAAATAGATGCAGGTGTCCTAAGTGGCACAGTGAAAACACCAGTCTATCAGCAGGGAACAGGCACAAGGCAATATCTCATATCCAAGAATGTATCTAAAACCAAACATATATACTCTCAATAAGTTATAAGAGGAGCTTCATTTCTGTCACATCTGATCATCTTCAAAAATTGCATCATTTGACCTTATGAGTTTCTGGATCAGCTGTTGCCATCCTCTCCAGGACTTGCTTAACAGATATAATCATTTTGTGGAAAACTTGTATGGGGTTCAACTCCTCCCAGACCACCTTCTACTTTGTTCTTCTCTATGAAGGACTGATGGACAATAAAAAGGGTCACATAAGCAGGCATGTATTTCCTGACAGGAAAAAAAAAAACAGAAATAGGTGGGAAAATTCTGCAGAGTTATCCTTTTGCCAGCTGTCCAAACACCATTTCACTTCTGAAAGAGTAAGCCTCTATATTGTTCACCAAAATTTAGCTCCAAACACATCAGAAGAAGTCTCAGTAAATGAAATTCAGCACACATTCTCCTGTTCTGATACTCTTTTAAGCAACACTGCCTCAGGATACATTAGTTTCATTATCTCTGTGTCTATAATAAGAGCCTGGTGCATGACAGCCAAAGATTGCCATTTATCCTTCCACAATGACATGTTTCATTTGGGTTAGTGGAAAGGGTATGTTATGAGAGCCACAGTCCTGTAATTTCTACTCAGCATCATATCATGGACACGACATTTGGCCCTGAATGCTTCCCATGAGAGGAGGGCTGTTGTACTGATTCAGAATAAATATTGCTGGCTCCTTCAACAAAAACAAAGTTTTTACTTTTAGCTGAATTGCTCAGCACAGAAAATTTCTTGGGGGAAGAAAAGCATAAAGAACTATTTTGGAGAAAACTACATTTTTTTTCAGCTACATTATTTTTCACTTTTGAGGTGCATGTTTCCACACAGAGGAAGAAGCTCTCCTCATATCTAAGACATACATTTTGCTATAGAAACAAGCAATTAAGTACCATCTTATTTCTCTGCACCAGTTCTGGCTTGGTTGAAACATTAATCTTGATGATCAAGACTGAAAAATCTAGACTCAGTTTCTCCATCCTTAGTTTCCTGAACATTTATGAAGAGTACTAAATGAAAAAGAGCAAGAATCAGAGCCCCTCCTCTAGATGTCTGTGATAAATATTACAAATAGATACTACAAATAGATACTTAGCCTCAACATTAACTAATCCTAAATTAGCATCTCCATGCAGTCAGGCATCTTGAAAGAGAAACTCAAAAGCCTATGCTGAGTGGATAAAGTGATGGAGTTGAATAAAATGGTCAGTAAAAAATAGTGAGAAGAGGAGTATCTGCTGTTTGGCTGAGAATATTTAATATATGATTTAAAGCGGCTTTAATTATGTGCTTCCAGCTAGAGTTTACCAAGACCTGAAAAGTTGAAAAGTCCTCTAAGCATTCAGCAATGGTGACATTTAGGGATGATGAGCTAGAAGTGGAAAATTTTCTGAGTAACTGCACTTTCTGATGACTCTTTACAGGCACCTGCACCTTTTGTGTGCAGAAAAACCAAAGCAAAACAAAAAAAAACAAAAAAAACCCAAAAAAAACAGGGAGTGGAAACAGCAGAAGATCGTACTTTTAAGATGGAGCTGGTTCATTCTATTATGAAAATACTATAATATACATTTTTCTGATATTTTGGAGGACCTCATTTGATGATACAGCAAACCCCTTTCTATTTACTGTGGGCTTGTGCTTTCTAAGGCACACAATATTAATGCACATCATTGTGACAAATTTTAGTACTTTAAAGTCTGCCCACCTCCTTAGTCTAGGGCACCACACACGTGAGCTATCTAGCTCAGCTTCACTGTTGAAGGTTTTCTCTTGGCTGTCTGTGGAGCGGCAGATGCAGAACAGACAGCTAGAATACAGTAAGCTCCATAAAAATAATACAGCTGGCACTGAAGCTGTCCCATGCACAGGATTGCCAGGGACCCTGAACAGCTACTCCAGGGTTGTCTGTGCTGAAATCCTTTCTGAAAGCAATGTCTGTGAGCTACCATGTCTATGGAAGAGGCAGGGCAGCCTCTCTGGAGTGGAACCACCAATCCCGTTGACATCACTGTCCCACCCAGCAGTGCCTCATCTTGCACATGGATTCACTGGAGATGCTGTGATAAGGATCTTCCACTCTTCTTTCCACGTATCCCCTTAGTTTGCCTATAGTGGGATCAAAATGCAAACCCAGCAGTGTGCCACTGAGGAACTTTTGATTAGTATTAAAGATGTGGAAGAAAATTAGCTGGAAGAAAATTATGTAGAGGGCATGTTCCTCTCAAAGACATTTTTAAACACTGTGGAAGAAGATGGGGCAACTTGTATATTTTCTGCCAGCCACCCGAGGTTATACAAAACAACAGAATCATTGATTCATAAAACAGTCAAGGTTGGAAAACACCTGTAAGATCATTGAGTCCAACCTAGCACACCATGTGCACCACTAAACCATATCCCCAGGTGTCATAGCTGCACATTTTTTGAACACTTCCAGGAATGGTGATTCCACCACTTGGGCAGCTTGTTAAGCTGACCAGAAAATAAAGCATCTCTTGTGAGTTTATTTCAAAAATTTGAGTACATTCATGCAAAACATATTGCGATACCATAACTGATGCAAGACACAGTGAATAAAATGTTAACATCATTGGTGAGAGACAGGGAGACATTCTTCTGATTAGATATCACCATGTGTAGTCACTTTTGCTGAACCTTATATTCATTTAGGAGAATAATAAATATGAAGTCCCAAATCAGCTTATCCTACAGAAAACACCTAAAACCAGTAAAAAAATATCTCTCCCTAAAAGTGCCTTTTTCTCTCTACAGAGTACAAAGAAATTCTACAGTGAAGGTAATCCCTAAATTATTACCATATAAACGTCTAAAGCTAGGTGGAGAGAAGCTCACCCTGTGTTTTAGCTCAGGTCAGCTAACCAGAATTGCAAACAGCAATTCAACTCCCTCCTATGCCTTCATACAATTCTGTTCTCTTTCCACCTGCAGTTTGATGGTCTGTAGAAATTTTCTTTAGTCACGTCAAAAAAGAGCCTCTCTACAGCTCTTGATGATTACTTCTTCTTAGCAGTTCCTCATGAAGTGACACAAAGTATCATACTTTATTTACTTGACCATTAATGAAATTGTGAAGCGACACAGCTCTACTGGTACTTTATGTTACCCCTCAGAAGCAGGAGCAGTAGGACCACCTTATACAGAGGACTACCTTAATCCCTTCTGTCTATGCTACTGCCAGTCACACTTCGGGTGAGGCAGAAATCATGGTCTTTTCACAGTCAGACTCTTTCTTCTTAAAGATTTACACTTCCTATCAGCTTGTTAACATACTGCTGCATAGCATTAGGTAAGAATCTATATAATAACAAGTGCTTTATTTCAGAGACCTTGATTAAAATTTGTAAGATCATATTGATTACATTCCTAGTAAAAACTGACAGCATGGTTGAATTATATACAACGTGTTGTGTCAGCTTACCAGTGCAATGGAAATAACAGGAAAAAAAAAATCTGGATTAGTTGCATTTTTTCCTATGTATTTTCTTAAATTTTGATAGATACTCTTTAGATGTGTTGCATCTAATCAGAACATTATATTTCACAGTCCTGAAATAACATCACTGGCTGATCCAAGCTTAGTTTCTTAGAAGTGCAGGAGGATGAAATATACAAGGAGGGATGTAGCAGTCTCCAGGCAGCCCTTCTGCCCCAGGAGAACAGCAGCAGCATGTGTCCCTTGCAGGACTGACACCCCCGAGCTCAGCTCTGCTGTGACCCCCACGAGACCACTAGCTGTGACCTGAGCTCTGGCCACATGCAGGCATAGCAGTTGTATTATCCAGCTCCCCTCTCCAGAATCACAGCTATCCCTGCTCATATCCTTTTCTTTTATTAGCTCTGCATTCCCTGTAATTTGAGACACTCTTTCATGGCTATATGAAGCTCCATCTCCTCTCCTCACCCTCCAGCAACTCACTGCTTTCCGGCTTTAAGCTTCCTCTTAGTCACCCTCAGTGCTGTAACACTTTCTGTCTGTGCTTCCTCTCCTTCTTGATATTTTTGTCCAGCCAGCAGAAACCATTATATCTTTATTCATCCAGCAATAACTAATTCTGCTTGTCCCAGACAAGGAGATTTTTCCCATCTTTTCCCATTTTTCTTGCTCTCCTCTCTGCATATAGTAAATATTTGCATAATATATTAAGTATGTGGGGAAACCTCAAACGATTTGGTTCAATGCCTTTTGGATAAGCACCTGAAAACTTGGCTGTTCGTGCAAACCTAATCCAAACAATCTGATTCTTGAGTTAATGGGCTGGAAATCTTGTGAGAACAGGTTGTCTCACAGTACAAGATTTCTCGTGAATTTGCTTCTACTGTTGGAATGATAGTACGGTGAAAATAAGCTCTTGTACTGTTTTGACACTTCTTTTCAAGGATTCAGGACAAAGAGAAAAGAAAGTTACCCAGACTTTCCTAAGCCTTACAAAAGTATCAGTCAGCTTAAACTGATGTTTCAGGTAAGAACTCAGAATGGGAGATTACAACTTCCAAGCCAATTCAGCTGCTCTATAGCAGTGTTCACCCACTTTATTGATATGCATCAGGTATTGGTAAAATAATACACTACATACTCTGACTGACTGGCTAATAGGAATCTGTCAAACTATGAATGCTATAACAGTCACATAATAATAACACAGCACTACAGAAGGTAATAAATTACACACTTGCCACCATCCTTCACGTATTCTATACGGATCATGGAGTTATGGTTATTGGTTGCAGTGTGTATTACCAGGTCCCAGGGTCACCAGAACAGAGTTAAATGATGTAAGAGAGTAAGTAAAATTATGATCTATGTTCAAAACCAGTACTAGCCTTGGTACCTATTTACCTCATGCAGTATGTTCATATACTAAGTATGAATAATCAGGTTCCTGAAAAGGAAGGGAAAATTGACAATGCCAGGGGCAGAATAGCTCCTTACATTTATCATTAATTTTGGATTGAATGCCTTATTTATTTCTGTAGGTGCTGCAGGTGCAAGGGGAATTGCTTATAGTTGGCAAAGTTCTTCACACAGATCTGTAAGACTTTATACATGTAGTACAGTATTTCTTCACCAAAGCTCATCTGCAACCATCATGTGGAAAGAAAGTATTCCAGCACCTCTATGTGCTGCTCTCAGATACCAGATGAGTCCCAGACCAAAGGCCACAATAATCCTGGCTTTTTGTTACTGCTACTGCTCCTACTTCAGAAAAAGGAGCTATTTCTTTCAATTTAGGCAATGCAGTATTTGTGCTCTAGTTTGAAGCATTGTCCACTTACATTTTATTCATGAATCCTTTCAACTTCATTCCATCTCCATACTTCAGTGTATTGCATATCCACAGATTTGGTAGACCTCAAAGACAATGCTGATATATCATAACTTATACTCCAGGGAAGCACGAGGATGGAATACATAGTGGCTCTGTACAATCAAAGACTGCTTTCAGATTCACAGGGAAGATGGTTCTGAAAAGGGAAAAACAAACATAGTTACACAAAACTGTATTGTTAAAAATTCCCAATTACATAAATCAATGATATTTTACACTGTATATGGATTTATAGACTATTTAAGACTGACTGATACAGCTATCAGCCACATATTGTCAGCAAGTTATGCATCTCCTGGTGTCAAGAAAAAAAAAGGTGAGGGTGTTACTTTTACATCTGAGATGAAATTGTGTTGCGTTTTCAAAGCAGATGTCATCTCAGGAAAAAATTATGCTTAGGCAGGCGTTTTCATGTAAATAATTTTCTGCTGGGCAATCTATCACTGTTTGGATTTTTCCTAAAGTTTTATATAAACCCAAAGGTTTCTAAGAAGAGCTATAATGCTGGGGGAGAAAACAGGAAAGTGGGAAACAGTCTAGAGCCCAAATGGCCCAATTTAAAGGATCCCTAACTCCAGATCTCATTTGCTCTTTCATCCTCTTTGTCCCATCTGCCCCCACTGCCTGCTCAAAATATGCATTATGTCCAATTACACCTCTGAAAAGCATCAGCGCAGCTTGGCAAGAATAACCAAATAGGGCAGTATCCATTCTCTTTCTAGGCATTCAGTTTGTCACATATTTATTGCAGAGTGTGCTTTTAGTGTTTTCTGTGTCTGCCCTCCTGTGTGTAAGGCCAGACACATCTCTCTACCAAATGCCAACCCGACTCTTTTGTGTGTGCCTCCCCCTCCCCCCAAAAACAATGAGGTGCTCAGGTGTAATTGTACAGAATTTGAACAATAATCCTGGCTTTCTTCTTAAAACGAACACTAGTGCATGAAAGGTAATATACCCCTCTTTTGCTGAGTGGAGGGCTCTGAAAGGTCACACTGGGAGAGAGTCTCTGAATTGTTTGGAAAATAGCCAATTTGATTACAATGGGCAATTCTGAGCTTACAGTTTGCTTGTGTCTATCCTGCCTAAAGTGGCATCATTTGTAATAAAATCTGTATTGCAGAAGTGCTGCGGAAGAAATCACAAGCCCAATTTCTATCTGCTGAAGAATCAGGAAGGGGACTTAAATATCAAAACCATGATACAACCCGTTCAGCATTGCCTAAAATAGAGACATCCAAAGCAAGTTCATAAGCATTACATTGATATTAATACATACCTGCTAAACAGTCAGAATTAACAGCAGTTTGGGGATAAAATGAACACTAAAAGCTACTGCCAAGCTTTGAAGGACTATTTTAATTTTTACAAATACCAAATTCAGAACAGACAGAATCCAAGGCATTTCTTTGTTCTCACTGTCTAGGTGTAGGACCTGTCACTCTCCTGGAAATTGCCAGGTGCTTTCCTGTTAACCCAGTGGCTAACAAGACCAATTCAAATTCACACATAACAACAGTGATTCACTTGTCTGATTCACAAATCTTCTTTGTCTCATCGCATGAAATGGCAGGATTCAAGATTCTAGTACAATACTACTAGTTTTTCCTGTAATTCCCAATGTAAAGCATCATTATTAGGGACACTTTGGATAAATTAGTTTTCCCAGACATGCTATGTTTTTTCTGGATATATTTCAAGATTATTTTGTATTTGCCTAGGGTTTGCAGTCATCTTGTAACTCTAACACACATCCACTGGGGTGCACCTGCTCAGCAGGTCTGGCACCTTTAGAAATACAGAGGACCTAATTGCAGGTTCTTGCAGGTGGGTTGCTTACAGATTGAAGCTCCCTCTCAATTCCTTGCATATTTATAAGTATCTGATTAATAAATAACCACAGGTAGTTGTAGGACTGCAATTGAAACTGCAGAGGACTTGCAAATGGCCTGAGTAATTTTAAAGTGGGCTGCATCAACCTGTTCCAAGTCCCCTTGTTTCATTTAGTCCCACTGGAAAGCTACAGTGCAACCAGAGTTACTCCCTCCACTGGCCTGGTGTGATGGCTGCAAAATTCACTAATAAAGTATTACCATGTGATTCCTTGCTGGAAATCAACTGTTTCTAGCTAAATAATACAGTTGGATGTACCATCTTAATGGCAAGGGAGGAAAAAAAAAAACCAAAATAAACAGAAGTGTCCCTCCACAAATTATCTATTATATCTAGAAATTTCTTAAGGTTGCTACTCCTTGAGGAGACTTCTTCAAGTTTTTCAGATGGTGATCGACCAGAAGTCCATTCAACTTTTACCATAAAAACCCAAAATCTCTTCACACAGCTTGGATAAATGTGCAGACTAACTGAAGACCAAAAAACCCTGCTGTTACAGTCTGCTCTTTCAGAAAAAAAAAAAAAAAATCATAGTACCTGATTTACATAGATAGTCTCACCCAAAACTCAGAGCTTGATGAAGATCACTCATCACTCCAGTTTTTTGGCATCCTAGCATCTTTTAATAATTTTTTTTTTTCTGCTGTGACTGTTTTTGATGCTTTTCTTGAAAGACTCTCCTATCTTAATTTCCAATAAGACAATAAAGAGTAATGTGAAGAATTTTCACCCTGTGTTAAGGATTAAAGGCCTAGTTTTCAATTTTCAGTTCATTAGGAACTCCTCCAAAAAGAATCCATTTTCTGATGGTCAGGATCCTTTGTTCTAATAAAAGGCAAGGGATTTAAAGAAGACCTCTTATGTAAGCCATTTAAAAACAGTCATAAATAGACAAAAAGAAAAAATAATATACAAAATAATCACAAATGGAAAACAGACTGAGACACAGATTTTCAGATTCTTTCAGCTGCCATGAAAAGTTTTGATGCGTATTTCCAGCATTTGTGGGGTTTTTTATTATTTTTTGCTATTGAAAACTGTAAGTTAAGCATATTGCCACAATTCTTCACAAAGGACCCTGTGTGGACCAAAAAAAGAAACAAATTATAAATCTCTAGTCAGGTTACTAAATTCCTCTCTGGCACAAAGAAATGCAGAGAAACTTCCCTATTTGTAAACTTTCTGAGAGAGATACCAAGATGTTGCTAGAAAGAAGGACTAGGCAGCAAATAATTTTCATATCCATAAAGATTTGATATTGAAATTGGTTTTGTAGCCTCAAAAAAAAAAAATCTCATAGAATCAGAGAATAGTTTCAGAGGCAAAGAATTTTTCCAAAAAAATAAAAAAAGACAAAACTTCAGTTGTGTTCAACTGAAACATTGCATTTGACCTAGTTTATCATTACTACACAAAAGTAAAAGTTGTTTCTCACTGAAAAAAAATCAATGTTTATAATTTTGTTCATAGTAAAGTAGATATTTCTTATTGCACTTGGGATTTGTTAGCAAATAATTTACTAGCAAATAATAATTTCTTAATGAAACCACTCATTTTCTGAAATTCTTACAGCAAATCAGCATTTTCTCTTGGAAGAGATAATGCAGAATTCCCATCCAACCACACTAAAGAACGTTCCTCTATCTTCAGGCGTGGCTTAAGGAGCACTGACTTTTCACCTAAGATATTATTGAAGCTTATGGATCTCTTTCTTGACTCTTTCAAATAGTTAGGATCAGAAAAACACACCAGGAGAGCATTATTTATCACAAATCACCTTTTTGAAATATTACATGAAACAATGGAGAATCCCCTAATTTTAGGAGTGGCACCCTCCTTGAGTATGAACTGAAGTTGTACTTGTGTAGACATAAACAAGAATTCCAAATTCCACCACCACCTAACTAAAACCATTACCCCTCCTGAATTGTTACCATGTAAGTGTCAAGCGGTATCACAGGTATCTGTTTCCTGAGTCATCCCCAGTATATAGTATTTATAATGTTGAAAACTATCTGTTTGCTATCTTAAGTAAAAGAAAGGAAAGCAGAACTAAAAAAAATAATAAAAAAAAAGCAAGCTTCTTTTGCTACTTTTTTTGTAAGTAACCTTGAATCAGAAGGCAGTTTGCATCTGTATATCTCATTAAGAATATATGTCATTTCTCTAAATAAGCATCATATATCTCAATAGCAGGGTCAGTTACCCACCCCTACCCCCTCACAGTAGCTGATCTATCAAGTTAAATCACAGGCTTTTTGATACAAGTGTCAATGTAGATCTGACACTAAAAAAATAACTCACAGTGGGACAGAAAAACAGTAAACAAGGCAGAAAAAATTAACTCCTTAGGTTCTCAAGTTACTAAAATCCAGAGAGGCTGGTGCACAATTCATGCTGTAATGCAGAACATATTTTAGTTCAACTATTTTGAATATGTACACAGTTTTTCATTAACTTTCTTCTCTTTCATTTTCAGACCTCTTCAATAACATGTTGTCTTTCTTTTCTTGTTCTTCTCTGAGAACTTTACTGCTTCACTTTCCACATAACCCCTTCCTATCTGATGGACACCATTCCCTGTCACAGTCATATTTTTCTCCAAATTAAAAAAGCTCAAAATACAATGTTCCCAGAACCATTTAAAAACAACAGCATCTGCTAAAACAGAAAAGGCTTGTAGAATCGATAAGACTGAAACTTGACTTGATCAGATTTTCTAGTAGGAGTTTTTTCCACAAATTCAACATTAAAATATTTAATGGGAACAGATGTTCACATTCCAAGTAGCCCGAAACATTCAACGGAAGATAATAGGAGACCAAAGCTTCCTGCTTGGAAGACCCGCCAGCCCAATACATCCCCAATAGGGAATTCATGTCTGTACAAGATAAGGCGGCTCCAGCGCTGCTCCTGGGACTAAGGACCTGTTCAGAATGCAAGAGCTCCTGCAGAAGAGGCTGAGACCCAGTATGAGATGAAGTGGAGCACAGCCAACACCATGACTTGTTGGGTGCTTCTCTGGCCCTTCTCCAGCCCTGAGTGGGCAGGAGAAGTAGCACAGCATGGTTGGTTCCCACTGGTCCCTCTCTCGTTGTCTCATCTCCCTGGGATTCACATAGCCTCATCTGTAAGCCTATGAGTACAGACACTCACCAGTTCCATCTTCCAAACCTCGCCTGAGCATAACTTCAGAGAAGTAGGTGACACAGGCCTAAGAGGGCTGGGAGCACACTCATAATCCACCACTGTGGAAAACAACAGCACACCACTACCCTAACTCTGACCTGGCCTCTCCTACCTGCCAGTGAGTCTGAGGCCCTTTGAGCAGGCATCCTGCTCTTTTTGTGCTGCATCGTGGCTCATCCCAAAGAGGAAGGGTACATCTTTATCAAGTGTTTTTTATAAGAGCATCTCAAAGACCAGATGTTATTTCCAAAGACTGTAACCCTTTGTAATCTATGTGTAGCATCCAGACTTTTTTACGAAAGATTTTGACTTCATCCCAATACAAAAGAAGTGGGGGAGAAGAACATACTCTCTAAAACTTTGAAGATAAATTTTCTTGGCCATATTTAGTAATGTGCTCCTGCATAAATACTATGGTGCATTTAAGCTCCAGTCTAGCTTCCCTCAAAGTCATCACCTTACTCCTGACAGCAGCTACACAAGATCACTGCACTGCAAATCTGTGCCAAGCATCAGTCTTACTTCAATACATGGCACATCAAATGCTACTGGCTTGGCAATAGAGAGAGATGACAACACTCATTCTGCCTCTCAGTTGCAGGATATCTCCATACTCAGGAAGATGACAAAAGACAAGCACATATAAAAGGTCCTTGAATAAAGAAAAAGTAAGATTATTATTTACTTCAGCCTAAAAGACCTAGTGTATAAAAAACACGTTTTCCTCTTTAAAAAGCATTGAGTTTGCAGCTGTCACAGTGAAAGTTTTATGAGCTCTAGTGTTGCTCTGCAGGAAGGGCTTGCTTTACCCACCATCTCGGAAGTGGGATGTGATGGGCAGTGCAGCCACAAAGAGCACTGTAATAGGAGAACATGGAAAGAAAAGGACCCTGAGAATAAGTACAGTGAAGGGGCATATGTTGACATATTCCTTTGGTTTAACAATAAGTGTTTTACTGTTCTCAACAGTGTTTACGTCCCAAACATTAACAATTTTCCTACAAATAACACAAAACTTATGCAGCACACAGACTTAGGAGAAGAAATATATTAGCTTTAGATGCCAGGCCTTCAATGGATGGTGGATTTTCCAGCTCCAACCTCAGCCCCAGGTTTCAATGGTCTGCAAGGATGGCTCTGGAGAACACCTTCCAGTCTTGTCCTGCTTGTTTTCCCTGCAGACTCCTCCATTTCAGGAAGATCCTCTTTGGGAAGCATTCACAGCATGCTTGTTTCCAATTTATTAATTAGAACTAAATAACTGGGCAAAAGTGTAATATGCATATGAGCAAACACAATTAGAATAAAGTGTGGAAGTAGCAAATTCATCTAATGATCAGGTTGATTAAATTACTTCAGATAAACCAACAATTCCTTATAAGCACTGTGCAATGGTTTAGGAAGGCTACAGTCTCATTTAGCTCCCAGCCTGGAAAATAACAGGGCTTTCATCGACTCTCAGTGCCAAGTGACATATTTAAGTTCCAGCCAAATAGCTGGTACAGGGAGTGTCAATTGCTCCCAGGCTGAAACTAGTTTTGAGATTGCAGCTCTGCTGCCAGCTCCAAGAGTTTGTGCAGATTATTGGTTATCTAACACCAGCCAGCCCTTTCTCTCACTGCCCTCTCCCCCTCAAAACTTCCAACAATGGATTACAGTGGATTACATCAGAGATATTTCAATATTTCAACATGACACAGCTTCTTAAATATAATATTCAGAAGATAAATTCAATGAAATAGCATGATCTATCATGATTCAGCTGTAGCTAGTTATAGCAAAAATCCTTCTTTACTCATTGTGCTCTAGGAATTTTTGCCCCACATGTGTGCCAGCCAACAGCTTTCATTTTAGAAACGCAAGAATGTTGAAGTAGAGGTGTTCCTTAGCTCACAAAGAAGAGAAAATAAACATGCAAAAGAAGACAAAATCTGAGAGAAAGGCTAAGCCGGAAAAAAAATGCAACACTTTTACTTAAAAATAACATTTTGGGAGCTCACTTTTTTCCTGCAGAAATGCCTGTCTCACAACAGAAATGGCCATGGGATATTTGTTTTCTGTTTGTTGTCTTTTGACATTAATCTGTTTTTAGATCAGTAACACTTTGTTACTCTCTAAATCCTTCCCCTACTGAAATTGGGGTTTCAGTTGCTGTGCAAGGTGCAATTTCTGGAAGCATAAACCACGCAGAAGAATGGGCATGGCCAGGCATTAGAGAGCAGAATCCAGTGCCATCCTGCACATATTCTTGAGGACCGTGCTTTAGTTACACTAAACTGTCCAATAGCTAAAAGATGACTTTATATGAAAGAATTAATGATATCACATTTAACATGAGCCTAGAAATCCAGAAGACAGTTACAGAATCTTGGCAAATCACACTAGTTTAACGTATTTGAATTGGTGCCTAAAATGTTCAGATCAATGTCTTGGGTTTTTGGTCGACAGCTTTTCCCCTTCAAACTGACAGAGGTTAAAGTACATGCAGTTCATCATTTCAAGGCATAAGAATTAGGCTTTGACTAATTGGAAGATTTGCCTGTTATTTAAATTAAACTTGTTTGCAGTTTCATCATCCGTGTGGAATCCAGAAAGGCATCAGACTATCCCATCAATTTAGTTAGCAAAGAATAAATGAATAAATAGGCTGACAATTTTCTCCCCTGGGACTTACACTGTCACTACATTGTTTCTCCATTATTAATTACCTATGTAAAAATAATTCAGTGTACAGCAGTATATATTCTATGCTGTAAATGACTGGATCAGGTGCCTTTCTGCTTGTCTTTCTCTGCGCATTCAATTCTCTTGGTGTCAGCAAGTGATGCTCGACAGTGCATGCACTGAGGGAAGAAAGGCAAAATCAAGTTGCAGACATCAAAGGGTTACAGCCTACATTTTTTGGATGTGTACAGTAATAGGGTTAGTTCTTTTCTATTTTGTATGAAAGACTCATTTACAGCTGCTGCTTTGCTTCAGAGGTTTGTATTCAGACTGTCTTGCAAGCAGTTTGTGTGCAAGGCTGAGATGTAATAAGTTAGCAGATGTCACTGACAGGTCAAGGAGTCCTTCGAATGCTGGAAGCCCACAGATCTCCTAATGAAAAGAAGCAGAAGAGAAGCCAAACACATTTATTTGAGTCAGACTTTTTTTTTCAAATATTTTACAAGTGTTTGCTTTGCATTAAAAAAAAAAATCTTGACACAATTTAGTGGAGTAAAAATTTACGGATTTGTTTATTTTCAGTAAGCCAATACTCTGCAGATTTCTTTCACTTAACCAGTAGGAGAGAGAGGGAAGGAAAAGGGCAGATGGGGGAATTCGGGACTTTCCTGTTATTAAACCTCAGATTTTCACCCTCCCTTTACCTAAGTGCCAGAGGAACAGGTAAATTCATCTGCATCCATTGCACAATTAGGTCTATCCCAAATAAATCCTTTTCTTATGTATATTCTGAATATTTTTTTAGGGTCATTCAAATAATACCACATTTCATTTGTGTCTTACAGAGTTTGTCATGTGCTTTTTATCTCCTCTGCTGCAGTATTATTAATCCTTTCAAACTTGCAAAAACTAAGTCAAAGCAAAAATTCCGTCTTCTCAGTCCCACGTCCCAGAGGGCTCTCATAATTTCAGTTCCAGTCCTGTGTAATTTCAAAGCCACTTCACTGCCTCTTTCAGGTAACAATTCCTTCCCAGCCAAAATTTTCGAAAGGGTTCAGACATCCAGTCTCTCCGAAAATGCTACCAATAAGCCAGGAGAAACACTTTGAGTATTCTCAGGAGGATGAGATAGGTTATTTTTTGTTATAGCCCTCTCCTGTATTCTGTAGAAGAATGGTGCTGTCTTTAAAGCACTCTTCAGACAAAGATGCGGCTTTGGGGAACATAGCAGTAAAAAATTGTGTTCCCATTGGGCTTTTTGTATAGCAGAGTGCACTTTTCAGCATCTTGTATATTATCTGCTCCCTGCATAAAGAAATTCTAAACTAAATTCCTTGCGGGACCTCCCTCCACATAATGCAAAACTTTAATTTGTGCCCTCTGCTTCTTCCATTTGACACAGATTCAAACTGTCTTGCATCAACCATTCTTCCTATTCCCTCAAGATCCTCATGAAGCAAAATGATCTCACCTCTCAGTCTTCTCTTTCAACAAAGTACAACCCTAATTTCTTAGGTATATTTGGGACAACTAGTTTGCCCCTGTCCTTGCATTATTCTGCTTGCTCTTGCTATATCTTTGTCTATCACTATAATAATTCTTTACTCTCAGTTGATCAGAAATTAGGATGATAGTGCAGGTATGGTCTGTGCAGTACAAAAGGGGGGCAATTGCTAGAAAATTAAATCCACTATGTAATATTTTCAAAGAACTATAAATTTCTACACATTTATGCACCAGTTTTAATCTTTCCAATTTCTTCTGCTACTCATGAACTAAATTTTCCTGAACTGCATTTCTGCTTAGTATGATATTTCAGAGTCTGGTCCTCTGTTCTGTCCAGCTCCTCATTACTTTAGTTTTATCTAGGTCGTTCATCTTCCCATTCACACATGTAACTTCTTTGTAGTGGCAGCGCTCCCTATTTCTGCATTATCTGCAAATATTGTTGCTTTATAGTATTTTCATCTTCCTTAGGCTTCAGATAAATAGCATGAATAAGAGTAACAAATCTAGTCCAGCTCTTGTCCATGCAATTCTGTGCTTCTCCATTCAGGTCACACCAAAGCAGTACGAGCTCTCTGTACTCTATATTGAGGCCACCCCTTAATCCATTCAAGCACATCACCCCCTGTGCCATATTGCTGACCTCACACATTAGCCCTTTTTGCATTTGTTGCCATTGCAAAAGCATAATGAATCCTGCATAAATTATATCTCCGGCTGCCTCTTGGCAGTCTTTGCAGTCTTGCCTCAAAATAAAAATTATATCAGCTGGTTAAGACAGGATCATCTCCCTGTTAATCCATGTGCATCTCAATTGATCAAATAATATCTCAGTAAGGGACCCTGGATCCTGCATCTGATGAGTTTTAATAGCATTTTCTCCACCAGTGCCAGCCATATTGTCATCTGCTTCTTTCTGTCATCTCTGACACAGGCAGGAAATGGCTCAGCACTAAGCAATCTGTGGTACTTGAATACCTATTCTCAAAACAACACAGCATGAGGATTTCAGAAATATTCAGAACAATGGCTTGACGATAAGAGATCCAGGGTACACATTACATGAATACCACTTTTCAAAATGACACAGCAGGAGGATTTCAGAAACACTTAGCTCCTCCTGCTCCTTGAGGATCAGTACAACGTACCCTGTTGATAGAGCAAATCAGCCAAGAAGAGCTTCGTGTAAAGGAACTCTGATTTTTTGACAGGTCTTTTTTGCACATGCACACCTCAGAAACTTCAAGCCTCCTGGAACAATTTGCCACTCATAATTCCCTATTCATAAAACCCTATAAGAAACCTTTCAAAGTTTGCTACTTCTTCGCCATGCTGAGAGCATGATCTCAAAGCACCTCTTATATGAGGATACTTTGAAATGGTGAGGGCTATGGTACACATTGCTATATGGTACATGAAATGTTCAGTAATATGCAAAAAAAGGGTAAACCCACAAATCTCCCATTTCCATTTTGGAGGAAAACAGTGATGACAAACTAAAGCTGTGGAAGCTGTGGTGGCGATACTGCTTGGTCTTGTGATACTGCTCATCTACTGCATTGGCAGCCTGTACCAGGAGGACCCCCACAGTCCAAGGTAGAGCAGAGTTTGTCACGAGCTATGGCAGGGCTCATGCAGGCATGGGCTGGTTTCTGCTGTACCCTTCTGCCCCAGCTGCATAGGAAACTTGCGCACACTTCCAAATACACAGGGCTGCCATCTGCAGAGGTGAGGGATAGTGAGTCACTGTCCATCCTGATAGAAGTCTTGGGGCAGCAAATTCCACCTCTGAGTTTAGCCTGTTTTCTTTGACCCCTGGGAAGAGGACTTTGGGCAGTCTGAAAAATACAAAAAGGCTTTGGGTTGTTGCAAAAGACATGAGTGACAGGGAGTTTCTACTCTTGGTTGTGATGGCCACATCTCTTTACATGACCAGTGTTTCCCTCCAGCTGGGAATTGGTCCTCCAGTCGGTTGAAGAAGTGTGTGGTTTTGGTTTGCAGTAGCTTATAGTGAACATGCTTCAAGAGTGTTTCATATTGAGCACAATACTGCTTTGACTGGCCTGCTCTTGCTTGACATCTTCTCTTCTTTTGCTGCACTGATCTCCAGGAGAGAGGAGTGTCAAAAAAAAAAAGGAGAAAAAAAAAAGAGCACTTTGAGTAGGTGATTTCCCCAGGCTAAATCCATTCAGGATGAGCCCCTCCACAACACAGTCTGATTAAAACTCCCTTAAGAGTATTGTGTGAAGTGACTAATTCAGAGAGCTACACAATGTTTATGGAGCTGGGGTCCCATATCTGAAACATACCCTACTTTTATCTATCACAGGGCCTTTTTGGCTCTGACTATTGCTTTCTCTGTGTAGGTTTTATATTTTCCTAGCACTAATGGCAGCGATGACTGCACAGTTGTATTTTAAGTTGTATCAAAGATATCCAATAATGAGAGCACACTTACAGGGAATTTCAAAGTCATCTCTAAAATATAATTTGGGGCTGAAACTCAGCAAGCAGAATCTCATCCCAGAAGCGAATTCTTTTGTAACATTAAGGGGATTGGGGGTGAGGGGAAGAGGGAAGAGAGAAAATTGCTGTGAAGGTGAACAAAAAAGTGCTTTGTGGGGAAGTGAAGAGACTACCTTCAAAGAGCTTAGAATCCCAAATATTGAAGAGAATATGTGTGTAGACTTAAATCTGACAGACAATTTTCTCTTTGAAAGTCAGTTCCTGCTTAAGTTCACATTGAGTGTCAAGTGTTTGCCCTTCAAATGAAGCTGAGCACTTATTTTTGAAGGCCTGCTCTTCACTGTGAGCATTAACTCTGCTCATAATTAGTTAATTGTGTGCAAACTCCATCTATTAAATAAGCCCATAAGTGGGCTCCGAGCAGAAAGTCATATTTCGTTTTCTCACTTCCCACTCTTTTGGAGAGACCCTGCATGAGGCTGGAGTATCTAATTTATCGAGGAGTTCTGATCAAGAAGCTCATGCTGGATCAGTGTGAACAATTAAGAAATGCAAATCCCTTATCACTATCAGTTCTGATGGGGAAAAAATAAAAGGCACTGCAATACTTCTGCCTAGACTCCTTTTGAAGTTCCAAAGAGAGATTCATTACCCAAAACACCTGTGTGCACCAAAACACAACCCTAACAAAACCACAGTAATTCCTGCGAGCCTGTGAGTCCTTTCCCTTACTTTTGAAACCACAGTTTGTCTGAGAAAAACAAACTGAAGAGCACAAACCAGAATAACAATAAGTAGAAATGGAAATGTGAAAAAGGAGTACCCAGTAAAGCCACATCAGGACAAAATTAACAGATCACCCTGGAGGACTTTTATACATGCCGGATTGACTGGCAAAAGAAGATGCAGAAAGGGTTGATCAGTTAACAACAGCAGCAGATGGCCGACCGGTGTTGGCCAAGAAGTCAACAAGACTGCATTTCCCACATGGAGAGGTGTGTGGAATCAGGCCTTCAGTAGGAAGTACTCTGGTCCTTGGGAGGCAGGCAGCTGTGCCCAGCTGTGTCCACAGCAGGTGCACAGGAGCAGCCTCACCCATGCTGACCAAGAGCAGCACTTGCCGTAGTTTAGCAGAGCAATGATTTCACTGCCTTTTGCTCCCTGCAAATGTCAGACATTGCTACAGCTGTTCCACACATGGAGGCAAACAGGGAAAAAGTTGGTTTCCCAAAGAGGACCATTTTACCTCGTCCCAAATAAAAATAAAAACAAGCCATTGGTTGGACTTCCCATTTATATTGCAAAATAGAGAGCAAACTCTTGATTAGGACCATGCCAACCATCTCCAAGGCACTTCCATGCACTTTCAGTTCAGGATTAGAGCCAGGTACCATTGCTGTGACTGATGGCAGCACCTGTGACTCCTGGCAGAGATTGCTCTGCAAGAGGATGGACCAGGCAGCAAGTAAGCCCCGCCCCTTCCCCACGGAGCTGCACTCCCTGACAGCTGCCAAGACCCTTTCCGCACACAGGGAATTACGTTTCACAGATGCCTGTGAGTTCAGTATTGCATCTATTCTGAGAAATTGATTATATCCAGGCCAAGGAGAGCAAGGCAAAAACATGCCTGGAGATCTGCCCAAGGTCACATCATTAATCTATTGGAGAGCTTGAAAGGGAGGATAGATCTGCGGGCTCCTACTCCTTTGATTAATAACCAAACCGACACATCCCCTCTTACGCCCTGGTGTAAATCTAAGTTAATTAAACCAACTTTGGGTGTGAACATTATTAAATCAGTTGAGACCTGGCTAATATCAGATTAACTTGCACCTGCAGGTGCAGAGACACCAGTCAACTACCATAACCTGTTTTGAAACAAAAATACATGAATCTCCACAGTGGTCCCACCACCCATCTGATTTGGTGCTGTATGACACCTCTGCAGACCAGTGCTTTGGCAGTCCTGGGAAAAGCTCTGCAAGGCACAAGGAAGGTAAGGAAAGAAAAGGCAGGCTATGCCTAGTGATATGGGGCTAATACAAGGGGATGTAACTGGCAGCTCTAAATTTTCAGCTGAAAGAATTATCTCTGCAAAATATATAATATTGTAGCTGTAATTATTAGGAATTGGGATTATCTATTCAAACAGTTCAGTAGCCTGGGGAAGTAAGACATGGAGGGTGACACAGAGTCTCTAATTAAACCAGCTGACCTAGTTGGGAAAAACAAACTATTGCTCTCATCAGCCCTTTTTTGCATCCAAAATGAAAGCCATAGACTTTGAGCTAAGAGCAGGCTAGAAACAATTGCTCTGAGTGTTCAATCTTCCACAAAACAACTCAGCAGTCATGATTTGCATGTGATACAGAGTGTGTAAATACAGGTACGTGAATCTCACTGCACCTCCTTGTTTGCTTTGTTTTATATTGCCTAAAACAACAAAAATAAATGCATCAAAGCCCCTTCTCACTCATTTCAAACATTACCATGGTTATGGCAGCTGCTCAGTCTTGACCATCACCACTTAGCTTTTTGGTCAATGTTTCCTGGCTATGTTGATATGCCTTGTGGCCTAATTACAAAGGAAGCAGTGACTGCTTTAGAGAGAAGCTCATTTGAGAAATTCAGCGGTGAAAGGAGCCTGGCTCATAGAAGCACCTGAAGGGAAACACCAGGTGCCAAGTGTTTTGGTCTAGAGGCTCTATTTTCTTGCCTATGGGTAAAACATAGAAGGGAAGCCAAGAGAAAAGTCACATCACTGCTCAGCATCATTCTTCGCTCACTCCTTTACAATGAAGGTCCTTGTGGGTGGAAATTAGGTTCCCATCCGTGATAGGTATTGCCAGAATTAGCAGCAAAAAATTCTGGTCTTGCCATCAGAAGTTCATTAGCATACAAAATGTCTCTGTAAGTGAGAATTGTGTCAATTGTGGTTGCTGTGCTCTATTGTCTTCAGTGCTGCTGTGCACAGGCAGAACAGTCACCCACCCTTACTCCAGGATAATTCGTGCTCAGCTCATTGCAGTGATGTGGAGAGAAAGACCAGAGAGCAAGGGGTTGTGTAGGAAGAAAGTGCTAAAACTTTATGCAAATTATACTTTACAAGCGTGAAAAACAACTAGATGGAAGAAAAATCAAGATAAATAGGGGGAGGAGAATGGTTAATTACCTTGCACTTTGCAAGGACTGTGTTAGCTTCAGATAGGCTCTCCTCAGTGTTGGATAGATAATTCCCAACAATATCACCACAGTGCTCTCAGAAAGATAACGCTGAAAAGTGAAACCAATTTTAGGGAAAACAATGTTATTTTAAGAGACAGAGATTTCACTGTACGGTCATTTTGAAGTGGGCAAATTAACAATTAAAAAGACTCTCATTTGCCATAATCTGTGATTGTTTTATTTTAAGAGCTATCTCAGTAGAGAAGATTCTCTTCAGTAACTAGAGATCTCATTTCTGTTAATTTTGTGCAACTCTAAAGGAGTCATTGATGTTCATTTGTAACTTGCCACACACCCCCTCCCCCATCATTGCTTCTTCTAAGAATATGTCTCTTAAAAGCACACTAATTATCAGCAGAATTTCTCTACTTACTTTAAGCTTTTGTGGTCCAAACTATAACTGCTGACCAGTTAGAAAGTGGCCAGGAGAATGCACAACAAATATGACATCAGAAAACTATGCCCTTTTCCCAACTGTACTCCACACCACCTCACCATCTGGAAGCACCAAGAAAGACAAAAAAAAAAATATTTGCACAAATATGCATCCAGGCATCAACTCTCAGGAGGACAAATTTCAGCTTCTCTGACTCTCCACTACAGCATTATCTGAGAAATTTATGCATTTTAATAAAAAAATCCTTTATATGCTTACATACTGCATAAGCTTAAAGGAGCTGAGATTAAATCAGATCTTAACAGGTGTTAACTGCTTCAGAAGACTCATGGAAGTATAGACCTAAGTGTTTACTTATGTTCACACATGAAATCTGGGGTGGAATCAGAAATGGAACATCTCTTGCCAGAAGAGCACATTAACAGGTGAACATTAAAACATCCATCATTTTAATGGTGATACCAAGTCCCAGAAACCTTCTCCCATGAGAGTGTTACAGCAGCAGAGAGATACTGGGAACAAGCCTTTGCTTTGCAGCAAAAGCAGCCCATCTAAAAAATATATGTATTTCTGAAGAGTTAAAAGAAGGGGGAACCCCACAGCCTCCTAAAATAAATACAGAAATCTAGAGATACACATACATACACAGAATAGAATACTGTTCGTTTATGAGCCTGACCACTAGTGGCAGAGCCAACACAGAATCTGTTTTGAAACCAGTGGAAACGGGAAAGGTGGGTATGTGCCACATTCTGTTCAGAAAGGGTCATTTTACCTCTGCAGTGAGCTAAATATATTAATCAATAAAGGAATAACTGAATCATACAGCTTTCCAGGCTGATTGCATCTACCCCATACACATGATTTCGATTTTGGGGAACCTACAGTTGCTTCTCACTTTGAAGCCTGGCCTCACTGCTCTGGCTTTTGTTATGCAGAATGCTAATTATCCTGCAGAAATGATACTGCAAGGCTCTGGGTATGCCTGTGCTCTGACTTGGGGGCATGGGTTTCAGTGCTTTAGACATCGTTAGGGCAAGTCAAAGTTTTATCCAAAACTTTATAACATGAAAAATTACTGTCTCCTCAGAAATAAATTATTTCTTATACATTTTTCATTTTATAATTTTTTGGGGTTGTCAAGTAAAGCAATTTTTCACTTTTCCAGTTTTGGACTTATCTATTCCCTTTTCCTCTCCACTTTTTATCCAAGAAGCAAGGAAAATGGGTAGATAAAACTAACATTTAAAACTACTTAAAAGGTGGTGAGAAAAATGAATACCCAAAAGATACAACAAACCAGTTTAAATTTTCTTTGTACATAATTTTAAGACGCTGATTTTTTTAGCATTTATATTATACACATTACCTCTTTTTCAGCAGCTGTGATCATAGGATGTGCTCTCCAGACTACAAAAGCATTAAACCAGTGTTTCACTACAAAGCTTGTAACTGAGGACAGTTTCCTAGCAAACCCATTGAAGAGACAGTTTCCTAGCAATCCCATTGAAAGAAATGTTTTTCTCCATTCTGATCAAAAGGATGGAATCCATACGTCCACTGAAAATGTATATATCCTTATGACCTCAAGGAAAATAAAATTATGTATATTTGCTCTTTTTTTACTCTTTCATAATTTATTGTCAGAGAATTAGGAAAAGCAGAAGAAATAAAATACAAAAAGCAGCTAAGGACCACAAAACTTGTTACAGAAGTGGATCAGAATAATTTTATCCCCTTCTACAAATGAAGATGTTGAAGCACAGACAAGAAAAGCAGCGTACTGGAGTCAGTGACTGTCCATGTTTCTTAATTCCTGCCACCATTTGCACTATTAAACCTCATCCACAGACAGCATTCAGGACTGGGTGGAAGAAGCACCTCTTGGCATTCTCCCAGCTAGGCCAGAAATTAAAACAAGTTATGTCTCCTGGGAAATTGCGCCTACTGGAAGAAGCCTTTCCAAGTTGGAAGAAACACAATTGGGATTTTCATCCCAAACAAGAATAGCCAACAAATCTGACACTGTGCTGGTCTCGGGTATTGTGAGAACCCCGGGATTAGTTCAGGGCTCTCGTGTGGGGGTAAAGTCTCTCCTCCAACCCGTGCTTCCAAAGAAAACTCCGCAGCCTCTTGTTGTTCGGTCTCAAGGCAGTTTATTGCTAGTTATCTAAAATATTGTCTTCACCCGCTGCGGCTGCTTTGGTCAGCGGCCCAGGCAGAGACACACACTCTCCTGACACCCTCACTGTCCGGTGTCTTCGTCTTCTCTCTCCCCGCCCAGGGCTGCTGCTATCTTTTATATGATATATTACATATTATATGTCTACAGATTTTCCCCAGTACCTACTACCTATGTTACAACGTGCTTTTCTACTCTAAACCAATCCATGAGTGCCAGCATTACCAAGAACATGGAGGCAAGGAAGAAGAAGGAGGAAGAACAGGATCAGGCCCACTTTCCTCCATCTTAGAAATTCTGACCCCACTGTACAAAGTAGAAACCCCCCTGTACAGGTGTTAAAACCCCCCTGTACAATTCTAAAAAAAAATCCCCTCTAATTTGTAACTACTTTTACTATACCATCTAACCCTCTGTGACCGCTTGTTCCACCTTCAAAGTTGGTAACTCATTCCATGACTCAAACTCAAAATCACAGCTGTTTCCAGCTGCTTGCCAGGGTCTAAAATGCTTCTGACCAAGGCCTGGAACCTCTGAAAATGTCTGAGGGACATTCTGAGTTCCAACAGGGTATTGTAATTCTGGCCCTTGAAGCACAGGACAAGTCTCAGTGTCCATCTACCAAGACCTCAGTGTTGTAGTCAAATAAGAAGGAACAGAGTTTTGTCCAAGACCTAGAAAACTGGCTGGCTTACAATCAAAATTTATTTTTTCAGACAGACTTTGGTATGCTAATTCATACCTTGCAGCTCCAATTCTACACCAAAAAGCTGCAGACAGTAATCATTCTCCTGTTAATGGGAAATAGTTTGCAATTTCCCCCGAATGACCCCAGCAAGAGAGCCAGGTATTATTAGCACCACCTGGCAGGCTAACTTTATGTGGCTGCAAGTCCAAGAACAAGCATTGATGCCAACACACTTCGATTTTTCTAAAATGTGTGGCTCTGCAACTCTAGTGAGCAGCCCTGCCTAGGGGGAAATAACTTTGGAAAAAAAAAAAGTGTTCTGGCAAACAGAGGAGCATGTCCCAATTCATCACATCCTAGTAGCTAAGACACTTCCTGATATCCAGACTATCTATATTGTCTTCAGATACCCAAACTCATAGCATTACAGAATCATCTTTTCACAGGGGACATATATATTACCCTCAAAGGGAGAAGTCAGGCTTGATGATCAGGTCATACAAAGGTTTTGAAGCACTTTTTCCACCTCATTCAGAAATCCAGATACAACAGCCAGCTCTCAAGGACATTGCTTGGCTTTGACATATGCCCTGAAGAGCTACAGTAGGTCCAGGAATCAATGAGCAGCTTGAACCCCATCATAAACACACTGTAGGTTTTTTATACCTGTGACAGCTATATTGAGGATAATTTCACATTACTTAAGTGCTTCAGAACAATCATGTGTGAGAGGATGCAATAATGTGAGAATTGTTTATACAAAACCACAAAGCCCATTTCAGCATAGTAGGATACGTAGCAGGTTTTGCTCTTTGCTGATGAATAACGCTGCAAGGCAAGCAAAGCTGCAGTTCCTACAGCTATATTGTGTATGTGTATGTAAAATAAACAGCACTGGTGGGAGAGATGGGTGGTTTCAGGAACGTGTAGCAGTCTCCCAATTGCACTGGGCAGAAGGCAATTTTGGGTCATTCAGAAGAGGGGACGAAAATGGGACACAGTGAAGAGCAGAGCAAGACTACACCTTTCTTTGGTGTTTCCACCTTTCAAGTTCAACAGGGGTTTCCCCTCTCTTCTCATGTGTGGGGGACCCTGGGAACCCAAGGTACATCAGGCCACTTCAAGGCATGGCCCATGGAAAATTTCAGCCCCCTTGGAAAAGCCAGCAGGATGTGATTAACTGAGCAAGAAAGGTAAAAGTGTGTGTGACAACAGTGTTAACCTTGCTCTTGTATTTATATCTCCTACATTCACCTACCAGCAGGAAATCTCTTTTGCTACTGTACAAAAGAAATTTCACTCTGCTTTGTGGTTTGTACAGCTTATGGTAGGATGATCCTTCCTCAAACAATGACAAAAACTCGCCTAAACTATATTGCTGTGTAGGATTCAAGGAACACTGTGATGTATGTCTGCGATACCTGAGAGGAAGAGATATATATTTTCACATTTGTAGGATTCATAAGGCACAATTTGAGAAGGATGTGTTTCTACCAGTCAGCATCCTAAACACATAAAGAGTAAAAGCTGAACAGGACTCCAGTAAGGTCTACAGCCCACTCAAGGAATAGGTTTGCAAAGTATACAATTTCAATTTATACTTTAAAAATCCTACTAGTTTCTTTTTTATAAAGAAATTTGTCTCTACTCTTAGCTCTAGGGCAAAGGTTTTGTTTGAAAATTTGAAATTAAAGAGAGAATAACTAGATGAGGTGATGAAATTATTCAAATCACTCATTCAAAATGTTTCTGTGGAGAAAAGCTGCATCCCACCGTTCCTCAGCGCAGCACTGCACACTAACCTGACAGTATATGGTGCACACAGCAGTCCATTATTGCTCAATTTCATTTCCCTACAGTGTCTGGTTAGCAAGCAATAGCCAGGAGATGCCATCCCCCTTAACTTAGTGTAAGTAGCAAAGCAAATTCTCCTCCCTTTATGTCTTGTTTTTGAGGTGAACTCCTTCAACTCCAATCAAACTAACTGTTCACAAGACACTTTGATCCCCAGCATTCACTCCCAACACATGCTGAATAATGCCAGATTTTGTTCCCATAAACAAATCCCAACAAGTGCCACTGTACTGTCTCCAATCTTGTCTGGCAGTAGTCAGCCCAGGCAGGATCTGAGAGAGTCGTTTCACTTCACACACAGCTCTCAGTGAATGCCACCATCTGCTTTTAGGTGGTTAAACAACATCTACATTGGGTCTGAAAATATCCATCAAATCCTGCAGCTTCTGACATGGGATAATTTCGGCTTTCTGCTGCACCGGCCTTGGCCAGCTGTGATAGACTTGCTCTAGACTTACACAAGTGGGAAAGGGAAGATGTCTGATCTATGGTGGTTTCCTTCAGAAGGGCTCAGGACCAATGATCCTTCTTCACTCCGGGCCCCATGCACAGACCCACATCCCCTAAATTGCTCTGACAGTGTAAGGGAGCACATGGTGACCTCGGCCATTCAGCCTACCCAAGTCTGCAAAAAAATGCAAACAACAAAGCGGGGACAGGGAATAGTTTTAACCTACATCAGCTTCATTTCCAAATTTCAGCCTATAGCCTGAAAACTCCATCCAGCCCGTGGAGAAAATGATACAGAACAGCAAAGACATCCAAAGTATTAATTCCTGCTATATCCAAAAATACAATTATGGTGAGAGTAGGTTATCATACACAAGAGCAAGAGATGATACACACATAATAACTCTGACATCATTTTCCAGTATTAATGAAGAGTGAATTATGAAAACGATGCCTGGGCATCATTATTCTCCAGATGAAGAAAACACATAATATGCCCAAAACTAGGGTACTGCAGTAATCTTCAGACTTTTCAGATAAGATTGGTGTTCTAAATATACTTATTTTCAAACTTTTTGCTGCAGACAGGTGACAATAATTGCATGATCATAGTTACAACCCAGACGTTGTTGTTTATGGTACTTTTCAGCAGACACAAGGGTTACTTAAAGGCATCCCTAGAATACTGCAGAAGCGTTTACCCCAGAAGAGCTGCAGAAATTAGGACTGGCTTCTTTGCAAGAATTTAGAGGGTATAAATATCCACAGGCAACAGGTATTTATTTCTATGCCTGCAGGTAAAAACAAGCGGTAATAGTAATTGCAAAGCAATACATTTCTAATTGCAATAGATCATACCCTTCAAGGCTAGACTTCGAGATTAGTTTCTGAGTCCTGAAGCATACTAAACAGTTCTTCTAGCAAGATGCAGTAGGCTTTCAGCAACATAAAAGAGGGAAGTATACAATACGTGGTTAGAAACACACACACATGAAAATGAGTTTAACACTTCCACATGCCAGCTATAGAAGCTTGTTCAGATAAAATCCATGTGAAGAAAAATGTGTCGTTTGTTTTAAATGTTGCTGACTGCATAGCACTGCCCACTGTACCTCCATCCCATCACCTGACACAGGACAGAACTGGCCTCCTGGCACAATGGTGTATAGAGAAACAGCCACAGCACAGGTGCTGCCCTGCTCAGTCACCACACACAGCCTTGGCTGACAGCTGTACAATGGCCAGAGCCTGCTGCCAGCAAGAGCTCAGATCAGACTTGAAGGGCTCACTTGCTAAGCCAGGGCCACTTGTACTCTCCACAGGCCACTCGTTGAAAAAAACACAGATGTGAAGCATAACTATTAACCAGTTCAATCTGCTTTTGTGTTTTAAATAAGCCATCCTTTTTTGAAAATGCCAGGGGAAAGCGTTCGTAAGAATCTATTTATTTATTTTTTATTCTACAACTGCATGCCTTATATACCTTCCTAGGACTTTCACCAGGGCTATCATTTGAGGTTCTTATTTAAGTATTTCTCAGAATTAAAAAACAAAATTCTCCTTCTCTTGTGTTTACATCTTCCCAATCTGTCCCTCATACAAGTGCATATTAAACTAACTTAGCTGAAATATTTTTGTCCACTTTTGGTTTTTTGCTGCCCTTCTTCAAAATTTTTCCTATTGTCTAGAAAACTGGGATCTTATAGCAACAATTAACTATGAGAAAACCATGACTTAAATCCAAAATACTTTATTTTGAAGTATTTACAGGCCTAATGCTATATTACCTCCTTGCATTCTGTAACACCAGACTGTGCCTCACATGGTGGGAAAGTCCTGAGGTACTGGGCATTTTTCAAGAGAATAAATGGTGAATCACAGCAACCTTAGGCAGAGGCAGAATACAGTGTGGCTGACAGGAGAAAATTAAAATCAACTGACCTGTAACTCATAGCACTGACAGATGTGGACTCAAGGGAGAAGGAGGCAAAGACAGTAATAGAGAACAAAGTCGTTTTACTGCCCTAGTGGTTTCTGCCTTTGCCCTCTCCTGGTATTGCCCTGATGTCTCATATTCCACCCTCATGCTGATGGTTCACACTCTTGTTGCACACCATTGCAGCCCCTTCCTGGCTCCTCTGGTTCTGAAGGCAAGTTGAACCCAATGCAACAACTCTGTAAAACAGAGTTTGTGCCAAGGTGTGCTTGTGCACGCGTATGTATGTCTGACATACCTTCCCACCTGGCATGCCTCTAACACAAGGCCAATCCCTGTTGCAGAACTCAAGGCAAAGGGTGTGTCCCTGCACAGGGGAACAGGGGAGGCTCAGACATCCTGGTCTCTTACAACATGAACAGGGCAGAGTATCTCCACCAAAAATGTTTCCATATTCAAGCATACACTTCTAAGAGGAAACATCATTTTCTATGGGAAGTACACACCCATTGCAAATAATAAAGGGCTACTTTAGCAAAAATCTATTTTTCTGTAACATGGCAGATTTTCACTCAGACCTACTCAGATCTTACTGATGAATCTCAGAGCAGGCTTTCACTAATTCCTTCAGGTTGTATCTGTTTAACCTGTGGATTCAGAGTGTCACTGCACCCTCACATCAAACATACTGTCCTTCTCTGGACCTGGCCCAGCTGTGTGCTCTGGCTAATGTGCAGTAGGACTTCTCAGCAGCTTCCAGAGTTCCCAGGGGAACTTTGATGGGGAAATAAGTGTTCTTCAGCTTAGTGGTGACATCCAAAGATATGAAGGGGAAAAAAGGAGGAAAAGGAGACACCAAAACTTTCAGCATGTTGGGTTGGCCCAAGGCAAACAGGAGCTTCCCTTTTGATGCAGTCTCTCATGGTTCCCATCCAGACAAAATGTCCAGTACACAGATGAATAAACACATCACGCAATCACTGAGCAACTGGCTCACCAGTCTGGCACAAAGGGTTGTGAATGGGGTGGCATCAGAATGGTGACTTATCACCAGTGAGGCTCCACTCTCAACCCTGTGCTCTTCAACATCTTCACAAACAACTTGAACACAGGACTGGAACACAGGACTGAGTAAGTTCTCAGATGGTACAAAACTGGGAGGAGCTGTTGACTCCCTCAAGGGCAGGGAGGCCCTGCAGAGAGACCTCAAAAAATTGAGGGCTGGGCAATCAATCACCAACCATATGAAATTCAACAAGGGGAATTTAGGTATTCATCTAGGAATTTAGGTCATCATCTAGGTAGGATGACCCTGGATGTACAGACCGACCAGGAATGAGGGGCTGGAGAATAGCACTGCAGGAAGAGACCTGGGGGTTCTGGTTGATGGTAAGTTGAACATGGGTCAGCAGTGCCCTGGCAGCCAGGAGGGCCAACCCTGTCCTGGGGGGGCATCAGGCACAGCATGGCCAGCTGGACAAAGGATGGGATTGTCCTGCTCTGCTCTGCACTGGCGTGGCCTCACTTCCAGTGCTGGGGGAAATTGAGTGCCACAATATAAATAAGAGGGGTATAAAGCTGTTAGAGAGCATCCAAAGGAGGGCCAAGAACATGGTGAAGGGCCTTGAAGAGAAGCCATATGAGGAGTGGCTGAGGTAACTTGGTCTGTTCAGCCTGGAGGAGACTGCAGGGAGAAGAGTGGCTTCACAAGAGAGGGGAGGCTTCATTGCCGTCTACAACTTCTTCACGAGGGGAAGAGGAGGGGTGGGCACTGATGTCTCATGAACAGTGACAGGACCCAAGGGAATGTCCTTAAGCTGTATCAGGGGAGGTTTAGGTTGGATATTCAAAAAAGATTCTTCAGCCATGGAGTGGTTGGGCACTGGAACTATGACCACTTCCCTGGGCACTCCCCAGGGAAATGTTCACAATAGTGGTCCTGGTGGGGTTCAAGAAATGTCTGGACAATGTTCTCAGGAACATGGTGTGACACTTGGGGATTGTTCTGTGCAGGGCCAGGAGCTGGACTGTATGTTCCTTGTGGGTCCTTTGTAATTCAGCATATCTTCTGATTCCTTCAGGAATTACCTCCACATCAAGTGGCAGCAGATCTCATTTTGGGCGGCATCCATTATCACCATGGGGCAGACATGTACTCCCTCCTTCTTCTCCTCTACGTCCACTTGAGCAGTGGGCATTGCTTTTTTCCCACTCACCATGGCAATTTGCAGATATTAAATTTTACTCAGACGGTCCTATAAAATATGAGCAAAGCCAAATAAGAAACATAGGTCAGAAATTTATCTTTAAAAAAAGGAAAGGAGACAAACAAACTACTATAAAGGCTATGGAATTAAAACAATGTCTTTTCCCAGGTTCATGCTGAGCTCTAGGTACATGCAACATTTCATGCAAATCAGATGTAATTTACTGTGTGATTTGTTTCTTCAATAAAAAAGTGAGAATATGGAGAACAATAATTTTCCCACATTTTAGCTACACATTTCTCCATAAATAGAGCAACTATTATAATGACTTCTCACGTGAGCTATAGAGTGATTGCCCCTGTGTGAAACACAGGCAGATAATTTCTTTATTGTGCTCAGGGTGCCTTGGAGTTCAGCCATAAGGGTATGTGCGTATGTGCACAAATACACAAGCACTTATATACTAGAGACAGCACTACAAACAAGTATCTGTACAGCATGTGGAGTACACTGTATGATCTGTATCCATGTTTGCGTGCATGTGTGTGTCAACTATTTTGTTCCCATTGCTCCTCTTGTCCAGAACCACCATATTCCCTCATATGATGTGGCACTGAACCAGCTCCTGGTGACAAATGTAGGGCTACGCTACCACGGACTTCCCAAAAGTAAAGACATTTTCCCTGCAAATGAGAGAGATTCCATCACTTGCTATGTGGGCACGTAGGAGTTGTCAGATACAAAATTCATCTGTAATTAGCAATATGTGGCAAGTAAATATAATGGTGTCAACATAACATGCAGTGCTGTTGCTAACTTAAGTCACTGCAAGGCATAATTCATTTCCCATTCCTCCTAATATATCACAACATGAGAGGCAACAAAATGGCTAGCATGATGAGTCCTTCAGTTAAAAAAGGCCTGATTATCAGTCACTCCTTGAGGTATAAAAGAGGTATTGCAGACATGGCATTGTCATAATGTCGCTTCCAAGGTGAAAAGCAAAGCATTAAATTTCTTCTCAAAAGCATTTTATTCAAATTACTGATTTTTATGTTAAAAAATAATTTAGAAAAGTTAAACTGGGGCTTGGGATAAGGCAATTTTTGAGGAGAAACACTTGTGTGAACATTTCCTAGAAGAAACATTACCTACAATGTTGGAAAAACAGGTACAAAACAGAACAAGACGCAAGGTTCTGAAATGCAGAAGTTGCTTATTCCATTTCTAAAATGGACCTGTAAGTTTACAGAGACACATATACACAAGGTGTGTGAGTGACAATGAATTTTTGTAATAAGCCTGCATGGAATATAGAAGTGAGAAAAATAGGTGGATAAATTACAGTGAGCTTTTGATATTATTATATATTAAAGTATTTTATTACAAATACTTCTGTGGCACTTACTTAGAAAACCCAGGCTGGGTGTAAGGTTTGAAAGGGGGAAGTTATTTTGGTAAAGCAGAACAGCTATTTTCCCAGCTGAATAGTAATGGGAGAATAATAAATTCTTGATTGCATTTTCTTGCTTTTTTGACATTGTGTTTTAGATTTGTCATTTGTATATATTAATACATAATCAGCTTTGCAATAAATTCTGTTTGTGAAACCATTTCTTGATGGTCTTGATAGATTTGTACATAGAAACAGAAAGGCAGGCATCAATAAGACAGGCTTATTCAAGATATAAAAATGAAAAACTTAATCAAAAATACTGGATTTATTTGTAATTTTAGCAAAAAAAAAAAAAAAAAAAAAAACAAACAGGACAAATTTCAAGTTAAACAAGGGACATGAAACACAAGGCTCCCAACTAACATTTGCTCTGAACCCAGTATTTCAGTTTAATAAAAAAGAGAACATGCTCAGACAATAAAGAAATACTGGTAATGATATTTTCCATCCGGGAGAAGGAGGATGATATCAAAGAGTCACTGTTGTGCCAGGTCTGCTAAAACCTGATGCATCCTACTCACAGGTATGAGGCACAAGAAGCCGTGCTTGTGTCCTTTCAATGATAAGCGTGACTTTTCCATGCCTTCACTCATCATAGTTCCAACAAGTAATGCAAGTTTGCCCCCTTGCCCAAGGATATCCACTCTAGCTAAAATATTAATGATTTCAGACTTGCAGACATCTGGTCTTCTCCACATCCCCACAAAACTGTATTTCTTTATTGGAATTGTGAGAAAACCCATCCAGATAAAGTTAAGGCTTCAAGCCAAGGCTTAAGGAAGTGATGTCCACAAGAAGCCTAAATAAGTAGCTTCAAATAGATACGTAGCTTTTAATTGACTGAAGTAAAAGTGAATCCCATCCTAAATTCTCAGTCCCTCACCAGGAATAATCATGCAGCCCCTGAAGACCTATTAATGTGCTTTGAGGTCCTCGAAGCCTGGCACCTTGGCATCTCCCCCAGGAGCTCATGGCTCCGCAGTTCTCAAGGATGAGAAACCTGTCTGCCACTCTCCCACACCAAGCAGGTCAGCACTCCTCCCCTGCTTTCTTATTATCCCAAACTGTTTGGAGCTCAAAAGCAGAGGAGAGGATACCCCTCTGGTTTGAGTATGGGGCAAATGCACAGAGCATGAGCCATTTTCTCCTTTGCAGCATTTCTCTGCCAACCTACTTGGCGTGATACCTCTCTGAGCAGGGCAAGCCTTTCAGTGCCAGGAGCTGAGTCAGCTTTTCTATCATTCACACATTTTGCAAACAGATGAAGATTTTCTTCACTGTCTTTTCCATTTGAACCGTTTCACAAAATTGTTTTATATATGCAGTGCCTGTGAAAAGATTTTGTTGCATGTGTTAAAAATTTGGAATTCCAGCTCTTGCAATGGCATATCCTGCACACTGCATTTGCCTAGTTTGATTGGAGTAGTATGACTGTGAATTGTATTATCCTTGACAAGGGCCAAGTCAGAATCTGTTTCCTGCCAATAATTGACAGTGTGAACTGGAAAGTCACTACTTTGTTGGAACATTAATGCCAGCAAATTGGTTTTCAGGTGTATTGCTGGTTTCCAAACCCTCCAGTAATGAGGAACATATTAAACATCTAGACTGATTTATAGGAAACAAACCCAGAACAGGTCCTGCTACCTCAGCCCCGGCTTATTTGCTAACAGAATATGAATAGAAATGTTTTATACCAAACTTTAACATCATATATGACAGGATACCTCAGTCCATCTCTCTCTACACAAATGGTTTTTCTTATGAAGCAATTTCTAGGTTTCAGGCTGAACTCTTTGTTTTCCGGGAAAAAAAAAAAAATCAATTTGGGGGCTCCAATAGCTAGTAGACATTTTTATGATAGCTACAATGCAAGTAGGTATTCGGAGAGATTTTTCAACACTACTGGAGTAGAAGTAAACAACTTCTTTACTGCCTGATAATGCAGAGATGTTTACTTTCATAAAAATAAATCTTGAAAAGGTTTCAGTACTCCTCTGAAATGAGGGGTTCAGGGACTGGGACAGGAAGACCTTGGAAGGGAATGATACTTTATTGATTTACTTAGGTAACTATTTTCTTGGCAGTACTTAGAATGGGTGCAAAACACCTATTATGTGCTTACTGTAATTTTTTATAGCCTTCATTTGAAATGATGAAGTGGTTATTCCATGCTTGGTAGGACGTTGTATGTTTTGCAAGACACAAGCCTGCTTTCCAAAGTCCACACAAGCCCTGTGAGCATTCGGCCACAGATTTTCTGCTGTCTTTCAGAATGTCTTGTGTTTGAGGTTTTATCCCTACACACCTCAAAAAGCACATACCCCATTTGTTTGTCCACATGAAAAGATGCCTCCATTCTACTCACTACATTTACAATTAGTAGTAATAATATATCCTCTGTATTATAGTCAGTACAAAACAAATTCCTCCATTTTCCTTCACACAGTTGATACAGACTCCTCTTGTTCTCTTTACAAATCACAATAAATCACAAAGAAGGTATTTGAGAAGTGGCCTATTTGGAGCAGACATCCAAAACTCCTCTTCACCTTCTTTTTTTTCAAGGAATTATCCAGAAGGAAAAACTAGTATATGTACAAGGAGTAAAAAAGTCTTCAAAATCACTAGTTTTAATTTTGCAGAAGGTCTGTCAAAATTTCTTTAAATAATTAGTTCTTATGCCCCAAAAACCAGTGTCACTATACCACATAGACACCTTTCAGACAAGTATCCCTTCTGTGCTGCTTCCCTGACTCCCTAAGGTTGGAAAGGAGCAGGGTCACCAAAGGAGCAAACTGTCAACCTACTGTAAAGTTACCATCCTGACTGATCTACATGACAAGCTGAATCACCCCCTGCAAGTCCTTTGCATTGGTACAAAAAGAGCATCTTTTGTGCAAAAGGAGAACCATGAGTTGTCAGCTCTTGGAATTGAGAGCAGTCCCAGGTTGTGCCACAGGAGCAAGAGGAAACCAGGATGCGTTTTTCATTTCCCAGGACTTTGAAATCTTCCCCTGCCTGTATCAGAAGGATGCTGTTATACAAGTGAAGTAAACAAATGCAAGGGATGTAAAGATCCCTCCTTTGTAAAAAAAGGCCTATCACCCACCTCTGGGGTCTGTCTGAAGTCCAGGTTCAAAATGCAAAGTTTAAAAGCATTCCTTATTGTCACCAGCTAAAGGAGTAAGACAGGTGTTCATCAGCACAGGGACATTATCTTTGCCCCCTCATCACTGTTGAGAGAGCTACCTAGAATGCACTGGCTGTTCCAGGTAAGGGCTCTTTGTCTGGACCTGACCAAACTTCAGATAAGGTCAGTAGGACTGGGATAATATTGCACTGTTTCTCTGTCTTTGACCGCAAATTCTACCATGAAGCTGAGAAAACTTTGAAGAAACCTCCTGCATTTCCACTAAAGATTTTGAAGAGGTCATGGATTAGCTCTGAACATCTTCACTGTTGGCTCTATGAGTGAATACATTTTTTGTTTGCTTTCCTGAAAATAGAATAAGGTGAACAAATGAAGAAATCAACATATAGGTTAAACATTTGGCTGAAAAATAGCATCAGGATTAAATTTTGCTCTCTGGTTTGCTGTATAGCTAACTGAAGTCCACTTACGATGACATCAGGGAAAATACATGACATCTAATAGCAGGTCACATGAGATGTTACTCAGTAAGCATTGTACATTGCAAGTCTTACACAGAAGGATTAAATACTTGGTTAACTGATTCTGGCAACCTGGCACACTGCGAAAGAAAAATTAACATATATCCTACAAACCCCAGAAATAACAGTGTACTTAAACCAGACTTTTTTTTAAATTATAACTGTAAAAACTAATTTGAGAGTATAATAATTACGAACAAGATGACAGAATTATTAGCAAGCCAGCAAAAAGAGAATTAGTTGGTAGATACCATCATTACACACTCAGATGCTAGTAGTAGCTTCTTGAAATTACAGCTGACAGTACAAGGTTGAAGCTGGTGCTCTGGATAAATGTAAGTACTAATGCACAGAGAAGTTCTCCTACACTCACTTCATACTTCTGTTAAAACATGGCAGTCTGCCTAGCAAAAGTGTCCAGCTTTGGGCCACGGGGAGCTGCCCGTGAGTCTGCCCCAAATCAGCCAGAAGTACAGCCTCGCTCCCTCGGAACAAGGACAGCCTGCATGGATGTATTTTGTGGCACTGCAGAGGTAACAGACAGATTTGCTTTTTTCATCCAAAGCACAGATTTGGGGCTTTCATGTCCTCTGAACCCACTCAGCTATGTAAAGCATCCAAAACCTTTCTCCCCTGCTCATCTGTGAGAGGTGACAGAGAGCCAAAACCCTGCCATTCCCTGGGGTGATGGGACTCAGCACGACACCTCCAGACCTGGAAGTCATCTATTCCTCCTGCAGGGATTATCTGCCCTCATGTAGTTAACGAGTTAATACTAACCATATGGTTGATTACAACAATTATTGCAAACACAATGTCTAATGAAGGCAAAAGTATGGTAAAATAATTAGACTTAATTATGACATTCACATTCAAAATTATGTGTCACCTGCCCTGCATGAAAGATGAAAAATTCCTCCTGAAATGGAGTAAATTTAAGCTTCCTCTGCATTACTCAAAGGCAGAATTCCTGCAGTGTCAGAGGAAACAGGGGGATGTGCTTATGAAGTCCCAAAAGCTGAGACTGCATAAGGCACCCAGGCTTTTTTTCGGCCCATCCACAGCATTTTGGTTCTGTGCGTAACTTTCCCTCCTCATCCAGTGCCCTCACAACTGGGCGGGAAGCTTCAGAGGGGTCAGAAAGGCAATAAGGATCCTGGACAAATTCCCAAAATCCTCCAGTCCCCATGTTATTTCACACATTTGAACATTGTTCTTCACACCAGCATAGCTCAGGAGGTTTTCCTTGGTTTTCTTTCTAATGGCAAGCATGACCAAGAGTTTTCCAAGGGCAGTCGCATCTTCCACTATTTGAAGATCTCTTCCTTCTCCTTTGCTTCCCTAAGCAGTGTCCTGTGGCCTGAGTCAATTTTAATTTACAAATAGCAGTCTCATTTCGGACGTTTGTAACACGCACTTGCACATAAAATATTGGCTGCAGTGGGAGAGGGGAATTTTGGGTTGGTGCATTTGTCACTGTGCTCGAAATTCCAGCTGTATCGATTTGCTCAATTCATTTTACAGTGCTATTTTCATTAGTTAATCCTGAGGAGTTCACTGCCCTGTATCTATTAAGTGCACACTCTCACACACACACATTCAGGGTCGGGTAGGACAGATTTCATTAAAAAGCACCACAGACAGGAAGGTATCCAAGTCACTTCCAATACATTATATTAGCTCAACTGGAGGTTTTCTTTAGAGTTCACAGAGTTCATGCTTAAAGCTTTTCTTTTGATGGCCTGAGTCATGCACTCCAGAATGTGCTTCATGATCACTGCCTGCTAGCTGGAATATATTTATGCTATGTGGCTTAAACTTCAGCATGAAAATTATTTTGACAAAATACACAGTAAGAGCACTTGGTCTGCTTTTCTTCACGTCAATATGAAAGTGCTTTTCATGCAGCCTCTTAGTTTATTCACTGTAACAGCTCAATGGGAACCTGCAAGGTTAATCAAGAACCTGTGTATGAATGGATGCTCTTCACATAACCTGAAGCCATTTTTTCTGCATAAAGTCACCGATCGTAATTTACAAATGGCTGCTGTGTTTTGTCATCCCTGGGAACATGTGCAGACACACGGCACATTTTAGGAATGAAAATAATCTAATTTGAAACCAAAACTGCTTGGTGCACACCTGGGAGGCTCTGGAGCCCATTTCTGCAGTGCTTACCCACCAATCTCCCCTATCACAAGCAACACGGACAGCCTGCAAAGCACCAGCAGCAGAACTGAGTGATGGGCAACCACATCCAGGCCACCCACAGACTCTCTGGCCAGCCCCAGCTTGCTCCCCCCATTCCCTGCCCGTGCTCTGGTTCCCTCCTTGCCTGAGCCCAGCCAGTGAAGCACAGCCACGGCACCTTCCCAGGGCTGCTGGTGTGTCTCGTGCCTGGAAACTCTCACTGGGGAGAAAAAGCAAGCAGGATTGGAAACTCCAGCAACACATATACACCAATAGGAGCCATCCTCCATAGCAAAGTAAATTCCAGGCAGCAGTCAGTGCTGCCAGTGAATCATGTAATGGCAGTGACCAGAAAAAAACTTGCCAGTGTTCCAGGTAACAAATCACACCCCTTAAAAACTCCTTGCATCCCAAAAGGTGAAACAGCTTTTCTCTTTCTAGGTGACCTCAGCTGAAAAAATCATTAATTCAAGGAAGGCACAAAAACAAACCATGGGATTTTCAAGTGCTGCTCAGACACTTAAAGTACAGGAAGCATCTGCTTATAGGATCTGTATTACTATAGATGGGGTCAGTGCACATAATTGCCACTGTAAAGGAGCAATATTTTCCAGCAACTCACAGGTAGGAGTTTCTGGTGCTCTGGGTTGGTTTGGTTTTGTTGGGTTTTTTGGGGGTTTTTTGTGCTTTTTTGGCTTTTTGTGTTTGGGTTTGTTTTTTTGTTGTTGTTTTTTGTTTGTTTTGTTTTGTTTGTTTTTGTGGGGGTTTTTTGGTTTTTTTTTTGTTTGGTTTGGTTTTTGGTTTTTTGTGTTCTTTTATGTTTACTACGTATATAGAAAAAATAAGGTACAGTCAACTCACAATACTCACTGGGAAACGTAGACTTTTTATTCATTCACAGTATTTGGTAAGATTCTTCATTCTTACAAAACCCACATTCACCTAGAGTAGTTTTTAGACCATTCACAGTTATCTGAGGTTGGAGTCTCAGAAAACTGCTACAGGGCAGGGAAGGAATGAAGATGCATAGGCTCCCTAACAGCCAAGATTCTGAATTACATCACTGTTCCATAAATATATTCATTTTTTTCATGTTCATTCTTGAAAGAATTTACTGCACCGAGGATGTCATCTTGACTATGTATCTTAGAATTGATCATTTCCCCAATTAAGCTGTTCAGGCCTCAGACTTAAAGAGCTGTCACAGCTGCTGGAAGATGATTTATCTCCTGATGACGGGCAGAGCTCCTGACCAAAAATTATTAATGACAGAGCTTCTTTTTTTGAAATAACCTTAACCCAAGCATATATCTTCTTAGTCACATTAATATCTGAACACATACCCCCAGTACTTAGCCAGGTATTAAATGGATGTAAAATCCTAAACCTTAGTCTTTTAATACAGAGCCTTTCAAATGAAGAATAAGAGATTAATCCAGCCCTATTCTGTGCCAGGCTGTACAGCAACTGCTGCTGTTTCATGGGAAACGCAGGCCCGGAACAGTGCTTTGTTTCACATCACTCTGCTAACTTCCACAATGGAACTTCCCCAGGCTGGCCTGGCAAAGGATTCCCCCCCAACAGAAAAAGGCACAAAGAAGAAACATGACGTATTTGTTCGCCAGTTCAGGTCAATCTTTTTTTTTTTTTTTTTTGTGAGTCTCCTCTAGGGTTTAACACCACTCCCTCTGAAGTTACTGGAGAGTTCTGCCACTGGCATTCACGAGGCAAGAAACAGTCCCTTCATCAGCATGGGCTTGTGATCACTGCTATAGCAGTAGGGGCCTATTGCTGCCCTGGACAAGATGACTTTATTAATTTAATAGCTTAGCAAATTTTAACATAAAATAAATAGAAGGGACATTGTTTGTGGGGATTGTTGTATACACTGCATGGCTCAGGTCTGTGCAAAGACTTGAACAGCGGCGTCCTGATACGGTTCAGTTCTCCTGTACTGTGAATGCATAAAAGGATACAGGCATTAACTCAACCCAGATTTTCCCTAATTTTAATGGCCATAAAATATTTTGCATCTCAAAAACCACCCTCACAAATGTCAGTGAGAATGAGATAATTCACACACTCAGCTGAGCAGTTCTTTCATATTCCAGATATATGCAAAAACTTCCATTTAAACTTTTGTTTTAATTAGTTCAAGAATTCATTCAAATGTTTAAAAGTTTTAAACAGCTATGTGTCTTTCTTATTATTCAGTTCCCTTATTATTCATTTTCAAAGGGCCCTCTGACACCTATCAAATCTGATAGACGGAGCAGTGATTTCTCTCAGGCGAGTGTAAATCTTACACCATTTCCCACATGATATTACTTTCCACATGTCTGATGGCTCTGGAAACAAGTAATCAAATTAATAGGACTATTTAACTTTCATTCATATCTTAGCTGCCACCATAAATTTTCAACCATCAGAAGACAGTAAAATGTTAGTTTTGCTTTATTTGGAGGAGGTATTCATTTTCACAACTTCTGCCTTATTAAACCCAGCAGCTTATTTCTTGGGTAAGACAGTATGATTCACACTGACAGCAGTTTCAATAACCACTCCAAACTTTTGCTATTTACATTTAGTTTTTTTAACAGGTCATATTCCCAGCATTAAAAGTTTATGATGATTTAATAGGGGACTGTAAATATAATCTACCTTGGTCTGAAAACTTCAGTATTTAAAATACTGTGGGAACCAATTTCCGCAACAGAATTCCTCAACTGACCCACAGAGCTCCTCTTCAGCAATATTCATTCCTGGGAACATATCAAAACTGTCCTCAGCTCACTGTGCTGGCTTGTCACTGCCTACTGCAGCAGCTTCAACAGGTCGTTACTCTTCTGCAAAATGCCCAGCAGTCTCAGCTCAGGATACGTAACAGACTGTGGCACTTTTTGGGAACAAGTTTTGCTCGGCTGTGCCTCAATGGAAATAGCACAGAGACCTGCTGATCCAGGGCCAAGGAACTGAGGGCATGATGAGGGCAATGCAAAAGTCATCAACTATATAAATGTATGAGTTTTCACTACTCAGACAAAGTGTAGTAATAGCCTGCCTGTGTGCTCTGAGCACATCTCAATTGCAGGCTGAAATTTCTTAATTTAAATCACCATGAATAATATCACTTTTTCCTCACTGACCATTCCTTGGAAAGGGTAGATTTTCAATCCACCCATTGCCAGTATCAGCTCCTTGCACATTTCAATAAGAAAATATTAAGTATTTTCCCTTTCGGCCTCCACCCACATATGCAAACCTTTCACTTAAGAGGAAGTGAAGAAGAAAGTGTGTGAGAATTGCTATCAACATTGCTTATCACACCTGAGTGGACAGCAACTGAAGACTACAGTGTTCTGTGTGACACACACAGCAGCATGAACAAAACAGCGCCTCACCAGTTTTAAGTAAATATATTGAAAAATGTAAAGCAGGTATTAGTTCTAGTGAGGACACTGCACAGTGACTAAATAATTCAAAGCTCACCACTCAGAGTTGAAAACTTCTCGAGTTGTTCAGCATTCTGTTGTAATAAACTATTTGCGAAAAGATTATTAGTCTTGTGACATGATAGTTCGGCATTTGTGACTTAAAACTACGTTTGGACATTTTGCAGCTTAAAAATTCAAGCTTGGTTGGCTTACCATTATCATCTTACTTCTTTCAGAGCTACTGCTTCCCAGGCTTCTTCTTCCTCTTGGAGATATGAGTTTCTGATTATTTTCCCTCAGATTTACTGTCCTGGAGTTTTCCAGGATGAATCTTAGTTTCTATAAAAATGCCTGCCTACCTTTATAATCTCTTTAGGTCTCCTTTTATTATCTCATTTTCTCTCTAGTCCTCCTAATTCAATATCCTCCAAATTCTGTAATCATATTCTTCTCACTTTTTAATTTTAGATCATTAATGATGGTATTTAACACAACCTCTCTTACACCACTCCTAAAGTACTGCATGATGATTCTAATGCTTAGCTTTTAAAAAGTGAAATCTATTCATAACTCAAAAAGCATTTCATATGTCAGGAAATTGCTGCTAGCCCATATTACAACTAAAGATGCAAACGATGCAGGTACTCATAAAAGCTGGTTTCCTTTCTCGATGTTTCATCTACAGGCATAGGACAAAGAGATACAAACTCCACTGGAGCCTGTTTTGGAGTGGCTAAATTAACTTTCTGCTTTGAACACCCCTTCAGAGGACCCCAACACCTCTACACATAAAATGAAACAAATAGTAAGATAATATTGCCAATAGCATTCTTAAAAAAAAAAAAAGAAAAAGAAAAAAAAAAGTTGAGAGATCCAAAAATACAACAGTCACTGTTACTTTCTGCTGCAGTTTGGCCATAGCCTCTGGATTATCACTGTTCAATGGCTGGATTATTGACTGTCCAATGTTAGGGGCAGTCTGATGAGCAACCATGATGTATTACAGATATTTTTCAAAGGTGGAAGGATTTTTGTCTCACTTTCTTTGGCCAAATTTCTCTCTGAATAATTAGATTCTGAATGTCTAAAGTGTCAAAGGCTTTATTTGGGTAGGATATTAGCTTCTTGCAATAAAATTACAATGTAATTTTTTTCACTATTAAGTAGCTGCCATTATTCATGTGAAAGCTCCATGTTGCTGATTGATGAAATAAATTATTACCTCATATTCCTATCACCATATTTATAGAGATGGTGTCCACACCACTGACAACAAGACCATAGGATAATTTTGTCATTTACTTCATTAAACATGACCCACGCCTATAGTCTCCTTGTCAGGAAGTTACTTTGCCAACCCAAGCCTACAAGGAGTTGCAAACATACAGGAATTCCTGCGCGTTTAGCAGAGCACCCTGTGCAAACACATTAAGATTAGATGAAGGAGTTTTCATTCCCTGCTACATTTTAATTAGGTAAAAATCTGCAGGGAACAAAGCTGAGCAGAAACCTCTTATGGCAGAGCTGTGGCTAGACCACAGGCTCCATACAGCTCTTTCATTCTGTAAAAATCTAGACAACCAGTTCCCACTTGCAAGAGTACAACCAGGGACCAGGGGATTATCGTCACAATTCAAACGCAATTCTCTGATAATGGCAACAGTATTCCACTGTTAGAAATGATAGACTTACATAATTAGCTGCAAGTGCTATTTCTGTGTGTGTAAAATCTTTTAATTATTTCCTATTTAATTATTTTAAATTACCTAATAACTCTTTGGCAGAGAGGGATGTATGGGAGGGAGGTAGTGCAAGGTCTGCCGTCATTATGAAAGCTTTTCAAGAGCTCCATTATGTGCTGCGAGCATCTGACTCTCTGTAGCATGAGTCACCCACAAAGTCTTGAGCCATCAAGTAATTAAGGTTCTTTAATACAGAGTGGGAGGGGAGGAAGTAATACCATTTGTCGTTATGATCAGTCACATTCTTACAAGTATATATCATAACTGTTTTATAAATGGATTATTAGCAAATCAGATTACAGCACTAATTATTTCTCCCAGCATTTCCTTTGCTCATGTGCTGTGGACTCATCCACTCCCCACTTATTACTACTCTTCCATCTGCTTTTTTGCCCCCTTTGCTATCTCACACACATACACAATCACTTATGTAAAGTCACCCAGGACAGAAGGAACCTGACAATAGCTGTTATTAGCACTTCAAAGGAAAAAATATTGCTGGTTCTCACTGGAAATCTTTCTGAATGGATACCTGCATGGCAACCTTGGTACAACATGACGGTTGTGCTCAGTTTGGAGCAGAACTGTGAAAGAGGAATTCACAACACAAAGCCATCTCCACGCTGGCAAGCAATCTCAGAAGAAAAGACAAGAATTGGCAGGCCTGAAAAGAAAACCACCTTTCTCACCTTTACTGGAAAAAACAGGGCTGTTAGGTAAGACATGTTAGATAACTTTTTTTTCCTTTTTAATGAAGACTAAACCCAAGAGAGCTAGATTGTTCCGGGAAAAAATCAAGGACAGGACAAAGTTAAAAAAGAGCTGATGAAAGGAGCAAAGCGGAGGGCTAGGAATTAAACTAAAGGAAAACATAGGTGGAATCATAGGTCATATTTGCTACATGCACTCAATGAAATCTACTATAATTTTAAAGAACTCCCACAGGATTTAGCAGACCCAAGGAAGTTTAATCATTGTGCCAGCTGTAAGTTTTCACAAAAAGAACAGAGATTCAGATGTTTCTGTTTTGCTATTTTGCCTACCCTACAAAATTCATTACAATCATCAAGTCAATGCTTGAAATGTTACACAATATGAAAAGTTAAGGCAAAGCTGCTCCGCTACCCAGCGGGGTAAAATACAACTCCTGCCACAGATTAACTAGTCTAAAGGAAAGATTTCAGGGTAAAAAATAATGGCTTGTGAGACCACAAATCTTGTGTCAATTCTCCAATCTTGCTTTTTCCATTTCCAGAGGAAAAAACAGTCTTGTGCGCAGTCTTTGCACAAATTACTTCTCCGGTTCATAAGGTGGGATTAACATTACTCAAAATATTTGTTAGGAATGGATAAAGAGTGTTAAAAATGCATCAGTGCTAATGATGAATTTACAATGGATTTCTGCATAGTATCTGCTTAATATCTCATGTAATCATGCACAACCAATTCCTTTGTTAGGTTGTCCCCTGACCAACACAAGTCCTCTCCCCACTGCTACCAAAACATTGCTAGTGTTGGATTTGCTCTCCTACACATCATGCTTAGCTCAGCTATTTTATATCTACATCATGACAAAATACAGCTTTCCACTCTGTGCTGGTTTGGGTCAGGGTAGAGTTAATTTTCTTCACAGTACCTATTGTGGGGCTGTGTTTTGCATTTGTGCTGAGCACAGAGTTGATAACACAGAGATGTTTTTGTTGCTGCTTAGCAGGGCTTGCACAGAGCCAAGGCCTTTCCTGGCTTTTCATACAGACATGTTGGCAAAGGGGCTGGAGGTGTGTGGGAAGTTGGGAGAAGACACAACCTGGACAGCTGACACCAAGCAACCAAAGGGATATTCCATATCACATGACATCATGCTCACTATGTAAAGCAAGGGGAAACAGGAGAAGCGGGGGGGGGGGGGGGGGGTGTTTGGACTTAGGGCACTTGTCTTCCAAATAACCACTGCACATGCTGGAGCCCTGCTTTCCTGGAGTTGACTGAACCTTGTTTTGCTTTGCTTACATGCACAGCTTTTGCTTTACCTGTTAAACTGTCTTTGTCACAACCTACAAGATTTCTGGCCTTTAGTCTTCTGATCCTCATCCCAGTTCCACTGGTCGGGGAGTGAGCAAGTGGCTGTGTCAGCCTGGTGTTAGTTTGCTGGTTGGGGTTAAACCATGACACACCATCAACTAGAGCTAGCACTTACATTTCAAGGCATGGTGATACAGCATCAACAAACAGAGAGGCACCAAAGGGGGATCATACCCACATATCCAAAAGAACTATTTGTATGCCTGCGTCTCCAGGATAGACAAAGTTATCCCATGTTCAGCTCCACCACCTGCACGGCAGATGAGAGGAATGAAAGCCTGGAATGAAAGTCTGATGCACCAACCCCAGCCACAAAGAAAGACCCATAGATTCCACCAAAATTCCTCAGCACGTGTCCCAGCAGCTTTCAGGGCTCTCTGTGAGGGGGACACTGCAGGAGGGTGCTCTAATTTGCTTTCATAGATGTTTGGCTTGTGGTCTTGAGATGAGGGTCTTTGGCCAAATAGATTCACAAGCATCAGCATCCCACCTTCACCCCCCACCCCCCTGGGGAATGTGACTCAGAAGTGTAATTACCTTTCCTTTCCTCCAATCCCAGTTAACCTGAACATGACGGCTGAATTTCTGCTGACTGGGAAGCATGGGTTCATCCAGAAATACGTCCCACAAGACTGGCTCTATCCCTCAGTAGGGCTTGATGCTCTTTAAATATTGCTATAGCACCATTTTAATCAGTAACTACAGACAAAGCAGCGTCATAAACCCCCTCTAAAGTGAGTCCCCCTCACAAGTACTGAAACAATAGCATATGCCTATGGTTGAGCAAATGTCTAAACTCTACTCTCTCTAAGGTGCTACTTCACAACATTAAACCTATAAAACTCAATCATACTCTAGCCTGGGAGAAAAATTCAGTGAAAACTCTAGAGGAGTCAATTTATTTGGAAGTTAACCAGACATATTTCAATCTCGATTGGACATCTAGAGACACAACATAAATTTTTATATAGGTTATTTGATTCTCACACCTCATAAATTAAATAGAATGATCTCTGATATATCTAATGCCTGGTGGTAAAACTGTGGAAGGATGGATTTCTGGTACATTTGTTTCCAGTGCCCTGCAGTAAGGTCCTTCTGGGCATCAGTTAAGGTTAATGTGAAATGAGGGGCAGTGACAGGAGACAGTTTTAAGTCCTGACCAATTTGCAAAGGAAAGTCAGCTTGCTGGGGCAGCTTAACAGACACTCTGCACGGGACAAAGCTAACAGTGAGTTAGGTGTTGCTGCCAGGCTCTTCTCAAAATTGCTGCACATCCATAGATAGCTGGGATATTGCCCAGCAAGTTGAAGATAAACACTCCAGAAAAAATTGTTTTCACGACACAGCTGGATGACTAATTTATTAGGTTCATTTATCCCATCCAAAGTCACTCACAACTTTCCCTGTATTTGCCATTTGAGTGAGCCAATAATGAAGTTTGATTTAAGCTGCAATTGGTATGAAAATCCAATTAAATTGCATCTTCCAAATGTCTCAATTGAATATAGAGTGGGGTAGACATCTAAATCCCGTGGTGAGTTCTTGTGTCTTTGACTGACAAAGCAGAGATGAAGTAACAAATCATGTTACAATTCAGAACTTCACCCACATTAACTAGCGGAGTGATTCATCCAGTCGGGAAGAGAAATAATGCCTCTTGTGGACTTGTGGTCCACAACTAGACACAGCCTGCATGTGACACTCTTTGTGTCTCCAGTTGTACAAGTAAAGGTTGCTTTCAGTAAAACTCAAAATAAAATGCTACCTTTTTGAAACTCCTCAGGCAAAACTCACGTGCTCCCAGGAAACAAACACCACCAAATGAAAATTTGTTACCTGTTACACAGTCGCAGTGACATTACAGGGGAAGTTACACTATAATCAGAACTGACATGTGTCTCTCATGCAGTAACAAGACTCAGAGCTGTCAGCAGCTATTCAAGTTGTACTTATTACCATCAGCAGGAAAATATGCCTCTGAAGTATTTTGGTTACTTGTTCCCATTTTTTTTTTTGTTTTGGTTTTCTTTTTTTTTTTTTTTTGGTACCCCCTGACTTTCTCCATCTGTTTCTCTATCCTTTTATATTTTTTCTTCCCCTTCCCTTTCCCTTGCTTGTTTCTTTCTTCCAGCCCTAACAATTTTTCTTCTGAATTTTCCTTCCCACGTCTTCCTTCAGCATTTTCATTTTTTTCTCAAACTAGTCTTGACTGTTCATATTATAGTAACATTATTACCAGTGACAGTAGGTAACTGCATTTGTTGATTTAGAAAGTCTCTTCCAGCCTTATATTTCTTTCTTGTTTCCTAGTTCATTTGACAAAACCTGGCCATTTTGACAGAGATTTGTGTGCAGAGATTAGTATCATTACTAGTCTTCAGAGTGAACATCCCACTGTAGTACAGTGCAAAGGAGGAAAAATGGTGGAAGAAATTCATTTTTCCCAGAGGTCTCATTTCACATAAGGAAGAGAACTCCTTATCTGTTATGCTTATCTTGCTTTTAAAGGTTAGCTTTGTAGCCAGGTGGGTGAGCAGCATTTCATTACAAAAGTAAGCATGTTTCCAGGCTTCATGTGCCATATGGCCCACAGAGAAATAAAACTCCAGCCTATGGGCAGGGTGTTCAAGACCTCTGCTCTAGGCAGCTGCATGCAGCTCTGAATTCTTGGTATGTTTTCTGGAAATTTTATGCATTCTAATTTGATTAAGTTCCTTCTCTTGGCAACTGGTCATTGTCAAACCCTTTTCTGATCAGCAGGGGACTAATACAACCTGGGAGCTCCAGCCCTGGCAATGGAAAACGTTATAGGCGCAATGGACAATATATTTGCAAAGAGTATCTCCTGCACCTGGACTCCATTTATTAAGTTTGCAGAAAGGACAGCTCCTGCCAAGAAGCCAGACACTCTGACCTTGTTTGAACCTGCCTGCTGCTAGTGGAGCAGGATCTGTCGCAAGCAGGAGCAAAGGAGGGGCACGGGGCACACTGCTGCTCCTCAGGGACTCGCTCCAATATAGGGGGGGTTTATGTTCCAAAGTGTTTTACTTTTAAAGCTGTATTCTTTCATCCCTTCGCAGGATATAACATTGCTATTGAGCTATATTGCTGTGTCTAGTTGGGGCATGTGTTTGTGTGCTGGTGTCAATCATTTCTTTCTGTACCCTTCATCAGCTGCAGCTCACAGAGTGGCAGGTGGTTCTTGCTCTCCAATCTATTGATGCTGCTTGGGTTTATTATATCATTTTTTCCCCCTCCTCAAGCTTTATAGCCTACCAAGATCTAAAGTCTCTAATGAAGAGTAAGTTAAAGGGGAAAAAAAATCCCAGCATACAAAGTTAATACAGCTTGTATTCAATAGTCAGCTCATCTTCAGCAAGGCTCTAGTTTTCCTGCTATGACATGAAATTGAACTTATCCCATAATGCGGCTCTCATTTAGGATTTAAACATGTTAGCATTTCCCTTAATGATCATTCTTGGCTCTCAGACACTGCAGAGATAAGTGTCCTGCAAATAGCTAAGCTGGATTGACACAGATAGATACTGTTTTCCTTAATAAAAGCAAGATCCTTCAAAACAACAGATTACCTAACCAGAGTATTATCTTTCCAAACAAATAAGATATTTACTTACTCCTTTTGCAAAACAGAGAGGGAAAAAAAAAAAAACAACAAACAAAAATCTCTTTCCCTGGATAATTGAGTTGTCTACTTCTTAAAACTGCTCCTCCCAGCCTGAAAGCAGCACAGTACTAAAGAGCAAGCTCCATTTCATGTCTGCTGGACAACTCCATTGAAAACCAGGCAAACCCTTGGGCATCGTGCTGACTGGGGATTGCATTCAGTGCATTCAGCATCTCAATGTGGTACATTTTGGCCCTCTGCAAAATAATTTCTGGGGCTGAGACCCACATAGGAAAAGCTTCTCATAAGCTGGGACTCAGGCATGATGGTACAGGGGAGCAGTCAGACTGGAAATGGGAAGGGGAGGTCCCCTTATGGCTGAGGGTGCCAGAGGGGATGGTCAGGGTGTTTGTATCAACATCTGTCCATTAGGAGGAACAGGGACAGCCCACTTATTTTACACTACATCACACTGGCAGGTTATATTCCAGGCTCTTTGTTTCTAATGGTCTAGGCTGCATTTGAGCAGGAATGGAAGTGAAGTGCTGGATACTAAAATTAGTCCAAAGAGGTTCCCACCTCCAAATTTTGTCTACTTTAGCCATATAGTACTATCTCATAAAATTGGTACACATTTTTCCGTTGTCTGGAAAAGGCAAACCTGATGCATGATTCAGACATAAATAGTAAAAAGACAATTATTTATGTTTATTTATATTGGACTTGCAGTAGGATAATAACAAAGTCATTAAAAGCATAAGTAGTTGAACATTCACACTGTTTATAATCTAGACCTGGAGGTCTGCTGGGGAAAAAGCCTTTGGACTAGATGAGAGGCTGGTAGAGTCAGAAGAACCCCTTCACTGATTCACCGGGCTGCAGGAGAATTTGGCAAACTGGGAAGAACAGGGCATCCCACAACAAGGTAACGTGAATTTTGCCACATTTGTATTTTGCTGCGGTGGTTTAGTTATTATGACCAACCCCCAAAAACATACACTGTTATCTCAACAAGACAAACAACAACAAGATATACCCTCATGTTGTGTTGAAGCCAAGTACTGGGTACACAGCATCAACTCAGGGCAAGGAGCTCGTTTGTGGTGGGGTGGTTGTAATTCCACTCCCTACAGTTCCTGTAAGGAAAGAGGTAGAAAGGAAAGATTTTATTGCTAGCCTAGCTTCCCACTGGGTTTGCAAGGGAGACAAGATTGAGCCAGTCTAAACATATTTTTATGCCCCTGAACACTATTTGGTAAAACTTAAAAAAACCCACCCCAGTCATGTTTACAAAATGCAAATCATGTTTTGGATCATTACTTCAGCAGCCAATAGATAAAGAAGTATGCAGACATACTGCATAGATGAGGTGGAAGGATTATAAGTTAAAACATTCCAGCAGAACTATTTGCACCTGTTAACTGATCTGCTAATTTCAAAGCATTCATTAACAAAAGGAAGTCGATTTGATTGTACTGGACTTCCTAGATCACTTTAAAAGATTAAAATTTTGCTCTGCTGGTGCACAAATATTGCTTTATTAAATATTAGAACTGAGTTCCACTTATTAGTGGAAGTAAGAAAAGTGTATAATTTGTTCATGATATGTTAAGGAAGGAACTAAAAAATTAGGGAAAAGTTGCTTTCCTAAGCAAAGGGGAGAAATTTTAGTAAAATGGAATATTATCAATGCTTGTTTTCAAATAAAGAAGGATCATTTCTTGATGAAAATATGTTTTCTGAGGAAAAAAAAAATTAGCAAAAGATGTTTTAACTTGGAATAATTAATTCAGTTCTTCCTAATACTCTGTGACTGCCAGCCTCTGGCCAAAGACAACAAAGACCTGCTAGCCCTTTGCAGATGTTTTAAAACAGTAAAGGTCTCCACCCATAAATACTACTTCATACTACTTCTTCCTAAAGCTATAGGGAACACCCAACCCTGCCTTTATTGTCTCTGCTTCTGTGATGACCACTATCTTCTCATTAGTGGGCGGCTTTTGCAAAAAAAAACAAAAAAACAGAGAATGGAAAAGAAACTTTTTAAAATCCAGTCCAAGTGCAGCATCTTGACTCACAGGTGGCCTCACAGTCTGGCACAATACCAAGAGCTGTGGGATCAGTAATGGAAAAAAAACTCACAACTATTGGTAAGAACAAGCATCTAGAAGATAATTAGCACTGTAACTGATTAGTTTGTTCCCAAGCAGTAACAGATATTTCTGAATGCTCTAAAGAGGGCAGAGATCACTGCACATAAACTGCAGGCTGTCCAGTTCTGGAGCAGAGACAGTATCCCCGGAGTTCAGAGAGTATTGCTATGCCATAAATACATTGCATTACCTTATCACACCAGTTAATTGTTTCATTAAGAGTTTATTTATACCCATGAAATATTAACAAATCTGAAGAAATCTCAAAGCCATTTGTGGATAAGCTGAAAGCAGAGAAAAGTCAAACAAAACCAGTCTTGGCACATAATTCAGGCACCTCTGCTCAGGGGTCAGATTTATTGAGAACAATGCTGTAGCACACGTACCCATTCCAGGCCTGCTCAGGTTTAAATATGTCCTAGCATACCGTTCAATAAGTGTCATTGGGTCAGTAGCCACCCTACTCCTCTATCAAGTCTTCATTACAGCAGGAATTGGGGATTTTGTCAGACTTCATCATCATGACCAATTACAGCTTTCAGAATTGAGTGAGGTTTGTATACTACTATATTATTTTTGTTAACATTGGTTTTGCTCCAGTTATACATATTAGACTGGTATTTGTTTAATTCTGGGTAACTTAAAATTCTGGGTAATTTAAATTCTGTTCAAAAAATCTTAGTGTCAATACTCTAGACAGAGTAGATGATTTTAGAAGAAATAATCTGAGTCCATGTGCATTTTTGTACAGTTTCAGTCTGGCAGCAAAGAATCAGTAAAAAAGATTTCCAACCTGACAGGTCAAACAGTTATTAGTCAAAGTCTTTCTCAAAATATGTCTCTGTGTGGTTTTAGAAAGTAAAAACAGCACTGAAAAAAAGGCAGCAGACAGTAGACAAGACTCAGAAAAAAATAGCACCCTTAAATCTAGCAGACAGGTTAAGTTGGTTTATGCTATATTAGAAAATGAGTGTGCTATTGACTAATAATAGACTTCAGTAAAGTCTGGCTAATGTGAATACTAACAAATTATCTGTGCTGATAAAAGCAGAGAGAGTGATACCTGATTTTGAAGGGCAATGTGATATCTATAGACATTTGTTCTAAGTAGTTTTTGTGGCAGAGAATGCTGCTGAATCATATAAATTTGCCTTTCTAGTGTAAAAGAAGAAAGTTTCAAGTTGCAGGTACAGGTAATTAAGCACGCAGCTCATTAATATTGGTCCAAATGCTCTCCTCTGCAAAGATGAAGGAGAGCACCACCATAGGTTCAGGCCAATGAGAACAGACAGAAATGATCAGGAGCCTAGCAGAGCAGCTTTGCTTCTGCTTGGAAGGAGGGAAGATTTACAAGCTCAGAAGCAACAGGACCCTCCCTACTGCCCCACCATGCAGACCAGGCACAGGGAGAGGACATTCCTAAGGCTGGGATGGCTGAAGAAGCTCAGCCTGCATAGGCACACCACAGTGCAGGCATGTCACAGAAGATTCAGCTCTAAATTAAAAAAAACAAAACAACAACAACAACAAAACCCAAAACCAAAACAAACAAAAAAGAATAAAACAAACCCAAAAAGCTAAATTTAATAATTTAGGTGTGTATGGGTACATCAGAAAAAAATCAAGTTGCCTAAACGTATGTGGGCTACACAAGCTGTCCTAGCATACTTGAGACATGTGTACAAGGCTGCCAGAAATCAAATAGGACCAGCAGAGAGGTCTTGCACATTTCTCAGGCAGAATAGCCCACAAAACCTAAAATTACCTTTGACATCTCTGCAGTAACGTGATCTCATCTGCACTGCCTTGTTTCCTGTCATTGCTGATGACAAACCAATCAGGAAGTGCAAGGGGACGCCAGACCCCTGCACATGGGCCCTTGCACGAGATGCCTCAAGCAGCAGGTCAGTCTCCTGCACCGTCCCCATGGGTGACACCCAGCTTCTCACACTCCACCTTCATCTTATCACTTGCAACACTGGTGTGCAAGTGGCCACTCCTGCAGCAAGCCTTGCTTTCTCCATGCCTGGAGAAAGCCAACCACTTTCCAGGGCTCAAATACACTATAACTAATTAAGTGAGTTTGAGACATATTTCAAAAGCTATTAAGCAGAAAGCTGTGCTACTAAAAAATTTAAAGGGCTGACTTAATTCTCCTAAGGCAACACTTTCAGCTTTGAAAGAATATAACTTTTTAGTCAATAGGTTCTGAAATACAGCTCAAAGTTGCTTAATTAGTCAGTTATAGCTGAATTTAGCTTAAAAAGGGGCTATGGGGCAGTCATTGAACAACTATGATAGGTGTGACTATGCAAAAGTGATGCTATAAAGTGGATATGGGAGGACCTCTGGCTAGCTCGTGTGTTAATACTCTGAGCTTGCTGATAAAGAGATATTTTCAAACATCTAAGAAGAGCTCAGGTTATATTTGCACCTGAGAATTTAAATAAAAGCCTTATATTGTGTCTCCTGAAAATCTAAATTCCAAAAACTTGTCAAATGCTCCGTGCCAGATTCTCATGGGGTGTAATCTAAAGCAGCTCCTTAGCTTGCCAACAGCTTTCCCAATTTACATCACCAAAAAGACCTGGCCAAATGCCAAGATGTTTAGAAAAGCAGTTCCTTTTCTTCTTCAGTTTCATTTTCATATACCTCTGCGCTTCACACTTCACGCAGCTACAGAGTAGAAACAGAAGCAACAAAGTGCTCAGAATTAAAATGTGCATTTGCCCTATTTTCCCTAGCAAAGCAGCAGAAATTTTGTAAGCTAGCCAGTCCTCTGAGACTTCCAGCCCTGTTTGGCAAATTCTTGAGATTTGGATAATAAAATTATGAGACAATTCCCACAGGTATATTTTTCACCTTTTTAATATCTTTTATATGATGTATTACTTTCATGTGATGTTTCCCACAGCTCTGCTCTGATAAAATATAAAAAATTCATTGAGCAACAGTGTCCTTAAAAAAGCCAGTGCTGGCAGTGTACATCTGCTGAGGATGAATCCGAGATCATGTTTCATCTAGTAAAGCAAAGTACAGAAACAAAAGGTGTCATTTTTGGACCCTGTGACCTAAGACTTTGAAAGTCTGCACCTTGCCTGCTGGAAACTACTCTGCTGTGGTCTGTCTTGCAAACAAGCCTTGAAAATTTCCAGACCCCATTCACAAGTATTTACATCAGCATACACCAGGAATGTCTTGGTTTCATTTCCCGACTCTAACACATGTGGGCTCAGCTGAAGGCCACATCTGAAAAGCCTGATGTTTCCAAAAGAGCAAAGATCTGATGACTGATACAAATTTTTCTGCTTCTGTCAGAGGCATGTGATAGACTCTCAGAAAGAAAGTAGACACAAACTTATTTCTGAAACACCCAGCCAGCTTTGCAGCCCACACTCTGCAAGATGTCCCATGCTGGAAGCAGACTCCTGGCTTGATATTGGTGTACTTGCCACATGGGCAACATGGGCAACATAGACAAGAAAGGGAAATACCTCAGCTTGTGTTGTTGCAAAACTAGACAGAATGCGAGAAAATATGCAGCTGGCTACCTGAAAAGAGAAAAACCATAGCTCTTTCTATCCCTAGCCCTTTAGTGCACTTCAGACAGTTTTCTAGCCAAGCCAACTTCTGGAAAAAAAGAAAATAAAAAAAGAGAGTGGCACAAAGCTTACTATTACCCTCTATGGAGAGCTTGGAAATCCCAATCCTCCTCTTATCTTCTCCTCTTCCTCCACAAGCAAACCTGGGTGCATCACTTCCATGTTTGTCAGAGGAGGAACAGAGCAGGCAAGACAAGAAAGGTCACTTTGTACATCTTGCAGTGGGGTTACCTAGCTGAGAGGCACAAGAGAAGCAAGAACAGTCTTGGAGAGTTGCCATGGTTTAACCCCAGCCAGTCACCAAACCCCTCACAGCCACTCACTCACTTAATCACCAGTGGGATTAGGGAGAGAATCTGAAGGATAAAAGCTGGAAAACCCAGGGGTTGAGACAAAGATTAATGGACAAAGCAAAAGCCATGAGCACAAAGCAAAGCAAAACAAGGAATTATTTAACCTCTTCCCATGGGCAGGCAGGTGTCAAACCATCCCCAGGAAAGCAGGACTCCATCACATATACCAGTTACTTGGGAAAGTCAATGCCATCATTCCAAATGTCCCCTTTTGTGGCTGCATGGTGCTTGGTTGATGGCTGGGGCTAAGCCATGACTGGGTTACCTAAGGAGGGGATATGTTCATGCGGAGTGGGAGAGCGAAGCATATCAGTGCATTTGTGCCACAAAGAAAACCAGTGGAGTGATAAATGAGCGAAAAGCAAAGGAACTTCAGTCCAGATTCTCTGGATTTCCTGCATCTGCCTCTAAATACCATGTCCACATATGTGTAATGTCATATCACAATTCAAGTGACCAATTTATATTCTTCATTTTTTCCCAAACAATTTAATTTCCTTCTTCCTTCTCAAGGTGTCCTTAAACAGTTAAGCAAAATGAAGAACATTTTCCAACCTCCCATGAATAAGTAACTTTATGTATTAAATCATACTGCCATCAGTTATTAGATGAAGATTGTCATTAAATATTACAATGAAGAATATTATTAGCATTGCATCTGACACAGATGAAAAAGCTACATATATGGGTGGATGTAATCTGTTCTTTGGTTTATGAACTCAGAGTTCCCTAGATTGTGTCACTGATGACACAATATCCCTAAATGGTGGATTTTGTGTGCAATACATCTGAACAATGTGCAAAAACAGATGTAGCCAGACAGCTCCCCTTGGTAACATACATAGGAAAGCTTCACAGAGCAAGTTATTTTAGCTAAGGCTGGCAATAATTTATTCTGAATAAATTGCCTCTATATCTGTTTCAGGCAACAGTGACATAGGAAGAATGTGAACTTTTTTGTTATATCAACTCATTTTGAGCCAAATTATGCTTCTTTTTGAGTATTTGCCATTGCAAACATAGAAGACATGTGGATCTAGATATTAGCACCTTCTAAAAGTTGGCTCAATAAAAGCTGTTTAGCACTTAAACATGGAAGCTGTTGTCAGCTTCACAGATGAGTAACTCATTCCAAATTTTGGAAATGGAAATTGTGATCTGATGTATATTTCAGGCTTATTAAGCAACTATATCTTCTAGGCCACAATTCAGTTAAAATTAACTCCAGCTTTCACACTGTGACAATCCATACGAGATTATGGAAGTCATAAAAAATGAACTTGATGTGGGTTCTTCTACTGTAAGTGCAAGAATATGCACCCTGGAGCCCAGACTCTTCATTCCAGAGAGCCACAGGACAAAGAAAATACCTACTCACACTGCTTTAACTTCAAAATATTCTTAAAACAAAGAATGTGTTAGACTTTATCCTAAGACACACATTTACTTTTCTTTTTCCTATAATTCCATCAAACACTGAAAGAGAGACCAATAAAAAGATGCCTTTGTATGTTTCTTGATTCCGAATTTTCCTCTGTCCTCTAGACTTCAAAAGGGAAATTGTAAGAAGGAAAAAAATAAACACCCCAGTGGACAAAGCTTAAATCAGATTTGAGATGTTTATTTCTGGGATATTAAACTTAAGAGTCCTTTCAATATATCTGCTTTTTAAATTCCATCTTGCCTCCTGAAAATAAGATCCGCTCAAGATCTCATTGTTATGAAAGTGTGAGAATGATTTGTGCTGCTCCTCCCTCCACATCTTCTATTGGTCCAAAGCTCACTTTTCTTTCTACTTTTCGTGTGGTCTCCTCACTGTTGACACAAGGAGACCTAGTCACACCAACTGGAACAGGTTTGGTCAGTTTCTCTGCATTCAAACCTACCTCTCTGAAATTCCATCTGCAGATGTACCTCTCCTATTAATTTGCCTTAGCTTAGCCCTATCCCTGCTTCTTATTTTAAACTCATACCTAATACAATCCTAATGAAATCAATGAGAATTCTTTTATTTGACTTGAGCTGGACCACGTAAACTTGCACCAAAAAGTTTAGAGAAGATTATTCAAGTCTTCTAGCACATGGGCTTAATGATTGAAAGTCTGTAACTTCACAGCTGAGGTGTCAGATAAGAGATTTCTTGTCCTCAGCAAGTCCCAGTCTCAAGGTACCAGTCTTTAGACAGGCTACATGTTTATCACAGCTACAAAAAGATGAGGTGATGACATTTATTTTAGAATACACCTGAGCATCTGTCTGAAAACCCAAGGTGTCTTAGTGACTAAGTGTTAAAAAAATGTTTTTCATGCTATCAATAATCAATTGAGAGTGTGGGGCTGCCAGTTCCACACCTACTCTGCTAATTTACTCCAGATTTTTGCACATATTGGTGGACCAGGGCCAGGACAGAAAACAAAAAAAGAACAAAACAAATCCCATCCCTCTTGAATCCTCTGTCCTTTCCACTCTAAACATGACCATTCTCCTCTCTTTGCTGGGAACTGATGTTCACAGTGTGACTAAGAAAATTATTCAGTCCTGAAAGCCAGTATGTGATTTAGCAAAACAAAGGGCTGACCTCCCCTGCAGCATCAGCAGCATCAGCAGCAGAGGCACCAGCCGCTCTTGAAATATCTAAAAGGCAAATGCATTAGTATGTTCAGCCATCACGCTGGCTAATGACTAGACATTTTTGAACATATGGGATCATTATTCCAGCATATCATCAGTGAACTTTCCAGAAAAGCTAATTAAGGGGTTCTTTAAATGCTTACCACAAAGTTGGGTTTTACCAGAGCTCCTCATTTGCATTTGAAGACTTTGCCGTTTTCATCTCCCCTGCTCTCACCACCTTTCCATTTCCAGTGATTGCTAAAGATGAGTAAAGCTAATTAAACATTTTAATTTTTTAAATCATAACTTACCTTTACTTTTATTTCCCATGCAGAAAGATTTCATTTCCAGCTGACACGAAAAGGATTTAGAATTGTACTAATGTACAATGTGGCCAATGTTTACTGATAGTTCATCTTCTGAGCTACCTTCGTTCATATACATCTCTCCTGTAACTACTTCTCTACTTTTATGGTTATTGCAAATGACTTTAAAAGGTAATTTATAGATTGCAGGAATGAAAGGTCATTTTCCTGGTCAATAGCTCCTAACAAGGGGTAAATTCTATGGCCAACTTTTCCTGCTGATCAGGATAATTTGCCAGGAAATGTGTAGATGACTAAAACCTCTTGAAGTCTGAATGTAGAAACAAGACTTTTCACTTCCTTGCACGGCAATTTTCCTTATAGGGTTGTATCCTCTCAAGATAAAAACAACCTGCAAACCTGAGGCAGGTGAAAAAGATTATTATCTGCTTTGTGAATCCAAATTTGGGGCATCTTTTAGGAGATAAACCTCTCAGGATTTCAAAGTGTGAATGCAGCATTGCCAGTGTTGTGACCTCTAGAAAATGCTAATAAAGGAAGTGTGAGCTATTTAAATGAATAAACACATCAGTGATAACTTGAGTCTTCATTGTTAGGTAAACCATTGCTGGTAACTTCAGCAGAAGCACACAGGGGGTTATTAAGCTTGTTGGATGCACTGCAAGGCACTGTGTGGGGATGGCAAATGTGCCTTCATCAGGATGGTCTCAGGGGAAAGGGCTGTCAGGATGACTGATAGAAAAAGACATTTTCCCATCTTTCATTAAATTATTAAAATTCTCCTTTAGAAGTTTCAAACAAAAGCAATATCACAGAATCATAGAATATGCTGAAGGGGCCCATCAAGATCATCGAGTCCAGCTCCTGGACTTAAGCAGGACACCCCAAGAGTCACACCATGTGCCTTAGAGCATTGTCCAAAGACTTCTTGAACTCAGGCTTGGTGCTGTGACCACTTCCCTGGGGAGCCTCTTCCAGTGCTCAACAACACTCTGGATGAAGAACATTTTTCTAATATCCAACCTACATCTCCTCTGACTCAGCTTCAGGACATTCTATTGAGTCCTGTCACTGAGGATGAGAGTAAAGGGATCGATAGCTGTCTCTCAGCTTCCCCTCTTAAGGAAGTTGTAGGCAGAGATGAGGTCTCCCCTCAAGTCTCCTCCAGGCTGAACAAGGGAAGTGACCTCAGCGACTCCTCAGGCAGCTTCCCCCAGGGCCCTTCACCATCTTTGCATCCCCCCTTTAGATGCTCTCTAATAGCTTAATATCTTTTTTTATATTGTGGCGACCAAAACTGCCCCCAGCACTTGAGGTGAGGCTGCTTCAGCTCAAAGCAGAGCAGGACAATCCCATCCTCTACCCAGCTGGCCATGCTGTGCCTGATGCCCCCAGGACAGGGTTTGCCCTCCTGGCTGCCAGGGCACTGCTGACCCATGTTCAACTTGTCACAGACCAGGACCCCCAGGTCCCTTTCTGCAGTGCTGCTCTCCAGCCCCTCGTTCCCCGGTCTGTCTGTACATCCAGGGTTGCCCCATCCCAGGTGCAGATTCCAGCACCTGCTCTCATTAAACTTCATATGATGGGTGATTGCCCAACCCTCTAATTGGTCAACGTCTTAATTTTGACCAGGCTGCTCACACTACAAAAGTGCCTCTGATGCTGATGGTCACGGCAAGGTGCAATCAGCCCCATGCCCTGCTGTGGTACAGCACTGGCTGGGCAGCACGTGGAGGGAAAGGGATGTCAGCAGAGCAACACACAGCTCCAAGGGTGCTGCCACATAACCCCAAATCATGGCTGCCATCACCTCTGGAACTGTCCTAATGAGTGAGCAAAGGACCTTCTCCAGCAACAGAAAATGAAATTAACAACAGGAACTCTGTCTCTCAGAACACCAAGTGTATGTAAAGCTTGCTCTCATTCTCCACCTATTTAGCACAGAAATAGTTTAAATACCTTGCAGCTGGGTTTCTCTCACATCACATTTTTAAGTGGCAATAACTTTTAATAGATAGTTTGGAATAATAAATAACCATTAAAATATGTAAATCTAAATAATTGAACAAAAAATCACACAGTAATTTATATTAAAAATTTCTAGGTTTGATTTTTTTATAAAATAATAGTTTGAGAAACGTTGATCCTCCAAACAAATATCTACTTAGAGTCAGAAAAACATCATTTGCTTTTGTAGTAGTGCAATTTATATGAGTAGAACCATGCACACACTGAAGTACTTATGGGACTGGGAAAGAAGTCCCAGATAAAAAAGAAGTTAAAAATAATCTGAAATTATTACAATCCTGCACCAGAAGTGTTGCATCCTGTGGAATAAACATCCCTGTGTCAAGCTGCATTGCAGAAAGCTGTGCTGGGCAGATGGCAAGGGGACTGGAACATGATTCCTCCCACTATGACCCACACACATTGCCTGGTAAAACAACAATGCCAGTGTCCTGGCTGCTTCCACTTCAGATGGATGTGACTGCCCAGTAGAAATGTCAGCAACTTTGCCCCTTAAAAGAACCAGCTACATATGAGTAGATATTTTGACAGGAAGTCAAAATAGGTTTAGTTCCAGTTAGAAAGTAAACACTAGGAAACAAAATCCTCTCTTGTGTCGCTGCTCTGCTTTTCCTGGTTTATTTCTCTTCTGTTCTCAGTACTATCTGCTTTGGCTTGGTCCATCTCTTCTCAGGGCAGGAGGAATCCAGGAATTTTTTCTCCTCTGGAGCAGGGGAGATTGCCCTAATGTGTCTGCTCATCCAATGCCCTTCACATTGCCATAACGCCAGGCACTTCTGCATGTTTGTCACTAAACATGTATGAAGGGTCAAAATGTTTTGCAGCTTGTGTAAAAAGTATGAAAATATTACCTATTTATGACAAGTCATCTAAAAAATAAATGAGCCAGAGCAACTCTATGCAACATCAATATAGATTACACAACAACAACAAAAAAAAAGGTGAAAATATAAAATTTGTCAAATTTGTACCTGAATATAGATAAACAGCATAAACTCTCAGACTCAGCAGCCAGAAGAGACATAATCAAGGGAAATTATTTTCCTTGTGGATTGTCACACATTTCTCTGACCTGTCAAATATCAAATACCTGCTGCTTTCTGATAAGTAGTGAATATGCATCCTGATAAGAAGTGATGTTAAAATCTCTATTACTTTGCAATGATTTGTGTATAATGTGACTTTGTCTCTCAAACCAGATTTGCTCCCATGTCAAAATGGAAACATGCTGATTCACAACTACCCAGCCCAATTTGGACATGGATCTTATATGGTTATCTCAGGATTTTGGTAGTTTTTAGAGCAGACTTCATACATGTTAGTAAAATGCAAAGTACAGTTAACTTCTCTTCCCAATAACAAGGTTCTAAAGTGCAAATAAACATAAATATTAATATAAATAAGTGAATACTGCCAAATAACCCGATAACTTGGCTCACAGGTCAGGCTGGTCCCAGTGTGCCATCCCAGTCTCTGCCTTCATGGAGCTAGCCCTAAGCAGCACCCATTGAAAGCTTCCCACATCTGTTTGAGTATTCAGCAGCCAATTAAATATTCATTTGCAAATTAAATGATGGCTTAAAATATTAGAGCTAATCTAATTCACACCACCTGAGTACTGTGCTCACAAACTGCCTGGAAAACCAGGGAGGAATGAAAATTACACGAAACCCAGGTCAGAGACCATGAATGGGAGCAGGGGCAGGGGGAAAGACTGGGGTGTCTGCAACCACACAGAAACCTGAATGTCTTTCCTTTATTTCTTTTTATCTGAGACCTCAAGATTAAGTCTATAGTCCAGTGTTTAAATGAATGGTGCTACAGGCATGCTGTGGGCTCAACTGAGTTAACCAGGGATAGGTACTTGGTGCCATCTGGGATGACATGCAGTATGAGGACTCCAGCAGGGAGTCCAGAAGGACAGAGATCTCTTATAGGTAAGGCTGTGGCTACCCTCCATGGAGGGCTCAAGTACCCAGAGCATCTCAGGCCACTTTGAGCTCCAGACCGTAAGAAGAGTAGTTACCTCTCAGCTTGAATCCTCCATACACCTGCCTGCCTGTGTGCCTTAAGACCAGAAGCACTCTCCTCCTGCCTGCACTTCCTTTGGTGAGAGGAATACCAAACCATTCACCATAGAACTAATGAACAATGAAAGTCCTATTGCTTTAAGTTGTATGTGTTGGCAAAAAAATATAATCCAGTTACGAGAACCAGTAAGCTGAGTGTTCTCCTTCCCACTTGGGATTGCATTTGAGGAAGAAATAGAGAAGGTGGAATAAAGTCTGAGGTCTTCTACCTTTTGGGAGGTAGGGGTTTGTAACCAGGATACCATTTCTTAAAATATATCTATTTAACTGGGAGAATATGAATAGATGAACTTGCAGAAAAAAAACCTAGTTTAACTCATGTCCTACTTATTTTAAGGATATTAAGGACATGATCTTCTGTCTCTAGTAACCAGATATAATCAATAATTTCTTTTGCTTAGTGATGTCTACATTGTTGAGGACAGAAGAGAGATATAGATCCTCACCAGGATTTCTGTGCGGCTCAAAGCCTGGATATCCAAGACATCCAGACAGACTTGGCGGATATGACATACAGAGTATAAAAGATAGGGAAATGAAGCCAACATTGTTGGTTAAATCCTGGTTGTACTGCTTTCAGTGGCAATTCTCACTGCCAGCTAGTTAGAGTTTCACCAAAAAAGCTTTAAATGAACACAATTAGGATGGTAAAGGAGGTCTCTCATTTACTTGACTAGTAGTAATTTCTGTCATCCTTTTCCTTTTAAGAGTAAAATTAAAGATCATTTGCTTGATTTTTCCCGAGTCCTTCAGTAAGGATTCCAAGCACCTACAGACAGAAATCACAGTCAAAGGATCAAATATTCCCACTACTACCCACTGATTCCCTGGAAATTCTACAGGGGAGAGAAGGTAACATTATACACAGTCCAGCAAGCATTTTGAGCAGGATGTTTTGCTAAGTAGGGATTCCAACATGCTTTAAGCCTGCAATATAAGAAAGAATGGACAATCAGTAAGGAAAAGTTTCTATCAAACACTTTTCTTTATTTAAGAACCTCTCTGGATAAATAAAACTCCATTTCTGGATGGGGAAGTGAGAGAGGCAGCAAACTATGTGTTAGAAGCAGATACTGCATAGAGGCTCTCATCAGGTGGCAGGAACAAAGCTACTCCGTGAGTCACCTGGTGGGGGCTTTTGTTCAGTTTTCATTAGGATTTCTAAGGAGTTTATTCAAAGGGGAAAATTAGGAACAATGATGCTCAGAGTTAAGGACACAAAGAACATAAATGTGTTTTCAAAAGCATAGATAAAGCAATGAATGCAAGCATGTAGAAGGGGTTGTGCAGCTTCAGTGGACCACAGTATCCTTAATCAGTTGTTTCTCACTTCCACAAGGATTTCAGGGGGAAATTATGCTCATAAACACATCCCAAACAACGCAATCTCTCTCCTTCTGTCCATCTGCTTCTAGGCTATACCCCCAGTTTCCTACGAGGCTCTTTCCCATTTAGCCAACAATTCCCAAGTAGCCAACAATAAAGTCAGATGGAGATGAAACTTACTGTTAATGATATGTAGGCCAAATTATTATTTAACTTTTAAATATGAACAATACTTGGCTCCAAATCTCATTTAATCTTCATGGATATCAATTATATTTTGTCATTTCTAGACCTGTGAAAATTCCATTTCTCCAAATGAGCTCAGTAACTAACCCTCAGCCACTTTATAAAAATGTTCTATTCTCAGATTTTTTCAATATGGATTGTGAAAACATTAGTTCAATGGAATTTATATGGCTTGTTTGACATTCTTTTCCCTTTAGTTGGATTTGAGATGATATTCAAAGCTGAGGCTTTTTCCAAATGCTAAAATATTTGTTATCTGTATAAATGACCATATGTGTTAAAAGATCAGACATGGGTACATCTTTTATATAGCAACAGTTCATTTACAATGTAAATGAACATTCTTGCATTATATGATTTTTTTTTTTCACAGTGTGTATTTCATTGCTGTGGATGAGACTGCAGTATTTCAATGCAAAGATACCCCTAGGAAAAGAATGCAAAGATTTCTAAATTTTGTACATTCACCACCAAACACTCAGGAATGGGAACAGCAGACAACAGTGAGCAATGTCTTGGAGAGGGAGCTTACCTCTTGGAGGAGGTGCTCCATAGAAAACTCCTTATCAGCCAGGCTCCGTTTTCAAGGTGCGTGGAGGAAAAGGCTGCTTTGGGTGCCTGTATTCCTGCTTAAAAACTGGCACAAAACCTGGTGATGGTCATAGACAAGAAGACCTGCAGCATAAGGATTACACTCTACCCTGGTTCAGCCTCCAGCCCCAACAAAAGCACCAAAAGACCTGCAACCCTGACAAACCCAGGGCAGGTCTCAGCTCCCACCACTCCTCCCTGCCTTGCTTTGAGCAGCAAGTGAAATTGCCATCAAACACCGTACAATAGCACCAGTCTCTGCAGTATCAGTCCTCGCTGGTTCCTGGCCCTGGCTTTGTCTCCTGACATTTGACTGGGATCTACTTCCCAGTGCAACAGTAGAGCTGAATTCCCAGCCTCGAGTCCTGACACACACAGCCTGTTTGTAGGACTTTTCAGTGGCCCCAGCTGGTGCAGAGAGGCAATGACTGTTTTTTTCCATCCATGGTCTGGATGAGCAGCTCTGAGTGAATAGCCTGTGCAGCAGCTGTGCAGCCTGGGCCCTCTCACGGGATGGGTTTTAATTTCCCCAGTTCTTCTTCATTCCACCTTCTCGGGTTTTATGTGGGCAGAGTTTTAGTTCAACCTAAATGCCTAAATCTGTTGCCTGAGAAAGAGGTGCAATCTAAGCCCCTTCCTGTATTACGTGTTCAAACTGCTGACTGCAAACACAATAGGTTTCATGGTGCTAAGGGCCACCTGTTGAAACTGTTCAAAGACACCCCCACCCATCTGCATTCCCCACTGCCTGCTTTCCTGCCCTGACTCAAGCGCCTCTCTCCGAGCCACTCGTCCAGTGTGTCGAGCTGCAATCATTGCAGCGCTGAACCGATTCAACATCTTGAAAAGCTAATTAACTTCATAAAAAATTCATATAGGCATGCAAATACTGTGGCCCAGATAAATAATTAACTGAACTCTTCCACACCAGCGCCAGCATGCTCCAAGGCTGCCCTCTCTTGCCAGGCCTGCTCAACAGTTATTCAAGACATGCGTTTGATTATTTTCTTCAAGGTGTAAACCCTACACGGCAGCTTAATAAACAACATACATTGCACAGTCAACATTGATTTACACATCTTCTGAAGAGATGATGCATGAAATGATCAGAAAAGTCAATAATGCAAGCAAAATGTATGGGCTTGCGATAAGTAACAGAAAACAAAATCAATGCCTTCCAGCTATTATCATCATGAAGTCGAGTTCATAATAGATAACATTAAGTTTGAACAAGTTGCATCATTCTAATACCTGCAATCAGCTGTCACTTCTGACAATAATTGCCAGAATGGTATTCATATACGTATATGCTGGTTCTACCTCTGGTGCTAAATGCATTTAGCTGAACAATCAGGGCAAACAATCTGATGAGCCAGATATTTTATTATTCTGACATTAAAAAAAAATCACACTGCAGAGCCCATTAATCATGACCTGTGCTGCTGCGTACATGCTAATATTCCACTGAAGAAAGCCAAAAGCTTGCTACAGGCCTTTGGAAAAATAACTGGAGGAAGATGATCTGATGGATGGGATCACCCTATCACTATATCTGAGGGGTAAAATTCAGCAGAAAGAGGCAGCTGACATTATCGGAGCACCTGAGCAACAACTCAATCACACAGCACAGGCAACTATGCACCTCATCTTTTTATCCAGGGCTTTACATTGGACTTATCATATGGTTTTATATCAAGGATTTCTGATAGCCTCAGGTGCAATCAATATGAAAGCAACAAAAGAGAAAGCTCTGACCACTGAGGGTTTGTCAACACAGGAAGATACTGTGACACGTGGGAAGGTGTGAACTCAGAGTGCAACGGCTCTGGTCATTTTAGAAGCTCATAGCCTGACATGCAGTAAAGTAAACTCACACAAAACTGTCTGAGGGTGGAAGACATTTCTACATGGAGAGCTGGAGTTAAACATCTATAGCACAACAGCCCTCAAGCCTCCCTTTGAAAACATTTCTCACAGTGTTTCAGTGCGTATAACCTGTCCAACTAAGTAAAACCAGGAAGAGTTGCCATCAGTATGCAAGAGAGGGTGCCAAACATGTCTTAGGCTATTTGTGGAAACAATCACCCTGTCTGCTGCACAGAGGGCTGGTAATGACAAACAGCCTCTTCCCTCCAGCCAGGAGCATGAATTTGACTTCATGCATTCACGATACAGCTTCGACCAATTGATAATTATTCCATGGTAATAAAAAAATACATTGGCAGCCTCAATCCAGCTCCTCACAGAGCCATAAAATGCTCACAAAGCCACAACAAACAGTGATTGTGCCCTTTTGAGAGCAATAGAGACATAGAGAGGGATACGGGTTCCTCCTCCTTCCTACAAAGCAGGAACAAATGTAGAGCCTCACCAGGAGGTGGTGGTGTGGGGAGTCTGTATCAATGTAACCATAACTATATTTCTGTCCCAACACTGGGGGGAAAAAAGGAGACTAAGGATGATGGACTGATGATACAGGAGCTTTGGCGAAACTGTGACCTGAGTTGCAGTGTCACAGCTGAATGACTATCCCAACAAATTAATTTTACAATGCTTTTGATTTGACCCACGGATGAGAGGACGGTTTCAGCTGAGTTCTGTTTTTAGAGCCCCATTCATCTCCTGAAAGCCAAGCTCATAAAGCACAAACCCACACAAGCTAAAACCAATCAGTAGCTTCCCCAAATCCCTGCAAAGCCAAACCATTCAGTGCCACACTGCTCTGCCAATAATAGTAACAAGTAACACTACACTTGGGCTGTAATTTTTCATATCCACTGTGCTGTTGTCATATGATTTACTGTGCTAGCACTGAGAGCTATTGCCCAAGCCCTGTCTCTGCACTCCTCCTGATTTACTTAAATCTTTTTACTTTTATCAGCCACAGGGAATGGGGACACTTACATGTAACAACTGACAATTTGAACAGAAAATACAGAGAAAAGCTGTGTAAAGCAAGTGGCTGAGATTATAGCTGTTGACTTCTAATATTATTTGACAGATGAGACTGCTGCAATTATCCTCTGCTCATGGGTTCCATTACGGGAACAAGAAGCACACAAAATAAGGGCAATTTCCCAAACAATATATAGGTCCACTTAACTTTGTCAAGAGCCATTTCTGCAAGTGAAGTCCTCCCTGGTTAAAGATATAAGGATAATGTGTTGGCAACTTCACATGAGCATTTAGTGCATTCCACATTAACTGCATTTTCAGTTGTTCTTTTCCTGCTCTGTTTGAACCAAATAGGATTTATTTCTAAAGGTATTTGTTTAAAGAATAACATTGTGCTTACTGCTGTTCCCTGTCTCAAGAGCTCTTTTTTTTTTTTTTTTTTTTTTTTTTTTTTTTTAAGAAGGTGTTTCAGAAAGTTTGAAGCTCACAAAATCACTCTGGATTTTTGCAGAGTCTTACATCCTTTCACATCATCCCATCTCTGTGCCCCCTCTATCTCCCTGCACTGGAAGGGAGGGTACCAAGCCCACACAAAGTTTCCTACTGTCTTCTTCTTCTTCTTTGAATGCTACGCTCCAGAGAGTCATCCCAATTCCCACACACCACCCTGCAGACCCCACCATCCCTCTGGCCTGACCCAGACCACTGCCACATTCCCTCTCTGCTCCACCTGGACCCGCTCCCAGCTGGCACAGCCAGTGAAGAGGAATGCTGGGGGTAGGGAGGAAGCAAACAACATGGCCAAGTGGTTCCTCAAGAGCAAAAAACTGTCATTATGGATGGGGAATCTCTCATACAGACCACTCTGCGAGTCCAAAAGTGAGCTCACAGTACCAAACACAGACATGCCAGTGCACAAGCAAATCCCAAAGGAAGGGTGAGAGCCCAGGTTCCAGATTTCCCTAAAGTAAATACACAGCACAGGGAGTCATGCTCTGAAGTCTTCTTGTGCCGAGTCCCACCACTGTATCTACACAGTGGAGTGTGAAAAAAGGAACTTTAGGCCTGCTTTAAGTTCAAACTTTAATACAGTCTTAGCAACAGAGTCACTACTGGTGTATCCATAATATACATTTTAAGGTTGCCCCATTGCTTTGACTTGTGGAGCTATTCATAGATCAAAGGGAGTTTTTTCTCTATAGGAAAAAAAAAAAATCTGAAAGCAAAGGTGAAAAAAAAAATGAGAATGAAAATAAAGAGAATAACCTGTGGCCTAGGAAGTAGTTATTAACTCTTCCCTCCAGTGCAACCACTGTTGAACTATAGTAAAGTGAATATTTTTCAGCAGCCTTCCCCAGCCTCTCACATGTACTTCAATATCTTCTCCTACATGTGCCTAGGACCTAATGCTGCAGACCTTAGTGGGAGAAACACCACTGGAAATCACTGCAAAACCACTTCAGGCAAACCTCAGTTTCTGATTCTCTTCCTTGGAGGCTGAAGGTGTTCATCAGTTTGGGGGAGAATTTTTTTTTTTGCCCATCCAATGTCATTCAGAAATCTCTTATCCAGGAAATAGGCCTTGCTTTTGTTGAAATCTTTCTAGTGCCTTGGCTTCCATGCTAGCTTGTGGCAGTGAGTTTCATAGCTCAGTCAAGAGCAGAGTCACAGACGATGTGAGGAAAAGCTGACATTGACCACAGACAGTAAGATACAGTTTCCCTCCACGTCCAACAGCATGATCATCCAAGGAAGAGACCTGGTAAAGGGGAAAATGTCATCACCTTCCAAGCCTACTCAGGAGGAAGGCTCTGATCCACCTGCCCTCACTTAAGCAAATACCCTGGCCTAAGCTAGGACATCCCACTGGGAGGCATCCTTCAGGTCGCGCAAATGAAATGTCCTTAGGTGTCTGGGAATATGGATAGAGTAAATTTTTACACATTTCTGTAAGGTAAATAAGATTTATGTCAATATTACAGAAGAGAAAATAATCTCAGGAATCAATAGGAAAGAGAAGACAAGCTGAGAGCATGCAAATGTCAAACTCACAGGATGCCAACATCCTCCAGATAATACCCTTTTCCTGTTGTTAGAATTACTAAGTAATGACATCCAGAAAGCAAGGAACAAAACACATGTTATTTTTTTTTTTTTTTGCCTTTTACTTTCCTCCCTTCACCACACCGCTAGGCTCTTCCAAGAGGCGAGCTGGCTCTTTCCTGGAAAATGACCTTTGCTGGAGGGCAGGCAGATGGCAGCAGCCACAGACAAGCCCAGTTCTCCTCCTTGACCATGTGTCACTCAAAAGCCTTGAAGATCTCTGTGCTGGAGACCCCAGGTCTCCTCCTGAATCTGGGTCACTGGCAGCACAAAGCCCTGCTGAAGGCACTCACATGTGACTTAGACCCATCAAGGACCATTCCTCGTCTCAGTGATGGCCAAATCTGCACTGTGCATTTGCAATGATTTGAGCTTCAGGGATTGTTTTTCCTTATTTTTTTTAAATTATTATTTCTTGTTCAGCACTTGCAGTCTTGGTCTCTTTAGCACAGATCTCCTCACAAAGGCAATCCTTGTACCAGAAAGCCTCAGATTTGCCCTCAGCTCTTCCATAGGCATTGATTAGGGGTCTTTTTTCTTTTTCCCTTAAAAAAAAAATCAAAAAAGAAAAGGGACATGATTTTACACTAAAATAGAATGAAGTGCATTGTACAAAGGATTATTTCAAGTAATTCTCCTTGAAACTGTAACAAAGGAATGTTTCCTGGGGATTAAATGGACTGTCAGGTAATCAGAAAAGTTGTTTTAGGTTTGCCTCAAGAAGAAAAGAAGCATTTTGGATGGATTTTGTTTCTGGTGCTTTGTGACACTTTACAGCTTATTCCCTCATGTCACACCAGTTTATTTCATTATTCATAAACATGCTGAATGCCAAAATTATCACAGAAGCTATGGGACTCTTACACACTCAGCCACTAAGCCCTTTTCTCCCATCCCATTGCAAATGCAAGGACCCATCCTTCTCAATATCCTTCCACTGGGATTTTCTTCTAACCACTACTCATCCTACTACCTTTCTTGCTATGTGGGTGGGATTCCTGGTATTTTACACACTGTGCAGGACTCTCAGATGACTTTGAAGGAGAACTCAAGTTCAAAAGAGAATGAATTTGTCCCTGGGGTTGAAGTCCAGAGCTCCAGCACCCAGGGAACCTTGCATACAGTCTGGGCACAGTCCTTACTCCTCCGTGGAGCACTTGGGGCGATAACACCAAAGCCTATTCCCACCATCAGCCCCAGGACACCTCCCAGATCTCATCTGGGCTCTGTCACCACACTTCTACCTTGCTTGGCACTGCAGGGGACAGGCTGCCCCTTCTCAGAGCCAGGACACAATTTCAGCACGGAGTCTCTCTTCCATCCCCAACAGCTGCATGCTGCTGTCTAACCTGCCATCTAATGCATAGGGATGCCTTAAAATGGCCCAGGTCTTTCCTCCAGGGCCAGCATCAAAAGCCCCTACAAGCTGCTCCAGCCCACGTCTACAGCTCTTCTGTGTGTTCAGCCCTCTTCTCTCACCCTTCCCAAAGCCTTCAGCTAAGACAGCCAGGAGCACAGACATCCATCACACCACATCCAGCTCCACACCCTTTATATACTAAATGGAAGGAGTTCCCCTCCCTCTGCTTGGCCAGGAGCAGCCAGCAGCAAAGGCAAGCAGAGCCCCAGAGGGAGGCAGCCTGGGTGGAGGGGAGGGGGAGTCAGAGATGTTCTGTGCCTCTGTGGGGAGGGAGCCCCTCCAGCTGGCCCCTGTGGCTAGGCTGGCTCGCAGCATCAACGTCCTTTTGGACTGCTAGATGTTACTGGGTGCCCAAGCAGCAAAAGCCACCCACATCCATCTGTGCCTAGGCAGCCAGCTTCTGCTATAGTAGTCAGTCTTTGCTCTCAAAAAGGGTGTGGAAAATGGGGGTTTAAAAACCACTATAACCATGTGTGGAATGGTGGCTAGTCCTGCATTGGCTTTTCACGTGGCAGCACCGCCACAAGTGACAAAGCACAGCCTTGTTCTGTGGTGTTGACCCAGGCGTCAAGCACTGGACTCTATGCCACAAACAGCCTCCATTTCTCATAGGCTCACAGGGCCTGGTTCCCCTCATCACATGCTATGCTGAGCCTGCTCCAATCTGGAACAATTGCTCCTTCATGTGTGTGACTTAATTTTATCATCTCTAACTAAGAGAAAGGAAGATTTGAAACTGCTAATTGCCCTGGAAAATGAAGATATTTTTCTTATTTTATTTTTACTTATTTAATCTAAGGACCAGGTTTTCTTTTCCATGAGCTGCTTCTTTCTAAAAGAATTTTTATTCCAATTATTCAGACACCTGCTGATGTCCCAGCAGCCCCTGGCAGCAGGGAACCCTCTCGGGCTGAGCAGCCGAAGGAAACAAAGCCCAGAACAATGTTGTACAGGGAAACAGTGCACACACCAGCAAGCCAGAGAGCACAGCAGCAAATGTGTTATTAGTCTGACATCACAAGGGCCTGCTTGTTTGTTTGCTTTATGCTTTTAAATCCCGACGCTCTCTCTTGCCGTGCACATGTTGAATTTTTCTTGATTAAGTTGAGACTTTTATTATGCAGTGTCCCCAGAAGAATTACAGAGGGGAAGGAGAAAACCCAACTGCATATGGCAAAGGCAGTGAAATAGATACTGAATTCCTCCAGCTTGAAATGACAGACAGTACAAATAAAGCTCCTTTGTAGCTGCTTTAAGATGTAGCATGTACCAGCCCATCTCAACAAATATACCTTGGGAAAAGCCAAAAGCAGGATCAGAAATGCACAGCGAGGGAAATTTTAAAGCTGCCAGTGCAAGTTTCTCCAGACACAATATGTTTGTACAGTACTGAGCACTGTCAATTTTGACTGTGCAGCAGCAGTAAGAGTAGTAATAATAATAATATAAATTATAAATTTCTTAATTGTTAGTTATCATTATTATTTTAGGCCTCTCCAAGACTTGAACTGTAAAAACAACATTGACCACTAAAACCATCCAACTCCTCTCAGCTCAGTATGCAATGAATGGGATTGGCCCTCCTGGCCAGACCATTTGGGCTACATCTTTCTGCCTCATTTCCCTCCTTCCAGTGAGGGTTGTGTTTTGCAAGACATACACCAACATCAAAGCCAGTATGGAAGGACTTCCTCACTTGGAAATAGGCTTCAAGCAGACCTACAAACTCTGTTGAAGTTTTCATTATGGTGCCAGAGCAGCACAAAATAGCTCTAGCATCTGGCCTCAGGGGCTCAATCAGTTCTGTATGAATACTCATATGATGCGGTTATCATCAGCAAAGCCCATAGCTAAGCGCCTTGCTACCAAGACTCGTGGCTTTGATTTAAGGAGCTCCCAGTAATCTGGGACACTACAATTAACATATTTAATACAGCGACTAATGGGAAAGAAAAAGGGGGGAAACCTGCAAACCGCAGCTTACACTGATGACAGTGTGGGAAAGGAACAAAACCCAGAAGTTTCAAACTACAAAAAAGGCACCCAGAGACTAGTTCGTTTCTCCCTTTTATTCTGCACAGTACAAGGAAAAAAAAAAAAAAAGAATCTCAGAAATTAATTAATAGTCAGTAATCTCAGATTGGTTTATCTTTTCTAAGGTAACATACAAGATTTGAACATTTATTTTGGGACACATTGACAAGCCTGCTCATCAAAAGGCAGATGATCTGCACTTTATGAACACCAAATCCTTCCAAAATGTCTCACATAGTGGCACACAAAGTATGCAGAATTATTTTTAAAACATACCTCTGTTCACTACATGCAGGAGACCACAAACTATTCAGGTGGGTTATTGAAAGTGTTAGGCAACAACTAAGTGTTCAATAAAGTCATCTGTAGTTGTTCCAGGTAGGAAAATGGCAATGGAATTAATCTAGTTTATGAACAGGATATAAAAAAAAAAGTAGAATCCCTTAGTTAGGAACAGACAATTATTATATAACAGACAATGTTATTACAATTATGATAAATAAAATATAGCTGGGCACTTAGTGCACTGATCTAGCCTGGGATGCAAAACCAGCTTCATCTGGCTTGGAGAAGCAGCCAGAAGCAGCAGTTCATCTGATCGTTGGCCAGGTTATAATAATGTATTACATACTATATTGCTGAGTTATAGTCATGCAGTGCTGTAACAATTGCCAGACCAAAACTCTAGCAAAATAGCTGGGTGACTAAATACATATTTATCTTTTACACTGTCTTTTACAGGGTTATTTAATTATCTCCAAAACAAGTATTCTAAACTAAAGAAATAGTTTCTAATTATATTCAAATGGGTACCTAAATAACCTTAGTTCTGCCTTGGGTTTACTGTATGCAGTATACCATGTAGCACATTCATTTCATATGGTTATTATAGCCAGTAAACATAAAATGATTACAGAGTCACTGTAGCAGCTATGGCACCATATTAGATAAAATTACTCTTTGAGCAAGATCTTCTAGCTTTCCAGTATCATGTCTTCATTGTATTCCTTACTGGAGAGTGAAGGTCAGCTGTCCTTAGAGAAGAGGTTAAGTCACGTTCAAATGACAAAGAAAAGCAGAGGTCTTTATTTTGCTTAAAGCACTCTGGAGTTTTATTCCTTCTAGAAACAATAGAGAAGGGAAGCAATGTTGAGAGATGGCAAGTGTTTAAGGAATTTCCTCCAGCAGAACATGATTTTTAGTGCTGGCAAGAAATTATATTTGGCAAATAATGACACTAAGTGGAAGATGATCACATTTCTTTAACAATGTCACCTAAAATAGGTCTAATCTTAGGTGGTTACAGAATCTGTTTATAATCAAGCTAGTTAATGGATTTACTTGTAAACTTGGACAATATACGAACTATTCATAGAGTATGGGTAGCACTCATCTGAGCTCATTTGAGTGCTCTGAGACTCAGGTATTTGGGTCAGCTGGGCAACTGGACTCCCTCATCGAGGACAGAAAAAGCAGCTCAGCAGTAGGGAGCTGATTTATTAGACCGGTTAGAGCTCTTGCTCTCCAGACATGATCAGTGTCCATATGCACTCCTGTTTTTTTAGAAACATTAGATGAATCCCATTCCTATCCTTTGGGAGTAGTGTTGGCTAAAAAATTTTAAGCCCCACCCCCATCACTCCTACTCATCTCTGTCCCCTCCAATCCCCAAAAAGGGTTGGTTATCCCTCTTCTTTGCACCAATTCAGCTAACAAAGAGATATAGAATTATTTGGTTCTAAGAAGAACTTTTTTTCCTATTATCCACCTGGTTTTGTATCTTCTTCCTGTCTTAATCTTTTTTTTCCTTAGTCATCTTATTTTCACCAGTCCTGGACACACCAGCAGTAGAACAGCACACAGCAGACGTCTCACACAGCAGTGGAGACAGCAGATCCTTGTGTGGGGGCAAAGAAGGATGGAAGAGGGTATATTGGATCCATTGATGAAAGATCCATAACATGGAGCTGTGCCCTAATTTTCAAGAGAACCCACTGTTTTCATGATCATTCAGACAACTCAGAGGCTATCTGCAATACTCAACGCTGCCTAGGTTAGAGACCCACAGCGTCATCTTCCCAGCAAGAGTAATCTGTTCATCCTCCTTCTTCAGTGTTCCCTTATCCCTCATCTTCAACTACTGTATGCCTGAAAGGTAGAGCACAAAGGTTCCTTGTCCAACTGGCCATCAATGAGATGAGCTGTCACAGCACTCTGACATCCCCTGCACCACTCCTCCTTCACACCTGCTCTTTGCCAGGCTCTTTCATAAGGCACACCTTCCCTGGGCCCCTCCTACAATCCTTCATCAAATTGTCCCTAAAAATCTAGGGACTGGGACATCCGCCTTCTTTAGCATTTCTGCATCGCTGCCTTGCTCTATCACAGGCTTGGATTTGTGCTGTTCCCCAAGGCCAAAGAAGTAGATCTTCCTCCACCCCCACATCAGTCCCCTGCCTGGATCAGACAGCTCGCCTGCAGTTGTGTGTGGCCTTGTCCCAGAAACTTTTATCCTAAAAATGTAGAAGAGCAAAATACCTCCTTGATACCCCACTGTTAACATCAATAGAGTGACTCCAGGAATGAGCTGAGTGCACTGGAAGAGGAAAAATTTGAGCAAAGTAGAAAATAAATAAATAATTTCTCTAGAGATATTTAGACACACACACATACACATACAGTGAGATTTTACAACTTAATTTGCTTGTGAATGGCACCAAACTGATTCACCGTGGTTGCTACAGTAGATGTGTCCCCTAAACAGTAACTCAGTACACAGAGAATTACGTTCATTCGTGCATCAACATTTTTGAGTTAAGATACTTCTTTATTCCAAAGACTGTTGATTAGCCCCCTTTCAAACTCAGTATCTGCTGTGTGCACCTTACGTGAATTATGTTCGGCACAGGACATTGCTGATGCTTTGTCACAAACAACCTAGGAATAAAAAGATCGGCATTTCAGTTTATTTTTCCTGCATCTTGTTAAAAAACATACTAGGAATTTTGAAGAAACCTAATGCATAAATACATATTTTGTCTGATTCAATAGCATATACAATTCAAATGACACCGCATCAGAAAATCAAGGGGCTGCTGTTATTCACCAACACATTAAATACAAGCCATTTCTTTCTTTACCTTGACATTTGCCAGAGGGCCAAATCAGAAAACGATGCAACACCACTTAACTGCCTGCTCCACCTTCCCCCAACAAGCAACCAGAAAGCTACTGACCGCTCTAACACAAAATGCTATGTCTTTAATCTTATCAACCATCACCTCTTCCGAGCAGTGAGGACAGTAACAGATTGGTATTAGCAATCTCAGCCCTTCTCAGACAGTTGGAGTCTTGCATATCTTAACTGATGTGCCTAATTAGATACAGCAGTGATTCAGCCTTCAGCTGGTTCCGTGGTGCTGCTTCCAGGGTGCAACAGCGTGCTCTGCATCACCCGGTGACTGAGGTGTTTACTCCTCATCACAATCGCTGTTATCTGTCAGAAGCGATACCACACTGCTTTCCAAAGAACACCGCTCCTTCCCTTATTTATATGGAAGTAGTTTCACAAGAAGGAGCAAGTTATCTTTGACTGAATGTTATTCCAGTGGAAGATAATAGCCTGGAAATCTTGGTGTCTTCCAGTCCTGGACAGAAAATTCTGCTGAGCTTTCCGGGGGTTACACAGAGGGGCACTTTGGCACATTATTCAGACTCCAGGCCTGCTCACTCTGCTTAGTGACATGGAAAGCCCTATCTCATGGGTTGCAAGCTTATGAATTCTTACTTGCCATTAAGTGGATGACATATTTTTTCTCTTTTTTCTTTTTTTTTTTTATTTATTTTATCTTATTTTAGGTGGAATGACTTTCAGTGTCTAGCAATGTGAACTAGAGATGAACTGCTGCTCTGGAGGGGAAAGGTCTGCATGTCATTAACCTCATCAACCTCTGTTGATTTAACAGAAAATGTAAGCAAAGAAACATATCCTAAAGAATGGGGGGGAAAAAATCAGTGTTTTTTCAGGCTTTATCCATAGTAGATTAGAACATCAAGAATATCCTTCTACAAACTTCAAAAGTGTGAAAGCCATGGTGAATAACACATTGTATTTGCAGATTTAAAATTACAACACTCCATAGCTAAAAATCTAGGTGCCTCAGTCTGGGGAAATTTTTGACCAATCTGGGGCAAAAAGCAGACCTCTGCTAAAATAAGAAGATGGCATGTACTTATGTATGCCAAGGATGTTGCTCCTTAATATCAAATCCTATTATCACTTCTACTTACTTGCCAATTGCTATGCTTAGTGCTCTGTTTTCCATTGCAATAGTAGACCCTTAAGGGAAGCTAGAAAAATCCAGCTCTTTATCAGTGATGTTTTCAACTCTAATAGGAGAAGTACAAGGCCTTGAACTCAGCTCTTTGTGAATAAAAAGGCTTTTAATTCATCTTTAAGGAAACAATTAGAGATCATCAGGAGCATATAAATTAATCTGATTTTTCTTTTCCTCTATAAAGGCTTTTATATATCTCTTTTCTTTTTCTTCCAGGTTGGCTTCTATTTTCTCTCAGGTGCAACTGAAGTTTCCTAAGGCAAGGAACGGAAAAAGAATCAGCAACATCTGGAGTTATCTACGCTTCTGCCAAATAAAACTAACACGTCTGAAGAGGGCTGTTTCTCAGAATAAAAAGGGAAGTGATGACTAATAAGGAAATGCAATTTACCAAAAATATCTCATTTTGCTTTTTCTTAAATATATCAGTCTTGTAAGTCTCCTTGACCACCTAAAAGTCCTACTTGGATCATGCAAGTGTAAGATTTGTCCAGAAAGAACAAATATTTGGCAGGTTTTTTTGGAGGTGAATGCAAGACTAGAGGTCATTTCATAGTAACTTATAAACCATAGACTTGGCATCTGAGTAAACATCCCTGAACTCCGTTTTCATCAATGGAAACAGGCAAAGTAGGATTCATCACACTTTTAATCAGACATCTAAAATATTCAGCTGAACTGCACCTTAAAAGCAGCAGTTGTTCTCCTTTGACTAAAAAGGGAACTCAGGACAACTAGCTCACCACGACATCTATACCTGTAGATCACTAATGTTGGAAAATATGAGGGTCACCTCCCAAAACTGTCTTGCAGAACCATCCCCCCTTGCATTCCTCCTTATCTTAGCTTCTCCTTGCTGTACCTGGCACCCTCCTGAAAAGAAGGGGACCATCATCCAAGACAAGACCACCATCTGAAGGCTTTTGTCTTCTTTCTTAAGAACTTTTCTTCAAGGTCCTTAATGAAGAGGTTATAAGAGCATAAGCATTTATCTGTTGCTTAGGTATATTCAGCTTAACTTTCTTGCCCCTGCTTCTAAGCCCTTACTTGCAATTCTCCTTCCCATCTCGTTTCTTTTTGCCCCACCTTAAATATCATTCTCTAGGAGCCCTTCTTATTCAAGTCCCTCCAAAAAATCATCCCTACCCACTTGGCTTTATTAATCCTGACCTAATGTGCTAACAGCTCTGCCAAACAATTACTGGAACCAACCTAGTCTGCACCTTCCTTAAACAGCAGTTATGGGATCTTGTCACGTACAAATTGTTCTGTCCAGAATTTCACTTACAAGCTAACCATGAGTACCCAGATGAGACACCTATGGCAAGTGTGTAGTCAAGGAAACAACAGTCCCCTCCAGAGGAGCACTCAGATCGTGTGCAGTTTTAAATCCTCATGAAGATATTAATTTCTTTCCACTAGTTAAATAGAAGGAGGCCAGAGTGGAAATATTCCTTATTTTACATTTTCCATGAAGAGCCAAAAGATCGGTAGGGTGACCCTGAGCTTGTATATTTTCTTTTTATAGAAATACATCTTAACATTTCTTTTAATACTTGGAAATAATAAATACAAACAACTACAGAGGCACTGAACTTTTAGTTGCCTCAGGGCATTCTCTCTGCTCTGAAGCCTATTCTCACCTTAAGTTTAGCATTCTTCAGCTGCTACTGAGGTTAAGAGGAATGCTGCATCTGGCAAAATAAGGGCTGTTGATATTACTGATAGACCTCATTGATCAACAATGCAAAGAAAGAAAAAAAAAATGCAACCATGGAAGGAAAAGGGAAATAAAACCAGGCTTTATACCTTTACTAAAAGCCTCTACTATCCTCTCTCTATTACTACAAAAGCCAAGGGATGTTGCAAATTTGGATACACTGGAGAGCAATCTTCTTCTCTTTGATGTCGCTGATGAAACAACAGGTCTCTCCTCTCTTCACGTTCAATAAAAACAGGAAAGTGACTCTACCCAGCATGAAACTGGGAGCAGTGCCTGAGCAGCCCCTCTCCTGCTAACAGCAGGGGGATGGGTGCTAAAAGCAGGGAAGGACATCCACAAAGGGACAAGGGGTTCAGAGGGAGGTGGAAGGTCTTGGGGAGCAAACCAAGATCACCCTTTGGCAGCACAGCCCCAGTGAGGGACTGGGAGAGCACATGCCAGGATCTGCCCCATCCCATATCAAGTATTCTAGTCAGAAGAAAGACAAACCTGACAATCTTCCCCTTCAATTTTTTTATAATTTGAGGAATGCATGAGGAAATCACATGAGCCGTTCAGCCTAACTCGCATAAACTTAGAGAAACATGTGGCTTGAATTTTACAGCCTTTTCTTATCATTAATATTTTTCCTTTAAATCTCAGATTTTGTTGGGCTCACAGAACAACAGCAAGGGCTGTCCTGCAGCTAATTTCCCTGTGACTGCAAACAATCTGCAGCTTACTGGATAAAGTGTCTTCTTTGTATTTTGAAAATAGTCAGCACAAATCCAATTAAAAATGTTTCTTTTCTTTCAAATGTTATATTGTTCTGAGTGTTTCTGTGTAAGCAGGGAACCCTGGATTACATTCCTCTCCAGGGGATCCTAAATGTTTATACAAATCACAGTAGGCAGCATTACAACACTTCCAACTTTTGCCACATGCACTTTGTCTAAACTCGAACTTGGTCAGAAATCCGTCACATTGCAAACTGTAAAAAAGAGAAATTAAAGGAAACTGTCTTATTTTTGTTCCTTTTGAGGATGTAATTCTATTAACAGCTCCGTATGTCTTTTCCCCATCAATTTGATTATGGATTAATTAATTCTTAGCAGTTTTCTAAAGCCCAGCAAAATATCATCTGACCCAAAACATTTCACAGCAGGGAAAAAAGACAAGTTAGATAAAGAGAAAATCCATCCTTTGGGAAAAAAATGGTGTTTAGAAGAACAGGCAAGGGTAGAAAAAAATCAGCTCCCCCCTTTTCCTCAGCAAACCCATGTCATTGCATGTCTTGCTCATTACATTTCACCCCTTTCCATTTCTGCACACCATGGCCCAGACTAAGTTTAACTACAAATTGGTGATGCAGTATTCAAGGGCTTCTTATTTTATGCCTTTTCTTGAGGATATCAACATCAAAGTGGTTGAGATACAGTCATGGCCATGATTTTGCCATTGGTGTTGTTCCACAGTCATGGATCTCTTTTCAAACAGGCACACAAAGCCTGAACGTGCTTTGAGGTGCAACCCAATGATTTAGTTTTTGTCTCAGGCTGAGGCAATGTGGTAAGAAATAATGGGGTCTACATTACAAATGCCCAGACCCTGACAAAGGTTACATTTATTGTTGTCCTGGATAATTTCGGGAAGGGCTGGATTTCACACCCTTTTCTCTGAGCTTGTGTGTTGCTCCTTCCAGGCAGGTTGTGACTGCCATCTGCTTACATTTATGTTTTTATAGGGCCTTTTATCACAGGGCTCCCAAAGCACTTTACACACTTACACCTTGATTCTCTGTTGTAACAGGAGGTGAGTTTAAATTAAAATAATGTGCAGGTCGTAATCTTGGAATTGGGCTTTAGAGCCTCCTTTTTCACCTCTCAAGTGGGGCTATTACAAAGCAGGTACAAATAGCCAGAGCCAGGCATTTAAAGCCACAGTATGAAAATCAGGATATTTCTGCAAATGGAGAAAACAGAAAGACTTAGAAAAAAGGAAGCTATGTTTCACATTCATCACTGATAAATCTCACAGTGTAAAAGAGAAGCACATCTATGCCTTTGATAACTGTGCAGATGGATAACACTCCACTTGCCATGAAGAAAAGGAAGCACAACTCAAAAAAGCACTTATCTCCTTGCCCTTATATACAATTATTGGTTGATGACTACTGCATGTCAGGAAAGCCCAAAGAAAGGAGAAGTCTTCTTTCAACAAAAGAGTTGCCCCACTTCAGGGAGGGGGAGATAATGTTCTCAGCTGTTGCTGAAGGTCACGGTGGCAGGCCAGGAAAGGCACAAGATGTGACATGTCACTCCTGTACACACAGTGACATTGCTGTGCTGACCACATGGGGAAGGGGACAGAAGCCGAAGCAGTGTAGGAAGCTGAATGCAGAAAGTGCGGGAGCAGAGAACAGGAGTTCATTTTTGGAAGTGCTTCCACAGGGTTAGCAAGTTAATTAGTTGCACAGCACGGCCCCAGCCACCATGCCATGAAGCTTTCTTTATTAAATTTGCTTATTTTTGGACCCTCTGTCGCTAATACAACTGCCATTGGCCAGGCCAATCAAAGAGAGCACGCTGCTCCTGCGGGCACAGGTGGACACCCACAGCCAACACTTGCACCTGAGCCAGCCACCTCAGGCTTCTTTACTGATAATGTAGAGAGGTTTTCCTTGGGGAAACACTTCCTCTCTTCCTGGAACTCAGAGAAAAAAGGGACAAATTATTTGTACCCAACAAGTGTTTGTTTCATTCCCCCCTGAAGTCAGGAGAAAGGACATTTCTCATGCCCTCCACCCTGTGGAATAGGCCAGTGAATCTGCTCTTGCAGAGCACTTTAAAATTGGGGGGAAAAAATCAACACAAACAAAAAAAAAAAAAAAAAAGAAAATAACAAACAACTGTGAAAATTAAAGGTGGTTACCTACAACTCCGTCTTCAAGACATACAACCCTACATACCCTAGCTCACCACTAGGAAGGATAAGGTACCAGTTTACACAGTGGCATACTAACTTGACTTCTCAGATCAAAGCACCTGATCCAGGGGGAAAGACTGAGAAGGTAAAAAAAGACATGAGAATAGGAGGTGAGCAGGCATGGAGTAAAGAACCAGGAGAGGTAGGGAGAGCAGTAGAAAAATAGTATCAGAGACTGACAGAAATAAGCAGAAGCTGCAACATTATAGACCAGCTTCATTCCTGAACTCTTCTCTTTCCTCTCCAAGTCTTTTCCCCATCCACTCTGACTCTCACTTCTCTTCTATGGCTCACCCTGTCTATCTATTGCAGCTGAACTCATTCCTTCACCTGCACAGAGTCATTGCCACCCACAGAAAATTCATCCAAACATCAGCCTGCGGTGCATTCTGGAGTAAAGGGGGACCTGAAATAGTTCCTGCTGACACCCTGCTCTTGCAAATAAATAACTCGGCACTCACTGGAGCTGGGACTGCAGTCCAAGTCCTCTGGCAGTTTTATGAAACTCTAGCTGTTTCTCGCCTCTGCTTTTCAAAAAGCACATGAAATGAAATGGCTTGTTCCGGGGCAAATGACACAATGGTGCTAAACGGCATGATTTCTTTGTTTGTTTCATCCCAGGAGGGGAGGAGGAGAGAAGGAATGTATATTTGATCTAATCCAAACCAATTTTTTTGTTGCTGTTGTTTCTGCTAAACTCAAAAAAAAAAAAAAAATCAGTGGTTTGAACTGTCCTACACAAAAGAAGTTTGCGGGAAAAAGAGAAATACTAGACTCCATTTTTCTCTCAAGACTCGTTTGACCCTCTGACACCTCAGCCTGGGAGGAACTTGCTTACGAAACCCAGTGTTCAGAAACAAATTTTAAAAACAGCCCAAGCTGCCCCACATTCAGGAGAAAAGCTGTTTATTTACTCTGCATTCTCTTGCACTGCCTGTATGCTTGTGTCAGAGCATGCTCTGAATTGCCCACTGACCTACATTCCCTGGGACACGAAGCTGTGCCTGCCTGCTCCAGGGCTCGGCAGCGCCCCTTGCCCTGGCCCTGCACTCCCTCTCCAGCGTTGCACCAGCTCTTCCAGCAACACTCTGCATAAGTGGATAATGTCTCAGGCCACCGAAGCATGCTTTTAAATGGATAGCCAGCCAAGTGTATATTAATTAAACTTAAAAGTTCTATTTATTGCCAAACACAGGGGGATTACATAGACAACAAGTGGTGGAAAGTACTCCAAAATGTTCTCACCCCTTTAATTACTGTGCTATAGTTAGCCCAGCGAGCTGATGTATAATCAGCGCTGCTGTACGCACTGTTTACAGCAAACACTCTGGAGAAACACACTTACTTCATGGCCTCTCTGAGCAGCTGCCACGTTTGGAGGGGCAGGAGGGACACAGAAGGCACCAAAGGGCCCTTTTCTTTATCTGTCCCCCTCAGGGCTGCTCTTTTCCAGCACCCTGCTGTGCTCCCTCATCCTGGGGGGGGGGGTTTGCCACCAGCCTGTGACCCAGTCCATCACACCAAATCTCCCACAGTGCCCGATGTGTACCTCTCCCAGAGCTGCCATCATGGAAATTAATTACCATTGCACCACACTTTGCTGCTGGCCAGTTTTAGATCTTTGCTGCTGGCCAATTTTTATGCCCTCATGTTTTGTGTGCTTACAGCTCATGCATTTCACAGGTGAGCTGAGAAGCCAAGTGAAGAAGCCCGGTAGATTTGGACCCCCAAGAGGCCGATTCTGTTCCCCTAAGTCTGTCACGGGGACCAACCACTTGAATTCAGAGAGATCAGTGCCAGATCCAGCAATGAGATGCTACTCAATTCCTCTAAGGGCAGCTTGCAATCCCTCACCAAAAAGATGAAAAAAATCAGCAAAATATGGTAAAAAATGAATAGGCCAGTTTGAAAAAGCCTTAATCTCACTCACATGTACCACCACACAGAGTTAATAGCAATAACCTCTGTGCTCCTCTGTTCCCCCATCTCCCAGCAGTGCCTCACAAGCTGTAGCATATTGCTGTCTGCTACTCAACTTGGCTGCCTTCAGCACTGGCAGCTCATTTTCCTTCCCTGAATCCTCAAATCTTCAGCTCATTTCCAGGTGTTTTCATTGAAATAGCATTAAAAAGAATACACATGCACCCATTAGCAAGCCAGCAAAAACCTTTCATCCTCTTGCATTTTCACAACTGATTGCAATCACAACAACAACATGCATTTTTCACATGACCCTGGGTCTGTGCTTCAAAAGTCATATCTACTCCCAACTGTACACATTTCCCCATCCAGACAACCTGAACAAGATGAGGAATAGGTAAATAAAGTCATGGTAAGCATGGGAAACATCCGAGTAAATAACATTATGGCATCACAATGTCTGCCACTACTACCACCCTTCTTACAAGCAGTCTGAGGCACCTTATACATTTAGCACCTCCACACTCATATAGTTAGCAGCTCTTTGGACAGCAGTCATGTTTAACCTTCACCAAAACAGTCTGACTTCATTTCCCAGGACCTCAGAGTCTCTCTCATAAGGTCCAGAAAGCTGCTCTTTCACAAGGCAGAGTGAGGCAAAGGTATACACCCTTCAAACCTTGGGCTTCTCTGTAAGATAAGGTCTCTCTGACTGGCTGAGTCGTCACCTGGGGAATCACCTGCAAGCCTAGAGCTACCAGAGCAAAGAGCACTTTGGCCAGAATTTCTCATCAGCCATACCACCTGTCATGCTCTACCTCCAAAAGCTCTGATGCACAGACTGAGACCAGGACGTCTAAGGATTTCAGGATTAATCCAGAAAGGAGAGACTCTGCAGCATTCCCATTCCACAAACAGAATAACACCAAAGCCTTTTGAAGAAAAGCTGGTCAGTAATTTTCTGATCAGAAAATAGAAATACATTCCTTCCCAAACTGTTGCTGCTTTCCCAAACACAGCAGACATCTCAACTGTCTGGGAACCTCACTCAAGGCTTGGGAGATGAGGCTTGAGATTTGGGACACCTGTTCAGCATTCAGAGTCCCCTTCCTTGCAGAACTGCCCTGGAGCCAGGAGTCTTGGGAACTGCCAGCAATGCTTTACTGTCAAGGCTGCATTCCACTGTCCTCTCTGTTCCACTGAGCAAGTATAGACTCTACAGAGCTGTTGGAAATTTCTTCAATCTTTCTTTCTTTTGCTTGCTTTCATACACATCACATTTCAAAACAACATCATTTCTTTCAAACTGAAATCCAAATTTTTAGGCAACTGTGCAGTTAGTGCCTATACTGACAATCTCTGGACCAAACCACAAAATCTATAAATTTCCAAATTACTTTGAGACATATTTAAAATGTCCTAAGATGAATAGCTGGCAAACTGATCAGCAAAATGAGCAACCCCAAATTACACTGAAGTTTATGTGTACACATGCATGTACATGTACTGCCCCACGAACCAACAGAAAATGTTCCCTGTCATAAGACAAGCATTGCCTAAGTGGGATTAAGTTTCTGAACTATTTTGTGTCTGTATCTGGCACAGCTTTTGCTGGACAGATGACTCACATTCATTCTGCTCTTAATTGCTACGTATTTTGAAGACTTATTCTTATGCTGTTCGGTCTTTCTGTAATGGCTAAAAAAAATGAATTTCCTGGTATATGGCAGTGTGTTTCCATATATCCCGCTGCCAGGTGTTGCTGTGAACCAGTCCATCCTCCTCTGAATCTTGACTGTGTTTCACAGACTTGTTAGGACTGTGTTATGGAGGCATTTTCAAATGCAGGAAGAAAGGCAGTTTGCCCTTTCTTTAGAGACCAGAAAACACAAGTGCTGCCCAAAGAATTGCTGTACCTGTGAGTGGTGATGTACTAGATGTATTCGCTTGTCTCAGGGTTATCTGCAATGAGAGTGGTGGTCATGGTGGATGTTATCAGCCTCAGGGTGGGAAGACACAGATTGCTCCAGAAGACCTTTTTCAGATATTTAGAAAGAGGTTTTGCTCCCTGGGCAGTTTGCCTGGCCACAGTATCAAAGAAACCAGAGAAGCTCTTTATACCACATGAAAGCCTTCTCCCAGGCACAGTCCTGCGACCCACAGACCCCCAGAGCTGAGCTCAGCCCTTCAGTCCATCGCCGTGGACTTACTCAGGCACATGGCCTTTAGGTCTGAAGCCCTCCTTTTTCCCCAGCAATCACTGTTCCTGGTGGCATCTGGTTCCAACAAAACCCATTCCCTGACCTTTGTGTCACTTTCCACATTACTGCATCAGCAATGGCACTGCAGCCAGGTCCTTGCAGAGCCAACCCCAGACCCTGGATGTTCCTTCTGTTCCTCAGGCCATTATAGAAGTGTCACCAGATGGACACTGAGTAGGGCAACTCACGAGTCACACGGCACCCAGTGGTTCTCCCAAAGTTCCTGTGTGACTGATGGGCACTCTGCAATGCAAATAAAATTTCTTAAGTAAATATAACACACAGGGATGCTGCCACTGATTTGCACATAAAATAGCAAACGCACAGCTCGGCTTGTTTTGTAAGATTGGGGGGTGGCTTGAGATACAAGTTAAGTAGGGTTTTACTTCTGGCTTCACCCCTAGGACCAATGTTCACTGATATTGATATTTAAAGTGCTTTCTTCAGCATGGCTACAATCCAGGGTGTGGGGAGTGGTGGCCTTTTTTTCCTATGCTGGCTTCAAACAAGCTGTGGGTGTCTAGGTGGGTGGGTTGAGTGACATATTAGTGAGGAAGCTTCCTCCCTTTTCAGAGCTACATCGAGAAGTCAGAAAGGCATCATTTTAGAAAGTGACAGGCAGATCAGGTTGGACTATTGCTGATGAAAAAGGGTTTAAATCCATAAAGAATCTTGCATTTGGAACTGCACTGCTACAGAGAGCAGGGTGAAGTGAACTTCACTAACCTCTATAAATATTATCTGTCGTTTAATTTCAGATTTGCTCCTCGAAAAGCCTTTCAAAATGCACGCTGCCTCCTTTCAGCTCCTGGCATCCAATCAAACTAGCTATCTAACAACAAGGAGAAGAGGAAGTCTGTCCTTTGCCTCCATTTAGAAGTGAAAGATTCCCCCTTCCCTTCTGCCCACCCCCTTCCCCCCCTCCCCTGCTGACTCTGAAGGTCTTCCAATTATCTCCTTTACCTGCCGCATTAAAAAGTAAAACATATGAGTTGCCAGAGATACAGAGTCTGAGGACAAGCCACTGTGGCAAAGCCATGACATTAGAACAGATGGAAAACTTCTCGGGAACAAAATGTGCACAAAAAAATGGGTTCTGGCTTTGAAGTGTATATTCACGTTGGGTGCTTTCATGTCTTTTGAAAAGCCCTAGCTCAAATATGACCTACTTAGGCAACATTCTTATTTATGTCTCCAACTAAGGAGCAGTATATTTAGCAAATGAGAGGAAATCATCCCCCTGTCATGTTTATAGATTGGAGCAAACTTTGCTGTTTAATTCTTCAACAGATTTGTCTCCATAAAAGTGGATGTAATTTAAACACTGTTAAAAAAATCAATAAATTCCACAAACTTAGGATAAATGGAATCATAATTTCAAATATATATATATATTATATACGTACAGACATACAGAGAAATAAAGAGAGAACATTTATTCAGTAGACTGCGGTTAAACCATATTTATTTAACTGGTTTAAGAATAATGGATAAGGCTGAGCAATGGTGGAGAGCAAATCGTAAGACTTTGCCATTTGAATTGATGCTAAATGCTAACTATTCTGTAAGATGATAAGGAAAATTCTTAACTCTTCATAGACTAGGTAGGCTTACCTGAACCAAAATGAGAGGAGATTAAAATGTAGTTTACAAGATTCTTAAATTCAAGAAATTGAAGTTGAAAGGCATTTCAGAAGGACATTTAGTTCATCTCCAAAAGGCAAGATAAATAAGATCTACGTTGTTCTGGACTGTAATCTGTCTAATCCCCAAGGATGGACATTTGGTAAGCTTCCAAGCAAGCTATTTCCTCTTTTTGCAATTATCACTAGTGGAAGGATCTTGCTGGCATCTAAGCCATGTCTCTCACTGAGGTTACAGCCCATTACTCCTTGTCCCAGAAGACAAAGAGTACAGATTATTTTTTTTTCTGCTTTTTAGTAACCTTTCAAGATTTATCATATTCCTTCTTTCTTCTTTTGATTTGGTAACCCCAGTTTGTTCAGTTTTCTCTCACGGATCATGTTCCTTGTCAATCAAAAGTCTGTCACCCTACTGACTCACATTCCACCTATTACCTCTTCTAAGATGATCCACTCCAAACCCCAGCACCTGCTCTTAAAGAAGTCACCTATTCTCATTGTATTAATGCTATTCAGTGTTCCTACCTCAACAGTGGAGAGTCTTGCAACTGTCCATTTTTTACAGGCCACCCATCCAACTTCTCCAGGTTACTTTACATTCTGAACCCATTCTCTGTCTGTCCCACAGCCCAAGCCAGACTGCAAAGCAAACAAGAACCTCTGCTTTCCACCATCGCTCTGCATCACACTTTGTCCCAGCACAAATCCCAAAGCAACCCACTCAAAATCCCCTTGCAGTTTCACAGGTAACATTGGGAACTGGTCTCTGACTACAGTTTGCCGGACACCTGTGTACTGACCTCAGAGGACAGTTTCTTCTCATCCTGGTTCTGCCATGTTGCTTCTGACTGTGTCTTGTAAAACAATATGAAAAATTTTCTTACCATCAAAACACCTGACAACCACTGTTTTTTTCCAACCAACAAGGTCTGTTGCTGTGTCTCAGATGGAAAAGAGATTGGTTTCAGGTGATTTACTCCTGACAAATACATGCCAGCTGTCCTGCTCACATCCTTGTTCCCTTCAAGGGGTTTATGATCCGTTGTTTGATTGTTTATTCCATGTATTGGCAGGTAAACAACTTGACTACGAATCCCCCGGTTCCGCTGTTTCTCCTTGTTATGGATAGAAACTATCTCAGCCGTTTCTCTAGAACACCTCCAGTCCTTCATGAATTCTTGGGATAAATACTAAACTATATGGTACTGTTTCAGTCAGTTCTCTGGTTCTCTACACCCAAGGTCAAATTTCATGAGACCTGATACATTAAAAAACCATTTTGTTTATCTCGGTATTTTCTAATCACATTTTTCTCTACAGTAGCCTGAACTATTATCCTGTAGTCACTGGCTTTATTAATCCTCCAATCATAGATGAGCTTCTTAAGAAACACTGATTCAAAAGCTGGTAACATAATTTATTTCAGATAACACTATTTACTTTGGGGGAATGATCTAGTCTTTCACAACCTTTTTAGGCCAAATATTTCAGAAGTTCTCAAGTTGTTTCTTAGCCACCTTATGCTCAAAGGCCCCCTTAATCTCCTAAATGGAAAGGAGTGCTTGGCATCTTAAAAAGAAAGCCCCTAGCTGAGGTTCATACTTTGTATCTCAAGACAACTTGTGACTCTTCCCAATCAAAGCTGATCTGAAAATACCATAGGCATACTTACCTTGTCACTGTTCCAGCTGAACCTAGAAGGGCCCTGGTGTGCAGAAATGTAAGTAGATCATCAAACCCCTGAAAACCCAGCACACATTTGCAGTGAGAGCTACAAACCTTTCTTCTGCAACCCAACAGTTTGGTCTACTTTAAACTCTGCTTAATTCTCACACCTCGCCCTCCCAAGTCATAACATCATATTTATACTTGTCTCTTTAATACTTGTTTAGAGAACACTTACAAATCCACTGATGAAATTTAAAAACCCAAAAGACATGCTCTCCCTTAAAATGGATTAAAACAGTGTCAGCTCCCTTGAAGTTAATGAATGAATACTATTCCTTAGAGCTGTTTTTATTCCTTCTGATATCCTAAATGATGTTGAATCAGAAAGGGTGAAGTAACTGAAATCCAGATATGTTCGTTTCTGCTCCATTAGGAAAAGGAAAAATCAATTTGGCAAAACATAAAAGAAGAAAATCAATAGCAAAAGAAATTTTATTTTCAGTTGAAAACTAAGAATACATTACAAACAATGGTGAGTGAAAATTATTCATTGATTTGTATAACACCTTTTACAAGCCCAAAAAGTGCTCCAAAGAATTATAGATTATTTAAACCTAAGGATCACTTACCACCAAAATGCATCTATCTCTGGAGTGGAATGCAGCTGCTACAAAATTGCAATAGCAAATACAACACCACAGCTTTAGGGTATAAATGCTGTATCCGGAGATGCATCAAGGGAAGTTGAAAATGCAGAATGGAATTATCCAGGCTGGAATATGACCACACTGCAAGGATATAGATTTCAGTTTAAGCTTAAACTCACAGAAGATAGGCCCATCAGCCCATTAAACAAACTCTGGCTCACAAAGTCCCTAAAATGCTCTGGGGTAATGTGCCAGAGGATGGGTTTGGCCTATTCCTCCTGCTGTTTCCCTGGCCACTGCCAGCAAGTCCATGGCAGTAGGCTGCTGGCCCTTAGGTGTGAACAGTGGCCAGGGCAGCCACCTCTGGTGGCCGGGCAGGTGGTGCAGGAGGCAGTCTTGTGTGTTCTCCGGCATGAATCACCACACTCATCTGGAGGCACTCTAAATCCTCCACGTTAAGCACACATTAAGTTGTTTCAGGATGTGGGCCACATTTATATCACTGTCATTAGTAGCAAGGGCTCACACTGCATAAAATTGCACAAAGTACCTTTTGTACCTCAAGATGTACTTAGCAAGCAAGCTCCTAGGGGCAGGGAATGTTCAGTCTTCTGTTTCTCTAAAGCACCTTAATCAATTATGGCAATATAAAAATGATTTATAACAATCTATTAAAAATACAGCTCAAATGACTTATCACTCCTGGGGTCCCGGGAATATACTGTAGGATTTGCCATTTAATTGTAAATCAAATCTAGCGGTCAGTACCTTGTGCTTCAGAGAAAGATGAAAACTATTGATACACCTCACCAATTGCAAGTGCAGCGTCTCTTGGATGATACAATCTTGGGTCATCACCCAGTATGTGACTGGGGGGAAGCAGAAATGTAGAATAAAGCAGCAGACATTTCTGCTCCCTACAGTCTGTAACCAAATCAGTTTTTCCACTGATCAGGAAGCTTCCATGAGCCCAAGGGCTGCTGCAGGGCAGGTAGGCAGGCACACTTAAAACACTTGCCATCAGTGCCATGGCAGTTTCCTTCTCCCTCAGCTTTCTCTGGAAAAGCTTCTTGGGAAGAAGAAAGTCCAAAATAGCAGCAAGACAGAATAAACAGCTTGCCTAAAAGGCCACAAGCTGGGCTGGAAAGAGATTCACAAAGCATCTTGCACCCACATTTCTAGGCAAACTGCATTGCACAGGATGACCCAGAGCCCCGGGGACAGCTGAAGCTATTTGTGGGGTAGAAACATAGCACCTGTTTCATGTCACCCAGTTCAACAATCCAAGTCTACCTGTTCCTGTGCTAAAACCAAGAACATGTAATAAGAAAATTTCAGTTGAGAAATCTGACCCCTCTCTTCTCATTTTCAGAATAGCCAAGAGCTAATACAGAAGCCTGCAGCACTATCAGAATCAAAATAGACATTGGGTGCGTCAGAGGCATGAACCATATCTGATAAAATACTCCTAATTCTGACCATCAGCAGAGAGGGATGGAAACTATTTGCACCCTGGAACTGCCTGTTTTTGATAAAGCATGTTGATAAAACTGTATTCATAGGAACACCCAGGCCAGGAACTGAGGTATTTGGCCAATAAACTCCTTCCTCTGCTCTTATGGACAATGATATCTGGCAGCTTTTTTCATAAACTAGTAAAGTTGTACCTTGAAGACAATGTCAGAGCAGATGAGGGAGGTTAACCCATGTGTGAGTGATCACACAGCACAAGCTAGAAATCCACAAGACACAGCTAATCAGAGATGCCCTGACTAACCAAGAATACCTTACTTAAGAAAAACATCTTTAATTTTAATGTCATATTGAATAGATAGATAAATCTGTATATGATAAATGGCAGAAGCTGTAGGAATGCTAATTTCTTCTTTGCTTTCACACTTTCTACCAATCCTCAGTTTCATCTCTTCCACTGCTCTGTCCCCCAGTTAATAAGCTTTGTTCCTGTGGTTGGGAGAACTCTTAATGTATTCCATTCTTAAGGAAGATTCAAATATAAAGGCCACTACTAGTATAGAATATGTTTCTTGCATCATAAAATCATTAATGCATTGATTCCTATGGGTCTCCCTGCCCAATTCCCTAGGGATTAGCACAACACCAGTGACAGGTGATGCTTTATCTCTATTTGGGTTTCCAAAAAGGATTCCTTTGTAGATACTCGAGCACCTAATATGGCCTACCCTGTAACTTTTTCACAGTAAGGTCATTCTCTCTTCTAAATAGCTGCTTTTTTTCAGAGAGCTTTGTCTCTTAAGAAAATTTTCTTTGGTTATATTTGACTAAAGCTGGCCAACCAGCTCAAAAGTCACTGAGAAGACAGCTACACACCTCACCTCACCCACAGTGCAACACTGAAGCCTCATTTTCTAAGGAAATGAGGCTAAAAAACAAACAGTGAACTCAGAATCTTCTGGTCTCCCACTGCCTGTGAATCTAATGTTCATCTTAGTTATAACTTCTTCTGACAGGAATTGCCTTTATCTGTATTTTGTACAGCTTTGAGCATATTGCCAGCACTTTAATAGTAAAATATCATAGAGAACCATATATCTGAATATTATTATGTAGAAAATATGTGCATGTTCACACAGACAGCAGATATATAAAAATACTGAATATGTAATTTAAAGCCATATTTGTGTTTGAATATGTAGGTCAAACACAGGGCAAAGTTTTTCCTATTACACAGAGAACCTACACGTACACTGGACCAAAAGAAAGCACATAAAAACTCCTTTAATTCTGGATGCTAAAAGGTGCAAGTTCTAACTGGCGTTTGGAAGGGTGATTTCCCCAGGGAACCCCAGGTGTTCTGGGCACACGCCAAGCCATTATTGCTGAGCACTGGGGTTGAGGCTCACCTCAACTAACCTCGGCCATCTGTCTCCCTGTAGAGACTTGGGCACCTCCAGAGGCTGATACCTGGGAGGATGGAATGAATCAACCTGCCTGAGTCTCACCACGGACTACAGGGGCGGTCCAGACTGCTCACTCAGATAAACTGTGTAAATTTTGAATAACTATGGTGAAGTGAGATGAATGCCAAACCTGGTGAATATTACCTGCAAAAACCAAGTGAGTGGGAAGATTCCACATCACAGCTGGATGAGAATAAGAAACCATAAACCCTGAATTCTCAGGGTCTACACGGAAGCAAGAACTGGTTTATAATACCCAGAAACTTCTGCAACTGCATGAAGAGGTCTTTCATAAGAAACAAACAAATATTGCTAAGGCAACTAACATTAGCATTTTGAATACATTAATTGACAACAAAACTTTGAAGTATTCCCCCTATAGTTACTGAAAAATGGTGACCATTGCTAGCAAATGGCAGAGAGAGAATTTCTACTTTGGTTCTGATTTGGATAATTTCCCTTTAGTCACCACAAAAATCATAATGAAGATGTAGAGTGAAAAAACCCAAACAAATCCATACTACCTGAGCTGGACTCTGCAGCACCAGGCTCTAATTGCTCTACCTTCCCCACACTTCAGGCAGAAAGGGTAGCACACATGACCCACTGGGCAGTGGGTTTAAAAATGGCTAGTCGCCCACTCATTTCTGCAGCTCAATTTGCTGGCTTGAGAGTAATTCTATTGGTTTAGAAGTTCTACTTCCCATTAGTGCTATCGACCATGAGATATTGTTAGAGAGGGATTTTGTGCTTTTTTTTCCTGCCTTCACTGGCTGGAACATAGCTTATCCCCATGTCCATTAAATATACATTTGAACAGCATTTCCACCTGCACTTTGTCACCTCGGCTTCTCAAGGGGTGTACCTCCACTTGGCTCCGAGCTCAAGGGCGCCCTTGATATCAGTCTGAGAGTGCCAACAGGCATGCTAATGCCCATTTGAAATAGCTTTTCCTTTGCCTCAGATGTTTTCATGCACTCAACAAATAAAAAGTCTCTGCTTCACTCTGTCTGCAGTGCTGTAGAACAACCTCACCTCATTCTGTCAGTGAGCTACAGTTGCTTTCAGGCACCTTCTAGACTTCGCTTTCCTTCCTGGAGTGCATTGTGTGTCCCCCCTACTTTAGGATCCAAGTTAGGAAAAGGCTCTGAGTGTATTATCTAAGCTTACCTTCTTGGAGATGCTCACCCCACTGCTGTTAATACTGTATTTCTATTTAAAATGTCCACATTCCCTGGAAAATTAGAAACACCCTGTAATTACGAGCTGCTTCTAAATGTGTAAGAACAAAAATTGCAAACAGGGAACAAAAACTGAATTTTCTGCAAATAAAACTTTGGCAGTAAAGATAATTTGTTCCTCTGCTGTCAGGAAGAGGTGTCTATGTGGGTCACTGAAGAGGCTCTTTACTGGAAATAAGTTAAATTCAGCATCTACCATCTTGTCCTGTGGGTGAAGTATGCTATCTCAAATACGCAATACAGCCCGAACTAGGTGTCATCTTTTTTAAACTTTCTTTTTTTGTGAATCACTTCCAAGTCTTGGGGGTAGGACATCACGACAGCCAGTTCCTCAACAAAGAACTGACATGAGAACAAAAGCTATTCCTGAAGAGCTCTCAAAATAAAAGTGAGACAGATGAGTGAGGAAAAGTTGCATGGGTGTTTCATCAAGAAAAACATGGTCAGGAAAGAAGTATCAGAAAGAATAAATTCATTAAAGATGAACTGGCTCACAGAAGTGCCAGTTCTGCAGAAATATGTTTTAGGAAAAAAAATAAGAAGGCTCCAACACTGTGAATACATCAGGTCTGGACACCCTCAGAGATAACTGTGTCAGTGTTTCACCTGAGAATTATTTTCCATTTTTAATATATTTGTATGTTTTATGTTGTAGTACTGTATTGAATAGCAAAACCAGCACAGCTGATTCAGAGTGAATCCTTCCTAGAATCCTCTTCTGTGAGGAGGAATTTCAGAATTTAATTATAAACTGAACCTAACATAAATTTCAAAATCTTGAAATCCTTTAGAGAATGGAATTTTCATTCGTTACCCAACACTGTTTTAACCTCAACCCTTTGTCAACAGCTAAGTCAAGCTCTGGGAGAAAATGCTAGTGTCCTTTTCAAAAACGGCTCCTGCCTTTCCAATGGCATCTGGTGAGAGATGTTTTGCCATAAATCTAGACAAAAAGCTGCTAAGCAGTTGCCCTAAAAAAACTACAAATAGTTAAGTACCTGGCTGTATTCTGGACCCTGGGCAATATTTTTCCATACAATTATTTCTGCTGTTGTCATTAGCTCCAGCACTCTCACTATTTATTACCATAGGTATTTCGAGACACATAAAAATGTGCTCTTACTCAAGGCTTAAGCAACACATGAAATAAATCAGCAGCACTGAACACTGGCTGACACTGGATGAAACCTGGCTGGGAACAGCTGGATTGCTCTCTTGACTAAATATTTACAAAAGCCATGATTATATCACTGAGTGACACCGTGTGAATATAACAATTTATCAATCATCATGTTTAACTGAAATCTCTGCAGGAGGGGATGGCATTCTCACTTAACAATAAAAGTATCTACTGTATGCTAATTAAGTCACTTATTTTGCAGCTAAGCTTACTTCAGGGATATTTGGGCATTTTAGCTACCCATTTCCTAAGCACTGCTTACTTCAGAGGCAGAGAAAACACAGAGTTCAGCAGGGCTGTCACCTGCATCAGCACCCATCCAGTAACACCGCTGGAATTGCATGGGGCACACACTGCAGCAGGGGGGAGGACAGACCAATGCACAGAATTTATTTTGCTTTCCACACTCCTGCCATGGCTCCCCTGCCCGCTGCAAGATGCCCAAGGGCAGCAAGTACCACAGCAGTTTCCCTGCCACCACCCTGCCTGCCACAGGACCTGCTTCCACCAGCACCAACTGCTTCAACCTGCTGCCTTTGCACATTCTCTCCCAAGCAGGCAGGGAGTTTCCCTGCCATACCCCTGGTATTGCTCACAGCACTGGCTACCAGCTTTGTGTCCAAGCTGAAATGATTGTGTCAAATCTTCTCACCCCACATTTACCAGGTTAGGCAAAACTGAGAGTTTGTTCGCCCTAAAACTGCCTGAAGTCTTACCTCTCTAACACCAAACCCACCTCCCTGACAGCACCAACACAAGTCTGTCCGAAAAGAGTGTGCAGGACAACCTGCCTCCCTGCCAGCGGGGACCTGGTGGCTCTGTTTCCATCAGAGCTGGTTAGCACTGACTGGATAACCTCCTGAAAAGGCCTCTGATTACAAGGCTACCTGCTGCAAGGAGAGAAGGGCTGGGGCATGAAGAGCTGTGCCAAAAGTGTGACATTGCCAGGGAACATAAGTCGCAGGTTCATAGAGATGGGAGAAGCTAGTGGACCTGCTCAGAGGGGAGAAGGTTCCCATGAAGATAAAGCCAGCATGTCACACTGATATGATACGTGTCTTTGGGCACTAGAAACCACTACCACATGGCACAAGCTTTTTATGAAATCTTCCACCTTCTGCGTCATGCCAGATTAATTCTCTTGTACCAACAATGGCATGAGCAGTTCAGCTACCTTCCTGTCTCCTTCAGATTACAGGTTTTACTCCAATGCAAGAGAATACACAAACCTCCTATTTACCAGTCCCACTGCACAGACTCTTTAGAAAGTTTTTCTTCAGAATGTCACACAAGTACATGAATAGCACAGCCTGTTTGTGTGGACCTCAGGCTAACATTCAAAAGGAACAGGTGGCATCCATGGTTCACCTCTGCACACTGCTTTTAAACCTTGTCTTTCTTTCCAGGAATCACTGTTCAAAAAGAAGAAAAAAGTTTGGGGTGATGAAGTCTGCTCCCTTGAGAGCCTGAGAAGAAAGTTTCCCTTATATGGATCTTAGACACAGATTTTTATTCCCATTTTCTACATGTTGAGGGTCTGCATAATAATTGTATTTTAGTCTTTAGAGCCCATCAGCCACTAAAGGGGAAATTTCACCTTTTTCTTTCCACCTACAGAGAGGTTTATAAATCAGTAAGCACACAGACATGGGAGCACAGGACTTCGTTGCCCTTCCAGGAGCCCTTAATGGCTCAGACAAGCACAGCAAGTGTTCTTTTCAAAAACACGGGGAGGGAGGAGAGAAGTTACGATAAATTTAGTTTTCTTTTGAAGTTAATAATCTCCTACAAAGGCTTTTGGTAAAACACAGACACCTTAACATTTTTTCCCTTTCAAACAATTTCTTCCTCTATTTTTCCCTCAGATGGTAAAATCTGAGGAAACCTATCTCTTCTGAAGTAACTGCTTTGTGTGAATGACATCAGCAGACCACGAGGTTACCACTGGTAAGTTGGCACCCTGAGGGGAATGAAATGAAATCTCTTATCAGCCTACTTGCTCCTCTTCTTTTCTACATTTGATGCCTTTTGTAATATGCAAAGCAAAGGAAATGTTTTGCTCCCCTTGATTTTTTTCACCTTTTTTTTTTCCCTCAGGAGAAGGAACAATACATTTGACTAGTTTCTCCAAGGTCTCAGCTGTAGCTTCAGGTTTGTTTGGTACCTCAGTCAGAAGTGAATGATTTATACTCCCTCCCTGCCTCACATCAGCCCTTCTCTCACCTACCACTGGGTTCTCTTGAGACTTGTTTCAGGCAGTTTGAAAATCCACGATCTTCACAGGGAAAGAAGACTTCATAAATGTGGATAATGTTAACTTTCACAAAGCCCTCCACCACAGCAATGGTTTTGCTGTCTTGACTTCAAAACTATGGCAGATATAACCTATTATCAGTTTCCCAGTGTGGCTATCCTGTTGTAACTCTCCTTCTTCTGTCTTCTCTTAGGTCAGAAAGTTTCAGAGGCAGAAAGTGTTGGTGTGGAAGGAAGATGATAAGGAGGAGAAAATGGGTGAATGTATGGGAAAGTGGCTACAGCATGAGAAGATTCCCTTCCCCATAAATAGGATTTTCAACAGGTGGAGCCAGTACGGCAACTACCCACAAAATAGGGAACAAACCTGAAAGGTGAAGGCTCCAAGGGAACTAAAAGTTGAAAGTTCCAAGAGGGAGTGACTAGGGCTTGCTGCAGAATATCTGAAATAATGAGCCTATCACAGAGCACAACCATTAGCCCCAGGAGAGGAGATGGGAGGTGGGGACTTTCTGCATATGTTTTTAATAGTCTCATGGATCCAGTAAGCACACATTATGCAAAGAACAGTTTAATCTTTCCTAAACTAAGCTTAGAAACAAAGATGTTAAATCACTGCAGGATCCCAAGTCTGGAATACAGCAGGGGAGCCTGGATGTCATCAGAAGGATTGCTCATATACTGCTACATGCGGCTTCCCAGCAGGCGAGGGAATATGTGGAAGCTGGGAGAGAATGCTAGCCCAGGGTGTGGTGGAGAAGAACTTTGAAAAATCTGCAAAGGGAGATTAAAGGTTAAGGAGCTGAACTGTACACACAGATCTTTACTGTTTTTAAAAACAACATGCTTTAACAAACTGTGTCTAAAAAAAAAATGTATTTTCCTTTTTAAATGAAATAAGAAGAGAAATGCTATTTTCTTTTTGGAGAAGCTATTTCTGAGTCACTACACCCACCTGACACGACTTGACACTTGTAGAGCAAAGATGCCTGTATCCCCATGCATACTCAGAATACCCAGAGGTTCGTGCTAGGGAGAGGCACAGAAAGCCAGGTTTAGGAACCATCAGTCAGTGAAGGACAAGAAAAGGTGTCAGCCGCCTTGAAAGTGTGACAAGGGGAGGAAAGTGGGCTGAGAGCCGAATGGGTAACCTCAGCACATGACAGAGACATGAGAAAAAGGCACGAGGGATGAGATAGTGAAGATACTGTTTTTTGAAGGTTGACACAATTTAAAACAAAGTAAGTTTGGTCAAATTTTTATCATAATCTCTCCAGGAACCTCCACCATTCCTGTTTATTAATTCTAACAATATGGTATCTGCAGTTCCTAGTCAGAACCAAGGCTCCCCTGACACATGCATCAGAAAAGGATGAGGCCCTGCCACATACAGCACACAGAGAAGGAAGATAAATATTGCACTAAGAATAGGCCAGCAGGATAAAACTATTCACATGACTTTTGAAGCCTTAGAGAGTCCTTTTTTTTTTTTTTTCGAGAAATTATTCTGCGCCAAAAATCTTGTCTTCATTCCAAACAAAGCTAAATACCACATCTGAAATTTCCCAAGCAGAAAAAAACCCCAACAACAACTATAGTGTTGGTTACAAATATAACATCAGACCAAGCACATCTCAAATGGCTTTCTGAAGAGTATAAATTTCAATTAATCCATTCATCCTAGCTTACCTGAGCAGTTCTATGTACACACATAGACACATCTGCAGTTTTTAAAAACATTAATAGGCATCTGCACCTGTCTCTCCGTTCTGTTTCAGCTCTGTTCTCTTTATGTTTCCCCAAGAAATCATGTTTTGACACATAAAAAAATACTCCTCTCCCAGCAGCCCACCTTGAGGGTGGGCTGTAAAGAAAACAATGGATACTACAGGAATGAAGCCAGAAATGTTCCAGAGAAATGTCAGACAGGGACATTGGACATATTCCTAAAACTTGGAGTGTGCACTGCTCACAAGCACAGATTGTCAGCCTGCCCTGGCAGGTTTTACCATTTCTGATGGCAACATGAAGGAGAACATACAGGCGTGGGACTGATCTCCCCTGCTTGTAAATCCCTGGAAGTCCAGGCAGCTAGAAGAGAGTGCTAGTCATCCAGGCTCCCTTTGTACTCAGCGGAGAGTGAGAGAGCCCTTCAGTTTTTTAATGCCAAAGTTGTTCCCAACCTGTGGAGCTTTGAGTGTAGTTTCACCACTTATTACTACATATCAAGTACAAGAAAATGTTCCTGGTAAGAGGTAAAATCATTCCAATTTTTCTCCTATCCTTCACCATAAGTCACACATAAGGAAACACTGGCAAGGAAACCTGGATTACTGTATTTCTTCACAGAGATACAAGCTTCTAGGAATACATTGAATAACCCAACTTAATTTTACAAGTGCTGGCTGTATTATTTGGTATTTTCCACTTCAGGGACCATCAAGTTTCCCAAGTCCAGTAAAGTAAATTTTTTAAATCTTTGTGAATGCCAAAGGATTAAAGGATGAATTCAGAGATTTAGAGGCAGGTAACTGTTGTGGGTATGGCACCAGAAAGCCTGTCTTCCACAGTGAGCCCTGCCAGTGAGCTGCTCTGTGGCCTTGAACAAATCACTTCACCTCTCTTGTACTTCTGCTTTCTTGTCAATATTTTTGTCTGCTTAAGTGTGTGGTTTCTGGGGCAGCTCCTGTGTGTTTGTAGAGTACCTGCCAGTATAGGAACCCAGCATCAAACAGAATGACACTGTAGTACAAAAATAAGGGCAGCAATTCAGGAAGTACAAGGATCTGAAAGGAAATGTCTACAATGTTTTCTTAAAACCTCTGATGCTATTGGGGTCTCCAGATCTCCAGGCTTTGAAGGTATAGCAATTTTTTAAAGGACTAAGTGCCTGTCATAGATCATAACCAAGAAAAATGTAGTCATCTATGTTTCTATGACTGGCCTCTATTCTGCTTGGCTTGGTTATGTTTAATACCTGTGGAGCAGGTAATTTTAATAAATAAAAAGAGAGAGAAAAAGAAAAAGTGTCAGCATGAGACTGGGTATGAAGTTATTGAGAATAGGAGTGTAAATGTGTCAAGGAAATCCCCAGTGATCCAAAAGGGAATGCAAGCAGCTTTGCAAGCAGCAGAAGCAAGCTGGAAAAATTGTACAAGGGTCTTAGCTTTGCAGAAAGATTTTCATTTTTCAAACTGTAAATCAAACCAAATTAAATCAAAGCTACATTTCAAACCAAATTAAGTCAAAACTACATTTCTATAGCACCTTTCATACTGGGCTCCCAAGGCACTTCACACCAAAGGCCAAGCCACTGAAGTGTTTATGAAGGCAGCAGGTCAGAAGAGCCCTGAGCCAAGTGTAGGGGCTGAGACACAGCAGCACCAGGAGATGGCACTGGCTGAGAGGTCCCTGAACCACAGGGCCAGGAAAGCCAGGAAACATCACAGTGCACAGGCCCATAGGTGAGGTGTGGGGCACTGGTAAGCCATATGAGAGCTCTCAGGGCCTTGTGAAAGGCAGAGACAACACAAGAACTCCCCGACTGCTCCACAAGCACCAACAGAGAAAGGAAAGGCAATTCGTGCCTCCTCTGTTCTTTATCCAGAGTCCAGCATTAGTGCAAGAAAAGGATACCCTAAAATTGCACCAGTGTATGCAGCTCAGTGACTGCAGCTCGAGCTCCTGGGTGACAGCCAGGTTTTGGGGCACAGTCTCCCCAGGCTGCCCACCTCTACAGCCCACTTAGGAGCAGGAGCAAATGACCCAGCCCTACCCTGGTATTGCTGCAGACAGCAGGCTGACCTGTCCTTTCAGCCACGCTCGGACATCTGGCCACCCCCTGGACCAGGCAAGATGGAAATACAGCACCACGCAGGCAGCAAAACCTTCAGTTGCCACAAAACAGCTTTCTTTGTACCAAGGTAATGAACAAAAATGCTCCTGGGTGCAAAAGCTGCAAAAGCACTGAAATCCTTTCACCAGTAACTCTAGGCAGGCTCACCTTTCTAAGGTAAATTTCATCTCTGCTAATCCTATCAGTTAATATTGAAATCAAATACAATATGGTATTTGATATGACAGTCTCCTTCTTATGAAGTCAGCTGCAGCATTTTTTATTTGCATATGATTTAATTATATTTTCATTCCAGGTCTTCCATTCTGTGCATGGTGGGTAAAAGCACATGAATTCTGTATGACTGTGACAGTAAGAGAGATTATGAAACTTAAAATAATGCTGCAATGTTAGGAAATATGGAAGAGAAGTATTGCTGGTTTAGGAATGAGGCTTCAGGAGGATGGATGAAGTGAATAACCAATACAGGCCCAGACAGATTTCTGGGATTTTCTGACAGATACAGAGCAACACTTCAGCAGCCAGTTTACATAATTTTTAAGACAGAGCATTTTTTTGTAAAATACACTACCTGGTTTACAGGTTTTAGCTAAACCAATACTTGAGGAGAAAAAGCTCAAAAAGTGAAGAACAGCAAGTTACCTCAGTCCAGGCAAAATGCAGCTATGGCATTGCCAGGCTTACTCTCCCTTGTATCCTAGGGGTGGGTGGTGGGTTTGGGGGTACTCCTGCCCTGGGTTCTCCAGCGTCTGTTTGCTCTGTAATGCTTTTGCTCCCAGATGAACAAGGAGCATTGGAAATCACAAACATCTTCCACATAGCTAGCATGGAAAATAAAATGTTCACAATAAAAGGAAACAGACAAGCAAATTGTTGGATGCTGTGCATCTGTGACCATTATTTATGGTCACTGGTAGTGAAAACCAGTAAGACCACTCAGAACCAAATTATTGCTTATTAGCTAAAGGCACATGAACAACATTCAAGTGCAAATATCCCCAGTCACCTGTAAAACAGTAGCACACAATGCAGAATTACTCCACTCTCTGTCACACCAATTGTAGCCAGCAAGTGTGAGCTTGAAGGAACAGCTGCGAAAAAGTGGTGATAAGGAGAAGCCCCCAGGTGTTTTGCACATATGAGGAAGGATTTGTGCAGACTGGGGACACAAAATAGGTTCCCAGTCATCAAATCCTGACATGAAGAGTTAGTGGTAAACTACATTTTTATGTTAAAAAAAAAAGAAAAAAAATCTGAACTTGTTTTATGACACACATGTTACTCATTTGTCTGTCTACCACATCAGAAAATGTTAAGGGAAGGAAAATGCCACATTCTTATATATCCAATTGATACAGTGGAAAGGGCAATGGGAAACATTCCTGTCTTTTAAGTGCTGAAGATTTTTTTTTGTTCCTGGAATTTGTTCCTAGCCAACTTCACCATTTCACACTATTTTCTGCCTTATTTTACCCATCAGTAGGCTGGGTATAGTGATAGTGCTGCTTCTTAATTCAGAATTCACATTTTCACTGTGAGCTGAGACAAACAGAAAGTACTTTATGACTGAAAAATATTGATTTTTTTTTTTCTCCCAGTTTGCACAAGGTCTAGAACTTTATACTTTCTAGAATTTTAACATGTTCCTTGGACACAGCAGAAACTTCCTTTTCTGTAGCAAGAGGACATTCAGAAAGAGTCTTGGAGACAAAACCAATTTAATCAGGGCTCCTGCCCATGAAGAGCAGTGATAAAAAGCCAATTTGGTTATTTTAGCATTAAAATATTTCAGTCATAATAATCCTTGATTTACTGGTTATTGGGCAGTACCTGTTAAATGGTATGGCACAACTAAGTTTTCTGTCTTCCTATTAGGTTAAAATCACAAGGAATATTTGCCTCTAATATCTTAGTTGACAAGTAAGTAAACTCATGAACACCCAAGTATTTATACTTGAAAACAACTTTTGTTCAGACCAGAGTGTAAAATTATTTGAAGTCAGCGCTCCACTGTGCAAAGTGTTGTGATTTGCTAGTTCTTGGTGTATTTCCTCTAATGCTGAAATTGTGCATACATGGACAGAGAAAAGCAGGCAATGGTTTTCTCTAGATTAGCCATTTCTGTAATGCATGTGAAGGTCTAAAAAGTTCAGGATCAAATATGGAAAGCTGGAAAAATTTGCTGCTTCTGCAGAGGAGAAGGAAAAAAATTACTAAAAAGAATTTCAATTAATGATGTAGATAAAATATGTGAATAGAAGATTTGTAAGTGGTAAGTAACTTTCTTCTTTGGAACAAAACTCACAGACTTGTATTTTTTCAACATCAGATCTGGGGGTTTTTTTGTCATTTTGAACACTTCACATTCCTTTCCTGGAGTTATAATTTTAGTCTTCTGTAGAGACAACATCAAAAAACTCCTCTTTTCATTAACACGGGCATTTCAACTGAGATATAATTACCAAGCAGATATATGCTAAACATAGGCAAGGCAGCACAATCTTCTAATGCAAACACACACACACACACACACACACACACACAGAGAGAATTGTTTCAATACAAAGGTGGAAGAAATACTGATTTTACACAGTAAGTTGATAGGCTGAACAGTACATGTTCATTAATACTGGCAAGCTGGTTTTGGACCATAACGGGAGGTAGCATGATCATAAAGGGAGAAGTAACTATTTTAAGTATTAGGAGAAGTGACTTTTCAGCAGCACAAGAGGGTCATACAAGTCCACCATCATCCTTACATGCAGATTTGCATGGATGAAGCCCATGCTCCAGGAGGCTTCACAGCTCTTGCTACCCAAACCAGCCAGAGAAACCCTACAAATGTTTCAGATAAAGGCAGATAAATGTCACATATGTGGACAACAAGATCAGCAAGCTACATACTTACGCTTCATGAATAAACCACTGCAAATAATAAAGTGACCACCACTGTGTAATTATCTCAACCACTTTTTCGTCCAAGGGTTTTGCCAGATGAAAGTAAATCAGAGGAAATAGATTTTCCCATAGATACTTTAGTCTTAGAGGAAGGAATGATTAGTCCCCTTCCGTGCTTCTCACACCCCAGGACAGCTCTGGTTTTTACTCTACTGTTGTAGAGGGATACAGGTACTTCTTGTAATGCAATCATCAAGCTTTAAGACTGCTTCCCAAGGCTAGAAGGAAGCCAAATCTCAAAGCTGCATGCATCTTATGGCCTACTGGGATCTAAATACAACTAATTTATGCTGGCTGAACTGTAATAATGAAGATTTTGAGTGCTCAATGATAAAATTGGGGAGGCCGTATTTAAGGTAATGGAAGTTATACCATGTGCAAAATTCTATTCCCCAGACCAAGATGAAAATGCTGTTGTTGAATGTTGCACGGATAAGACAGAAAAAGAGTATAATTTATGCATTATAATTGAAATCAAGGAAGCATTTCCTGCTAATGCTGTCATGCCTGCTTTGCAAGGCTAACCCTAATGACCAACAATTGTACTTTTTAATACAATTTCCGAAGCAAGTGGTGGCTAGGGAATAGTCCCATTGGAACACACACCACACATGCCTCCCCTACATTTCTTCATGTACAATTCACAGATGATTGCTTTGCAAGACTGTGAATGCATGACTTACTCATTCTGGAGGAGTGAAGAGTCCCATAAAAGCATTTACTAATAGACTCTCTGGCAGGAAAATCCACCTCTGTGCTGTTCCAAGCCACTCTAAACTTTTCTTAATCACCTAATGAACAGTGATTCCCTTTCACTGTTGGGAATGGACAGGCAGATTCAGAAAAAAAAAAAGGACCAGTCCAAACCACTGTCCACAAATGTGGCTGGATTGTTTTTCAGGACAAAGTAAAAAGCCTGTGTCCTTCTAGTTTAAACAAGAAGCAGAGAAAAATGAACTATTCATTTGTTTTTCTGGCACAACAAAAAGACATATTAAGAAATGGCCTAAGAAATCCATTACATCAAGATTTTCAGCTAGGTTTACAGGTGCTTTAGCTCAAGATTGAAGATATTCAGGTGGCATATTTCTTTGGGGATAATCCCAAGAAGCACTAAACCCATCAGTGTTTGCTGAAGGGATAAGAATTGTCACTTCTTACAAGTACTAGGCAGAGTAGCTTTAATGGAACAAAAAATAATGGAGAACAGATTTCCCACTCAGTTCCTATCAGTTTCAGGATAGTTCCAATGAGATCTTTTACCTGCTGCCTGATGTTGGCTGCATTCGCCTGTACACAAATAAGCTTTCCTCTCCAGTATTAGGGTCAATCTAAGGAGGCATATTTAGGCACAAGGACCACCACTGGTAAGAGCCACACCCTCAAATTTCTTTCATTCTTATCATTTCATCTTAGCCCTTCCTTGTTTCTCCAGCATAATTACTTAAATCAAGAGTATTAGCAAATGATGTAGCAAATCAGTGATAAAAGCCACTGGTCATTAAAACGAGAAGGCATCCTAGGCTTAAGAACTAATAAGATGGCATTAACACTATAATTACTGCCACATTAGGCCACATTATTGCCACATCCGTATGTGTGCCAGCAAACTCTTGGAAAACAAAATCTTTTTTGTTAATTGTTTTTCATGATGCCTTTGTCTCCCATGGTTCTCCTGACTGCAAGTCTGGCTAGTCAAGCCCTCCACTTGCTCTCAGATATTACACAGAGAAGTGTGTTGGCTCCTAGGCTCCCAGCTAAGAGAATGCACTAAACACACATACACATACACACGCACACACACACGCACACACACATGAAAAAAATCTCCAAAAAAATAAATTTTATTTAGTTCTTATTTGCCTAAAAAACACACAAAAGATTCATGGATAAATCCATGATAGTGTTCCGTACTAGTGTAGACATATCATAGAAAGCAATAAGACAGCTATGAGAAATTAGCTTTTAAGTAGTTGTGTCTGCCAAGACTAAAATCTTTTCCACCTCCAGTCACTATGGGTCTTCCTAGAGTAAAATCCCTCTTGGATCCTAAACTAAACTGCTTTTGATTTTATTCAGTTAAGATCCTCCTTGCTCCTAAATGTAAAGATACAAGATCAATAATTTCATCACAGCAATAATTTCTACTCTCTGTCAGATTGGAATGGTTGACAGATGATGCTCCATCTGTCACAGTATTTTACAGTAACAAGCCAAAATATAGCAAAAAAAAAATTGTAAACTGTACTGTTAGGAACTGTCGCAACAGAGCATCTTGGCTTTTTGGAAATACAAGTTGTTATAACAAAAAGCTCTAATTCAAAGTCTGGATCCTTGGACAGAGATAGCTATTTAGCATCTTTGCACAATGGGGTTTAAATCTAATACTGCCTGGCAGTGCAGTATTTAAAGTAGATTTACATGGGCAGACAACCACACACCTGCTCTCCTCACACTTGGATCTGGACAGTGCAAGCTAGATCCCATCCAGAAGCTGTGCTAGCATGCTTGCACAACATCAATCCCTAGCTACTACCACCAAGTTACATATTCATATTCCCCTGATTCAGTGTTCAAACCAAGCACTCACATAATGGTCTATGTCTACTCATTCCATCATGCACAGAGTCATGTATTAAATGGGGTTAAGCCAACAAGTAAGGGGCGTAGGGATGGCAGATAGTGTGGAAACAGAGTAAACTTGGGGAGAGCCAGGGATGTGTGATCCCTGCAGGCTCCCACTAGCACCCACTGGTGAGGAGATCCTATGGGCTCTCAACTTATGCCTTTCTCCTTCTTTTCCCATTAGCTTTTACCCATCTGCAAGGGTAAACTCTTCAAAATCTATGCTTCTGTCTAACCTCTAAGTGTGTCATCCAATCTTCTAACCCCCATGTGCTTCCCTTTCCTTCCCAGATCATCAGAAGGGTGAAGGCAGAAAAGACAGATGATTTTGCCCTTGAACCGGCACTCATTTTCCAAGTCAGTTTTCTATCACAGACTCCCTGCTAAAGCTGTTTCCCCGTAAAACACGTAGACGTGGACAGAAACAAAACAGAATGCCTGATGCAGTAGAACATACTGGAACATAATGCACAAATCAATGATCACTTCAAATTTAAAACTTCATGCAAGTCACACAAACCAGAACCACTCGGCTTTGCAGTCTCCACACAAAAAAGAAACAGAGCAAGAAAGAAAAGAAAAAAAAACTGCATAAGAAAATTACATCAAACTTGATTTATTTCCTGTCTTTGCCAGTATATTCTGGGCTCAATTCTTCTTGTATCACAGCTGTTTCTCTCCTTTCCACCAAGCCCAGTCCAATGGCACAGCTTCTTCAATGTTTGCTCTGTCTTCGCTGGGTGAGCAAAGCCTTTTCATTTCACACATCATTTACAGCTCGCTGCTGTGATTTCAGAAAGTCAGTGGGCTTTTACCAAGCTAACAAGTGAGATAAACATTTTGTGTGTCTGCTAATTCTAAAACTTGTGCAGATTTTCTGACAGTAGGTACCCTAAGCAGTTAGAGAAATTCAGTGGTTTCAATTCAATTTGCACCACATGGTAAACAAGTTTGCCTGGGAGTCAGTAAATAAATCAGGAAGAAAGAGAGGGAAATAAAGAACAGACTCTTCAAAGTCACATCCTATACCTATAATGAAAACCTAAATTCTCTCAAATTTCAATGTATTTTAAGTGCTTACTAAATTCATTCACTCATTTCTTGTTTGAACCAAGAGAACAAAGGTAAGGATTTCTTTCTTTCTTTTTTGTCATTGAGCCAGATTTAGACACTTTCTCCTGGAGTAAGAGAATGACTGCTCACTCAGGGACAAATACTGGATAATGCATCCAGCTGCCAAAAGTGTCCAAATTGAGTCTGCATTTTCAAGATCACTGGACACAAAAAACACAAGAATCTGGATGTCTAATCTGTACATACAGGATTTTATCTGATGTTCCTCAAACTTAATGGCACAGATCCTGCTTATTTTAAAGGTACAGAGCCAGAGCTCTATATGTGCATATTTGAACTATATGTTCAAATAACAATATGATTGACAAAGGTAAATTACAAATGCAAATGAGGTGTGGTTCTGTTTGAACAAAGAGAAACAGGAAAAACAAAACTAAACAGAAAAAGTGTGAATTTCTCTAGAGAGATTCTTTCAGGCGAGAACACCTGAGTCCGTTCTTCTGTGTAGTCCGGGATACGATCACTTACAGTCAACGTACTACCAACAGTAAAAAAAAGCTTCAAAAAAAAGGCATAAAAATTTTACTGCCTGGTTTGTTGTGGTATTCTTATTTTCACATCACTAGTAGCACTCTACTATGCACAGTGAGCTTTGGCACCACAAAATGACTAACTCATTCAGGATTCTTAGAATGTCAACACCATCAAACCTCAAGATCAGAAAGGAATTAAATGAAAGAATCGCACATCTTATTTATTAACAACAATAGAAGAAAGGGGATGGTGAACCATTTCAACCTGCAAGCCAGCAACTGGCAAGCAAAGGGCCTGATTCTCCTACTTCCATTTAACTTCATTTAATAGAATAATAAGGCATGATCATAGCTAACAGAATTGGCAACAAAATGGCTATTCAAATTTAATTAGTATGGGAGAGTAAGGACTATAAAAAGGATGAGGGAAAAAAATGGATGGGTGCCTTCTATCTGGCACCACTCCTGAGACTGGAAAGTGATGATTGTCGCATGTTCCTTATTTCACACAGCAATATGTTGTAAAGAGGATGGAACCAGTCACATATGTTCTGGGCCTGGCTGGGATGCGTCTGTTTTTTACGAGCTTGAAAAGAATGTTTCTCCACATTAATCAGGACTTAAGGAAATACATAGCTACATCTTCCAAATCAAACAAGAGAAAGCCAGAGTGAAGAGGATTCAACCCTCGGAAGCAAAGTTATGCTTAAGGTAAAACCTCAAGAAACCTCAAGAACCTAGAAGTGAGAGGCTTCTCCCCCTAAACTTTAGACTTGAATTCCCTTTGCCCTGATAGTGCTCAGAGAAATACCTCTGTTGCTGAGGGATACCTCATGTATACACATCCCCAGGAAAACAAAGATCTAATTTAGGAAAATATTAAAAATCTCAGACCTTACATATATGCCCAAATTTAAGCATGTGCTTAAATGTGTTCCTGAAAGAGATTCCAGTTGTGTAACTGATTTATTTCATTTATCATCAATCCTGAAAAGCTAAAAATTGAATCATCAGCATTTTAGTTATATCACATCAAAGCTAATTTTTAAGTTTGTCTTTTGAAGGATGCTGAGTGCCATATCTAAAACATCCAAGGTCTTTTTCTTTTGGAGAGAGGAAATGTAGCAGATCAGGCAGAAATGCACAAGGGTCTCTGAATGCTTTTGCTGTAGATTGCTGTGCAAAACCAATTATTTCATAAATTTAAAAAATGCAAAGCAGGATATTTCAAACAGGAAACAACATAAGAAGCACTGGTTTTGAGAGAAATAATCATGTTATTATGGAATACTAATCCAAGCAAGCTTCTTTGTATTCTAAAATATTGTTTTATATGTGGCATTTCATATTCTTTTTGGTGTGTTTTTTAAAAAAGATATAATATTTAGGAATTGAACTACTAGACCTCAGTGAGGCTGTTATCTCAGGAAGAGAAGGACTCATTGCAAGTGCTTGAAAAAAACAACAAAACAGTGAAGGGAAAAATGCCTCCAGTGCTGAAGATATTTTTAAGATATCATTGAACAATGTTAGCAAAATTAACACTTGTAAGAAAGTAGAAAAAGAGCAAGAAGCAGAGCTCAGGCAAATGCTAATTGGGGAGTTCTTCAAATTCCTGTTCAGAGGAGCAAAACAGACTCCTGGGTAGAGATCCTCTGGGATTCAGGAATCAGGAGCTCTCTCCCCAGCCATCACTCCCTGAATTCTGAAGTGACTCTCTGCATTTAAAGCTAAGGTGTTGCTTGATCTGAAGAGCAAGAGCCTTGAACTTTGTGTAGCACTTTTGAGATCTGCCATTGCAAAACTCTGGGTTAGGAAAACAAATTCCAAAATCTGCAATTAGTTGTACACAAGGGTAAATGTATAACACAGATCAGAAAATTCTACCACCAGACTTTCTTTTGAAATCTGTTTAAAATTGAAGTCCACAATGGTAACATGCCTAAGTCTTCTCTCCATTAAGTACTGAACCAACAGAAAGCCATAGCAGTGAATTCCTGCTCTAATTTTTCATTTTAGTTTATACCAAATTCACTATATTTCAGTTGTTCTGAAGGCCAATATAATAACATTTTTTAAATTACATTTACATGAAGCTTTTTCTCTCCCAATACTAACCCAGGTATACACAAGTTATACCTCATTACGTCTTTGAGAAGCAAATAACGGCAATGTCCTTTAAAGAGAGCTGCACAAATGCAAGGGAAGTAGGTTGCCCATATCTCCCAAAATGGTGGCCAAGGTCAAAATTGCTTCCAAATCCCTGACATTTCAAGTGAAAGTATTTGCACAGCAGCGCATTTAAAACCTCTATGTCTTCGGGGGAAAAAACTACTTGTGAGTAAATTTGGGGTTGCAGTTGTTATTAGAAGGAAAGAAATAAATTCCTCAGGCCTTTATTTGCACCGTGCAGCTGCAGCTCCTATACCTTGAGGACAGACTGTTGCAAAACAACACACCTTCAAAAGCAGGGGAGCTGTTACAGGGCTTCTGGCATCCCAGCTGGGCACTTGTGAAAACGTTACCCAAACCAGCATTTTTGCTGATGTAATCCCTTCTTGCCTTTTTTTGGTTGTTTAGGTGGGTAGGTTTTTTGGTTTGATTTGGGTTTTGGATTTTGGTGGTTTTTTGTAATGTGGGCACTTCAAAATTTGAGCAAAATACACAGGTTACTTTTCCTTCTTCTTAGTGGGGTATTAGTGGAATAATTTCAGGAAATTCATAGAAGGACAAAGCAAGAGAAGTGGTAACTTTAAATTGCAGAAAGAACTCAATGTTTAATTTCTTAATGTAAATGTGGCCTGAATATTGAATCTTAGCTTTAGTGAGAAAGGTATTTTAACCCTTGACCACAAGAATACTCTATCTCCCCTCCCTATGGTAGTCTCTTTGTCCCTCATATCTTTCCAGCTCTACAGAAGTGATGTGTATTAGAACAAAGGTACCACCTACTTCTGGATTGAAAAATTAATGTGGTCCTGCTCTCAGACATTAATTGCCAGGAAAGAGTTCAGAAAGAAATACAGAGGTGAAGTTTAGACATAGAAGCACCAACAATAAATATTCCTCAGCTTTTTTGGGACTCAGGCATAAGATTAAATGTCCCTGTAACTCTTGGCCTAATATCTCAGCCAAACCTATAGCACTGTCATAGGTTTACAAGCTTATTTTTCAGTTTTTCTTCTTTATCATCACTCATTAGAGTTTGAGACTGTAAAATGCCCTTTGTTCCTGCCAGAAACATTTTCCCATCATCCAGATTATGGATTCATGCTCTTCCTTTACTGTAATGTGACTTTTTATACCCAGTATAACCTTCTTACAATCATGCATACTTGATGTAAAGGAGAAGAGATACTTTCCAATGTCTCTGTTCAATTATTAGTGTCATCTGTAATGAACTATTCTGGTTTAATTGCAGAATTTGTCTCTGTTGTACTATGGACAAAATAAAACACAAATGAAGATAAATTTAAATAGGAAAACTAATGTTCACAGCAATTATTGCAAAGCTGAGGGTGCTTTTTCAATTTGCTCCGTCTGATGAGGTGATTGTTTTGAGAAGACCACTAGATTCATAAACCTGATGCACAGAGAGCTTAATGCTGGAACACACATGAACACTTGTGTGTTCATAAGTGAATGGCTCACTTCTGAACTACAACACAGCCAGTAACTCCACATCACAGGACAATGTATGAGGGAGGGTATTATATGTTCAGCCATGGCTGGATCAATGTTTATATCAAGTGATTTAACAAAATCAGAAGTGTCTATCTTGGTGATGCCCTATTTACATTTAGGACAGCAGTGAGAAGAGGCTAAAACTGCTGTATTTTCTTTGACTGCAGTGTACTCATCCCTCACACTGAAGCGATAAGGGTATCATTTATGCTACAATTTTTTTCACCTCAAATGCAGTTGCCACACTTGGGGACTAAATTTATTGTGACTTCAGCCTGCTTTTTCTCAGCACTGATCAATTGAAGTCTTCCATGCCTTCAACAGCAAAGTTGAGTAGTTAATTTTAGCTTTTACAGAAAAAGAGGGTTTGGTACACAATACCAATGGCAAACCCCATACTACCCCATGTTGCTGGTTGATAGCCTAGACAATATTCTATTTTCACACATACTTATTTTCCAGTCCTATCCAGATAACAAACCATTAATATTAAAGAACATACTAAGCTGAGCACAGAGAAAAGCTTTTGAAAACATTACCTTAACTCTTCAGAGAACCTTCTGTTTCTGAAATGGCCATAATCCTTGCATCATATTACCCAATTTTACCTAATGCCTCCCTCTACAACATTCTGTAAGACCCATGGATGATGGGTCTAAAACTATATTGTTACCCTTTTTTCCGATTAATGGAGCCCCACTTCTGTTTCCCATCATGAACTTTGCTGAATGATGTCATGTATAATGCACTTCTATAGCATATAGTAGCTGCGCAGCTCTCTTCCGCTGGCTCAGTCTCACTTTGGAAGGAAAAACTTGCCAGAAACCATTACGACCCTCCATACAGACAACCAGAAATTAAGACTCTGCAGGGGAGCATGCCACTGCCTCACAGCAAGCAAATAAGAAGCAGGACTATGGCAGCCCACAAACAGATCTTCTTTTATCACAGTTTAGTCAATTAGAATCACAGCAGCTTTTCTGTGTTTTCTATTCTTTAATTTCCAACCAGTAAAAGGGCTCCCATGGCTGAGGTACAAGGTCCTTGACACACGCACCCTGTTAACACTGTAGCACAAACCAGAAGCACCACTGAACATCTTGTTCTTCCATCACCACCAAAGTAGTAATGGTGTCATTCTCACATGCATCACCAGCTAAGGTTAAGTGTTATCTCTTTTTAATGGCTCATGCACTTTTTATCCAGGACTCTCCTCTAGTGTCAGGGGATGAACTAACTACTCACTTGTGTCTCCAATGTGTGTAAATTAGCATTTACGTGATATAACTCCCCATCTACACACACATTAAAGAGATATGTATTTCAAAGTTGCTCTTCCAGGACATATATTGATTCACACCACACAAAGTCATCACCTGTCAGGGCAAAGGATTTGATTTACACATGACCCCATGGCACACAGGGAGAGGTCAAGCTACCATGAGCTATGATGCTGCCTGAAACTTCTGTGGATCTGGAGGAATGGCACTGACCATTTCCTACAAGCCCTGCACCCATAGCTGGTTGTCAGGGAGGGGTGCACTCAAGGTCACAGCAACATCCCTTTCAGGGCCATCCTTGACATTGCCTTGAGGGAAATGTCCCTTTGCTCCTCCATCTAAGCAGTCTACCCCTTTTTGAAAGACAAGAAATGTCTTGCACTTTGACTTTCCAACATTGCAACAAAAGTTTCTGTATAGGTGAGTTCACACATGTTCCCCTCCAAGCAGGGGGGTTTAACAGTCCTCTCCTGATATCTTTAATAAGCAGCCTGACAGCTTTTGTAGCTTCCAGTCACTTTTTTGCTACAAGCTGGGTAAAAGCTAGTGGAAGATGATGGGTGTAACAGTTCATCCTTTCATTCAGAATAAATTCAGAGAAGCCATTAAGGCTCTTTATGAAGCCAGATGTTTGAAACAATAATGATCTCCACCCCAAACATAACTACGTGCTATCTCCCAAAACAAAGACACATGTAGACAGAGAGGTTTCGCAGGCAATTATATTGTGAGGGTTTGTGCGTGACAGAAACAGCAAGACCAGAAAAGCTGAGGAAGAAGACAAAAAAAAGAGAGCTTGTCACTATTGTGACAAAACAGGGAAGAATAAGTATCTGGGTGAGCAGGGGCTGGGGAAGAGAGACCTGACCCTGTGTGTAAAGAGATTATCTTCTGTCAGATTCCCCATAGGTTCAAGGGAGCAGTTCCTCATGCATTCTTTGTCATAATACAACATTTCACTCAGACCACCTGATTGCTTCATCCATCTCTTCTAGCAAAAGAGCAGCAGTACCCTGAACTTTGGTTAACTTCTCAGGTCAGATATGCAAAACACCTAAACTACAGGACTTTCAGAGTCTGTGCTCACACACATCATCTAATGAGTGAATTTAACTCAGATTGTATTTTGAGCATGGGGGTATATTTTAATGACTAAACAAGCTGTGTGAACTTCCACTGTCTACCCAGCCCTACACACATAGCTTAGTGGAAAAATTACCTGGCCCTGGAGGACACTGATGCCCAATATGGAAACCTGTTAAGTGTTTACTGATACCGCTTAATTTGCAGTCACAGTAACATTTTGCATTTGCTGCTACAAGAACAGTACACACCTAATGGCTCCTCAGGTGGAATGGCCATATTCTCCAGCCAGTAACAAGCCAAGGGTTACCCTTTATATAACAGGTATCCATAATGATTGCATACATGATTTCTAAGAGGAAAATGTGAAGGAAAGGGAAGAAAGAGGAACTGACCTTTTGTAACCATAAACTGCATACTCTTCATCAATTCGTTGCTATAATTTGCAGTATGGGGTTTTTTTGGCCATTGGATAGATGCACAGCAACTTAAAAGTCTTCATATGACTGGTTTTATTCTTTCTATTCTTACAGCTCAAATGAGTGCAGTCTTAAGAAAGCAGAGCTTTGGATGACTTGTACTGATAAACAAAATGAGGAGTACAATCGAGCTTTTGAATGAGCCATGCACATCAACTGCTGACAACTCTTCCCTCTGTCTCACTGTAGTAGAACAGCCAGCTTGCAAAGTAGCTCATCTTTAGCAGCCTCAAAGCATCATGTCTTTCCTGGCCCCTCTCCTGTTACCAGTGCCCCCACCCCATGCTGTTCCTCTCTGCATCCCCTTCACTTTCTCCACACAAAACCTAAGAAGAGACAGAAGACTGCTCTTCTCCATTGATCATGACAGCAGTGTTCTCAATCTGTGACTCGAACCAGGAATAAACCTATAACCCCTTGCTGCTTTCCTCAACCCTTAACTAAACCTCCTCTTGCCAAACACTGTTTCCTCCTGCACCCTGCAGTTGTCTCTGTGCACCTCCTCATTCCACTCACTGGCTCCCTTCCCCAGCTTCCCCAGATGCAGCAGGTTAAAAAGGAAGTAAAAGATGTTGCCTGCAATTGATTTTAATTCTCTTCCTTGTGCTGCCCCTGCAGGCACGAGTTGGCCAGCCCAGCTGTGGCACTGAGTGCAGCCAGTTCTCCCTCACACACAGCCTTCCCTCAGCAAGCTGTGACAGATCACAGATGGACAAATACACACATACAGTCATATTTATTTCTTTGCATTCTCTGTAGTTTCCTTACAGTATGAGATCTAGCAGAAAAAAAACATCTGCTTTGTTTTGATTTTAAGGAAATTACTTCCTCTGCAGACCTGGAAACAAAAACATGACAGCAATGGACTTTTTTGGGAGAAGCAGAGAGGGGCTCCAAACTGAGAGTGAAATGGCTAAGAGCAGCAAAATGTTCAATCAAAATGAAAATAGAGAAGTCTTCAGAAAACAAAAAACAGTGAGGGAACTAATGTATTTTCAAATATTCTTTTTTTTATTATTATTTTTAATAAGGCCCTAATATGTTGTTTTAAGGAAATGAAGGTGAGGAAGATAGATTGTAACTGGTAGAACATCTAGCATGATCTGCAAAATTAGTCTGTCACTCTGTTTACCATTGGAGCTCCTTCTTTTGTGACAACTTCCTTTGTCATGGCAAATGTTCTTGAAGAACATTTCTTTCACTCTCCAAGTGTTCTTGAAGAACCCTTCTTTCACTCTCCAGTAGCTGCTTGCAAGGCCCAGCATGAGGGGACAGACTACAGGTTATACATACATCTCAAAGGAGTGAGATATAGTGAACATGACAAAAATGTGCCACCCACTAGATCAGGTTGCTCAAAGCCCCATTCAGCTAGGCCTTGAACACTTCAGTTGTGGATGCGGGGCATCCACAACTTTACTGAACAACCTGTTCCAGTGCCCCACCAACTCCACAATAAAGTACTTCTTCCTAACATCTAATCTAAACCTGCCCTCTTTCAGTTTAAAGCCATTTCCCTCTTGTCATATCACTACACGCCCTTGTAAAAAAATCTTACCCGCTCTCTTGTTGACCCCCTTTTAGGTACTGAGGGATGAACTTCTGCTGTCCCAGAGTGTAAATGAAGAGCCCTAGAGGACCTGTCTATCTGGGACTAATTCATGAAAAAGCAAGAATGAGGAAAGGTGGTCAGGAAAGATCCTGCAATCCTCTGTGATGCCAGGAATAAGAGGAATGAACAGCAGGACAAGCCTGCACAACAAAAGCATGGGAGAGCAGCCAAAGGATGTCATCAAAAAGCTGTAGATGGATGAATGGATATCCAGAACACCCTACGTGTTCTAAAACCTGATGAATGGAGCTAAAGGAAATCAAGTGCCTGATGACTCTGAAGAGATGAGGCCTGAAAAATGGGTGGAATAACATAGAATTGCTTTTCAAAACACTAATTGATAATGGGTAGTGTTACACCTGCTATGTGAAGACTGTGATATCTGTAACTCTATGGGGCAGTTCTCTAATGAAAGTCTGTACTCTGTAGGAACTGATGTTGCTACCATAAAATGTTAGCATGACAATCCATCATGTCCCAGAACAGTCCAAGACTGGGTTCTCTGGAAGCAAATCAAGTCAAGGATTAATATTGGCTCTTATATTGACATAATACCTAGCTTTACAAGTTCCTAATTGTTCTTATTTATTCCTGAAATAAGGCAAGATCATAGGAATTTGTTGTTGCAGCATTTTTGAGAGAAAGAGGACATGAATTACGAAATTTGAGCTACTCCAGTCTAGGCCTCAGATTGAGGCCTGGTGAGGCCTTCAAGCTTCTGACGCAGTAAGAAATTCAGAGCTTGTGGCGCAGATAGAAAATAGTCTTAAGGTGTTGTGGGGACCACTGGGTTGCTTGGGTGTGAATTAGTATAGGTTTTATGGTGTAAGGTGTAGGCCGTTTTAAGGAAAAGGTAAACAATGTTAGCCTACCAATCAGAGTGTTTTTGTTTTTGTAAACTATGTGGAAGCTTATATAAACTACCACCTTATCTTGAATAAAGGGAGAACGCTTGATGAACCACATTGGTTTGAACCTGCGTTTGTCTTGTCCAGCTTTCCGTTTTTCTGAGATTCCCTGGCTTTAATTTGTGATGCTCAATGTGTGGCACAATGGGATTACACATCCTTTCAGTTCAAACAGTGACATCTCCAAGTAATAATGAACAAGTAAATTATTTCATGTAGAGATGTCATCTTAAAAAGGAGATCTCATGGAGGGATCCTGGTGGACACACACAGGTCACAATCGCTAATGTGATGTACTTTATTCAGCAATTTGCCCAAAGATTCTGAAGAACCTTAAGAGCTTATAAAAGGAAACAGATTTTAAGCCACATTATGTACCAACTGTAGGCATCTTGGTTTACTCCTTAGATACTACTATTTTAGAGGGAAAAAAAAAAAAATAGAGACACTTTTGGGGGAGGGACAGCAGAAATAACAATTTGCAAATCTTCTTGTTGAAATGTATTTAAATCACAAATGCTGACATTTTACTGAAATTACACTTTTCCAGTAGAGGGAATGTAGAATAAAGGAGGGCTGACCCTTCCTGTCTTGGATGATAAATATTAAATCTACTTGAATTCTAATAATTTACATAAGTTGAAGCAACAAACAGAAAAGGGCTGGTTGAACCTAAAAGAACTGGAACATTTCTCAGTGCTCTGGGAGCCCTTTCTCATTTCACTGTGGCTCGGTGTCCCTGGCTATATTTCCTAGCTTTCTGAAGATGAAATACTGCAGCTATTCAGTATTTTGCTACAGTTGCAGAAGAACATGGGAAAGAGGCAAGTGAAATTACAGGAACAGAGACTGCCTTTTGTTGTTACACTTAACTTCTACTGTCATACACTTCAATTTTAAAGAGTAGCACTTGTAGCTAAAAGGAAAACTCACTCCAGCACTTACAACCAATCAGAAATAAAGAGAAAAAAAAAAAAAAAATCTGGGAGGAAATACACAGTTTTTATCAGAAGTGGAATGGCCATCCTTAAATACAAACAGGGAAGACAGATAGCTGACCCCTTAGATAAATGGTCACAAACCTTTCATTTGTTGGGAACAGTAATGACTGCCTGAACATGAATTAACTCTATTGCATGCAACTGATTTTCACATTTACCATTGCCTGAAAATAAAAAGAGAACTTGTCCTTAGAGTGTTTATCTATGAAGAAACTTCTCTATGAATAACCACACAGCAAGATTCTAATTTTTGAGGCAAAAGACCCAGTGAGATGTGGAGCCATTGTCATTCCCACAGCAGTAATTTACCACAGGACATGTAAGAGGGTCAGTATGTCCCTCAGGATTGGTCTCTGAATTAGGGCACATAACATCCTGACATCTTCTCCTGAGTGGTTCCCAGGAAACCGGAGCATGGGAATATGTAAGTTTGCTGGAGAGGCAGCCAGTATGGGAGTATCAGTTTGGTGTCCTCAGCTATGGACTGGAGGGACTGGAATAGCAGTGGGTAATTGGCAGGGTGAAGGTCTAAGTGGTTACTCTGTCACTATCCAAACTCTTCATTATCATTCTACATTCACAGCTCCTGCCTTCTATGAACACCAATCTTATTTATGACACATCATACAGCCCCTGCAGTAAGTGAGAAACTCCAGCCTCGGTGTTTCAAGAAAAACTGCCTCGCACTGCATTAGCATGCAAAATGAATGAGGCGGGAGACCAGCTCCAGCAGCTCCCCAAAATAATATGCGACAATCTAATTAAACTTTATTGTAACTATACAAGCGAAGAAAGAGAATTAAGGCTGGGTAGGCAAGCTCAATTTTGTCATTTCCTTAGCCTTTGAGTGTTTGCAATTTGATAGTCTTGTCATGTAGAGTTTCTAATAGAATTTTGTGCATTTTTAGAAAATAAATTAAATTATTAACTTTTACATGGTTCAGCTTCTGCTAGGCCAGCAAACCAGACCAAGGCAAAAACTTACGCAACCAACTGGGCAAATTCACTGCTTCCTTCTATGCTGGCTTTTCAATTGTCACTATATAGCAGAGGAGCTCACCTTTCTTCATCCATGCTTCATTGGTCAAAGACAGAGGGAGATAGTTCCTCTCTAAAGGAAGAAGCTAGAAATGAGAGCTTGGTAGCAGCATAGATTGGCACCTGGAGAGCGGAGTCCAAATTCACAAAAAACTGGTGATTACCAGCCAATAACACTCAAGGGCACAAGAAAAGGCAAAAGATACTGCATAACCAAACACCAATCCATACCCATATCTATGAGAATTGTTAAAATTACACAGTTGGAAGTATTGTTTTTTAAGATATCTTTGTTCTTGTATACCTATCTCAGCTTACACTTTCCAATTAAAAAATTGCTTCTGGGCTTGATATCAAATGCTTAAAATTGCAGCCAAAAACATAAGCAACTCAAAATAACCCCCTTAGAATGGAAATTCTTGTACAACCTTCATACTGCTATGCCTGGAGTACACTGCCAATAAGATGCCTAAAAAGAGGGAAAGAAACTCAGGGTGGGAGTAAAGGGAAGAGGAATTAGACTGAAAAGGAATGAAAGGGAATCCCACGAGGAGCCAGCAGAAAAGCTCCAGACATTCTGGCAGTTCTAAGAGTTTGTTCCAGGTGGCAAAATAGACACTCACTCGAGGGGGACTTTTGATGAAAAAGGACTGGGGACTTCAGGGCACGGGTCTTAGGAGACCTGCAGTAACTCTGAATCTCTGCTGTATTGTCTGCCACGGCATATGATTAGCTTCCTGTGCTGTAGTGCATTGTAAGGCACTTTATAAAGCAATGAATTACACAGCTGAAGTGGAGTAACCACATGCAAGCAAATACGACAACCATTATGCTCTCAGCAACATCCCACACACAGCCACGAACATTTGCATTAGTGCCAATTAATCTGAGGTGGTACAAACTCAGCCAGGCATAGGATTTGTTCTTTGGTGTGAAGGAGGAAGGGAGGGGAGAAAAATATCCTTTTGTCTTCAGAGAGGAAACATCTGTAGGAGTTTTCAAGGGCTCCGGTGACTTTGTTGAGCATGGAGCGGGGGAGCGTGCTATTGAGTGCTTTGATCTCACCAGCAGGTGACACTGCAGCAAGTGGGAGCAGCTATAAAAAGTTTGAAGCATTCTAGGGACAACTCACACAACCGGCGCACAAATGTGTTTAACGCGTGTGACTCACAGTTGCCGAGAAGTGGGAACATGCAGCACGGGCTGGCCTTTTGGTTTCAGCTTCTCGTTGTGTTATTAATGTCTTCCTTTTTCCCTCGCTGCCCCTCACCACTGATCTCAAACACTGGGGTGGAGCAGAGTCAGGAAGGGTGATGAATCTTTTAACCCTGCTGCATATGGAAATGCATATGACTAAAGCACAGCCAGGGAAAACTGTTCCAACAGCCCTACCTCTCGCTGAAGTCAGCAGGAAAGCCATATCCTCTACTGTCACTGCTAGCAGAGGAGCCTATCAAGCACTAAAGGGGTATTATGCTTTTCCAGGTCCACATTTTAACCAGCCACTCTGCATAAGAAAATTATGATGGCATTTGAGAAACATGGCTTTTCCTATGATGCATTAACACAGAAGAAATCAGATTAAATACTTGAGAATTAACAACATCTTTTACCTCTTGTACCTCTCTGTTCTGGCTGGAACTACCAGGAGGACTGACCCTACGTAACCCTTGGTTCTAAGACCTGTGTCACTAGGTCAGGAAGATCAATCTACTTCTACATGATGCTCCAGTCCCATAAAGTAAAATCTTCCTGCAGCTAGACATCCTAGGCACAAAAATTCACGAGTGCTAACTTACTAAGCAAGGTTTGCACTGCAGATTCTGGTGAGGGCCATGGCAATTGTATCCCGCTAAGGGCAGAGTGAAGGTTGCTTGCTTTGTCACTCAGCAGTTTATCAGGTGCAAAGGGGATATAGGAAGAGCTGGCAAGTTTTGCTCAGCTCCCTGTGTAATGTATTAAATTTTTAAATGGGTTAGCGAACTGATTTACCACTTTCTAGATTATTTGCATGAAGCCGTCAGTCATATTGCCCAGTGAAGACATCCTGCTCTAAATAGCAGTAAGAAGTTCCCAAATCCTTGCTGCTGCACATAGGGAAAGCCAAGAGTCCTTCTGAGAGAGTCTTCAGAGAGTCTGCACACTATTTGCAAGGTATGATGTGAGGCTGCAGGGTACTGGCAGGCATAGGCGGGTACCCACGTAGGGTTTAATGCCAGAAGCATTTGTAACAGCTTGCACTGTCAGTCCTGCCAATGCATGGCTGCTCTGCTCCAGGTGTGTTCTGTACAGAGAGAGTGGATACCTGGTGCTGGCACCTGGCACAGTGCAGCTGAAGTGAGTATCTGTTGTCTGCTTGAAGTGCATGTGAATGTGCTAAAAACCAGCTGGAACGTGTCAGCAAGTGACAGAGGTGCCAACACCAGGGTGCTGGGCAAGATGCACAGTCACAGATGATTCCAAATGGCTCCACAAAAGGTTGACAGAAACACAAGAATTCAATGCTCAAAAAGTGTTTCTAAGTGCTTCTACTTCAGCAAGCAAACCAAAGGATATTAATAGCCCTTCCATAATATTTTGCACGTTTGGGAATGTGAGGGGATTTTTTTTTTTTTTACTATTATCTGAACTAGAACACTGTAGAGCATTATAATTGTTTTTGGAGAGACAGAAGCAGTTTTAAACCTAATTGTTTAAACAGTATACATTTACAGTACTACACCCCTTCCAGTGTCCACTGCAAGTGCTTTACAACCACACCTTCCCATTGATGCAGTTACAGAGTCAGGGCAAAATGACAAGGATGAAGACACTCAGAGTTGACTTTGCAATGAAAGCAAACACCTAGCACAATCCACTCGAGAACCCACATTTATTTTGACTGGGGGCCCTTGGAGACATTATTTGGGATGACCATAGGTATAAAAAATACATCTGAAGTGTGATTCTTCTATGGTAGGTGTCGACTAGAAGATCACTGATTAATTCAGACTCCTTAGCTTCCGCTGTTCAGATGTACCTTGCAATTTCTAATATGTGCACTGAAGTAGACGGATGAGGCTATATTTACATTCATGTACATTAAACTATCAGCATTACAAAACTGCAGTGGAGATTGCCTACCTTTCAAGACCAAGAGAGAGAAAGAAAGGGGCAAACTGCAAAAGGGCCAAGCATTTTTTCTCTTCATCACTCCCACTTCCTACATGAAAGATTCACTGGCAAAATTTGCTCTGAAGTTGTGTTTTTTTGAAACAACACTCTCTAGTCACATAAGCAACACTTTATTTTCCAAGTGTAGTTATTTAGTTTCTTCACATTTAAATTTTCATGTCACTTCTCTTCCTCTCTGTAGTTTTTGCTTTTTTAAACAGTGTGAACACATTCTGTAATTATTGCTGACAGCCCAATGTTTAATGGTGTTGAGTGTCTTTTATGGCACAGTCAGACATTCGTTTAGGAGACAGCTGTCTCTGCTTAAAAAGTTGCTGCCCCTTAACTCTTTATCTCTGCCCCCACGACTCAGACACGGCAGCTGCCCGTACCTGCAAACACTTGAAGCAGAGCCTGTTTCCCTCCACCCTGCAGCAGGCTGAGAGCCCACGGATTCGGTTACTGCACCTCAGCAGAGGGGAGCAGGAACGAATAGCTGATCAAGCAGTAACTTGTTAAACCACCACAGCTGTTTCCCAAGCAAACATCCGACCGTACCCTCGGAGCCAGCGCGGCGCGCACGGCGCTGGAAGGGAAGGGGTTTCCGAAGCCGGGAGATGCTGTGGGAACCATCCCACTCTCCAGCCCTGCCCCAGCTGAAAGCCAACCGCTGTGCTGTGACCGCGGCTGCTCTGCAGGCTCGCCCGCTCGTCTCCCAGCCTCCTCCCAGCCCTCACTCTTTCTTTCCTGCTAGTGCCAGAAGTACCATCGCGTACTGAAAGCGCGGCTGAACTTTCCTAGCCGCTTTCATCTGCCGTTCCCCGGGAACACGGCTGATATGGCATGATTCCCAGCTGTTTTCATAGAAGACTGGCCCGGGCAAGCACAGCTTTAGATAGCCTGGGTGTGACTGACTACCTGGTACACAAGTCAGGAGGTGATTTGGTTGGCGCCAGTCCCAAGCAATGTGAAGTAACACAAAACTCATCTATCACCATGCAGTACTTACCAGGTGAACCTTCACAAAGAGAACTTGCCTGACCTGATAATACAGTATTACCCCCAATAATTATGTAATTCAATACTAGTTCCGATTACCCACCGGGGAAGAGGAGGGGGGGAGGGCAATTGCAGCCATCTGTGTTTGTTTGCCTGAATGTTCCCATAAAAATGTTCTCAGCGTACATCGTGCTCACAAGCGGCAGCCTTGAAAGGGCGTTGGGACACCATTCTGTGGGGCAGTGCTGTGCCACTCTGTGTGATGTCAAACTACACTGCTGACACTGCCAAATTGCTGTATCTTGAGATTTTTGAACTATAGCAAAAGAAGAGTGTGTGAGAAACACAGTCCCCTCCTTTGCTGAACAGAAAAAGCGTAATCCCTTGCTGCAGTCTTTTGTATTGCAACAAAAGCAACTAATACATTTTTGTGTTATCTGTACCCTTGCTCTGCACTTCAGTGAAGTTAGTTTAGAGCAATTAGTGACTTTCCTGTGCTGTCTGAAATAGCAGGCACTTTCTAGTGCTCTTTCAGCTTACTTACCAGAATTACTTTTTTAAAATTAATTCCTCCATTGTATCAGCACAGTAGAAGATGGGCCTAGTACTTTCATCATTTCTAAGTCAGCATGATTTTACACAATTTACACAATACCTTAAGAAATGAAAGCACACCCGCTGACACTGTTCTATGCAAATGATTCACAGGATTTCACTGTACCATGAAGGCCAAAAGAGGACCACCTGACCATCTTATCCAGTCTCACCTACCATACAGGTGTGGCTTGAGTAGAGCAAGTCTTGATCTAAACAACTAATGACACCACATCCACCTCCCTCAACGCTGAAAAGGCATTTCTTCTACCCAGCCTTTGGGAGTGGGGAGAGCTCAGGAGACACATTTTCCACCCAGAAATGCTTTGTGCATGATCATGCTTCCTGTCTGTGATACAACAGAGGAATACACCATTGCAACAGATTCCCCATATCCTTTCACCATTCTTTCCTCCAACCTTAATCTGGGAAGTGTTAAACCCAGAAGTATTCTAAATAGGTCTTTTTGACTCGATACTGGTAAAAATTTCACAATTTTTTTTTTAATTAAAAAAAAAATTAAAAATTCAGTTTTTAAGAAATCGCTCCTAAAATACAGAGGTATGAAATTATGCTAGTCTATTCTCATCTGGTTTTGAATCATCCCAAAGGGTTGTGTGGTGGAGATGACATTTTCCTTTTAAATCTGCCAGATTTTTCCATTAAGTTCTATATAAGTTTTTCATCAATTTGCTACAGCTAGACCAAAACTGCACAGCTTTCTCCCCTCCAGAGGAGGAAACTAATACTTTCATTTAATCAAACTGCTGAGGGAGATGCTATGAAGTCCTCTTAAGTATGATAAAATACCCCAGTAACATATGCATTTACAACTAATATTCCATTGTGAGAATTAACATTTGGAAATAAGATGATTTTAGAAATAAAATCCAGCAAGTAGAACACTGCAACGAATAATCTTGAGAAACCTGACACCATGAAGTGCTCAGGGCAAGGACCCCATGCTTCCACCATAGCAATTTTGTAGGTAGCATGTGGTGAATATTAGTACTGCTCTCAGCTGTGCCTGAGCATTTAGGAGTATTATCACAATAAAAATCACCAGAACCATCACAGACCTTTCTAAAAGCCATGGGTTTCACAAAGGAGAAGCTAAAAAGCTCCATGGGTATTCAGTTTATTCAGCAGAACAGCTAATAACTGATCCTGCAGTCCTTATTCAGGAAAGAATCTTATTCCTAAGGGGAATTCAAGTGAGCTCCATTAGCTCAAATGCTCTTCACCAAATAACCAGTAGCCCCAGAAGACTGGAGACAGATAAAAATGTTCCTTCATAAACCTAGCTGCCAAGTGGAGTCAGCTGAAAATTTTCAAAAGGAATCTCTACAAGGGCTTAAAATCAAAGGTATTTTTGTCTGAGTAGGAAAGCAAAATCAGATCTCTAACTAGGCAAAGAGGCATAGCAACTTTTAAACAGTATTCTCACTACATTTTTGTCTAAAAATCTCAGTGTTGTTCAAACCATTGTGCTTTCTGCTGTATGGGATTGACAGAAACAGTTTTGCTGGTCCTGGTGTCTCGTCCACACCAGAAGCAAATAGGTTATAGATTATGTTATATATGTTTCTTACTGTGTTATATACAATATATTCCTGCAGTATATGGAAAGATGACAGCAACAGTGTTGCAGGGCATTTAGGTTCATTAGTATGGTCAGCAAACAGGGAAAAGGCAGCTGGAGTTCAAACATGAATGAAGTTGGTGTGGTTAAAGCAGCACATTTCCTGCCTTGCTGCTGTACCCACTCCTTCCATTCCCAGTCATGCAAGCACACTGCTAATTTCATTGGCACTGACTGAAAAGGTAAAGCAGTCTTTCCCAGAAAGTTGCAGGGTTTAGCCATAAAGCTATTTTTCAGAGACTAAATTAACTATATTTTTTCCCAGTGCATCATCTTCGATGTGCAAATTAGCAGCAAACAGTTATGTAGGCCAGTCAAAGATGGAAAGAATTCTCTAGACCTTACAAGGATGTCAAGTGCAGTTCACAGAGAGCAAAATTAATGCCACTAGAGATGGCCAAAGTTCACCTATGAGCAATTCTCTGAGGGGTGATTACTTCTTCCATTTTGCTTTTACAAGGTATAAGGTGCATAGATAAAATAAGACCACAGAGTGACTGAGATGTTTTTATAAGTGTGGACAAAAAAGGCAATTTAAAATCTTTTCTGAGGCATGTATAAATACAAGTGCATTTCAGATGTTGTTAATATGCTTAGGTGCTTAGGGAAAGCAATCTTTTATGAAAGATAACCTTTTAATAGATTACTTTATTACAGCAGCACTCAGCTTCACCACTACACTCAGGGTTGAGATGGCCTCCTATGTTTTCTACTGGTTTATAACTTAGCTATAAAAAATACCTTGAATTGAATATTCATGCCAGCTAAGAAAATCTCCATACTAATTTTCAAAAGTAAGAAACTGGTTAATCTTTTACAGATATAAATACCTACTGGCTAAGGAATTAAAGAAGGGTTTTTTAAGGAATTAAAGAAGGGGGGGTTTATGTTTGCTTGTTGGGGGCATTTTGTTCCTTTTTACAGTCACCTAACTTCATAACCATTTCTCTGTAAGAAATATATTTGGCAAATGATTAGCATATATTGATTAGTTATTACACATGAGAATGTTATGGCAGAGAATTTTTTTTAACTTAATTAAAGCTTGCATTAGACAACAGACTGCGAAACCTCCAAAGGAACCATTAATAAAAGCCTTTTAAAAAATTAAGTTAATTTAGTGCTTATGAAAACAAGAGATAGGTGGAGTTGGCCAGAGCCAGAGCTGCACAGACTCTCTGTAAAGCTTTGCCAATATGTTATGGCCCTGAACTAAGACTTTCTTACTATTTCAGCCATGAATCCTCCTTTTGTTCAGCACAAACTTCATGGCACTCTCAGGACATAAGACAAAGACTTTCTAGAATTGCATTCCCATGCTGGGCACCAACATGGTGCACCTTAACTGTGCAGTAGTCCTGCATGATGCCAGTGACCAACTCACATGACCACAATTTGGCTCTTAGCTGTTAGCTATGACTTCAGCTAGAGCTCAAGGCCAACCTCCCAGGACAGTCTGGCAAGCATGCATGCACTACATCATGTGGATTCGCAGTGGTGCAGTTATGATACTTGATAATTCAGTTCTGCAGAAAATCCTGCTCACTTCCCTCTCCCAAACAGTCTGTTTAAAATCAAGTTGGGCTGCTGGCACAGGTAAAGTAAGCAAAATTTTGTTCTCAAGTTCTCTATTTTCTGATGACATGAATTTGTCTTCTGTACTGTATGGAGGAAACAAAACCCTTAGGACTTTTACTGGTGCTCTTTAAAGTGCTTTAGGTTTTTACATTCTCTTTTCTATTTGCTCTGTGCATCAAATATTTTAAAAAATGGGTCCCTGATGATGATCTCAATTTTTTGCACCTGTGTTTTAAATGGTTTTGTGAAGACCACCAAAATACTACCACTTAAACTGGCTCCTGAACATACACATGCTTTCACTGAGATAATATCTTAAGTTTCCATAAAGACAGCAGCATTGCTCACCTTCATTCAAGTAAATTGATGGTTTGCTTGATGGCAATAGTGCAGGGACTCCTCTGTTGCATATCTGTGCCCTGCGTGTTGCACATGGTCTGTCTCTCTGAATTTTCTCCACTTCCAAAGCATGATAGTAATGTTTCTCTTCCTTCCAGAGTCATTGCCATCACTGGTGCTGCAGAATACTCTTGTGTGGTGCTCAGACACAACAGATACCTGGCATACATATAAGCACTTTACAAAGATGTTTTTACCCAGCAACATTTTGGCCAAGAAAACATATGGTAGGTTCATCCCTGCAGAGCTTTTCTTTTCAGCTCCTAGCAAGTGTCCAAAAGAATCATTGCTGAGTAACTTCTTGACTTCTTTACCACAAGAAAAGTATGTGCCCATGTGTCAATATACAGACCTACCATACAGGAGGTCACATTAAGGTTTTTAACATGTATCATTGCTGACACTGTAGAGTTTTCATATGAGTAGTGTAATATATTATATGGTACTCCAAAGGATCCATTACATTCCACCAGTAGAATTTCACTTTTTACACAAAGGTTTGGCATGATTAATGATCTGTTCTGGTCTATTGATTAAATATTACCTGCAACAGAATTGCTTAAATACATATTTACAAGATAAACTAGAACAGCTCACAGTCATTACAGTCTTTGTGGTAATTAATAGGAATGTTATGTAAATACACATTTAAGTGATTTATATAATAGGGCTCCAAATAAGCTGTTATAATCTATCATGCTGTAATGAATTAGCTCCTTTACTGTAGGTAGGTATCTGACCTCTACTGGAGTATGAAAGACCTGCTTATATATCTCACTACACTTGCCTACTTTCAAGAGAGAACCATGCCTGAAAAAGCTGCTACTTGAGAACAAAAAGAGGGGAAAAAAGTGCATTAAATATGGAGGCAATAGTAAAATGAGTCCCAAAATGCTCTATAGTCAGGTTGGCTACAAAATGAATGAACACCTCTTCGACTGCTTCACCTGCACCATCACCAGGTGCAGGAAGGCTGCAGGAAAGACTAAGCTGCCAGACAAAGAGTATGCTGCATATGGAGAGGCTGCCTCTCCCTTAGGTGCCTTCCCTCCCCTACACCAGACCATTCACATGGCAGCAGAGACACAAGAATGGACTTGACCTAAAATGTCTGAGAAATGTGAGGACTGGGACTGGGCATGGGAACAGACCTGGACCCAAACCCGAGAGGGAAATTCCTAGTGTGTCATGAGGCACAGCTGAGCTGCAGTCCTGATGCTCATAATGCTGAAGCAACAGGTAGTCTGCACCCTTCTTCCCTAGTGCCTAATCCACACATAGGTAGCTCACACAGTTCTTCTCAGGATGGGCAAGAGAGAAACTGTCTTTGGACAGGCACTAAACACAGAGGTTTTCAGACTGCCCACCAAATAAAGAAACCTGAGGAAATCATTACACATCACAGAATAGATGCTGGAATTAATTTTTAACTATGTGAATTGCCTTCAATTTGTAATTTTACAGCTAACTCTCATGCTCTAGATTTTTAACATGTCAGAAAAAAGTTACTTCTGCTAGTTTTGGAGTGTTCTCTTCAGTTTGGGAACAGCTGAACATGCAATGATTTGATTAAAATGGGCTTTCAGTTACACTCGTGGCTTCTTAACAAGCTATTTTTCTTTACTTTGTTCAGAAAAAAAAAATAAAATTATAGTCTATTCCAAGATTTTATATTGTTAGTTTTAATGCTTTCCCCTTCAAAGTGTTTCCCCTCCAACACACATTTCAGACAAAGCAGTCAAGCTTCCTCTGACCTCACAGAGTGTAGAGAGAGAGACTTGATTCAGCTATTACTTACCTTGATGAAGCTATCTTTCATATGTTATTCAACTTAACAGGCAGTGACTGGAACAAAATCATGAACATTATTTGCTAATGGAAATTGGACTTGGAGGGCTCCCAGATGTTCTATGCAGCTACAGGTCTCACAGGCACAGGGGATGTAGCACAAGCATGTTTTGGCATAGGAGAGACACTCCTTCATTCCCCACAAGACAGTGAACTGAGGCAGTTCACCTGCATGGCAGTCTGGAAAGAGACTTGAGAAGACCCAAACGTCCTTGGGTGTGCGATGGAGCCCTGGAGACATTTCTGCCTAGTGAGAAGAACACAGGACTACATGCACCCACCAGCCATGGCCCACACCGTGCACTGGATTTGGGGGCACAGAAGATGCCTGCTCTTGTTTCAGGTCTCCAGATGCAGCTCTGACAGGATGAGGGTGGTCATCCACACATCCACGTCTGAACTCATCTAAGCTAACCCTGGTGGGGGCAGGTTTGAGCCCTCAGCTGGTAGGCAGCCACTAATGAAATCCATTAAACTGTCAACATTTAGGGAACACTGTTTTACAAAACCACTTAAACATACCATGCAACAGACAGCTGAATTAGGCCTGTCTGCCTGTGTGGAGTCAGAAAGAGCCATGTTACTCTTCAGGGGATTGAAAACTACTTTGCAGAGTAGAGCCCTGATTTTTTCATTTTATTTTTAGCGATTATTAAAATATACCTAAAACGGACAAGTGCATCTTTATTTCCTTCAGAGCAAAATAATTAAAATCCTGATATCAAAGACAACCACCACCATTCAAACAAGAACAAAAACCCAAGCCACTGATACCAAATGGACTTTGAAGAGGTAATTTGAAAGCAGGGGAGAGACACCAGCAAACAGGGCAAATGTCTGTGTGCCACTGGTGCTCCACAGCAGGGTGTTTAAAGATGCTCAGAAAGAGGTCAGAGCCTATTGCAGGTAATAGACTCCAATGTAGCCAGCCGGTGTGCAGGAGAGCTGAGCTCAAAGAAAAGAGGATCCCAGGCCCCTGAGGCCACTGGCAGCTGCTCTGTGTGTGTGTGTGTGTGTGTGTGTGTGTGTGTGTGCCACAGACTGACAGAAATGACAAACCGAGTCTCAGAGAGAGGCCAGAGCAGCTCGAGTCGCTCTGTAAGAAGCCCCGCGGGGCGAGCGGCGGTGCGCTATTACCAGCATGGGCTGCTAAAGGAGCATCCCAGCCACCTCCTGCTTGCTGGAGGTGAGGGATTGCAACTTGACCGCTAGGTCATATTCAGTAGGAGATTGGAGGTGTGGGAGACACGGTGAGCGTGAAGGGGGAAAAAAGTGAAAGAAGTACTCACTGTCATTCCATTTTCTGCCCAGCAATATAACAGATATAACATATCCACTGTCTGAATATATTAAAGGAAGTTGGTTTCACAAGGGCTGCCTCTCTCGTGGTCCATCTACTACTGGAAAAGACATGGGGTACTTTCAAGGAGCTTCCAATAACACCAGGAACATTTTGGAAAATATGCTGTACTTAGATCTTTTCTTCTTACACTGTTCTGTTTCTGTCACTTCTCATTCATATAAACCTATATACACAAGAAAGATGTTTATGATTGATCTCATTAGTGCTTATTCCTTGACATGGAGCCATGGTTTTCCACCCTGCCCAAACTGAACTAGACGAGTTTCATTTTCCTGGAAGGTTTTGGATTTTAATTAAGAGAGGCATAGGTGACTATTTAGACAAAGAAAAGATATGCTATAGAAAACAGAAGACAAACTCCAGCAGACTCCTCATCCCCAATTAAATCTGTGTCCTGACTAAGAATTACAAGGAAACATGGTCTCCTGTGATCAGGAATGCTTGGTTTTCTGCAGTGAAGTTGTCACAAGTGGCCATTTGGTGACACATAGGCAAAAGCACTGGTGATGTCATGATGGTTTTGACTCCACAGGAGAATGACAGCCATCAACTAGCAACAAATGGTGGCCCAAGACAAGAAAGGGTTTTATAGTCATTCTCAGTCTCAAGAAGCATTCAGTCCTACAAGCCATCACTTCTGTGACATCACTGTCAGTCCCTTGGCAATGAATTTCCCTAGTTATAACAAATGTAGGAAGGGGAAAGCAGAAAAATAAAGTATACATCCACACAATTGGTTCTAAAAAGAATGTTTTTCAAAGCTCACACAGAAATCACTGACTCTTTAATGTCTGCTTTTCCACTAATTTGTATCCTGTCAATTTACAAGCTATTTCAAACACCAATTCTATTTAATAAAAATAGAAAGTACAATGGGGAATTTATGTAAACAGGGTTGGCAAAATATCTTTGTAGAACATTTTGGAAGGACTCATAAAATTAATGAATTAATAAATTTTACCAACATTTTAATAGTTGGGTGTAACTGGGATACAGCCTAACCAAAACACTAGGCCTGACAATTTAATAACATATAAATACATGTAGAAGTGAACTTTACCAGAGTAAAACAGTTTCAAGTCAACTCTCTGGTGGGAGCCTCCTAGACCATTAAAAAAAAAAATCTGTTACAACATTACTAGTAGTTATTATTATTATTATTCAACAGTAGTATCATAAACAAAATACTTTTCACTCAAAAATCATTAACATTTAACAAAAAGAATGCATCATTATTCCTAGGGCATGAGTGTAAGATTATGGTCAAATTTTTGAAAAGACTCTACTAATTGAAAATGTCTTATCAAAGTTAATGTTTAAAGCTAAAATGACCTAACTGGTCACAAGGCTTCTTGGAGTACAATAGAGAAAGAAGGAAAATTAGATTTTCCCCATGATGGATGAGTTTAGGAAAGCCCCAGGGGAATTACTGCCTGATGTTTTTCAAAAGATTTGCTTTTTGATTTCATGATGGTGGACAAAGGAAGGCTATTCACAGAACCTGCTTCCACTCCCTGCCTGGTTAAGCTGCCCACAAAACTACAGTACCCCATTCTTTGGGTTCTCAGAGATTCTTGTGCTGGATTGAAGTCAGCCCCAGCTGACTTAAGCCAGCAGATATTTCAGCCAAAGAGTACTTTCCACAAATATATCATGACCACACATAATGTTCTAGAGATACTAAATTGACAAAAAAAACAATACTTCAGGTTATGGAGGTCAAAGGTACATTAAATACACAAATGGGTATATTATAAGTATTTTTAGGAGGTGTTAAAATAAACTCCAAACTTGTAGGACATTGTAACCAACTAATCATCACTTTTAGAAAGAATCACTAGTCATTTACCAGACCTTTAGCAACTTTGTATGTGTAGAGTCTTAATTTAAGCTGTAGTTTATGCAGCTTCAAATTTTAAAAAATGAACACCATAAATTATCTTCCCAGCTCCATATTTAATAAGTAATAGGTCTCGTTTTCCAGATTGCTGAGTCGTCTGTAATTCTCTTCACTTCACTGGGAGCCATTGTAGACTCAGCATTTTCCAAAGAAGGCTAATTACCTAGTTGCCCAAACATGATATAAAAAAACTATCTCACAGGTCACTACTACAAAAGTAACTGTCTTGCACAAAAGTGGCCAAATCCTGGTTCTTCACAGGAGAAGGGAAACAAGAATCCTAGATCTCCGCAGGCAATAAATACATTCTAAGGTATCATCAAGACACAGGAGCTGGGTTGCCAAATAAATCACCTGTTTTTACTGAGCTCTGAATTGTCACAACCAGACTACTCCCTGCAACCAAAGTAACAGTCTAAAAGCTACTTAGAGTGTCTCCATTCTGTCATTGCCTGCCAGCTTGGCACACTCAGTGAGGAAGTGCAAGCACCCTGAAGGGCTGCTCTTCTCAAAGGGAACAGAAATGGGACATGACTTCACTCCCTCCCACATCAGCTGGTGCTGCTCATTCCATCACACCTGTAAGCTGCCTTTCTCCTTCAGAGACAAAATACGTTCATATATAACCTCTGCTATGCATTTGTATATGTCACTGATATTAAAGAGGAAAAATTTGTATCCTAAGCAGAAAACAAGGCATTTCCAAGGGAGACTTTTCATAGCAAAATTCTTGAAAACCATGAAAGGACTGAAGAAGCCAAGTCTTAAGAGTCTTTCAGGTTTTACTCTAAAAGAACGCAAATCTCACACACCAAAATAATAGACAAGTTTCCAATAAAGCTCAGTAGGCTGAGCTGATTTTAAAAAACATTCATTTACTTCAGTACCTGAATCAGAGTCCAGCTTATTCTGAGAGATGATACCTATTTTCCAAAGAATTCAGCATGTTAACTGCTTTGCAAGATTTTCCGGGAATCTAGTTTCCTTCCTTTATACTACCATTACATCTGGCTGTTACCGTTACTCCAGGTAATTTCTGGAGGAGGGAAATTCCTTAAAAGAACAGAAAGACTTTTTTTTCCCTCCAAATGTAGTTCCACTAATAATGGTAGTCGTGTCCCATATGGCCCAGCTGCCCAGACAGCATTGAAAAAAAATACAAAACATGTTTAGTTGGTGAGGGATACTGACTCTGCATTTGCAGGTCGGAAGAGTTGAAACTGAATTAAATAAATGCTCACCTTATATTGTTTTGTCTTACACCCAAAGTGTCTGCTGCCTAAGGAAGTTCTGAAAATTCATATTAAAGCTAAAGAGTGAGTTTTTAAGCACCCTTTAAAGTGATAGCCCTTATTAATAGTCTTAAGAAAAACCAGGTACAGCAGAGTTCCAGATGCTTTTCACAGACACAGATATTTTGTTTCCTCATTTAGTGTCTATTTTAGCACTGGGAGGACTGATTAAAGAGAAACCGTACACTTCTAGCAACAACTTCCATGATATCCAGTTTCCTTTCAATATCTGAAACAGTGTGGATCGCTTAGTCTGCACTGTTACTCTCTCCCATGGTATCTCAGAAGGCACAAAAGGAGTGCACAGAACAGAGCAGCTCAGATAACTGAGATTTTAGATACCTGTCAAAGTGGAGTACGGCTGACTGAGACTGCTCAGGGTTATCGACAGCTGGCAAACTGCATGGCAGGCTTTTCACAGAGATGCCCAGAAGATGAGGGAGCCAGCCCTGCATAAGTCAAGTTCCAACTCCACTTACCATTTGCCTGTAAACATGTAAACTCTGCCTCTATGACCAGGTCTCAGTGCCATCCACAGTTACCCAAAACCAACTATCATGTATAACATAGACAGATACTCCTCTATAAGCATTGGTTTACACGTAAGCATTAATTTATTCTCCATTTTGTCAGGTTTTGTCTCTTATTTTTATTAAAGTTAACCATGGTAGCTTTACAACAGTTTAAATTAATGGTTAACCAGACAGATGAAATCTCACTAAATACTATTTTTGGACTGACTCACTGAGACATGAAATTCGGTGAAAATACAGAGCCTTGAAGAACACAAAGAAATGCCTTTCAGCCTAACCTTCATGATGGGAAGCCTTCCTTCCATGCTTTTCTGTCACTAGACCCATATTTACTTTGTAAAGTTGACACGGTATTAATATAAAATGTCAGAAATTAGGTCATCTGTGTCCAAAGTAATGAAGTAAACTTTGTCCTTCATATTGAAAAAAAACTAGCAGCAGGCTCTGTATTCAGACCCAGACAACTGGATTAGCTAGATGCATTAAGCAGACAAGTACTAACTCAGTGTGATTATGCCTTCATCTGTCTTCCCCTGTTTTAACTACTTGAAGTAATCCTTTTTTCTTTCTTTGTGAGAGGTAACTACTCCAAGGACATTTGAAACCTGATTTATTACAGCTGTCCTGGCTTCAGTGTAAATAAGGAGGAAGTCAGATTTTTGGATACTTGAGCATTTACAAAAATTTTGGCTATTTGGAGAAGGCTGCCCATGAATTACTAGAGTAGAACTGCCATAATAAAGCTTCCTCATGACTATAACTTCATATTCAGCATAAGATCATTCTGCATTACCTTACCCAACCCATAAACTTTGGTAAGCATCCCTCTGGAATCTGATCCACAGTTAAAACTGTAGCTAACATGTGAAGATAAACTAGACCTAAATCCTAATGCATCAAACCAAAATTTCATAAATGTGTCTGAGATCTTCATGAAGTTCTTGGATTGGTCAAGTAAGCACAAGAGAAAAGAAAAACAAGGAAGCCTTAAATACAGACTAGTTCTCTAGCAATGAAAAAATGAGGGAATGAAGCTCAGCTCATCCTCAGTCACTAACCCATAGCTTGAAAAAATGAAAAAAAATATGAGAAAGCAGAATATCAACTAACTCAGTTTTAGCTACTCTGCCTTAATTGTATGTTCTGATGTGGAAACTCTCTACCCACACACTTCACTTTGAGCTACATCATAGCTCATGAGCATTTTAATACATGCTTAATAATCACCCAGAAATCTAACAGAATAGGCTGGACCTTTTAAATCCATACTTTAGCACATAGCAATCAGACTTCAGGAGAGGTGCACAGTATAACCTTGGATAGGTCACTTGGTTTGTAAGACTTAACTTTCCACCAATAAAACTGAGTATTATTTCCTTTATTTGATGAGCAGGGTTTTTTCACTGCAAGCACTTTGAGGCAGAAACCATTGCTTTGCAACATTCTAGCAAAATGTAGGATCAACCAGCTACTGCCACACCAACATCCATAGCTACAAGTTCAAGAAAACTCATGTTTGTTATAACAGAATTGTCTAGATTACTTGAGACTAATGTCCTTTGTGTCCATAGCAATCAATTTGCAAAATCAAGCCTTAAAAATCTCACCTGTTCACAAACAAATTCATTACCTTGTTAACCCAAGTTCTTTTGTATCCTCACTGCTCTACAGGATTCTAAATAAATTTTGGATTTTTTACTTAATTTGCCCTTTAGTCTTCATGTGGTTTTTTTGTTTTATTTATTTATTTATTTATTTATTTGCATAGAATCACAGAATGATCAAGGTTGGAAGAGACCTTCAAGATCTCCCAGTGCAGCCAAGCACCCAGCATTTCCACTGCAACTTCTAAACCATATCATCCAGCACCAGATCCAAATGCCTCTTGAACACTTCCAGGGATTGTGACTCCATCACCTCCCTGGGCAACCTATTCCAATCCCTGACCACCCTAATGGTGAATAAATTTGTCTAATATCTAATCTGAATCTGCCCCATCCCAACTTAAGGCCATTTCCTCCGGTCCTCTCACTGCAGGCATGGCAGGAGAGAACAGCCCCAGTCTGGCTACAACCTCCTTTCAGGGAGTCATAGAGAGTGATGAGGTCCCCCCTGAGCCTCCTCCTCTTGAGACTGAACAAACCTGCTTCTCTAGGCTGTTCCTCAAAAGATAAAAAATTTTAATGTATTTCACCAGTTTTCCATCACAGTTGCTCCTTTGCTGCTGCTGCTACATAATCACTTGCAACAAATTTGGGTGCCAAGAGAGCTGTTGGGCTCTACTCGTGTTCCAATCTCCCCTGGGCTCTGAGACAGCAAAGTGTACACTCTGCCTTTCAACTGATATCAAATTGGGACCTTGGCACAAAGGTTTTGAAGAGTTACCTGCCCTTGCTCAAGCCCCATTATCTCTCTAAGTACACAGCATTGTGACAATGAAGACTGTTGCTTTCTTCCCCTGGGAAATCACCCGTACAATCAGAAGGAATATCTGAACTGTTACCATCCAGAATGCTGACACCACCATACAATACCAGAAGAGAAAGAGACCAAGAAAGAGAGAAAGGGAAAGAGAGAGAAAGAGAAAGAAAAAAAGAAAAAGAGAGAAAGAAAAAGAAAGAGAGAAAGAGAGAAAGAGAGAAAGAGAGAAAGAGAGAAAGAGAGAAAGAGAGAAAGAGAGAAAGAGAGAAAGAGAGAAAGAGAGAAAGAGAGAAAGAGAGAAAGAGAGAAAGAGAGAAAGAGAGAAAGAGAGAAAGAGAGAAAGAGAGAAAGAGAGAAAGAAAGAAAGAAAGAAAGAAAGAAAGAAAGAAAGAAAGAAAGAAAGAAAGAAAGAAAAAGAAAAAAGAAATTCCACTTTTCAGACAACACAAAGCTTGATGATGGGATCTCAGTACCCAGAAACTAACTGCTGAGCCATTAATTTCTCTGAAATGTCTCTGCCTTACAAAAACCCTCATACCCATACATATGTATAAGCAAAATACTCCCTGTGAGTTTCCTAAAGGAAGAAATCTTTTTCACTCACCTCAACATGGCTGCTTTTGTTAAACCCACATACAACTTGAATTTTAAAAAAATCTGTAAAAAAAACAGAGAGAAAGAAAGAATGGCTTTGTTAGTTCAAAATATACACAATTGTTAGCAAGAGAAAAAATGTTTGCATTCTTGACCTTTACAGAGGTAAGACAAAACTTCTTTTTCATACTAATAGCATTCTGTGCCTGTCCCTTGTATATTTTCTTTTAAACTTGCCATTTTGCTGTTGCAGCTGGGCTTGTCAGTTTTCAGCACTAATGGGTTGTGATATGGTGTCAGGGGAAGTCAACAATCAATGCTGGAAAAAAGGGCTATCACTGCTGACACAGCCAAGGATGGAAACACAATGGCCTTCACTTAGAAAGAAACAGAAGAAAAATTCTGAGTTATATCTTGCTTTGAAGATTAGTGGAGATTTACCACTCAGTGACCAAGCTATTACTTTCACCCCTTCCTACCTCAAGCTATCCTCCTGTTGGACTCTAACATTATTCTACATCTCACCTAAAATACAGGTGTTTAGTTTAATGAAAAAAAGAAAAAATGCTTTACAACAAATATTTCAAAGGAATATAGTCCACATTTTTGTTTAGAGCTTGTACAGTTACTAGCTTTTAAAAAGCTGAGGATAAAAAAATGTTGGACTGAATAATGTATGCCTCTGGAGCAGAACAGCAGAAAAAGCATTTTGGATGCCTTTCCACTGCCTGGTTGTGAATTAGATCAGTGCTCAGCCCCTCACTCCAGCTGAACTCAACATAAGCAGTGGACATTCAGCAGCTGTTAAATCAGATGCCACTGACAGAATTATGAAAGATAGACAGTGTTCAAAGGCACTCAACAAGAATAATGGCAGTATTATTTATTTCCATAGCTTCATGTCAGAAAATCTGCCTAGCTCTAGGTCTTCCATAGTCCTGGAGAGAGAAGAGTACAGTTCTCTGTCCAGATGGGGAAACTGTGACAAGTACATTCTTTAAGATCAGACCAGGATCTTATACGTATAGACAAAACCAGAAATCAGCACATATCATATATATGTTACCAGACCTCATAGCTTCCTTCCCTCAAAACTGTGATTGTCCAGTGTCATTATGGATATTTTCACACCAATCAATAAAAGGTAAGTAACAGATTTGCCTCTTCTATTAATGAAGGTGTCTGAGACCAATTTCAGAAAATTCAACATCTCCAAAGCAAAGAGGAGTAACTGAATCTTGCCTCTTCCAAGACAAGAAATTATTTCCTCCAAGGAATTTAAATATGCCTGACTCCACAGACAGTCACAGAATAATTTTTCCAAGTATAATTCATTTTTCTATAAAGTTATGGCCTTAATTGTGGACTCATACTTACTCTTCTGTTAATTGAAAATATAACTTTTGAAACCAGAGGTTACCTTCACTAAAAGCCAGTTGCAGAAGGCTTTCTTCTGATATAAGGACACTTCAGGGTCATGGCAATAAAAGCAGAGGGATGAGAAGGAGTGGCTAAGGATAGAAAAGGAAGGAAAAGTAGTGCGTAAGCTGGAAAGATGGTAGAGGATTTGGAGAAACTTCAGGAGATACTGGGATTTTTGTGGTGCCTTGTCTCAGTGTGAGGCATTCTTTTCTGTCGCTAATTTCTCCATCACTCCTCAGACAAAAAGCAGATCGAGTGGAAGAAACAAGAGGGAAAACATTTTTCACAGGATTTCTCATTATTCCTGCCTCTTGCACTTCACTCCTCTCCACAATCCTTGCTGCCAAAATCTGTCTGACCATTAAATGTTGTTTACAGGCAATCAGTAAGCGATAAATTCACAATGGCATTACCGAACCATGCAGCTTTTAGAACATTACTACAGCAGCACAGTTTTGACACCAATCCTTAAATAACAGCAAAAAGCTGCTTCTCCAAATCACTTGTTGGTAACACACATCTGTTTTGGCCAGCTGCTCCAATGAAATATAGAGCAGCACCTGGGAACATGGCTGCCAGGAAGATCACACCAGATGCAGTACACATGGAAAACACCTCAGAAGTAGTCCTGTCAGCCTCTTCTCTATCTCAGTGTTGCATCGCACCAGGACAATGCAGGGGGCTTAAGGAACTGACCCCAAGTTCACTGAAGTGAGTGACTCTCTTCCCACTCCAGTGGGCTTTCAGTCACGCTGATTGAAGGAGATGGGAGGAAAAAATTACTTTAGAAGCAGTTTTAAGAACACTCGATACTGTGTGATCTTTCATCATAAAACTAATGAAAATAAAAATTAACTGATTCATAGGGTTTATTTTATCTACATAATAGAGACACATCCAGTTTCTGATGTTCAAAGCTACATGAACTCTGCAGAGAAAAGAGAAGCACATCATCAGAAAATTAAGTGCATAACAGATGACCAAAGTAAATAAGGCAAATATGAGTGGTTTTTAGCAAACGTAAGTGTGAGAAAAGCTACAAAATATCACCCGTCAGGATACAACAAAAGGAACATTATGACAACTTTGAAGTGCATGAATAAACAGTAAAATACAAAGACTAGAGACAATTTTGCATTCTAGTTTAATCAGTCAAAGGCAGCCATTCATGCCCACACCCGCTCCCACCCTACTCACCTCCATATCGCTGTCTAATTCATTTTTTCATTATTGCTATCTATGGAAACACAAGGAAGGAGAATCAGTCCCACCTGTGCAATGAAGAAAAAGGAGAAAAGGTCATGGGACTAAATTCCATAAACACATTTTTAAAACTGAAATTAATCTCTTAGAATAATCTAATTGAAATTGACTTGAATCTGAGCCCTGTGACCTGGATGGAAAATGTGGTTGAAAGAGTGTAAGCAGCAGGTAATGATGGGAGGTGAGGTATTGAGTCAGTTTGCTGCAGGGGTGTTTTTGGTATGTTCTTATTTAATATCTCAATTAATGATCTGGAAAAGGAGTAAATAGCACATTAATGAAATTCACAAATGACAATAAACCAGGAGGCTTGCAAATGTCAGAGAGTATAGCAATAGTATAAATGGAAACTAACAAGGTTAGATATGTAGACAGGCAATAAAATCAGATTCAATGTGGAAAAATGTAGATTAATATACTGAGGAAAGATAATCAGAAATATGAAGAGTCCATGAGAAAGCAAAACCTGGAAAGCATCTGCACGGCAAGATACCTATGTGTGACAGGAAACAACAAATTGAATATGAGTTCTCACAGAGATATATAATTTTAAAATACTGATGCAGTTTTGGGCTCCATATGCAGTAGAATAATGTCAGAAGAGGAAACTTATTGTCTGCACATCTAGAAGATTTCTGCAGAACACTGCATCCACTTCTAGACACCTCCATGACAGAAGGATGCTTGTATACAGAAAAGGTCTTCAGAGAAGAGCAACAAAACTGATTAGGCAAGGAAGGGGCTTGATTTATTAATCTAGGTAAGAAGTTATCCTGGTATTAGTTGGAATAGAGTTCATTTTCTTACCAGTACCTGGAGTAGTCCTGTGTTTCGGATTTAGGACAATCATGTTGGTAACACACTGGTTGCCAAACAGTGGTCAAGGATCCTTCCTTCTCATGTTGCTCTGCCAGCAAGTAAGTAGGGTGGGGTGCACAAGAAGTCGGGAAGGGTTGCAGATAGGACAGCTGACCCCAACTGGACAAAGGGATATTCCAACCCATATGGTGTCATGCTCAGCACATAAACTAGGGGGAAAGATAGATGGAGGCCACTGCTCCAGAACTGGTTAGTGCACAGTGAACAACTGCATTGTGTGTCACCTGTATATTCTAATTCTATTATTAACATTAATATTATTTTCCCATCCTTTTCTGTCCTATTAAACTGCTTTTATTTAAACCCTAGAATTTGACTTTTTTTTTTTTTTTAATTCTCTCCCCCATCCTGCTGGGAGAGTGGAAGTGAGTGAATGGCTGTCTGGTGTGTACCTACCTGTCAGGTTAAACCACGACATAGGGGCAAAACAATCACTGTCTTGAAATATATGAGTGATGAACAGAGACGATGGAAAGGAATTTCTTGGGAGCTAACATGCAGTGTTACAGCTAAGTGTAAAGAAGAACAAAATTTCGACAAAGTATCAGAGAATTTCTCAGAAACTACTTGATTCAGTCTAGCAGGTAATTTTCAAATGGAGAATGAATGATGAAGTCCCACCAAACAAAACATTTGAAACTTGAGCAGGTAAAGCACTCAATGGCAAACAGTAGAGAACAATTGTGAACTCACAGGAAGCTGAACTACCTGGCCTAAGAGTTTATTTCCTATATACAGCAGTATTTTTCAAGGAAATGCATATCACATATACTTCTGTCCTAGTCCAAAGTCTAATTGTAGAGTAAAAGCAAAGTGACTGCATACATTGACTATTTAAACTACTCAGCGACAAACAGATGCATGATCTGTTTTTACACAAAACCCACTTCTTTTTCAGCAGACGTGGTTTTTTTAGTGATGTGATCCTCAGTATATTTTGTACATTCTAAGGAAAATGTGATTAAGTTACTTATTTGCTTATTCATGTCTACTGCCTTTCTCTTTTCACATTTTCTGTACACTAATATCTTTATTCATTCTCATGTAACATACTAGAACTTGCCTACTTGCAGTACAAATCTATTTACAGTGAAAAAGGAAGATTTTAATGCTGAAAGGCACTGTAATGCTCTGAGACCCTGGTGTTAAAAGTAACAGGGGAAACAAAGACTGAAAGTGAGATGTAAGCTAAGAAATACATGGATATAATTTTCCTTGAAGAGAATAAAATGTTAATTTATCAGTGAAGTAATTTGTGTGTATTTACATGTACCTACTTTACCAAGTTTCCACTTTATCACTTTTACGACACCCAGGCAAGTCCCCTTTTATGAATGTCTGTCTTGGATTTTACAAAAACTCTTCCCCCATTCTTCCAAGGAGAATGAAGAGGTGAAAGGTTTTTCAAAGTTTCCCTGTCCTTCTCACTTCCCCTGTGGATGGTTGGAGAGCTGAGGTAGGAGCAAAGCTTATTGAGAAGAAAACTCCTGTTTTTACTCTAATAAAAGGTGGCAATCTTATCATGTATAGATGCTCAAATGATGTATAGACAAAGGACGTTTGCAGTGAAGACTGCCATAGGCAAAACAGCAGATCTAATCAAAAGCTCTGCACGCATGGATGTAGCCAGCCGGTGGGAAAGAAAAGCATTCACAGCACAGAATCTGGAATTGCTCTTCTGTCTCTCCACGGCTTCCCCACCACAGCTCAGGAGAAACCAGGAGCCTTGACACTCCAGGCAAGAGGCACTGAGCCAATGCACAAACTTTTTATGACTCTGTCACAGGATGCTATTAATGTAATAGCAGGTTTATTTTTTTCCTTCTTTTTTTTTTGCATGGAAGCACATGCTGCTATCATCTATCTCCTATCCACAGTCAGTAGAATGAGGTGGTGCTTGTATGGCAAGTGCTGTAAAAATATTTTTGTTGTACAAAATAAACTAGAGATCAAACACATACATAAAAAAATATTATTAGCATTAAGAACACTTGCATTTTCAAAACTGTCAGACTGATAAATGTCCTCAAAGACTGATACATGTCCTCAAATTCCCAAGATTACTGAAAGTCAGGACACAAACCACAAGAAGTAAAACACTTTCAGCTAAAGCTACTGCAGAGTTTCTCCTTCACCCTGCTGAGAGTAACTGTGCTAACCTAGGTGTCCCAGAATAGAGGTATTACACAATCTGTGTGCTCCATGATCTGAGAACAAAGACTGAGAACAATGAAGCACATAGAAATGTGTTAAGGTACTGTGGCAGACACACCTCGGCACTTTTTCTGTTAATTTTTGTTAATCTGCCTGGGGGAGGAGAGTTTTTATCTAGCAACATAGGTATTTTAAATTGTACCCTATTTTGGAACTGTCAAAAAATAGCCTGTAAGACAACATGTGGGTTTTTTTTTTTTTTTCAGTAGTTGGGTGGGGTTTTTGCCTGTATGCCTCTGTCTCACCTTTTTGGCCTTGCCAATTTAGACTGCATATTACTCGGGTGGTAGGACACAGTACCACAGTTTACACAGTGCCAAGCACAGTGGGATCCAGTTTTTACTGGGCCATGTGAACTGCCATGAAGCAACAAGTTAATAGGCAAGGCAAGGCAAGGCAAGGCAAGGAAAGGAAAAACTTACAACCAATCCCTGCTGTAGAACCCTTCAGAAACCAAGGGCCAGAGACTCTAAGGGGACATGCTGGCAGGAGGAAACCTGCACTGTGCTCCTCTACATGACAGGTGATAGCATTTAACTGCAGACACCTCTCCTCCCAGTGTCCTCATTCTTACAGTGTAGCATGAAATGCATCCCTGGGCACAGAAATCACCAGTAATCCACTAGATATGTCTCAGCTCAACATGGCTGTAACCCCAACTACTCCAACCTCTCCCTTCCTCACCAGCCCCTCCAGGTGTCAGTGTGAGTTGTGTGGGACAGTGCAAGACAGACAACAGGATGTTTAATGGTCTACTCTGCTGTCCAAGCCAGACACACAGGCTGAAACTCTGTCTCTCCACATGCAACTTGGATATCTGGCAAGTCTCAGTGAGACACATTTTCCTCTTGGCCTCCTTTCCTTATTTCTAGGCCCAGTGTTCATATTCAGAGGAGCAGAAGTAGGCGGGGGGGGGGGGGGGGGGGAGCAGAGGGGTGCACACCAAACCGTTTTAGTCTGCATAGAAACAAAAAAACTGGAGGGAAAAGAGGATACATTCTCAGAAAATACAAAACCTGAGGAAATTTGCTTGTCAGCAGCATAAAAACAGATTTGGAAGGGATGAGGGGACTGACTAGCACTCAGTAGCGCATCATCGGAGGCAGGGAAAAGACATCAGGCAGGGGGTTGGGAAGCAGCAACCAGCTGCCCCATATGGTCAGCTCTTGGTAGGCAATTTGATTTTCATTTTCTCTGCTGATTGTGCTCATCCCTCTGGTATCTGGATGGAAAAACAATGGTGGAGATAATAGAACAGGATTGCCCAGGGCATTTTTAAGGGCTTGAAAGCCATTCATTCATAGATCAAATCTAGGCCAGAATAGATGCAGGTAATCTGCTGAATGTTGGCTTATATGAAATGTTCCAGTGGTATTTCACAAGTATTCACATAAAAATTGAATAATTCACAACTTTCTTAGCATTCTCAGCAGATAGCTCAGCCTCCACAGCCTCTCAGGTCTCCACAGCCCCTTAGTACTAATAGCTCTACAAATAAATTTAAGAACACAAGTCTATGCAGGTTCCAGGTGTAATTGTGGTCTATTCCAAAAAATGGTTTGAGGCAGTGACGAGTAGGGTAAGGTGTGGGAAAGATCCCATTATTGTACCAGTTTTTAAAATAAAAGAAGCCCTTCATTCTCCTAGGCTGTTAATTTGGTACCTTCCATGAGCACAAACCTAGAAGAGGTATATACCTAATTTAGGTAGTTGACCTTCCATTGTCTTCCATGTGTTCGCAGGACAGTGAGTGACAATGGCACTTGTCATAACCCATTTTCTATTGCATTTTGTCCTGCACCAAATAGAGAATTTATTATAATTTTCCTCATAATTTTAAAATAAATTAATTATATCTCATATGAGAATAAATCCTCATACTATCATAAAATTTATATATGTGGTCATATGGTCATGTTATCTAACACTGCCTTTCTTTTCAAAGAATTTTGAAACAATTTTCTTCAAAGATCACTAAAATAAACATTGACTAGTGTATATATATATATATATATATAAATATATATAAATTGAAGGCAAATTATGATGAGTATTTGCCAGAATATCCAAAAATGTGCCCCAAAACATTTTTTAGTTTAAACAAACATTGAGCAAAAACTATAAAGGTAAAACAAGTATTTTCTATTTCTTATTCAGAATGGAAATCATCACTGCAACTACAATTCAGCTGTTGATAAGGATATTCAAACACCACATGGTGAAACAGCATGGCCTATGTTTACCTGGGAGACAGGAAACCTCTTTGGCTTTACATCTGGGAGGTCCTTCCTCCTACTCTGTGTCCCCATTTGAAAAGCTGCCTGTTAATGAATACTTCATAACTTCATGCTCTACATGGGACTTGGACAAACCACCGCAATGCCAGTAACAGCAACAGTTCTGAATTATGTGGAAATCTTTAGCAGCAGGTAGGGAGAACCATGCCAGAACACAAAACCAGAAGAAATGGCAACTCAACAAGAAACTTGAACTGATCAGAAGGTTTCCCATTTGGATAAAACATGACCACCGTGGTGCAGCAATGCCCTGTTTCTATGATGACAGCCAGCATATAATCATGCCAGGGATGTTCAGCCTTACACCAGCAGCTTCTCCCAGCTCTTCAATTGCAATCCTCATTCTTGCACGTGCATGTGTACACGAACACATGAATGGAAGAGAGTCCAGATTTTATTGCATTGTGCAGTGTGGGTGATTCAAGCCTTTGTGTAGGAAGTTGACTCACCTCCTCCTGAGTGAAAAAATGTTCAACACAATTGTAATTCCCTCTTTTTCACGTGAAGTCAGGCAACATATACAGAACCTTCCAGCTCAGTATTTCCTTAACAGTGGAAACGTGCCTAGAAAGTTTAGCTTTGAAACCTGGGACTGCAGCTAAACAGGTCTGCACCTTCATGTCGGGTATTTCGAATCCCTGTGGCTCACCAGCAGGCAGGAAACGGGGGGAGGTGAAATGAGAGGGAAAAAAACCAAGTTGGCTTGCGGGGAGAGGGACGAGTGTTTTGGGCTTATTTAATAATGCACTAGTAAACAGCTCAGGCACAGAAATGCAGTGCAGTGAAAACCGGAGCTATCCTTTGGAGCCTGCTGCTTTAAATTTGCGCGCTGTAGCTTGAAGCATTGCACAAACTCCCGGTCTGCTGACTGCCTCCCTGGAACACAAACACACGGGTGATTGGGAAAGCTGTTTTCCAGCATGCCCTCCCTCGATTCTGCCGGGCTGCTTTTGGTGTTTATTCATTTTTAAACAAGTCGTGTACATGGAAAAAAAAAAAAAAAAAAAAAAAGAAAAAAAAAACGCGAGCAAAACCCACACATCTTTAATCAACACCTATTTCCTTCCAGGACCCTGTGATCCTCTATTGATTCCCATTAAAATGCTTTTCTTTTTCTTTGCCCCCTCTGCTGATCGAATTTCAGATCAGCCAGGATGTGCAACTAACCTTCCGGCACAACTGAACCCAACTGACTCACCCAGATCAAAGGCTCGGCGCATTCATTAGAGCCCAGCACAGCCCAGGCAGGATCCGTAATGCAACATCTCCCTTTGCATTGCAATTAATGTGGGGGAGAGAAGTTCTTATTATTTTTATTTTTTGCAAATGATCTGGCTTTTGATTTTTAAGCGGGGGGGGGGGGGGGAAGAGGGGGGCTGGGGGGAAGAAGTGGTGGGAGGGAACGAGAACAAAAGAGAGATCTTTTTACCCGAGGATGACGTCAGTTTGATGTTACTGACAACTATCGATGCACGTGGAGCAACTGCAGGCAGATCCCCCTTCCCAACCCCCGCCTCCCGGCACTTCCCAGGGAAACAATATGCGGGAATAGCCCGCGGGACCCGGGAGCGGCCCGGGGTCGCTCCGCCAGGAGCCTGAGCGCCGCGCCCCGCAGCCGCCGCTGCGGAACAGCCCCGGGCCCAGCGCGGGGCGTCGGCCTCTGCCCGGGAGTGCTGCTCGCTCCCGGGGGGACGCGGGCCGAGGACACGGTGCCTGTTCCCCGGCTCCCGCCGGGCGCTCCCTCCCCCTCCCGAGCCCGGCCCGGCGCAGGCACCGCCGCGCCCCGGCCGCGCTTCGCTCCGCCGCGGGGAGCGCGGCCCCCCGCAAAACCCGGCCTGGAGCTCCGGAGCGGCGGGGCGTGAGGGCTCACCTCCGGCTGCCTCGGCGGCGCCAGGAGGAGGCGTAGGTTCAACCGGGAGCCTCCTCCGTGGGGCCAAGGGCGGCTCGTAGCGTCCCTTCGCTGGGTTCAGCTTCCGAAAGTCACGGCTGGGTCGGAGATGCGGCCTCGGCAGCCGAGCCCCTCACGGGCCGCCCGCACCCTCCCCGGCAGGCCATGTCCCCTCACTTCACCTGGCTTCAGCATCTCTGAAGTAAAATATTTATGTCGGTTTGGTACGAATGGCCAAGGAGGAACAGAGAAATCAAATTTTGTGCTGCATAAAGGATCACAGAATCACATAAAAGGTAAGGTTGGAAGGAACCACAGTGGGTCATCTGGTCCAACCTCCCTGCCTAAGCTGGGTCATTCTAGAGCACAGGGCACAGGATTGTGTCCCAATGATTCCTGAGTATCTCCAGTAAAAAGAGACTCCACAACCTCTCTGGGCAATCTGTTCCGGTGCACCATCACCCACACAGTAATGAAGTTTCCTCACATTCATTTGGAACTTCTGTGTGTCAGTTTCTGCCCATTGCTCTTTGTGTCCTAATGGTTGTCACCAACAACAAGAGCCTAGCTCCGGTTTCTTGGAGACCTCCCCCCCTCCACCTTTAGATATTTTTACACATTAATGAGGCCCCCTCTCAGTTTTCTCCAGATGAACAGGTAGGCCTAGACAGAGGCTGTGCTGCCTCAGGAGTGCTGGGTACCCCATGGCCCCCCACTTTAGATATCCCACAGACCCTCACTCGGGAGTGGGAGCTGAGGCAGTGCCGTTCTAGGCAGCCTTGAGCTCCTTTCCTAAAGTGCATACAAATGTTCCCCTAAATGCTATGAAACTCGCCTGAGCATGCTCAGGCTGGGATCCTGCACGAACCAGCCTTTAAGTTCAGCAGAGGTAAGACCTGGGTATGTTCTGCCAACATCATTTCACGTGAGGTAGCCAAAAGCTGTCCATTGATAGTCACCACTATCACTCGCCCTTTGATTTTTAACTAAAATCTTTGGGAATTTTAGTTAAATGGGAGATATTTTTGTGTGTGTGGATATTACCCCTCCCTGAGCTATCCTCTCCCATGTGCAATATGTTTCTTCCCTTACAGATTAAATTTCATCCACTAATTGACAAGTACACATCTTACTTGGAGTTCTGCCCATTTTTGACACTGAGCATGTGGCTCTTTTTGAACAAGGTGTAGCTGTGATTTACACCAGTGCTCAATTTTTCCTTGTTTCCTAAATGTAGTTTTTGTAATACAGTGTTGTCGGCTGTCATGGTTGTTTGGTGAACTGATGTTCTGTGGTAGAAATTCTGTAAAGGTCCAGTTATGCAAGTCAAGTAAGAATTTTGGCTTTCATCTAAAAGGAAAACATTTGTTTCTGGTCCTCTGATTTCAGCAGAAACTTATGTTGTGTGCTGTAGCAGCTCTGAACCAAAAGGAAAGGAAACATAAATGTGTTATGACCATCATTGGTATTGTTTTATTTTAGCTCTCTTGATACTTGTGTCCCTGATTCTTTATAGTCTGGCAATACTTAATATAAGACATGGATAAAAAGACTTGTGCAGCTTACACAGCCACCTGTTTCTCTGCTCTGATCTCTCCACTATATTTTAAGGTGAGACAAACAAGCATTATTACCTACTGCTTACACTATTTACACTTACAGAGTCATGATGGTTCTCTCTGCAAAACCAAGGTGTGTATTTATTCTTATCCCCTCTTGCTTTGAGGGACTGTAGTTTTGGCAGCTGATTATATGTTTTTGTCTGGATGATTTCTGTAAAAATAAGTCGCTTATGATTTTTACAGGCCAGTATCTCAGTAGAAGGTTGTGTTGTAGTACAAGAGAGATGACATTTTCTCTAGATGTGTACAGCATGCCATAGCTTTTCAGTTTGCCTTGGGAGAGATCTTCAGGAGTTTTTCAGTTTCTTTTTTTTCTCAGACATATTCATACAGAATCTACCAAGAGGAAGAGATGATTGTTTATAGAAAGTTTAATTTGTCTTATCTTATTTTCCATCATTGGCAAACACCCTCTTGTATCTTTCCATACCAATTAAGCAAATTTTCCCTTACTACATTTTGCCACGAGAACATTCATCTGTCGCTTAACAGTTTTGACTCCTGACTTTGTCATGGTCAGGCTAACACTTGCCACCTACACACACACACACACACACACACACACACACACACACACACACACACACTCATACAAGTACTCTTCACCTATCAGAAAATATTTGCCACATGGTTTGGAGAGGAGAGGTCATCCTTTCTCAAGGGGCTGCATTGCCAGCATCATAGTTTGGGGCACCTGTCCATTGACTCCCGAATCTCTCTGTAGTTATAGTCCTGTTTCCCACACCCTTATGTCCCCTTGTTTGGCTGGTTGCACAATTCACCTCTTCAAGGGCTCCAGGTTCTGTGGCAGAACCAGAGGAAGTAGGTTCGCTCCATTGCAACCATGGCAACATTTTTCAAAGATGCAGCCTACAGTCCTTGTGAGTCTTCCAGTTTTCCATGGCAGCCTTGTTTCTCAGAGGCTACATCTACTCCAGGAATAAGTATGTTGCAGAACACGTAATTCAACATTCAATAAAATACATCCTTAGCATGTACAAAACCATCTGAGCTCTAAACAAGAGTGGAGGGCTACATATAGTGCTGTGAACTTAATATAGGGATTAAACAAAAGGGAGGGGGATCATTTTGACTTCTGTTTCAGAAAGGTCCTGTGCCATTAAATCAGCCAAATTTTTATACATCTAAAATCTCAGTTGTGTTCTCACTTGTTAAAGCAGAACCACAAAAAGCACTTTGGTCTTTAGGTTGCCCGTTTCATGAAGATTCCTAAGAGGCCTTACACTTGATTATACTGTAGACCTAAGGAGTTTAGAAACAAACATTTTGGTTTGCTGTCCTGCTGTACCAAGCCAAATCCTCAAATTTAGGGAGCTCATGAATTTTCGTAATGTTCAGGACTGAACACTGGAAAGTTGTCTCAGTATGTTTTGATAGGGCTTATGTTATACATTCACATGTGAAGTATCAAGAGTTTGAAATAATTTGCTCAGAAGAGTGGGAGTAAAAACTTCATGAGCCAAAAATTATTTTGTGGGAGAGAGTGAGGTAGAAGGAAAAAAATTTATGGAACTTTATAGGCTATGGTATTAAAATCAATGGAAGAGCTTCCACTGCCTGCAGTGGCAGTGGATGTGGCACTATCTCTAGTCAGCCGGTAGAATGAAATAACACTAGGTTCAACAGTACTGTGTTTTTTACAATGCCTGTGTAGATACGCACTTCCCAAATGTTAGGTCTCCACCCATGTTTGTTTTCTGAGTTTCTTTTGAGTTGAGCATTGGACACTAGACAGCCTCTCTTTCCTCTAATATGCATCACGCCTGGCTTCTGTAGTAGCACCATGCCACAGGTTTGTTTCACAGGTACTACTGAAGTTTATCTGTCTATAATTAAATTGTTTCCACTGGAATATTTCTTAATGGAAACACTTCTATCACAAGTTGGTAAGAAGTTATTTAACACAGAGCTTAAATTTTCAGTTAAACATAACAGGAACCCTTTAAACATACTTTATATCACTCACTTGCAGCCCTTCAACAGGATAGATTTCTTTTTTCCTCACTCACAACTTGCAGATCACCAGTTTGTTCAAAATCAGAAGATGTCTTTCCAACTTGAGAAACCAATGCTACTGCTGCCAAATTAATTGGGAGGACAGTTGTTCTGTGTGCTCATACTGATTGTATGTGGGACATCTCACTGTACCGAGGGCATTTTTTTTTATTTTAAGTTATAAAGGAGCTTAATTCTCTTCCAGTGTCCAGAGTGAAGTCATTTGTCAATGCATTTTATTATCCCCATGAGCTCATTTGCTTTTCCTGATGGAGAAAAAGGCTGAATCTTCTGAATCTTGATTTACTTTATGGACGTCAGGATTCTTTCTAATTAATGAAGTTTCTGTTTAGCCAGCACCATGAAGGGTGTTCTTTCCACTGTACACACTATACGTGTGTGTGCTGAAGAACACATCTGCTCCTCTGGTAATTTTTTTCAGCAGCACCTTTTTGTCTGAGACGAAAAGGATCTGCTCCTAAGTCCTGGACTGAGAGCTGTATTCCTGAAGGAGAAGTTACTCTTTTAAGAGATCCCCAAGAGCTGTAGCCAACCACAGCATACTGTAGATGTTACACTTTTCGTACATTACATCTTTGCCAATATTTGAATACAAGCCACATTTCAGTGGGAGCATAAATAACTTCTATTCAGAGAGATGGATGCTGTGGTATCAGGCCAAATGGTAAGCCTTGTCAGTGCCTGCATTTTCACTTTATTGATCACACAGCATAATATGATGCTCCTTATTTAAATCCTTCATGCAGATGTTGTACTGGGTTAATTGACAAGCAACTGGATTTGATAATACATATAATGCTGTAGCAGGCATTGATTCTTGGATAGTGTGGATGTGCATGTAGTGATCATGGGGTTATGATTCTCAGTGGTAGGAGATGAATAAGTCTGTGGGTTGCAATGTAAATTTAAGCTGCTGAGGGGTGAGCATTAACTTACATGCCAGTTTAGATTGATATAATGATTCTTTATAGGGACAGAGTATGATTGGCTGTAAAAGAGTTGTCCTTGTACCTGAATTGTTTCAGCAGCAGAGCTTTATGCTGAGCTAACAGCATGCTGTTAAGAATCAGTACTGATGTAAACACGGAGAATGATGGCTTTATGTTGGCCGCTATGTCATGCAGTATTTCACAGTTGTTGAAATCATTTCATTTTCAACCAAGTTGCTTTGTCAGTCTTCTATCAGCAAAGACTAAGCAAAGTGCAGCACTGAAAAGGAAATTAAACTCCCAGCTCTCCGGATACATAAGTGACAGCACTTTTGTTGAGCTGTAAGAATGTATACTAATTCTGTAAGAATGTATTCTAATTCCAGCTAATATAATACAAAGTCATTTGCTGCTTCACTTTTTTGTCTGATGTTCATCATAGTTATATTGTTATGTTTTTACATGAACTTATGCCACTCTAAGTCAGAGAGAGCAAGGAGGTAAATAAGAAGGAGTAAGGAAAGGAGGTAAATAAGGAGAAGAGGACACAGAGAAGGTCTATAATGAGATGAGAATTAGGAAGGAGAAATAGGTGACATCAGAAGAGAAAAAGATGAAGGAAGAAAAGGAACAGTATATCACAGGAATTGAAAAAACAAGGGAGATGTTAAAGTAAAAAATAAAATAGGGTAAATTAATAAAGGAGATGGAGAAAAAGTAAGAAACATCTTTAATTTCATGCAGGAATATTTAAACTTGTTGGTAGCAATTCTACTTGCTGTAGTTCACCGTGTTTGGTTCAAACCTTAGAAACACAAGTCTATATGAGTCTCCCCATTTCTTTTTGGCACCTGGCTTGCTCATGTATAGGACTAGGCCTCCAGAGGTCAGAGGAGAATGGGTTTCTAATAAAGCTCCATACCAGAGTTCAAAAGCTCTCCCACAATGTAATACACAATGAAAATTGACACCACCAAATGGCTTTAGTTTCCCTCTTTTTTTTCCTCTGGATGTTACACACTTTTTCTTGACATCTGCATGTCTGACTTTAGTTTTCCTGCTGAATATTTAGCATGTGGTATGAAGAAGTAAGCTATAACCAAATATATATGTTTATACATAAAAACTACAGTAACATAGGTTTTTGTAAGGTTTTTTTACTTTAATTCTGTGAGACTAAGCAAATGTGAGGCACTTCCTCTATTATATACATTTATATGGGCTGTGTGGTCAGAAGTGCTTAGCAGTGAATTTGGCTCAGGGCAAGGGAACAACAGCAGTAATTTGAGGGGAGATTTACTCCTGTTAACACTTTCCAAGATTGGCAATAAAAAGAGTTCAGTGCTCTTAAGATAGGGAGGGCTGGATTTTAAGCCTTCCTATCTTCCTTTTAAAATGGAAGATATATTATCAACCTGAAAAGTGATCCACTGAAAGACTGTTTATTATTAATACCTAAAAAAAATCCATACATATTTCCAACAAATGAATGATAATGAGAGGACTGCTTCCTTTTCCTAGAAATGATTACATTTTCTTTGCCCTTCTGGTTTGGCTGCTTTTAGGTTATTGCTTATGTAAAACAGAACACCTCCTAAGCCGTCGTTTACTAAACAGTCTCTGGCTTCTGATCTCACACTATACAAGAAGGTAAATTGTATTCTGTGTGAGAAGCTTTAAACGTGAGCGTAATGGAAAGGGGATATTCAGCGAAACAAAGACACGCCTCCAGAAACAACAAAGACAGTAAGTTTGAGCTACTTAAATTTGAATTTTCATAGTTGAAAAGTAGGATTCAAACATGAAAAAAAGACATCAACTTTCATTAGCCCCACAGGTATTTATTTTACCAATTGGTATTTTGCTTTTCTCTTCTCTTAGCAAACCTGTGTGGCAGAGTTTGTTGAACGGAGGAGGACAATTCTGCTCTGAAACAATGGAATGCTTTTCTGAGAGATCAGCTTCCAAAGGTGACAATCTGGGGTCACAGCAGGGATGCTGACTGCTCAGTCCAGAGTGCTCTTAAACAAGAGGGGATTCTCATAGCAATGAGCTGTCAGCAATGAAGTCATGACCACATCCAGCTGTGCTATCAGTAAGGTAGGTTGCTCAGCTTCAGGCTGTACCTCTGATATGTAAACACATAGGCATAGGCCTTAAGGGGTATTCAGACTTTCAGGCACACTGGTAAATTTGTGCTTCATGACAAGTGTGAGAATCTCATCTCCAGTCTGCAGACCAACTCCATGCAAAAAGCATCTGGTTTATTAGATGGTGGTGTCCATCCACTGATGTGTCATAAAGTAGGCAAATGTCGAAGTGTTTGTGTACTGTATATGGACAGAGAGTCTCCTGTGATAGCCATCAGCTTTGAGGGAGAAACCAGCTCAGTCTCAGGCTCCACAAAGGTGTAAGAGCTATTCTTGCTTCTATAGGCACCGGTAATTAATCTTGTCTGTCATGTTAGAGCTGTTGAGAATAGCTACAGGCAAAGTGTTGCAATACAGGAATCACTCCAAGGAGTTACTGCAATGGAGCTTGACCCACACAAAGCCAGTAGGGTTAGAAGTGTCAGGCCGAATGAGAGAAAATCTTTCGACAGTAGCATGTGGGACTGGACGAACTGTTGAACAGTTGAACACTATTATCTGAATTATGGTAAATTATTCTCTGTCATTTACGTGTCCCTAAGAATAAGTGGAGGTAGAGATAAAATGAAGGCATAAATGGGGAATTTCTCTTTAGATCCTGTGCTTTGGAGGAGCTGTCAAAGATCCCAGCTCGTTCCAGCCTAATACATACAGGATCATCACCAAAACCATGCACCAAGCTGATTCTGAGGCTGCCCACCTGGCATTTGCTTGGCAGCTGTGTAGATTGTAGTACTGTGTGTCAAGGCAGAGAAATACCTCTTCCAAGATGGAATGTCTTTTCTTATATTAGTCATCGGGATGTGCCAGAAACATGCTTAGCTTACTCAGAAGGACTGGGCAGAAGCAAAGGGAAAATCAGTAACTTTTCTCAGAAATTATGATGTAATTGCCTTTTCTCCCTGCAATCAGGCACAGAAGTCCCTGGCAGAGAGCAATACCTGAGAAAGCTTTACAGTGAAAAAGCATTCATATTCCTGAAAACAAAACAGATTAAAAAAATAAAAGGATCAGCATAAGATGCTTCTTCTAAGGAACATTTTGTGCAAATTTGCTTCACAATTAGACAGTCAGAAGGCACCTAACATGCTTGCCTAGAACCTGTCTAAGAGAGCGACTGGGGGCAGCCTATTCTGTCTGTGGCAGAGGAGGGAATTTGAGCTCTCTCATGGGTAATTTACAAACATCCAAAAGAGATCCCTCCTTGTACTCTGGGGACTAAAGGCACGGTTAGTTACAGAATAAACGCGATCTGTATTTTGCATGGTGCTGTGTCACACACAGTGTGTTCTTAGAGAGCCATGCCTGGCACCTGCATTCTTCTCCTCATTCATCATACACCGGGCGTGCATTAGTGACAGCACCATAGGAAATTGTATTCTTCATACTGAAATGCATATATCTACCTGTCAGAAGCCCACTTGTTGTCCCAATAAGGGCCAAGGCTTAACTGCTTCTTAGTAGTCTGGTGCAGAAGCGCACATTACACAACTACCCTCTGTGTTCAAATGAGCCAGTACCTCAGACAGAGGCTGTTGCAAACCAGGATGGCAGCTGTCTGTGGATATAATCGCCACCGAAGACATACTGCCAGGGCTTCTGTGTCCTGGTTGCACAGCTAGGGGCAGAGCACTCAAATATTTCTAAAGCTAGATATGCAAATCCTCTGGAATGAAGCCTTTTACAGTTCTGCTCTCATTAACCTGATTTGCATATGTAAATGACCTCTTGCCACATGATAATGAGGTCTGCTCATGCAGAGATGTTCAGCATATAAGCAGAGGGTTTTCAGTGACAATTGGAGCATTTTGGCTACAGCAATTGGTACAGAAACAGGACCAAGAAAGAGGTAGACACAGAATCCAGGGATAACAGGCAAGGAAGCAGAAGGAAGCTAAAAAAATCAAATATTGTAGATGCCTCTTCCAAATGCCAAGGGCATCTGCAGTTCTAATGCCTTACTGAATTGGAGCAATTTCATAGAGGAGCCTGTGAAATGAGAGCAGTTGGAGAACACTGACAACTGGGAAGTGACCTGTGGCATGGAGCTACTCAGAAAACAGTGCATTTCTGGCTCTCCTAGAACACTGAGTGCATGGTCTAGCATTCACTGGCTAGTTTAAAGCAGCCTCTTCCAGTTACTCCTGAGCACCATCAGAGAGAACAGAGAGCTGGACATGTGGTGGTGGGTCAATCCTTCTTCAAGGGCAGTCTCCACTAATAATTTCTCTGTGCATACCTCTTTGCCACTGTCACACTCCTCCTGAGGCAACATTTCTCACCACAATATGCTGCTTAGCTTCTCATCAGGGATACTTTATACTTATGCCTTGTTCAGTGTATGTGGAGGCATGACAAAATCCCTCCTAGGTTACCCTCCTTGGATACCATGCCACTTTTAGAGAAGAAATGACTGCTCATCTCCTGAGATATTTGTCTTCCTACTTACTGTGTTTAACTCTTGGTTCCTGGTCCTGCCACAGAACACTCAGCTGCTGAGGATTTGCTGACTCAGAGCTCTGCAAAACCTACCTTATCCAGCTCAGAAAAAAAGGAGTGATTAGTTCCACTCAAGACTCACACAAGGTAGGAATACATCCCTCCTTTCAAAGGAGGGAATGGCTCTGAAGGTTAGGTCTTCTCAAGGCCAACTGGGAGCCAGTGTGGCTAGCAGCCAGTATCTGATATTGCCAATGACAAAAAAAAAAAAAAAAGTAAAAAAAATTAAGTGGGCTAACTCAGAATTTGCTTGTGAAAAAGCTTTCATTTGTCTAGTCAGCTGACTCTATTGGTACAGTTTGTATTGGTACTTGGGAAGTCAGGTATGGTTGGTCTCTTTTTGTCACTGGAAAAATATTAGTAGCCAGGACCAAACATCCATAACAAGTTATATTCATAGCTGGTAAGCAACCAAACTAAGGTTTAAGGAAACAGAATAGCAGTGCATGTCCCAGTCAATTAAAAAGTAGTTGTGTACCTATCTTCTTGAACAAGCCAGAGTTAGCTAAATTAAGTTAAAGTAACAGTGAAAGGAAAACATCTTCGATATTGGATTAATACAGGAAGTTGAATTCAAGCCTATTGAGGAAATTAGTTCATCTCATTACTACTTTTGCTTCACTCCCACTCACACCAAAGTGGAATAATGCATATGGGAGACAGAAACCCAAGACGCTTGTATTTCATTACCTGTCCACTGCCGACAGAAATATATGCAGTATGACTACAAGCAATGGTTAACTTCAAAGCACTAAAAACTGATTGTCAAACATGCCCCATCCTTTTTGCACATCAGTAGGCAGTTCCTGGAGCAGCCACTGGCCCAAGCCCAATTCATCTGTGCTCCACCCTTTACAATATGGTCATTACATGAAGAAACTATAGTGTACTCCCTCCCCATCATGTCCACCATGAAGAGATTAAATCAAGAGATTAAATCTTATTGTATTCACACAGTCAGTATTGTATTTCACAGCCAACAATATCATCCAGGCTCATGACTGTCCCTTTTTTAAAAGCTTTAAGGTCTGGGCCCTAGTTTTTCTAAAGTTATGTTCCAAAGCCTTCTCAACACTCAGTGCTCGGCTTTTAAGAAAAACAACAGTATTGCATATCTGTCCTAATATTAATTTGTTTGGTGGTTGTAAGAAAAGAATAATGTGCAGAACCACCTACAAATGAGTAGTGTCTAAAGAGCTTAGTCTGGGCTTGGTGGCTTATTCATATAAATAAATCAGAAGGATCTGGCAGAGCATGCAGGGTCTTTTGAGTGTTTCTGTATAGCCTGTCTGAGCAGCAAGCCCTTAACCACACACTCAAACAGCCTCTGGGAGCACTCAGACTATTTGGGCAACTAACAACCTGTCCTAAAACTGAACCTTCAAGCGTTTGCCATTTAAAAAAGGCTGTCAGCCCACTAAGCCAAAAGCTCATTGAATTCTCTCACTTATTTGGTGCCATCTTTAAAACGTCTTTTGTTTAAATTTATTTTTAGCTTTTTAGTAGGCAGGCATTTCTTTCCTTGTTTTTAGAGGCTTTAATCAGACAAGAGTTTTATGAGGCTATTCCAGGAGAAGATATTTAATTAATTCCAGACCTTTTTCTTCCCCCTCTTTTGTTCAACTTAGGTATACCATCTACATACCTGTCTGTAACAACTGAGGTAAAAATCCTATGAGACTTTTAAGAAGCTTGGCTCATCTTTCATTAGATCACAGCAGAACTGAACCATATCCTCTCATTGCTAGACAGTTTTTGAACTAGGCTTTTCCCAGTCTCACTGGGGTATATATGTAAGCTGGAAAGCTTCACAATGCATTAACATTTCATGAGGGCCTAATTCTGTTCTCTGTTGCACTGCACTTCTGCTTCAGTGCCACATTACTGGGAATACAGTAAGGCTCTGAGTAGCCAAGCTCCACTGAATGGACCGTCTGAAAACCAGTGTTCTAGCCATGCTATTTTTGTGATTTTTATCTTGAAAAAACATAAGTTTAGTGTCATTATGTCATTCGTTAGATAAGTGTTTGGGACACGGGAACGATGTTTTGGCTTATAGAGAAAACTTTTCTTCCAAATGTGCTCTTTTTTTTGTTTTAGAGAAAAATTTTTAAAACCCACAAAAAACAAAACAAAACAAAAGAAAAAAAAAGACACTAAAAAGAAAACAGCACCAAAAAAACCCCAAAAAACACCAAAACCAAGGCATTTTGACAGATCTTATTTTGTTATGTTAAATGGTCAATGACCTTTCATTATTTTGTCATGGATTTCTCATCTGGTGCTTCTGTATGATGTCATACAAGAAGGCACAGAATTCTTCCCTTCTTGGTCTTCCCTGTGACAGGCTATAATTGCAGACTATGCTTCTCTGAAGAAGTAGCATCTCAGAACAGGACTTGGGCATCTTGTAAACCTGGGACCAGCAAGGACTTTGACTAAACATACCATTATTAGAATCGAAGACAGGACAAAATAATTGTCACAGAAACAGTTCCCAGCTCCCACAAAGAGCTGTGGGCACCTCAGCTTCTCCTGTTCCTGTCTGTAGCATACAATTTAGTCACATAAAAAAAAAAAACCTGCTGTGGTTTTAAGTAGTAGCTGATGAGAAACTGAGTAGATGGAGAAGTTCTTAATTAAGTAATTAGACAAATAAGAGGGGAAAGGATAATATGATACAAAGTGATGAATAGAATAGAAAAAGTAGGTCAGGAATTTCTGTTCTCCCTGTATCGTGATGCAAGAAAAAATGACATGCAATGAAGTTCAAAGGTGAGAAATTCAAAGTCAAGGAGGGAATGGTATCATGTAGCCAGTAATTATCTAGGGGAAGCCTTTCACTTCTGGAAGTCCCTGATGCCAAGAATTTATCAGGTTTAGCATTGAGATTAAGCAATCCAGAAATACCATAGAGATAATAACAACCTTGCATAGTGAATTAAACCTTCCTTCTTGTTTTAATCCAGTCCTAAATAGAAAGTTCTTTAGCTTTGACACCTTTCTTTGAGCTATCTGGTAACGGCCACCATCTAAGATAGGTCAGTGGAGCAGCGAGATCTGAGTCGCCTGCTGATTCTTGTACTCTTATGTCCATATAAAAGTTACCTTTATAATTGGTTCAGAGTGAAGGACAAAGTCCCACCCAAGGGATATTTACAGCCTTCTCTTGCCTCTAAGAGCTAAAGTCCCCTAAAAATGAACGTAGCAATGAACAGAAATGCATCTCTACAGCCCTAGGAGATAACTAGCGTGAGGAGGATTTGCCCCCTGCAACAAATATCAGCATTCTCAATTAGATTTTCAGAGGCATCCATGTTACCTGTCTTGGAAAATGGGGCATAATTCTGCTGATGTCTTAGTCCCTGGGATGCTTCTGATGGCACTGGGAGCTCAAATATCTGAGGCCTCATTATTGCCACTTTCCATCACAACAGATTTGCTGCACCTTACATATTATTCTAGTCATTCAAAACCAACTTTCTCAAGCTGACCCAAGTGCGTTATGGTGCATTAAAATCTGGTGTAAATCATTAATTTGCTGAGGACAAGCTGCTTTACATTTTCAATAAACTTTTGATTCATGTTTTTTAAGTGTACTTTAGAGTTTTACACACTTTCATCAAAACCAGATGATTTGATTATTTTCTATGTTCATCTACACCACTTCTTTGCCTGCATGTTTACAGCAGCTATTAAAACAGATGAAAGCCATCATGTGCTTCAGACAGATTAGGGTAATCACATCCACCAGTGTAACACATTAATTTTCAGCCTATGCCAGCATGAGATGTAAGAAAGAAATCATCAAGAATGAAAACTATTGGATAGAGTTGTATTACCTGGACCAAAGTGATGCAGGTCCCTTGGAGTCTAGTGCCATTCTGTGTGACCAAGGTTATAACTTCTTGCCATATTTGAATGAGAGCTACCTGATGAAACTGACAGCATCGATATCAGTTCAATTGACACTTAAGTCCAGAAAATATTTCTGTGTTTCTAAATAAATATATTTTCTTTTGTCCTGGAGACAATAATCCAGACTGCAGCTTTGGAATTTACTGACATGCACCTTCCTGACATGGTATGCTGAAATTCAGTAATACAGTAAAGGAATTTGCATTCTGTATTAATTTGAAAACATATAGCTCTACCTTAGTAAAAGATAATGCTAAAATCAGTTTGAAGGAATACAACTCAAGACAAACCACATCTCAGCAAAATACTTAAGTGTTGTTAAAAGTTTAAGACAGACAGGGAAACAAACAGCAGCACAAGAACTGAAGGACTGCAGCAGTTTAAAGAGAGACTGCTGCAAGAACAGCAAGTGTTGGAGCTGTTCAACCCGGTATCAGGCATATCCACATGCTTTTCCAAAAATGTTCATGTAGCCTGAAAGGTGTCAGGCCCTGGTCCTACAGTGAAACAAATGTGTGCACCGATTGATTTCTTCAGACTTCAGCAGCCAATTATCTTCATGAAGTTTCTTCCTTCTGTGAAGCAAAAATGGTAACTTTGGTTACTGTCTTCTGCAATATCACAGATTTTCACAGGAAAGAGCCCCACCTTACAAATAGAGTTGGAAAGGTATCCTGGCTAAGCACAACAGTGTTAGTGTGAATTCCTCCTGGAAGAACCTAAATCCATGAGGCCATTTTTTATCATGGAACCATTATAGAGACATGGTTTTAACCACTGCATATGCCAAATAGTTTTCATCCTTACAGGAATTTTTTACAAACTTTTGACCATGCATTCAGGTTGTAAGATATTTTCCAGCAATTCATTTCATTTGCAAAGTTAAATATCATCCGTGTAAAGTGACATCCTAAGCAAAATCCAGCCTGTTCTATTAAAAAAAAAAAAAAAAAAATTAAAGGAAATCTGCTCTAGAACAATTATCTGGTCTTTCTGAGTGGTTATGGCAACAGACAGTACAGTAGTAAATTGAGTGCCATGACCATCTTCTGTAGCTTTAAGGTGAATTTCTGCCTTTCTGTATTCTCCTGAGTACTTATTTGGTGATAACAACTCTGTAAAGTATTTGTAATCTCTTTGCTTTGGGCATCGCTGATGTTATGCACATAGACAACCATCTGTACTTCTATTTCACAGAAGGCTGAAAAAATGATAGCTTCAGTTTTGAGCTGTGTTATTGGTGAACAGAAGATTTCTCCAGCATTTCCATTTATGATTTCTAGGATTAATTCAAGCTTCCACTACACCTTGGGATTATGTCCATCCCCAGAAATTACTTCAGATATTCAAAATATAGTTTTACAAAATAGCTCCTTATCTGTGATTTTGTCAAGGAATAGGAAGCAATCATAATGGTAGAGTGATATGCAAAAGGCACTTTAACCTGCAAATTGTAAGACTTCAAAGATCTCTTTGAAAGAGAATACTTGGCAATGAGGAAAATGTATCTGCATCTCAAAAAACTTGTTAACAGTAAATTGAAAAAATTCACTAAAACATCCTTTTAGAGTAGCTTTCCTATGGCTGTACAAAAATACAGACACCCATGCACATACAGGGGAAGGGAGAAATCACAGTGCAATTTGGGGAATTCAGTTACTCATTCTAGCACATTGAATTCACAATTTTATCATAAAGTAATATGGTTTTGTAGAATTTCATTCCTCACCAGTGTTTCAATGTTTTAAAATGAGATTAATCTGTAGGAAGATATTTCTAGTTTCTCAGCATGTTTCAGGTAGATTTTTGGAGTGAAGTAAAAAGGTAAAAATATATTTTCTGTTGTACACATGTAAATGCAAAATCAGCTTTTCTCTCTACAAATAATCATGAACAGCTCAAAATCTCATCAATGGGCATGGGTTGTCCATTTCAAGAAAAGCTGGAATGAAGAAGGAAGAAATGACTGAAATGAAGGGGGAGAAATCGTTTATGTTATTTTGGTTTTTATTTTATTGCTAGAAACTGCTGTCTCTTTACATTTTCTTCTCCTGAAAAAGAGGTTGCGCTCAGTGACTAAATCTGTCCTCTCAAGGGAGCATGCATTACTACTGCAGCAGCAGAGGTGGAGGCAGCCCGAGCCCAGAGTTAGTCTCGGAGACTAATCAGCTCTTTTCTTAATATCAAGGACTCAATTCCAACTTCTTGTTTTATTGCTGCCTTATAACAAGGAAAAGGAAAAATAAATGAAGTTACAAGAACTGAATGATAAATTAAGCATATAAAGTCAAGACAGAGAGAATTAATTACTTATTTAAAGATTTGCTCAGCTTTAAGCAGCAGTGTTTATGCTAACTTCTTACGCTGTTTTAACCTTCTCTGCTCTGATTCCAGGCCTATTGCTTTGGAGTTTCTATAGTATTTTTGTTTTCATTAAGATGTGGTGACAACAGCCATTCTTTCCTAGCACAGAAACTTCCATTGGTCTTAGTCCTTTAGTTTTGATGTATTGTCTTTTTTCTTTGCTCACCTTTCCTGCCACTTTAGAAGTTTGGCAGGGATGTGGGTAGATGATTTATAGACAGCTTTGGATTCTTCTATACTTCCTTTATTAAATGGAGCAAGATATTTAATTAGTTCATCATAACTGGCTTGGATGCAGCCTTCATCATTAAAGTTTTTCAGCTGTCTATATCTGGAGGAGTACTCTAATGGTATTACTTCCCAGGTCTGCCAGCCCATGTCCCGTTATTCAGGGGCCTTATGTCTCTGTGCCATTTCCTCCCCTCTGTTCCTGCAAAGCTAGAATATGAACACATTCATGTTCTCACTTGAATTTCCCTCAAAGGGGTATTTCCCAGTTGAGAAGTGGCCAAGAAACATAATACAGCTAGAACTATATTATCTCCATGGAGCTGAAGTGCACAGAAGAAAAAGGAACTCTGAAAATTGAAGAGTCTGAGGCAGCACCCCAAAAATAGAAAAGAAAATGTTAAGGTGCATTACAGAGACAGACTCTCCTGGAAAGAGGCATGAAGCCAAATATAAGGGATTGGTAAGTGAACACAGCCTACTTCCCACTCCATAAGCGTTTCATTTAGCTACAAAAGCTGTGGCACCCAAGCAGAGCATGAGTTGATACAAATAAAAGCTAAGCCTTTGACCAGCAATAATCAGATATTTCCATTAGCTTAGTGTCATCTGTGCTCAGTGACACATAGGACACATGCATGAACGTAGTCACAGATCGGAGATCTGAAAATCTAGTCAAGTCTCAGGCTTCTGGTTCAGGAATTTATGTGAATGACTTTGACTGAGAAGTGTTTCAGGCATTTTGGTTTGGTTTGGTTTATTTGTTTTGTTTTGTTTGTCTGTTGGGTTTTTTGGTGGCACTGGAGGGATCATTAATACCTTCACTGTTCTTCTTGTGGTTTAGTAGTCAAACCTCCATTATTAGGTAGAACATTTAATTGGAAGAGTTGCTGAAGCAACAAAACAAAATCTGGATTTAAAAAAAGCCCTCTAAGGACAGTGGGTAGAATGGGTGGTCAGGCCTAACAAATACTGACATCAGACCTCTGTATGCTGTCTCTTTTACCATCTATATTCATCACTCTCATAAAATGGGTCTAGATAGCTGTGATGACAGCTGGGCAGCCCATTTCACAAGTGTAGAACTCACAGCTATTTAACAAGTGCATTTTCTAAGAGTCAGCATGGAGCTTGCATGGGTAAAGTGCAATCTATGTCACACATTCTTGCTAATGACCTAAAGGACTATGCTCTCACAGCAAAAGAAGGGAAAATTAATCTTCACTACAATTGTTTCATTTCTCAAACTTCTTTTTAGCAAAGATATAAATTGTGCCAAATATCTATCAGTTTTATGATGACAAGACCATCAAACTTGTTTCATTAAACACCCTCCCCCCCTCTTACAACTGTCTAAACAAGATTTTTCCATTTAGTGCCCTATCAATCCAGAGTTATGATTATTCAGTAACTGAGGGGATCTCTTGTATTTAAATATTAATGTTTGTGTAGTTATTAAAGTATTTGATGATTTGTCCAGGGGCACTGTAAAATTAAATATAGCATGTCATTTATGGTAATACAGAGGAGAATAATAAAAAATCGTTTTCATTCTATTTTTGTGTCTGGCTCTACATGTTACTTTTACTGCTTATTTGATAGTTTGGGTTATTGTGTGTTGCTAAACCCTTTTAAATGTAGGATTTCAAAGCATATTTTTAGGAACATATAAAAGATTATCTCCCAAGTTATGACATGGTGTTGCTGTGTATGAACTATTGTCTGACAGTTATACTGCTAAAGGGGAAGGCAGTTTTCCAATAAACACTTATCATGTATTGCGTGTAGCAGTACAATAAGCCCATAAATATTTTGGGAAGCTCACTTTTGTCCATGTGGTATTTGCTTTCAGAAATCACCTCAGCCTACTGGAGCAGAGATGTGTATATGTAATTAGTCTTCTCAAGTTATGTTTATTTAAAGAACATTGTTTAGCCACTCCACTCTTGACTTCCTCATGCTATATAGAACAAAAGAGAGAGAAAGCAGGAAGGAGGGAGGCAGAGCATCTTATTTGAGGCAAACGCTTGACTGGCATTTTTATGTGTAGGTGTGTAGCTTCTTCGGGGATAGGTTTTTGAGGTGGGATAATGGAAAAAAAATGCCTATGCTTGACCCATTCTGCCAGGAAACCATTCTGTCCATTTAAAAACAATAGTAGATAAAAATGACTTTCATAAGGTCACTCAGAGCCAGAGCCAGGAATAGAAAGCAGGTCATATGAATCTAAGTCACAGCACTTGCTATGAGACCAGACTGGTATTTCCTGCTGAAAAAAAATTAAATGAGTTAAAATCTTGAATGACTGCTTTTACTGCACAAGACAGGGGATATGATTGAGGCCTGCTTCATTTTTTTCATATAGGTCATTGTAAAATGGTTCTGAGGCTAATGATGGACAGCTGCTACAGGATGTATCTCTTCTTGGTAAAAAGGTATAGCAATCAATTATATTTTTTTAAATATGCCAGGCAAACTGAATGAGTACAGAAAACAGAAACTGAAACAACAGAAGCAATTGGTATATTTAAGTTTTATTAATTATGTTCATTCTAAGCCTGTTTTTAAAGCCTATCATAACTTTCTGAGAGTGTCTATATATATACATATATATATGTATATATGTATGTGTGTATGTATCCATGTATGTATGTGTGAAATGTAGCTAAATTACCATAAAGCAGCTTGTTTATAAATTTCAAAACATATAAGAGTCAGAACATTCCCTTAGTGTTCTCAGTGAACCAATAATTCACCTGTCTCAATACTCAATATAGAGAAGTGCTCTGCTTCATATTGACTGTGATGGCAAGATACCAAGTGAATACATGATGCATGTAAGGCATCCAGATTATGGTTCCAATCCAAAACTCATTGCAGGCAATGCAAAGACTCAGATCAAGTACATTAATTGCTCTATCAAAACCCAAGTGTTATACTGGAAATAAAACACAAATTAGGGTTAGTGCCTTTTTCAAAGGATAGAATAATCTGCAGAGACCTCAGTGCTACCACAACAAGGCAGTTTCCTGTTTAAAATGAGTTCATATATGTTTACAGTACACCTAGGTATGCCATGGGGATATGTGCAACTACCATGCCAGGCTGTCTGAAAGGGGAGGAATGGCAGTATGGCAAAAGATCTGTAGCCTCTGGAGTGATATGTGAAAGAGGCTTTACCATGAGCAGTGAAGAATGGAGACCACATTGATCAGAGACAGAGACAAATATGGTATGTAAATCTTCACTTCTTCTCTGTGTCTCAACTGAGTCTTCAGGCACATATCAAATGAAGTGTTTTAGTTGAACCCCAAGCAAGAGTGCAAGACACTCTAGCACAGGCTGCAAAGCACAGAACCAGTGTCCATGTCATGGAGGCCACACAAGGTAAGGGGTCAGAAGACTTCTCACAGCCTCCTGTAGAACAGCCAAGAAACACAGGGCTTTCATTAAAGTTTGAAAAACAGATGCTCTTACAGCCATTGAACTGCAACAGTTTCTACCAAATAGCTCTATCAAAACACCCCCATCATCTTCTGTCTTGGCACTTCACTCCTGTCACCTCACTTCACTGCCACCACAGGCCTATACCTTGCATTTCACTTCAGACTCAAATTCACTTCAGTATTTATCTTGAGGGCTTATCCCTTTTCATCCTTCATTATTTCCTATAGTGAATCGGAATCCTTAGCTCTCACCTCATTTTTACGAAAGGTGAAATGCTTTTCATGCCATTTTCTTATTAAGGTATTTTCCCCATGTCTCTATATCTGCATGTGAAGGAGACATTACAGAAGTCTGCCTAGTCATTTTGTCATCTTCCTTCAAATAATTCTCTTACTCTCACTGTTGTGATGACTAAAAAATTATCTGAGAATGGTTAAACCGCTGGTGTGCTGTGACCACCATTTCTTATAGTAATTGTAATCCTCCCACTGTAACCTCAAAAGGTCTCTGTCTCTTTGTTGTATTCATCTGTTGTCTTAACATATTCTTGGACTGCAAAATATCCAAGATAAGAACGAGCCTTTTTCACTCACGCATAAAAATCAGCATAGTTCCTTGTACCCCAGTACCGCCACAAACATCACTGCTGAGTTATCTCAAGTTATCTCAAGCACAACTAAATTATAATTTTTTTTGAGAAAATTAATTGGAAGATAATTACAGACACCTGAGTTATATATCTATTCTACTCTGCTTTCATGGAAGAAATCACTTGGTTTAGATACATTTTTGTTACTGTGTGATATTCCAGAAATATAGGGACACACATTGTGTATCAGAATTCAGTCTATTGTAAAAAAGTTAATGGAAATTGGTGTACTGCACACCAATATATATCTCTAATATTTGGACAATAATTCTGAACCTCACAAGGATGTTGCAAGGATCACTTAACAAGCTAGCATTTATAAAGTACTTTGAACATTAAAAGAGATACCTAAATGTGCATTATTATTACTACTACGAATAATAAAAAAACATATTTATTCAAACTTGTCAGAATCACTAAATATGCAAAAATCTCTGTTGGGTGTATGTGTGTGCATATTATTATTTTGTAATGTAGCAATCAAGTTCTATGCATGCCAAGAAAGACTGTGTCATGTTTGATTGGCAAAAATGTTTCCCCTGCAGTATGCGCCCGCCTCCTGCTACTTACATATATCAGAAATGATTGGTAGGTGCCATTTAACTTTACATCTTTTTCCTTGTAGCCTCTAGAAATGTCACCGTGACCAAAGGATAGTTTTCTCTGTTTTCTCTGTAATTAGAGCTGTACTAATGCCAAGTTGTGACTCAACAGGTACAGAAAAGACTGTTGTTTCAAGAACTGTTAGGAATGGACAGGCAAAGACTCGTCAATTCTCACCCCGTGCAGAGCAATCCTGAGCAGCCTGGATCTACAAGGTAACCTCCGCAGTAATTTCAACTTTAACTATGGCGTTATATCATGGGTAGGTGATATAAAGTTAAACATCGCAATAAACCATTGCTACAGAAGATCAAATCAAAACAATTGACAGCAAAGCATGTCCCACCTCCAAAAGGAATGGTCCCCCTTTTCAGCCCATTCCCACTTCAGCCTCCTGCACCCTCTGATGTGGCCCTGCAGCTCGACTCCCAGGAAGGTAATAGCAGAGCTGAAATGTATGTGTCCCCAAAGGGCAGTGCCCCAAATAAGCTTCCCTTCTGACTTGTCCATTTGGAAGTTCAATGTACAGGCACAGCAAAGTTCTGGGTGAAGGACATTCTTCTCCTCATTAGCTGCATTTAAGCTCTAAACCTAGTACCCAGTTAGGAGTCCTTGGTAGTTCTGAAAAACTGCATTGCATTAGATCACAGAAAGCTACAATGTAGCCAAGTAGCATTTGGCATAATCAAACCTAAACTGTCTAGACTCAAGCTCGGGGATGAAAGAAGCTAATGGATATAAATATATTGATTAAAATGACACATTTTGCCCTACCACCATATTTTTGTGACAGGAGCATTGTAGTAATCTCCATTCACACGGAGGACACACAGCCATGGAGGAGGTTACAACAAACATATTGGGTAGGAAGAAATGAGTTGATCAAATGTTGGAGTGAGGACAGATCAAATGATGCCACATGGAAAATTATGGTTTGGAATGAAGAAGTGGTCCATTTAACAGTACATAAAGTCTCTGTAATATGCATAAAATCAGCAGCTAGCAGATGTTTTCTAACACAGTGCATCTGTATGAGGTTGAGGCATATTCAATTCCACTGTAGCAGCAATACACAGAGCAGATATAATGGCAGACCCTCCAGACAGATGAAGGCAGCCCTGCCCTTATTTAATAGTAACAGTAAATAATAACTCGCATTAATTAGCAATCAGAAATTTAATCATGGATTTGGATGCAATTGTGGGAGGTATCATACAGAGGATGAAAGGAAAACCTATCATCCACTGATAACAGATAAGACGAGGAAAAAAATTCATTTCAGCCCTGTTTATGATAAAATCTTGCTGAAAATATCACCTTTGGGTTACAGCTCTCCATTCATATTTCGTGGCCAAAGACAACTTCTTTTAAATCACAGAAGTGATTTAGAAAAGATCACTTATTTCACTAAAGTGTCTGAGTTTTGAGAAAGTAACTGATCTGAGCAGCATGGTTTATTTAAAGAACTGATACATCAAGGACATTTTCTTTCCTGAAGTTACTTGTTAGCTGGGAGCTAGTGGAAGAAAATATAGTATGGCTCTGTCTCAGGCTTCTCTGTATTCTAAATAGCCATTCATGCCTATCCATGGCAAAATATAGGCGACTCAAAGTAGGCAGTGCAGATATTCACAATTTGTTCTTTGTTCTTCAGTGGTTTCATTAGAAAAACTAATACTTAATGACTGAGAGACTTAAAATATAAGAATGAACACTTAATTGGTCATAATTACCATAACTGATAAAAATATGGAAGTTCTCACACTAGAATTTATTTCAGGTCATCTGAACACTTAGGGCCAGCATGATGGAGGCTATTGAAGAGTCCACCAGCACTTGTGACAAATTAGTTTTTTTCAAATAACACACAAAGACTGAAGCCAATTGAACAGTACTGCACTTGACCAAACACAGCTGAGAAGCACCCAGTCTTGAGCACAATGACATCATGTCTTGGACACAGTACAGCCATGTGTTTGCAGCTTCCAAGGATCATATTCATCAGGGAAAGAGAGTTTAAAAGCTTCAGTCATGCAAAATACAGTTCTTACACTATAGACTAGAGATTGTCTATCTTCTTAAGCCACTGTGTTTCATGATTTTTAAGATTCTCAGCTGTTTTCAGAGCCTTTTATGGGACAGTTCAGACAGAGTTAGAAGTCTCTTCAGCCCATGTAACATGACTTCTCAAAGCATCTCTCTGAAACAGCTGTCTGAGACGAGAATGAGAGATGTCAGTGCAGGAAGCAGAAAGCTGAATATGGAACTATCTCCCTTTTGATAACACCAGAACAATGACAGATCATCGTGCCACAAGATTAGTTTTTGTCCATGAGACACAAGAGCAATACAATACAATAAATAAAAGCAATGCTAACTGTAAGAGATAAAACATAAAAAATATGTACCTCTATACATAATTGTTGAAATATATTATTTTGGAGTGTATTACCATGGAGGTAAATTGGATACAGCTGCCTTAACAGATAGCAGGGATTAAGTTTTACCCAACAGTTCCAGAACCACAAAGGGAAGGAAGCTTTAAAATGGGACACATTCACCCTGAAAATGTTGTCAGACCTAGCAGTGAAAAATGAGCATATATAGAAAGCTCATCTAAACTGAGCTTCCTACTAACTTTTTCTGTTTTGGACAACAATCTCTCACTTCTCCAGCAGTGTCTGTAGTATTGCCATTGTGGCACTGGCTGCCAGTAGCCAAGGGCTTTGTTAATAGAAGATGGAATTATTTTTACTCAGAACTCTTTATTCTTACTGAGTGTGATTTACTGTGTTGTTATTGAGAAAGTCTCATTGTCACCTGATCATATCTTGTCACAACCAATGACATTACTGTCAGGGAGAAAGCTGCTCATTCCAAGAAACATTTGGTAATAAATTGATTACTAGTTGAAGCTGATACTTTACAGAAAGAGCAATCAATTACATATCTACCACTGCTGAAAGAGTCTTACATTAGAAAGGCACATAAAATAATCACTAAATAATTGCACATGGTGGCTTGGGCTGGACTGTGTGAAATCAACTTAGACACACACAGGAGTATAAAGTGTTTTTCACACACTTTGAAAGGCACAGTGTAAAAAGCAGTGATTGTAGATGACCATGCATAATAACTGGGTTGTGAAGAAGCTTCTTGTTCAACCTCATTCTAAGCACGGCATACTCAATACTGTTTACACTCACAGAGTAATAGTTATTTTTAACAATCTCTAATGAGGTGAAATATCCCAGCCCCCACTTCACACTTAGTATACATTTTCAGATCTACTATTCCACTGCCTTCATAAATTCAGGAGGCCCCTGGGAGATCTCTTCCTTGCCTTGCGACCGTGCCTGTGGGACATGCTGCTGTTCCTCCCCTGACACTAATTCCACTGATATCAGGGGACATACACACAGAAATGCACCAGGATACAAGCACCACATCAAGAGAAATAAAGACTATATGAATGATCTCTTTTCTTACCACTGCCTTCCTGTTTAAGCCATGAAAAGCCTTCCTTCATCAGTGCCTTTATTCCTGAATGTCAAAACAGGCTGTGGGACTGTCTGTCACCCCCTAGAGCAGGAGACTACAAGAAAGGTTCCCCGGTGAACATCCCAGGCATAGATCCAACTGCTGAATTAGGACAGAAGAGGAAAGACTTGTCTCTACCTGCTGCTGTGAGGATTCACTTGTTCATATTTTTCTTCCTTTCCGGAAAGAAAGACTGCAGAAAAATTCCTCCTCCCTTCTTTTCGGTCTTTCATTTATTCAGAGACTAGATTGAGAATTTGGGTCTGGCTGATGCAAGATCAGGCTTTCAAGTCCTTTGTTGCTCCACAAGCACCAATTACCCAGGAGCAACAAAAATCTCAGTCATCATCTGCTGCCAGAACAGGTGATTGCTGAATGATCCTCTTATATATACATATTCACTATTGCTACCATGGCCACAAAAGAAGTTCTATCCTGTATTCTTATTTCCAATTTATTACAGATAATTTTCTTCCTTTTTTGTTTCCCTTGTGGAAAATTAAGGCTCTTTACTTTTCTATAAGGCGTCATTGCCCAACACTTATGAGAAAAGAAGACCATAAAGCCCCTCCTTCCCAGAAATGGCAAAATCCATGCTGACTCTTGTTCATCACTGTTCTATGTTTAATTCCCTGATTTTAATACAATGGTGTAGTTACTTTTTTTTTTTTTTACTATTTGAGAAGCTAACAGCAATTCAGTTGAACTCAGAGGGCTCACCAGTGAAATGAGTAATGCAGAATGCTTTGGAAGTGACACGTAGGAGAGGTGGGGGGGAAGGGGGAGCACCTGCAGATTATAATGGTAAGGGCTGGAGGACAGGCAGGAAACAGAGAGGAAAGCTGAGAAGGTAGCTGCAGATTTAGGAGGAGAGGATGGATTCAAACTATGATAGAGTTGCGATGAGCACTCAAATACTAGGAAGGGTCCTAGTAAAGGATTTGAAGATAGTACATTCAATTTGTATACACAGCTGTTCCTAACATGCCTCTGGAAAGAGACAAGAGCAGGGTCAAGAGGTTGATGCGGTTTTTCATAGAGTATAACCGTTTATTTTAGGCCCAGTTTCCAGAAGTGATTTAACACTCCATTTAAGTGCTAGTTTTTAAACAGTACATGGAAAGACACCATTCTCTGGGAAAAAAAAAAAAAAAAAAAATCAACAAGCAAGGAACTCTAGCATAACCTCTGATTAGCAAAAAAAAAAAAAAAAAAAAAAAAACAAAAAAAAAACAAACAAAAAAACCCCCCGTGAAGACAGGGACAATAAGTCCAGTTAAAAATTACCTATAAACACATTAATGACAGAACAATATACATTTACAGTGAAGAAAAATTGAGAGATGAGGAATGAGGGCTAGCCCAAGAAGTATTCTTGGAGAAATCTAGAACAATCTTTAAGTGAGTGATGTATTATTGATTGTGATTGTGAAAGCACAGCTGCAACAGTCAATGTAATAGTAGAAGTAGTATAGTTCCTTTCTTCCAAGTTTTTTTCTTCCAAATGTCCATATTATGCATTATCCTGAAACACTAGGAGAAACAGGCCATAAAGAGGCCAAATGATTAGCCTGGTATCGTGTGCACCACTGAGGGACCCAGACTTTGATCCTTGTGCACAGGACTTCCAGTGACCTCTGTCTGTTTAGCTGTGCTGCCACAACATGGCAAGACTCTGTCCCACAGTTCATTCAAAATACATTGCTAAAAGTTGTACAAGTGAAATTCTGTGAGTTTTAGTTTCTTCTGTTTAGAAGAAGAGACAGCAAGATTCTACTTCTGCCAGTTAAAGATTTCTTAAAGCATCTGCCCTGGATCAAGGGAGTGCTGAAGCAGTATGTGGTATTTTTCTCAGAAGAGTTGCAAGTGCTGCACAACACTTAGTGGCTCCAGCACAGTGATACAAAAACCATGTGGCACTTCTAGCTACTTGATGACAGATATTCTCTTGTGTTTGGCCATACACTTACAATACATTTATTCTTAGGATTATGTCATTGAGCATGAGCTGCTTTCAGGCATTAGATCATACACCTGGTCCTTCCTCAAATGATGTTTTAACCATTTGCTGAAAGCACCAGTTGAAAGGATGATTTGACTAAGTAACTAATTTGACTGAATGCCTGTAACACTTACAGACTATTTTTAAGCCATTTAAAGAGCTTCGTCTGATAGATTTGGGCAAAAGCTGCATAAATTGTGGGTCAGCACAAAGCAGCAACTCACAGATGGGCCTCTCCAAAATAAAAATCACACTATTTTTGGAGGCATTTGCTCCTGTACCAATTCAGACTACTACTATATCTTTTCTTTGCTCTCATGGATTAAATGGGCAACACCTTCACAATTAAATACATACATAAACTAGATGAGAATGGGAGGTTTTCAAAGACATAAAGGCACAAAAACAGGCGTTAGGTGCCTAAGAGATGACTGAAGGGGCCTCATCAATGTCCGTAAGTATCTGAAGGAAGGGTGTCAGAGGATGGATCCAGACTCTTCTTGGTGGTGCCAAGCAATAGAACAAGAGGTAACAGACAGAAACTTATGCACATGAAGTTCCACCTGAATGTGAGGAAGAATGTCTTTACTGTGCAGGTGAGCATGCACTGGTACAGGCTGCCCAGAGAGTTTGTGAAGTCTCCCTCTGAAGGAGATATCCAAGAACTATCTGGCACAATGCTGTGCCATGTGCTCTAGGATAACCCCAGCTTAAGCAGTGAGGCTGGACCAGGTCACCCACTGTGGTGCCTTCTAACCTGACCCATTCTCTGATTCTGTGAAGTGCCCTTTATCATTAATTCAACACTCGCATTCTCTGCTTTATAAGCACTATGTAAATTGTGGAACCATAGAATGGGCCTTAAAGACTATTAAGTTCCCTAAACTAAACCCCTGCTGTGAACAGAGAGACCTTTCACTGGACCAGGTTGTTCAGTTCCCATACAACCTGGCTTGGAACACTTCCAAGAATGAGGCATCCATATGTCTGGGCATCCTGTTCCAATGCTTTAGCACCTTAACAATAAAGACTTTTTTTCTTAATATTTTATCTAACCCTAATCTTTTTCAGTTTGCATCCATTTCCCATTGTCCTATCACTACATGCCCCTGTAAAAAGTCCCTCTCCAGCTCTTTTGTAGCCCCCATTAAGTACTGGAAGGTTGCTCTAAGGTCTCCCCACAGCCTCCTCTTCTCCAGGCTGAACAACCCAAATTCTCTCACCCTTGTTTTCACAGGAGGAGTGCTCCAGCCCACTCATCGTATTTGTGGCCCTCCTTTGGACCCTAGAGGTGGAAGCAGCACTCCAAGTGGGGTCTTACCAGATCAGAGGAGAGGGGCAGAATCACTCTCCTTGACCTGCTGGCCACACTGCATTGGATACAGAGGGCTTTGGGGGCTGTGAGAGCATATATGCATAACATACTTAACATACATAATAACCTACATAGGCACCTGGAGTAAAAAAGTTTTAAATGGATCCAAAATCTCACCCCATTTTGGGGCAGGCATATTCTGCTCTGCAAGGGGATATAAAATGCTACTAGTTCAGCATCTGCACTGATTTACATAAATGTTACTATCCAATAGCCATTTTCTGTTGACTCTGGTTTACATAACTGCAGGAGATACAGCATAACAAAGAATCCGGCACCTGGTTTAAAAACAGACACTCCATTACTGGCAGCGGGCAGGATAACAAGAAAGCCTTTAATTCGAGCCTTTGAGTGTATCCATGCAACATAAAGTACAAGCGTGAGAGGAACATATTGATAGTTCTGCATTATCACTAACGATACTGAGATGCAACAAGAAGGAAAATCTAAGTGTGCCTACTTGTTTTCTCGGAGAACCTCCCCATTGGAGCCAAATGAGGGTGCCCTTCTGGGCAACTTGGTCCAGTGTGCCCTTACTGGATGGCCAGCTTCCACAGCAAGTGAGAAACTTTGCTGCTTATATTGCGTATTATTTATACCGTGGTTGTGCACACAAGAATTCAGAAAGGCTCCACATGCTTGTATCTGTAACAATACCAAGTGGCAGAAATGCAGAAATTAATTGCACCACAGAAATATCAGAGAATATTAAAAGTGTCTGTATTTAATGAATAGATATGGAACGGGTTACAAGTGGATTTAGACAGTACAAATTGTCAAGAGATTGCAGAAAATTCCTATAAATTTCTTAATATCATCCGCAGAAAAAATGTCCCTGCCCAAACTGTGCAGAGCAAAATAAACAGATTTATTTAGCTGAAAGTGATATTTATTCTTTTCAATGAGTCCCATGTATTCAAAAGGTAGGGATGTATTTTATGCACCACAAAAACAGCTGTGGGGCAACTGCAGCTCTATGGTTTTGTTTAGTTGAATGCAAGCTATGGGGAGCCTTTCATTTTTCTATTATTTATCATTTTCAGAAACAATCTAGATTGAAAACAGTAGATTTTGTTCTTTGTGCAAGGGAAACATGGTAAAATCCAGCACTAAGCAGACAGCTTAAAGACCAGTGTTAGTTTCTGAAGTGACTGTTCTTCCCAAGCAAGTGACAGGAGAGAAAAAAATTAGGTCTTGACAGTACAGTAAGTAGATTTCTAAAAGGTTTTTCCTTCCAGCCCAAATATTTTATGGAACTCAACAAACATTAGGCTCCACTTGTAAGAATAAAAAAGGAGGATAATGGATAGAACAGGAAGAAAGATCACTTTGAAACAGTGTCAGAAGACTCAAAATAAGGAGAAGCATCCCACTTTTACCTATCCACTATTTTCAAGATTCCACAAGCCCATGGATTAGGCAGTTTCCCTGTACCAAGAGCAAATAGCAGTATTATTTTATCAGTTCAATTGATCACTCAAATCAACAATCAGTACAAACAGCCCTCAAAAATAAGGACAAAGCACAGATATTGTCTGAATGTACAAATGACTGCTTGTTGTTTACCTGGCACCCTAGGTCCTTGTTGTATCAGCTGCCTCACAGAGTAAGTGGGCTTGGATTCTTGATGCAGTTGTACAAATCAGATTTTGTTTTCGTATTGTTTCCAGCTGAAAGACTTTTCTTTATTCTAATGGTAGGAGACTTTCTTCCTATTAAATGCTTCAATGGTGGATTTAAATATTTAGAGGATCCACATTACAGGAGAACTGTCTGAGAGCATTACAAAGAAACCATTAGTTAAATCCATTAAGGATCTCCTTAAGTGGAATTCCCCGCTGTTATCTACATGATAGCCACATAAAAAAGACACTGGAGAAAGAAAATGTTGGGGAAAATATTCCTCCTCACATACTGTATCTGTAAAAAATCCAGTTTTACTGAAGGATCCCTTTTTAATTGTCTCAAAAATTTTAGCTGAGAATTTATATACTCTGAGATGAATTGGAGTAGGGGAAGCAACAATGTCTCAATTTCAGCTGAGCTTTTGCCTCTCTCAAGTAAACCTTTTGTTAGACAAGAAGGTACAGGATCTCTTTTTGTTTTGGACATAGCATAAACCATCAAAGTTGTATTCACACTGCAAGACACAAGAAGTATACACAGTCTTTGTGCTGTCTATTTTTAAATAAACATAAGTGGTAGCAGTACAGCTAAGATGTTCTTTCCTCCAACTCCTAGAGTAAGGCACTTGAGCCATCTGAATTTTAAAACTTGCACCTTCTTTCTGGTTGCTCTTGCTTTTACAAAGGAGATAAGGCGTCAACTCTACAAAGTCATTCTTCCATTCTCTACAACCATGGCTTGACACATGTTCAAGAAGGCAGCTACATTCATCAGAATCTTTCCATTCTTTATCATTTATTTTACATTTATGTAGTATTTTTGAATGCACAAGAATTTCTGATGCAAGCTTCTGGATAAAATGCAGGTACAAAAACAGTACAAACACAATACATAAATATCCAGGTTGGTTGTAATATTGATATCACTAACTTTCTGTAAATCAGTGTATAGTGGCTCCAATAATTGATTTTTTTTTTTCACACCCAGAGAAACTACACTAGGACACAGTTCAGGTATGCTGTCCGGTAGTACTGCAAACCCAAGGAATTACAAAAACAGATGTCAGACCCTTTCCCCAATCAAATATTACCCTAATAATGGGACTGAAAAACAAACAATGCCTGTCTGGATCATCTAGCATTCCATCTATTGAAGGGTATAATTCAATAACTTGTCAATATACTTACAGAAATTTACTTTAATTTTTAAAAAATCAACATAATTAAGTTCTCAAAAGAATGCAGAACACCGGCTTGCTATGACAACATTGCCTGTGAAGGCTGTGACACTTGACAACTTCATATGACACTGGCAGCACACAATACTGCCTGGTGGAGCAGCAGGATGTTTCTTCCTTGCCTGCTCCTAAAACCTCCATCACAAAACAGACTTAATGCCCACCAAATGGGGAATGGAGCAAAGATACACCACAGCCCTGAGAACTTTTATTACAGATTAGTAAGGGTCTTGCTGTGTACCTATAGAATGAGAATTAAGAATGTGATAAAACCAGTACTCCTGTTTAATCCCTCTATTGATTTTCCATTGGTATTTGTAACCCTTTAACAATTTAACTTCTGTGCTCTTTGCACCCCAAATAAAAGATTTTAGTATTTTCCAGGGTTTTTTCCATTTATGCTCCTTCAAGGTAACCATGATTTATAGTAACTCCTATTACCTCAAGTGTTTTTTCTACAGACAGCAGGTATGCCAAGTTCCAACACAAGGAACTTACATAGCGGTATCCTTTAGCAAAACACTTCTGAGTAGAACAAGAAAGGGATGCACAGCCATGGGGGAAAATGCTGCCCCCCAAAAAAACAACCCTGGCAGGCGGTGTCACCAGCTCAGCAAGCGGCATAGGGCACCGCAGCTCCAGTGGCAGCACTACGTGGATGACCTGGCACAACACAGCCAGAAGACCAGAAGAAGGCAGGCACCCACCCTCGGATGCCACCCGATCCCAGAGGGGCAGGTCTGTGCGCTCCCGCCATGCCCGCAGCCCGCGGCGCGCGACATGGCGGCCGCTCCCGGCAGGCACCGGGCGCGCGGCGGGCGGGCGGCCGCGAGGTGGCGCCGGCCGGAGCAGGAGCAGGGCCCGGGCCCGCGGCTCCGCGGCGGCCGCTCCGGGGCTCCGGTGCTCGCAAAGCGCTCCCGGCATCGTCCTGAGCAGCACCAGCGCCGGGCACTCAGCTGCACCCAGCCGGCCTGAATCCATTTAAAGATACATGCTTTTTTTACCCACTCAATTTGGGGTCCCATGTAAATACTTCTTCACATATTGTTATTGTAACACATTGGGATCTGTGTTGCTCACACTCCCAAAATCTTAGTGCTGAAATAACATTTGTGGAGCAAATTTGCAAGACATGAGTGTAAGTGATATTTGAACTCGCTGTTTCAGCCATTGTGGCTTTTTGTTTGTTTGCTTGCTTTATGAATCTCCCTCTCCGTGCCAGCAAAAGCAAACACAGCTCTTGCCAAGCAGCGCTTCCATCTCCAAAGGGGACCCTTGTGAATGTCCCCAAACCCCAGTGCTTCAGCAAGGGTGCACAGCGCTCGTGCTCCAAGCCGGAGGCCGCTTGCCCAAGGAGCCGCCCAGCACAGCCCTGCCAGGTCTCTCCCACAACCGAGCCAAAGTTTTGGTCCTGCCTGAGTCCCACTGGGCTTCCCGCTGGGCGTTTGATCCTCCCTGGCTCATCCCTGGCTCAGGGCAGCAGTCGGTGCACGCCTCACCCTGCTCCTGTCTCCAGCAGCAAACCAGCGTGTCCCGCGGCTGGGCTGGGAGCAGAGGGCAGCGGGCAGCACGCTGTGCACAGCGAGCTGCAGGGCCCTGCACCCCGTCACGGCTGGCTCCACACCAGCCCCTCCACAGGAGCCAGTTTGGATCTGCGCTGCTCCCACCTCCACTGGCAGCTGAGCCCTTCTCCCTTGCCTGAGTGAGCCCGAATTCCTTGGAAAGGGCAAGCAAGAACGCGCAGTAACTGCAGAGAGCAGTTCACTAATCCACAGGCTCCAGCTGTGGATTAGTGTTCCCAGCTGCGTTCATCTCCTTGGGCTGCTTACACACCTCACGGAGAGGAATGGGCTACTTCAGTGTTCTCCAGACCTCCTGCGTGCCAGCACTGTCCTTTCTGAGGCACAAAGCACAGCCTTGAAGCAGAGATTGCAATCTTTTCTCTAGTCCTTTGCTTGTCCTGTCCTCTAACTGTGCCTGCCCTGAGATGTGCCTACACCCCACCCAGAGCCCTCACCTTCCAGCCTCACTGCCAGTCCTTCAAGTTTTCCCTGAGAGGAGGAGTGAAACAAAGCACCGCACAGCCCTGCGTGGGATGTCTGCACACACGTAAGACTGGCAGCTGCTGCAATGGGGGACAGACAACAGGGATGATGGTGGCATGAGTGAAGGAAGAGTCAGAACTTCATGCTGGAAATAAGGAGAAAATTCCTGTGGTGGGTGAGCACTGTGAACAGCACCATGAGGCACAAATGGCACGTTTGTGGGAGGGAGAGAGAAGAAGCAGTCAGAGCAGCCACGGAAATTTACTTCGCCAAAACCCTCACCCCTAGTTCACTTTACCTAAAAACACATTCCCACAATCACCTTCAAATTGTTTCTGAATGCCCTGTGGTTCAGGCTTTGAGTCCTGTTCCTCAGCGAGGAGAAGGGCTCAGGTGTGAGTGGTGCAGATGCAGTGAAAGCATAACATACAAACAGTGAGTTGTATACATCTCTTTTGAGCAGGAAAGTCATCACTATAGCTGAAGCTGCAGACCTAGTCACAGAGGAAAAAATCTGCACCAGAGTATTAAAGGCTTCAAGAAGTTTATACAGGATAAAAAGGAAAAAAAAAAATAAATAAAGGGCATGGAATGTTGCACAACTTTATGAAGGTGGAATAAAGGTTGATTAGTGGTCATGCCCTTCCAAATTATAGAGCGCCTATATTTGAACAGTGAAAAAGAATTGCACCTTTGAGCACCAGCTCAGTAGAGACTGAATACTGCCAGGCTGGTCCTTAAGCCACGCACACCTACCTCCTAGGAACTCCCTGGAAATGGAGGCTGTGAGCACAGCTAAATAAAGAGTAAAATAGAGTAACACCCACACCTTTCACGGGCAAGGCTTGAGAATTGCTCACAGTCTGATCAGGCTGGTGCATCTGGCCTACACTTACAGACCTAAGCAAGGATGTTCCCTCCTCATTCCCTGCTCCTGAATGAAGTGCTAACTGTTATCACCCTTCATCCTTTCCCCTAGAGTCTCTTCTGAGAGCTAGTTTACACCACAAAGAATTTTCCAGTATAGTTGTAATTACAAAAACCACGGGGTCAGAGTAATTTATTCCAGTATCATTTTTGCCAGTATTGTTAAACCTTTGCTTCCAATGACAGAAACTATTTTTGAGAAAGAACTTTTTTGTTAGTCATTGTTTATTCTGACTTTGATCAGCTTGATCTTTTCACACTCCTCCCTGACATAATTATTTGGCCAACAGATTTAGCCTGGACTTCTCCAGTACTCTCTCTGTACTCTCCCTTTATTAAATGCTGTCATGTGTGGTACAAAGCTGATAGTTGCCAGGGCCAGTTGTATGTCCTTTCTTTGGCAGCACCAACAAAATTGATTAGTTTAGGAATCACTGAGGGGAGTATTTTGCTGTGAATACTAAAATCCGAAGTAGTTTAATATGGATACCCTATGCTAGTAGAATAAAATCATCTCCCAGCACTGGCATAAAATATTATTGGTAAAAATACCATTTTATTGGTACAACTGTGTCTCTACCAGAGGCTTCTGTTGACACAGCTATGCCTGTCAGGGTTGGCAACTCTTTAGAGCTATGCTGGTAGACATCAGTCCTGTAAATGTGATCTTGGTCATTCAGAACACACTTTAATCTCTTTTTGACTCACAGTGACAACTCCATCACAAAACTGCATTCAGTACAGTTACTTTTAAGACAGTAAATGCAAATGAAGATGCAAATGCATGTTGTAATTCAAATCAGTGAAACAACATCATATTCTGCCGTTCTTTCCTTACAGCTACTTTATGCAGATTCATAAAATTTAAGGTCAGAAGATACCTTTAGGTAACATAACCTGAGGTATAACACAGGTCAAGCAATTTTATGTAATTAAGCTTCATGATTCATAAATGAGCAAGCATCTTCTAGAAACCATTTTTAAGTCAAAGACACCAAGTGAAGAAGTCACCATTTTCTGTTCTAGCTTTCCTTTATAGCCTCACATTTTTGAGTCCACAGCCCCAAGAAGATATTTTGACCTCTGTGATGCCATCATCTGTGCAGGTGCCTCTACTTGGAGTTTCTCTTCTCTGTGATCTATTCTTTGACTCCTTTTATTTCCATTCCTCTAGGCAGCATTCTAATCCCTTTTCCAGCAGCAGACGTACCATCAATTTCCCAGAGCAGCATGAACCACCAGGTTGACAGACTAAGACATATCCTCTCCCTCTTCTGATGTCCTCTTCAGGGAGAAGGAGAACACCCTTGTGACAGTGTGTGTTCAGTGGCTGCTGTCAGCTCTGTGAGTGGGGCTGAAATCAGCTGGGTGGTGCATATTTTTATTTTATATTTTCTGTCTGCCATGCCAAGTTTTACATTGCACTGATCTCCAAGCTCTGTGGAGTTAAAAATCATGCCTGGGTACTAACAACTCCTCTTTTGTAAGGTCTGGGGATATTTCACATATATAAATCTTGGTAAATTTATTCTAAAATGCAGAAAGTAAGGTGTTTGACTGATATATATTTGTATGTACAAAGGTATACTTCATATTAAATTCATGTTATTAAAGCCCTTACAAGAGAATCAGCCAAGCAGAAGATGACAAGCTTTAAAAGAGATACCATTGTGATTACAGAAAGACAAGAAAAACAAACAAAATTCTTACTTTCATTCTTTCTAGCCCATAAAGTGTTTATGAGTAGCTGGATTTAAGCATACCTGCCAGCACAAGAGTAATCAATAAAGGAACACCTTGTATAGAAATAATGAATTTTCTGCAGTTATAGCTAAACAGAACAGATTCTAATAAATTCCTAAGGATCCACTTACATTATTGAAGAAGATTCTGAATTTTTAGCTCTGCAGATAACCAGCTGGATAGCCTGTAACTCAATTTTTATGAACATCCAGTTGTACGTCACATACCTCAAAGTCCAAGTGTCCCTATGTATAGTGTTTCTGAGTACTTGACATCAGACAGCTGGAAATTTTCTCAATATGATGTATAACAAGTGACTTTATTGGGGTAATTTAGGACAGACACGCTAGAACATGTAAAAGAGTTCTTGGCTGGGAGCTGTTTCTCTGAATCTATCTGAGAAATGACTTGCAATCTTACTCATCTTCACAGGTGCTTGATGCCATTGATTTACAATTTTATATTGCAATTCTAACAGGTTAGCTGAAATAGAGCATACACGTATGAAGGACATTATTGAGTCCAATATCTCCAGCTCAGGAGAATGAGATAGTTCCCTTTCCCATTTAATCATAAATGTTTCTTTAGTGGGCAATAAAGAAAAAGCAATGGCTTTATACAATCACCCCACAATGTTCTGAGATTCATTGCTAAGGAATAAGATTTGCTCAGATAAAAAGGATTCTCTAATACAAGTAGATTTAACATCAGAGTGAATAAAGGAACTCCTGAACTGGAAGTAAAGTAGCAAAAAGGAAAGTCTAGCATGTTCCAGCTTTATTGTATTTCTAAGGGAAATATGAATTAGTTTTTACTGATGAATTGAGATAAATATTCCAAATAAATAAAATTGGTTGTTTCTGCAGTCTTCTGAGAAAATAGGAGCAAAATTCACAATATCATTAGAAAAAGAGGCAGATTACTTTTAAGCTGGTATAGACTCCATCCCAGGACCAGAGAACTTGAGTTCAGGTCTGGTCATAAAACCTGCAGTTTCCACACCTTCTGACTCATGATCCCTCTGTTTTCAAAACCTGCCTAGAAAGTCAGTTCCCCTTTGCTGACTAATGAGCTGCATTTATACAACTGTTAACAGAACCCACCATACTCAAGAGGCTTGCATAGTGATTTTTATGCCCAAGTAAAGTTAACAACAAGTCTTTTGAACAGGATGGAGCACTGAATGGGGTGAAGTTCACAATAGTGAACTTTGAAACAGACATAAACTAGACCTAATTCATTCATACTGAACCAACCTAATTAATCAGCAGTGCTCTTCAAATACTTTACTCCATTGAGCTGTGCAAATAAGATCCCTGTATAAAAATTTTATGTATTAAAATTAAATCAGCGAAGTGTTTAGTACTGGCCTTACTTTGCTCTTCCTGAACTTTGATTGTTCTGTCACAAGTCACTTTGAAAATTCCTTCTCAGTAGTACCAGCCCTTCAATGAAGAGCAAAGAAGACAAGGTGACTGATTTTTTATTCTGTGGCCTTTCCCAGAATGAGTGCAGTCCCTGATTATCTAGTTGGTGAGAATCACCATAGATAGGGGTTCCCAAATTGTGGTCCTTTCTTCTTGGACATATGCACAGTAAGTTTACACCCAGCACAGAATGGTGTGGCAATTTAAATTTAAATGTGGTCAAATGAAAACCACATTTGTCCAATCCTCTGGATGAGAAAAAACCACTTATAACAAGGCAAAAAGATATAAACACATTTTATTTTGTTATGAATTCTGCTGAATAGATTAGAAAAATCATATTAGAATTTGCATATTACCATTTTAAGAAAGAGAGAAAACTCAGAATTTTTCTCTTTACTTAAAATTTTCCTAAAATCCACCAAGTGAGATAAAATATTAGGGATGGTCTGTTTGGAATGAAAAACAAACAGGAAAAAAAATAGCATAAAAAGCAAGCCTATTGTCAGTCCCCAAGTCTTTCCTGCCTCCAACTATAGCATCTGGATTTGGTAATGCAGATGACTCACATTGTTAAGTCTTTGTTAAATAACTAGATGATATTTTGGATTAATAAAATGGTCTTTCTAATTTTAATAACATCACTTTTTATATTTAAGCAAGAAGAAACAGATGTTTTAAACAATCCAGTCCTCATCACATGGTAGATTCTCTAGTCTGTCACTACATTTCATGGCTTAACAGGAGCAAGGACTACAGGAATTATTAAGCATTTCTAGGATCACACCCTAGACTAGTAGCATTTTTAGATCTTTTAGAACTGCATATCTTGAAGTAGTTTACATCCATGATATTAAAAAAAGCCCTCCTCTTAGGTTAGTTGAGCTCTTGGCTTATTTGAAGCAGGCAGCCAGCTGTGAGGGATGCTCTTCTGAAGAAATGCTTCACCCTCATAATGAGGATTTGATTGTGGCTTTGGCAATCAGACGTGGCAGAGAGGATGTGAAAGTGAGGTACCCGAGCGGCAGTTGGTGGTGACGTCCTGTTTGCTGAGGACAGGAGCAAGCTCAGCGTGTCCATGGGGACTGCGCGTGTAACCGAGCGCTACTGCGCCCCTCAGGAGAGCAGCCTTCTCGTCTGCTGGCTCCCTGGGAACAAAGCCACAGCTGCCCCATCTCCAGCTGGTGTGTGGAGCAACTTCGTCCCAGCTAACCTCTCAGAGTGAATCTAGAGATCACAGGTATTTCAGCTGCATCCTGTGCAACGAGCGTTCCCTTGTAAGAATTGCAAGCTCACTTTCACAGCTTACAGGCTCTATTGAATCACTGTGTAAGCAAGCATGATGGACCAGCAGCTGTAACACAAACCTGGGACTCTGGAGATGTACATATAGTTCAGCATATGCTTCACAAGTGTATATCCTATTGATGCAGAAATAGGAAGAATATAGTAAGAAATTATTAAAGAAATAAAGATGGCAAACCCCACACCCTGAAGTTTTTACTACTCCAGGCCGGACATGTAAAAAATGGATAAATGATCTTTACTGACATATAACTCTCTCTATATTACCATGACTAACCTTTAGGGCCTAAATGTATGGAGTCCCTCAGTACATCAAAAGTACATTGTATTTATTGAAGAGGTTACTACCACCTGCCAGATCTTTATTGTCCCTCAGCTAGAGTCCACTGTCTCCTCAGATCTGATGGCTCACTTTATCCTAATCTTATTTAAGCAAATTAATCTCAATTAATACAACTAATTTAAACAGTAGGTCTGGTAACTTGGGTTGTTTAATCTAGACAGGGTTGGGGAATATACATAGGAGCAACTGTACTAGCAGATGTGAGGATCATTAATACCTGACAGGGTGATGCTGACAAAAAATGGGTACAGTAACTTTTTTTCACTAGCTTAGCTGGATTTTGGAAAAGAGCACCTGTTTATAATCTTATGACATAATTTTCTTCCAGCAGTAGCGTTGGCTAAACAGATCCTATTATCTCCCTCTGCCACCAAACCTCCTCTTTGGTCAAACAGAAAGAAGTGGGTAACGGCCTCATGCGCTCTGCCCCTTCTCTTCCCCCTTCCTGTTATGCCAGCACTACTGTTTGGGCCGTTGGGTGAGTCAGTGCAAGGATCTGGATAAAAATAAGTTTTCTTCTCCCCTCTTGGGTTGCTGGCACATCATGCATCTGTGCAGACCCTTGCATCAGCACCCCCAAGGTCCACACCAGGTGACTGTGGCAGTCACCTGGAGCTCCTGGAACTGATGCTGCAGATGACAGAAGTGTTCATGCAGTCATGGCATTCCTCCCTTGTGTCTCTTTTCCTTGATGGTGAAGTGGGAGCAACTGGAGTTCGCAGTACAGTAGTGCTTTAAGGGTAAATGTATCAAAGCACGGCTCTCAAAACAGGAAGTTGCCCCCTTGAGAAAGCACAAGATGTACAAAGCTGGGATGGAGAAGGCTCAGGACGATTTCACTTGGCCTCTTCCACCTCTCATCTCCCTCATCCTCTTCGAGGCTTTGCAGCTCTTCCCTTTCCTCCATAAGAGCATTCACTTTGTGTCCCTTGTGCAAAGGAGCTGAAGAAAATTGGCACTGGGGTGAACTTTGTTGGACTTGGACTTGGAGGGCAGAAGCAGAATTACAGTGTGAGTGATATATATGAGTGATACAGCATGACTATACTTTAGGAGGCCAAGGCAGCTGCAAGTTGGGCTGCAGGAATTTGGGATTATCCAGCAAGCAGATGTGTGTACATGTGTGAAAGGATGGGGAATGAAGATCATGTGAGGGAAAGAGGGAATTACAGACTATTACAGCAAAGGAAAAAGGTGAGTCTCCAGCTAAAAGACTCAGAGATACTGTATTTGAGATTGTAAAGGGTAAAATACTACAAAAATTGGTTAGAAATAGAGTGCATCAGGCAAAACCATAACTTTGCACACTTATAAAAATTGAGAATTACATATAATTCTGACACTACAGTCATAGAAAAAAAAATCAGTTTGCAAAGGAAGAATACTGTGCCATCTTATATTAAAATCCATGCATTTCTGTCTGTACATAAAAATATCCTACAGAAAAATATTTTACTTGGTTAAGCCATGGAGAGTACAGTAATCTGTTTCTAGAAACAGCAATTGATAAATACTGTGATGTACAAAATATAAGACTATAGCGTCAAAAAAGTTTAGGAAAGAAAACTTAAGGCTTTTTATTTTTCTTGGAACATCCAGTACATTTACAGCTAAGGTACCAATCTCATTTATTTTATGAGAGTGAAAGCTGTGTACTGTCAGTTTGACTGTTCCTTCAATGTATCAGTCAACCAGGCATGCTACAACTGGCAAAAGGAAGGACCTCCAACCAGTGTGTAGTGAGCAACAAATATTTCTTTTGGTTTCCCATATATCTCTTGCACATCAGAAAAGAAAAGATTTGTAAAAGGCAGGAGAATGGGAAAGAAACTTGGCAGAGAACTCTATGATTACTGTTATATTGACTCTTGTTTAACTTTTCTAATTTATAAAAAATATGACCATAAATTATTAATTCAAAGGAAGGCCATCCTTTTCCTAAATTTCTCCAAAATGCAATGATGTTCTCAAACATTGGCACAGGATCCAGAAATATTAGAGTAACTCAGTTTAAAGGCTTAGATTTCACTGGTAGGTGAACCCTGAAATCAACAATCCTTCTATTACTGCCAAATGCAAGATTTTGTTTTGGCTTAGAAAATTGGTTGGGCCCCTATCTCACCAAAGTAGAGACACAAGGGCTGTTTTTTCACAGAGGCCTCAGTCCACAGAAGCACAGGGCTTAAGCACAGAAGCACAGGGCTTAAGTTTAAGGAAGCAAGTGATCTCACTGACTTCAATGGATGATTCGCATTTGTAAAATTGAGGCATTTAAACAGTCTATTCAAGTGATCTAACTCTAGCGGGTTGCATTTTCATAATAAAATAATGTATGACATTTTCAAGATGGTGATGGTGATGTTGTAAAGTCCTTTTGTTTACACATTGCCAGAAGAAATGCATTAAATTGCTGCTTAGTAGCTGCTAAAGATTGGATTTTAATTAATTGGTACAATGTGTCATTCTCTGCGTGTTTTAGGCCATGATCTGTTGGCATAAACCACATTTTTTTCAAAGTTCACTTTGTCCAGCTAAAATAAAATTTTTACACTTACCTTACAGGCTTTACACCTAACGGAATCTGGCTTATCAGCTGGACATCTATGGCACTAGTTTACTTTTTACATTTGTGACTGAAATGTAAATATTACATAATAAAGAAAACAACCCTGTGTTATATTTATATGTTGACCACATAAGGGATCTTTTAAAGCAAAATTCCATTACTATAGTTCTAAATGCCAGGCTAAAACAGCCCTGAGCTGGCAGCCTACTTTTCTGTGATCTGATTTATGCCTTATTGAAATAAATTAAAAGATTTGCACTGACTTCAGAATGATTTTGATTGGATGTTTAACTTGTAATAGAAGTGATAATTTAATAAAAGCCCCCATACTTCTCTCTTTTTTTCTTATTAAATCAAATGCAAATGTAAAATAAGGAAATTGAGAATTACAGTGAATTTGACAACAGTTTCATTAAATTGTGCAGTAGATTTAACCATAAAGCACAACAAGATCCCAATGAAAAGCTCTTTCTTTTGTACACAAAGATTTTTCAGACTCCTGTGTGCACCAATGTCAAATCCAACAGGCTCTTGAACCTCGGATTGGATTTTTACCAAAAAAATTTTAAATATTTTTCCCAACACCTCTAACATAACATCTCAGAGATATTACAATATTGGTTTGTTTTCCGTCTCTCTCTTCAGTGTTACTCTTTGTATGACTTGGAAGGCCAAACAGAAGGATGGCTGCTGTACTGAGGGGAAAAGCAGTAACTTTCATGGGATCGAGATACAGACAGGTGGCCTAGGGGGTCTGTATAAATGCTGTAGCCAATGGTGTAAACAAATTACCAACAGTAAGTTTAGAAAATTATGTTGTTTATTTTGATGAGGGATCCTAGAGCACCACAGTTTATAATTTATCAAGAAAAATAAAGAGAAAGAAACTACACTTGGACAACACTGGTTTATAGAAAATAATCAAATTGAAGGAACAATGAAAATAGAACTAAAGTTGAAACTGCGCACTTGCGATATCAAATATCAATGCAATCACTTTGCAGCAGATAATATGCATGGCAATTAAAGCTTTTTTACATTATATTATAATAAATTCATAATTCATGCATACAATGAGAGCTTTTGGAAAGAAGCATTTGAATTTAACAAACACTACCACTCATCATCTGAGCAAAGATGGCAAAAGGAATTTCAACATTATTTGCGCTCTAAAAAATTGAACCATCGTTGTTGCTTTGTGTTGTGCTTCCCTTGCACAGACTGCAGTGCCTTCTGTCTGCTTTAGGGTGTGGCATCTGCCATTGGGGAGGAAAAACTGGCATGTGTTGCCTTTTATAGCAGACTGATTTCATTGTGCTGAGGGCCTCAATTTTATAGCCTCTTAGTTCCAATCTTGTAGCCGAGTTGCTGAAGCAAATGGGAGGAAAAGGAGTTAGTGGTACGAACTCTTCAGTTTAAAGCCTCATGCTTTTTTTGTCCTTTTCCCAGGGAAAACAATTCAAAGTAAATCTGTGTCAAACTTTTGCGGGTTATTTTCCCGATTGGAAAGAGTTGCGGAGTGTGTCAGGAAGTACTGCGATCTGCAGCCCAGGCACTATCAGCACATCTTAGCAGATCATTGATACATGTATTTTTGCACAAATAGAAATGTCTCAAAGTATAAGTGTTTAATTGATTTTATATTTTATGTTAGAGTACAATGTAAAGAAATACACACAAGGAGAAGTCTATATTTTTATTTGCATATGAAAGACTTTTAAAATCAACTTAGGTGGTTTAATGTGTATAATTAGCGTGCATTTGAATATAGAAAAGAAGAAAATCCAGGAGATAATGTCAAAAAGGCTCACTAACAAAGATGTAGTATTCTCTTGGCAAAAGCTGATGAATGATTTGGCATGAATTCATCTTACGGTTCTGTTATTCTCTCTCCTACAAAGATGATATATCCCTTTCTAGCAGTTTGCATAGAATTGCAATTTGTTGTTGTTACAGACTGTAATGACCCTTGGGTATGCACCTGATTCCCCCTGCTAGAATTACTCACCATTTTTTTTCCCACTCTGTGTTTATATATGTGTAGCCATACAACATTTTTGCACTTGCAAAGGATATAAAAAAAAAAAAAACAACAAACCCACAAAACCACCAACCAACCAAAAAAACCAAACCCCACAACTGTAAAACAGAAGTATTAGCAAGATGTATTTCTCGAGCACTGAGACTTTTCAAAACCAACTCCCTAATGCAAATCATAATATTTCTGACTTTTCAGACAGAACTAAAATTAATAGACACTGGAATCACACTGCTCATACATTTATCAATAATCTTTACATGTAACTCAACATTAGAGCATGAAGCTTCTGCTCCTTTAATATTTTCACAGTGAATTCAAAAAAGCTTACCTACTTGAGACAGCATCTTTCTTGATATGCTTTTTTCTCTACCTTTATGATTGTATCTCCTATTTATCCATTTTGAAATTTGAAAACGTGCTTAACTTTAACAGACCGTATAAATATATTAATTTAAAACATCGTGGTTTAGACCCTTGCTGTTTTGAAAACGTTCGCTAATATCCCAGTTTGCTGTATTCATAGCCAAGTATTTGATCTACCAAACGCTTTCATTAGTTCAACGTAATGTGTGACTATTACCTTTTGTTATACTAAGGTATCCCTTGTATTAAGATAGTTATAAAAAAACTTTCAAACCGTTCTGGTTCAAAAATGTAGGTCAGCAGCAGCTTTCCATTTGGAGCAAGTTACTCAGATTATATATTTTGGGTTTTGTGTTACTGTGTTTACATGAGTGTCTTGTGAATACTGGAAATTATATTGTTTGGCGAATCAATTATGAGACTGAAAATGTCTCTCGCTCTTTGATAATCTCTTGTTGAACTGCAAATAAGTACACAGAACATATTGAAAACGGCCCTATATATAAAAGCATCATCAGTGCAAATGACCGTTAGAATTTGGAGACAGCTGGACAATGTGGACAACTGCAAAGACAAACCACTGCAGAATTGTAGGTTAAATTTTATAACCGTCTATACATACAATATAAATCTTCAAGGGGCGGGAGGCTTGGCGGGGTGGGGGGGGTAAATCCAAAACAAGTCTCATTTCTCCGTCACACGAGCAAACGTGTCCCTGCCCTCGGAACACGATGCGGCTGCTGAGCACGGAACACGGGGCTGGGGGGCAGCGTGCGGCCCCCCAAAGTTTGACCGATCCATCTTCTCTGGCACAGCTGGAGCGCATGGCGGCCCCTCGCCTCCCTCCCGCCGAACCGGCCCGCGCGGGGCAGAGCCGCCGGCGGCACCCTCGGCCCCGCAGCACCGGGGACAGTCCCGCTCCCCGCCCCGCCCAGCGGCGTTCGGCGGCCCGGGGCGCCCTTCGGGGCCCGCCTCGACCCCTCGCTCGGAGCAGCTCCCGCGGGTTCGGTGCTCCGCGCAGGCCGCGACCCCCGGCGCGCACACGGGCGGGACCCCGCTGGGAGCGGGGGGACCCGCGAGGGCCGCGCCCCCCATCCCGCCGCGCTGCCGGGAGAGCAGCGAGGGGAGCGGGAGCCCGATCAAGTCCAGCGTGGAGTCCAGTCCGCGTTTTGCGGGTGCGCGGGAGCGATCGGGGCGGAGGGGGCGATGGCTGCCGGCGCTGGCTCGCTCGTTCGCTCATGCCATGCTGGGCCAGCGCGGCTCCGGCAGACGTGTGTTTACCCATATCCGGGTTAGGGAGGAAAGGAGGAGAAAAAAAAAAAGTTTCATTTTAAACCTGAACAAAAAACTTTCAACGTGAAATCACACAGCGGGAACGGGCACGGACCGTAAGGCGTTCTTACCATTTCTAACCTCAACCACGGACTCGGGGAGGGAAATCGCTGTAACTCGGTGCGTGCGGAGCGGTCCGCAGGGGATACTCTGGGCTCAGTCAAGTCCCTGCCCCGGCCGCTTCCCCTTCTGCCCCTCTCCTCTCCTTCCCCCCACCCTTCTGCTCACCCCCCCCATTTTTCAGGGTGGGAGACGATTTTTTTTTTGTTTAATTTTTCAGTTTTGGGGTTTTAAAAATTTTTTTGTAGTTACTATTATCTGCACCAATTTCTCCGGACTCGCAATGTTGCGATGATCATGGCCGCGCAAGTCGCAGCGGCTCCGGCGAGTGCGAACAACAGCAAGGGCAAAGCCCCGAGCCTGCCGAGCGGCCTGGGCCCAGAGCGAGGCCCGGGGGGGGCCGGGGCTCCCGGGCCGGGCCCCGCACTGGGGGTCGGCGAGGGGAGTCTGGCCGGCAGCAACAGCGTGAATAATTTAGATCACCATCTCCACCACCACCACCGCAGCGAGCCGCCGAACATGGCCAATAACGCGGCTCCCGCCGCTGCCGCCGGTAACAACAACAACAACGCCAGCGGCGGCGGTGGCGGCTCCTCCTCGGAGCCGGCTCTGAAGGAAGGTGGAAGCTCCTCGGAGTTATCTTCTTCGTCTTCTTCCTCCTCCTCCTCCTCCTCCTCCAACCCGGGCTCGGCTATGGAGACGGGGCTGCTCCCCAACCACAAGCTGAAGAGCGTCGGAGGCGATCACCCCGCCGCGCCGCCCCACCACCACCATGCCCACCACCCGCATCACCATGCCCACCACCACCATGCCCACCACCCGCACCACCACCACCATGCACTACAGCAGCAGCTAAATCAATTCCCGCCGCCGCCGCCGCAGCAGCCGCCGCCTCAGCACCATCCCGTGCAGAATAACAACAGCAGCCTCGGCGGCGGCGGCGGCGGCAGCGGCAGCAACAACAACGGCGGTGGCGGTGGCGGCGCTGCTCAGCCCAGTGCAGACATGGAGCAGCAGCAACATGGAGGAAAAGACAGTGTTTTGGGCGCTCAGGCCGAGCCCACCCAGCAGCCGCAGCAAATGCTGAATAAAGGCGCCGACGAGGAGGAGATGCCCGGCAAGATGGGCGAGCCCATCGGCGGCCGCTACGACCACCCCGGCTTGGGACCCCTGGGCGGACAGCAGCAGCCCCAGCAGCCGCCCCCGAGCGCTGGGAGCGGCGGCGGCGGCCTCGGCGGCGGCGGCGGGAGCGGGGGAGGCGGCGGCGGCCCCTCCGCGGTGGGTGTCTCGGAGTTCAATAGCTATTATGGCAACCCTGCCCCTGCCCCTGCCAGCAGCGCTACGGCGAGCCGCGCCGGGCCTTGCTTTGATCAACATGGCGGACAACAAAGCCCCGGGATGGGGATAATGCACCCCACGGCGGCCCCCAACAGCATGGACCCCCTGCAGAACTCCCACGAAGGGTACCCCAACAGCCAGTACAACCACTACCCGGGCTACGGCCGCGGCCCCAGCGGCGGCGGCGCGGGCGGCGGCGGCGGCGCGGGAGCCGTGGCGGCGGCGGCGGCGGCCGCTGGGGCAGGCGGCGGCGGCTACGGGGGCTCCGCGGCGGGCTACGGGGTGCTGAGCTCCCCGAGGCAGCCCGGCGGCGGCATGATGATGGGCCCCGGCGGCGGAGCCGGCCTCGGCAAGGCTGGTGCCGGCGCGGCGGCGGCGGCCGGCGGCTTTGCGCGGTTCTCCGGGCAGAACCAGCACCCGTCCGGGGCCACCCCTACCTTGAACCAGCTGCTCACGTCCCCCAGCCCCATGATGCGGAGCTACGGCAGCAGCTACCCCGACTACAGCAGCCCCAGCGCCCCGCCGCAACCCCAGCCCCAGGCAGCGGCGGCCGCCCCGGGAAGCCAGCAGGCAGCGGCGGGCATGGGCATGGGCAAGGACATGGGCGCCCAGTACGGAGCGGCGAACCCGGCCTGGGCAGCGGCTCAACAAAGGAACCACCCGGCGATGAGCCCCGGGAACACCGGGCAGGCCATCAGCAGGACCCAGGTAACTCCCTGCGCTCGGTTAATGACGGCTCGTGTGTCTGTGTCGCTCGTGTCGGGCTCTTAGTTTCTTTATAATTCACTTTCTTTCTTTCCCCCACCCCCCTTTTTTTGTCTTTTATTTTTTTTTTCTCTTTACCCCCCCCCACCCCCACCCCCACCCCCCCCCGTTCTCTTCTGGGCCACTTTTGCCCCTCGCTGCCTCCGTAGCGAGGGTGAGCTGTGCACAATGCGCGGCCCCGTTGGGGCTGGAGGCACCGGAGTGTGGCTTTCGCTGCCGAAATTAGGTTGTTCTCAGACCCAATTAATATTTTCTCCCACCACTTTGAAACAGTGTCGGAGAGACGCAGGGCCCGGAGGACAAACAGCTCGGGACGGACGGGGGCGGGGGGCTGGATTTTGTAACCGGAGTGCCGGACCGGGGGGCTCCCGGGGGATAACGTGTCCATTATCTTTCACGGGGCCTTTTTTTCCTTCTCTCTTTAACCCGTTGCCTTTTTTTTTTCTTTTTTTTTTTTTTTTTTTTTTTTTTTTTTCAATCTCCGAGCAGAACGAGTTGCGCCGTTGCGCGCTCTCAGGAAATTAGTTTGTCACTGATTGGAGTTACCGCAGTGAGATCCACGTAACGCGGCCGCGCTCCTTTCCCTGTGGGAAGAGCGCGCGCGCGCGTGTGTGCGCGCGTGTGCGCCCGGTCCGCGCGGGTCGTCCCGGCCCGGTGACCTGCAGGGGACTCGCCCGGCGGCAGGAGCGTGCCCGGGTGCGCGGGCGCGTAATTGCCTTTCACTTCTCCACAAACACACGCGGAAATTAAAAAAAAAAAAAAAAAAGAAAAAAGGAGAAAGGAAAAAAAAAAAAGAGGGAAAAGTCCTTGGCGTCAGCGAAGGGGCGCGGGCACCCGGGCAGGCCGCGGCCCCCGCGCCTTCCCGCACTCCTCTGCCCCAGCCCCGGTAACTCCGGCGATCGATGGATGGATGGATCCGATCGATAGGCAGGCGCGATGATCGCGGGGCGGCGGGCGCGGCGTAGCGCCTTTCCGGGGCGGCGCGGCGCGGCGCGGCAGGAATGCCGGCTGCCGGGCGCGACCCTTGGAGGAGCGTCCGGGTCTCCTCCGCCCGCCAGGTTGGGAATTTGAATTGTGGAGGTAAACTGGCTGCAACCGTCTCCCGACAGCTGCCTCCGAGTTGACATCTAATCTGCCATCTGATTGGCTCCGCGCGCGCCATTGGGCACCTCGCGCCGCTGATGTAAATAGAGGCGCTGGAGCGGCGCAGGCACAGGAGCCCCCGCCGCCAGCGCCGCCGGCACCGGGGGGCACCGGGGCACCGCCGCCAGCGCCGCGCGGGCACCTTCCCCCGCCCCCCGGCCTGCCCGCGCCGCCTGCTGCTCCTGGGCACCCATTGATTTCTTTATCTACTTACCTATCTTTGCTTTCTTATTTTAGATTTTTAATTCCGCGCTAATTAGAGGCGGTAGGGAAAGCGCCTCGTAATAACAGTGCTTTTGGACGAGGGTTCGGGTCTTCGGGTCGCGCTCGTGCCTTCTTAGGAAAAAAAACCCCAACCCTGACAAACCTAAATATATTGTAATGTTGCAGGTTACGGATGTTATGCAAGGGATTGGATTTTTATTAAAAAAAAGAAACGAAATACTAGTTTTGTTGCGTTTCTGTTAGCTCGATGCCTAACCTGTGCATGCCTCTTAAAAAGACCGTGTTTGCATGTGAGCTGCTGTAGGTGAGAAAATGCCGTGTATAGTACAAAGAAGGGAAGAAGGAACCGCTCTGCCGGAGGTTGTGTTTGTTTCAGCTCTGCAACAAATCCAGATATTCGGCAGAAAACGTGCTTTTGGGTTTGAATTGTGGTTAGAATACTTCAAGAAGCATCGGGAGTTGTTGATCTCATTATTTTTCTACACAAGTGTGAGATAAGGCTTGAATTCTCAGTAGGAAGGTGAATTGTGTTAAATGGAGTACTGCATTAGAATTTTATGGGTTTCTTCTCCCTTCAACAAGATCTTTCTATTAAGAACTGTTAAATCTTTTAACAGCTTTTAACAGCAAGGTCTGACAAGAACAAATGCAGGTGTATGCTTTTGGGGTCCTCCAACGGCTGGATCTTTCCATAAAGTAATTACTAGAATCTGGAAAAATCACCACTTAATATTGTAAATGGTGTATTAATCCTGAAAAAAAAAATAGCCCTTAGATGGGCTATGTGTGTGTTTGTCTACTTCCAACAGACCATTCCTGTCATGTTTTTAGTTTTTATTCCATTTTCCTTTCTTTTTCTTCCAAGGAAATAAGATTTGTGTGTGTGTGTTAATTTTTACCTTTTTTGAAATTTGTGATGGTAAAAGGGTCACTGGAAGCCATAATGTAACGTGACCTTGTATGCATAACCTTTCATAATTACTCTAAAATATTTGCATTGTCTCCTTTTAAACAGGTAGTTCAGAATTTGTAGCTTTAAAAGCTAGGAAAACCATTGTCACACATCATACGTGCTAGTTCAGGGTGCTCTTTCTTCGTGGCAGAGATTGTTTAAAGTATTTTATTTTTATTGGAGGAGTGAGAGCAAATTCATTTATGTCCTCAGTATGACCCTTAGAAATACTTCCTTATATTTATGGGTTTACATCCTCTCTTACAGATTTCTTTTTTCTTTTTTTTTTTTTTTTTTGCACTGTAAGGATTGTCATGCAGCTCAGAAAAATAGTCTGTCAAGAGCACAATTTCTTTGATTATTTTTAAAATTATTTTTTCCTCAAAATAATTGTCATAAAGGCAAGACATCATTGTTTTTTGTATTATGATTTTTCCATTTAACCAGTAAGAGATTGAAATAAATTTTTTGGGGGGTTTTAAATTAATATTTTTTGATGTATAAAATGGGTTCTGTCAAGAAGTAGTTGCCATTAGCTTGCAGAACACAATTGGTTTTGTACACTGTTATTTATTTTTAATTCCCACATGTCAATCTCCCTGTAAGTAGAGAAATTGATTGCTCTTTGAAAGAGAAAATGTATATTTAGTCCAGCATCTGAACAGAAGACTTCTCTTCAATTTTATTAATAATCATCTGTGTGTGTACTGTTGATATGTGTATAAACACATTAGAATATGCTCACTTGTCATGTGTCCTTGTAAAGCAGATGTTGATTGGCCCCTAAGCCTATAAGGAACTATTGTCCTGTGAACAGAGAAAAAGGACTGACAGTAGGTTACAACATCTGAGATGCTTGTTCAGGAAATTTGTGCCTCGGCATGGGTAATTTTTGTACTATGAAGAACTGTGGCATCCTACTCCGAACTAAGTTCTGTATTTGTCCAGCCTATTAAATTATTTAAGAAAATTTTGTTTCCATTTAATTAAATCACCGTACCCAACTGAGAGATATGATAGAAGCTTGCAACAGAGGCTTTCTGCTTCTGAAGAAAAGCACATTTTCGAAGCAGATGGATGTTGCTCACACAGATACATTGATTTTGTGGTGGGGGACTTGTATGATGCTAGTACAGTCCCTTGTCATTCAGATCTTTTGATTATTGATTAATCCTTGACAGTGTACAGATATTTGAAGTCCTAAGGCTCCTTTTATTCTTCACTTCTGATTTGCACTGCAGTAGTTTAACACATTAGCTGGCCTGTCAGTGTGCAGTTTATACACGTCTTTCTCCTTTGTGCACGTGTGTATGATTTACATACACCTACACAGAAGGAGAGAACCTGGGTCTTTTCAGGATTACCCATATAAGATTCAGAGGAAATGTTAGAAAAAATCTTTTGAGCTGCTGTGAGTTTGTGTATGTATTGTTTGTTTTGTTGCAGAGAAACTCTGAATATGCCTGATTCTGCAGCTCTTTTTATGCCAAAGAGATTGCCCGTATTGACAGTTCTGGCTAAGCCAAGGCTGCAGAATCATGTCCTGTGCCTGAAGGCCATTAAACAGCTGTTAGTGTGGTGAATAGATTCTTGATGTCTCAATGGGAGAATAAAATATATTTTTCCCTGTGCAGTTTCAAATAAACAGTTTAGTATTCACATAGCTTCTATTTAGAAGTAGCAAATAGCAATATTCACAGTTAGGAGCATCTATATATATATTACGACCATATATTTGACACTTTGTGGTTTGGTGTTCAGTTATTGGTTTCTGTAGTAGCGCTTATGCCTACACATGGAACAGCAGAACCCTGTGTACGAGATACAATGAAGAAAGAGAAATGCAAACCTGCCTACTCTATTACTGCTTCCATAATGTAAGGATTCTTCTACTAAGCAGTCGATTACCGTCTTTTTGGCATTCTGATCTGAATCTCGGGGGAAAAAAAACAAAGGCATTTAATCCATTGCTAAATTTTCTAGTTAGATATGTAAAATACTGTTTTTGAAATTACTAAGCATGGTCTGCTAGGTGATGCTTATTCATTCTGAAATAGTATCTTAGTTAAAACTAGATTAAATTCGTGCAGTGAAAACAAGTTTGCTTAGCTACTGATAGATCTTTGTTACTTTTATTCTGCAGGTATTTTGTTGTAGTTATTTTTACATTGTAATTGTTAATGTAAGAATGGCAGTAGTTTATTTACTCTTTGGTCCCTAGGATTGTACCTGTGCCCGACACCAGTTACATCTTTTAGTACTTCTTCAAAATGTGCCATTTAGCAGGAGGCTTTGAAGATTCTCTGTGGATATGTAAAGCAGTGTTGCCACATTCACTGTGCATGCATGCTCAAGGCTGCAGAATTTCAGTAGCATGTGTTTGTGGTAGGCTAACTTGCTAGAATATATTTTAGAATTGTGATTATTAAGGTACTTGGGAAAAAAACTTTTTTCTTTCAATTTTGGGGCTATTTACATAGTGTTAAATATATGTTTTGGTACGATTGAATGAGGACTTTAATTAAACTTAAATTAAAAGTATACCTTAGTGGTTTTCAAATTTGTTTTGAAAACTAGTAAGAGAAAAGTGCTGCTTAGCGGTGTTGTTTTTGTATCGCTTGGTGCTTATAGAAGCAAATAAATGTAATGCCAAAAATCTTGTGGTGCCAATCATATTAGAGTAAAATTTATTTTAAGGAAGTCTCGCCTCTTAATAAATTTAAAAATATTTTTTAGTAGAGCTGAAGGGTTTCTGTACATTTCATGTATGTTTTTCCATTCAGATCATAGTATTACCCTTTTACATTTTCTGTTCCCCAATGGTACCTGTTCATGCTCAGTTTCACACACAAATGCTGATGTGCTGGCAGAGTGCTGCAGTGTTTGTATTGCAGGTAGGCCAGATAATTTCCATTGTTGTACTTCCAGTTCCGAGAGCATGGCATCCAGTGATCCACCAGGAGCACATCAGCTCCAAAAAAGCCAGACACATCCATGGTGGTGTTCCACTGCTGTCGAGGAATCCTCAGGGATGAATGTATCTTAAAATACCTGTGTGAATCTGTGAACAGTGGGGACAGTGGCTAATTTGTACAGAATTGATTTTAACTACCTTTATCTTCTCAGTAACAATATTCCAAGTACATTTGATCTTTACACTATTTTTCTAGAGTGCCTTGGACTGGAGTAAAAAATTATTCTTCCTGTTGTACAGGGTGGGGAAACTGAGGCACATTACATCCACTTTACTTCAGACAGGCACACCCAAGGACAGGTGTTTCGGAAAAAATCAGGGTCTTGGTGCCATAAACTCTAGCTTTTGAATAAATCCAGTCTTATTGTGCACACATTCTGTTGTGGGAGAATGAAAACTTTACTGGAATCTATTCAGCGAGTAAGAAGACAAATAACTGAGCGAAATAAGAGATTTTCTGCTCTATCAGTACAGTCACCTTAAACTAAAGGCACCGTAATTCAGAATTTCAGTATTCTTTGCACTGTTCTGTCATTACATACCCAATATAATCTATATAAAGATACTAAATTTCTCATAGAAATTAAACTCTGAGGAAACTTGAGTTGAACAAGTGCCCAGAAGCTTAACAAAATATCATGGAACTTGTCTTTTGATGAGTATTCTGCATAGAGCACCAGTGTGTGCTGGGGTGGGGTCAGTACGAGGGTGCATGCACAGACTTCCTTACCACCAAGTCCAGTTGTTTTATCTGGCAGATCCATTGTCTTCAGTTTTGAAGTGAACAGATTTGATGCAGAAATCACACTTGTTGTGTCTTATTTAAAGACTGCTTTTCACATGGGAATTGTTCTTACTGCAAATATGAAGTACCTTTTATCAAACTTGTTGTTCACAATCTAGGATGCTTATGTTACCTGAAGGTGCCTGCAGTTGTTTTGGAAATTGGGAAACCTGAGATCATTGTCCTGAAGCTTTCATTAAACTTGTTTATCTATGTTTATTAAAACTAATGTGAAATCTGTGTAAAAGTTTTTGGCAGACATGATTTGAATGGGGGTTGATACATTGGGCATTTATATTCCATGTATAGTGGAAATGTTAGTTTCCTTGTAAATTTAACAAGTTTATGAAGTGGCTGAATTTCTGAATGTGTAGTGGCCAGTTTGTGGATATAAAACAGAGTTTGATGGTTCTGCAGCGTGTATAAGGAATTGCTTTCAGTGCAGACCTATCAGAGTGAGATCTACATCATACTACTTTTTGCATTTGAGTCATTGTATGTTAGTAATTACATCAGGACTAACCATGTGTAGAAGTATGTAATCTATTTATTAGTTTTTCTCCAATTTTAAGATCTATTAATTTTTAAAATTTTCTTTTGCAGCTAAACGTGCACAATTGCCAAATGATGTCCTGCCTTTAAGAATTCACTTCTGTGCTCTATCTTTGCCCTATGTTGTAGGCTTCTCAGATTTGAAAAGATACTGAATTCAGGTTTGTGATGTAGTAGTTGTTTATGAAGACATCCATCTGAGTGATAGGCCCTCTGACACTTCCATCTGTAAAGCTGTGCCACTGATCTCCCCTGCCACTCACATCAGTTTCTTTCTGACCACTGGAGGGTGGGGAAATAATATTATAATATTTTTTTACCTTTTTTTTTAAATTAAGGAAGTAGATATATATGGAATTTTAGTTTGTTGCTGAAAAAAGATTGAATATGAGAATGGGAAAAAACCTTGATGTATAAATTCCCCCTTTTTTTTTTGTTTTAAGGGATAGTGTTAGTTGTGTTACTATTAGAGTATTGCAAGCTTCTACTTCAATTTTTTATACTCATGAGGTTTTTGGGGGGTGGTTTGGGGTTTTGTGTCTCTTTTGGTTTTTTGTTTTGTTTGGTATTTGTTTTAGGTATCTTCTTACTCAAAAAATAAATCTTAAGTAGCAAGGCTTTCTCTCGGATGTGATTCTGCCAAGTTACTGCATCAATTTACTTGCCCTTTAAAGACCACATGGCCAGGTTCACTGTGAAGTTCTGTTGTTGCAGCTACATAGTTAGATTCAGGGAATTAATTGCATCCTTGACTAATAGCTGTTGTGGCAAACCCTTTTGCATTTAATTTACCATTGGGGTGGTAGCATATCTTCACCGCCAAAATAGCAGCCTTTATAAGAAGCCTCTCTTGAAGGGTTTGTGGGTATGGCTATTGAGGTATTTTGCTGAGTTTTTCAGAAGGTTGATAGTTCCACAACAGGTTTTAGTCACCTTTTTAAACCGGCAAAGAGGTCTGTGTTGTGTGGCAAAGAGAGGGCTGTCCTGGCTGTAGTACCAGTCCCTGGTACAGCTGTCTTTCACAGGAGGACCTCAAGTTGGAGCATGGTTATTCTTTGTTTGTTCGAGTAAAGAAAGAAAATCGGTTCAGAAAATCCCAAAAGGAGGGATCCTGTTTTAAAACATAATTGTAGTCATGTGTGCTGTTCCCAATGTGGACATGGCTTAATTCACAGATTAAAGTGGAATAGTGCCTTCTTTACACAAGCAGTGAATTCAGCCATGGTAAGTAAATTATGTGACTTCAGGAAAATGATATTAGTAGAGGATTGGTGTAGGAATTCTTAATATCCCTCAGCTGTCTGCATGAGCTAAAGGTTGCTGGTTTCACTGACTGATATCTCAGTTTCCCCATGTTAAATAATATTTTTTGCCTTATTTAATCGTTTGAGTTTGATGTGCAGTTTTAATTACCGACTAAGGTGGAATAAATAGGCAGCCTAAATATTTGTTACATGGGAAGCTATCCAGTCTGCACTGTGCCTTCGTCTGTTTGGATGGGATCAGAGACTTGGTGTTCCCAGCGTTGATCATGTTATTTGGTTAGCTTGTCAGACTTACTTGTTTGTAAGCAAGATACTGGAACATCAGCTCTGAAAATTTCTTTTGAAAGCACAAGGACAGGATTTGTAGTTCTTAAATTTTATTCTTTTAAAGTTAAAAATAAAGATAAGGAGGTTTGTTTTGACAGCATCAAAGGAATATGCTGGTTTGTTTGCAGCCTTTGATTTGGATGGAATGTATGGAGTTCTGTATTTTTTTTGTGTGTGTAGCAATTTATGTTGTGAATATCTTGGATTTTCTGTTTATGTGAAACGTTAGTATTGATGTTTTATTTTCAGGCATGATTTATGGAAAATAATTGTGCTTTTGTGATTTTTTTTTTTTAAATTCGGTGTTTCTAATTTGGTTGAAATTCCCAAGCAAAGAAAAGTAATAAGCATGTTCTTCAGAGCTGTTGCTGTTTTAAGTTTATGGTTGGTCATAGATGCTATTTAAAGAAATATTTTTGGAAAAACAGAGGTAGTTACATTTGAGGCTGTTTTAGCTGCGTACCAGCAGTAGCAAAATAATTTTACTTGGCAGTTTTACTTATATTTGGAAGTTCTCCCTTCCTGTAGGCAGAAAGGTCGACTTCTGTGAGGGAGGTGCGTTCTTGGTGCCCGTGGGACGTGCCGGGATGTGCGGATGCCGTTGGCTGTTTTGCCGAAGCGGTGCCCGATTGAGGCATTTCCCTGGCGGGCCGCGGGGACGGGAAAGGCGGGGGGGGGGCGGCGGGGTGCCGGGCCGGTGGCAGCGTCCGTGCAAGTTGCACACACGAAGCGAACCAGTTCTCTTGTGTGGCGTCACATGATCAAAATATTTTCCCCTTCGCCGCTGCCAGAAGCTATCTATTGCTTTTCAGCAAGCTCGCCGCTCGGGCAGCGGGCCAGGCGCTGCTCCCGGCCGCGGGATGCCCCGGCCCTCACCGGTGGGAGCGGCGAGTGTGGGCAGCGCGCGTGTCCGGCAGCGGCCCCAAGGCTCTCTCTGCTGCGCCTCCGGGCCGCCGCACCGGGTGGAGCGTTTCTAGCGCCTTAACTGACACTTACTTTACATTTTTACTAGTAAAGAGATACTGCATTTGTATGTTACATTTTGGTTTACAATACATGTATTTTTTCTTTTAAATCCCGAAGCTAACACACATACCTTGTGATAACCACCCCCCCACCCCCCCCCACTTCCAGCCTGGCACAGAGCCGGTTTTCCTACTAACAAACTGTAGGAGCTACTAATTCAGCAACATTTCTGCGATTTTTAACTTTCTGCAGAATGCTCTTTTTGTTGTTGAACATGTGGTATGCAAATACAAATGGAAATAGTGCTATGGCGTATTTTGTTGTGGGTTTTTTTAAGTATTAAAAACACATTTTGCTTTTCTAATAAACCCCATAACCAGACCTTCTAATGTTTTGATATAAATAGCAATTACACTAACTGAGATTCAACCACAACTGAAAAAAAGCCATTTAAAATAATTCAGAAGAAAAGTTCCCAATTTAATTGAGCTTTTCCTTTAAAGAGGAGGGACTGATTGGACAGCAGCATATCAAACAGAGTGTCTCGCGTTTTAGAGCAGTGTTCTTGAAGTGACCAAGGTGTTGGAGTGGAGGCCAATATTTAAAGATTTTTCCAAGAATTAGCTAGGAATCTAAAGGCTACTTCAGTTTAAGCTGTCAAGAGCTTCATGTGTGATTGCTGATGGCAATCAGAACATTTTCTGGATTAACTGAGAATGAACCTTGAAAAAGACCCTTGAAAAGTTTTAGATTTTGGTACATGAACTGGTTGTTTCATATATTGGAACATTTAGGGATTTGGTTGTTCACAAGAAACGTGCTAAATGCAGCTGTTTGAACAAGCAGTGGAGAGGGATTCTCTGTCCCAGGAAGACTTTGCATAGCCACACATTCCTCCTTTTAGTTCTCCAGCTCATTTCAATAATAATAGCAACAGTAACAATGCACTTTCTCATTAAGAGGAAGGTTGAGGAGGGCCTGAGTGAGCTGATACTTTGCTGGAATGTGGTTGACAGAATAGTGGATGCAGTCTTCTACTTTTTCTGCAGATCCTAATGTTGTTATGTGTCAGCTCTGTTGTGTGATGTGGTTGCTTAACACTCTTCCTCTGTATTTTCCCCTTCAGTGAGTGAAAGATTTATTTGTGGGTTATTTAAATCTCTTTTATTTCTTTTCTTCCCAAAGTCATAGTACTTGTTTTATCCAAATGTCATCATCTTTTTTTTGCTCCTTTGTCTTGTGATACTTCTTTTTCTTTCTTAAAATGTCTTTCTTACTTTCCAAGTCCTTGGAGTGATGGAAACGTCATCCTTACTGTCTTCTGCAATTTTAACAGTTGTGCAAGAGTGATTGGTGTAACTGTATAGTCACTGAGAAAATACCTTTTGAGTGATCCAGGTACCCATCCTGATTTGTATTTGTTCCTCTGTCTTCCAATTTGACAGAAGTTGTTGGGCAAAGAGTAGCAGCAGGGAAAGTCTTCACTATCCAGCTTCCTGTGCAGGCTCTCTTAGTGACTACAGGTCAAGTTGCATTTAGGAAAAAGGGAAAAAAAAGCCACTAAAAAACCAACCAAGCAAGTCCCCCAAATCCTGGCAAGACTTAGCAGTACAGCAGTAAAAATTGTACAGGTAGTTATCTGTGGGTGATGGTGCTGGTATTTTTGTTTCAAGTTGTTCTATTGCTGATCTTCTAAGCAATAGCAGACTTAAAGGAGGGAAACAAACAAAGGGGGCAAAATCAAGCTGAAATGTAAATGTTGATGTGCATAGTTTTTTTACCTGGCATGGCAGGTTTGATTAAAAAATATATATTTGTTCAAAAGATATTTGAAAAGATGTCTGCATGAAAATTGAAATGTGGTGCTGCTGTACATGTGGAATGTAGAAAAGACTGGAATTGAGGAAAGGGAACACTTGGCATATGATTGTCTATAGTAAGTAGTGATGTGGTGTACTGGATATGTTCTGTGCAATTTTATAGAACTTGATACTTCATTTTATAGATTTCTTTTCCTTTTAATTCTTCTCAGAAGATAGGGGGTATAGAGAGCTGCCAGGGATGGTTGTTTGTGTTTCCACAGTGCCGTTTTTTATTTGAGGGAATCTAATGAAGATGGTGAATGAAGCCTGTTTAAAAAATGAGTTAAGATCCCAGTGTTCTAAGATACCTTAGTAATTCAAGAGAGAACTGAGGCCAGTTCTTCCTGTGTGATAGTTTCCAAATTCTGTTGCTTTGCCTCTAAAAACACCTAGATGTTTATTTGCAGCAATCTGAAACCTGAAAACACCCTCCACAGTGTCTGATTTACCCTCTGTGTTCTCTTCTCTACTCCTACTTTTTAACATTAAGTTTAAATTCTTCATTTGCTTGTGGCTGATATCTTCCTTGATGAGATGGAGGGAAAGTAGGTGCTTTTTCTTAAGGCTGCAGCGAGTCATGGCATCATAGCGGAAGGTTCAAATATTTATGATTTCTGATGACGTTTTTTACTTTCTTGAAATTCTTGATCTCACATATGGTTGTCTGTCTTACTTGAGCAAATTGTCTCAGCTAGTGTGCCAGAAGTAGAAAGAAATGCAGTTTACCTCTCCAGAAGTGGGTTTTTATATATATATATCCAAAGAGACAATGAACATGATGGGTTTTTTTTTTTCTCTTTTTTTTTTTTCTCCAAATGTTTGATACTGAGCATTCAGTAAGATGTTTTGTTTGTCATTTTTAAATTAATACTTGGGAATAAGCAGTGAATATTTTTTAAAATTTAGTTCAGTGCATGTACATCGATCAGAATGTCCATGTGGGTATTCCTCAGAAAGACAGCTTTTTGTCCTTCTTGGCTTTTGAGGATCACAGGCTGAAACAAAGAGCAAATTAGCAAGAGAAAGTGTGTAACACATAAATGCGCAGGAAAATATGTGTTGAACCAAATGGCATCTGCTTTTTGTGTAGATATGAAGCCAGAATTTCTCTTGGGGGAACTGAAGAAAACTTGAAAATCTAATTTGTTTATTTCTGCATTTTTCAGTAGCCTTTTGTTACACTCCTTGAGTACACTTTAATCCAGTTTTGTGTTGGTAAAAGATCCTGCACCACTGTGTGAGTCTGATGGTTGTCTGAAGCTGATCTAAGACTTCACTTCTGCTGTTAAGACCAGTCCCCACCTTTTTATCAGCTCCCTGCTGCTTCCCTTGTGTCATAAGGTGAGTGGCATCAGCTCGGAAGATTTGTCTGAAACTAATCCTGCCAAACAAGACCTGTGAATGTTTAGCTTTCAGCCGGATCATTGACCAGATCTGACTTGCAGCATAATCTTTGCAGCAAAGGAGAATATGGCCAGTTTGACTGAGGATGGGTGTCAGGCCATGACAGCTCCTTTGGTGGTGGTACAGGTGGTGGTTCTGTCAGCCTAAACTTCTCCTACTTGCCTCTTGAGTGTAAAATTAGTCTGTAAATAATGACAGTCAATTTCTTAACATTTCTCTGGAGCAGAAAGCCATTGTTATCTCTTTCAAAAGGAGAGAAGCTGAGGCAGAGAGTGATTTTTTTTTTTTCCCCGAGGGTGATAATTATACAGAATGCATTGATTGCAGTGGCCAAATAACCTGTGAGTATCTTTGAAAAACAAGATATCAAGGGTGGAACTCATCTAACCATATGTGCTGTAGGCATTTCTACCTGATCTTTTTGTGTATCTTCAGTGCAAAAAAATAGTCAGATCTTCATGTGAATCATCTCATCCTAAAGTAGATGTGTAATTCTTGTCTAATGAATCATGCACCTAAAGTTTCATGCTTTTCCTCTTGCTCTAAAGAAAGTCTAAGCTGATAAGCTCAGGTGTTGATGTCAAAGGCCAGGTGAAATTAATTTCTTCCACTATTTACGGTGTTTTCATACAGGCAAATGACTCCAGACTTGTGCTGGAGTTCTGGACTAACTTAGCTTCCTCTTCTTGTCTTGCTAACCTATTGGAACTAATGGTTTTCATACCCATTTCTGCTTAAGCTCAATACATTTCTGTTTTGTTGTTGTTTGTATAATGCCTATTCAGAGTTTTTATTGCTGGTGCTTTTCTTTTGGTATGCCAAATATTTGCATGTAAGAACTGTCAGTATAATTTATTTTTGCCCAGCATATTTGCAGACATACTGGCATACTGGCAAATTTGAAAATACCAGGGTGAATTTCCAGATCAGTTGACCTTCATGCTTAGGTACGCAGTTTCCTCTGTACACAGATGCAAGCTTTTGATTTGGAAATAGGGCAGCAGTTTTGTTGTGTAGTTGCTGCTTCACAGTCATCTGAAAACTCTTTACCTATTGCTGGCACTTCAACTTGCAGAGAGGTGGGCACCTCTGGGAAGGAGCTTCCCTGCTGTGGTAATCCTCCTCACCCAGCCCTGGTGCTCCCTGTGCCTCTGCATTCCCCGCACTGGTTGCTCCAGGGGGTCTCTCTGTGGGGCCTCATGCGGAGTAGCAAACCCAGTGAGCACTTTGGAGGGTTGAGGGGCTGTGCTGGGCATGGGGAGTCAGGAAGGGGCTGCCCTGTCAGGAGATCTCTGCCACCGAGAGGGACGGTGGTTGTGAAAGCAAACAAGATTTGTTCTGAATGCTATGGGTGTATTCCAAGGTGACAAAACTTGGTGTTATGCTGAGGGATGAAATTGCTTAGGACAAAAGGAAACACAGGCATGCCTATCCTGCATAGAGTTCTTGGCAGTATCATGTTTTCAAAATGGTTAAAGAGGAAAAACCACAGTTTGCTAAAGAGATTTACCTGTGCATCCTGAAAAATGGGTACCATAATCCTTGGCCTTTCTTAGTAAAGTATTTTAAATGCCCAAACTGAAGTATTTTTTTGATTAATAATTTCACTGGTATCTTTGTATTAGCATGCCAAGTGCTTTGCACTTTTTGGAGGCTGGCACAACTGTATTTTTCTTTGCATCCTTTTTAAGGGATCTTTCTAACAAAGGGCATCAGTCTATTTGGCTTAGGCTTAGGTTTCAGAGTTAGGTATTCTCAGAAAAGTTGCTTGTTTTCAAAAAATTCTGAAGAGTCTTTTGTAGTGTTGAAGATTGTATCTCTTTTTTGGTTCTCTCTTATAATTTGAGGTTCAACTAGAGGCATGATTTTCAGATGTACTGTTTTTCCTCCAGCATGTACAGGGGGAGGAGGAGGAAGCGTGGCTTCCTCAAGGTTGACTGAAATATTTTAACTTCTATAGCAAATGAGGTGAGAATGAAATTGTCAGAAGGATAGAGACTAAATTATTGAAGCACTTGACTGTTTAAAGTGGCTGGGGATGTACTATAACAGGTGCGAGTCTAACAGTCAAATGTGTAAACAGCACCTTATTCCTTCCTTGTACCTGATTTCTCACCACTTGCTTTGTATGAGAGCCTAAATCAGAGTGGGAGATATCGCAGCCAAAGTGTTAGTTTACAATGCCACCACCAGAAGAACATTCTATTGCCATACAGAATAGCAGTGAGAAAAACATTTTCAAGGAATATTTATTGAAGTAATTCATCACTTTAAAATGAAGAAGGTGCATCAAACAAAAATAAAAGCTAAGTATTTTATGGGACTCTGTTTGAATTTGATAACCATTTGTTTTGCTAGAAAATATATGTGGACTGGGCATCTAGTTCTTGTCTACACAGTACAACTATGTGCTATAATTATATGCTATAATTATACCAATATAACTCCCTATGGAGACACTCTTGTACCAGAATAAGAGTTTTTATGGTTTATCTTACTCTGCTTCCAAACCATGTAAGCTTAAGAGGGAAAGGGTACTCTTATGCTGGAGAAAGTTTCCACACTGAGATAGTTATATTGGTATAATTATGCATGTTTTTACTTCAGTGTAGACAAGTCCCTTGTGCCTTTTCAGCTTTGAACTTTAGTTAAGAATTTCTTGGTTGTGATAAGTGTCTAAGCATTTTTATAGTATATTTTTATAATGGGACTTGGGTATTTAAGCCAATTACTTAGGCCAATTAACAGCTTCCTGGGTTGTGGATAACAATGGGATATAAAGAGGGATCAGAATTCATGTTCCTAGCTGCTTGGATATATCTGCATTTTCGCCCTCCCTGTGATTTTACCAGTATTCAGTGTACAGCGCAACAGGTGGAATATTGTGTGGCTGTCTAATGAGTTCCGTGTTGGACACTTTTTGTCTGCTGTTTCTCATTATTCCTTGAGTTTTGTTGTGCTGTGGCTCTAATTGCATGTATTTCTGTGGATCACAGAAAGAAGCTTCCTTGATGAAGTTGAAAAAACTGCTTCCAAAAATGTTAATTGTTCGGAGAATTGCTGAAATTTATTGATCTTTACACAAGACAGGATCATAATTGACTTGCTAGGCACAAATTGTGCAAGGAGCATCTCAAATTGGATTCAGAGGAACGAGAAGGTACAGGAACCCTGTTGGTGTGCAGTGTAGTCAGGAGGAGGGTGATGATGTGTAGAAGGTATATTTGGTAGGGGTGATGTCTCTTGCCTGCTTCAAAGGTGGGTACCTAGAGAGAGGTATTCACATGGATGGTACTTTGAAGTTGGACATCTTCTTTGGTTCTCTTCTCCCCATGTCACCTTTGCTGTTTAGCACACAACTCATCTCATCCTTACATTCACATCTCTCCTAAAACAGGAATATGTAAACATTTTTTACAGTATTTTCGCAATTTCTGCAAATACCAACATAAATTACTTAGAAACAGTTTTTCTTAAGTATCTTTTTTACTCCTTATGAAAAGACTGGTTTGAAAAACATACCTCTTGTTATTCCATTAATTTTCTTTAATCAATGTATCTGATATGTTTGTAGTGTTGTAATGTCCATGTGGTCTAGTTTTGCTAGAAATTGAGGATTATGATTTGAAATGAAAAATTGCAGAAATTGGAGAAACCTTATAATAAAATAGAGGTGATGTAATAACCTCCAAATCATAGAAGAGCAGGGCTTGAAATGACACTAAGAGGTTATTTAATCTGTCAGCTCTTTGGCAGTATAAGGCAGACCTAACATTCATGGCAGTTGTTCATCTGTCCTGTAGTAGTAACAGACTGAGCAAAAAAGAATTATTTATACTTACTCTTTCCCCTTATCTCCCCAAAGCTTTGTGCAAGCTGAACTTTACATAGAATTGGTGTGTGAGGATATATGGATTCCTTTAGGATTATTTTAAGTTTCTCAGTTACTTCTGTTGTTTGGAAACTGTGTTTTCTGTCAAAATAGTCTAATGATGTTTGTGTATTTTTGAGTGTAATATCCCATTTTAATTTTATTTGGCTGTCAGATGTTCAGGTGTATTTCTTCCTAAAATGATTATTTTTCTGTGTTGGCTTTGTAACCAGCCAAACAATATAAAGAAGAGGAGATATCTCCTCTTCTTTGGCATTAAGCAGTTTGGTTTAAAAATGTGTAGCATTTAATTTTCATACTTGACAGTATTTCTGGTATGTAATGAGTTTCAGTTTTCCTTTTTTTATTCAATTTCTTTTTGCATGAAAGAGCTGAGCAGAAAAAAGTAAAACAACTGTGGGTAGGAGTGTAGAAGTGAGAAGGGGAAGAATGTGTTCAAGAAATGAGAGTACTCAGCAGAAGAGCTGGGTTTAGCTGAAATGTCAGGTTAGATATGAAGTGAACAGTGTGGCCTTAAGTAAAGATTTATATTCTTTGAAGAATAAAGGGAACATATGTTTCAGAATTTCACGTGTGGTATCTGCAGCTCTTTAATCTAAATTGAAGGTTGAAAACGCATGTCAGATGAATAGCATCTTTCCAAAGGGAGCAATACCTGAAACTGAAATTGCAGATACCTTGTTGCTAAAATGAGTCTTTGTGTTTGTTTGCTTTGTTTTCCCTTTTGGTTATGTCAACTGAGAAACATCTGTCTTTGATGCTAAATGACCTTTTCTGACTAGGCCAAGTGATTTTGACTGAGTGGACTGTCTTGAGCCCTCAACAGCTGCAGGAAGGTGCTGATGTAAGTTGCTGCCTTGGAGAAGGTTTAGCTGTAAATATACTCAAATAGCTGTTGCCCCCAGAAATAGCTTATTCAGACTTAGAAAAAAGATTCCCTGTAGCTGTACTGCTTCAGTGTTTATGAAGGTAGTGATTCTCTTCTCTTTCCTGCCAATCTAATCTGATTGTTAATTTTACTTCTGTTCTAGATTTAGTAATTTTAGGAAGATGGGAATACTCTGTTTGAGGTTGCGCCCAAAGGGGGCTCATTAATCCTGAAGATCCTCTCTGACAAATAAAGAAGTTGCTTTGAAGTGCGTTTATATAGCTGTGTTGGTGTTTTTGCATGATGGCTGATGTGGGCTCTCTTAAGGACTGGGAAATAAAGAGGTGGGCACAGAAGTGGAAAAAAGCCAAGAGTTTTCAGGCAGAGAGAATTTGAAAATATAGTGGTTTCTGCTGTGGGAGAGGGAAGGCAGTTCTATGAATATGGCATTATCAGGTTTCCTGTTAAATAATTCTCTTTTTGGGATAGAAATACTGAAGAAGTGGATCATCTTTCCTGCTTTCATATTTCTCAGACCAGATATGTGTCACATGCTGATTTTTAATTTAATTTTAAGTGGTGTGATATTAAAAGAAAATTATGAGTATGTATTGAAAACACATCTTCTTTGTATAGAAACTGAAAGTTCTGGATAGTAGTTGCACTAAAACTATGCATTTAATTCTGAACATACTACATGATTTGTTGTAGAGATGTTCATACGCATGGTTAATCCTACTTCTTTATTTCTGTGCTTACCTAGATATATGTTATACATGTGTTTGAGCTGAGATGTTCTGGGATATTTCATAGTCTGCCAGGATTTGTGGAAGAATTTGTCCCCATTGTTGTGATTGCAAGATCAGTAATGAAGACTTAGTGAGTTCTGCCAGTTTTGAGAAATAGGTGAAGGCTCTAGGATAAACCAGAATTTGACCTGGTTGAAACCCAGGTCTGACTTTTTTGACCCTGAGTGAGCCACACTGAACTTTGTATTAACATTTTCTAGATACATTTTCTAGAGGTCATTTCTTTAGAGTTCTTCGAAAGTCATTCCCAAATTTCTGCAAAATTTTAAGTTTGTTTAAAACATGTAGGTATTAAAGCTGACAGTATTTTGAAATCAACATCGCTTTTAAATTATAATAACAGAAAGTTATTTTACTTTGAAAATGTTTGTATAAATACATATATGTTGGTCAGTTTTTTAAATTGCAGAAATTAAAATTCAAGGATTAATAGATCCCTTAATACTTTTAGTTTTTGACTTACTATGTTTGTTTCAGTACAGCTACTACATGTTAAGTGCACCAGTAGTTCTAGAATTCTTTGAAGGGTGTTAACACCACTACCTTCAAAGTGAAATTTAAAACTCATCTAGTTTTTGTCCTTTTAATTCTAAAATCTAGATGAAATGTAATCCCAGGAGTGTCATTTTGCTGTTGCAATGTCGTCTTTTTCGGATGATACATGATTTAGTTGGAAACAAATTAGCAGTTATGAATGCCTAAAGAAAGCAATTTAATAAACAAGATTTTTGTAAGACCTAATCAGAATTGTAAAATGATACTTGGGAATCAGTTACATTATACAATAGAGCGGGTGTGAATTGTAGGCATGTGTGTGGATTCATGGTTTCTAGTCACATTGTTTCTCAAGTGATACAAGGGCTTCAACCTTCAGTTTACTGTTTCTTCTAATTTGTAACTTAACTATTAAATGTTTTCAATCAATAATGGAAATTCCCACTCATAACTGTAATTTGTTCTTGTGATTGATTTTAATTTTTACCTTATCTACTTACTACCTCCCTCCCCCCATTTTCTAGTGCTTTAAATCACCTCTTGCTGGTGAATTTTTGTTTGTTTTGCTCCTGCCCAGGAAGTTAGTTCTATGCTGCTGACAGTGTCTGTGTTGATGAGAAAGGTCATTATAAACGAAAAATAATCACAGGCAGGTACTTACCAAGATTCTATTGCTCCAACTCCACAATATGGGTGTACAGCTCCAGATTTATTATTTGTTTGTCGCGGACTTTTGGGCTGAGCTGACGCTGCTGATGTGTCTCTAACTGGGACACTTTATTTTTGCGATGTTCAACCAATGTGATACAGAGATCATCATGGAATGATGGTAAAAAAAAAAAGATGAACTGGTTTGTTTCCAGGTAACTTAAAATTTTGCACTATTTGCAACCAAGTTTATTCAGCTTCTACAGGAAGCAGTTTTAATATAGAAAATATGTTACAAGATAAGTTTCTTGGCAGTTGAAGAAGTGACAGGACTTCTGTTGTAGAGCTAAGTTTGCTTTCCAGTTACCCTGATGCTAAATATATGCTTTTAGGAATTCTGCGTATATTGGCTCTAGCTAGGGGCTTTCCCCTGTTTTCTTATTTTAATTAAGACTTTTTTTACCTATTAAAAAGAAAAAAGTTGGGCTTGAAAAGAGATGTTTGATTAATCAGTAAGCTACCTGCTATGAAGCTAGAAACCAATAAATACAGAAAATGGGTGCTTTGCACTGCTTTTTAGTGTCCCAGTCTGCTATCCCATGTTGTAAGTAGGGTGACTGATTCTCTCCTTTTTCTGAACTCTTACTGGTGTGGCAGAAGGATATAGTTTAAAACTCTGGCAACTATTTCTCAGTGTGGACAGAACTTTCTGAACCTCCCTTAGTTGAAATGTCATGTTATGGCTATGGAAAAGGAAAACATCTAATTGCTTTTGTTTGCTTGGTGGAGTTTTCCATTCTTTTACTTTTTTATGCTTCTATATTTCAGTAATCTATCCATTTTGTCAATGATACTTGTTTTGGTGTCCTCCTGTTCATGTCTCACGTCCTCCCCAGTTTTATTCATAATGAACTGAGACACCCGCAAAAAGGGAAGAAAATTGCATAAAGCCACTCAAGTGGCAAAGCACTTTGCAGAGAAGAATGGAAGGTAATATTTGACAGTAGTTAGGGATGAGAGTTAGAAGTGGGAGGTAGGAAGAGAAAAGGGGCTGTGTTGTCTAGAGTATCTGCTAGATTCTAGTGTTACCTGGACTCTGATGTATTGTGGAATTGCTCTGGTGAGGTCAATTACAAACACCAGAAGTAAGTATAATTCAGTTTTTGAAGAGTTGTCATTTGCTTTTTTTTTTGGTAATAGTGTAATCTCAGAACATGGCCTAGAAATTTTACATTTGCTTCCTTCATGAACACTTGATGAAATCTAGTGTATAAGGCTGGATTTGAGCAGTTCAGCTTATTTTTGACCTTATCTTAGAAATAGGTGATTTTTTTCAGAGGCATTAATACTGTTCCAAGTGATCTAGCAGCAGAAATTTAAGGTCATCTTTTCTCTTTTTTTTCACTCCTTTTTAAGATGCTTCTAGGGATCTTTTTTCTTTGGAATGTAGGTTTCTGAAAGTTTAGAGTACCTTGTTGCAGCCTGTTGATGTAATTTCTCCATTTCAACATCTTCTAGAGGTTTGGGGGGTTTTCCTCCCTTAACCTACCCTTCCCTACTCCTAGTCCTGTTTCTTGTTGCCCAGTTACTGACATCAGTGTCCCCAAAGTCCTCCTGTGTCTTTTCTTGTTAAAAGTGCATATAACACTTGTTTTTATGAGAGTGAAAACCCAGTCACAGGAAGGTGAAGTGTTGCGCTCATGTTTGCATATCAGGTCAGCTGCTGAGCCAGGAATAGAAGTCCTGTCTCATGACTCAGTGCCCTAACCGCTGGCCTGCGCCGCCTCTCCGAAGCGCCGGTCTTTTCCAAGAATATAGTAGCGATGGATATAGGAGTAACTACAGCAAATACAGGAGCTTTGCTTCCTACTCTGGCAGGGCTCCAGGGCTTATACACAGCTTATAAGACAAGGGGAGAAAAAAAAGCTTTCTAAAGGAGCTCCTAGATAAGTTCTATAAAGTTACGGTTTGCTTTGCTTTGTTTAAAAAGAGCAGGGGAAAAAAAAAAAAAGCAGCTTTCCACATGGTTTAGGATGTGGAAGAAAGTTCCATGTGTTTGAAAGTCAAACTTTGCTCTACAAATAACCTTAAGAGCGGCCTGTGATTAAATCTTTTGTATATTCAACAACAAACTCATTTTATGCAACCACAACTATGATAAAATTGAATTAAATGAACCTGCCTCTAAGAAAAGATACTGAATAGCTGAGTAGTGCATTATTCAATGAATGGAAAACAGGGAGGCCGGCTGAAACTGCTGGGAAATGGTTTTAACATTCTATCGGGCTAAAGAGCAATTCTGTGAAATCACTGTATTTGTTTCCCCCCTACCTCCCCGCCCTCATTTTTTAAATAGCAGTGCTCTTCATACTGTCAGAATTCAGTGTTGTGACACCCCTACTCAAAAGTTATGACAGCAGTGTAATGACAGCTACTGCCTCTTGAGAATCAATCAGGCAATTAATTTTGTAAATGAAATGCTGATTATACAAAGCTTCACATGAGAGGCCCAGTGATTAAAATCAATTTAACAAATTGTTTCAGGTGGGACTTGATTAATAATTTGCCATAAATGCTGAGGATATATGACCAGCATACCTTTGTGTGTGTGTGTGTTACTATAGAACTATATATATCTCTGGGAGTGGAAAAAATCTGCAGCTAACTGTATATACTTTTGGCTTGTGACCTAGATGTGATTGGTTATACCTTTTTGTGGGTACTCTGTCATCTCCAGTGTCCACAATGTCGCTTTCTCAGATAGTGTTCTCTCCAGCAATTAAATACATCTAACTTTTAATTTTATATCTGTGACTAAAGCCAAATAGTAGAAGAAGTGTATTCAGATCCACATGAATATTAAGTTTAGGAAGTTTTTTCTTTAAAATTTGAAGTGGATGTGGGATTTTTTTCCATTTACATCCCTCACTCCCATCACTTACATTTAGGACATTGTGCATTTTCCCCCTCTTACTGCAATACTTCTCTGCAGGCAGCCTTCCTGCAGAGCTCCCCTCGTTCCACTCAGGGCAGTGCTCTATTCCTTGGCTGACAGATACTATTTTTAGTACATCCTTTTCTGTCCATCTAACGCCGTGTTTGTGTAAGAGCTGTACAAAGTAGGTAAGGGAATTTTTTCTCTGAGTTCCAGATGGCAGCCATGCACAGTGAGTGAAGGTGTTTACTTGTCTAGGAAGCTGAGAACCTCATTGCCAGACAAAATAGAAGTAACTGGTATTCTGGGTGGGGCTTTGCTTTTTTAAACTTGGTTTTCGGGGTTTATGAATGGATTTTCTCATCCTTGTTGAGCCATAGCCTTGGCTACTGAAGAGGCCTTAAAGCTTTGAGGCATCCAGTGGTAAATCTAGCCTGAGAACTTTAGGTTACTATTTTCCCTTGCTATCTGTCTTGCTCTCCTACTGGGGGTTGCTATTTTGACAGTCGAAATGCCAGACTGAGAGTTCTGCCCGTGTCTGACTGTGCTCGAGTGCCAAAGCTGTTGTATGGGTGCAAAACCATCCAACACAGGCAGTTCTAGGTTCAGACTGGACTGTAGATTGGAGTAGCCAAAGTGTGGTCACGATGTGGCAGCACATAGGAGAAGCACCTGGAATGAGTGACCTGTTGTATAGTTGCAGATAGGTTTGCTAGAAGAACCCCTGAACTCTCCTGCACTGGAAATTTATGCAAACTTGGTGAGGAGGGGAGTAGAGCTTCTGCATGCCTGAAGAAAAGTAGTCTTCTTTGTAGGGGCATCCAAGCTGGAGAAAACAAATCTAAAAACAGGGCTATAATTCCTCAGTATTTCCTGGAAAAGGTTTGATATTAGGAAAGTGGGTTACAGGAGAAAACTGAATGTTCAGGTGTGATGAGGATAGATGATACACATTAAACTGACTTCAGAGTAACCTATTAGCTGTCAGTAGCTGGCAAGGACAAAGGCAACTTAAGGGGCAGTGGTTCTGGGCTGTATATCCATGTGAACTTGTCAGAAACCTAGGGTTGTTTTGGCCATCAGCTGTATTAATGTGTATGATCGCTTCTTGATGTTGTCTTACCCTTTGCATGCACTTGTAGTGGCAACTGAAGAGGTTAGTTATGTACATGTCATTAAAAACAGGTTTCTTTTCTTTGTTATGTTTGTTGTGATTTATTCTTTCAGTAGGTGTTTAGTTTTATTTATATGCAAAATTATATATAGAGAATGGCTGATACACAGGCTTTACAGTTTTTGGGTTGTGAGTGTTAAAGAGGACTCATAAGAAGGCTGAAAACCAGTATATCCTTCTACCTCACCCTGCAGGAACAGTTGCTTGTATAAGTTATTTGTAATTGTTCTAGGCAAGTAGTAGTTGATTTTTTGTGGGGTATAGTTTTGATTTTTTTTTTCTTTTGCCTTGTTAATTACTTACTCTCTCTTTTGAGTGGGAAATAATCTTTCTGATATCTCCCTGCAGCTGAAATCAGACAGTATGCAGAGCCTTTAAGACAAGCAAAATGGCTATTTAAGTTAAAACTCTGCTAGTGTGTGCTTTTTCATTTACTGGACTGTCTTTCACCATAGGCTTATGTTTTTGCTTATTGTTTGTTGTGTTTGTACAACCTTTTAAAATTAAAATTTTAGTAAAACAGATAGTAGATTTCCTTTCTCAAAAAATAGCATGTTTACTAGTCACCTCTCAGACTTTATTATTAATGTTAGAATTTAATGCTGTACATTCATACTTTTTAAATAGTTGCTTGCAACTTTCTTAAATGGATATTGAAACACACTAGACTTGTTTTGATACTCCCTCTTTTGTCATGTAAAAATGTTGGCTGAGGTGTCCTTGTACATGTTCATACAAATGATGACATTATCTAGGAGTGGATTATCTTTTCTGCAGTTCCATCCTCAAGCCAGCTGTGTCATTTATTATAGTGAATACTTGTGATTATCTTCAGCGATAAATTTGTGACTTGGTGCTTGACATAGAGTTGAGAGCTCCATGCCTGTCTTCCTTGGAATGTCGGTAACCAATTGTCAGCTGTCTTTACTTATTATGAGGTTTCAAGACTCTGGTTTTTATACAGAGGCATGTTTTCTTCTTTTTTTTTTTTTTAATTTTATTTTCTTTTCTTTTTTTTTTTGTTTTTTTTGTTTTGTTTAATATAGAGACAGAAGCTTTGGCTGCAGATCAATGAATAAACAAACAGTTATTGTATTCATAGCTCTAGAAGTTTGAGGAGAAGCCTACTTGAGAGTGTTGAGTTACAGACACAAATGATGGAGCATTACTTGGGATACTTTGTGGCTTATAGTTGCTTTAAATCACTGCATTTGCTGTTGTCAGCCAAACTAATACCTCTTTCAATTTTTTTTTTGTTTAAACAAAAAAGGACACTTTCACTTGAAAAGTGGCTACATGTCTCATGTAAATACTTGTCTTCTAGTGAATTGCTCTGTCTGCCTTGTAGAAGAGAGCACTAGCTGAATGGGATTCACATCTAAATCCCATTGTGACCTTATTAAAGTGTCTCCCACTCCTCTCTGTATTGAGATTTCAGTGGTGAGGGTCTTTGTGGCATCTTTAAATGGAAATGTTAGTTGTATTTTGGGACAGTGACTGGTGTTGTTCATATTCATAAATATAATTCAAATAAACATTTTGTTGTTAGAAGTGAAGCACTAGTTGATAACTTAATAATGGACATATATACGTAATGTGTGCATAGCATCAGTAATGCCTTAAAAGTAGGAGCTGGTTTTGATCAGGCTGCTTCTCAACTTATTCTCTTGTTCAAGCTGCCTCAGATCTGAGTGTAGATGCTGTAACTGGAAAACACTGGCTAAATGACTAAAGAAAATGGTAGTATATTTTTCTACCACTTTAGAAAAGGCAAAATTGAATCTCCAGGTACTTCAGGGTGAGGTGATTTATTTGATTGTTTTGCATGGGAGGAGAGCAGGATGGTGGCGGTGACAGAGTTTACAAGTGGGTGCAGAATATTAATTTTTTCGCTTCTGCATATAGCAGGAATGTCGAGTTTATGTATTCTTTTATACAAAACATTGAAGGAAGGAACAGGCATGAGAAAAAGATCGTCAGTTACTATTTGTAAATAGTGTAGACTTTTCAGTGTCCTTCCTTAATGGTTGTATTGTCATTCTAAAGACTGGGAATGAAACCTTGGCCCTGTTGAAATCATAAGCAAACCTTCCACTGGGTATTTTAAGGTGCTCATGAGGCACATATTAGGCAGGAACTCTCATGAAATGCTCTGTTCTCACAAAGCCTGATAATACATGTGCAAATGAATCTGATACTGACATGAGATAGGTGCTATAATAAAGGGGTTATAAATTATGGTATTTCTGTGGACTGAAGCAAAGAACAAGACTGAGGTATTTTGAGGAACTGCAGTTCTACTCAATTTTAATGAAATGCAGCAAGTTGAAGAGGAGGTGTGGAATAAGAAGCAAAAGGCAGAATCCATCTAGGCTTGCCTAGAAGAATATGGCAGTAAAAAATAGCATGAGCAAACGCTAGATAAACTGGCAAAATGGTAATGTGTGTATTAGGAGTAAAATGGCACTAGAGAAAAATTGGACTGTTCTGTAAAGGCAGGAAAAGAAACAAATGTATGTCGATTACTACAATGACACTAAAATAAAATTTAATAAGTGATTAAAACTTTGCACTACAGCATGTAATAGAAAGTAAAAGCGTGGAAGATGTGAAAATACACACATCATCCATTCATAGTCAAACATGCATGCTGGGTTTTAGAGGAATGTGATGCAGTTAGAGCAATACTGTAATTTTTGGTAGATGTTAGAGAGCACTTGTGGAGGGGTTGGGTTATGATCCCTACAGCATAAAGAGGTTGGTACGTCTCATTATCATTCTGTCACTAAAAACTTGTCTCTGAAAACTGTTGGAAATGATGCTAGAGAAAATACTGGAACTTAATAAATGTTAAAGGAAACTTCAAATAAGGTTATAAGATTTACATCTCAATTAGCAACTTCTTTTAGTAAGTTTTCAAAATGTCATGGATGAGAGAATGAAGTCAGAAAGTCTACAAGAATGATAAAGCTAAAAACTGCGCATGCATTAAAGCTGGAAAAAGTTACATTGAAATTTTTATCTTCACTGTAAGGCGGACAGTACTTGATGAGCAGCTCTATTATCTTTCTGTTAAGTGTATGGCTCTAGGTCTTCCTCACTATATACTGTTCTTAAGACAAAATTTGTCTTTTTGTTAGAGAGTTTTCAGTGGTATTGATCGTGGACATATTAAACTCCAAAATCAGTTCTGTGTTGAAGAAATGATGGGGCTTTTTTGTTCATTTTTGGGGTTGGAAATTTTTCCCCTTATTTTTCATTTTTACACAAGGGCATTGTTGTAGAAAGTTTGGCCTGGTTTTGATGGCTATAGGTTAAATTTTTTGAAACACACAGTTTCTGGAAACACTTTCAGAGCACATCTATCATCAAATTCAAAAATTGTTGCAGTTGTAGATATGCAGCATTTTCTGCAGTTTAAGGCCCAGTATTGCAAGTCAGGATGCATTAAATTGGTAAATTTTGTGAAAAGCTGTGGCAGAGGTAGAGTCTGTTTCTGACTGAGCAGCACACAGCTACTTTAGATGGTAGGACAGCTGTCTCCTGCATTCACTGCTTGTATGGTAAATGAAGCCCTGCTCCAGTAGCTCACACTGGCCCCTTCACTGCCCTGTGCTGGTGGATACCTGGAGCAGGCACACGCACTGCCTGTGAGGATTGAAGTGTGACTGCAGGTTTAAAGACAGCCATATCCGTGAAGGAGACACTTAATGGTGCAAGGGCAAACTTAATTCCAAGAGCTCTCAACTTCTGCAGTAATAATCTTTCTTAAGCCTGGGGGAGAGCTGGCTCTTTGGTTTTGTTTTGCCTTGCAGAAATATGTTGACAGCCACTGAGTCACTGGTAGATGTCTTCACCTTTAGCTGCACCACACAGAGGGTTGAGATCTAATCTGAAGGGAGTCAGGAATAGCAGTGGTGACTTGCCACCCCTCATAAGGACCGACCAGTGCATAGGATGAGAAATGTTTCCTCACCAAGTCTGTCTTCTCCAACCTTAGAGATCATAGAACACTCTACTGCTTGTTCTTTCCCTGAGATATTTGGAGGGAGGAGGGAACAGGCAGCACTGATAGCTAGGGTAGGTCCCTGTGGATTGTCCCAGTAATTTGTCCAGGCACAGTCACTGCTCTCTCTCGCTTTCTCATATTCAAGTATCTCCAGTCCTTGGTCCAGGTTTCTGACTTCCAGTGTTCACAATAAGTTCTAAGAATGTCCAAGTCCCTTGCCTCTCAGTGACCACGACCCCCTCAATTCCAGTGTTGTGTGAGACACTGCAGCCCCTGGTGACTGGATTTATAGCAATATCTGAGGCTCTTCATCCCTCCGCCTTTCTGAATTGGTCGGATATCACCCGAGGGAAAGAGGAATGGCTCACCTGAAGAGAACACAGAGAAGCATAGTGATGGCTGGTGAGAAGGAGGGAAGGAAGGATGCACTGGCAGTGAGGCTCACTCTCCCAACACACACACAGAATCTCCTCTGCTTGGAGGTCACTAGTCCAAAGGACAGAGACTCTTTGGCCTGTATCCATGTCGCCTCCTGACCCTGTTTCCTCCTCTCCCTTTCAGCTCTTTCTGCCTCACTTCTGTCTCCATTGCTTTTTTAACTCATTGTCCCTCTTCCTTTGTCTGGCAAATTCAAGGCAGTTTCCATACACTTCCTAACTCCTCTGAAGAAGCTTTGCCCTGCCCCTCATGTGCTCTTGTTTATTCCTCCTGTCCTCCCAGCCTAGTGACATTCAGGTGATCTCTCTGACACGGGCATATACCTTGCCTTTCATGAATGTCCAGTGTCACCCTGGGAAATTAAAATTCTCTGCCTCAAAGCATGGTATTCAAGAGGTATTTTCAAGTGTTTTATGTGAGAACATAAACCATGTATTTTTCTGTGACCTCATTCTAAGACATAGCTGAACTATTTCTGCTGAATTTTCCAGAGAATTTCAGCCTCAGGCATACATATGCCCTGGAAAATTTCAGCCTAAATGCTTGAAGTTTGGCAAAGTTTATATGCACCTGAAAGTAGTCTTAATAATGGATAATGTTAAATTGTTTTAGCTGTGTAGTTATCTGCATTGTTTATATTTAAGAATTGGATGAAAAAGAAAATATTACGCTCAAAATTAATTAAGCTTGAATTTAAGTAAATGTGGTTATTGGAGATGAGACCTGGAAATTATACCATGAAACAGAAGATGTTAGCAATGAAAAGTGCTGTTCGGCCTCATGGGAGTCTATGGAGGAAGCTCAAGACTCTCTTTGAATAAGGATTTATGTTTGAGAAGAAGAAGACAGGTGATGCACTGAACATTAAAACACAGACATAAACATAGATATAATATTGTGGTCTATAGGAGGAAATGTAAATTTTCCCCTGGGACACTGTAAGAAGGAATCTATAGTGCATCTGCTAGCCTTTGTGTTTTTAGTTGAAACTGTGGTGAGAGTGCAAGATGGCCTAAAAAAAAAAACCAGAATTGAGAATGTTGTTGTGGATCAGGTGATCTGCAGTGGTTGAGGAACCATTGATTTTGAAAAGTATGAAATATAAATAGTAAATTACCCAGGGACATTTAGTGGCAAAAAATAGAAACTTCTAATCTGGCTACAGAGCAGACAAGCAATAAAGGGAAAATTGCTGAGTAATACTTACCCAAAATTAGTAGTGAATGTGGAATTTGCTATGGTAGCAAAAACAGGCAGTCCTCTTCTGAAGTGAATGGAGATGTCATGTGAGGAGGAGATTATAATTTCCATCTCCTCGGGTGTAGTGTGCCCATATTCAGAATACTTTATTAGTTTTGGGTGACATTCCTGGAAAATTGGTATTGGTAATGGTGGAGACAGCCAGGGGAAAAAAAAATAGGTTTGATAGATTTTATTTGCAGTAAGGAAAGAGTAATAGTTCATTAAGCAGTGACTGCTTTGGAAAGGACATATTTTGGATAGGAACAAAAAAAGTAGCATGTTAGTAGTACAAACAGCAGTGATGAGAAGAAACAGGGATGGGAGTGGGAAATGTTAGTTATTGTCATAATAACTATTGCATCAGAATATAATAGCCAGAAACTACATGAAGAAGCCATATTACATAGGAGGTTTTAAATTGAACTGTTCAGCAGTGCGCTACAGGAAAACATGTGCAAAATGTGCTGCAGGAGGGAATCCTGCTCCTGGTTGGGAAGTGGGCTGGTGGGTGAATTAATAGATCTTTTGTGGGGGGGAGGGCAGAGCAGGAGGGGAGTATGCGCCACTTTCGTGAAGATAACATTGTGATAGTCTTTTGGAAAGCTTAGCTCCACATTCTGCCATTAATCTAACCAGAACACAAGAATTAAAAAATGGATGTCATATTAACAATACAGGGCTGCACTTCACGAAGTATGGTATTTTTTCTGGTTCAGTTAGTTCTCAGTAATAAAACATGAGTGTAATACTGCACAATGGTTGACACCTGTCCTGAAACTGTTACAGGGCTTGGTAAGTGCTGCCAGAAAGTCTAAAAATAAAACTTCCCTCCCTTACCTCCCTTCCCCCTCCATCACTGGTTGCAGTTTGGATTTTCTGAGGTTTATTAAGGAAGCAAATAAACTTTCATGTAAAATGTGGGTTATGACTTGCTTTTTGATCTGGAAACTTATTAGTGTGCAGCAAAGCAATAAGAAAATGCTGAAGTGCATTGAATGCAGTGTTCTGTATGCATTGCACTTCTTAGAAACTTTATTTTCTTTCCAGTTTCTCTTTTTTTTTTTATGTGAGAGAGCAGACGTTTTCTCAAGGTTAAGTGGCTTGTCCACTGTTTGTATCTCTCTTGATATAATATTTATGTTTTTATTTTATTTTTGTTTTAACGTTAAGGTCAATGACGCTAATCAGTGTGTAGCAGTATATTTAATTATTTCTTAAGCTGAAATGTTTTGGGCATATTTTCTGCTCTCTGTCTGTATAGGTAATGGACAGCCTCAAGTTTTAGTGTAAAATATTTTTAAAAATTGTTTAAAATGGAATGGAAGTCCCAAACTCACTATTCAAAACCTCATCTCATTAGTCAGAGAACCCAGGATATGGTACTTTGCCAGTTTGTACATCAAGTCAATATTTGATGTATAAAGCGTTGAGAAAACACATGTATAATTCGCCCGCAGCGAGCATGACGATTCTGACCTTTTTCTTTGCATGTCTTAAATATTCCTTTGCTTGTGTTTGCCAACAGGGCAGTCCGATGGATCCGATGGTGATGAAGAGGCCGCAGCTGTACGGCATGGGCAATAACCCTCACTCTCAGGCACAGCAGAGCAGCCCCTACCCCGGGCAGTCCTACGGCCCTCCCGGCCCCCAGCGCTATCCCGTGGGAATGCAGGGCCGAGCCCCGGCAGCCATGGGAGGAATGCAGTATCCACAGCAACAGGTTTGTGGAGGATTTTTCTGGGTTGCTTTGGTTTCCCTCCTCTCTTTCTCTTCCCTTCTGACATTCCGGTAATACAGAGGGTGCAAGAGAAAACCATCAGAAAGAAGTATTTCTTGTGCAGAAGGAGGATGAAGGACTGTTTTAAAGAAATTACTTTTACAGTGTGAATGTTTTTTGAAATCCCTTACAGTTAGAAGAGGATTTAGTTTGTTGCTGGTATCTTTCTGGAGAGAGAGTAGTATATCAAATGCCATGAGTTTTCTGTTTTTTTCCAGTTGACACCATTTAGTCTTGCATATTTTTTGGTTATTTTCTTTACTGCTGTTGCTATTTTGTTCTTGGTTTGTTAGGGGTTTTTATGTTCTCTATCTCTCTGGCTTACATACACTTAAATGTAAGATGAAAACCTAGAGCTGACATCAGTGCATCAAGGCTAGTGTAGTCCAGTGCATACAAAACTGTTACATATTTATATCAACTGTTTGTTGTTGTGGTGGTTGGTTTTCTTTTTTCTCCTCATTTTGATAGGAGTCTGTAGCTTTTCTTATTTTTTTTTCTTTTACCAACTCTTTAAAGTCAGGATTTTTAAAAATGTATCAGAGTATATAGAAAGGTAGGGATCTTTTTTTATCTACTTGGATTTCACTGCTTGATAGAGACCTCTTGTGCTTTTTTCCTACCCTTTTTAAGAAGGTCAATCTCAATGTGCATACCATGTACTAAGGAAAATAGAGCAGTTTTCAAGAGGGAGAAATAAACCAAGGTTATCAAGAAGTTAATGTTTTGCTAATTTTTTTTTCTAAATTAGGGATCTGAGTGTAGGCAGTGAGAGCTCTACACTGCCTTTAGTAACTTTGTCATTAATGGGAAAGAACATTTGTTTTGTGCAACTGTCTAGTCACAGATTAGCTTCTTTTTATGCTATTTATTGTTAAATATAGAAAATAAAATAAAATTTTGGACCCCTGGCAGATAGATGCCTGGCCAATTCTTGTTATTACCCATCCAGCAGGACAAGATGTTAATCAGGCAGTTAATTAAATAACGGTTTGAAGTATATTATAGTAACATTATCACAGGTCTTAATTTTTATTCTTTTATGTTGTTAAATAGATACTTACTGATAATGAAGAGATTATTTAGTTTAGAAATGCCAAGCTGTATATTTGGTTGCTAGATTCAGGCAGCAAAGCATTTTGTCAGTTGCAAAAGGGAGTTGAAATTTAATAAAGGAGGCTTTATTTTTCTCTGTGTATCTGTAACCAAAGTGAAGTTATTAAAACAGATTTTTAATTTAAAAATGACTTATTCTGTGTTACACAGAGATGAGTGTTGAATTTTCAGTGCATTTGCTAATTGCTTGGTAATTGTAAATTACCCGTCAGCAGGCAGTGACCTGGCAGCGCCATTGGCTGCCGGCCCCATCCGTCTCCTCGCAGCGCTGCCGTAAGTGGTGGAGCGGCAGTGCCGGCCGAGCAGCAGAGCTCTTTGGGGAAAAAGGGACAGGATAATTATGACATTGAATTTTTATTGAGCGGACATCACCACCTAGGCATGATTTTGTTCTGGACAGCCTCCAAAGCTTCATGTGTTTGGTTTGTGAACCTCTAACGATCTGAATCCAGTTCTTTTCATATTGCTCATATATTACCACCTTTCTACAAAGGATTAAAATGCAGGAATGCAGGTTTCTAAATTGAATTGCCAACTTACCAGCTGAGTGGTAAGTTGTCTTTGGCACAGGATGCCACAATTTGATTCCTGGCTGGATTTTTACTCCTGTGACATGAATATTAAATAAGGACAGCCTAGCCACACTTGTTAAAACTGTGTAGCACGTACCTACTTTAGATATTATATATATATATATATATATATATATATATATATATAAAATACATAATATTGCCAGAAGTTTCAGAAGATGAATCTCAGCACTTTCTGGAAATTGGACTGCTTTACAGTGTCACATTGAATTTATCAAAAGCGCAAGGCACTTCCAAAAACTTGATTGGTTAAAAAAAATACTGGGCCTTAAACACATACTGTGCTCAGATTTAAGTACTGTGCAGAGATAGCACTGAGTAGATGGATTATGAGGGTGGAAGTGCCACACTGTAGGAAGGGTGGGAAGCATCAATGGGAGAGATTGTTCTTATTTTAAGTTATATTTCTCTGTTGCTCAAAGACAGCTGAGGGTGTCAGCTCTGTTTCCTTGGATGAAACAAGAAGGCTTTTTTGTTAAACTGTGAAGATTTTTGAATTTTGAAGAAGACCTTGAAATGTTAAGTCTGGCTCTTTGTCAGCAAGTGTTGTGGCTTGAGGTTAGAACTATGGGACTTGACAGATTTTAACTTGCAGGCTCTTCTGCAGGATGCTGCAAATGAAGAAATAAAGATGAAAAACAACACCCTAAAGATTGAGCTAAAATTAATGAAAGTGGTAGAATTGAAGATAATTGCCTAGATGTAGTTAGCTGGTCTATGTCATATTGCAGCAGAGAATAGTGTGTTCCAGCCTGCAGCCCAGAGGTGGAAGAACTCTCTCTCAGGAAGGGAGGCCTCTGGCATAAGCAGTAAAAGATTAAAGAGGATAAAAAAGATGAAATGGTATCAGGTGCAGTCAGCCTACGTATCTGCAGCATGGGTGTCAAGCACAGCCTGTTAACCAGTTTTAAAAGGGGTATCTATGAAATGCTGCAGTCATTCTCTTACAACTGCTGTTTGGTCTAGGCATGCTTGGCACCAAACATGAAGGTGCAAATAAGCCCCCAGATTCTCCTAAAATTCCATGTGGAAACTGCAGGATGTCAAAGTGACTATGGAAAGCATGGGGTATGTTCTGCAAAGGACTGAAGAGAGAAAGCAGATCCCCTAAGTGAGTTTTGAACTCATCTCTGATGAGTTATCAATGATGAGCTCCAGCACAACACACTGAGCCTTACATAGGGGCACAGTTTAAAATCCAGTCAATCTCTTTACACTAATACAGCTAAAGATAAAGGGGTCTAGATATATAAATGGCCATATAGGAAAGGCAGGTTGATTGTAAATAAAGCAATGGTAACTGAGATTTTAGCTTTCTTTTCTGACAGTTAACAACAGAGATACAGATTTTCATGTGAAGATGATTGATAGCCTCTAGGGACAAAGTGCTAAGCAGTTTGAAGAATGCTGCAGCATTTTGTAAGATTTTGAGGGCATGTCCAGTTAACTCAGTGTGAGTCAAATAAATACATAAAGCCTTTGGACTGATTTGACACCTATATAAAAGGGAAGGAATGAGAAAGGAAGGTGATACAAAAAGAGTCATATACTTAATTTATAGGATTGCAGACTTGATATATTTCTTGTCAGGATGTATTAATATGGAAAATTAATTACTTAGAGATTTTTATATTGTTAGGAAACTTCGGATTTTGTTTCTTTCCCATTCACCTTCAGTGGGAGAGGGGGGAAGAAGGCAAGTAAAAGCTGGGAGCAAGATGACCTGTGCTGATGTTGTCAGTCTTCATGAATGGAACACAAATTGCAATAATGTTTTAAAATGCTGTTCTTGCCTCTAAGTCTTAATTCTGCTGTCTCATAATCTCATGAACTTTCTCTCCTGGTTTGTATGGGGTGAATGTAATTTTTTGATTATTAGCACTCCTTACCCAGGGAATTTTAAAACCAGAAAGCAGAAAAATATTCTTTCAGATTTAACTTTCAATTTCTAGTATCTTAGATATCACTTAGAATTACAAAGAGATTATGTCAAAACTGAAAATCCTAATATGCAGGGATAGCTAGCACCTGAAAACTTCAGTCTTGATTTTGCAATACATCTCACTATGAGTGAAATACTATCTGAGAAATAAGATCTGATTATAAAGACAATAATTTGCTTTTCATTTAACTTCTTTTTTTGCCTCACACCCTTTTTGGACCTCAGTCAAGCAAGTGATGATGCCATGATCAGTTCTTTCTGGCTTTAGTTCTGTTACCCACTCAAAGTGCCTTAGTGCTGTGTGCTGTAGGAAAACCTGCTGCTTTGTAAAGACATGTTCTGGTAAAAATAAAAAGACCTCAGAATACTGATCAAAATAAGGGGCTTTTTTTCTCACCAGTAGTGTTGCTTTTTTGTGATAATAGCATGCAGTATTTTATTTTGTGAGGAATTTCATTAAGCTTAAAAATCATATACTTGAAGTATTCATTTACAGGTTTTGAAAGTTTTCATCAGAGTTTGAAGGCTTGGATTTATGAATATGTTTGAAAGAATTCAATGGTGTGATATGCCTGTTTAATCATATGATCATTGCCTAATTGATTTTTTTTAGCATGCATTAAAATTCCTTGTGTACTTGATGGACTGGAACAACAACTTATTGTGTAAATAGGATCGTGTTGCTATAATGCATAGTAAATTCTTTATGAAAGATACTTGCATGGATACATACAACAGCCATTTCTAATAGCTATTTAAAATGGAACATTTCAGTACTGATCATGCAGTTGCCTTAGTGCCTTGAGCCTGCTTGCAGCAAGACAAGTTATGAGGTCTGAGCCTCGGTCTATTCTTTCTCCTGTTTTTTTTGCTATAGAAATACTATGAGATGAAAGGGTGCTAATCACTTGTCCCTTTAACTTTTTTTTATATTCTTGATTTGCCGAATTCAAAACCAAATGTTATTAGTATCCTCACTGTTTTAAGAATGGAACTGTAGATATTCAGAGAAGTACTAATTCTATTTCCCTCCTTTTTTGATATACAGATTTTACTGAGGTGTAAGGAAAATATGCCTGTTGTTGTCTTTTATGGCAAGTTTCAAGTAGAGTAACTTTCATTTTTTTAAGGGGAGAAAAAGTTGAAAAACCTCTAGGAACATATAGAAAGGATTTATTGTAATGGAAACTGCAAGTAAACCAGAACTATAGGAGCAGCAGCATGATTACATTATTTAGGAAAGGGTTTCCAGTGCCCATATTGGGTAATGTCCCAGCTTGGAAATGTCGCGTTTGCGCCAAGGAAATCAGTTGGCTCTTGCCGTGGCAGATAGAGTTTTAAAGCTAGCAAACACACATGTTTACTACTGGTTGGCTGGTTTTATGACTGAGGTCATTTTAATTCTAAAAGATTGAAGTATGCCAAGAAAGTGAGGCTTACTGTCTTATTTGGCTCTGACCATTAACTTAAACTGCTGTGTATACATACAGCAAGTATTGGTCAAGTGATTACCTTCTTGGTTCACTGTGTGTATAATTGCCCTCAGCACACAGATGATACTAAATGCATTGTAGTTTTTTGCTCCTAAGCAGGTGTTACCACAATTGATGTTAGTCTTGTTAAAGAGAGCAGACATAGAAAATAAGCACCATTTTCAGTTCTCAGTCTATTTATTTTGCAAGAACAGAGCATGAATCAATGTGGTTGAATCTCAAAAACAACCAGCAGAGGACAAAACAGTGAGATGTGTTGCTTTTTCTTAAAGATTGATAGATACATTTGATGCACACACATAAGAAGGGAGTGGGAAGCTTTGATCAGCATGTGCTTCAGAAGTACGTTTTTCCAGAATTTTGTTTGATTTACCTTTGGGGTTTTGGGGGCATTTGTTTTTCTTTTTGGTTTTGGTATGGCTTTTGTGGTGTGCGTGTGTGTTCTATTTGGGTTTTTGTTTGCTTGTTTCATTTATTTTGGTTTGCTTTTTTCACTGGGCATTTATTTGGAGCTCTCACTAGCAGATTATGAATCTACTTAGTTATTATTTTTTCCAACTTCCTGTTCTGAAAAAAAACATAAATACTTCTAATTAAAATAATTCCTTAGTAACATTTTATTTGAATGATAGATCTGCGATCCTCTTGAACTTCTATAAACCTCTAGGAAAAAAAAAAAATCAGTAAAGTAAGTAGAACTGCTGCTTCATGGATAATGTAAAGTTTGAACCAGAAAAAGGGACAAGAAGTCATAGCTAGTTGCCTTTCATGTAAGGTCATCTTTAAGAATGGGTCTTTTGATAGTCAAGTGTTAATAATTGCAAAGAAAAGTTGTTGCTCTTTGTCATGTAAAGAAATGGGATTTTTAAATTTCAGATTTGGGAAAATGCTAAGTACTGTGCTTGTGCAGACTGTAGGAAAATGTTTAGCATGGTTCTTTCTTTTGGGTGTACTAAGCCTCATTGACTAAATTGAAAAAAAAAGGCTGCTACTTTATTTCATGGCAGGATAAGGCTTTATGTTGTATTGTCTCCTTTAGAATTATCCCTTCTATTGAGTGTAATTCACTCTATAGAGGGAGGTGAGCACAGATTACAGATAATCATGGAATCAAATTTGAAATAAGTTTGTGGTCCTTATGATAGTTTAGCTCTTCATCTTAATGCTGGTCATCTGAGATTGTTTACCAAAGAAAATCCCTTAAGTAACGGAATTGCATTATTATGGTAAATAGAAACATTTCAGTAGCTTCCATCATTCTTTGAAACAGTGCTGAAAAAAAATGTAGGTTGAAAAGGGAAAAGAACTGATCTTTCAGCTGGTGAGAGATAGTTTGGAAATGAGGCTGGGTCAACATTTTTATCTGTTGAATTACCATGTAATGATGTTCAGTAAATGCTAATTCTTACATCCAAACTGGAGTAAGAGGCAGACAATATTTGTACAGAAAATGTGTAAGAATGATCAATGTATTATGACAAATGAAATGTATTTTTGTTACTGCTAAACGATTGTCATTTAGCTGGAATATTTAATAGCTGTAATCACATTTGTTGTTCTGCATGGAAGTGGGGACATTAGAGAGGAAAACATGCAAGCCCTCTGTATTGTTCTGAAAAAGGTTGTTGTTTAAAGAAGCAGCAGTTATTTTGTTATTGGGAGCTCGATTTGCTAGCAGAATTAGCTGTCACTCTGCACTGGAGTTAGGCAGGAAATAGATTTGGTGATCAGGAGTGGAGAACAGAGAGCTGTTTGCTGCTTCACTAGGAAGGTACAAAATCACTTACTTATGAACAGCTCATTTTACATGGCAGCAGGAGACATGAGTTTATTTACATTTGAAGCAAAATAAGCATCTTGCTTTAAGGAAAGACTGCTGCATTACACTGTTCAACAGCTGTCATACAATGATTGTGCCAGGAGGGTTTTAAAGTGTAGGTAAGGACAGTTACTCTTAATATTATAGTCACAGTAATTTTTTTTTTAATAATATTAATCAAAGAACAATTGACACTCAAATGGCTGAAATGATGTCCCGACCCATCATGCACATATACAAGATGTTTTTTTAAACCATATTGTAACTGTATTTCTCAATATTCCTGAGGGAGCTCAGATATTTGTTTTCTGATTTTTTTAAAATCATGGTGTGTGTTTCTCAGAAGATGCTATCATTTGTCTGTAAATTTGGACTTGCTCAAAGGAAGCAAGGGAGGCAATAGAGCATGCTTTTTTAAAAATAGGGAGTGTGTTTCCCACAGCTGAAAAGAGGGCTGAAGATAAGGAGAAATCAGTGGGAAATTTACTGTGACTTCATTGGAGCTACAATTTCACTTTGGGGCCACGTTGCTGGGATTGGGTGACTTGGCTTTAGTTGATATGAGGGTAGGCAGAATTAATCCGCTAGGTCAGTTGAAGAGCCTTTCAGAATGAGACCAGTCAGTACTCTTCACTTTGATCACCCTGGGACAGAGTCAGGTAGTTTTCTTCTTGAAACAATAGACTTTTCAAAAAATACCTGATGTTACAGTAGTTCAAGGTTGGACTCGTACTGTTAGCAGCAACTTTTATTTTTTATAGGCTTTATTTTTTTATTAGATTTAGCTTTTTGTTATTGGGAGTGGCACTTGAACAAAAATTAAAGTGGGAGAGTTAGTACTGCAAAAAACCAAAAGTATTTTCCATACCTTTTTTATCTAATCAGGATTAAATGACATGGGTTCCATGCAGTACAGTTCAAGCTTGTTCAGTAATCTGTTGTAGTTTTGCATGTTTTATCATCTAGAACATTATGACGTTTTGTGGGAGTAGATGAATTATAGAATCTTAAAAAAAGAAAATCTTAATATGTTTGAGACTATTTTAATTCTCTATAGATAATTTTTTCTAATACTTGTGTTTGTTTATATTTTGCATTGCTCCTTATAATTATTCTAACTGGGCCCATCTAAAAATCCTAATGTAAATACTTTAAGCCTTTGGTGTTTGGTTGTTTTTCAAGACAGATGAAAGAAAGATTTAAGAACTTAAGAAATAACTCAAATCTACAGCTCATGCAATCTCTGTAGGCTTTTATTCTTCTGCTACCTTGGGTGACCCCATTTTTGGGTACTTCTGGTACTTGTTCATTGCTTTGCCTGAAATAGAAAAAATGTGTTAAATGCTTGCATCCTTGCTGATAACGTATTTCATCTCTGAATCTTATAAAGTATTTTGGGGGTGTGGAAGAGTACCAAGAAGAAAATCAGTGTCTGTTTTATTTCTTTGTGCACTCCATTTTTTTCCCTCTTCTTCTGAATATGGCTTCTTAGTAATGCTTTTTGCATTTGAGTGTAAGAGCAAGACACGTTCAGGTAATAAACAATTCAGTGACTGGACATTATTAGAAATCATATTTGAATCTTATGTCTAAATACACCTTTAGGAAAGTAAGTGGATTTAGTTTTGGTATGTACATCAAAGGGACAAATTACACTTGCTTGTTCATTTCTTTCATAGAACACTGATGAAGAGTTTCTGCATATTTCTTGGCAAACTGAAATATAACTTGTCTTTTGAGACAAGAGTCCAATCAAAATAAACAAGGTTTATATAGCCACTTAGGGAAGATGTTTTAATTATTTAATTATTTAAGAAGTAACATTAGTTATCTGGAGTCTATATACCTGTGTGTTTTACAGGCCATGTTGGCAAGAATATGCTTTACAGGACAGGTTAGTGGAACCACCTTGTTCTTCCCACAGGATTGTCTCTGTGTTTTGTGCTCAGCAAGTGGTGTTTAATAGAAACAAACACCTAAGAGTCCGTGCAGAGAACAGACTGAGCCTGTGCATGGACAGAGCAGGCAGGGCTGCTCAGCAAGGACCTCTGCCTGAAGCTGCTCCTGCCCTTCCTCAGAAACTCTACTGCTTGCCTCTGCTGTCTCTCCTAAATTTCCAAGCTGGCAGCACTGAAAATTGGCATGTGTTTTGACTCTTCTACTGCACTGGAGAATGTTTTTCAAAGGACAGATGCAAATTGACTGGTTTGTGTTTTTCATTGGTTTCATTTTATTGCTGGTTGGCAAAACTGAGGAAAATCAGAGGCCAAGATATCTCCCTGAAGGTTTGGGAAGTGTGTACTTAATAGATTTATGGCCCTTTTATTCTAGGGAGGAGACGATTATTTCTAAAATGAACCTTAAGTCCTGCAGAAAATTATACTTTAGACCTCATGTTCACAAAAAATCCTACCTGATGTAGGAGAGCAGGCAGGTGGGTTTTTAGTCTCTGAGGTGATGCTGTGAGAAATTTCATGTATCCTTCTCAAACTGAAGGTTGTTTTATGACCTGAGTAAATTTGCAGTCTTGCAGCAAGTTGTGAAGAGTAGATTCAGTAAATGCCAAGATTGTGTGGGGTATTTGGCCTTTTCTGTTTTGATTTTATACATCACAAGAAAAATAATGGTTTTTAATATTCCTTTAGGCTTATAATACCAGGGTTACAAGAGGAGCATAACCACAAAAAGCAACTGAAGAATATCCAGGAAAAGATCAGATATACTTTGGGTGTATTAGGTGTAGGCTTTTCTTTCTTCTTTCTCTCTTGTGTTCTGTCATCCCATTTTTGTCTTTCACGTGTAGAACTGACTAAAAATACACTCCTATTCTTGGCATGCATTAAAATCTTATAAAGCAGAATAAAAACTTGACAAAATACCAGAACCCTGTGTACATGTGAGTTGCTGTGTCTTTATTGGAGTTGCTTTACACCTGCTTGCAGGAACTTGGAAACTTCAGCTTTCTGCAAATCTGGTTAGAAAAAAGGAAAAAAAAAAAAGACTTAAAGAGTTAACCTGGTTGTAAGACTGCTTTTTGCAGGAATGTGGAAAGATCTATATTACATGTAATGTTGTCCTTAGTGGAGAAAACATGTTTTTACTTGAGAAGTATTTTTTATACATGGAGCTGATGGTATGTATTGCACTTCAGACACAGGCAGGAATGGCTGTGTCTTGAATTCATTCTGGTAATAAACTTAAGTGATCTCAGTATTTTGCTGAAAGAAAGGAGAGCACACTTTGGCATTTGGTGAAGATCTTGTAGTAATGAAATGCTGCAAATGATAGGGTTTCTTATTGCATTGTGGTTTTGTTGGGTCCTTTTTACTGTCTTCGAGATGCAACATTTCTATTTGCAATACCAAATGGTAATTTCTCTGAAATAGGTGGATGCAAATTCTTAAGTGAGAGTTTGGTAAAGGCATGGAAGGGAGCCTGGGACTAGTAGAAGAGCAGTATTGTCAGCGCTAGCACTGATTGTACAAGGAATGATCATCTGCTTCCTGCATGTCAATAAAAATGCAGGAGAGCACCTTTCTTGACACAGAGGTTGCTGAAACATCAGTGCTGTCTTTTTTTGTAATACTCCTGTGGATGTTTTTGCACAAAGTGGTATCTGTCAGAGCTTGAAATATTCTTGCACAGTTTCCTTTGAACAGGTAGCACAGGACAAGTTCTAGCACATAGCTGCTTGACATGGGGCCGCCTACCGCAGTGAAGGAATGCCTTGCTGAACTGATGTGCTGAGAACTTTGCCAGTCATATTCTGGGCTGTAAATAATTACTGAACCTCCATTTTGAATCACAGAATTTTTTCCCCCCCTTTTTTACCTCCCCTTTTAAAGTAAAACTGTAGCAGTGGAAAATACTGGGAATGCCTTAGCACTTTGTGATTACTCTGGAGATGTTTTTACAATGAATGTAACATAAATCTGCGCATCTTTATTGCTATGCCATTTTCACTTTTGAAATGCAGTATTTGTTGTCCTTTTGTTGCTTTCACTAGTACTGTTCATCTCATAACCACTTCGTGTGGGGTGTGTGAATTTACAATGGAAAACAAATATTGTGAATGATTCATCTAAAAGATGCAATAAAACTACGAGGACTTAATATTTTCCTGAAAAAGAGAAGCCTTTTCTTCATTATTTTTATATACTTGACAAGAGATTGCAGGTGAAATTTGAACAGTGGTTGAAAAAACCAGCATAGTCTTGTTTTTGCACCCTTGCTGGAGTTCTTCTGGTTTATGCTGTTAATATCTTGGTTTGCAAATTGAGATCTTCAGATACCAGGTTTTGATATGTTGTGAAAATCCCAGTTGTGTTCAAAAAAGGTAGAATGAATTGGGCAATAGAACTCCTTGAAAGGATGTGAATTAATTCTTGTCCCATAATTTTTCCTACGGTTGAAGTCAGTGTAAGTGCTTATTGGAGCAAGCAACATACAGCAGTGTATTTCTGTGCAGCTGCCTTGAGGGATTTTTCTTGTATTTTTTTTTTGTCCTTAAGATTCCCTGTTGTCTTGCGGCAACTTTCTCTCTTTAGCTGAAGGTGAAACGAACCTTGCAAACATATTTGTCAGCTGAGGCAGAGTGTATATGTTTGTCCATATTGCTACGTTAATACTGTTCGTTACACTATATTTACTCGTGGAAAATTAAGTGAGTAATGAAATCCTGAAACCTCATTCTGGACAGAGCTGTTATGGATGCTTGGTCAGTCTTCTGCTTGGTCTCCCTACTGGGTAAGGAAACTGTATTGCTGGAGGGTCTTCCTGTTTGTGTTCAGGAAGGCCACCACTGGTCATTAGCTCTCCCACTGGCTTACATGATTTTTAGTGAAATTTGTGTTATTTGTGCTAAGGTTGCGCTATTTGTGCCAGTTTTGCACTTACCACTGCATTTTCCAACTGGAGGCACAGAAGGCTTCCCATTTGGGTGGGGGAGTGAGGTTACCAGTCCTTCCTGTAGCAGCTTGTCCCTTCATGGAGTATTTAGCAGGAAACTGCAGTGGCTATGAGCTGATCTGTCTCAAAGGCCTCCCCTTCTGCTTGTGAAACAGTCAAGGTAAATGTAGTGGCAGTTGGGCTGTGGAAAAATGTGGACCTGCATTAACAAATACATCTTAAAACAGCACTTATTTGGATGGAAGGATGTTTTGTTAGCTATTAAGAAAAAAACTTGATATTTGAAAATAAGTGTACGGATGCAAATCTTAAAAAAAAGTTGATAAGCTTTCTTGTGAACAAAGATGATGATAATGTGTGGCTGGCTACTGTCTTTAAGTATCTTTGCCTGGACTTGCCACACCTTTGGACACCTTGCAGTACCACTGATTTAGAACTGAAATCATACTGCATATCAAAGCAGTAGTTTTTTTGGGCTGTTTTGTTTGGTTTTGGTGTGGGGTTTTTTGGGTGTGGGGTTTTGGTTTTTTTTTTTGGGTTTTTTTTTTGTTTGTTTGTTTGTTTTGAGAACAAAATCACTGTGTCATAAATTTCAAGGCAGCAGAAATAAGCATGCTACTGTGGGATTGGAGAACTCTGAAGCTCTGAAGCTTGAATTGTTTCACTGACCAGAAAATATACCTAGACAGGCCTTTTCTGACATGCAGTAGAAAAGAATGGCTGACATACTTGATGCTGTGGAGACTCCCAGAAGATGATGACCAAGTGATGTTCTGAAGTCTCGGAACATCCCATGAAGTAGGAGAAAACCCACTTTTTCCATTCAGTGCAAGAAACCTAGCACCTCTCCTTTTCCCATTCCCTTTCCCCGGTTGCATTTGGCTATCCTGTCTGTCAGCTGTGGTGGAAGAATTCACATTAGTAAGGTAGGGTTTTGATGCTAGATGCCAGGAGGCAGAAGCTGTTAAAAATCCCCTTTATCCAGTTGGTCTCAAATGGCCTTCCTGATAAGGAGTACAGAAACAATGGTCTTGCAAGTGTCCCACTGGTAAGGTGAGTAATTTGGTGTAGTTGTTGGTGTTTTCAAGAAGCTGGTTATTGTCTGCAAAGGGAAGGGAGCCTGTTCCTAGGCTGAGCTTCCCCCTGGTAGGCAGAGAAGCTATTTCTTGGGGTCACTTTGGCTTGGGTGAGAGAAGAGCTCAGAGCTGGGGCAGTGAGGGTGGAGGGAGCATGTAAGCACATATTGAGATTGAAATAATGGGTTTTTTGGATAGTAGTGATCAAGGAACTAAAGATGACAGGAGGGGCATGCCCCGCCCACCCCTCGCCATTTAATTGCCGACATTCTAATGCTGGCAGCCAGGATAATAAACAAGAGAAGCCGAAATTTCTCATTTACAATTACAAATTTTGTCTACTTGGTGTTACTTGAAATCTAGTGTAAATGTGCACAGGATTGGAATTTTAAAATAAATGGTTATAACCTATTTAGAGCGATTTGAATGGATGGAAGGGGAAGGAAAGTGGTACTCTGTATCAAGAATGATATTATATATTTCTGAGTAAATGAGTACTCAAAAAGCAAATGATATTAAATGCTTATGAGTTATTTTCCTGGCAGAGAAGGCAGAAGATGAGGGTACTAACCAGTACCTGCTAGGTACCACTGAAATTAAGTAAAAGCAAGATGACCTGTCCCTCAGGAATGTTACTTGCACTGGGGAAAGAAGGGGGATACAGAGACTGAACACCACCTGCTGCAAGGATTGCTACCCTTAGGAATTTCTGTTAAAAACTGTGCATATTTGTCTGGAAAAACACTGAGGAATTCAAAAGCTGATGAAGAGCTAGTCACAGAAGTAAGTCAGTGGTGTTTTAATTGAAAGGACCATAGCTTGATTTAATTAAGTTTTATGCAGAAAGAATTGAGCTCAAATAAGCAACAGTGTCAAATCCATTAATGTGGATGTGTGTATCAATTGCTAGATATATTGTGTACATACACACACAATGTTGCTTCCAGAGGGACAGCAGCACAAAAGACAGGAATGGTCATGAGCTGAATCAGTTGGAGGGATTTTTTTTTTTTTCTCTGTAGATGATACTTGGAATGGCTTAAAGGTTTTTTTTACTAAACAAATAATTGAAGGAAAAGTTAATGTTGTCCTGCTGTTCTGGTTTCCAGCATCCGTTGGAATTTTATAACTAGAAACTTCACTTCTCAAAGCAATTTCTTGTTTTGTTTATAAAGAATATTTTGAATGTGGATCAAGTTTATTTTCAAGTGGTTTCTTTAAGTAATGAAGACTTGTTTTAAAAGGAGGAAAATTCCTTCAACTATAAATGAGCACTAATTATGAATTTTAAAAAATGATCTGGTGAGAAAGAAATGTTCTGTTTGCTATTTTTATAATGTAATAAGCATGTTAAACTTAAGCACTGAATAAATATTTGTTTAAGCACCTAATTGCTTAAATAAGTGCATGAGGACATTAAATACATTTTTCTAGTTAGCAAAAAGACTTGCCAAGCATAGTGTGAAAGCTAGAGCTACTAATAAACTGAAACTATTCTAGTTACCAATCAGTGAGACTAAACTTTTCTTTAAAATAATAAAAAAAAAAGCAACACAAGTTGAAAATACATTACTCACACCACATTTTCCTGTTGACTATTTAAATGAAGATAAGACCAGACATATAGAGAATACTTTGACTTTAATAAATACATTGTGATCTATGAACTAAAATGCAGTTCTCACTTACGGGATATCGCTTTCTTCTGGAAACTCAGTGACCGAGAAAGCTTCTAAGGTCATGGTAGGTAATCAGTTGAGTGCAAGTTCCTTGTGCAGACCTGCAGTTTAAAAGCATTAATACGATATTTGGCTAGGTAAAAGAAAGTGATACTGGCAGACTGAATCTGGGTTTTGGTCCCTCAAAATGGCTAATAGAGATGGTGCTCAGATAGTTAGGATGGCAGCAGTGAACTGGAGAGTGTGGTTGATAGTAAAAATTCCAAAGAACTGAATACCTTCTAGGTTTAAAGGAAGTGATTCAGGTTTCTTGGCCTGAACTTGTGTATAACTGAATACATGGAACAGAAGCTTTAAAGAATTTTTCAGTCCAGCAGAGGTATAAATGGGCTATACTTTCACAGACAGGGAAGGCCCCATTGGCTGCAGAACAGCGGCCATGTGCAAATGTTGTATAAGCTTGCCCTTCAGGTAACTCAAAAAAGCAAAATAACCCCAAGAGGTCTGAAAATTAACATAGTGTTTAAAGTATTGAGTGACACGAATGTGAAATCACTTCTGCCATATTGAAATCAGAGCATTTGTTTTTCTTTCAATAGTGAATCATATGTTCCAACAGTGTGGTCAGTTTCTTAAAACTGCACCACATTGTTATGCCTTCAGAAACCAGAAACTTTAATTGCTAAAAAAACGATGTGCTCTGGTTTCTAATTTTGTAAAAGTGAGTGCTTTTTGTGGAGGTGGGTTCTCTGGGTCCAAGATGTTTGCCATCAGGCAAGTAACTTAAAATGCATGTAGAAGGTGTGAAAACACCTTCTGGAGATGGAAGGTACTCTTACTTCTTCTGAAATACCACATGTAAACCGTAAGAGTTCAGAAGACACAGAAATGGTATTTTTTGTCCTTGGAATCACCTGCATCCTGCAGAAAAGAAACCTTATTTTGAGAGGGCAGTAAGCTGGCAGGCCAGCCTGTGGGCTGCCATGGTCTCCACAGCAGGGGCAAGTTCGGCTGTGAGAAGCGCTGACCCGCCGTAGCTGATGGGGAGGACGTCTGAGCAGGACGCACTAAAGTTTATCTCCCGAATTTGACTCCGTCCAACTCTGTAAAGCCCATTTAAACAGTGGAGTCTTCTTCATTTCAGCTGTTTATATATGACTGAAGCTTACTGAGAATTTCTCCAAGGAAGGGAGGTCAGGCGTGGACTTTGCATGAGACATTTCTGGAGAATGATTTTTTCATTTTTTTTTATGTTGGTTAGCCATCATCTTGATTCTTGGGCTTGTGAAATCAAAAACATACAAATAAAGCAAAGATTACCTTACTAGCTTCCTTGTGAAAATGTGTGCAAGAGTACCCATACTAAGCACTGCTGTGTGTCTGTTATTGTCTGCCTTGGTATGCTTTGGGAGTAGGGGTCTTAATATGGATTCATTAACACTTTACTTTCCAAAATTGATGACAAGGAATCAAATTTAACAAATTCATAAAACTATACAGTAGATTAAACTGAGGCTTAATCATATCAGTTTAGTCTGGTTCTATGAATAGCTAATAAATGGCTTTATATTTTTTTAATACCTGTTAAATTACAATACACTCAAGTTACTTTTCAACCTCTCATTCTTCTAGACAATGAACCGTTACTAATTTTTATGTAAAATACGAATCTTTAGACATGTTGGGGGTATTTTGAAGAATAAATTAAGCTTAAGACACTATTTATTAGAATTTTGCATGTAAGTTTTGCATTTAATAGTCCCGTTTTCTTTCAGATTTTGGTAAACCTAATAAAAATGTAACTGTACTATATATTTATGATAATTTCAGTTGTATGTGCTTTTAGGAATGCATGTATATTACATACTAATGAGCAAATGAGATAACACTTTAGAATTGGAATATAGAAAAAATCAGAGTAATTAGGATGCTTCAGTGCAAATTTTGACTCTGCTGCTGAACTGCTATGCTAATTTATTATAAAATGCATGATACGTGCAAATAAATGATGAAATACCTACCCAGTGCTACATGTTAGTAGTGCTCTATCCAAAATAATGTTTATTGAGCAGAAATTATGTTCTTGAAAAACACGGGAGTGAAATCTGAGTTTTTCAGTGTGCTGGAGTTCTAGCTTGCTTTGAACAAGTCTGTTCTTGAACATCAGGTGGAAACACTTGTGCTCTAGATGCAGCAATTAATTGCTTTTATCTCAACACTTAATTTGGTTTTGCTTTCCCCCCGTTAATACAGTCTTGAAACCTTTTCTATCTCAGTTGATGTCAAATGTGCCATATTTTTGTGAGGAAAGACTGCAGCCCTCTGGCACTGGGGCTCTTGATCTGTTCTCAAGAGTAGTGGGGTTTGCTGTGTTGTTTGCCAGTTCAGGCTTAATTGGGTTACATCATAGGAGAGGGTCTGGAGATGGGGAAGACCTTTCAAAGTGAGCATGAGTGGGGGAAATAGATACCAACAGAGATGTACTCAAGGGACAACATGGCCAATGCAAAGAGTCAAGTAGGCATCTGCAGGAGTGTTGGACAGTGGGGTACAAAGCTGGTGTGATTGCACCAAGTGGAATATCACAGTGACTGACCTCAACTGATGAGAGTGCACATAGGATAGGTAGCTATGCAAGCAAGGGAAACTAAATTTTAGGTGCTGTTGCTCTGCATGAAGCATCAGGGCTTTGGAATAATTAACATCAGGATTATTGAGGTAAGAGTGCTCAATAGTTTATTCAGGCACAATTAGTTTTATGTTTTCTTCCATGGTTTACTGATGTTACTGGATCCCTGAAAAAGTAGCATACTGCAATGGGGTGTGTATATGTGTAGCTTGTTAAAATAGTATGTGTAAGAACAGTTTCAGAAGTTTTATTTAAGTGGGACAACTGGTGTATTTTTTTCCTTAAAACAACTTAAACATAAAATTTGTAACCGTTTCCATTTAGTTGTCAGGTGTTGGTTGTCACCTCTTAGAATAGAACAAAAGAGAAAAGATGTCCACCAGGAAAACATCTTGGCCTACTGTATCATTGAGGAGAACTGGGAAAGATGTGTGTGGGCATTCCCTGCCACCAGCCATGCTGGTGAATAGTAGATGCTTGAAAACAATTCACTGTGTGTTTCTGTCCTTTCTCTTCCATCTGGTCCCAGTGGTGCTAAATTTTGTCTTGGAAGTACTATACACATCCACATATATACATAAACATATTCTACATACACATCCATGTATGAGGTGGTATGTAGCTCTCCATATGCAGAAACATCCTGATGGCATGGATTCCTGGGCAGTAGTAGGCACCACTCTTGGTCACGGCACTGGCTGTTCTTGGCTCTGTCAGCTGTAGTGATGCTTTAAATCTGGGATTTACTATGACAATTAAATACAGAGCATGTATAGCTTACAAATCCCCCTCTGCCATGACCCCAGATATTGATTTATTTGATTGGACAGTTGGAAGACTATTCAGAATTATCTGTGGAGCAAGCAGCATTTTGAAACCAGTCTTTATTAACATTAAAATGATTTATTTCTCCTTCTTTTTAAAATAACTTGGAGTTTGAGTCTGACATTGCATAAATCCCTAGGTAGTGGTGGGTGTTTGAACAAATTTTATGCAGTCTGCTTATTCACTTAAAATTTTCACAGGTATTCAAAAGCTGCTTCATTTGAAAGGACAGAGTTTTCACAGCTTACTGGGCTGCAGATTTAATACCAGTGAACTTTGAAAGCTTTTGCCAGGACAAGTGCATGCATCTTTGTATTGCTCCACAAGTTGGTGGTTTAGCTTATTTTAGAAAAATAAATCATAAATGTCAGATCTGAAGAAGGGCTTGTGTGACTGTAAATTTGTGTGTGCAGTCATGGGTTTTTTTCCTCCAACTACATTGGTTAGCCTGGTAAGATGCTGTCTCTCCCCTCCACAGGCTTCACTTTATTTATTCCATGTATAGTGTTATTTGTTTATTTATGTATTTATTTTTAAGTGTCGTTTGCATTCCGGTCTAAATGTGCCTGAAAATTACCATCTGCTCTCCTGCTATTTAGATAGGGCATGCTACAACTGAGGTGAAGAGCTGTCACATCAAATATTTTCATTCTAGCTTTCGCACCTTTGATATCAAGTTACATAATTGCAGCGCAGGACCATTTCCAGGGATTCCTTATTTTCTTTTTAACCCTGCCATTCCTCCTCCCAGTCTTTAGTGGATTTTGCTGCTTTTTGGGAGTGTTTCCAGTGCAGATGCACACTTGTGAGTGCTAGGAGAGGAGGGTTCAGCCCCTCAAGAACGGCTTTTGATAAAATGTCAAAATTAGTAGAATAGGCTGGAATATAAAAGTAGAATTTGCTTATTTTTGATGAAAAATGTTTCTGTGCAGATAAAACATGAAGGAGGAGGGTGATTCTGGGCTTGGTTGGGTTTTTTCCCTTTTGTTTGGTTGTTTCTATTTTCCACATTTCTTGTCTTTTCTCAAACAAAGTAAAACACAAATGGGTCAGTGACATACACAGAATGTATTTCTCATAATATTGAGGTTTAATCTACCTGTGCTTTGGTGGATTTTTGTTTGATTCTATTTTTCCTTAGTTTTTGTTTTTACTTTTATTTCGTTGAGTTTGCTTGGCCTTTTAAGTTCAAGGAGTAAGGGAGGTGGAAACTGCTCTCGAAATTAGACCATTAGAAAAATGAACAGATCATCCGTATTCATGCTGACAGTCACTTTGGTTTGAATGGGAATAAACTGACAGAAGATGGTGTTTGGAAATGAAACATGACGGGAAAGCAGTTAGCACAAACTGCCCAATAATTTCTCATAGTCAGGAAAAGAGCGCCATTATAGAGCAGGGGTTGTGCCAGTAAAATAGCTGTAAGATAAATTAATGGTTTTGCAGTACCAGGCAGTAAATTTGGTGTATGTCATCTGCCTCCTCCCCAGCGGTTAATACGGTAATGGGGTGGGTACTGGAACAGGCACCAAATTCCAAGTGTCTGAATCTTCTGTGAGGTAGAGTTTACTACCCAGCTTGTTTTCACACACTGGGGCCCTGGTTGGACAAACTAGTGTTGGCCACCTCCTGGGTGAGACTCCTTGTTCTCTCTGCGGGGTGGCAGTTAGTTCCCCTGCATGCTTCCCTATCCATCTTCTTCACTTTTCTGGAGACTAACAGTGGTCTTCTGTAGAAGGATGCAATAAATGTAATTAGTTACTTTTACATGGTGGTTTATGCATTCCTGTGACATACATTGGCGGGATCTTTGCTTCCACTGACATGTGGGTGGATCTTTTCTAGCACCAGTGAACACTGTGGAGACTTTGGTGGCAATTTGATACTGCCAGAACCTCTTGTGCTTATGTGGTGTGGGCAACTCTGCTCCATCATTAACGCAACACTTGAGTTACTGGAGCTTGAATAGTGGGATGGTGGAGCCAGGCAGTGGGACATGGCTGAGGTCATGAAGCTCAGCCAAGCTATAGGGATATCATGGGGATAAAACATTTCCCCCTAACTACCCCACTTTTATTTTCCTCATTTAATCTGTAAAACCAGATAGGAGAGCTATTTCAGCTGAAGTTGGGCTGTTAGTCATAACCAGAGTGTGTGGGATCAACCCCTGGTCTGGTAACTGTGACTCCAGGCCTGGAAAGGATGCACTTGTCTTGGATGGCATCATCCTTACTGCAGGCATGTGTTTGCCACGTGCAAGCTTTTTCTTACAGCAGTAGATAGAACTTTCTCCCTTTCTGTAGAAAGCTTTTCCAGAGTGAAGGATCACAGGTACAGTTGTAAACTCAGAGAGGAGAAACAAACAATTGTCCTGGATTGATCCTGTTGTCTGAGCTACACCAGAGGGTTTTGTTCCTGTGTGCCAGTGCCACTTAATTATTTCAGCTTGTGTTTCATTTCCTCTGTTGGTCAACTGAAGCATTTTGAGGACAGTAGAAGCCTAGTAACATACACTTTTGCTCTGAGGTTATTTGATACCATACGGAGTTGTGTAGAGGGCATTGCCAAAATTCATCCCAGAAGCAGTTATGTATTTTCAGTACCACCTTGAGTTTGTTCTTCCACAGGAAACCAGAAATACTCAGCTTCACTCAACTGATTAATTCCTTACCTCTTTTTCTGCAAAAAGAGTAGAGCACTGGAAGAAATACATGTCCAGGCACTAAAAGCTGGAAACTTCATGGCAGAGCTAGGTTTATGTTTTCTTAAAACTTACCTGCCTCCTCCTAGCAAGGATTCATTTACTTCAGGTAAGTGAATGGGCTGCAGGGTACATTGGGAATTGTAGTTCTGCACTGATTTATGCTCTGAAGATTAATAATCTTACAACCCTCAGAGGGAGAAAAAGAGAAGATGTTCTCAGACAAATTGCTATCTTGTATTTCAGAAATGTGCTTTCAGCACTGAGCATATCTTCAATTCATCCCTTCATTTTTTACATTAGTACCCTTAGTAATGGCAATATTTTAAACATCTAGGCTTGTCTGTCTCACTTCATCCCTCCTTAGTTTTCTGCAAGTTTTTTGGGTTGTTCTAGAGATGTTTCATTTATAAGGCAGTTGTGTTTTTCAGAAAACTGTTTTTGAAATACAAAACTTGAGGAAAAATATATTAAAAATGTCATTGGTTTTGTAACCATGCACTGTGCAGATTGAACAAATAAGATACTAGCTTTTTATGTTTGAAGAGTCTTGGCAATACCCTAATAACAGTGTTTTAAAAATAATTATGTAGTCTTTAACTTTCAGATAATTTCAGGCATTTCTCTGCAAGTAGTTTCAGTAGCTTTTGTTATAAATTTGTTGAGTTTCTTAAATATTAGTTTTGGTTTAGCCACTAAAGTAAGTTGTTACTCAAGAGCTTAAGTAGGCTGAACACCCTTCTTACTAGTAAGTAGGTGACCATCTTCCTTCTTCACTCATTGCTTCTCTGCATGTACACCAGGGAGCTACAGAGTTTTCATGGCTCACTGAAGAACTACAAATTCTTTATTGTTTCTATGCTTCTAACACATACTTAAAAGTGGCTAAGAATACATAGAACTACTTAGAAAAATGTAACTTCAGGCTGCTTGGCTGAAACAAAAACTCTTCCTGCCTTATTTATTTTTCCTAACACCTTTCACATCCCTCAAGGCATGTTATGACTTTGAAAACAGAATTATATATGTGCATTGACTACCCAAGTGCTTAAAAAACTACAGTATGCTAGACACACTGCAACATATTTGGAAGAAAGGAATTGGGAAAAAATACTTAGCAAACTAAATTGGTAGGAAATTATAAACATACAAAATGTAATTCCATATAGGGAGAGTTTTTTCCAAAGAGTTGAGAGTAGGTGGTGGGCTTCATTGCTCTGCCATAGATTTGAACGAAAGGTTTAATATGCAATCTCTACTGAGGTAATAATATCTGTCAGCTTCACTGATACATTTTAGGCATCATTGTGAATTACTTAAGCATTTTCAGATGAAGGGATAATTACTAACAAAATTCAGTAAGGATGTCTGTGTTAAGTATAGATGTGTATGTATGTATTTAATGTCTTCGATGTTAGAGTGATTTTTTTTTCTGCTTCTGAGATTCTCTTACGCTTTTTCTGCTTTGCATGATGTAAAATACAGTGTGCATCAATCACATTGCTGTTATATGGCACTTAGCTGGTGTTACAAATCTGAGTCAGACTTGGGCAACTGTGGGAAACAGTTTTCTTAGTTCTGGATGGCTTTCTGTTCCTTGCAGCACATTGATTCCAGTTGGCTCTTCTGCTTTCCCTTGGGTCAGTCCAGTACATTCCTAATTTTCGTGAAGCTTAGCAGTGTTTTGCTAAATGGGTGTGAGACTTTTGGGGTCTTTTATGTTGGAAAGGTAGGGAGAAGCCTTAGTTTTCTTCAGATTCAGTACGCTAAAATGGCTCAGCTCATGGATAGGCTGGTGCTGAAGCCATGAAAAAGAAATTTAGGAGTATGTGCCAGGAGGGTAGAGACGAGGTGAATCTCTGGCACTTGGCAGTTAGATCAGCTTGTTTTGTTCCATTGCCACAGTCAGAATAACTTAAAAATAAGACATAATTGGGTAATTAAGGCTCATGTCATTGAGCAAGGCACCTTGATGGCTGCAACTGGGTCTGCCAAAACTGTGGCATTGCTTTGTGCTCTTCTGCCCAACAATCCCATTCTGGACCTAATAAATGTTTAAAAGGAATTGATAAGTTTCCATTATTTTTCCTAGTTTTACAGAACAGAGTTTTGTCAAGAAGCTTTGTCTGACTTCTCGAACTTCTTATTTATTCAGAAGGATGATAAAAAGCGTTCTGGTTGTCACTTCTAATGGGCTAGTAAATTTTTTTGTTGTTTTTTTTAAAAGAAAAGGTGCTGTCAATGCACTCTTACTTTATGAACTTGTTCTCTGTGCCAGAGAGCCACTCACCAAAATGCTGTCTGCTCCATCTAGCTGTTTGAAATAGTTTTTGTTCTCCTTAGTTCTGGTAGAGAAGAACCTGTACAACACTGGTAGCAAAGGTGAATAATAAGACTAAAAGACTGTGATAGTTGGCCCTCTTGCTGCTGTTCTTGTAGATTTGTAGTTGCTTTTGTACATGGAAAAGAAAAATTGCAGAAGTCACTCTAATGACATGGATCTGCTACCAACATGATTGCTCCTCTGTGTATAACAGCAATAGCAAACACAGAATCTTTTAATTAAATTCGTGTATCTATTAATTTTCTTCTAATATGTTACATATGTTGGAATCTAAGTTCCTTAAGACTGTTTGGAAAGCTTACTTTTTTCTTCACATTTCCTAAATAATCTTAACAATCTAAACATCAGGCAGACTGTTATTTGACATGAATTTGTTGTCATATTCCAGATCTGCCTTGGATTTTGGCAGAATTTATTTCATAAAATCTCTTTCTTCTTATTTCTCTTACTTTTTAAATGGCACCACATCAAATGTTGTCCAAAATCTGACTCACTGCTGAAATAAGTCTTTAAAAAAGACAGATGGAGAAAGCAAATGTTGTTAAAAATTTTGTCTGAAGTATTGTAGCTCTGCTAATAGTCACTTTTAAATCATAATTGCTGTACAGAGTTCAATTGGTTTTACATTTACTTTTTGTTCTTTGTGGTTTCTTACTTGTACAAAGCTATTGTTTCAGCTATACTAAAACCATTTTGCTCTCATGAAGTTTTACAGTTGAGAAATATAAAGGGAGGTTCTGTCTTGCAGGAGACAAGACTAACATTCTTCTTCAAATATATTCTCTACTGGAATTTTTAATCCTTTTTAAATTCACTTTTAAACTGTAAGCCTATATAATTGTTTACTGAAATTCATGGATATCTCAAAAGAGATACAAAAATTCTTAAATACAGCATCTCATAGATGTACACAGCATAGTTTCTATTAAATTCACAATACTGTGGGGAAAAATACGATTGAGTTTTTATGTGTGTGTGTATGAAACTGGTAAGGCTTTTGTTCTTGCAAATTGTTTATTAGTTTCTCCAAATCTGTACATAGCTGTCTTCTTCTATTGATTTTTAAAGGGAAGACAGTAGAATTTTTCTTTTAACTGCTCAAATAGTGTTTTCAATCAGGGATATTTCTCAACTGTGATGTCCTTTTCAATTATAAAATAGTATTTGCCTTTTATAGCTGAGTATTAAATAAATTTTAAAATAGGATCAGCATGACTGAAATAAGATCTTTTTGTCAAGATTAATGTGTGTGCATACAGAAATACTACATTTCTGAGTATGGCAAATAATACGTCAAATCTGAGCCACAAAATAGGAACGTAGATGGATCCTTGCAGTGCATGTATTTTATTGCTACTTTACCAGTGATTTTTCTTTCATGCAGATTGACATAAAGACAAATATGTACTTTCCTTTAGATATTAAACCCACTATCTCACCTGTGAGGGATTGTAAAATTATATCCCTTTAAAAGAGAATACATCAATCTACAAAAAATTGCATCTTCAAGACAAGGTCTTTCTTATTTCTCTATTCCTATGTGCATTCAGAAAGAAAGAGGAAGATACAGATTTAAGTAAATCTGAAGATTGCATCAAATACTGGGAGTCCTCTAATTATGCCTTAAAGTTATGTAGTATATTGACGTATTTTCACACTCTTTCAGCATAGACTAAAGAGGCATTTGTTTTGTGAGTATCTGTTCAACAAGGATTTTTAAGGACCTAAATCAAAGGATATTACAACACATTTAAAAGGATGTAGAGGTTTCTATGGCACCATAAACAATATAACAAATAATTCATTGTAGAATCAGCTTCTGAAATTGGGTCTTTGGGGTGGGGAGAAATGTTTAATCTGCGGATATACCTGGTAGTTCTTAATGGTAATTAGTAGCTATTGAAGTAAGAGTTTAGGTAGAACATTAATTAAAGTAATCCCATCCAAGCCTTGCAATAAAAGGCACTGACTGCCATCTATCCATATGGGGTTTTTAATAAGGTTTATCAAACCATCATTAGCTTTCTGCCTAGGCTGTATTTTCAGTGCAATTTTACATCTTAATATCTGAAACCTTCCTCCATATGGGTGATTGCCTAAGACTTACCTATCTTCCTGCGGGACTTTGGTGTTTTATCTCGCCTGCTCTGTAAGCAGAAATACAGAGTATTTTTCTGAGTATACCCTAAATCTAGAAACAGCTTTGTAGCTATTTGGAAAAAAATACATTTGAAGGATGGGCAACATTGCCTTGTTAATGTGCTTCCCTCTGTCCATCCCCTGTCCCATCGTTGTCTTTATGTTGCTCTATTAAGTACTACTTGGTCATCCATTGAAAGAGCACTGAAGAGGGAATGATTTTAGGCATGACTTTTTTTGTGTCTTCCTTCAGTTAGGTGAAAGATGAGGACAGCTGTTCATTCTTACAGCTGCTCCTAGTGGTGGTAGAGCTCTTACCATTTCCATCCATTACCCAACATGGGTCAGGGGGTAGAATGGGTGCAAACACTTGGATGTGGTCGTTGAAAATTAAAAAGAAAGTGTCCTGTTTCTCCTATTTCAAGTTCACATTGGCAAGTGTTCGATGAGCCATATTTATTTACTGTAGTCTTCTTTGGTTGGGATTTCAGATGATATTCATGCAAAGGCTTTGCTGCACCTGGGTGGGAGAAGTAATAGCTTGTGAGGCTTCATTCCTCTTGGAGCTTGGGGTTCAAGTGAAATCTCATCTTTGAAAAACCTCTGAGCTGTTGCAGCCCAAACATTGACCATCAAGCCTATGTTACTTTCTGAGCTGAAAATATTTTCCTCAGTGTTGTTCAAGTCTTTGGTGCTTTTGGTTTCAGAGCAATTTTAAAAGAGGATACCAGTAGATTAAGTATCGTAATTATATTTTCATTAATTTTATGAGAATTATTTGTTCATTTTATTGATGTTAAGTTGCGTATGTTCTAGAGAAATGGAGTTAGAAAAGACCTGTTAGTGTCCTGGAGCTCTGTAGGTGGGTACAGCATTTTCATCTTAAAATTACCTTAGCCTCCAATAAAGTCTTGTTCCACTGTGACTCAGTTTGTGTCTGCCTACAGGTTTACATGAACACTCCATTAGCAGACTGTAACACAATGTATAAATTTTAACTCAGTATGCTTATCTTTGTTCTAGCTATGGCAGTTGTAAGTCCATGTAAATTTCAGCTAGATGAAGTGCTTATTAATTTCCATGTTACCAAAGAAGGATGGTGTATTGCAGTGCATTTGTTTGGTTACCTGTAAGCTGTTGGAAAATGTAGTGAGGGTAGTTGTCTACTGGGTGATGAATTTCTGTCGTAGTTAAAGTATCCTCAAAAGAAAATTGGTTTCAAAAGAAATACTTGAGGAGAATTTGAAAAGTTCTGTTTCTCCCCTCCGTCCCAAATACTGTTTTTCTTTTAATAGACTTTTTTTTCTCCAGTTCTAACTTGTATGTTCTTGGCAGTTATAGTCAAATCTAAATATTCAGATTTTGTGACTTACTTTAGTTTTCTGTTTTTACAGTCTTTTTTCCTTTTTCTGTGTGTTTATGTAATAATGCTTTCATTATTACATTTAAAAAAACCTCTGAGTGGAAAACCACTTTTAATAGTTTCTGCCATGCTTTAGTGTCCATGTATATTATTCAAAACAAAACAACAAAACAAAAGCCAAAACAGCTCCCTCAGGAGTTTTCACATATCCATATCAGACATTGAATTATTCATCCTTATAACTAAAAATTTCAACTTCTAAGGAAGAAATGGTTTTCACATTTCTTTTATTTTGAAATGTCGTAGAAATCAGTTTTATTTTTCTCCCTCTGTCCTGCACTTTGCTGAGCTCTGAAGATCCTATTAATCTTCAGCCTCACTCTCCCCTTTCTTAAGCTTTTTTGAAAGCTCTTGCTTTTTTGAATTGGGAATTCTGTCTCAGTTTGCCAACTTCCCTCAGCATGGTAGGGTGGGGAGAGATAATGGCAAGGGGGGAGATGCTGTGCCTACGGCTCAGAAGATTTCTCTCCCATTAGCTGTGCTGACTTTTTCCTTGTCTAAGGTAGGGCGGGCTTTGATGGATCTTTTAATATGAGTATCATCTTCCAACACAGAGCATGGGAATGGATTAGCCTAGAGGGTATGAGAGTCGTTCGCTAAGATAGTATTTTAAGGAGGACATCAGTGACAATTCTGCTTCATATCTACTTTTCTTGTGTTTTGCCAGCACTGTTTTGTGTATGTAGGGGGAGCTTTGAAACAGTTTTCTACTGTTAGATGTTAAAATAACTAAGGAGTACATTTCCTAGTGTTTGATTCATTTCCTCTTCATCTTATGCATTCAGGTGGCATACAGTTTGCTTATATGGAGAACAATTAGGGAGATATTTAACTGAATTTGGGATTTTTGCTGAGTCAGACAGGCCTTCTTTCAATATTTTGTTGTCTATAGTTCTGAAATAAGTTCTTAGTAATTAACTACAAAAACAAATACAAAAACAAAAACAAAAAAAAAAAGAAGAAAAAAGAAGATGGGAGGATACTAGTTGGATGTACGCAGTTGAAAGGTACACTGGAATGTGAAGCTCTCAGGCAAAGAAAACTCGGAAGTAAAAAGATAAACTGCTGGGATAAGCTTTGGGGCAAAAATTTTTGACCTGTAAACAGTTTTCTGGGATCTACCATGTGAAGCATGTGGAGTTATTTTAGCAGATGGTGATGTGGTGCTGGAATTCTTAAGGAACGAAAAGGCTTTGTTGTTGTTTTTCCTAACAATTCACTAGTGTCTAAAAATTTCCTAACGATTCACTAGTGTCCTATTTATTTTTGCCAGTAAAGTACAAATTCAACCACTTAAAACATAAACAGTGTGTGGTTAAATAACTTTTAATAAAGATTATTATGGATTGCTGCTCTTGAGGCAGTGGTCTTCCTCTTGGTCAGGAAGAGACTGTCACTGACTTTTGAGCTGCAGTAATCAATCAGTACCCTTGATCTAAGCAGCTATTTTAAATGTATGCCTGAAGATAATCCTCCCTCCTGGTCCTTTTGGTTTATTGATGGAGAATGTTGCAGAAACTAGTGAAGTCTCCAAAGTCTTTTGCATAGATGATAGCATTAGCACTGAAAGGGTAAAAATGAATGAGAACCAGAAAAACACAGTACAAACAGAAGAGAATCCTGGTATTATAAAATAAATCTAAAGAGACCACGTCTAGAGAGATCTGCAGTGTGAAAATAGAGCACAGAAAGACTGAGAAGAAAAACTCCCTTAAAGTCAGTGAAAGGCACCATCTCTGCCACTTCCTTGAGTTGTTTTGAGCTGCAGGGAGGCTGCAGCTGACTGGGTGCAGGGTGGGGGCAGGGGTGAAGGTGCCTACCCCTCTGCACCTGAGAAGCTGCCTGTGTACAAGCAGGGTCTCTTAGAGAGCCTGAATAAACCTTGTTTTTTGCCTTTGCTTTTGCAAATCCTGCTGTGCAAAGGTGGTATGCCATCGTGGGGAACTTCTTGACTTGGACTGAAAATTGCTAATGCAATTCCTCCATCAGTTCCTCCTCCATTCAATTCCCTGAAGTCTGAACTTCTCCTGTGGACTGGTGATGTTGTGTGGTTCATGTGTTGCTCCATCACATTGTACAGAGAGGGGACACCTGTATCCTATGCAGTGTTTGGTAATTTATGTGACCTGAGTTTGGTTTTTTTCATAAAAGAAAATTTCAAGGCATGATGAATTGCTAGTTAAAATCAGCCCCATGATCTCTTTTTGCATGCTTATCTGCAGTTCTTTGGGAGTTTTATTTGGGTTTGTTGTTTTGTTTAGGTCCAAGTTGTTCAATATAATCTCTTTCCCCTTTGACAAGCCTGTCTGAAAGCACTTTTTTGTTAATATTACTGAAGTGTTTTACTACAGCAGTGGCAGTGATTACAAGACTACAATGTTTTGGCTAACAAATGCAATAAATGTGATGAAAATCCCCCTGTGTTTTACATTTCACTGCATAGCATGTTTATATAACATGTTAAACACTTCTGTCTGAAGAACAGCTTTCCACAAAGGTAAAATGTATTTTTCATAGCACTTTTTTAGAAATACTGTGGGAAAGAATAATTCCTTCTCCATTCTCACTCCCCACATGTCTTAAGTCTACATTTCCCAATGTTTTAAAAATACACATTTTCTTATTTTCCCGCCACACTTAGAAGTATAATTTTTCAGCGTGTCTTTGAGCTTTATGAGGTGAGAGCCTGATACCTGGAGGACACGTTTCTCCCGATGCTGGGACCTGGCAGAGGTGCTGGATTGGAGCAGGCAGGTCCCTGCCTGAGCGCACCGTTGCACAAGCGCTAATTTGGCTTTTTGTATTCTTGTCCTGTCTGTTTGTGGTATTTAATGCTCCAACATCTCTCTGGTTGGGTGAACCCATATGTCATTCAAATGGGAACCTGTGCCTTGCCATTGGCCTGACAGCCGCTCAGCCGTGGAGCACAATGATAAAATTATGAAAACTGTGTCTCTGCTCATTGGACCCGTGGAATTTACAAGCATTTCTCTTCTGTGTGCCTAAATGCTGTGTTGCCATGCCTTGGCTAACATGGCAGATTTTTCTGGATTATAAGCCTTGTCAATAGTGTGAAACCTCACTTGTGTCTTTTTTTTCTTCTACCATGTTGGGGATTTTTTTTCTCTTCCTTTATTTGTAGATATGTGCTCCTCACAGACGAAATCAAAAGTCAACTGCTTGCTTTGGTGGTTACAAAAATAAATATTTTGTTTCTATCTTTAAAATAAAAGCAGACAGTTTTACCATAAGCAACATTTTGCTGCTGTTTGGTTCTGTCAATGTATTTTTAATAGTCAATATAAGAAATGTTATTTATATGCAGATAAAGTTTACTTCAGCATTATTTATAAAGCAGTAGTGTGTTATGGTAGTCATGTCTGTAAAGCCATGTTTTTCTTCATGCCTCCCTTTTTATGGTATGGTGCACATTACAGATACATAAATGTTATTTGACATAAGGGAATAAAACTATTTTCAGCTCATGAAATAACCCTGTTAGTATAAACTTGAAAAGCTCTTTCTGTAAATCACTGCTGCTGAACTGATAGCACATTTCTGCTGTAGTGTCACCTTTCTCTTTAGTGTGTGGTTGAAATGTCATGGTAATAATCAATTCATCTTACAAAAGTCAGTGAAATACACTTGCTCGTACTTGGTCACGAAACCAAACCCTGCAATTCTAATGTATTAGTAAGATACAATTTTGCTAAAACAGCCTTGGCTTCTATTTCTGTGTGTCTTACTTGCTTTATGTACCTTGTTACCGATGATGTTTAGAAACCCACGACAAACTTCCCAGTAATTAAAATTATCAAGGTAGTCCTGCACTCTTATGAGACAATTTACTGCACTTTGTGCACATGAAGGAAGTATTTGCTATTGAAGAAAGAGTGTTGGATATCTAATGCAGTGTATATGTACTGAAATATCAGAGAAAGAGTCATTGCTAGGCTAATGATTGCTTGTTTCTCTGATGGTGAATTTGGTAGTGCATCTGTGTGTGAATTTTTTTCCTTTTTTTACTTACTGAATAAGCTTAACAGTAGGAAAAATGTAATGGAGGTAGTTAGTGTAGTTAAAACTGGTTTTGGGTTTTGTTTTTTTTTTTGGTTTTTTTTAATTAGTAGCATAGTCTTTTGCTTTAGACAAAACTAAAAAAAAAGATGGCTAAGAATGGCAGCAGGAAACATTAGTTCCTGATTAGTTTTCTAGTTAATCACAACTTTATCACATCTGGTATGGAAGGAACCTTTCCTGACTATCATCATGACACAGAAGATTGTGGAGATCCTTTTAATCTGACATATTGCAGAGCTTTTTCTGGGCTCTCAGCTCTCCTCTTTGGGCTTGCTGGTAATGGGAAAATTTTAAAATGGAAATCTTTATTTCCTGCTTTCCAGCAAAATTATGTGCTGCTTTGTGAAATGTAGGACAAGCCATATTCCTTGCCCCAAGGATATTGCAGTATAAATCCCTCAGTTCAGTAGGTTGATGTGTGCATCACTGGTTACGTTAGTGGCATTGGCCCTGTTAAGCTCAGTGGCACTACTCTTACAATTAAAATTTTAAATTGTATAGTAATTTGTAGCGTTGGAATGTGAATCACGCATAATGGAAATGAATAGGATGTGGTTAGGAAAGATATATAGAAGAGGCTCAAGATTTTGCTGAGTTTGTAGGGTTTCTTTGGAAATGTAAGCATTTCAGCTGGGACTGATTTCATGGTTTTATTTATAATATCAAATTTAATAAACTAGGAGTCCCATAGAGCAAGTACTTTGAATTTGGGTATTCCATGAATTGAGCTATAATGTGCTGTGTAGAGCTATGCAAAGCACTGCACTACATTGTGTGTCTACCCTGTTCATGTGCTGAATTTCTTTCCTACTACTTTTACATTACTGCACTTGAGAGAATTTTCATTTGCTCGTTGGAACAGAAGCTGAAAGGGATCTTTAGGAAAGCACAGTCAAGCAGACATAATAAATTTTGAAAGGCATAAAAACCTACCTCCCAATTGAGGGAGGTAAAGATTTACAGTACATCATAGAAATACTTTTTTTTTTTCTGAGAGAGCAAAAATCTTCCTACTTGGCAAAGCTTTTCTTGCGGAAAGGCAATGGAAAAGCCACTTGCAGTGTAACAAGTTGTTTTCTTTTTGACTTGAAGATGAAATGATATTATTTTCAGATCAGTTAGAGGCAACAGAGTGTTTTTAAAGAGAGGTGCTTGTCTAGGTTTTTGTTTCTGATGCACAGAATGGTTACACTGGTTGCTAATTATTTGATTACATGCATTTTCTTCTGCAGAGATGTTGAGATTCACTGCACTGAAGCAGCTTATGTTTCCTCAAGGGAGCAGATCCTCAATGAAGTGCTGCCCAGAAAGAAGAACAAACACTAGTGAAACAAACTAACATTTAGTTAAAGATAGCATATATTAGCATATGCCTTATGGTGTGATGTTGTAGCTGTTTTTTTAAGGGTTCTCAGTTGACAGTTTCCCTCAAAAGAAAAGAAAGCAAGATTCCCCAAACCTCATCACTAACCCAAAATGTGAAAAAATATTTTCTAAAATTCCCAAATATTACTCTAAATAGGATATATATCTTCAAGTTTGAAGACAGATTTTTCTATTAGATTGATAATTTAATGACATTCAGCACATATTGAAGCTGTTGAGAGAATTGGATTATAAAGATTTGTAGATAGTTTTTAACAACATAGGCTATTAATTTATTTTACCTTTCTAACATTCCTGTTACTTTGAAATGTTTCTTTTAGAAGAGCTCTTATATTTTATCATAAAGCATTCCCGCTTTCACTGCAAAAGGATATTTATTACTGCTTCTCTTCTAGGCGAAATGTGATGACATCATCTTTTCTCATCGTTTTTAAATGTAGTAAAAGGGATGGTTCTGCAAGCACACTGCTCTGTGTGAAGAGCAGAAGAAAACAGGTGGACATCAGAAGTGTTTCGTAATGGGGTCCTACCCATAAGAGACTTCCCTGTCTGTAATTTAGTATAGAAATTCACTTGTCTGAGTGCAAATCACTGATTTCACCTTTTTAATCTCAAAGTAAGAGTTGATAATAGATATTTATAGACCTTTGAAGGTATTTGTGGCTACTCTGTTTGTGTGGGTTTTTTGGCTGTCCTTACTGTTTTGAATGTTGATCTTAGTTTAGAATCACAAATGTTTTACAGCTTAATTAGCATACAAAATTTCTTCAAACATTCTGATCTCGGTGAGCAAATAGCAGTACTTGCCATAGTTCTTTATCTATTTCCTATAAAATAAATTTTTTAAAGTTCTGATAATTTGAAGTAAGGAGATTTAGTCTAGTTTTGTCTCAACATGCAAGAAAAGCTGAGTAGAAGCTGAAGGACTAGATCGAAAAAGCACCAATTATTTAATTTTTTATAAAATTTATTAATTGTTTGCTTTTAATTGGCAGTGCTCCTGTTCTTCTCCCATTCCTCTTCCCTGCTCAACTCCTACCCCTCAATTTCTGTGCTGAACATTTAAACCAGAGGTCAGTGTGGGTCCGTGTGTTGTTTAAAATGTGCTGCAAGTGACCTGCTAAATGTAACAACAGAATCAGCATAAAATGCAGAGACCATATTAGGGCTGGGAGAAGGGAAGTGCACAGAGGTTATCAATAAATACTCAAATCAAAGTGAGCTTACTCTATAGATGTTTTTTTTTCACAGTGAACTAACAGTGTTTTTTAGCTCCAGTCCTCTTCTCATCACAGAGTAATATTCCCAGTTAGTGCTGTTCCTGTTTTCTCCTTTTCTTTCTTCTAACTCCCATAGCACAGCTTTTTCAATCCAGCATTCACTGCACATGTTCCAGTCATGAGGTTACAAAGCTGACATTGCAGTCTCAGCAGAGGTTATCTCTTTAAAATTCCCTAAAATTCCCCTTTGGCACATCCAGTTTGGCAGCTGGGTTTCTGTAGGAAACTGATGGAGCCGCCCCCTCCCCTTATGTCCTTTATAAAAATAGAAATCTATTAAACCTCTGGCCAGAAGGGCAGATGGGTAAGTACTCCCTCCAAAGCAGACAGTGCTGCTTCCTAAGCTTTTCTCCCTAGTTTTATACCCTCAAAAATATTTTTTTATATAATTCAGAGCCAATTAACTAATGAAAATACCTGGGTTTAAAATTAAAAAGCTTCCAGAACATGTGAACTCTGTGCTCTGGAAGATATATACAGCTTCTGAAAAATATTGATCTATTGTTTGAAATATTTTAAATAGTTATGCAACTACAAAATCAGAAGCTTAGTTTAATCATAGAAGCTCATGCCTGAACAACGCTGTAGCCACTAAAGTACAACTGGTGCACAGAGGAAGATTTGCCAAACCAAACAGGAGGCTAAAATACCTAAATACCAATGCAGATAAGTGATCATTGCCCTAACAGTATTCAAGAGCTAATCTAAATGAGCATTACCCATTATTTTCATGTTAAGAATGTCCCTGAAGTGCATTATATGTTCTTGCTTCTGGAAGGGAGAGAGAATTGTATGTATGTCTCCCTCCCTGTATCACTGCTTTCCTTTGGATGTCATTCTAGGTGAGAGCAGCAATTAATTATTTTCTGCTTAAAGTGGATTAAATTTTATGACAGAATTCGAGTGTCTTGAGTTTGAGGACATGTGAAAAGCTGGTGTCCTCCCTGAAAGTCAAGTAGAGCCTTCTTTTGTAGATTCGCTTGGTAGTGCATCAGCTTTCTCAAGACACCTCTCCCTTAGAAGGGATCTGCATGGAGAGCTGGAAGTTGTTACTTTGCACATGGGATGCTTTTTTTGGAAAGTGAGAATTGTGGATTTGGATTCATGAGATGAGGAGAGCCATGGAAAATCGAACACAAACAATCTGCAGTTCAACAGCAACCAAAGCCAACCCAGCTGGTACCTGCAGTGCCATTTCCCTCTTGCCACTCACTGCTGGGTTCGTCTGAGCATGCTGAATTGTTTTGGTGTGCTAAGACAGCAGAAGGTTGCCCATTGTCTTTCTGCCATTTGAGTGTGGCAGAACCCTTGGTAGAGAGTCAGGGAGATCTGACAGGTTGGGTGAAGTAGTGGAGTTTCTGTGGCAGCAGACAGATCAGCTTGCAGCTGTAGACCAGTTGTCTTGATGCTTTTGCCTCTGGAGCATTATCCAAAACATGATCAACCTGCACTGTGTCTTTCATGGTGCCTGCTGTCAGGAGACCTCTTCTTTCCACAGCTCCTCAGCTCGCAGAGGTGAGCACTGGGCAGCTGTGAGACAGGAACCCACACAGTTCATTGGCTTGGGAGCATTTCTGTGTGGCATGTATTTTCTAGAGCAGCTTTTAATGGCATCTTCTTGAAAATGTGTGGTTTTTCCATCACCCTTGGAAGAACTTGGCGTTCTCTTGGCCCCACTAAAGAACTGCAACAGCAGATGGAATTTTGTCTCACTCTGCTTGGTACCTGTGATCGCTCTTTGAGCTCATAAATAGGCTCATCTTATCTCTTTGCTGATGGTCAACAAACAGTGACTGCATGCCCCTGACACCTGATGCTAAATCCCATATGAATTGCACAGAGCAGTGCATTTTCTCAGTGTCAGTTACTGTGTCTTGGTTTTACTGAGGAAAACCTTTGCTAACATGGCCTCACCACTTAGCCATCTTTGAGTCAGCCTGAAACCCTTTTCTTATGTTTTAAATTTGTTGTTGAATTGTATGGTTTTTAAATGTAATGAATTGTCTACCTTCTTCTTATGCTGTTTTTACCACTCATGATTTCCTCGCCTATTATTTATTAAGAACTTGGTATGTGTTTGTCAGAAACAAGTTTGTCTTCTTTTCTTCTCTTGTGCTTGCTGGGACATCCTCCCACTTACCCCCTGCCACGAACACCACCAGTGGTTCTCATAAACTATAACATGAAGGATATGGCAAGTTTATCACCAGTCTGACCGAAAGAGTGTAATGCATTGTATGAGCACCTGTAACCCATTTCAGTGCAAAGTCAGATGGGCTAACACAGATTTCCCTTCTTTACCACATGTGCAGAAAAATTTATATATGTAACAAAAAACTGTTGACAGTCACCTCCTGCACTCCCTTTTTGAACAAACTGCTTCTTGGAAGTATTTTGTAAGAAGAGTGAAGGCAGAGGATGAATGTTCACCAAGTGTGTGTGGGGAATTGCAGTTGACGTGGGGCTGAAGTGAGGAAGGTGTAGGGTCCTCGCTTGTCTGTTGCAAACATTCTTAATCACCTTTCCTTAATCACCTTTTCAAACAATCTGGAGGCTGGGCCAGGTGCTTACCTGGGACATATTACACAACAGAAAAACAGACTGTTCAGTTTGCTGCTTGTCTCTAAGTTCTGGCAAAATGCACTGCACCAGATAGGTCCCACCATTCTTTACAGCTGGAGTATCCTAGAGGAAAAAAAACCCCAAAGCTGATTGCTTTCTTTGTTTGTAGCTGAAAGATTTCTCTATTATGCAGCTGTCTTGTCAAAAGACACTCCTCAAGACTTTACAGTTTGGAGGTATTGAATGTTTCTCATGGATCCTTTAAAGTGTTTCAAAGTGCATAATTGGGGCACTTGAGCATAAAACTACAATTATACACTTGTGTGTTAATTTTGTGTACAGATAGATATTACTTCAGTCTGGACATAAATGAGAAGGAAGCATTTTCTTGTGAGTGTAAGAATCTGTTTTGTTTAAAATGTTTAAACAAAATAGGTGTTCAGGATAATAGCCCAAAATAACTAGACTTGGAGAAGGGGGGATGAGCTTTCCAGAAAGGAAGGAGCCATGCGTGGATATACTGGAGATGCTTCGATGCTTTGAAAGAGTAGTAGGTATTATGAACATTAACAGATGGAGCACAATATTTGAGTTAAATTTAGTTGCAATATTAATTTTAAAAAAATCTAGTAGTTTTGTAGAATGAGTGTATGAATTTGGTTGTTGGTTCTCCATAGGTTTTTAAGTTGGCTATTTTCAATTAAGCAAAATAGGTAATTTTTGATAAGTGATGGTAGGACTTCAAAGGTTCCAGTTTGTTTTTCTGTTCCATTTTGAGTGTAATGTTACATGAATTGGATTAACTGTATCCAGATACATATATTTAGCAGATGCTTCTAAAACTTACTTGTGGAAACTGATATGAGGAATAATTTACAATAATCATCTTATTTTGAGTATAATAAAACTGTAATTATTTTTAAAATTATAATGTGCTATATGGTTTCAGCTATGAATTTATAAGATAGATGTCTTTGATGTTTCTGTCAGGGTTCTTTTGATGTTTTCCAGTGCTAAGTAATAGGTCAAATTAAATAATAGAAATGGAATAAATCAAATAATCTGAACTCTGCATCTACAAGGAATTATTTGAAAGTTTTCTTTTAAAAATACTTGCAGGAATATTTGAAATCACAGCTGTTTTATAAGTACTCCTATTTAAGAGGCTGACTTGGTTTTTATTGGTTCCCAGTAGGAAAAAGGAAAGAAAAAACATCAAATCAAAAAAGATTTACATATTCCCTTTCTTAAAAATTGTTTTGGCTGGTTGGTTTTGGTTTTATTGGTTGTGCACTTTGGTCAAATTCATCTAAAAAAGAAGGGTTTCTGATAGGAGTAGCTCTCTATTTCTTATTTTTCTAACCCAGCAGAAGTACCCTCAAAAGAATATTGAGGAACTGCCATAGGAATGGGATCCTGATCTTAGGAAGTTAATGCTATGCTGCAGGATAATAAATTATCCTGGATGGGTAGAGATGTAATGAAATTTTCTTACCGTTAGTTCAGCCAGTCATTCTCTTTGCCTCAAGATTCCTTGCTGTGGGGAATTTTTAGTGTCCAGATGAAAAGTATGATTTTGATCCTACTATAATAGAAGAAACTAGAAGAATTTGGACTGTACAAATTACTAGATTTATCACAGATATTGCTGAACCTAAATGATAGATATTGGAGTCATCCCTTTTATTTCGTGTGTGGGCCAACCTATGCTGTGGACACTACTTGGGGATTCAAATCCATAATGGGAACACAAAGATCTGTAAAGCTGTTCTGTCATTGCAAGTTTTTCTTGATTAAAAGGGTGATATCCCATAACACAGTGAAGAACCAAAACAGAGGATGACGTACTGGTCTGCTGTTTGTGGGGGTTAACTCAAAATTGGTGACCTTGTCAAAGGTATCTGGGCCAAAACCAGAGGGGTTCTCTGTTAAAGACCAGGGTGCGCCCCTTGGCAGAAGACTTTGTACTAAGACACTGCTAAACTGAAGTATCGAGTCATACGATGGTCTGGGTCAGAAGGGACCTTAAAGATCATCAAATTCCAACCAGCCTGCTGTGGGCAGGGATGCCTTCCACCAGACCAGGTTTCTCAAAGCCCCATTCAACACTTACTTCCAGGGATGGAGCATCCACAGCTTCTCTGGGCAACCTGTTCCAGTGCTTCACCATTCTCACAGTAAAGAATTCCTTCCTCATACCTAATCTAAACCTGCCTTCTTTCAGTTTGAAGCCATGCCCTGTTGTCCTGTCACTACATGCCATTGTACTAACGCCCTGTGCTTTTAGAGTCCCTTTACGTACTGGCAGACTGCTATTGGGTCTCCCTGGAGCCCTCTCTTTTCCAAGCTGAACAGTCCCAGCTCTCTTTCCCTTCCTCATAGCACAGATGCATGAGCCCCTTAATCATCTTTGTGGCCCTTTGTTGAAGTCTCTCCAAAATGTCCATGTCTCCCTTGCACTGGGGAGCCCAGAGCTGGACAGAGTCCTGCAGAGTAGAGCGGGAGCAGGTTGGTGCCTGGGGTTGTCCCTCCACAAGTGCAGGATAACAATAAAGGAAGGAAAGCAGCTGTCAGGGAAAGAGGGTGTGCACTGTAAGGGTCTGTGAAGCCCTATGTGGAACCAGATGAGTTTAGATGGAAAGAAGAGAAAAGCTTAGCTTGCTTAAGACTTGCATGGCGTTGCTCCCTGTGGAAGATCTTTTATATTCTTCTTCTGCTGTTTTAAGAGATACGGTGAAGAGCTCTGAATGATCTCAAATGATTTAGTTCTGAAAGCCATTGAGTTTAGGAATGGTAAAGACAGTATTCATCAAGATTGATATCTTTGGAGGAGAACATGAATTAATTAAAAATCACCCTTTTCTCTTGAAAGACTGGAAGAAAGAAAACTCAAGGGTGTGCAAGATGCCAGGGGAGCAGTGATAAACAGGGTGTGTGCACATTCTGCCTTTTCTCACTACTGAGATTAAAGAATGTTTGCAATTTTTCCTCCTACCAAGACTATGTACCGGAAGAAATGTAGAGTGAAAGCTATTTTACTGAGGGATTTTTCAGTCTCCAGTAGTTAAGTATTAGTGGTCTCTCTGTGTATAAAGGCATAAAATTGGAGGATTACTCATGCAGCGGGATTACCTGCTATTCAAACTCAACCCATACGTCTCATTTGTGTTCCCTGCTTTAGAAGATTTGAATGGCATTGCAGAATTTGTCTGAAGAAATAAGTTTCTCTGTATTTTTTCAACCATATTTTATTTTAAGCACAATTTAAGAAATAGTGGTCAAAATTGTTACAAATTTCCTGGAACGTAAATAGCAACTAGAGAATTTCAGGCTCAAATATCACTATTTATTCCATTCATGGATGCTCAAGAAGTGCCCTGTAATAAATTATTTGTTATATGATTTAAAATCTGTTAAATATAGGCTTTTGCATTTTTTCTGTAATGGCTGGCATTTCGTAGGTGAATTTCTTGCTACTCACACAGCAAGAGGTGAGGTTTCCTACAAGTTTTTTACTGAAGCCACAATCATTAGAATCACCAGAGATCAGGTTGTGACAGTTGTGATGTGCTTTTCCTTATGTTGGTTTGTGAAGTGGAAACCTCTTACTTAAGCAGATTACATGATCCCTTTTAATTCTTTTGATCACTTTTTTTTTAAAAAAGTAAGGAAGGCAGAGTATAAGAATAGATATTTTACCTGACTCATCACTTGAGAGTGTGTGTGTGTTTGTAGGCACTATGATTTCTATTTGTAATGCACTGTATCAAAATAGCACTTCTAAAAACAATTCTGTTGCAAATTTTTAGTCTTCGCTATAGTGTCGGTCTGAGAGCATAGATAGAGCAGTGTGGAAATCTCTTACTGGAGATTATCATATTTTCTTCCCTTAACTTGCAGAATGGACCAAATGTTGCATCAGTTCAAGCTGTAATGCACTGTGCTAATCAACACTATTGTAGGAAAAATTTCTTCCTTTTATTTCTAGACTCAGCTGTTTACCTCTCCCTTGAAACTAATTTTAGCTCACCTGAAACATGCAAATTTTTTATTTTTGTTTGTTTGTTGTTTTTAGGGGAAGGTGGGAGTGGGAGTTGGTTGCGATATTGGCATAGATTTAGCATTTACAGCAGAGGTAGTTTTCATAAATTTCTGACAGGGGAATCAAAGTGTTCTTTTTTGGAAGGAGAGATATTGCTTTTCCGTATAAATGATTGACTATTTTGTGGCAGTAGTCTTTATTTATTTGGCTCTCATCATGAAGAATAGCAAACTTATTCAAAATCTCAGTACATCAAAAATATGTCAATACATAAAACATAAGTACTATTCCATACTACAATCTATGCAAAAAACTATGTTAATAAGATGTGAAGGTTGCACAGCTAAGAAGTCAGAAAACATAAATGATAAGATTCTAGCAGCCACAGTAACTAAGCTACATTTCACATCCCCTGTATTTTATGAAATGCCTTTGACAACATAAATCAGAAAGAGAAGGTGCTATATATGTATAACATGGCTCAGTTAATGTTGCTTTTGGAACTTTAACATCTGTATTTTCTGACTGGAGAGTTCCTTAATCATGTAATCTTAGAAGATTTTTTACACTTTTTTTTGGTAGGTTGGTTTGGGGCTTTTTTAGGATAGGAAAATTGCCTGATTAATAATTGGTTAGCTCATGTTGTTTTGATTTAAGCTAGAGTAAAAGGCAGTATGTAGAGAGCACCTTATGACAGGTACATATGTGATGCCATATACATTGCACGGACAAGTGGTGTAGTTGTGCTGCCATGTACTGCTTGGGGAAAAGGGGATTACAGGCATGTGTGTAAGTCCTGTCCTTTCTGTAGTACTGGGTATGACTGCATTGCAGACTGCAGTGTCTTGTAAAGACAGTTAAGCTACCTTTTTTAATGAACTGGCTTGTGTACAAGAAGCAGTCTGGCTACAAGAGGGTGGATCTCCCTTTGACCTAATTCACCCTTCTGTGGAGCAGGGCAAATTAGCTGAGCACAGCTTTTGGTGTAGGCTCCTGCCAGTATCTGAGCTAGTTTGCAGATCTGTGTGCTGCACTGCAGTCTTCAACATAGGCATGCATTTAATGACTCTGCAAAATCCACTAACTTGCAAGTTCTGGAATGGGGATTTTTGTTCTGCGACAGAGAAACATGCTTTTTATGCTTTTGCTTCCATGCTCTGGGTCACAGGGTGGACCAGTATCAGGCCTAGTGTTAATATTTTAAAGGCTCTTAATAAGATGTTAAAGTTCATACTTCAGTGTAAAGGCAAGCAGTGTAGGAACGACAGTAACACAGGTGAACATTGTGACCAATGTATTGTCAAAAGATTAAAGCTAAGTGATAAGAAGTAATAGAATTTATAGAATGTATGAATGAAATGCCGTAGCATCAGGATTTCAGATCTACCTCTGATTAATAGCCTTGACATCAACACCCAGCTTTCTACTTGGTTTCCTTTTAGGGTTTTTTGGGGGTTTTTTTGGGTTTTTTTTTTTGTGTTTTTTTTGTTTGTTTGTTTGGTTTTTTTTTTTTGTTTTTTTTTTGTTTTTTTTGTCATTCAGTGAGAAGGATTTTTAGCCTTCATTAAGATTGTGTGCACAAGCATGCTGGGGTTGAACATGTTGATTTGAGACAGGAGACTATGCTGCCCCAACTGTGACAGAATATTCTACTGAACATGTGCCAGAGGATTTCCTTATGCTGTATAAGCATATTATATTTTTCTCCTTCCTATAATTCAACTAAACGTACAGATGTAGACCTGGAATTATGTGAATTTGAAAGTTTTTGATATGAACCAGACTTTTTTGTTAAGTGTGTGAAAGTCAAGGAGTTAGTTTCCTATTACAGCTTTCTATTGGTAAGTATGGGGAAGTGCATGGTTTGAATGTTTGGAGGAAAATACTTAGGGTTTGGCAGAGGTCTGACTTTGGAAATCTAAAACTGAAGCAGAAGTTGTTTTGGAAATCACAAGTGTTTTATTTGAATGTTTGATAGGAACTAAATGACATCTTTCTTTATAGTTACAACTGAACTGATCACTGTAAAATTGAAATAATTAGAATTAAGCACTGTAACCTTTTGTTAACTGAAGGAATGCACTGTTTTACTCCTAGTGCAAAGTACCCAGGGTTTTATTTTTCTGAGAATACCCCTCACTATACATTTTAAAATTCTAATTTCTATGTAATTACAGTGTTACAGATGCTAAGAAAGTGGAATGTTACTGATGATTGTATTACTCAGGATGGTACTTGTTTCACAATATTCTACCTCACTGTTCCTCAGCAAAGTTGGCCACTGTAGTGCCACTGTAGAACCAGGTAGTGCCATCCTTTCTTCTGAGTGGCACCGCTGCCCCTGAAGTTCAGCTTTTCTTCTCTCTGTAAGCCAGGCTTAATGCTGATCAAGCCAGAGAGACCTGTTTTCCCCCAGATTTTTATATCACAACACTGTGGTCCACAGCTTCCAGGTTGTGCTCTTGACTTCCACCAGTATCATCCAGGGAAATGGATATCCAATATCATGCCTCACTTTTTGGGCACCCAGTAGATTTCAGGGTGAAGCAAGGATGTAGCCAGGGCTCTTCCCCTGTAGTGAGCATGTCAGGGTATCTGATCTGTTCGGGTGGATCGCAGAGTGACTTCGCAGAGCTTTTTGTGATAGGGACTATGGAAAGCTTCCATTATTGACTGGATTTAGCCATCAGGATGGTGTAAAAGGACAGTAGCTGCCTATTGCTAGTATTATTAGTGTACCTGTGCTAACACACTAATTCTGTTACATTTTAATTTTAAAAATTATTATAATGACTCTAATGCTGTCTAATGATCCTTCTTCTTCGACATCAGTCATGGATTGCACATGCAAAAATTACTTAAAACTTCCATTTCTATCAAGGTATTAACTGGAAAAAAATGCCTGCCACCAGATCTCTTATTCAAGCAAGAATTAAAGATAATGGGCTAAGTTATAGGTTTAATTGGATTTTCCCCATCTCTTCATTTGGCTGCCAATTTTGTTCCTTCTATTCTCATCCTTTCTTTCTTTGTGTTCAGAGTGGTGTAATCAGTTATGGTCAGTCATACTTCTCCCAAAATAATGCTATTTATGCAGTGCAAGTCAGATAGTAGTCCAAAGGAATTATTACAGTTCCTGTGCTTGCCTAGAAATAGATTCAAACTCAGGTCTGTTCTCTCTTCAGCTGTCCCCAGAATGTCTGCACTACCACAAGCATGATGAAGTTTGCTAAATTGTCTCCTGCAATGTGTGGCCACGAAAAATACGAGTGTAAGGGAGCAGGGGAGGGTGGGTTTTATTTTATGAAGAAAGAGGATGCTTGGGTCATTCACTCCTAGCATTGTAAGTAATTGGCTTTAGATTTGTTTTGTTCTGGGGAGATTTTCATTAACCTTTTTTTTTGTATGCTGTTTAATAAACATTTGTCCATAAGCAGTATCTTGTGATCCTCATTAGTAAAGCAGGATTAATTTTCATGTTGTTGTTTGTTGTTTATTTAAATAGCCACAGCCATTATATGGAGTTTTCTGCTAAGGCAGTGGTGATGAGTCTCTGCACTGAAGAGAACAGCATCCAAACATATATGTAGCATTATGATTGTTGCTGTATTTAAGTGGTGGTGTCTGGTTGTTTTTCTAAAACAGTTTGAATTGGGCAGATATGGAGGAAAATTTTAACATAAGTAACTGATATATAAGATCAGAAGAATAGCCTGGTACATTTTCTGAAACCAGTGTCTGAAAACAGATTGCTTGGGGAAACACTTAAGAAAATGGAGCAGTCTCAGAGCTTTGGCAGTCAAGGTGTTATTGCCTCTTCAGGTTGCTTACATTTGTTACTAAGTATATTGCAGACCAAAGTTTCATTGTCTTCTCCAGAGACTCGACTATCTTTTGAAAAGAGTTGAGAACGTAGTCATGGCTCTATCAGGGCAGATCAAGGGTTCATGCAGCCCTGTATATCCTGCCTCCAGTGGAGGCTTTAATTGGATGCCTGGAGGAGAGTCAGAACAAAGCAAGCACGTGGTACTTCCCCCAGTACTCTTCAAGCCTCCAGCTATTTTCACTTCAGGGACTTCCTGAGCCAGATGTGGCTCTATAAATTTGGTAACCCTCAGAGGATGTCTCTTTTGTGAACTTGTCCAGTCTTTGCTTGAGCCCACATAAACTTTCAGCTTTCAAAACATCATTTGGCAAGGACTTCTAAACATCTGCTACCTCTGTGACTAGAAAACCTGTTTCCCTCTTGTTTTGAAGTTTGCTTCTGCTATTGAATGCATCCTAATTGTTGTTGGACAAGATACTTTTGTAGCTTTCCACCATGTTCCTACTTCCTGATGACTTTTCCATCCTCAAAGGGTTATAGGTGCTTTTTATGGAAACTGTTCTATACCTATGATGATTTTTGTTGTATTTCCCTGAACCTTTTTGTCTGACCCTTCCTAGTTAAGTCCAAGAAGTCAGTAGAGAGGGATTTTCTTTTGCTGTGTTGATGTTTCCTAAATCTCATCTTCATTCTTTTCCGTCTTGATTTATCCAGAACAGTCATCAGTGTTACATAGTCTTAAATTATTCAAATCTCTGACTTTTCTTTTTAAGCCATACTGCAATTCTCACATACCAAGGTGGCTCCAATTCAGAGGCTGTATGTGGTCATTAGTAATTCAGCTTTTTGAATTTGATTAGACCTCTGGAGTGATACTTTATGGTCCCAAGCCCCTTCTGACTGTTCATTTGTCACTTTATTCCATGAAAAGTTCCATCAGATTGAGAGACATTTATCAAGTCCCTCATAAAGGACTCCAGCATGGGAACACTCCAAGATTTTTCCACAGTGCACACTAGAGCCAAAGATTTTGTTAAGCTTCTCTGTGATGGCGTTGTGCTCTCTGTATCTCCCCTTATACCTTCATCATCATTTGTCATTTCAGACTCTGGCAGACCTCCTACTTCTGATGTGTTTGAAGAAATGAATCATTACTCGTTTGATTCCCTTTTCTAGCTGTTCCAACAGTTCTTTCTGGCCTGTCTTATTATATTTGAAGTGGCAGAGTTTACAGTCTTTTCTGTTTTCCTCATTTGGACCTGGCGCTGGCTTATTGAAGGGGATTGCCTTTTTACCTCTAGAAAGCTGCAGTGAGCCTTGCTGGTGTCCCTTTACTCTTATCAAATCTTTCTGAATGGGTGGTGAATATTGTTTCTGTGCTTTCCATGTGGTTATTGTTAAACAGCTTTGATGCTGCCAGTCAGATTTTATTTCTCATAGCTGTCTGAGATTACTTTTAACAAGCTTTCTCATTTTTTGTGAAGTTACACTTTTTGAAGTTAAGCACGACAGTAGTAGATTCCTTGGGTTTGATTGTTCCTGTATGGATGCTCAATTTAACTCCTTTATGGTCACTGATGCACAGTGGTTCTGCAGCTGCAGGATGCAGGAGTAGATGATTCTTGCTGCTCTGGACTGAGCCAAAGGCAGTGGCTCCTCATGCAGGTTCCCTAACCAGCAGTTCCATGGAGCAACCTTTGAGAGTTATCTGATACTGTGGTCTCAGCTTTGTAGTCTGCTTACTCAGTCTGTCTGGGAGGAGTTGAAATCTCCCCCTAATCAATCTTGCGGTGTGCCTTTTGCTGATCTTGCTAGTGTGCTGCTGTCAGCGTTGTAGTCTGGCCATGCATGGTGGTTCCAGCACTCAATCTTTTTTATCTGACCAAGCTCCAGACCTCGGCTGCTTGGTGAGGTGGAGTTTTATTTTGATTAGTTTTTAAATGCTATGTAGTATATAATGTTACTTTGTTATAAGCAGTCTTCTCCCTGAATTTGTAGCTCAGGATGATGCCTACTAGTCACCCCACAATTTTTTTTCCTTTCTACCATATTTCTTATATGACTACTATTAGTGCTTTTGTTTGCAATTTGATGTTCCAGTGATCCAGTCCACTCCTCTTCGTGTAGAAGTCCATGTGTTGTTAGAATTTCTTATTTCCGCTCTATTCACTCTGCAGTCACTGCGTGTCCATTTTTCACTCTTTGAGTCTTCTCAGCTTCTCAGCATCTTCATTTGACATAGCAATACCATGCTTTTTTACCATGTGTTCTTTTAATCCCTTCTTCATTTTAAAATTTCATTTTCTTGCACTTAATATGCCAGTGACCTGGCTCCTATGTTCAGGTGAACTCCAGATCGCCTGTACAAGTATCTTTATTCTAGAAATATTCTGGTTGCTCATGCATCTGATCTTTTGCTTTGTTACCATCTGGTCAATTGGGCATTCAAGTTCTCTCTCTCTCTTTTTTTTTTTTTTTTCCTAGCAGCCTATATTTTGCTGTCATGGTATCTTTCCTTTTCTTCCTGGTGTAACTGGAACCCAGATGGACCCCAACATGGGTTTCTCCTCAGCCTTTTATAGGAACCAGTCCAGGCTCTGTGACCTTTACAGATGATGGGCAAATCACCATGTGGTCTTCTGTCACATCCCAGACTCCAGCTGTCTGTTTGCCTGATGATATTCCAGCCCACCCTTTTTAGTTTGCATTATAAAGGCCTCATTTATGCATCATCAGGGAGAGGGTATTTGTCAGAAAGTGTTGCTTTGGTCACAGAAACATTCAACTGCCTGTGAAATGATGGGAAAGGAAATGGAAGCAAAGGCAAAGAGAGCAAGTGCAGGAGTGGGGTTACAGTGCTGACCTTAGGAGTAACCAAGAGGTAGGACTGCCAACTTCTGGCAGAAGTAATAGGAGCAGATCAAGTTGTGATAATAAAAACAGCCTAAGCAGGTGTTTAAATTTAACATATTATTATTAATATTATTATTGCCTAGCAAATACTGTTGAATGAATATAGTGAATTAACTTTAGGTAGAACAGTTGTTTGCTTGTTGAATAAACAGACCTATCATTGTATGAGAAACTCGGTGGGAATAGTTCAGAGATCAAAGCATTTCAGATATGCTCAGGTATTTGAGACACTTGCTTAGGGCAGAGATGTGCAGGACCAGTGGGAAGTCCATTCTAGAACGGAGAAGTCATGTGCTGCATCTGAAATGAATCTGAATTCCAGAGTTTGGGGAAAAGCATAGGTACCTAAAATTAAGGAAATCTGGGCACCATATCAGGAGTCCATTGAAAGTGTGCTCTTTCAAATACCTCAAGAAAATGTCAGTGGCTATTGATACAAGGCTTACAGACTAAATCAATGCAGAAAATTTCTCTGACGCTGTAAGCGACTTGGTTTGGTTCTAACAGATTCTCAGTGTGTGCAGGTTCTCAGTACATGATACATGTTCCAACTGGTGTGTAGCACATTATTTTGTGGTGTTGTTTTTTTAAAAAAAGTATTTCTTAGTAGTGGGGAGAAAACTAAGAGAGATTGAACTTGTCAAAACCAAAATTTGTCAAACCCCAAGACTTTCGTCTAAGGCTTAAATACAAACAATAAAAACCTAAGGGTTGTGGGCAAAACATTAAGTAAAAATTAGCACCTGATTTCTCAAAAAAAACCAAATAAATACAAAAACCATTTATCTTTCAATGTCTATTTAAAAGCAGTTGTGCCTTTTTTCCACAATTCAACTTTTGGGTCAGCACATTAGAATGATTCCTCTGTTGATTTGCCTCACTAGTGTGCCCATGGAGAGCAAATATTTCAAATAACTGCTTCTGTGTTTTAAGGGTGGGCATTACAGAATTGTGATGTTCAGAAGCGTAGCATTTTCCATAGAAGCTCCTCTGGAAAGAGTAACTATGCAGAGCACTTGGCCTTACTCCTCCTGCTAAGGCAAGAGGGTCTAAGGGCTCCCATTAACTGCTGAGTGGAGGGGTCAGACCGCTGGGTCAAGCGTATAGCTGAGAATATCACTTCTGCTGAGGTTGCCATACGGGTGGGACACAGCTTGATTTCATGTCCTTCTGCTTCCACTCATGAATTTGCTTTGCTTGGCTCTTCCAACAGATCCCACCTCAGTATGGTCAGCAAGGTGTAAGTGGCTACTGCCAGCAGGGCCAGCAGCCGTACTACAACCAGCAGCCACAGCCGCAGCACCTGCCGCCCCAGGCACAGTACCTGTCGCAGGCCCAGCAGAGGTACCAGGCTCAGCAGGTAAGCACTGTCCTCCTCTACTGACAGGCACCCTGGAAGTGTTAAAGGAACCCGTGGGCAATGAGCAAAACCCACCCCTCATCTTATTGAGGGAACACTGTTAACTAAATAACAATAATTGAATAATAAATTGACCAAAATTAAATAAACGTGGAATCGGACCACATGTTTCTGAATGGCCTTCAGGATATATGCACAAATACATCTGCACGCATTTTCAGGCTTAATGTTGTACCGTGTTTTTAAGGTAAAGCCAGTGCGAATTGTCCCAGCATCTGTGCTTTTAAAAACAGGTAGCAATTTCTTGAGATGTCAGTGGGTGCTGGAGCTCATCAAGAGCTCCAGCATCCTTGCTTTTGTTATGTTGTTTCCCCACAAGACAGACATTGTTGAGAATTCCTGCATCTAGTGTGGTCACTGCTGTTTTGGGATTTTTGTGGAGGAGTTCCAGGCATTTTGGAGTTGCTTTGTCAAGGGAGCTTCTTAAAAGATATTTTAAATGGATATTACAGCTATTAATTTAAATGTTGTCAATTTGCACATCCAGTTAGTGAAACCACACAATCCATTATCCATTGCTGGTTTTGAATTGTGCTCTTTATATTAAGCATTAAAATTAATTTCAAGTGATTCTGTTTTTAACCAAGATCAGATATGATAATGTATGGGTCTTGTTTCCAGAGCTGGAGAAACACTTGGATTTTAGATACTGAACAAAATGGATGTGCATAGCTGATGCAGCTGAACATGTAGTCTCAGTTCTGTCTGCAGTCTCAGCTCTGTTATCATGGAGAGGTGATCTGGAAATGGAAGGATGAAACTAAAGCATACTCACCATCCTGGGAAATCTAACAAAAGTGAGTTGCTCAAGATTGGATATTAGTGGAAGCATCAGCACTTGCTGCAAGTCACTGGGGAATTCTGTCAGGCATGGTTGATTAACATTTTGTGATTATGCTGGTGCAAAGAAATCTTAGCTTGAAATAAAAATAGTGCGTAAAATAAACCAACAAAAGATGCTGGATGTGGCAATGATACTGGAGACTCCCCTCCTTTGACTTTAAAATAAAGCTATGATAATTTCACTGTGTAATTACATGTTAATTTTTCTTCATCTACATTTTAAAATTCCATTGAGAATTAACTTTTTTCATTAAAATGCTGGATGGTTTATGAAATAGAATTCTTAATTGTATCTATGATATTCTTGTAAATGTCACACATTCTGTCTTTTGGATTATATGTAACTGCAATTTTAAAGATTGCAGTTGTGTCTTTAAATTTAATTTTCTTCCTTTTTTACTTAGCCATTAAATGCTTGATTTCTCTATGATTGAAAATACTGTTCATAAGCATCTTGGTGAAGTCTCAGCAGATAAAGACCCAGTAATATGGCCTATAAGATAGAAGAAACACAGCTGCTCTAATGTCTACATATCACAGTATATGAAATTGAAATGGTTTTTTTCTGCCTTGGACACCTTGTCATGTTATAAATATACTGTCAGTTGAACGGATTTAATATTTTGGTTTAGAAAATATACAAAACATTCCAACTTTATAGGCCTTAAGAGTAACAAGGTACTGATTTATCTGTTGATAGCTGTTCCGATTACATCATTTGCTATCATAGCTGGGAAAGAGAAGGTTTGTGCAATGAAGTGAGAGGGATCATAGAAGGATGAAAGTAAAATTATAGTAAAGCTTTCCATATATTTTGAATTTCTGAGAACTGGGATGAAGAGAAAGGCAGGGGCAGATTCACAGGTAAAAGATACCAGCCTTGATGTAGCCAAATTCCCTTTTTGAGGATTTGAAGTGACACTGAAGGACAGTCAAAATCCAGGCTCCAAGGCTGATACAGGCGTCTTAGGAAGGTCAGTAGGCATTCTTTTGCCTCAGTCTGCAAGGTGAGATGATGCATTAGGTCCTTAGCAATACAGCCTTGCAGTTGGTAGTCCTTTCTGTGAGAATTTTGCCTGAATTCTTGATGGTTTATGAATGGTTATTCTTCAGTAGTGGTCAGCCTCTTAAGTTTTGGACTCTGACCCAGGTTCTGAATTATATGATTATTTCACTGTGTAATTGGAGTTTTTGTGTGTAGATGGGACTATTTTGTATAAATAGTAAGTAGTCCTAAAACACCTTGGGGCTTGCTTCTTTCCTGATCTCGAGATTGGTTCCATGGCTGCTCTTCTCCCTTTCTCAAGAAGAATCAGCAGATGAACTCCTCTTCTGTCATGTTTCTCTGTAAAACCTCACCACTGTGCACTTTCCCATTCTTTGAGAACTGCTCATCTAGAAAACAATTCCTAACACAAGAAATTGAAGCCTATATTTCTGACATTTCAGCAGAAGTGTTTTTTCTCTGCTGGTAACGCATAGTAGAATTACCATCAAGTGGTAACCAATGTGAAATACAAAAATTAATACTAAACAAAAACCAAAAAAAGTTTTGAGCATATGTCAAATTCTGCTGCTGACAGAAAAAAATTACAAACTGTGCTTACTTAAGCATACATATCCCTGCTTATATAAGACTGATTACCTTGAAAAAAATGAAGAATTTGATTAAAGTTTTAGCAAGAGAATTAGGAGTATGTACTTGTTTCGTTTTAGGAGAAGTAGCAGTTTGGGGAATGTGGGTGAGAACAGAGCCAAACTCATCTCAGAGGCACAATGGAAGGACAAGAAGCAATAGGGACACACTAAGAAAAGGGATGTTGCAACTCTCTAAAAGAAACAAACAAACTCAAAAATTATAAGCCCCACAAAATTCCAGAGAGACTGCCATCTCCATCATTGGAGAAATTCAACTAGACAAAGCCCCGAAACACCCTGTTCTTGCTAGGCTTCTTTTGAACTGGAGGTTTGACTATATGACCTCTCTCTGAAGGTCTCTTTGAATACATATGATTGTGTTGCTATGGCTTAAAACTGTCTTTACATTTTCTAAACGCAATTTTAAAATAAACTGCAGAATCATATATTACCTGTTGCACCAGTTGGTGTATCTTTCTTATTTCTTCTCCTAAAAATATCAGTACATCCTGTTTATATAATCCTGTCAATTAGAAAGCTGAGGTAGTTTCAGTCATACAATCTGTCATCCTTTCTGTCTGTCATCCTTAGTTTTGTTCTTTCTTTTCAGCTTGCAAATTAATTTCCTTTATGTTTTCTATATTCTTCATTAACCTTTTTTTTTTTTTTTTTTGTCTTTCTATATTGATTTTGTGATGTGAATGTGATTGAATTGGTTTTGCTTCAGGAGGGAAAAGAGAAATGCTAGACTGGGGAAAGAAGGCTTCTCTAATTTGCCTTCTTTTCCTGTCTGTATTTTCTTTATTTCCCTTGTAGATTTATGTCAGGCTACTTGTTTTGGAGATTATAAAGCTGAAAATAGTGTTTATTCTGTCTGGATGATAGACTTTTTCTTGCCACCAGTTTCCTTTTATGTAAAACTCCATAGTGTGATGATCTGGGTGTTCTGTTATAGGGAGAAAACTGATGTGAAATTTCTTGCAGATGATGTTTTATTTTTGCTCTTTTAGACACATTGTGAGTGAGCTCCTGAGGTCAGGTATAACTCTGTGTTGTGCCTTTGAATTGGTGCTCGTCTTCATTTCTCACATATTGTGGAAGTGTGAAACCATTGCTGTTTTTCCTTGACTCATTTGAATTCAATATGCAATCTTGTCTTATAAAAGTAAACAGATAAAACAATTTCTGGGACTGTTCCAGTGACTTGTGACTTTCATTCTTCTAATAAGCATAGATGGGAAGGAGGAGAATGGGATTTATTTGAATGTTTGAACTGTTAAGTTGTTTAGATCTTTGTTAAATTGATTGCATGGTAGGCAGAAAGGGAGTTTCATAAGAGGTGATTTGATAGTAATACTGGCACAGTTTACTATAGAACCGTATTGTAAGCTAGCATCAGTCATCCCCTCTTCATATCAGGAGCCTGCTGTGTAAAAACCATTAAAGGAAAAGCTTTGTTTTAAGCAAATTTATTGCAGTAGCAGATTCATTGATCATTAGATATTGCCAGTAGATGTAGATACTGCCTTGATTTTTTTTCTTTAACTTCTTTTTACCTTTACTGCTCTTTGAAAGAAAAAAGAGGAAGAAAGATGTGCTATACTACTATAGTTTGCCCTTGGCAGAGCTTTTCATCTTGAAATGGCATATAAATGAATAAATGCTTCGCTTGTTTTTGTAGTTTTAAATCTTTTGCCATAAGTAGAAGTGATATTTTGTTCAAGAATGTCATGTAATTGCAAACTTAAACTGTCATCATTAAACATTATTTTGTTAAGATAGTGTGATGTATATTTTTGGTTATTATGCTTTCCAATTGGCTTGTAAACAGCCATGTTTATATATTTCCTTGCTTTATGTAGCATGTGTTCTTATGTATCAAGATAGAATCGTGCCTTTAAGCTTTATTGTGTTATTTTATGAATTGGGACCATATCAATTTTTGACAGATGAAATGGATCTGCAAAATAGTTATGGTCTCGCTCTTAGTTAAACAAAAATAGTGATTTTATTCTATACCTACTGCTGTTACCCTGAATGAGGTCATCTTTTGTCTTACACCTTCCTGGAAGCCCTCTGCTTGCAAGTTTCCAGAATAAAATGCTGATCTTTTTTCTCACATACGGGTATAAGATTAAATGGGAAAAAAGTCCTCTGTGCACAAAGAGTTTGTGTGTGTGTTTGTACATCATTTGTTGTGGTTACTATGGGTTTTTCTAAGTAGTTCAGGCTCACTCTTTAGTCTGCTTTTACTTAAAAGGAGAAAATGTTTTATAAACAAGCGAATGAACAACACGCTCTCACTGTCTCACAGGTTTTATTTAGGTGTTCTAAAAGCTGGCCAATATCTTGTTTGGCCCCCAGAATAATACACCTTACCTACTGATCTTGGCAAGATTGTTTTCCAACGCAAAATGTATAGGAGAAATAAAGAGCAAGACTAACTGGTGGGGGTTTTTTCCCCTGAGACTGGGCCAGGGGACAGATGCAGTTTAGGCCAGTAGGAATTTGTGAATTGTTTTAGTAGTCCCAGGTAGAAAGGCATCTGAAGCAGGAAGGCTGTATATGTGGGAAGATGGGAAGCATCTCTGGTGACACCTTGGTCAGTCTGTCCAGGCAGAGGGTTGGAGACCCTTTGATGCTTCTATGAGGGACTTCTCTATGTTTCCCTAAACTGGGATCAGTGGTTTAATTAATCTCGGTTTTAAGCCTGAGATGATGATGAGAAAGTTTTCTTGCAGACATCTGTTTCTAGCGTTGAGTCAGCGCAAGGTAGGACAGATAAAACATTTCCTGATTTAAAACAGTCTTTGAAAATGTGAACAAAATGTGAAACTAATTAATCTGTTTTCATGTCCAATCTGTATGACTGTCATGAAAACAGAACAAATTGTATTGTGGCAAAATGCACCAAATTATTAAAGGGATTTTGGTACAATGAAGATGAAGTATTGTTTTTAAATTCAATGTGAACTGCTAAAGTTCTTTAAACAGTATAATAAGCAACATGTTAATTAACATTGTCAGGCTATTTTGGGGTGTAACACTGTACAAAAATAGTATTGTAATAATAGGAATAACTGTCGTACTTGCAAATATCAAATTCACAAGAAAGTAATACAGACAGTCCTCAGTGAGTCCAAGTTGGTGTACCTCGATGCAATCACTCTTTATAGTAAAATCTTCACTCTTAACCTACTCGAAATTGGCACAGAATTAGCAGTCAACTGTACTGTAGTTTAGTTTCAGATCCTTCAGACTTAAATTTAAATTTATTTTAAGGACTACCATACATCTGCACATGTCTTAGAAGTTGTAATAAAAATAATTTGTCCTTCTGTCCTTTTGAAACTTTTGTATCTGTAATCATTCTACCACTAGATGAGTGGTTGCATTTAATATTTGTTGGATTATGAACGACATGAAGTCTAGGAAAGAACAAGCTTGTGTGTTAATCTGACATTTGCTGCCAGGCATATAGGAAAGTATTCTTTGTGGAAGTTGGCTATTACAGTTATATAGGAACTCATAATCAAATTTAATGTTTAGAAGAGATAGTTGCCTGCTGTCAGCAGCAGTGGCTGACACCACTGCTTCTTGTGTACCATAAATCCTTCATGGCTTTTGTCATCTCAGCAACAGAGATGCCTAGTGCTTGGTGTACACTCACTCCATTCTGAAATGCTGGACTTGTTTTTAGCTTAGGAGCAATTATATTCTTTCCAGAGTGAAGAAGTACTAGGGGGAAGTAATGTAAAACATTTAATCCCAGGCTTACGATATCAAGAACTCATATATATACACACACACTTTGCCAGCCACAGCCATTTCAGCCTCACTTATGGGGGGAGCTACCAAAAGGCAGAGTGCAGTATTGGCTTCTTGCATCTGTAGTAAAACTTGACTGGCCTTGGGGAGGGCAGGGAAGGGGAGCAGGCTTTCAGCAAGTGGTTTCCAAACTCACACACCACAACTTAAATCCTAGCTTCTATTCAAGCCTCCAGTGACCAGCACCTGCTGAACACTGATTTAAGAGCTGTTGAAATACTTCGGAACCATATTGAACTTGTGCATTAAACTGATTTATCCTTTTTGAGCCTTTCTTAAGCGCATGATACTTTCAGGAAGGACAAGAGTTTGAACCCTTGTAGGTTCAATGAGTACTTATTGATTCAAATCTTTGCCAGTTAGATCTCTACTTTTATAAAGTCTTATTTCATAATCATGATGCTGCTATGATAGCAAATAAGTGTTAAGCATAAGGCTATTTATCTGATGGAGGTTACTTAGCTCAGCTCGGGAGTTCAGTGAAACTGATTCCTGTGCTACATCTTCTCCCAGTAGTGGGAATGGATGATTGTTGTCCATTGGGGACTGCTGTTTGCTCATCATTGCTTATATCATTCCAGGAAATGTGTCAAACCTCTCTCTTTTTTCCTCTGTGATTTCTCTGTATTTATAAGATCATAATAGGTGCTACCTTGTCAGACTTGGAGAATAATCTTCCAGAGCCAAGTAGCTAGAAGGAATAGAGTCAGGCAGAAGAAGAAAGTATAATTGTCTGTAAACTCACACCTGAGCACAAACACAAAATTGAGGGCATAGCACAGAGCAGCAGTCACAGCAACACAGGCTTGTTTTTGCTGAAGGCTTGTTGACCAAACCCAAAAATCTGCATTCAGATTTAGAGAAGACTTTCTTGGCCCTTTTATTTTAAATAGAGTATTTACAGAGGTTGTGCTCAATTTATGCAAATAAAAATCCAACTCCAGTCTGTTAGGCCTGAAGCTGTTAAAGTTAGCAGGTATAGCTGCCCCTTGCACATAGCTGTCTTTGTAGTAACTTGGATTTGTTAAGCGGTACTACTGGGAAAGGAGAAGTACTTTATCTTGCAAAGTGGTGCTACTGTTTATGTATAAAATGTAGCAAATTGGTTTATACTTCTGTTTTATAATCTTCCAAAGGACTGTCAGTGGAAGAATTTGTTTGCCTCTGAGTTGTCTCAACAACTGAACAGCACCTTCAGTTTCAAGTTCCCTCATTGTAATTAAACATTTTCTCAATATATACATTCTTTTGCTGTCTTCATCTCTTAATGGTTTTCTGCTGAAAGCAGGCTTTTTCATTTGAAGGAGAAATTCTGAAGGTCAGCTTTCTTTTCCTGAGAAACCAGCAAGTGCACCTCTTCAGGCATCTGCTGCTGATGGGGGTTTGATGATACCTGGCTGGATAGTCAGAGGAGATAGGTCAGAGCACATTGCAAACCTGTTTGGCAGGAATGTTCATGACCACCTGTATCCTGCTGGTTTTTAATTTTTATTCTTGTGTTTTTGTATCATTTTGTGCCTGGCAGATAAATTGCAGCTTTTGTGCTTGAAAGATATGCAATGCTGAAAGGCCTGAGTCTTGATTTTTTTCATGTACTAAAATGAAGTTAGCATACAATATCATAAAGAAACTCTGGTAATAAAAGCCTCCCTTCAGCTAAATTGGAAAGAGAGAAAACATAATCTCCTAGGAATAGGGAAGTTGTGTTTTGCTGCTTTAATTTTAAGTGGTCAGTTACTTAAATGCAATCAGTTTGTAGATTTAGTGACAGTGTCTTATGTCCGTAACAAAAATCTTCACAAAGTATTTTAGTGCAAAAAAAGCAGGAGTGCTGAATCATTTGTTCAAACTAAAAACTTCAGTATTTATAAGTAAATAAACTTAAAAGGAAACATTTTTCAGCGCAGCTACAAAAACTATGTAAAATGTAGCATGGATTTAGTATTGTATGCTTAGAGAAAGGTCTTTTTAACACGTTTGGAAACAGAGTAAGATACACGTGTCCAAATGTATTTCTTAAAGTTCTCAAATCAGTGGTTTGGCTTTGATCCACAAAGTGTTGTTGTTGTGATGGTGATATTATTTAAAGTTTCTGAGTTCTGATTTCTCCCAGTATTTAAATCACAGAAGGTTAATTAAAACAGTTCTTTATTTTGCAATTGCTTTGGAATATTAACCTCACAAACCCTGCATTAAATCAGTGAAGTGACAGAACTGCATTTGCTTTATAAAATAACTCTATAAGAGCAAAGAAAAGCCATCTATAGTTCAGTGCCATTACTTGCTTGGCATTTAGATATTAGCATAGCAGTAAATTAATTAACTTGATAGTAAAACTACTGGAATGCAGGCTAATAAAAACTATTTTGTTGTAGGTGATTAGTGATCATAACTATTGTTGCTACCCTTACCACTCTCCTCACTACTCAAGAAGGGGTTTTTTAAATGGTATTCTGAGAGCTAAATTAATATCCCAGAAATAATTTTGTCCATACCTTTGAAATATAAGTTAAACAGAATAGTGAATTTATCAGAAGATACCTGATCATGTAATTGTTATTTATTTTATGGCCCACTTATCTGATGGCTGTTAATTGACAAAAGTTATGTAGGCAAATATTTTAGAATATAAAGGCATAAATGCTGTTCTAAGAAAAATTCTAAAATGCAAATAGAATAGCATTCTGAATTAAGTGATCATGTTGTAAAGTCTAAAAACTACTAATAAATCTAAGTGATTTTTTTTTGTTTGTTTGTTTTTTTTTACTGTTTGTTCTGTTTGGTTGGTTTGCTTTTTTAGTTCTGTATGAGCACTATATATTCCAAATTTCAGTGGTCTTGTAAATTGCACCTCAAGGCCAGTTGCAATATAGCAGTATTCTCTTAGGGTCTTTAAATTAACACACATTATTTTCCTCAGAGGTAGGGAAAATAAGTTTGTTAATATTCATGGCATAAAATCTAACACTGCATTTTTTTGGTTGCATGCATTTTCTTTAATAATCGAAGCTATTCAGTATACATATGTTTAGTTTTATTTTCTGTATTTTGCATTGGGATTTTGTTGTTGAGACAATGAATTATCTTAATATTGACCAGTATATATTTCATATGGATTCATTATCCTTTCCAGTACTGTAGCAGGATTTTGAATAGATTTTGGAGTATGCAGCTGAATTGTTACAGGGTGTTTTAGTTGTTGCAATCAGATATGTACCACAAAGAATGAAACAGCAAATCAAAATAAATAAGATACCAAATAAGATACCACTTAAAAAACAAGTTTACCTTTACATGTTGACAAAACTACCTGGTGTTTATGTTGCAGAAGATAGAGAACAAGTGTTGGTCTTGGTGAGCTGTCTCTCAATAAATCAAGCTCTGGAAGAACACAGCCTCTCTCTTTGTGTCTTCCTCATGTTTATCCCTGACTGCCAAGAAGCTATCTTCCGCATGCATGTTTGTAGGTAGAAAGCTAAATAACCAACTGTAACCAGTCTGGGATTTGAGTCTCTGCTTATAGAATTAATGAAGATTGTTCTCCTTCACCCTCACAAAAAAGAGGATCATTGTTGTTTTATTACCTAGTAATCCTTTTTACCAACTTTTAATGAATGTTGCTGCTTTTTCACTGCTGTATTAAAGAGTAGTCAGTGGTCTGGTCTCAGAGTTTTAAGTTTTCACCACTTCTTTCATTTGTCCACCACCCTCTTACCCCCTCCTTCTACCACTCCCAGCACCAGCCCTGCTGGGAGTATTTTCTTTTGAGAAATTGTGGTTGTGATGATGGTGATGAAGACTTTTCTATCTCAAAAGAATAAAGAAATAGTTTACTGCTGTTGGTTTAAACTGTTGTATTGTGCAGTCCATTGAATTGCATCTACTGGTGGGCGCTTCCTTTTGGAAATTACTGTTCTTTTCCCACTGCTTGGACTAAGATATTGTTCCATGTGGTGGGCTGGATTTAAAGATTTCTGCACAGATACTCTGTGTCTTCACAGACTGCAGAGAAAGGAGGATGGTAATGCAACTAATTTTCTGCTTCCAGTAGCCAGCCTCAAATGTAACACACTAATGCTTTCACATACTGAAAACCAAAGTTAACCAAAACAGTAGAGACCAGTTGAGAATACCTTCTTTACCAAGTTTATTACAGACTTTTTTGCATCTGAGCTTCAGTTCACTCTTCTATGATTGTATTGTTGATAAAATAGTAGGTAAATCTCCTTTTAGTTTTTATTTAAGGGCTCTTTGTGGTGGAGTATTAGAGGGTAAGTTAGCAGGTGTCACTGGACTGTGATATAAATTGTCTGTTATACAATATAGCTTTATATATGAGGGACAGGGGCTAGGAAGCAAACCTCTCTATTCTGTTTTGTTTTTTTTTTTTAATATAACCTCAGTGATGTCTTGCAGCCCTTCCTCAGCGATTTGCAGGTTTTCATGAGCCTTTAGATGAAGTCCTAGCTTCTACCTCAAAGCACAGACACAGACGTGCGCCTAAGAAAACACTGAAGTAATGTTTCCCAGTCTCGAGTGAAGAAGTCTCATCCTTGGGTACCTAGCTCGATTAGCCTAGAGGTAGCAGCTGCTCTTGGTGCAGCTTTTCTCTTTATTCTGTAAGCTGGCTTCAGGCTTTCAGCTCTGCTGTAAGCTGCGGGCAGTGCTCTGACCTCATTTCTGCCAGCGAGCCGTATGCTTGGGAGAGCTTCCTCGGCAGCAGCAGGCAGGCTGGGGCAGGCTGCTGCCCTCTGGGGCACAGAGCCCCCCAGCTCTCTGCTTCTGCAGCAGCTGAGTTGAAAGAAATGGCAGGTTTTAAATCCTGCCTCTCTCCCACCTTTTGCCGGGTTTAGCTGTTTCTTTGGGGTGCAGAGCTGTTCCTCGGCCCAGCTTCACATCACGGGTCTGCTGAAGCGATGCTGGAATTTTAGGAAGGACTAGTGTGGCAGGGCAGGATGCTGGATGGCACAAAATCTGTAAGTGATCACATTAACACAGTAGTCTGTCCCAAGTAACTATAAAGAATAGAACATGCAAAACCAGCCAGACCCCTTTTTTAAAAAACTTTTTTATTCTGTTTTGTTTTAAATATAGCTTTGGCAGTGAAAAAATGGCAGGGAGAGGAAGGAGGGGGTGTGGAAAATGAAAGCGTGGTTGGACTGTAAAGCCTTGTGGGTTTTTTAGGAAAAGTCCAAATAACATGGGAAAATGCATGGAAATAAAATGATCATTTTACCCCCTCATTTCCAAGTTATATTTCTCAGATTACTTCTTTGGACTCTCTCTCATCTCTTTATTTACACTGGAACTTTAGATCTGTAGAACAAAATCCTACCTTTTTTGCCTATAAATGAAGAGCTGACAGCTGTTTATCAGGTTGTGCAGTGTGCAACAGTCACATTTTAATACAAACATCAAACTGGCCTATTTTTCTTGTGGCATCTTACAAGTATGAGAGAGGAAAACTAGAAGAAATGTCTTGTTTCTGATTAAATCCACTATTGATATGCTCTGTGATCCATGGAATGCAATAGTGGCGAAAGAGAAAAGCAAGGTAAGGCTTTCTGAGAATGATTTCATCTTGGAGCTCTTCCTGCATCACTTGTTTAATGTGGCTCCTGGAGGCCATGTAGCAAGACACATGTGAAAATGGACTAGACCGTTGAGGAAGAAGGACCCTTCTGGCTTGTTAGTTGGCTCAGGTTACCTAATATGCAAGTAGAAGCTGTGTTGCCCAAACAAAAAATCTTCCTGTAAGATGTGGGGAGGTTTTTTTGAGCCTGTCTGTGCGTAAAATGTTTTCAGTGTATTCTACAGCAAAAATCTTTTGACAGTTAGGTAGTCTGACTTGCTAATAACTTGTGGAGAATTCTGATGAGCTGACCCTCAATAATATATTTGCTTACCTAAGTATCTTTTGCATCAACTGCTGCATAGTGTATTTTTTTTCTTCCCTCCGCAGTGTCTTACGACATAGATGTCATTTCATGATAACTGGGATCATGAAGCGAGAAAATTATATTATCATTGTAATTTTTTTTAAAAATCAGCCTAACAAAGTACATCTAGGAAATAGTAAGTTTTAGAAAGAAACTGCAGATCTCTTGGAAGGGATGGTATTAATAACATTTTAAGAGGTGTCTTATGGACAGTGACTGGTCTGTACTTGAGGCATGCGATCTGGCAGGTTTTCCAAATGTCTCCATGTACATGGTAGGATTTTTCTCTTACAGATTACTTATGATTTCTGGATTAATTTCTCCTCTTTGAAAAGGAAAGGGCTATTCTGCTTTGGCAATTTTCTGAAGTTGTTGATTTCCTTTAATACCTGTAAAGATGTTCAAGACCAAAGTTAACTTGATGAAGCAGAGTATCATCTTTGTTTCTGAGGTTATGTTCCAGCCCTGGTTTGACTATGGGCAATTGATAATGACTTGAAAGAGCTGCAGTTGTTGCTTGCTGGTCCCACTGACATAGCAGGCAGCAAAATAGTGTCAGTGTGTTGCAGGAGGTGCCAACCTTCTGGTTGCCATTGTTCAGAACTGCTTTCCTTGTCTCTATTCAGCTTTCCATGGTGGTGGTAGAGAGTTGGCTTGAAATGATTTACGTAGTCTGGTTGTGAACAGGGTTTATTCAGTTCATCACGTAAACACGGACTCGTGTGTTTAAGAGGATTACCAGACTGCATTGGTAATCCACCTCCGGTGGTTAGCACACTCTTCTTTTTTGTTGGTGTAATAGGTGGTAGGACTGACAAAACAATTTTTTTTTCCTGCAACCTGTTCCTCCTGTGCAGCAAGAGACTTGCTTGCTGGTTTGTGCTGGTTTCTCCAGCTGTAGATACCAGTTTTCTTCAAGGCTTTGCAGGCTTCTGTTTCATTTTTTCCTTCCTCATTTCTGATTCATAAAATTCAAGATACATATGTATGTATTTCTTCTTGACCCAAGAACTTCTGCAAGAATCTGTCTACTTCCTGTATGACTTTTGCAGACCCTCTGGCCAGGATTCAAGCAAATGTCTCTGTTCTTTGTCCTTAGTGGATCATTCCCCACAGGGCTGCTTGCATGAGGCTCAGTGTTGCCTGTGCCCTTGGGCATAACATTTTTTTGACTGCAGCCTCACCTACAATATTCCTCTAACAGGTTGGCTGGCCTTCTTTGTTAGTTTTGTGCTACCAGAGAATATACAACTTGGGAGGTTACATATTAGGTATTAGGGTTGGGCTAGAAGTTGGCTGTTTAGGGATATGTCACCAATCTGGTAAGTAATTTTTTCTTTATTGTAGTCCTAGTACAGAAAGTGGAAATAGAGGAGATGTGTTGATACATACTTCTCTACACAGAGTGAACAGATGCTTGGTTGACTGGTAATAAGGCATGTCTTTCTAGTATAGCCCACAAAATATCACTTGGCTTCTTTTTGTTCAGTAGTATTGCTTCGGAGATGAGTAAAATACTCTTGTACTGTAGGGCTGTCCACTTCTCTTGGCTGCTCTACTGGGTACTGATTTCCATTCTCAAGTGGTCTGAGGCAAAAAATAAAAGAATTAACATTTGTTTTCAGTTTTGTTGTTGTCACATTGCCATAGAATTTGCTGCTCTCACACTTGAAGTCTTCTTAAGATAAACCCACTGAATCAAGACATGGGCTAAAATAGTTTTTAATGAGGTTTTTTTGATTGATTTCTAGCATATTATTTTAAATAAATTATCTTCTTTCTGTTTAACCATCATGGTACTTATCTTCCTGGGTGGTCGTGTTATCGCTCTGAAACTCACTGCAGTAGAAGTGAATGAAGCCTGAATGACATTTCTCATCCAGCCTTCCTTTAAATGTGGTTTTCCCTCAAACATTAATGTTTTCACTATGCTTTCTTTTTCCCATAAAAATAATTTAAACTATTCAATAATTAGATCTAATCTTCTTCAGCAAAACTTAAATGTGCATTGTATCTACATGATTTCAGTAATTTTTGGCACCATATTCAGATTTGCAGAGAGCACATCCATATGGACAGGTTTGCTTGTCTTAGGCTAGGTCCAGCTAGGGAATGAAAGCACAACACTACCATTGCACATGAAAAAGGGAAAAAGCTGTCTGGCCATTGCCTGCTCCAAAGTGGTTGCAGTATAATTGACTCCTGCAAGTGTGGAGCCAGGCTCATGGCTGGCTGCTGCCAAAGAAGGGAACTTTCCTTCCTCTCTTGCTCACCCAACCCTTCCTAAGGCCAGCTCAACACAGTAAGCCATGATAAAGCTGAAGGGGAACAGGTTACTTACCTGGCAAGTTTTATGTTGCACCATCTAACAAAGTGGTCTAATAAAGACCAGTAATACAAACTAAGGAATGTGTGTCCAGCTGCAAGAATTGTGGGAGGCAGGAACAAGGAGCCTTTGACTTTATTGCAGGCCAGTATGTAGGCTCACTCCATCACTTTAAACCTCTGTGGTAGTGAAATCCCACACCAGAATTAGAGACTTTGAAAGTCTATAAGATGAATACAGTGACCGAGAACAAGAGGGATGAAAATAGCCCATTTCCTCCCGTACTCCTTAGACTACACAAATCCTGAGCTCCATATACCTCAATGTGCAGAAAAAGCTGAAAGTGCACATAAATAGGAGGTGAATAACTAATCCAGGCTCTGTGAATTATAAGCAATTGGTTGTTATTATTGTTGCTTCCCAAATATAATAATTGTTTATGGATCAATTTCTGAGCAGCTTAACCAATAGGCTTTAGGTTCTGTCTAGTCCTTTTTTTTTTTGTCTACCTACTTTAATCATAAATGTGTTTTTAAAACTCTAAAAAGTCTAAACCTCAGCTATTTTGAGTATATGTTTATGCCTTGTTGATTATTTGTCCTTGTGCTTTTATAAAATCTGATGGGGGAAACCCTGACTTTAATTATTTTACAACTTTGTTGACAGTTTGTGCTGTAACAGCTATGATATGATTGGGTTTGTGCCAAGTTGGGAAGTTCTGAGTGGAAACTTGTAGCCTTCTGTTTATAAAAGCCTGGATTTCTGTCTTACACACATGCTCATCTATGGGAGGAAGGATTTTCTGTGATTGATAAAAAGTCATAAGCTTTATTTTGAAAGCTGATGTCAGTGATGGATGAAATACTGTGAGTCAAAAAAAAAAAAAAAAAAAAAAAAAGTCAGAAATCCCAGAAGACTGAGCCCCAGTATCAATGGGAATTCCTCAGCCATGACTGTAGCACAACACGTGGTAACATGTTTCTCTTCCCCTTATGTTTCCTCTCTTCAGTCCCCGATAAATCCATTCCTAGATGCTAGGAAGAAAAATGACCTTCCAAAGCTGTGAGAATTGCCAATTCCATGCATTTCCTCTGTGACAGACAATTTACTCTAATACTTCTGTCCTTATTTCTTATTTATCTCTCAAAATCTGTTGTAGCTATTCTGTAATATGCTGTATGTTAACAAAATTTCCAAATGCAGAGCTGAAGAAAGGCAGTAGGGACTTTCTCTCTTCTGTTTTTCAGTGAAAATGATACTAAGCACTGCTTTGGTTATGAGGCCAACCTCTTAGTGAAATATGCTATTATTTAATCATTATGTTTAGGATATAAATGGACTGTTTTTATTGGACAATACATGTATATAAACAGATAAAATTATACACACAGTCCCATGCATATTTCATCTGGGAGATTCCCAAGCCTGCAGCTTAGTGAGAGCAAACCGATCCTTTATTTCTCAAGAGCCGCTTTCCAAGTTTCTAGTGATACAAGTATCTACATAGCTTTACAGAGAATGTAAGAGTTTGTAATCTCAGTCCCATTTGGAGTGCACAGGTGCCTGCATCATTAACAAACACAAATGTCTCTGTGTTTGCAAACCTCACCTACAGTTCAGCAAATGGATTTGATTTTTTACAGACAGAAAGGAAAGCTCTATGAAAACAGTGTATTTAAAAAGACAAAGGGTGTTGTGTTGGGGGTTTTCAATGTGCTCCTCAGTGTGTAGAAAGACATTTCATACACAGTCTTCAAATACACAGGTAAAAGTAAATTCCATTCAACTTGCAGTATTTCTCATGAGAAAGCATGCTGTCTCTTCTCTCCCTGCTCTGGTCTCCCTGGAAATTTCAGTAGGAAGCAAGGTTAAAACCTTGCAAACATGTGGGAAAACCTATGCTTGGTACTTTGTAAGAAAGTAATAGCTCTTGATTTTTCAGAATATAAAAATAATATGTTTTGCTTCCCAGCAAAATCCTGTAGTGTCTGTTTGGAAAAAGGAACATTTGTGTTTCTACAATGACGTCTCCTAAACTGAATATCCCATTTATCCTTTTTCACCACTCTTGGTATAACTGTGTGGTTTTTGGTGTTGTTGTTTTGACAAGTGGTTTTTATTTGGTGTAATTTTTTAAGAATTAGGAAGAACAGCGTTGAACGCTGAATTGGAACTTGAAATCTGGAGTTGCCAGGTTTATTGGGAGAGCCTGTGTAGTGACAGCCCCAGCGTGCATGAGCGTGGTGAGTGTGTGTGCATCTGTGTGTGCGCGCGCGTGTGTGTGCGTGCGCATTTTTAAATAAAAAGGAAAGCAGAGGTTTGCTCATTTGTTTGCCTATTGTGAAGCTGTCCTGCACCTTTCTGCTCCTTTGTACTGGGGTGAAGGCTGCTGAATGGAGGCCTTGTGCCATTTGTTGATTTTAAACCTCACTGTTAATCCACAGGAACCTGCTGGTGTGCGCAGCAGGAGAGCTGTGTGACAAGTGGAAATCTGGGCGGGAGGGAGTGCGGGGGGTCACAGGGGATAATAATCATTCAGCCATCAGCCTTTGTCACCCTTAAGCCTAATTGTTACCCTCTGCTGGTAACCACATTGAAGTGCTGGCCTTTTAAGTGTTTCTTGATTTTACTTGGCACAGGCTTAGGGATAGGGTCATTTATTGCTGGGTTTATATCGTATCAGGTTTGCTGGGGTCTGTTTAATTAGCCCCATTGAATTTTCTGCATCCCTTAAAATAATCTCTAAGAGTCCAAATGGGTGGAAGGGGCTGAATGGAAATGGTACAGTTGTTAACAAATTTCTCTCTGTCAGAAGCTGGGCTAAAACCAGAGACAGAAAGCTTTCCTGCTCTGCCAGCCAGCTGCCTTCTGGAGTCTGTGCATGAGCCACAGCTGTGGCTGTGGGCACTGGGCTGCCTGAGCAGCCCTGTGCAGGCAGTAGCAAGGTGGGGTGGGGCAGAGGGCAGTTTGCCCTGTCCTTCTGTGCCTTGCAGCTCCTGCCTGCTTCAGGTATAGCACCAAATCGAAGGCCTTAGGGTGGCTGAAGCAAACTGAACTGGTAATAAACTAGGAAAGGGGAGAGGAGAGTTAAATAATTTAAAAACAAAGAAAAAGGTGAGATAGCTTTTCTAGCAGGAACTGGTTCTTCAACTTTCCCTGCCAGTTATACATGCTGAAGTCAGTATTGAGCTTTCTGTTGTTTTCCCTAAAGAAGCTGATGTAGAAGCTGCTATAGAAGCTAAAATGAAGCCTGAATTTAAGACTTTGCAATGGGCAAGTATCTCTGCGTGTGAAGTGAGCTTGTGCTGGGGGGTGGAAGATGGGGTGCAGAACAGGAGGTTTTTCATTGCTCCCCCCACCTGTGCATGGTGGGTATTGTGCTGGGCCATTAACTACAACTGGTTGGGCCTGTGTAGGGAGGAAAATCCTGAGGATACTGGAGCTATGTTTTATCAAATACAAGTGCCCTCTAACCCTTCAAACAGAATATGCCTTCAGCAGATGCAGTGACTGTGCTGCATTATGATCTGATGGCCAGGGTTTGAAATTTGCGCCAGTAGTACTGATGGTAAATCCGGGATTGTTACAGGAGTCTGATTACATAGCGTGATTGCAATCCTATTTTCAAGTCCAGTCTTCCACCTGGCTCAGTATTTTATCAAAACACTTGAGCATACGTCTTAGAGTAGAATGAATGTTTATGCTTGCTACTAACTCTTACAGTAAAATGGGGTTATTTAAGTGGTTTGGTTTTGTGTTTTCCCATGTTCCAGTAGTATGATTCCCTGCTGCTTGTTGGCATGTATCTCAGCTCCCTGGTTTTCTTTACAAACAGCACATGTCATAGCAGTACTTGTGTGGACTTGATACTTTTATCAGAAAGGTTTAACTAGTAAAAACTTCAGATCAAAAAAACCCATCAGCACTCAGCTGTTTTATTTTCATCCTTCCATGATGCAGATTTAATTATAATTACTGAGTCAGGTTAATAATTCTTTAACAACTGTTGTTGCAGGACATGTCTCAGGAAGGCTATGGAACCAGATCTCAACCCCCTATGGCCCCAGGAAAGCCTAACCATGAAGACTTGAATCTAATCCAGCAAGAAAGACCATCGAGCTTACCAGTAAGAAAATAATGTTTATTTCAGTATTTTAAAATTGAAAGCACTTTACATATCAGTTTATTGCATCTGGGATGAGCAGATGAGAAGGAGTGAAAGAAGAAATACTAAATAAGGTTGATGAAAAATTGTTTTTAAAAATATGGGAACAGATAGCTTGTATGTGAGTGGACTTGGCTTAGGCTTGTTCTGGTTCAGAACAGCACTATTTATGCACATGCATGTTCTGTGCTTCTACACATGTGTATTTTCATAGAGGAAATTGATTGATTTTTTAACTTTATGAAATCCATACTTGCACAAACCAATCTGGTGAGGAGGAGGCTTTTTTCTGTGTCCTTTTTCAAATGTTTTCGGTAGATACTGGTTTAGAATACTGTTACTAAGAGCTGTCTGTTCCAAACCCTGATAATCAGTAATGAGTTTGACATGTTAATTCTGCTACTGTCTATTACTACACAAGTGTAGAAGCAGGAATAACAGCAATACTTAGGCTAGGTTGATTTTTAATTAGGGGATTATTTTGGACTAATATTTATCAGCTTTTCTGAGCTCTATACATTCTGCTGTGAGGGAAACAGCACAAATGAATATATGTTGTGAAGACTTTGCAGCTGCTTACATTTCTGAAGGTCTTGTAATGGACAAAGTACTTAGCCTTGTCTCTATGTGCTCCTTTTGGTTTGGGAATTTTCTTGTTTGTTGGTATAAACCAGCATGAATTTAAACCAACTAGAATATGTTCAGCTTAAATGATGAAAACTTTATAAACTATGTGACCTCTGGCTGGGAATAATGTATCAGAAACATGTTAAGATATTTCCTGTGGTTCACTGGGTATGTATTTATTTGCAGTTGGCAGAGATCTCTCTGAAAAGTTTACTGTATCAAGATATCACATTTATTTGTGAAATCTGGTAGTATGTTGTATATATTACCTCTGGCACACAGTACAATTGCAAATCACTAAAAATAGGGCAATAAACATCTTCAGAGCATTTTAAAGTTATGTCTTTGGCACCTAGGAGAGGATAGGTGCTACAAATGCTTTACATGACATTTAAGACATGCAAGTCTCAGGAAAAGCTATAGAAACTGGCGTGAGAAAAGATATCCATTTGCTTTGAACCTAGTATTAATTTGACAGTTTTCAGGACCCCTTTTTTGTCTGAACAGTTCTCAAAAATGGATGCTGGCAGTTACCTTAAAAATAGTAGCTCCTGTGGACATTAAACTGTTTTTGGCAACAACTACCTAGTTTAAAAAGCAGGGATACTAAAAAGGACTTTTTATCTACCAGTTTTTTATGAACAGTGTTTATTAGGGGAGAGAGAAGTAAAGTTATTTATCAGCTAATGTTCTGCTAATTTGCTGTGTTTTTTCTTAAACAATTGTCCTACTTTTAATCCATGCTCTGTCCTATCTCCAGGATCATGATATTTAAGCAGAGTATTGGGTATTATCTGTGTCCCAGAGTGTTTGGTATATTTAGTAGCTCATAATTATTCTAGGTATGAGTAAGCTGGTTGTATTAACAGTGAATGTTAACCATTTTGGCCGCAGAGCTCAAACTCTAAGTTGGTCCCAAATGCTGTTACTGAGACGAAAAGCTTTGATGTTGAGAACACTTCATACACTCAAAAAACACTGCTGTTTTCATGTGGAGGGGAATACTGTAATTCTGTATTTTGGTGGTGTTGTCAGGTTTTTGTTTGTTTTGTTTTTCAAATTTAAAAACAACTTCAATTATTTGTATGCAGCAGCAAGGGTTTTTTTGATGATCCATACATTAAAAGCTTTAATATAAGTGCATTTGGGATAATGGTTTGAACATGGTGGTTTTTCCCTGAAGCGGGAGAGTTCTGTATTCTGTTTTAGAGTGCTTATGAAAACCCTTGATCACTGTTCCTTGTTCAGTATTCCTAGTTAGCTTCATTTTGGTAATACTCAATATGGCTTCTTAAGGTTATTTTTGGGTAATGTGATTCTTCAGGATAGTAGTCAGTAAGTTGTCTCTGTACAGTGAAGCTTGAAATTATAGCTGTGGTGTTAGGCTTTTAATAAAATTTAGTTATGTCTTGTTTCATGGTATTCTGGTATTTATACAATTTGCCCGTTATCTTTTTATTTCTTAAGGGCATTGTGTAAAATCACAGCAGCTATATAGCAAGCTTATACAAGTGTCAAAAAACAACAAAAGAGATGTAATACTAAATGGTGAATGGTTTTCTCTGATGTGGCTTTAAAAAAAGAATTTCCCTTTGATGGATTCGAAGAGGAGCTGGCCACTTTCTGCAGCACTGAATGCTGGCTTGTGTCACCCTTTGGGGGAGTTTTTTCAGCAGGTTTGTGTCACAGTAAGCACAGCTAAACAGCTCAATAGTTGTTCCGTTTCCTTCACACATTGTGTATAAAAGTCCTGGCATGAATGTTCCCATAAAGTTCAAAGCAGACAAATTTGTAATGTGGGTTGGTAACAAATGGCTACAAACAAAATATGGCTTTATTAGCTACTTCTAATGGCCTGTCAGATTCTATACAATGCTTGCTTTCCTTTTCCTAACTGCTCTGATATCTGGAGGGTTTGACCTGTGGGTCTCTGACCATGTGGAGTCACTGAGAGCCCAAATGAAAAGTTGCACAGAATAGTGCTCCAAGCACTTTTGTTGGGGTCACAATTAGAAGGAAATCTCAAGCCTTTGAGAAAACATGGGAGTTAGGAACTCTGTGAAGGAAAGGAAGTCATAAACAGAAACTGTTCCCTATTAGAGTGGAGGAATAAAGGGGGAGAGGCCTGAATGAAATTGTCTGGAGAGCAACTACTACAGAACGTATTTATCAAGACTTAAGGGATAATAGCAAAATACACATTTTTTCTATTGTGAGAAAGCTGGAGCAGACTTACAGGAAAAAGCTTCCAAAGGATGTATCTGCAGATTTGTTGTTGCAGTAGAGGAGCTTGTGTCAGCAGTAGGCTGTGTGTGTATGAAGACTAATCCTTTATTTTGTCTTTAGTAAGTGCATTTATAAATGTTCACATTGGATTGCTTTGCTAGAATTAGGAACAGAAAACATTAATTAATATAATTTTTTAAAATTGGCATGAGTATTAAAGTAATTTCAGATAGCTGCTACTGTTTTTGCTGTTACTTTAATAAGGTCCTTTTTGCCCAGTGTCAGGTGTGCTTCTTTGAGCTATGAGTTCAAATGGCCCAAGGTTGCCAAGCTTTTGAAAAACAGGTTTCTGCTAAGGCTTTTTTGTTGCTACTTGCAGGTGAAAGCTCTGTGGCATCTTGAGGTGTTGGAAGCCAGGGCAGCTGCAGTCCTGCTGTGTGCCCCACCACACATTGTGCCATCCCACATCCTCCACTGTTGCTCCTGGGATTGGCCAGTGGATTTGACTTGGGGAACCGAACCAGATGAAAAATAATCTCTCTCTATTTCTGGGTTAGTTTTTGACTGAATCACTGAGCAACTGCATGGGCATCAGTGGCACCTCAGATGAGGAGATGGAAATCAGTAGCTGTGATGGGATAGGGGACAGACAGTGGGGGCCACAGCAGCTTTGATTTTAGCCATATCCTAAATGACTCTATGATCTTGCTGGAAGGGTTTGATATGCTGTCATCCTGTCAGCTGAGACATGGTGGCACAGCAGATTCCAATGTTCACAGTCAGGCCCTATAGCAGTCACAGAGTCCCAGACAGACTGAAGACAATTCGCTTCTTTTTGTAAGGTGAGGTTTCTGCCAGGTCCCATCCCTAAGGTGCTTAATGCAAGCCCATGAGTGCAAGTGCGGAGGCAGAGCATGAGGCTGTGACACCAGGGAGGCTGTGGACAAGGTGGGGTTGTGGTGGTCCTCACCTGCGTCCATGTAAACTGTAAGGAAATAGTAGATTTAGTGTTTTAAACTTAGGTTTATCTTGTGCTTTCTGGAGGTCATGCAGTGTTGGAAGGGGAAGATTGTATCTGGAATTGAGGGAATCCACTACTCTGCTAGATCGTTCAGAATTCAGAGTTTATGGATTCATTCTGTGACATCAGTTATTCACTGGGTGTTTTCATTGAGGCAGAGCAATTCCTATGCAAAACAAAATAGTAGCCAGAAGTGGAGGTAGAATGCCACTTGAATCTTGCAGTGCTGTGACCTGACGAAGCTGGTTGTGATTCTACACGTCTATAGTTGTATGAGCTTCAGAACTCAACATAATACATACTGTTGCTTGGACAGATAAACTTTTTTAGGATGTCAGTTGTCTTGTTTCATTATGCTTGGTACCATGGAAAAGAGCACATCAGCAATCCCTTCCTGATTTTATTAACTGCTTCACAGTTCTGTTCTACCTCATTTTAATGAGCCTTTGAAAGATGTTTAGAGAGCTGGACAGTTTTTCCTCCAGTTGACGCACCTTTTTTGTTGTAGAAGACAGGTACTAAATTAGATTTCACGGGACCTCTGTTGGGAATTAATAGTGAATGAAATCCAAAACTAGATACACTTGGCTCATGGAACAGCATAATTTCAGATGGATCTCAGTTGGTTAGGCTATGAGGAAGATACATAGGAGGGTTTGGGAATCCATATTCTCTGTCCCACTTCTAGAATATGAAGTAGCTTGGAAAGTCATCTCAAGCAACAGCACACCCTGAACAAATGCCTTTAATGGGTGAAGTCTTAATAGACCAGGAAAACACTTCCCAGCACTACTTGAGCAACTGTGATTGGGAGCAGGAGGTAACTCTTCTTTTCTCAGAGATTAAACTATTAGGACGAGGGACTCTGGTGACATTTATATACAGCTTAGCCCAGTAAGCCCTAATCATGATCAGGGCTGTGGGTACTACCATCATGTAAATATTAATTACCACGGTAGCCTTTCTTGTAAGGACAAACCAGTATTAAAGGAGAAGATAGTGCAGTGACCCTCTTTTTTTGTAATCTTTGTTGAATTCTTTGCAGGTAAGCAAATACAAAATTTGATCTAAATTTAAGTACTGTTTTAAAAATACAGAGTATTGGTTGTGATTTGAGAAAGAAGATAAAAAAATCCTATAAATTGATTATTTTTAATTCCTGGGAGGCAAATGCTGTTGCCAGCTGATAGATGTGTGTAGTACATGATAGCAAATCTGTCCTGAATTTGTTCACGTCTCTGCCTGAAAATATGTGTTTGGGAGTACAGTAAACCGTGAAAAAGAAATGTGAGTATGTAATACTTGTGAATTAAATTCTGCACTGTTTTTACATCAAGTAGGATAAAACTGGTGTGCCTCCTTCCCACTTTTCCTTTCTCTTTTTTGTAACATTGTAAAATAACTGAATGATCTTGTTTTCCTTTGTTTGGGTCAAGAAATTTTAGCTGAAAATTGTTACTCTGTGAAAGAAGATTATTGACTCAACAAGCCTTCAATTTTCAGTGAATAACACTCCCACCCTCTAGCTTCAGGAACATGTGGTGCATGCATTCTATTTTAAAGTACAGACTGTAATTTAAAACTGAGGCAGTTTGATGCCCCACTGAACTTTGTTTAAGCCTAGAATAAAAGGAAAAAAGCCTCAAGTTGCAAAGAAGTGACTAAGCTGTCTCAAAGGTTTTTCTTAGCCATTACGTGCAGAGTTGGAAGAAGTTGCTATTTTTTTCCAAGTTATTTTAATTTTGGATCAAGTGCAGTTGCTAGGTTGTTTGTTTTTTTTTTTCCCCTTAACATTCTTTGTAAACCTGTAGCTAGAACCAGTTTCACTCAACACTTATGTATAGAGAGATCAAGTATATGTATTTCTCTGTGTTTCTGAGGTGCAAAACATGCTCTGTAGCTGCTGTATCCAGAGCCTCCCATTGTGGCCTCTCTTTTGTGTCAGTCAGAATAATGGGTCAAAACCAGTGCGAGCCACAGCAGCACCACTGACATTGGTGATTTTATCAGGGGAAGGAATTTTGTGTGCTCACATCCTAGCCCACATTTTACATCTGACTTCAGTTGAACCAGGACTTCATGTAGGGTGCTCAGAGTGATTCATTGTCCTAGAGTCAACTTGTACATTAACTTTCAGTCCCATTTTGGGAAAAAAAGTGCAATTAAAGTAGTGCAGAGCAGCCCTGGGCATGTGTTGTCCATGTAGGATTAAGCTGAAACATTGAAACCAAAATTACAGATGCTTGAATTAGGTATTCTTAATATTTATAACATGAAGAGAAGGACCTGTTGTTATTAATTTGTCTTTAGTGCTTTACAGAATTACTTGATTTTGCCTGACAAATTGATCATATTTATTTAAAAAAAAAAAAACTGTTTCAGGTTGTTATTGAAGTATAAAAAGTAATTACACTAAGTATCACCTTTTCCAGATTCAAAATACTTTACATTTACAATGTTTACAACATCCCTGTAATAACAAAATGGCTAATTTATGATCCAAGAAAATTTACAAATACAAAAAGAAATACTTAGTCTGACCTCTACATGAAATTTATGTGGGAAACCTGCTAAGGGATTATAGATCCCAGTAGTGGTTAAGGTTGCAAAAACTTGTAGTTAAATAGGCCAATGTTGTTCTAAGTGGGATAGTAAAGTATTAGTAGCATTTTTCCTGCAATGTTTTTTGAAGCCATGAGAAGTTGCATCATATGCCGCCCAATACTACAATAGTATTGGTGTTGATTCAGAAATCAAGAAACTAGATTTAATTTGGGTGGTTGAAGTATTTTAATTTTTATTTCCTTACCACCCCATGACTCATGTTGATCCGTTCCACAGAGGCTGCTGCCCTCCTAGCCAGGGTGACTGAACTGCACTTGTGGTAGCCCCTGAACCACCAAATCTAGCAGCCTGAAATGAGAGTTGGAAGCTCCCAAGGTTACTTGAATGTGCAAGGCTGTAAACTGTAGTAGCACTGGTGCCTCTGCATGCATGGCTCAGACGTACCTGCTGCAGGGGCAGTAACTGCACTGGCTGTCTTTTAATCTGCCTCAAATTCCAAGTCAGTGCCTTTAGGTTCTGCATTTGAGAATCTGCCTCTAAAGTGGTAGGGATTTTTTTTTTTTTTTTGGGATCAATTTTTACTGTTTGAACATTTTACATAATGTGTGTACATACATGTATAGTGTATAAAAGCACAGATATCTTATCTGCTTGGTTGTTTGTAAATTTTGAGTTGATAGCATACTATAAATTCCAAAGCTTAATGTATTCACTGGTGCATGTCTTTGTTCATGCCTGTGTGAACATGGGGATTACACCGCAGAAAGTAAGACAGAGGAGTATTACTCACTTGAATACCATTTCAGGAAGTACCTGAGACACTGTAAATGTTTTTTCTTTATTTTTGCCACAAGTCTTCCTGTAAGATGGGATTTTTTCTTCTTTTGAATAACTCCTTTGCTTGTCCAACCATTGTGAAGTATGACCTCAGCTTCATAACCTTGGCTAAACACAGTAACTCACTCTGACCAGCAATTTCTGAAGCCTAGCAGTAGATTCCTTTTCTTTTTCTTCCTCCTTCCATTCCTGTTTGCTGGGAACATGTTGGTTTCTGGTGCTATTGTTGCAGCTTTCATGTTTAGGAAAAAAAAGTTACCAGTCTTTGATGTGACGCTGACTCCTGAGTGGTCCTGGTCAGCTGCTGTTTCTGTGTGAGCAGATGTTTGTGCAGTCACGGTCAATAGTGTTAAGATTAGGCCAGGTTTCACAGTGCTTTGTCTGATTGTTTATGGTGTGTCCATAATTGCTGGGGATTCTAGGTGCCATCACAGTGCAAATGGGAAGTGTTTGTAACATATTGTTTGTTTCATAATACTGTGTTCAAATAATGATAAATTCAGTCCTGTGCTGTGAGGCCATTCACACATTTTAGTAGTGTTCTTTTGTTGTTGGTATTTTTTGAGGTTTGAAATGGGTTATTAAACGTTCTTTAGATGTGTTTTCTTTAAACCTAATGTCTTGTACTACTTAAACCTCCACAACCTTCCTTTCTTTGCTCAGCCATACATCTCAGATTCACTTGAAGACAGTGATATATAGTGACTTTTTACACAAACTGTGCTATATTGTGCTGTATGTGAGAAGTGCTGTTGAAGTGTGTTTCACGTAGATAAGTTTACATTATCAATTTACCTTTAAAAATACATATACACAGACACACACACACACAAGCAGAAGGGGGTGTCTGCATTTGTCTTTGGAAGGCATTTACATTTCAACCTGCTGCTAAGACCACACAGATTATTCTGTGCCAAGTCCCACTCAATTTCAAACACAAAACTTTGTAAAGATGGTCCTGTTTGAGTTGGCAGTGTAATTTTGGAGATGAAGCATCATAGAATGTTGAAATTAAGATAGAAAAGCCAATAATGCCAGGAAAGGGCTACTTTCAGTTCCCAGTTTTTAGGCTTTTGATCTCTTTCCTTCCATGCATACAATTGCAGATGATCCTTTTAATCATTTTAACCTTATTGTGAGATTTACTGTGTTAAATAAGACTTAGGACCTGAAATTTGAGGCACATTTGAATAATTGTATTAGGATAGGAAAATACGCCATCCTGAATCATTTGTTTTACATTATAGCTAAATTGCATGAATTTGTATCAGTGTGTGGTGTTGAGTTTGGTGGTTTTGTTCTGTTTTTTTCCCTTCAAGGTGGAGATTCACATAGTGGTTTGTCTTCCACCTTCTGATTGACGTTATCATTTTGGGAAGTAATATAAAGATAAGCATACATGAGCATTTGTATTTATGTTTGTATGTAGTAATACATTATGTATCAGTAAGCTTTAGTAAGGTTTGCTGAATATACGCTAGTGGACTTAGTGTAGCGGACAAAGCTTGTTTCATGCCATAGAATAAGGTGTAGATTCACTTGTATATTTACAGGATCATAGCTGATGAAATTTCCCAATGCATTTTGCACAAAAGGTAATGAAAGTGATCTAAAATGTTACTATTTTTGTTTCTTAAACTGCAAATTATTCAGTAGCCAGTTGTTGCTTTTGAAAAGTATGGAAATAAAGGAAGTGGAAGTGATCTGAGATTTTTTAACTCAATTGTTACAATCAAAATAAGATTAAATAAGTAGATAAAGTGGTGTATGGATTAGCTACAGACATTGACCCTAGTGAACTAATTCATTATGGTGTGGGATAAAACTTAATGCACACTGTTATCTTTTAGGTTTAGACTTGGAACGGAAAGCCATAGTAGCTTTTCATATGATAATCCATTGGAGAGTGGAGATGGAAGAAAAATTCCAGATTATTTACTTCCGTTTTTTTTAACTTGCAGTTCATGTCAAGATTTTAATAATATGGCTTAATGAAAGCTTCATAGAAATGTATTTTTTCCATCTTGTTTGTTGCATCATTATTATCATGCTTACATGAAAGTGGGAAAAAAAAGTAAAAATTCAGTGCAATTTTCAGCACAGCTCTTCAGAATTTACTGAAACAAGGCTGTAAAACCTTAAAATCTGTGGATTTTATTGCTGTTGTTTGGGAGGGCCTGGCCAAATTGTTTTTTAGTAACATCTCATGGCTTCATTTGGATTCTTTCATAATCTGTTTTCTCTCAGTCTTCTTTACTTTCCTTTTTTTTGCTTGTACGTTTAAATAAGATTTATGAAGACTGCATATACATGTCAATGTTTCTAAATGACTGCTGATTCTTCTTGCAGGACTTTTTAGACATTTTACCCCACTGGAAATCACAGTAACAGTATTCTTGTTCCTATTCTGAGTTATGATGAAATACAGGGATTTTTTTAGCGCTGGAAGCTTTGGCCATTCCAGCACGGAGACCACAGGTCGGTGTGAGAGGGGCCATTTGGCTACCTACAGAGTTGTCTTTCTCCTCTGCAAAGAACCAGAGGTTACATCAAATCCTATGAATGATGAGAAATGCACCCATGCATGTACTTGCATATACTTACACTTCAGCTCTTTAATTTTTGCTGGTTAGAACTAGTGATTTCTAGTGCTTGTTTTTTAATGCTATATTCACAGTAATATAGGTCAGACTCAAGTGTATCCTTTAAATTCTTTACCTTATTTTTGCTAAAAAAACAAACTTTTCCTCCTGTGTGAATTCTGATCACTTGACCTCCATTTCCATGGAGATGTGGTCAGAGGGCAGTAGTCAGCTAGCCAGGCCAACTAAAGACTATCTTCCTTATAGCATGCAGTGAAACTCCGGAGTTTAGAAGTAATTAAAGTACTTAGTCTGACACATTTTTTTCTCCACCACCCACATCCATTAAAGATGAAACTTTGAAACAAAATATGTGATCAGCCATGGTGCAAAGGGTTTTTTAAAAAAGGTTTTTTTTATTTAAAAGAAGATGGAAACATAAAAACCCCTCCAACCTCCTCCTTTTATAAACCTCCTCTTTTTAAAATTATTGCTTTTCCCTGCAATATTAAACATTCTGTATACCTGTCTGAATTTTTTGCATATTCTCAATTTCTGTGTGCTTATTTTAAATAACATGGGCTCAGGTTTGTCAAAAGCTGAATTTTGTATTCCGCAGAACTCAAAGATTCATGATTAAACAAGTGCAGATCAGGCAGCTTATGCTTCTCCAAGTTCAGTCTGGGGTTATTGGTCCAGGATCGTGCAGGATCCAGCTCAAGATTGTGAGCAGTACCTATCTCCAAGCCTTACGGAGTGACAAAACCCAGCAGAAGTGCTGGCCCCTGCTGTGCCTTGGGCTGGGAGAATGTGGATCAGGGACAGGGTGTGGTGGCTCACGGGCTGGCATGTCATGCTGGGCTGAGCTGTGTGCATGGGCTGTGTTTGCTGGCTCACCAGGGTGCTCTGTGCTGCTGCGCTTGGGGTTTAGTGTGGGCTCTCTCAGGTGGCAAGGTGCCTTTCCAGTAAGGGTACAAAACCTCACAGTAATTTTGTACTGAGAGAGAAGCAAAGTGTCCCTATTTCTGCACAACAGGGTTAGATTTCCTTCAGACTAGGCAATAACCAAGTTATGCTTGTAACACCAGTTTGATTACACATCTCTGTATGTGTTAACATTAAAAAATATACTTCCAAATTTTGGGTTGTTTAAGGATCTGGCTTTTCTCCACCTCTTCTGCCTCCTCTCCCAGGGGTTTGCAAGGTAACCCAGCGTTACTTTCATCTTGGTTTTGGGGAATGGCTGTGATGCAGTGGAACATGGCACCTCGGAGAAGATCCGCATTCCCTTCTGGAGACGCGGCACAGCAGCTTTTAAAAAGTGCATCCGATGGATCCATGGCTTCCCTGGCAGCAGCTGAACTATTGCTAGGCTACAAGGCCAGCTTTACAGATTGATTTCCAAGTGGATATTTTTGTCACGTTTAATAAGAGCACATTGATGAGACAGCAGTGTGTAAGCTGAGTTAATGTCTGTTATTTCTCCACTACCATTACTTTTTATTGCCATTATCCACACAGTGGCGAAACTTAAGTGAGCTTTTTCCTTCCTGCTGAGGGTTTTCTCCCCAGAACTGATAATCTCACAAGTATCCCCACTCTTTTCACATAGGATGAAAGAATGAAAACGACTTTTGGTGGTGGTGGTCGGAATGACACCGCAAACCCGAAAGCGTGTCGGTGTAGCGAGCTCGGGTCGTGTGTCCTGCGGCCGGGCCGGGCCGGGCCGGGCCGGGCAGCGTGCAGGGCATTTGTGTAATGACTGGTGAGGTGGCAGGGAGCTCTCCCCGCTCCCTCTGGCTGCTGCGCGTCTGAAATTACAGCTTTGTCTTTGAAGCCGGGCGCTCTGTTAGCGTCGCCATGGCGACGGGCGGGTAATGGCCTCCGCCGAGCCCAGCCTGGTGCTGCGCGCCGAGCGCGGCCCTGCCAAGGCCCCGCTCGCCGGAGCGTTCACTGAGCTGTCCCCTCTTAGAAAATGTTTAAAAACTGCGCTTTTACATGGCCGTACCAGATTAATAGTCATGGTTTATTTCGTTTTAACTGCGGGGATAAAAGCATTATTCCATTAAATGGGTAGCTTTTTTCCCCCCTCCTTTGGTTTATGCATTATTAACACAAGCTTTCCTGTTTTGCTTGTAACATTTTATAGGCCCTTTCAAACATGTAGACAGATTTGCTCTGCTGCTCTTTTATTTTTCAGGACTTAACCCTTTCTCTCCTTGATATTGTCTTCAAAAACTTGGAGCCAAGCCTCCAGGCAGACTTGGTTGCTCCCATTTAATGTGTTCAAAACTAGAAAAAAGCTTTATTTTTATGATTATTTTTAATTTTTTTTCAACGATTCTGCTTTCTTGAAACACTCTAAAAAGCAATGCAGATTGGTCTGTTCTTGTAATTTAATTGAAGCAGATGCTGAAGTCAGCACACACGAGCCTTGATATAATTGTGGAGCGTTTGGATTGAGGAAATATTTGAGGTTTGCCTTTTAATTTGTGTGACCATCTTCTCTTCTGCCCATAGTGTTTTCACCCCATACTCTTTACATGTAGCATTTTTGTTGGCTGCCTTCAAAAGAGATGCACCTCATGGTAGAAGGACTGGGGAACAAAAAATCCAGAACAGTCCTGGGGACACAGTATTTATGTCTACCACCTTTCTCGTTAATATGGAGCTGGTGAAATACATCTAGACAAGTAGAAGTATTGCTATAAACACAAGCTGCAGGCTTTGTTTCACTTTTTCAGTGCTCTAAAATATAGCTTTCATTTTAGTCTCTAGTAGGAGGCATATATCCAAGTGCAGTCAAATGCTGTGGATACAGGGATTCAGTCATCCCTGCCGACACAAATGGTCTCTCTGTTACAAACTTGGAGGGTAACAAGCAAACCTGGAATTCATATTTTCTCCCAATCCCGTCCTTTCCTTTTTTTAACTGTGAAATTGTTGTTATGGGGTGCTTACTGGCACCTTGCTTTGTCCATCTGTATCTATCACAAATCCTTCTGTCCTAAAAACTTCCAAGGACATCTCAAGAGAAGGCAGATATTTCTCATTTTTTTGTCCTTTTTTACTGATGCCATGTGGCAATGGTGATGTGAATGGTATCTCCTGTGGGATGGACTTTCAGCTTTTGGACAGTGGACCGAAATGCTGAGATTTATTTCACCGACAGAGCTGACTACAGACTGTGCTTGGGTGTCCGAGTGGGGAGGTTGTTTGTGCAGGCTCCTGCTCTTCCCACCACATCCATCTTCAGCATCCGTGTGATTCCTGTAGACACCTTTGGTGCATCTAAAACTCAAGGGACATATATTTGCTGCCTCAGGGAGTTCCAGGGTGGATGGTGGATGGACAAGCATCCCAGCTCCCTGGCCTCCTAAGATCTGCATGAGGCCCGTACGTACTCCTGGCCAACAGCAGCTGTGGGCTGTGTTTCAGGCCAGCCTGGAGTTGGTGTGTTGTAGTGTTGATGAATGTGGCAATAACATATATTTTAAAAAGTTTTTTCTTTTATGTGTTTTTGATCGGTAAATCTGCTCCAAGTGTGGATATAGTATTGTACAACTGCATATATTAAATAGGCTGGACCAGAGGCTTACTCTCATCTCTAGGCTTTATGGGTATGAATTTCATCCTTTGAGTTGCATTCCCCATAAATCTGCAAATTCTGGGAAAATTAGACAAAACAGTTTACATTCCATGAATAAGAAATTACTAATTGCTTCTAAAACAGGCGTATCTTTATCTACACAGGGCTTTTCAAAGTTGCTGCTTAATCTTTTTTCTTTTTTAATCACTAAATAAACATGTCTCAGCAGTCACTGGATGTGAAACCAAAACCTGGATGTGGACAAAAAGCAAACACACTACCCTAATTTTCATTAGCATATCCTATCTCCTAGAACATTTATTTTTTCATCTCCTTGTAAATTGATTTTTCACGTGCTTGTGACTGATATTTGAACTGTGTGTTTGTAGTAACTGACTTATGTAAAAGCCAGGTCCTGGATCTCCCAACATGAATATATTACGGAGGTGACCTCGTGGGTTCATTGGTAAGGTTGTACTGAGTTTTCACTTAAAACGAGGTTTAAATCCCTTAATTAAACATTAAAACTCACATGAATTCTCAAACATGGACTGTTTCAATAAAGAGGATAAACTTTAATTATTTAGGTACTCAATGTTCTTAGTGCTGTATTTGCAGAATTCAGAACAACTTAAAATTTTTCCTTCTGCAGGTTTTTCCAGAGTTCCTGGTATTTTCAGTTGCTCAATTCCTTTTAACATCTTTTATGTAGGCCTTTTGTTGCTGTAATCATCATAGCTCTGTTGACCTCATCAAAATATGACAATTTTAATAAAATAATTTAAATAAAACCTGTTCAGTTTTAACTGTAATCATGCATGATACAAAAGAACATATAGAAGATCAGAAAGTGCTGTATGTTTTATTACATTTTTGCCATGGTAGTCAAAGAGTATATTGGCTTCTTGTCGGTGATATCAGTCTTTGATTTGGAATGAGAAGAAAAGACTAGAGAGAGCCTGTTTTTTAAAAAAAAACAACCACGTGGAAGAAAAAATCCAAACTCCAACACCAGTAGCATCTCTTCCAAAAGGTGACTTTTTCCAAGTCAGTCAATGAACAACAGCTACAGTAGTCCCAAATGAATGTAAATTTCACTCTACTTTTCCACTTCTCCTTAATCTTAGAGGACTTGGTTCATATTTTTCTGAAGTGGGTTTGTTCACTGGTTTCATTGAGTTTAGATTAGGCTGAGTAATTCTTAACATCTACTCTACCCAGTTGCCACCCTGTTGCTCTCATTCAGTGTCTGTTTCGAGCCCCCTGGACACAGTCTGCAAACCTGTTGTACACAGCAGCCTCTGCTCTACCTGTAGCAACCAGAAAATACGTCTCTCCTCAGCCTTCTGCTGAGCTATAACAGCATCCTTGAGCACAGGTAGAAGCCTTGCTGAAAATAATATATTTGCAAACCATGCATAAAGGGAGAAAGATTGATTTAGAAATCAGTGATTTATAGGTCAGTAGTATCTTTATTCAGAACTCTAAGCCTTCAGCCATTCCTCTAACTAGCTGGAAATAGAGACAGACTGGAGGGGAAAAAAACCCCAAATTCTCATTAGCTGATGGCCCATAGACTTTTTTTTGTTTAAGTAGTTTTTTAGATCAGGATTTCTGTTTTTCAATTATTTTCATCTGACTGTCACTATGGTCTCGTATGCCTATTAGTTAAGGTCTCCTGTGCATTAAAACACAACAGCTGGTACTTCTGAAGTTATTTTGAAAAAAATTCTTGTCCTTGTTAACATCAGCAGCTAGGGCCTACAAACTTATTTACTGCTTGTATGAGAAAACATTGTTTCAGAATATGTTAGTTCTTGAATTTTGCAAAGCACAAGCACTATAGCCTGAGATTGAATACCAGTTCCATAAAAATTCAAAAGTACTTGTTAATTTGAAGAGTTGCTTATTTCTTTAGACATTGAATGAAGAACAAAAATCAAAGGAAGTTATTACTGTCACTGACATAAGAGTAGGTTCTCAAGCTCTTTCAGAGTAGGGGTTGATATGATGGAAGTGAAAGAGTTTGTTGCACTTTCACACTGCAAGATTCATATAGAAAAGCACGTGAACAGAAGCTACTGGGCCTGAAATGTTCATTTGTTGATGTTCTTGCATTTCACTGACTCTACTGTGTGTATACTTGAGCAGTCTGGAATAAAATGTAGCAGAGAGGAATACACTAGAGCAACTAGCAGTGAAGTAACATGGGAGTCTAATTTGTATGGGTTGGAATCTTTGGCAATAGGACCGTATCAGTGGTATTTCTATATTTTTGGGGATTACTAGCCTGTGCAAATTATTTTAATTCTTTTTGGTAGGAGAAGGGGAATGTTAAAAACCCTAAATCCAAGCACAGTATATATACACTGAGGCAGTAAGGGGTTAAAGGGATGTAATTATGCATTCTTCAGTAAGTGTTCTGCAGTCAGCAGTACAGCTAGCTGTGCAGGAAGCAGGGGGAAAAAAAAGATGACAGAGGGAGAATGTGGAGAGAAGGTCAGATCCAAGGATTCTGATTCTCTTAGGGTGTTCCTGTGTTTGCCTTTCCTTCGTGACTTACTATACTCTGTCTTGGTAGAAACAGAAGAAAGCATTATGGCCTATTGGTTCCTCCTACTAATAATGTAAACTTAATCTTTATGCTTTATGGTAATGGTAGAGGTGAATATATGGATTTAGTTTTTGAAGGAGTTCTGAGTCAATCCCAGTGCTTGCTACAGTCCTTGTTCCCCAGCTCTTAGTTATTGCCCAGTTTATTGCAGCCTGTGAACACGGAGCATTTCAACAAATGCCATTTGTCAGAAGTGGTTCACCCATTTTCTTTGAGAGGATTTGAATTTCCAGCAAATCCATCGACTAGAAGTAGTTTGGTCTGCACCTTTTCAAGTGGTTTGCATGGATGAATGGAAATTCTTGCACAGTCAGGATTTCAGGCTGACCTGCCTGGTGAAGGTAAGCTTTCATCACTCCTGACTTCAGCTTTCCTCACAGGTGAAACAGGAATTTGTGGAGTGTTTTGGGACAGTTGCAGTAATAAGGGCTGGATATCTGGGCCGTGCACTGCCTCCTTACTTACGCCCTGTGAGTTACCTGAGGTCTGACTTTCTAAGTTGCTCAGTATACCAGATCCTTCTTTTTAAATTAAACTTCTGTAATTTGCAGTTGGATTTCAAAATAGCAGCAGAGCATTTCTGGGAGATGTTTGTGTGTTTGGCAATACTGTAGTCTGAAAGTGGTGTTTTGGAATTTTCCCCCCTTTCTTTCACATTATACAGTTTTCAATTTTTTCTTCGGGTACATTCCTGGTTCAGTTAAAGGGAAAAAACTGAAGACAAATAAATGAATAGGATCTATCCCTTCATCCTTCAAAACAAAACAAAACACAATTAACACAAACACCTCCAATCCCTGGAATAGCTCTTATTTTGGAATAAAGGTCCTTAGCCTTGCCATTGAACTTATGGGGACAGGTACCTCTGTTTGCCCTAAAGAAGGGAGAAGTGTGAGTTGGTCAGTTTACATTCTGGTGCGGCATGCCTTGCAATAAGAACCTTTATGTCAACTTAGTTAATTGCACAAGTTGACTGAAAACACACATTAGGGAATGGTCTGCCTCTAAGGACAACTGAAATCATTCCTCCCACCCTTGTAAAACACCATTTTAAAGCTATTGATTAGCTCCTCCTAGAAAAATATAAGTTATCTCCCATTGTACTTCTTTCCTGCTCTTAACTTTTATTTTTCTCTGTGTCTTTATAATTTTAACACTGCAAAGCTCTAAAATAATTGCTTCAGGGAGGAGGGGTAGTTTGATAAGTCTATTTCCTAAAGCTTTTGGCCTTTCAAGGTTTCTCTTACCGTAGGTTGAGCTGCGTGGACGACTTGGGTTGCAACGACAGGGGAGTAGTGTGCAATACTTTCTGCTTCCGATAGCTCTTTGTTGATCTAAGAGAGAGCACTTAGAGAGTGGTAGGTCATTTATGTGATTATGAAGAGCACTTGGTTCTCTCTTATTCGAGATGGAAAAATAATAGTTTTTGAATAAGAGGTCGCTATCAAAATGACATTGAATGTGACTTTTCTTCCCTCTTCATTCCCTCCCCCACTAGAAGAAAAGCAGCACTATACCTACTCAAGATAGGGCTGAATCTTTCCTACTCCATGTGACTTTTTCTTTTCTTCTGTTCTTTGTTCATTTTATTTCTTACCATTTCCTCTCTGTGTAATGTTTATACTTTTTGATGATATTTATGGTAACTAGAAATTTAAAAATAAATGTAATGCATATACGACTGTGTGGTTTTTTTCAAGTCTTGTTTTTCCACTTTGTAGAATTAAGCTGTGAATGTGTGATGTGGTATCTGCTTGGGTGACAGATGTCCATTCCTGAATGATGCTGTGTTCCCTTTATGCTTTATTTATGGAGTGATTTGCTTCTAAAATAATCTCTTAATCTTTCTCATACTACATTTCTGCATGTGCTCTTTTTACATATGCTATCATTTAGGGTAATGGACTAAAACCCGAAATTACTCCTAAAAGCTTTGTTTCTAAAACTAATAATAATGATATAATACTGTCATTTTTGGTTTGATATGTCCTATCAGAACTAGGTTAAGTGTCTTCTTCAGTTTTGCTCTGGTAGGTTTTTGGTGTGTTTGTTTCCTGTAGCACTGCCATAATGAAATTGTTTTTTAATTTCATTCACTTATCAAATGAAAAGACAACACTAATACGTCCTTTTTTTATGTTAGGTTTGCTTTTATACCTCAGAAGAAGAGCTGTATCCCAAATTAGAATGTGATTGCTTAGAGTGCAGAACATAATAATATATTTTATGAAAATAATTTACAATTATTACTGTAGGGTTAATTAACTGTGTTGAACGTCAGTAAACACTCTAGTTCATCACAAATTTCCTTTTGGTAAATTTTACAAAGCGTGGTAGCAGCTTGGGGGAGGGCTGATCAGTGGAATATGTATAATTCCTTACATCATGGAAGACCTTTTGAAATTCTTTTATTTGCAGTCTAAAATTAAGTTTGTATAAAGTATGTTAAAATTTTCAGGTGTTTGCCTATTTACACATTGAAAATAACTCAGCTGATATTTTAAAATTCTGCTTTTTGGAAAAGCAAAACTGGTTTGGAGCCAGTTTTGAGAAAGACATCACTGAAATATTTTATTTATATTCTTGCTGAAGTGTTGGGTGGAGGGGAGTATTTTTTATTTTGTTTTATTTCATTTTTTTTATTCCTAAATGTGAGTGTTCACAATGAACAGCAATTTGGATTATACTAAGATACTTCAAAGTTAAGTAGGAGGTGTTGAGAACTTAGATGGTTTATTAGTCAACCATTCAAAAAATACAGAAAATTATGTGCAGGCCTAAAATAGCATAGTGATGCCATCAATCTTCAATTTCCAGACTGTGGAAAGTTCTGAAAGTTGAACTTGGTTTCTCATGGAAAGTAATCTTGCTTACTTTTAGTCCTAGATTTAGAATTTTTTGGACAGTAGTATTTCATTTTTGTAATTATATATGAAAGCACTGGATTTATCATGAGTACAGATGATGAGTATTAAGAAGTCAGCACTGGGCAAAAGCTGTAGTTGCGGCTCTATGCTGTACTCATCCTGAGGGCACTTGCTGTGCTGCAGCCCCTGAAGTCCACAGATTTTCTGGAGACCTCTTTGATTCCTCTTAGGGACCTTATTTTACAGAAACTTGGCCTTGCTCCTTCAAGCTGTCCCATGCTGCAGTGGGGCTGGATAAGCATTTTGGCTCATATCAGACAAACGATTTTGAAGCAACTCTGGCTTGAGCCCTTTACCATTTGATTCACGTTACCCAGCAGGCAAGGAGCGAGCTGGATTCCTTTTAGATGAAACAAAACTGAAAAATGTTCCCCAGGAGCTTGCCTAATGCACTCCAGCTGCTCATGGGTACTCGGCCCATGGGCGAGCCGGACAGAGAGCCCTCCAGCAGGGTAGGTACAGCCTGGTGTCAGGTGCTCAGCACGGAGCTGTCCCCCCTGTGCCAGGTCCTGCGGAGCTGTGCTGCTGGCTCAGGCAGGCATTGCCTCCCTTCAGCGCGAGGTGCTGCCGGGCCGCTTCTGGATGTTTTACATAAGGTCTGGATCCAAAGCCTTTGAAGTCTTTGAATGACTTCCATTGACTTCAATAGGCTTTGTGGCAGGCCCTAATGATTTGGTTGTGATCTGAAACGGGATGTTCAGAGATTTTCTGTAATGAGAAAATGTTACCGTTTAAAGAACTGAGTTCAAATAGTCTGATCAGTTCTCAAGTGGAAGTGAGCTTCTTGCTATCTCCTGGAATCCTTTTGTCCCTGTCAAAAAAAAAATCAGAAATTTATTACTCGTTGCTCAAGTAAGGTCCAAGGTTGAAATTAGCAGAGGCGTTTTGGGTCACAGATTGAACTACACTGACAAGAAGTGGAGAGATTTGCACAGTGCAGGTGTCTACTCCTCTCAAACTCATGCAGTAAGCTCCTTGTTCTTACCAACAGCCAGTTTCTTCACAGTTTTGAAGTAAAAATCCATAAGACAGGAAGGAAAAACTCAATGTTCATTTGTATTAATAGTGTTCTGAGTCATGCCATAGGTCTAAAAATGGTGCCAATGAAAAAAATCTCAAGTTTGTTTTGAAAAATGAGGACAGAAAAGAATGCATTTCACTGTCCTACTAACTAGAAAAACGAAACTACCAGTTTTTTACATTTCCCTGTATCTCACATGCTCCCTTGAAGTTTTCTCTCTCATCCAGAGTTTTCACAAACGTTTTTTTTTTTTGCATGTAATTACATTTTTGTTATCATGTAAGGTGTTGTTTGATCAGTAGCCAGAAAAGCTTTCATTTTCCTGCTTCCTCTGAATCCTTTCTTGTGAGGTAGGAAATCAACTTACTGCCTTAACACATTAACATGGACAGGTTGGATCTGTTAAACTTCTGCTTCTTAATTTACTGTATTATTTTGTTTACTTAGTCTTCATCTTCGTTAAATTACAAAAAAACTGCTCTTTTTTTCTTCCTAAAACAGGTGTATGGTATAATAATGATGTTTAAGCAATCTGGGAACAAAATGTAGCTGCATTTCATCATTGGATACTAGATCTAGTAGAATGTGGATTTATAATTACATGTAATCGCATGTGTCTTCCTGTAATGGTTTGTCTTAATATTTTTATTTGTACATGTGCAAGGAAGAGTTCCTCTGAATTTGCACTGGGACTGATGTAACACAGTTATCCTTGTTTTACATCTGTGTAATTACTTTGAAATCGTTGATCTTACACTGATAGAAAATTGCAGTAGTGGTGAATTAGGGTCGCACTCTTGATGGTGCTTTTTATTCCAGTTGAAATACTCTACTGATGCAGGTGAGGATAAAATGTTGCACTAAGCTGTGAGACATTTCACTGATTGGGTTCATGCTGCTTATCTGTCAGCACTTCCGTTCCTAGGAGCTCTGTTTAATGCAGTTATTTCTGTGTGCCTTGGAAATGCAAAGGAGTGGGGAGGAAAGGTAAAATCAAAAGTCCTTGGTTTTCTGGTATTTACTTGCCAGCAGTAGCTGCACAAAGTGGTTCTGAGAGTCTTGCACTGTATTTTTGGTGGAGGCATTATTCTGTCCTTCATCTTTGAGGGCATTATCTTTAATAAAAGAAAAAAAAAGAAGAGAACATCTTTAGACTCTTTTTATTTTTCCCATCTGCTTTGAAGCAATAGATTAGCGTGTTAAAAGGATAGGCGGGTGTTACCAGGCTGGTGGTTTGTGTTACCAGCATGTGGGGGGTGCTGGTGGCATTCAGAATAAATAAAATGCATAGACAGGACACACCTGCACTTGTGTATCCATCAGCCATTTATAGTCCTGATGTTCCTCTCATCTCAGTTCCAGACCTTGGAAGGGATGGAAGTAGACCAGCTGATAGTCCTCAAATAAGCCAGCCCCGTGTACCATCCTTTTGTTTCATTTTCAAAACCTCCTCTATCGGAGGGAAGCAGTTGGAGCCTGCATGCTGTCATGCAGATCTGGAGGGCGTTTTTTGATGCCGGGGCCTGGTGTTGCCATGGTCTCAGTTGCCTGGCTTATTCACTCATCCCGGGACCTCTGGCTTCCGTGGCTGGAAGTTGTCATGTGCTGCCAGCCTGACACTGGGAGTCTGTGCGGCTGGGAGGATGCTGTGTCACCACCCAACTGTCTTGTTTCCCTCTTCCTTTCAAGATTAAGAAAGCAGGTGTTAAGTCTCATTTTGAGAATTTATTGTTATCTGTTGCTGACGCTTTAGAGACCACTCTGCTTACTCTCCTAATAGCCAAATGCAAGCTAATAGTCTGTACAGGCCATTGAAGCCTAAAATCCTTCTAATTCCTTCCTCTAATGAATAATCCCTGATCTCTGTGTGTGCCTTGACTGTGGAAGGGCTAATTATGAAACTCATTGTAAGGAAAATTTCGGACTCATGATTTCTGTGCCTGGGATTTGTAAATAAATAATGCGCCTGCATGTATACCATGTATAAAGTATAGCTTTCATATGTAAAGTTAAATATCCCTGAAGAAATATCGTTAAAATAAATGGGATTGTAAAACATTTCTTTTGCTCAGTGGATTAATCCCTCATAGTTTAGGGAATAGGTTGCATATTCTGTATGAAAGGTTGTTCATTTTAACCCTTAGGAGAGACATCACAGGTTGTGCTGGTGAATGAATTTGTTAATAGCTTTAAAGAAAGAAGCTTCTTCTTCCTGCTGCGGAGTGGGAGGTGGAATTCTGCACTGGGTCCTGGGGGCCCCTATGCTGAGGCCGGGAGAGCCTCCTTCTTACCCCCACAGGTAATGGAGAGAAAGTGTTACCTACTATTCCTTGTCTGGAAATGTATGGGAATGGTAAATCTGGTTCTTTGGGTTTGAAGCATGCTTGTGAGAAACAAGTTTAGTGATCTTTTTATTTCAAGTTTAAAAAAAAAAAAAAAAAAGAAAACATCTAAGCAACCGAAGTAGTGGGGTAGAGATGTTGCATATATTATAATGAGCACCAGAGGACACAGGATGTGTTCATTCCCAAGCTGCATGATTATTTCGTGTTGTGAAGGGTTAGCTTTTCAATTGCAAAGCTTAATCACTTTTCAAATGAATATTTCATAACAGTTATTTTTTCATCAAATATACAATGGCATGCTTATTTTGTGCCTCATGTGGTAGACATTAGTTTTCAGCAGCTTTAAATTCCTTTTATTTCTCCTCATCTCCTATTCTTGTTTTCAGCCATAGAAGGGCAAGAAAATACTTGGAAATGTTGCCTGATGAGTGGCTAATCTTGTGTCTGAGAGCTAGGAAGAACCCAGAAGTTTTATTAAAATCTTTCCCAAATTCTTAAAACATTCTAATTTATTTCGTGCTGAGTGCAGTTTTTATGACTGATTTAAAATATTTTAAACTTAATTTAAAATGAAAACACAACTCTTATAGACCCCTGCCACTATAAGGAAACTCAGTTTAATGGTACAGCACAGCTGTAGTGCTCTCTTACTACTTTTTGTTATTGGATGATGAAAGTTATCATAAGAAAGCTCAATAGGTTAATTATACTTTAGTACAGCTTCACTTTGCTGGAAGAGTTGAGCAAGGGGGTCTATATAGCTACATTTCACTTCTATAGCAACTTCTGTAGGTGTTTGAAAATGATGTGGCTTAGGGCAAAGGTTGGAGAGCAATAAGATGGTGCCATTGCCCCATTATGTAGCTTCCAGACCTTGAGCTGGGGGACTTTCTGTAGCATGCAAGTTGGCTCATGGCTACTTTATGGATCTCTTGGAGAACTCTGGCAGGTGGATGAAAATCAAACAAACTTGGAGTTTTGGAGTAATATTAACAGGCCAAACTGTCTTGAAAATACGAGATGTGCAAAGCTGACCTTAAGGCATCTCACCACTTTTTTTCAGTTCTTTTATTCAAGAATTCCATTAATACTCACCTGCCCAGTCTGCTCAAAATTAATTTTTTTTTCTTTGAAGTATGCAATAAAAGAAATATTTGTAAAATATCAAGTGTTGTTTTGACTAGACAGACTACCTATTTTACTTGTCTAGCTATTTTGTTCTCATACTTTACACAGAATATAGTATTTGCCTTTTTTTTTCCTTCAAAACAATAATCTCTAAAACTCATTTAGTCACATATATAAAGCACAAGATAGTCTGGAATTGAGAGCAGTACAATCCATTTTGCCTGCACCTGTACGTATTGAACCAGTGCTTTGAATGTAAAAGCTGCACACAACTGGTGCTTTTCCTAGAAGGAGTATTTTACAGGATTTTCAAGCTATATACTCCTCTGTATTGGACAGTAATGTTCAAAATTGAAGGACACTGGAATCTTTCATAAATATGTGATAAGGGCTTAGAACTTCCTGACTCTTTCCACTCTTATTAGGTGATTGGTGGTCGTGAGCTGCAAAGTCCATAATATACCCTTAGTGTACCCTGTCACACAGAGAATTTGAATGTCTTAAGAATTTCATGGTTTTTAATGTATAAAACAATCTGCAGAAATTGTTGCCTTGCTGTTTGGAATCATATGGTGTTGGGTTGTTGCTGTAGTACTCTGATAAGACAAACAAAACAGAGTCAATCTATATGACCTAAGAGGGTGTGTGCTGACCTCGTGAACATCAGCAAATTTCTTCTCACTGCAGTCCTGGGAGGTAGGAAGTTGTATTATTACTCTCCCTGCTGATTATCTATGGCACAGAAAGATGAATTGATATGCCCAAGGTCATGGAGGAAGTGAGAGGCAGAGGTGGAATTCTATTCAGATATTCTGCCTCCTGGTCAAATGCCTTAATCATAGGACCATAACCCCTTAATGTTTGTGATTTTGTTTGCTTAACTAGGTGGTCCTCATGCTGTGTCTTAAAAGCCTTATTTTGTCTTTTGTCAATCCTCATCCCATATGCCTTTTGCCCTGAATAGAAACTTAGTGAAAAGGATTTTTAGAGACTTCAGGTTTAGGTACCAACTGTTCTTTCATATACATGTATATTAATTCTACAATTATAGATATTTGCACTTTGTTTGGTCATGTAAATCTGACTGTTGAAACTGCAACATAAGCAAAATACATTCCATTATTTTATTTAATTAATATAGTTTCCCCCCAATGTTTTTGTGGCAGAGAATTCATCACAATAAAGGATTAAACTGCCAAAAGAATATTAGCTGTTAGTGGTGTGTTGATTCATTATATGCTTTCCTGTGTTTGGAGCCATTGTGCTCCACAGTGCGCAGGAGATGGGGCTGTCCAAGGGGAGCACCACAGTGACCATCAGCGGTTGATTAAAAGGGAAGTGTATGCACTGAAGAACTGCTCATAAATTATGTGCTTCCAGCTGGAGTTTATCTGTGTAAAAGGAGCTGCCAGCATCCTTATTTGTTCATTTGGCATCTGAAAACACACGTGTAGTCAAAAAGCATTAGAGAGTGGTCCGTAATAAGTGTCCGTAATAAGTGTCCTGCCTTGTACATGCTGCAGGTACATGGACTACTTGTGGGGGACTTCATCTGGTGGTGAGCCAGCCCTGTGAGAGAAGAGGCTGTGGAACAGCTGCTGGGACCAGCCCAGGCACTGGCTGCCCCTGAGGTCTGACTGCTCCTAGGAGTGACTGTATGGGAGCTTGCCTCCTTCCTGTCCAGACAGTGAATGATTTGGCTGCGGGGAAATCTGCATTCAGTCTTTGCAGCTCGTGGTCAAAGTGGGTTTTCAATCACTAGCCCGAGGCACACACTTAATATATAGAGTGCCTTGATGTGGTGCCCTGCTTTGCCACTGACACGTTTGAACCTCAAAGACAGCTCCTAGCTCTATAGATGATAGAGAACAATAATGTAGAATGATTTTTTTTTCCTTCATTCAGTATTTATATTCGGTTTCTCTTTACACTAAAAAGAAAGTACTGAAAAGTTACATGAAGTGAATTCAAGTCAAAGGTGTTTAACGTATGTGAAGGAAATGAAGCTTAGATTTCAAGCAGTGATCAATGAAGTATAGTATTGTGTGATCATTACCGAGCAATAAAGCAGGAAAGGAATTATCACAAGAATGTATATGCCATTCATCATACCCTTTTAATACCCCTTTTTCTTGCTTGCTTTCTTTTCATTGTCTCCTATGTTTTATGTTCTTTGATCCTGTATATGGGAATAAAGTTCCCTCCTTCTGTCTGACATTTTCACCTACTGTTATACAATGCCAGCTTAGAAGAGTACTTCGGGAGAAGAAAGTCTATATACTCTCTGCTTTAAAACTTTGAATGGGATAAAAATACCTTATGCTTCAGGTTCTGTAAATTTTGTGAGAAATCCTGCTATATTGCATCTATTCTGAGCACTGTCAGAAAGTCAGTGGCTTTGCTGAAAAACAAACATTGAAAACAGGAATAAAACGTCAGGTCTAGATTTGATGCAACTGAAAATTCTGTAATATAAAAATATAACCTGTACATTACTTGCTGCAGAAGAACAGTGGTGGGGGAGGCATCAGGGTTTCTTCAATTCTGGGTTTTTTTTGTGCCCTAATAAGTGACCAAGCCTGCCAAATGTTTATCCCTGTATATTTTACAAAAGTAATTAACTAGCATGTAAAGAGGCTTGAGAGTCTGAGATGAAAGATGCAATGCTATAAATGTCCTCTCATGGTTTTTCATGACAACCTTCCCCAAGTTCTGGCACACTTTGCTCAGATCTGATGATGGCATTGTCCAGTGAATCTGGGTGGACATCAGCCCCTGAAGTAATGCATCACAGCAGATCTTCTGCTGAGGCAGTGAGGTTAAAAATAATGAATTCAGGGCTTGAAGCATAATGTTAAGCAATGCAAACTGAGACGTAAATTATTGAAGTTTTTGTTTGACGATGAGCACAGGCCTGTTCTCAGAAGGAAGGGTGACTCAGCTGTATACTTGAATTGATGTATCAGGCTTCTGTGACATCCTAAGATTTGATGACAGGTCCATTAAGGAGAACAAAATAGTAATTTATAATTTCTGGAATAAATTAGCATGTACTATTATACACTAGAAGCTTTTTCTTTGTGGCTTTTTTTTTTTTTTTTTGTGGTGGTAAATAGCATTTAAAAGATATTTACAGCTTCATTCAAAAGAACAGAACTTTGAGGAATCTGCCTTGAAATGTTCTTAATTAAGATGCAAAGAAATTTATCTCAGTGCACTGTGTTGATATTAATCAGCGTAGGTGGAAAATGGGAACATACATGATTAGTGATAGTATTTTACCTTCAAACCTCGAAAACAGCTTAAAATGAAACACTCTTAAATCCCTTGTCACCCCAAACAATATAACACACCATTTTGACTCTCTAATTACCAAGCCTAATTTGTTAATTTCAAAGGGGAGCACAGCAGCCTATGAAGGCTCGCAGGACTCTTTTGAAAAGAGCAATGCAGTATAATTAAAATGATCAAGTGGATCTAATTCCGGTTGTGGGGGGAGATGTCTTCCCTTGTAAGGTTGCTTCAAATTGAATTGGAGTTGGCATATATAGCCTTTAATGAGGTAACATCCCCAGATAAAACATCTGACTTGCTGTTTATTTTAGCCTACATTTATTTGCAGGCTTTTATAGTAAGAGAGCTCTGTCTAATGGTCCTATGAACCTGAGTGCTGCTTCCAGTGCAGCAACTGGCCTGCTGCATGGCTGTGGGAGAGCATTACGCTCTCGATGCTGAAATTGGTTTATGTATGTTTCTGATGCATCCATCACTGTGACAATTATGCTTGAGAAAAAGCAAAATGCAGAAGTGATGCTCCTTGTATCTCTTTCCATGGGCAGTGGTGGTGAAAACATTAAAGAGGCCATTTCCTTCCACTGTCTGCCTCCATGGGGTAGCTGTGTCACAGCCAGAGTTGAACTTCAGCTGGCTTTTGGACAGAATTTTCCTGGTAAATACTTTCCAAACATATTTTTCTGGGCTTATACAGATGTGATTTCCCAGTGGATACCCGTCTGCCAAAATGTTCCTGTTCATTCAGAGTCTGATAGTCTTGTGGGTCTGGGTTTTGGGGATGGGTTGGTTATTTGTTGCTTGTTTGCAGTGGGGCTGTCCATTGGTTTAGTTTAGTGTCCCCTCCACCCCTCACCTCAGAACATCAGTGTGCATTGTTCTGGGCTTTAATTCCTGTATTAATATAGTTCTGTCTGTTCCATGTTAAAAAGATAAATACCTAATCTGGATAACTTCCTGATCAAAACACTTCAGATTGACTACAGTAGGCGGTTTCTTGTTTTGTTTCGACTCTTCTGGGTGTTTTATCTTATAATGCCCTGTAATAATAAAGCCATATGAATCCTCAACTTATTATTCATATTCCTCTGTGTGACACAATGGAGGAATTATGGAGCCTTGCATTTTAAAATAAATGGTTCTGTGACGAAGATGAAGCTTCTTCAGCAAAGTGCCTTGGTAGTGAATCCCATGGCAGGAGGATAGCAGGGAGGGAGTAGCTGCCCCAGGGATAAAGTCTGAGGGTGTAATGCTGATCTCTTTTTGTTTCTGGTCAGATCTTTACACTTCACCCCCAACTGTTTGTTTTGACCCGTGTATTGGCGGAGTGGGTAGGCTGCAGTTAATAGACACCTGAGCTCAGAGGATACAGAAGTGGGTGCCTGACCTCGGTGGTGGTTTTGTGTGGAAAGGCAGTGCTAATTCTGTAACCAGTTGGTATCACCTGGGAGAGCAGAGGTTAATGTTGTAAAGGGGGAGGAAAAGCTGTTTGTATGCAAGTGACATTGAAAGGAGATATGAATATTTTAATACCCATGGTCAAGGCCAGTGGGTTGTACTACACACACATACATGTTCCATTTTGGCTGGACCCCTTCTGAGCACCATTTGTCTGGACTGTGAAAATATAGCAGAGGTCTACATCAACAAATACATTATAATCTTCCTCTCCTCCTTTTCTCATGTACATAGTAAAACTTTTATAAAAGAAGGGGCCAGAAAGAATTGGGTAATGATACATGGCTGCTTCTTGCTGTTGTCTTAGCAAGCCAGTGTTGCCTGTGATGCCTGATGTGATTGTAAACTAATATTGTATTTTTTGTTCAGATTGGAAAATGCACATCAGCAGAATTACTAGCATCTGTGAAGAAGTTTTTTTCTAATATTTTTTTGTTTCTGTTGATCTTGAACAGCGTTAGCAGCACTTGCAACAGAAAACAAATCAAGAGTAAACATGAAAAGGAACTCTCCTGCTTATGTGGCGGGGTTTTTTTTCTTGGCTTGCTTTTATTGTATCATGCTCAAAAAAGACAGTTAAAGAAAGAGTGCTTCTGTCTACAGCCTTCTGAACTAATTACTTCCCCAATACTCAGAAAAAATATGGAATAGGTAGCTATGGTAAAACAAAAGTGAGTGTGTGTATGTGTAGAATATTAGTAAACATTTCTAATATGCCAGTCCTGCTTCCACTAGCCATTTATTAGCAGCCTTTGATGTCCAGTATTCTCCAAATTATTAATGTAAAATATTGGAAAAGAAGCACAGTAGAACAGAGACAGAAAGTACAAATTATGAAACAAAAGTATAAAGCAGATCTGTATAATTCAGTAGATAGAATATTCAGTGGATATATAATTTGTCTGTAGATCAATAATTCAGTGAAATGTAATTATTTTGTGCATTCTGTATATTTTAATTTCTTGTGTGCGATTTGATGTAGGTAATAACAGTAATGTTCATTACTCTGCTTCATAATGGTATAAAGTCTGTACTTGTTGATAGGGAAAATGCTGTGTAAAACAAGTGGATTACACTAACATTTGAAATCTTTTTGTTTCTTTAACATGTCTAGCAACTACTGAGCCAAGTATGTAGAAGCCTTTACCCTCCTAGGTCAGATTCCAGCAAAGCCGTCTCGCTTTTATAGAATAATGCCATACGGCAAACTGACTCAGCTTTAAGCACCGCATATGGTCCCAAGGGGAGAAATTACCCATCCAAATGACGGGTGGATGGCAGGCAGGCAAGTTAGAATGTAGCTGCAGTGTGCTCATATTCTGTTTCACTAGGGCTGCAAACATTCAAAATAGCTGCTTGGTGTATTTGAATTTGATCCTCATAACAGTAAGGAGCATGAGGGGATTGGAAATAAAATAAGAACAATAGCTATTTCTTTTTACGCTGCTTCTGTAAAGTACTTCTGATACATTGCAGGGAATTAATGTCTTTTGGCATGGTTTATTTCATTTTCCAGAGTGGATCTGGTAAGTGAATGGGAATCAAACACAATTATAATAGCCCATTTCTGCTCCCTAAATAAAGTTTGGTATGCTCATATTAACTCATATGTCAGTAGTTGCTTAGTTCACATGAGTAAAAATCAGTTTATAATAGCTGAGAATTTGACTAATTTTCTCATACTGGAGCTTTTCTTGGGAACCTACAGCAGTAAAGAATCCTAGTTGTGTTTCAGTCAACATTAAATAAGTAGAATAGCATAAAGTGGGTTAAAGTCTGTTCTCTGAAGGAAACAAGAAGTAAATATCAAGCCCTAAATGATGTGTTACAAAACAGAGAAAACATTCTGTGGACAAAATGAGCTATTTTGTTAATTTGACAAGTCTATAACATATACTGTAATCACCATGACATTTGAGTGAACTCAGCCATGTTGTTTGATAAATTCATCAGCTGAAGTGCATTAGTGGTAGCTGTCCTGCAGCCTTGCACTGCTCAAACACTATCACTCATCCTACCTGTTTGGTTTGTGGTTTTTTAAAATAACTTCTGCTACTCTGTTTTACCTTCTTACTGTACAATTGTAAATTTGTGTGAGCTGGCAAGGTGATTACTAGTCATTGCCTAAAGAAAATTATGCTTCAGTGAGTGGCAGAATCAGTGTAGTCACTGAAGGACTGTGTTTGGAGTTGGGGCTGAGATTTTAAGTGAAGAAGGAAATTAAGTTTTTTCAGGAGGGCTGCTCAGATCTGAGAGGTTCAGGATTGCAATACGCCCTCCTCCAGCTAAGCTCAATGGCTTTTCTAGTCCTGACTGGTTGTCTGCTGGGCACCTCCTGCGGACTGGAATTCGGGAGCTGCTGCCTCTCTAGCACCCTGCTGAGGTGCACCTCTGCCTGATCCTGGCAGTAAACCTTTTAAACCTGTGAGCGAGATTGTGACATGTTTCTTCCTGTCACAAGCATGACCAGGTCTTTCAAGTGATCTTTTCTTTGAGAAGCAGTTTATTGAAGAATTTATATGCTGTTTTGCTTTGCTTGCATACATTTTAATTTCCAGGGAATTAATTTCAGGGCATTGATTTTTATAACCAGGCATACTGGCAAGTGAAACCTTTGGGTTCAGTTGCACGTATAGCAATGTTGACTCTTCCCAAATCTTGGAATGTGTAAAAGGTGTAGAGCACACTCTACACTCTCTTAAATTTTTCAGCATTTGTCCAGATGTGTGGTGTAGTTTCCCCCCTCCACGCAGCCCCCAAATAATCTGACTAGCTCAGAGATAAGGGGCTGTGAGGGGAGGAATATCAGGAGAGGGGATAGGTATTCAAAAGAGGCTCTTACCCCAGGGTGTTGGTATAGCTCTCTTTATTCTGTGGTGTCCATGTGAGAGCGGGGCAAAAGAGGACGAACAGGAAATGTCAGGGGTCTATATAGATTTTGGACAGGGTGGGCTTTCCTGGCTCTCCGCCAACCCTGTTGGGGCAGGAAGGAGGATCCAGGGCTTATCTTGATCAGAGTCACAGGGTCCTGAGGAAGGGGGGGCACAGGGTGCCCATGAGCTCACTGTAACAGTGCAGGTAATGTTGAAATGTTAAAGAATTTACATAACCTATTGAGGGGCAGAATGTAGCATGCTATTTGTATTGCCTTGCTTTTTGAATTAGAAAACCATTTTTTGCACTCCTTGTGTGGACTGTCAAATCCTAGAATTAACTGTGTTTGAAAATCCTTCAATTTCTAATGATTCATACAAAACCAGTAAATTTGTAGGCATTGTAAGGAATAATACCTGTTTCAGTGCAAAATTGAATAATAGTCATTCTCATAGTCTTGAGTAAATAACTGCACCATCCTGGAAATTTTGTGAAGAAATGCAATCTAATTGAAAAAATATTGTGGGTTTGGACCAGCCTTCTTTTTCCCAAGTTTCATATGCTGTGTTTGCAATGAAATGAGCATATTTCTGAAATAACACCATCATATGCAAAATAGATTTTTTTAAAAAATTAATTTATTCAGAGGTATGTTATTTATTTTAATAAGCAGAATCTTGTATACACTGAAGTATCAAACCTAGGCTGCAATAATAATTCAATACCTTTTTCCCATCCCCAAGTTACACACTGTGTGGTTCTTTGAAGAGTTTGTAGTAAATATTACTGTGACTGCAAAGTATGTAGCTTCTTCCCACATCTCTTGTTGTATCGAATTCCTGTATTATCTGTACCTATTCTTCTTTTGGGGGGCAGGGGGTGGAGGAATCAGTGCTCTGATTTCAGCATAGCACCAGCTTGAAATTATTGAAGTAAAGCTAAAAGCTGATAAGAGAAGTCTTTAAAATTCTGTTTTAGACTGAGTACTAGCTTATATGCTTGAAAGGAACTGAATAGGTATCTTTTATTGATGACAACCAGAACAGATGGAATTTGCTTTCTAGGGTAACCTGATTTTTCAGGTTGTTTTCAAAAAAGCACTGCACTTGCAATCATTCAAAGATATTACTGACCAAATCAATGGAAAGGGAATTATTTGTATAAAAGGCATAATAAAAAATGACTAAAAAATGGTACTGGGGTTTTATATGTTTTTTCCCTTAATTTGATTTCATTATCTGCTGAAACCCTGCCTTATTGGAACTTAAGAACATCTCTAGATTGAGTGTTTTATTTAAATTTTAGACAGATGGTGGAGGGAAAAGAGCAAGGTTTTCTACGTGAATTGCAGAATGAGATGGAGGAATTTGTGCATTCTGATCTAATATCTGCATTGAAAACCTTTATGTATTCCAGACATTTGAAAGTTTCATTAGCTTACTTAATATCCAGTACTGATGATTTCTTGTATTCATAGAGTACATGATGCTTGTACACACTGGTTATTATGAACACTTGGGTGACTCGTAACTCCTTCCTTTTTCTCACCTTACGAGCAGGCTGGTAATTGTCAGAGCTTTTCCTTTGCGTGTTCCTATTTTCAGTGAAGACACAACTAATAAAGATTTTTTGTGTGTGCTGATTTACGTACTCCCACATTTCAGAATGGCTACATAAGGTTAGCATTGCACAAAATCCATTGTCTTTTTTTTAAGAGATACTGCTATTTCTTTCTGGAAAGAGCTGGGGACTATTTGGACTCTTGAATTCTACTGCATGTCTTTTCACGCATTCCTAGTGGGAGCTGGAAGAAAGCTGTTAATATTTCTGTACTGTAGATACTTAATCCCTTTGAAATCTTCTAAGGCTGGTAGTATTGTTTCAAAAATCCAGAAAAACTAGTGTTTTCCAGGAAAGCTTGAAATCACTAAGCTCATTCCCGAAGCATCTTGCATGACCAATAAAACTACACTATGGTATGTTTCCAGGGAAGATCCATCCTGGAAAAAAGCTTCTGATTTTCTTCTGCAGTCCTTCATGGTTGGTGGGTCTGCCTGACTTCTACCCTGTTCTGCTGTGTGGTCCTTGCCTTCAAGTTGTTCAAGCAAATGCTGGGCAGTTGTGCTGTCAGAGCCTCATCAGATGATTTCTAGTACATGTTTTACCTAGAGGATGGGATCTTGAGCAGATTGCTTTGTTGGTCAAGAGAATTAGGAGCCTGATTGCCAAGGCCTGCTGGTGGATTTCACATGGAAATTCTCTTGTGTCTGTTTGTAGAGAGCTCATTTATCACCCATGTTAGTAATTCCATTCACGACAGGCCTTACAACTGTGCACTGAAACATGGGCGTGTTTTTCTGCTCTCCTCCTTGTGAGTTTTCCAAGTAGGTGACTCCAGTGAAGACTTGGTATCTTTGTCTCAGTGTCTTGATGGAGGAAGGCAAAAGAGTGACTGACTGACTTGAGTAACTGACTACTTTGCACTGGCCATGATGAAGTTCTTGAGAGAGGAATATGCTTTTATGCAGAATGCTCTTCTTGCCATCACATTGACAGGAATCATGCCTTAAAAGATACATTTCTGGTGGATACAGTTTATTTACTTTTTTCGGACCACAGGTTTCAGTTTGAGCAGATGAAGAGCCAATTTGAGCTGATTTGTCTTTTAAGGGTATCAGGAACCTCTGCCTTGATGTTTGTAAGCTTGGTGCTGCTCAAAGGATCTTCGTCACCTTAAAGCCAGGATTGTGTCAACATCCTTTCTTGCCCAGCAGGGTAGAAGTGTGTCTATGCAACTAAACCAAGAAAGGGTCCAAGAACATCTTTCCTGAACTGGATTGCATCTCCCTATTGAACAAATCTGAACCTTTCTGTTCCAGGAAAAGAATCAATAACATCAAATTAAATACTCACCTCTTTTAAAAGCTATCTGTTTAGATGATAGCATGTTCAAGTGGAAAAGCGAACTCCCAAAACTTCACACCCCAATGATCAACAGGAAAGGGAAAGGGGAATGCTTACACAGTTGTAAGCAAGATCTGTATTTCCACTGGCAGTTTAAAATAATTTGGCTGTTGAACATGTTTATGAAAATAGAAAGGTGAAAAGGCCGGGATTGCTAGTAAAGTCCTTTTCTTTCTACTGACTCTTGGGAAAAAGTTATAGTAGGCACTGTTTTGTTTCAATTAAAAGGCTGTCCTCCCATGCTGTGTCTTAATCCTTGTAAAGAACTGTGACACAGTCCTATGTCTATGGGGGCCCATAAGGCAAACTTATCTAAGACACTGAAGTAAGAGGGGGACAACACAAACTAGGCAAAAAAACCCAAGCACCCCAAACCTTCCTTTTCCATCATCTTTTCAGGATTAGAAAAAATCAGAATGTATTTAAATAGATAGTTCTGTGTCAGTAGCACACAGGCTGCTGGGCCTCCCCTACTATTGTCAGTATAAAATATCTATCATCTGTATATGCTTTATGTCCTGTACCCTGAAAAACAGAAGGATTTGTATTAAAAATAAATAAATGAGAATATACTCTGGGAGCACTTTTTAGTGCTGACATTTCTCTCTCTGAATATTTTATGTGGGCGTTGTACAGTGGCCAACACTTGACTTTGTTTTCCTGTAGTGGATACATTTTACCTGTTCTCATAAATTTCTTTTTCTCCAATATATAAGAAAGAACTGTACTGTTGATGGGTGCTCCAGCAGTTGGCCTTCCTGTGAAACTACAAACAGTGGTAAGAGCTGGGTATAATCCATGTAGCTGCTTTGCTGTTCTCACCCTATGTATTTTTAGACTGAGGGTCTCTGCAAATTCCATTCAAGTAGTATTATAAGGAGGGAGGGCATGACAAAAACCTCCTTACCAAATTGTTTTCCCCAGACTTTCATTTCCATCCATACAAGGACGTTTTATGGTCAGCAAAACACTGTGAATTTGTGCTAGTGGGTGTTGTGCCTTCTGTGTTTCAGCATTTTAAACTGTGGGGGATTTTTAGAGCAAAGAGGTGGACAAGAGCTTTGTCTCCTGTTCAAATAGAGAAGTTCAGCATATGGTTTCACTAGTTACAGATTTACCATTGAAAGATGTAGGTAGGACTTAGCCGATCAATGCTATTATTCTCCAAAATACTTAGAAAAATGGCAAAAAAGAGGAAATCTGAAATTTCTGAATAGTTGTGACAATTTAGACAAGAGAATTTAAACTTTAGAAATGTAAAGAAACGCGTGTGTTCACTAGAGACAATATATACTCTAGAAGAAGCAGAAATAAATCTGTGAAGTGCAATTGCAAGGCAGTCTTTTCTCATTTAATTGATATTTAAATATTGGCTAACATGGATCTTTGCCATTGAACTGACATTAACGACCTTGGTTAACTTGGTTTTGAGCTTTTTATTTTATTACACTGGTTTGTTTGTTTTATGTTAATTTCACTTTAGTGCTTGTGTCCTTGTAAAATAGATTTTTTTTCTTTTTAAAAACAAACATCAAACATCCAGAATATCTGTTTTGTTTTAATATTTAAACATTTACACACATCTTGGGCATAATTATATATGCATTTTATAGCATGAAAAAGCAAACCATATTGATTGTAAATCCTAAACATCTGCACTGCAAACCAAAACCATACATTTTTTGTGCACCTTGCTTTTTTCTAAGTATTTCTTCTCATCATACTTTGAATATTTAATTTTTATTAAGTAATTGCTGGCATTGCTTTTGGTTTACCCCACACCTTTTTAAAAAAAATAATTATTTAATTCCTTTAAATTATCTCTCTCTTCTCCCCATCTGTTCTCTGCATTGTTTTGTTTGGAATAAACAAACTTTAAGACAGGCTTTTGGACCACAAATTCATTGCTTCTCCAGTCAAGTAGGAGCAGTGAGCGGCAAGTGGCACCTGAGGGGTTCTACTGGAGCAGTGGCCTGTGCATCATCTGTGTCCTGCCTGCTCCCACGTGCAGGCACATGCCCCACTGTCCCTGAAGGGACAACCTTGTGGTGGAGTTCCAAATGTGTCCTTACTGCCCATTGACAAACATTGCCATTAGTACCCTGCACTGTTGCTGTAGCCCTCAGCAGAGAAGAGTAAATTACTCCTGGTGCACAGCAACTTGCTCATGTGTCTGTGCTTTGCTTTCCAGGGCTGAGCACTTGAATTGGGTTAGGTGGCTTCTTCTTGTCTTTGGAACAGGCAGAGGGACCTGCTTTCTGCTCTAAATGCCATGTACCACCTGGATTACATTAATGCCCATCAGCTCTTAATGATAGTGGCAGCTGTAGTTTAGATGCATTAAAATACCGTTGACAAAAGGAGCGTGTCCCCCCCAGTCAGTATTCTAGTTTTTCAGTAAAGCAATCCATATGTTTACTTTTCCTGGTTTAGCAAGCTTTGAGATTGTCACAGTATTTTAATCAGCTGGGAAATTGTTTGCTGCAAGGGAAATGGCTGCACTTGAAGCTTCTTCACATCAGCAGCAACATTCTGCTGCCTCAGGACACCTGGATATGATGCTGATAGGAAGAAATACTCCAAAATTTGCCAAGCAGAACAACTAGACACAATCTCATTTCTTTTCTCTCTGTCCATTCATTGTCTATCCATCAGTAATCTCAACTGTGGCTGAATTTCTGCTTATGTATTTGCATTTTCATTCAGTTTTTTACCAACTCTACTTAACCCAAGGTTTTGAGGTGGAGTTGAGGGATTTTTTTGTGATCATATGTGTGGATTCATGTATACGTCTGTGGTTACATGGCACAGTGAACTTAAAGTGAGAGAGAGAACATGCATGCTGCCACTGCTCATTTGTTGTACAGTCTTGGTTGTGATGGAACATCTGATGAAGTTGCCACACAACAGAGCAGCTTTAGAGCTGCCTGAAGAAATTTTATTCTCTGTCATGTCTTTTCCATTCCTCCCTGTGATCTTCCACAAGCTTTGTCTATTAAAATGACACAAAAAGCCAGTTTTGATCCATTTAGACGCTCAAGCATGAGGACGTCATGTTTGGACATGTTGAAGTAGCTGTTGTAGTAGAAGAGTGATGGAAACCAAGGACCAACATAGGCAGCTAGATCTTATAGATATTTTCATGAATTGGTTGAGCTTGGTCTGCAACTGGTTGCCTTACCTACACTTGCTCTGCTCTTTTTGGATAGTTGCTCCAGTATTTGCCCAAACTCATCTCTCCTGTGTTTCTGTTTTTATTTCTGTATGTTTGTCTTTGAAGTTGAATATCTGCAGCCTTCACAGTGAAGTGTTGTCTGTCAACACTAATTAGGCTTCTGCAACAAGTGGGAATTAGAGTGCATCTGGACTTTGAGCATTTCAGGTGGTGCAACTGTGTTGGTCAACCCTAGATGTTTGATGTTTCAGTGAGAGCTACTGGAATTTTTGTTGTTCCTCTGTTCTTGTTTCCTTATTGAAGGTGTGTGCTCCTCCTCTGTTGAATTTGTTGGCCGTATATGTTAGTGCTGCCATCAGAATTAAATAGGTCAGCATACTACAAACAAACTTTACATGGCATGAAATATGGAGGTACAGATGCCTCCTGCATTTAATGCCCCCTATCCACTCCCAAATTAGTAAAGAAACCCACCAATCCTACCCTTCCATTTAAAGTTACTTCCTTGGCAATATTCATAAGTTCCTTCAATATTCTTTTATGTTGCAAAATTTAAAAAGCAGATTACTGAAATCTACAGATGACACATTTCTTCAGAAATCACTTAGTCACGGATCTTCAGCCGCATACCAGAAACTACATTTGTAAATGACACACAGAATTTCTAAATGTGTTTATGAAACATGGGGTTAGGGCTTAACTGTGGGACTTTCTAGTCACTGTTTACTTTCTCTAACTGGTCTTTTTATCAGTTTGTTTGTTTGGGTTTTTTTGTGGTTTTTTTTTTTTTTTTGGTGGGGGGGTGTGTTAAGTAATTAAGTTTTTAAAACAAATTCCCTTACTGATAACAAAGAACAAGAATATCTTGACAGCACCTGTAATGTTGTATTGCCTGATACAGAAGTGACCATATTGCAGCAATAAAACAGTGCAAAGTTGAGGAAGAATTCCATCATTCAGCTTTTGTTGGTTGTTTTTGTGATTTACACATTCTTTTGTTGAAAACAGTTTTTGAAAGACTGTTTCTTCTTATAAATAAACTATTTTCAAATACTGTTTACTTATGCTTTAGATGCCTGGTTTTTTATTTGTTTTAGTGTTGCTTTTGATTTTGAGCATAATGCGAAAATATTTTGCTCTTTCTGGTCTAAGACTTGGAGACAGTCACCTCTTCTTTATCTTCACTTTATGCCTACTGGAGATTGTTAATGACAAATAGCTTTTATTTTTCAGGAGATACTTGGTAAGTTTGCTGTATACATTTTGATGTAATTTGCTGAAGCAATGTCAATTTGTCTTTAGAAGTAGGTACTGGCAACTTTTGCTTATGGTATTGGACACTGACTAAATAGATTGGTAGGCTTGTTTTTCATATATTAAGTACAGTTACTTAATTTAATTTTTGGAAAATGCATAATAAAAAAGTTGTCCTCAAGATGTACTTATATTAGAGTGCCAAAATCACTGTGTTTAAATGTAAATAAAATAGCCAGTTTTGACCTGGATTTATAAATTTTTGTGGACATCTTGACTCAATGAAGGTTCTAACAACTTTCATTTTGCAGTACATGTTATTAGGGTCCTTTTTTCTTAATGCTATATTTTCACTTTTGTGCACTAAATATGTTTTCAAATTAAGGAAGTTGTGAAATTAGTTTGAAGCTGCATTAACTGTTTGGGAATATATTTTTGAGATTAGTAGCATAAATCAAGAATACTGATATAAAAGTTTCTTGCTTGTTACAAAGTTGATTTTGAGTTCTAATAGGAAATTACCTGAAAGAACATAAATTAAGGTTTATACTCTCCACAATGCACAAGCGTAACTTGTGCAAATAAAATTCTATATACTTTCTTTGCTCAGAGATAGACAGCTTTTTTGAGCTGCAAAATTTTCTCTTACAGCAAAACAGCTTCAGACTTAGAGGTTTATGTGACACCCCTTTCAAAAAGCAAGAGATAGGGAAAATTGAGACTTTTACACACAAGTCTGGCAAACTGTAGCATTCCTTTCTAAATATTGTTCACATTTGTGCTCACAGAAAATCAAGTGTATTGTCTAGGACACAAGAATTCACCCCTAGAACCCAAGTACCTAAACTTTAGTGATGTAGTATGAGAGAAACTATGTGTATTGATAAGTAATGTTTGCTACTAACTCCCTTACAATGAATGCAAAGGCTGCCACTGCCTCAACTGAGCTTTTGTCTGGCTGTGTAATGATTGTAAAGAGAGGCTTTTTCTTAAATAGAAGCAATAGGTTTTCCTCGTTTTTTTTTTTTAATACTGCTGTTCATAAGTGTAGCACTTCATACTTCAGTATGGCATGGTCAACAGTAGAATGTCTTTTTTCTGGCAATAATTAGGTAGGTGTTTTCCCTCTTTTCAACAGTTTTCTGGTTTTGTGATTTTAAAAGATTTTTGATTGCTACAATAAAAACTGTCAATGTTTTTGATCTTGTTGCAAACCTTTGCATCAGATAATATTTTGAATATTTCTGGAGCAGGCGTGCAAGATTCATGACTTAAAAGTCAAACGGACATTACCTGCCTTGTCTGAATCCAGTTTCTGTGGATTAAGTTGGGGTATGCCTTTTTTCTGATGTCTATGACTTCTATGTGGATACATAGCCCAGAAGAAAGTCAATTACTTTGAATTCTTCTCTACAGTTATAGTTTCCTCTGCCTTTTGTGTATCTCTTACTACAGTTCAGATGCACGCAGTGTTAATGTCAGCAAGTTATTCAGTTCTAGTGGAAACAAACATCATCTGTCAGAAATCCTACTAACCGCAAATCCAAACCAAAGTGAAGCATTTTACTACAGGTAGCTTCACTGCAGTGAACGAGCTCATGCTCCCAGAGCAGCTCACTTGTTGTTGCTTAACCTGAGCAGCGTATCAAATGGGCGTGTGTATTTTTAAATGTGATTTTGCCCCTTGTGCATATTCTGTGTCCGCTTTCGTGTCAGCGAGCGCGGGGTGAGCAGAAGGCCGGCGCGAGAGCCACGCGGGCTGCCGCAGGAGGCTTCTCCAGTGGGCTCCCATCTGTCGGGGCTGCGTGCTGATAAAGCTTGCAGCAGCTGGCTCGGCTCGCCGCTAATCCATTCATCCTGGCTGTGGATCAGAAGGTGGCCTGTCCCCTCCCAGAGTCCTGTGGACCTTGGAGAGTTGCCGTAGCCTCTGAGTGGTCCCACTGGAGCTGGCAGCAAGTATAATGACAGAGCACACGCAACTTGAGCAAGGGACATGTGTGGCGGCTGTAGGGTATTGTGCCGGGGACAAAGCCGCTCGCTCTCCTCCCAACTGACCTGTTGTGCCTTCATCAACAGCAGTGTGTTCGCAGTTGAAGTGCTAGTTATGGGTGGAAGATCATTATTAATGTGTTACATGGGGAGGAACTGTGAAGTCCTGGAATATTTTTCTGTGTGTCGTGCAACTCGTTGCGCACAGACTGCCGAGCAGAGTTAGCCGCTTGGAGCTCCAGATGGCACCGACAACTGTGAGAGACCATGACTGTATGTGATCTTTCCTACTGCTTTTTGGTGTAGGCGTATTATTGCTGTTACAAATAATTTATGAGTATAGTGGTTATTTAAAACCATGTAGTAGGTTGCACTTTCCTCCCCTATCAAGGGTACATAGCTTGTTAACTCATAAAAGTAGTGAGATAACTCCTGCCCTAAAAATTTACAGCCTTTTGTGCACAAAATCTCTCGTTGAGCCTGGAAGGTCTGAGAGGACGATTGCTGAGAACAGGAGATGCAGCAGAAAATAAGAGAGAGAACAGGAATAGAAAGATGACGGGGAATCATACGCACGGCAGAGCAGCATAAGACCTGACACCCTATAAAATTGTCCAGCAAGTAAGGCCTTGTAGGTGAGGGGTGGAATCTTCAGTCATCTCTTAGGAATGGCAGCTCCTTCCTATATTAAAGAGGACCTGACTATTTTATGAAATACACGATGACCATGCATCTGGACAACACAAAGGAAAGATGATTACCTGGCTTGTCCCCTGCCATGGTTCCGCAGCAGAATCAGCACATCCTCAGCTACCACATCTCTTACAACAGCGTCAGTAGTTATGTAGCATTTCTGTCCATTTAAAGACTTCCCTAAAAAAGAAGGTAAAAAGCTAAATCTCATAAGTCATAAAGTAATTAAACAGCTCAGATGAAATTGGTTCTATCCCACAGAAGAGGTGCCTGAGAATTTAACTGCATCCCAGCCCAGTGATTGGCATCAGTTGCAACAAATGCCTCTGAGGCAGTCCAGAAGCAAAATGGATACATGCTACTGCTTGATTTGACTCCCGGATCAATGGCCTTCCTTCCCTGCATATGACGTGTTAGAAGATGCATATGCAGCAAGTTGAACTGATGTGGAGGATGCAGCATAAAGAGAACAAAACACTCCTCTGTCACAAGCTTTTAACAACAAAGTTTTTTTACAACCGAACTTGCAGAGGCCACCAAAAAAAAAAAAAAAAAGGTATTCACAAATGTCTTCATATGAGCTGAGGGGTGGCTCATCTTCACAGATGAATTGCTTTAAAAGGATATTTAAATGAATACATATACAATAACAGAAAATAAATGGATTTTGCTCTCATCTTTTATGATGAGACCCCCTTGTCAGAGATATGTTTTAAATGAATCATTGTGTTGAAACCCTCAGAAAGGAAGACTCATTTGTAGAGAAAGCATAAATAGAGCGTGCAGTGCAAAATATCGGGAGTAGAAGCTTGGATAGGAGAATCGTATTCACGGCTTGGTGGATTGGGCTCTATGGTTTTGTAGCTCTGCTGTGAGCCCAGCTCACTGGTTTGCTTCAAACATGAAAATCTGTCTCAAGTAGCTAAACTGCAGTCCAGACTTACATGAAGAGTTAAACTCTCAATACCCTAAATACACTGTGGAAATATGGATAGATGAAACGGAACATTGGATAAAATTGGATTTGGCATAGTAAATTTATATAGACTCTTTAGGCTTGTGCTATTTCTGTGGGACACTGTTCTGTTTTGACTCTAATTTTAGTTCAGAGAACTTGTTTGATTTCCTTTTTCACATCCATATGTGCTCATATGGTGAATTTATAGTCTTTTTACTAGGTTTTCATTATGTTAACTCTAATTATTATAGCACTGTGGAAGCAGTGCCATAGTTCATACTGAGATATAAGTTCTTATGTTTATTCAGTAGAAGTGGGGGTTTTTGTTAAACATTTCAATATCAGGACTTAGAAGCTTAAAACAGTAATATTTTAGAGGTATGTAAATGGATGCAAGGGGAAGGCATGGTGAAATCTGTTGATATGAGATTTTTTGCTGGATTAGTCAAATAATTCAGAATGTTCTGAAATTTCCTACCACTGAAATAGAATTTATATCAATATACACTGCAGACGTTTAAATACTCTATTTAATTAATAAAAATGTCTAAAATCCACTAAAACTAGCCTCCTAAAAGAATGCATTATTTTTGTTCCCTTCTAGTGACTCGATGGCTCCCAGTATGTCTTCTCATTTGTGTGCAAGAGGTTTTTCCTACTGGGGGCATGTCCATGTGCCTTATTTGTCATTATCTTCTGTCCTTACGTTGAGACTGGAATAGGACCAGCAGCTCTAACAGTGGCTTTTACTTGGCTATCAATGCTAAGGATTAAATTTCAAGTGCCCTGTGAAATGCCATGCTCTGAGGAGAGTCTGTTACAAAAAGTGGAGGATTTATACAAATATAGTTTGACAGTGACGTGTTTCTCTAAAAATACTGGCTGCCACCTCCTAACCTCAGTTGTCTTCCTGGCTCAGTGGTATTCCTTTCCCCAAGGAATCAATCTTGAGTGTAAATACTCTGTCCAAGACTCACGGATCTCTCTTGGAGAGATGACAGAAGACAAGAAGAAGCTCTTCCAGGAGCACACAGAAGAAGTTACTGCAGGTGGGCTTATCACTGAGAGGGGATGGACCATGGGAAAACCACAGGAGGAGAAAGTTTGAGGAAGAAAGCTGATGGGGTAGATGGGGGAGGATGGGAATAGTTTGAGCTCCAATGAAACCCAAAGGGCTTTCTGGGGAGAAGAGTCTGAATTGAGATCTAGCAGCAGAAATTTGTTTGGAAAAAGTGAAGAGTGGAAATGAAGATGTGAACATGGAAAGGTACAATATATATATTACAGAAATATATACATTGATCTTGCTGATGAAGGAGAGATAAAAGATGAAGTATTAGTTGATGAAGTTGTCAGGCAGTTTTGTTTCCCATGTTGTGGAGGAATAAATTGTGTGTCTGTTGTTGAGGACATAGGTACAATAGCTTTTTTATATTGGATAATTCTTTGTCACCATCCCTGGCCTTGCAGATGTTTCTGTGAAACCTCTCCACATTGTGTTAACACCAGCACATGCATCCCAGAGCTTTTATATAATTTTTTGTGACCTGCCGTAAGCTGGCCACGTGGTCTAGCAGTGGTCACATCTGAGCACTCCCTGTCCCATGCATGATGAAGACGAATTTCAGGAAAAAAATGACCATGTGTTTGCAATTTGCATCAAGGCAGAAGGTAGTGTTTGTCACATACTTTATAGTGTCATTTTGGTGTTTCTGTTTGTATGGGTCATTCTTATGGTTAAACTCTGGGATGTGCTACAGATGAGCATTCATGTTTAGTGCACTCCTGAGCCACGACAATAATCTTTTTTTGTGCCCTTACGGTTGCTCCTTCTTCAGCAGGGTATGAAAAAGAAATCTCTGTCATCAGCTTTCTTTTGCGATGAAGAAGTAGGTGCAGGGAAATTAAGCATAATTGCATCATTTGGTGGGAAGGCTTTGACCGAGCTTAAAGGCTTAAATGACTAGAAAAACCTACCTATTGCTGTGTTTGTTTTTTAATTAAAAGGTTGTGAATGGAGGATGTATCCTATCCTGCTGCATAATTAACAAAATGTGTTTAGCCTGAAATATAATAAGCTAAATGGATGAACAGAAGCAGAATTGTCAAGTCTTGCAAGAAAGTCAGCTAGGACTTGTAGTGTTTATTGATATTTAAAAGGAAACTGATACAGTAGAAATAGATTCAGTTTTTAGCCTAAGGCTGAAACACAGATCTTTTCACCATTCACAACTTTTTAAGAGCATCCATTTGTGACTGCAGCATGCCTTTGAGGAAGGACAGACAGTTGTATGTATCATTTTAATATTCCTTGAAATAAAAACATTTGTAGACATATAGGGAACCATATTCTATACTGGAACTAATACTTGTAATTTGGGGTTAATGTTTCTACATTTGCTTAAAATGGTCTTCTAGCTTGTCTTTCCTCGTGCCTTTTTTTCTTCATACCCTTCTACCACCCTTCCCACCCCTAACAAAAAGGGAAAAATAAAGAGAAAGAAACCCGTGAAACTCAGTTAATTTGCTATTGCTCGTATATGCACTCTGAAATAAACATGACAAGGTCAGCAACACACAGAGGCACACTTCCTGGTGGTGGAATAGTTCTGCAGCTGAGACCAGTGAGGGAACTTTATGCTGTAATCCCAGATCACCACAAGATCTGTTACTTGGTTCTGTGCATGGTACACTGAGTGCTCTTTCTCCAAACAAGGCCCTTTTCGCATTCAGTTCCCTGACTATAACGTCATGCCTTTACTTAGGAATGTTTTCTCACTTCCAGCTTAAACACAATAATTACTGGAGGATTTTACCCATTTCTGCTTATGCCAGATAGACCTTTCTCTTATTTAACTGTCTTTTCTATCATTATTATCTTATGTTCCTTTTCATTTACACAGTTTATTTTACTGACACTTTTTTCATAGGTGTGCTTCACCTGTAACTAATAATGTATGTAAAATATAGCAGTCCTAATTTTTCTGCAGATTAACTGTAGCTATCTGTACAGAAATAGATTTGGACACCATTCATAATGCAACATTCAGTATTTCACAGCTGGTCAACTTCTGACATCCTTTCTGCTGTCCTTGATTATAATGTTATCTATAGCATCTGATTCCCAAACTGTTAAAATTTATTGTACTTTGGGAAGTGATGTGGATTAAATATGAATAAATACATTTTTATATATAATCTCTCTTCCCCTGCAGTGATTCTGTAGAGTATGTGCAAGCTGATTTTATCACTGGAGACCAAGTTTTTCAAGGAGCACATGCAATGTCAGGCTCAGGGTCCAACACACTGCCATCAGAAGTCATTCTCTATGTGATGTCTCCCCAAAATTTTATTTTACCCCTGTTGGAGAATTTCATTAGAGTTACTTCATGTAAGTAAAACATATCTACAGATAATTTTCATACACTACAAAGTGTGTAAGATACCTAAACCAGGTATTTCATGAAGAGAAATATCAGATTTAAATATGTTCGGCATTTAGAAAAACTAAGCAGCAAAATTTGCAAGTTCAAGTCCAGGATAGTGACCCTGGCTGCTCCGATTCTTGGTTTTTGACGTAAAAGACTGGTGATGCCTTTTGATCTTGAGGTTTCTGGCTTCATACAGCTGTGAGAATATCCTGCAGATGCTCTCTTTTTCTTGGGAATGGTAAAATGGTTTCTAATTCCAAATTGTCTCCTTTTCTACTACAAGTGAGCACCTTAACAAAGCTGTTCCCACCTCAGGGGAATTCACTATCTTCTTCACTTAGTCTGAACAGCTGTTCGATCAAAGAATCTTAGGGCCTTTCTGTAGGAGCATTTTATGCCTTTAGAGCCGGAGGTGTAATAATAAATGCTAAGAAGCAACAGGTTAGTTTTATCCAGGCTTTAAAGAACATTTTAGAGAACATGGATTCAGTAGCTCAAAGGTTGTGCAGCAGCGTAGGTTTTAGACCATGTGTTGTTTGTCTTGTCCCGATTTCATTTTCAATCAATATGGTTCTGTGCAGCCCTTCTTAACCATGCAGCTCCATAAACAGACATAAAAACCTAAAATCCTGCATTTAGACTATTCCCTGATTTGTGACCAGTAGTTGCTTCTTCTAATATGCAGCAATATCTCAGTTTATGGACACATCCCAGCAAGGAAGTCTGTTCTTCATGGTTGGATAGCCCCAACATTGGAAACCTTTCCTTTGTTTTTTGTGACAGATTTTGAACAAGGGATCACATTTTGGCTGTGAGCACACAGGACTGAGGGAGCAGATGACAAGATGATGTGCAAGAGGCAGGCATTTCTAGCTTATTTTAAAAGTTATATTGCTATATCCTGTGCTGATGGATAAACTCACCTTCAATCCGCAAAAAATTTTTCTTATTTCATCTTACTGTGAAGGCGATGTTCCTTTTGGAATCACCTTTTCTGGAAGTTGAAAGAAATCCAGACCCTTATTGCTGATGTTTCCCAGGCAGGCTGGACAGGATGCTCCTGTAGCACATTCAGAATTTCTCTGCAAAGTGGCTTTTTAATTCCTCTTAAACCCAGCTGTCAGCAGGTATGGTTTTAACCTGCTTCCAGTGCCAAGGCCTCTCTGCATCTTCAATGTCAACAGGTTTGTTCCTGGACCCCCTACCAGGTTTGTGAGTGTGAATGGGGCTTGTTCCTGTATTTGCCCTTTGTGAATGTAACCATGGGGTTTGAAAACAGACCTTACTTACTAGTAACTGATGTTTTTTACCACAGCAGCACACATGAACATTCACGGTGTGCATTCCTTTTCCCCTCACTACACTCTCTCCCCTTAAATTCCTTTTGGAACTCCTGTCGCTGGGATACTGCAGTGGGATTAAAACCTGGCATGGTATGGACATGCTCTGACTTAGACCAAGGGGGAGAAAGCACGCGGGAGGCCCACAGCCGAGGGCCAGGCAGGTGCTGGTGCAGGGCACTGCTCCCAAGTACCAGGGTGTATCCATACCTGCCGTGGGAGTCTACTTGTGAGCTAGGGGTACCAGGGAAATGGAGTGGCAAACACAGCTTTTCTTTCCCTCTTGAAATCTCTTTTTTCGTTGTCTCTCTCTATCTTAAGTGACATTTCTCTGCATTCAGATTTTAAATTCAGGCAAATCCATTACTGGTTGTTAAAATGTTCAGTTCATTGTAAAACGAGGCTCTCCTGCTCAGACACACCATCCCATTTACTCCAACATGCCCAGCCATGTTTCATGTTTTTAAGCTTCGCTCATGTTCTTCTAAATGAAAATGTCACACTTCCTTTTTGAGCAAACTTGTGAAACTGGTCAAACTAGACTGACACAGCAGCATAATCTTACACTCACTACTTCTTTAGCTTTGTAGACAAAATGCAGCCCTGACAATGCCTGTGTATGGCTCAGGGTAGATTAAAGCATGTGCTTTCTTGTAGAATAAATGATGTGGAAGCGTAACTCGCCTTGATGTGTCCTGTCTCTTTCCTTCTCTCTTTTCTTCCCTCTCTCTTTTCTTTCTTCTGCTGCCCCTCATCTCCTTAAAAAATAGGGAGACAAGTTCAAAGAGATTGAGACTCTCTTCCACCATGCGGAGTGAATAAGGAGTGATAGCTGAGGGAATGAAGAGAGAAAACACAGCTCAAGTATTGATGTTGGAATGGCAGCTTTCTCTTCTTTACTCTTCCCTGGGTTTTTTAGCCTGTGAAAGATGGCTGGAGATAGCCTGTTTGAGGAAAAAACAAATTCCAGTATGGGTCACTGGAAGTCCAGCCTACTCTGGAGTAGTTTGGCATCTTCTTTGGGATTTGTTGCATACTTACTAAAGGTATTTATATTTGCACAGTTCTCCTTTCAGACTGTTAAACCCAGGAAGGTGAATGTCAGAGAAGTGATTGTAATCTGCAGTCTCCCTCATTTCCCACATATATGATAGAGCAGAGCAATTCCTGGATTTCAGAAACTGATACAAAGCCATTCTCAACAATATATACTTAATTTTTTATCCATTGTCTTTTACTGTCTCCAAGATATTTAAGATAACCATATGTTCCCCTTTTTCCCTCTCCCATCCAGCAATACATACATTACATACACATTTGTGCAACACAACAATACATTAGAAATAAGTATTAGTAATAAAATGATAAAATGAGCTAAGATGGCCCTTTTAATTACAAATGTAGTTTGTAAACTTAAGTATTTGGGAATGTAAAAAAAGCTTACTTAGGTGACATATAGTATAGAGATTAATGTTTATAATATTCCAAAGAATATTAGAAGAGAAGTAGTAAAAAGCAATGTGCTGAGGGCAGACTCCAGAATAAGTTTTAAAGTAAAACAGTTACTTCTCACATGTGGTGATCAAAATGGCGATGGCAGTGACACAACTGACTTCTAATTGCCTGATTCACAAACCAAAGAATGATCATGAAAAATATCTACTAGGATTATTAAGCATACTGTGTATATATTCCTCTTGTACATTAAAAAAAAAAAAAAAAAAAGATAAAAAAGAGAAAACTAGGTTTTTGCCCAATGTCAGACTGTTTAAAAAACAAAGTAAGTGAAAAAGGATAAGTAGATAAAAAGGGTATTGAATGACAAAAATCGTACATTTATATATTTAAAGTATATGCAAAAAACACACCCCCTCCTTTCCCCTCTATTTTCACTGCAGGGTAATAGTAAATAAAAAAAGATCTCAAGCTTTCAATCCTGTGATTTAGTTTATTAAAATTTATAAAAGTCAAATAGTGTTTCTTGCTGTTTGTTTCATGTTCCCAGGGCTGGCTTGTTTATCCCCAGGAAGAGGTGGGAGTGTCTCTTGGGATGCTAGCCTCATAGTCTGAGTCTGGGAACAAATTCATCTAACACAGCACTCCTAAATTAAAAGAAGAGTTACTGGTTGGTGGTTATGGAAATATGTTTAGGTAAAGATATACAAGAGAATCTAAATTTGATTTGGAAATTATTATGGGCAGGCGCAATAGCACTAATAGTTAGGGTGTCTGACATTTCCTAGTGTAAAAACCTGCGTTAAGTTTTGCTCACATATAGTTTTTAAAACACTGAAAATACCACAAAACCAGCTGATTTTTTTTTTAATGGGTTTAAAGAATATTTTTTAGACACCAAAAAAAAAAAAAACCCACCATAGCACAACCTCTTCTCTTCAAACAGACCTCACAGTCCCATTATTTTTAGCAGAAAGTTAAAAACGAACTGACTGCTGTCGCTCTTGGCATTCAGGGTGGGTCACTTGCCATTGCCATAAATGCTCCCCTGTTAGCACCCCTGGCAGATGAGAGCTGGTAACACCAGCAGTCCTGGAGTGCAGCTGAGAGGCTCAAAGAGCCTTTCAGCAGCGGCCTGGGCTGTGCCTGCCAAGGGAGACAGCAGGCAGCTCTGAAAGCAGAGGTGAGGCACAGGACTGAGCTGGGGATGGGGCACAGGAGGGCCCTCAGCAACAGCAGGAAGGGAGCAAAGCCCATTGTGGAGGTGAGAAGAGAGGATGACGGGCTGAAGGAACGGGCAGAAGCAGGAGGGAGAAACAGGGGCCTGTTGAGGAGCCATGGGGAGGCTGGAGCTGTACTGTGATAGGGCAGGAGTGAGGGAGACATCAGCACTAGAGGAGGGGATGCTGGCTGCAGGGGAAGGCAGCGAAGACCAAACAGAAAGAAAGAGGACGGGGACGTTGGCTGAGTGCAGGGGGAGCACAGGGCCTGGGTCCCCAGGGATGGATGGGCAGGGATAGCAGAGGATAGGAGCTGTAGAGACAGAAATTGTCCTGAGGAGAGAAGAGTGAAGTGAGATTGAGTGAAGCCTTGAGATTAAGGCCAGGAGATCACGTGGGAAAGGTAGCAGGACTAGGTAGGACATGAACAAATGGGAGGTGACAGGAAAAGAAGACCACATCTGAGTTGACATCAGCAACCTCAATATTCGTATCTTTACTTTTGATCCTATTTTTGTGACCTACTATAATGTTTTAACAGATAGGGCTCTGCGCGTAGGGGTGTTAAAAATATCTGACCTTGGAAGAACGTAGAATATCCTTACTGTGTGAGCATTTGCGAAAACAGCCTGTATTTCACAATTGCATACTTCAACATCCATGACCTCCAGTGCTCATATTCTAAAAATCATTACACATCTTGAGGTTTGTGTATGTTTTCTTTTGAGAGGGAAGGCTTCATTAAAATAAGGTGACTGCAATCTGAAGCACATATACATTAAATTCTTCCTCATGAGAACTGCACGTCATTTTTATATTGCAAAACTTCAGTTCTGGTTGTCTGTTTCTGTGAAGGTGCTTGTAAACTGACATAGAGGCTTAAGTTACAACAAACAAGGTTACCAAAAGATTTTCTGAAGGTGCAAAGCTGAGTGTTCAATGTGATTATTAGACTTACTGGTTTTCTAAGCTAACTATGAGTCTCACTTGATACCAGCTTTCAGTATGACTTTGGCACATAAAGAAATCTTTTGTAAAAGAGGTAGAATTTCATACAAGCTTTTTTCCTTTCCTAGCGAATTTTAATAGAGCTCCTTTCAATTCTTAATAAAAATTTTAAATATCTTAAATATTCCACTGATAGGCTATTACTCACTGTGAGAGCTGAATTAATCTGTGCTCCAGAAATTTCACTGAAGTAAATACTTCTGTCAGGAATAAATGTGGGCTTAAGGGTTGGCTGCTGTCTCTGTTAACACCTGTTATATAGAGCAAAGGCAGAAAACTTCATCAGTTTTGACTACTTTTTACAGCCTTTTATACTCACAGGAAGAAAGTCTTTGCCTTTTTACAGATTTTTAAAAATTATTATTTTACCTGACTTTAAAGGGGATATCCAAATGTCTCTCTGTGGAGACTTAAACAAACTCTATGGATGTATTTTGAGCGATGCTAATAACAATGGTTTCTGGCAGTTGCAAAATGAGATCTGACCAATTTCAGTAAAACACTGGCACTAAACCCACCGAGCTTGCCTTTGAAATGGTGTTTCAGTTTGAACTGAGTTAAAGTGGTGTTTTCAGAAAAAGTTTTGCACCTCGCTAGAAATGACAGACAGCTGCTAGACGAGATAATGATCTGTCTTCATGTTTGATGCCTTCTTTTATCAGTCTGAGGCTTTTCACTGAGTCAGATCTATTGATTAGCATTAGTTTACTTCTCAGGAAGCCTGCTTTGCATGGAAATGTCATGGGCTGGGGATGCTAACTGCATGCCAAGCAAGAGCTTGAACTCTCTCTAATACTGCCAAGTAAATTACATGTTTGCTGAATGTTTAGCAAGGATAATAGCTTTGCAGCTCCCCAAAACATTAAATGGGGTCGGTTTTGTCTCCTATGAATGAATACTGGGAGAGAAAATAATGGGATCATAATGGAAGATAGCCTGCACTTTGTTTTGTTTTATGGAGTACAAGTTTATGGAGTTACAGCTGAGTGAAACTCCAGAAAGTTTGGGAAAGAACCACTGCTTCATAGTAACTGGTGCATCTGTATTCAAAAGAATGATCATGGAAGAGTGGGAGGAGAAAGAGGTTCTACATCATTAGTGTTAATGAAATTACCTTACCTCTTCAAACTTATTTTTTTTTAAAGAGCACACAGAAGCAACTTGGGGAGATAGGAATTTAGTTGAATGCAATATTTTAGTCAAAAATACTGTGGTCTTGTTTTGTTTTTCCTATTTTGCACACAGGGTTCCAGGCGCAACATTCTGCATATATATGGTCACTTTGAAAGCAGAAGCTTAAAAATAACACTGCTCAGTAATTATGCCAACTGCATTGGTGGAGGTTTGCAACAAGCTAATAACCTTGCAGAGGAAGAAGTCAGTCTAAGATATACTGAACAGGATTTTTAACAGTCCATTATTTGAGAGTAATTTTAACGGTTTTCAATGTAGTGAAAAATCTACAATTTTTCTAAAAGTTCCTGGAAATTGTATTGGTTTAAGAAAGACGGGAATGTAAATATTGATATTTAGGGATTTAATATCATGTTTCATCTTTTCATTTACTACAATGCCTGTGTATTTTCCAGACAAGTCCTACACCCCTTTATTCATTTTCTGTTTTTTTTCCTAGCTCTTTTTCCTGGAGAAGTTTTTACACTTCACCAGGCCATGATAAGCATTAACTGATTGGGTCAGAGCCTAATATTTACATTCTCCACTACTTGTAAATAAGGAACTAACATTTTTCTAATATTTTAGGGGTTTTTTTTTGTGCTATAAACATACAACATTTTCTCTAGTCTTTGTAAGAGACACACTTAAGATACACTGTAGGTGATATTGATTCTTTAAAATTTCTAGCACCATCCATTGTGCCCTGGACTCTTCCAATACCCAGGATTACAACTAAAAAAATTTTGGAGAACAAGTTCAGAAAAAAAACAAAGAAAATTTATGGTAAAGCAGTTCTTTAAAATATTATGGCATGTGTGCAAGCTTTCCATTACGTGTTTGTTCAATGGCTTAAGCCATTTCCAAGAACAATGCCGCATGCTGCACAAATGTGCAGCAATTGCTTTACAAAGAAATGTTTGCTTCTGTTTAATACCTAATTTTAAATAATACACGACTTAGTGTTCCTTAGCTGAGAGATAACACCATCTGAGAAAGCTGGCCACTAATTTCAAAGAGAAGATGTGATCAAAATAGGAGCGAATTGGGGAGGGGAAGGCATCTCATGATGATTCTTGAAGGAAGATGCTTCCCATTTTGTATATCTTTAGAAAAAACTGAACTGCAAATGCTGAAATTTCCTAACAGTTTTAAAGTAGACTAATGTGTGGCATGCCTTGGCAAGCTGTATCTTGCCAATTTTTCTTCATCCTCTCAAGCATATGCCTTGCTTGCATAACCAGTTTTTTAGCCACATGGATTCAGTGTTCCACACTGCACGGAGGCTGTGCAAATTTATTGCTAATACTAAAAGAACATTCATGTTAAGTTGTTTTGAATAGCAAATTAAATCTAAAAAAAACCCCTGGATATTTAAAAAATAAAGAAATGATCTGGTGAGCAGCATGGATATGCCACAGCGTGTGTCACCCATCTCTGCATTCATCAGCTCTGCACTCTCACAAAGAGATCTTCCCATTGTGATGAAACTCCCTCCACATCTTGAGCTACCCCTAAATGGTCTTTAGCTTGGCCAGATTACTGAAGGCCATATGGCCCTATAACATTTTGTTAATGCTCTTCCAAATCTCAGTAAAAGCCTTTCTTTCCAGCAATGCTAGTATCTTGCTTGAATAAAATTAAATTTTAGTTCCTTGAAAGAAAATGTTATCAGCCTTCCTAGCAGCTGTGAGAATTGTGCTATGCTGATTAGATGTGACACATAGAAGAAAAACTGCTCTAGCAAGTGGTATTTATGATTCAGTAGGTGACACTGTTCATGCTCTAAACCCATGCAGAATCAATGCCCCTGCAGTGTATCAGGGGACAATATACCTTTTGCTGGCCCTGTCATTCAGATTAGGTGTAAAACCAAAGTCCCGGCCACTTGCAGTCATGACAGGTTCCACAGTAAACTAGAATGGAAGATAGGAGACTGCCCAGGAACCAAGTTTGATTTATTGATAAATAAATGTACTGGCAAACACTGGATGACAGGTGGGCATGGTTCTCTCTCTCCTCTGTGCGTGTTGTACACAGCTCCTCTGTGCTGTGAGACTCCGGGAGAGGAGTCCCAGAGCCACTGGCCTGGCAGCAGCCACGCATCCCGCTGCTTCCGAGCACTGTGTGGATAAACAGGCTCCACAGTGCATCTGAGAAGGAAATGGGATTTTTTCATTGATGGAAGAGGATGAACAGCATCTCTGGGGCTTGGACAGCAGTTGCCATTTTTATGGAATCCAGGATGAAGGCTTTCTGCTCTTAAGCACTGAGAGTTCTAAGTGCTGCAACTAATTTTTTCCTTTGAAGAACATTTCACTTGAAAATTGGTATCTCAGTTTCTTCATCTGTAGAAAACTTGCATAAGAATTTAATGTGAGCCTAGATTTTTTGCTTCTGTATAATTGTGAAGTATTAATTAACAAAATGGTATTTATAGAAATAGGAATTGTTCTGAAAATCTTTCCTTACATACTTACTTTAAATTTGATAACAGACTGCACAAACTTTAAAATTTTCAGACAATTATATGAAGTGCCAATTAACTGGTTTGGGTTGTGGTAATTTTTTTTACGGTTTTTTTAGTTTTTATTTTTTTAATTTTAACTGGAAAATGTGAAGTATGAGTTTTAATATATTCAGAAATTGTGTACTGTAGTACAGTTGGTAGTATTTGCAGAATGGCAGGAGAGAGCTGAATTATGTATTTTGTAGGAATCTATTAATCTTCCTTGGGAATACCATATGCAAACAGGAATATTTTTTAAATTAGGCAAAATGTACATACTGTATAGTCAAGAGGGGGAAGGCAAGTATGAGTACTTCAAAAAGTGTGTAATACCTTCAAAATGTGTATAATAGCAAAAAGATTCTTACAGAAGATTATAGTCTCGCATATTACAACATTTTACTATCACAGAGATTAAAGCTTATTTTGTTACATTTAATAGAGAACATATGTGACTTACAGTAAAAGTATAAGTCTGTAAAAGTCTCTTTAGAAATGCAGTTTAGTCATGTCTCAAAGACCTCATCAGGCTTATATTTGAATTTCCAAGGATATTATTCCTTTTTCTCCCACAATTTGATCCCACTGGACTTTTTCTACCAGTGGAGGATGAGTGGACTCTTTATTCTAAACCCACCATTGTTGGTTTTTTGGTGGTTTTTTGTTGTTGTTGTTGGTTTGGTTTGGTTTGGTTTGGTTTGGTTTGGTTTGGTTTGGTTTGGTTTGGTTTGTTGTTTTTTTTTTTTGAGCTTGGCTTAAGTCTGACAAACAATAGAAAAGGCACTTGCTGAGCTGGAAATTATTTTTTCTTTTTATTTTTTTCTTTTAAATGTATTGTTGCAGAAATGTAACTGTAGTTACAAATGAAATATTGAACATTAAAACAGAGTAAGCCATGGTGAGTGAAATGATCTCCCCCTGAGCCCTGATTCCATAGTCATGGAGTTTTTTCAGAGGTATTTCTTATGCAACTTCTGAAAGATGTTATAATAAATTTTTCACATTTTGTCAAATCTGACTATAAGGGAATCATGGAAAGAGAGAACAAATGAAGGGGGAGGAGGAATAAAAGGTGAATTACATACAAACCAGACCAGACAATTAAATGGCTCTATACATGCCCAAATTAAAATTATTTTGTTTATTTAAATCTAAAAGAAGAAAATAATCAAAGCCTGTCCTATTGTTTCTTTCACCTGTGCCCACGTGCACCTGAGTTTATTACCATGGCCACAATATTGGTGGCTTCATAGTAAGTCACTGAATAAAAGCATGGTTGCTCATTCCAGATCAATTTGATGTCCTAAATTGCTGTCTAATTCTGAACAACATGCATGCAGTACCCACCCTCTTGTCCAGGAGAATTACCATGTATTTCAGATGCAGCCAAGCTTCCCATCAGTTTAGTTAAAGCAGCTTGTGCAAATTTATCTAAACCAAGCGTGTGTAGAAGCGTGTGCATGTGTGAAAATGAAAAATCTTTTCTCTGAGCAGCTAATCCTCAGTGGTGGGGGACTAAGCACGGTTTGTGTTGGTTTTTTTCTATGAAAAATAATCAGTGGTGTTTCCCTACAGGCTATTTTCCAAATGCTGGAGAAGAAAGGAAACATCATATTCCTTTCCCTACTGTCTCTTCTCTTCCAGTATTTTGTTATTGTTGCTGCTGCTGTTGTTAACAAGTACAAATAACAATGTTACAATATTGGGCTGCCTTGGCTTTTTAGGAAATCTGCAAATTATGAATTATCTTTGTTCTTGAGCATCAAAAAACAAATGACAATGAAAACAACCCTACCAAAAAAAGAAAAATGCATCCCCCAAGCAAGCAAACAAAATTCAGCTCGTTTATCTGTTAATTGCTCTGGTTTTTTTCAGGGCCTGAGGAAGCCCCAAAGGCTAACATACCACTTAGGAGCTAACTTTGTACTTGCAACATGTGTTTTACAAGCCTGTCTTCCTATCCTCTTCTCATTTTCTAGTCTATTTGCTGACACAGCACAGCTGTAGAATTCACTTTTTGGGGGGCTATTGTATAGGAGATACCAAGGTGAGAGGTTTTTTATTAGATTTCTCTTTTTAAAGTTACTGAAGTAAGTAATTAAGCGTTCCAAAAAAACAGTCTTCATAAAGGACAAAGAGATTTAGGTTTTCTTTAAATTTTTAACATGGTGGCTCTAGAAGCCAAGGCATAGCAAGATCCTGATTTACATTGGCTTCTTCATGTAGGATAGACTGGACTGCTGTGTTGAAATGAGAGCTCTCCCGAGCCCTCAGCCCAGCAAACCAGGGCCTTGCCAGAACTGCTACCATAGAAGTCAGTCTGTAGCAGCTGCAGGTATGAGTCAAGGCAAATATCAGGAGCATTTAGCCCTAAAAAATTGATTTTATTATTGATGTACAGGGAAAATGTAGAATAGGACAGGTTTGCATGCCTAGAAATTGTCAGATGGTTAAACTATCAGCGAGACATTGTTCTTAAGGACTTAAGGAAGAGTACTTGAAAAAAATTCAGAAGAAAGTTCAAGCTTTCATTTATTAATTGCATATATTTACAGCTCAGATACTGTAGTTATACTGTTAATTCCAAACACAAACAGAGCTATATAATTTATATAGACTATCATTTTGAACCAAAAATAAGTATTTTTGTCCTCTTCTGTTTTTGAGAAAGCATATAATTTTTAGTACATCCCTGTTTGTGAGAATATATTTTCTGACAAATGCTGAAAAAGTGAGTATGAATTAGTTGCAGTCTTCCCTTAACCTTTTCTTTCTCTGTTTTCTTCCTCTCGTTAACGGACTGTCCCAGGTACTGGTCACTTGTGTGCACCAGCTGGGGAGTGGATGTGAAATGAAAATGGACATGCTGATGTGATGACTTTAGAGCAAAGTGAATCATTAGCAGAACCATTCCTACTCATTTTATTCTTCTAGGTGCTTGTGTGAAAGCAGAGGAGGAAAAAACAAAATTTTTTTCAGACTTTTAATCAGTGGAACACTTTAACTGTACAAGTCCCATTAAGGGGGAGAAGTAGGTGTGTGTGCATGCATGTGCCTACGCACACACGACTAGAGAAGGAAAATCAGAAAATTCAGATTCATCACATATATCACAAAGTTGTATTCCACTGCTTTAATACATACAAAGGTATAAAAGCAATGCCAGGTATGAAGAGATCCACCAACATTAATGGTTGCATCCCACTTCAAAAATAGCATTTATTTAAAACATAACACCTTTCGTGAATAATTGCAAAGATTAATTTCCCTGTCCTCACGTCTTAAAGCTGACTAGATTAGATGATGTGGGGTCTTTCAGATGAGTTGGAAATACACTTTTTCCTGTATTATGCAAACAGAAGCTGTTTTTACCTAGACTTTCATTAAGGCAATAACATACAAACTCTACAGAAAGCACAGTGTTTACTTGCTGGTGTTTGTAGAATGCAGCAGATCTTGTGCAGCCTTCTGAGTATTCATGCTGCAGAGGTGCAGAGTGGAGGTGCACTGTGTGCTGGGACATGCACACATTGCAGGCTACAGCTCGTTACTATAGATGATGCTATCTCCGTGGTAGAACTCCATGGATCTCATTTTGTTTGCTTTTGTGGTTTTGAGATTTTGCTTGGATGTTTTTTCAGTCAGGTAACGTGGACTTGCACAGTTGGTACTGAGATATGCAGCACAAGTTTTCTGAAAAGTGAACATTTGTGAATCAGGTTAACTGGGTTCTGTTGAGAAGAACTCTGTGTGTGTGTGTGTGTACATAAACAAAGCTATTTTACCAATAGCCCAACATTTGCTACCATTTCTGTTCTGACTGAGTTCAGAATTCGCATTGACACATGGGTGCAGCAAGGCTAGGAAACAAAATCCAGCCCGGCCAAATGGAGTTAATTCCTGTAATTGAGACACAGAGCCTTGTATTTGTAATGTTAGTGTCAGCTGCCTTTTGTGAAGACAAGTAAATTATGCACCCTGGAGAACAGAGATGATTTTTCTACTGAAAGGTAGTTTCGTGAGATCCAAAGCCAAATATAATATAAATCTGTCTCACCTTTGTAGTCACCCTTCCTGGCTTAAAACACCCTGCAAATCATGAAGTTGGTTGAACTGTAGTTTCTGTTAAAGAAACACATTAAAAAAATCATTTTTAAGTGCATATATATACATAATATGTAGCTACATACACAAACGCGAAAGGCTGTGAAGCTGAGAATACATCCGTTGATAGCACGGAGCTATTGTAGTTAGATTTGAATTAACATAATTTCTGTTTTGAAGGGCTTGTCCTCATTATTAACCTGAGAAGTCTGGCAGTAAAGCCCACCAGTTATTTTTCCCCTTCAAAATAGGATTAAGTTAAAGTAATTGTATACTCAGAAAGCCTCCTTAAAGACAAGCAACACAAGAAAGAGCCAGAGGAAATTTTCTTTTCTCCCTGTTTAACTTGACCCATCAGATTCAAAAGTTATTGCTGTTACTCTTGATGAAAGTGTAACTGGGATGGGGGAAATAAAATTAAAATAAAAATAATCTTTGTTAATTGTTTGTAACAACCTCTCCTGTGCAGTGTCTCTCAATTGATAGGACTGGTATGCATATTTTTTTCCTTTAGGATTAGGTTAATGAATTCAGTTCATGGGAAGGTTGTTTTTTCTCTGAAAAATGTATTCTGTAAGGGAATGAAACACTGGCAGTCATTCTAAAATTTTGCTAATACTTAAGAAGTATTTACCTTAACTTAAAAATAATGCTGAATTCAAATTTTGGGAAATAACATGATTTAAATTGTCAAATTAAATTGTATTTTGCATATAGTCAATTAGTGCATGTTTAACCAAGGTATTGCAACAAGTGTTCTTCATCTGGTAAATTAGACATTGTAACCAGTTCTAGTAGGGAGCTGGTTAAGGGAGAAGTTAAGATACATTCTTTATCTCAAATGCCAAAGTGACTTACCCTTTCAAACTCTGGAAGACAGAAAGGTAGGCTTTTCTGTGAGGGGCTTTCTGGATATACAGAGAGTGTTGTTTTCTTACCCCTCCCCCAGATTTTTGGCTCATGTTTTGGTCTCTATTATTTTATAAGAGCAGCACCGCTGTGTTTGCAAGTTTTGGTGTTCACAATTGTTGCAAACAAGTGACAGGCGCAGGAACTGTACTGCACCTAGAATCTGCTGATTCCCAGCTAACATCTGTAAAGAATCAGCTCCCCTGCTCATAAAAGCTATAATTTTATTTTTATTTCTATGTGTGTGTGTGTGTGTGTGTGTGTGTACACAATATTGAGCACTTTAGGACTCCCATTCATGTTCTTCCATTCTGCAATCACATGTACCTGTGCAGAAGTCCTATCTTGGGGTGCCATTTCAGAAACACCTGTGAAGTCCAGTCCTACTTCAGTCTCTTTCAAAGCAAGGGAGCATGCTGAAAGTAAACCAAAAGAGTAATGTTGAAGTGTAGATATTTTTGTTGAAAATGTTACAGATGCCAAAAAAAGTACGTGGGCTCAAAATAAAGATCTGATAAATTAGTAGAAGAAAACTCCATCAAATGCTATTTAATACAAAGATGTGTGACCTTTGATTCAGCAAGTCTTGAATTACAAATCACTGAAGATTGAGAATATATCTTTAATGAATGTATATGGCTAAATAAACCACATTTTTCAGCTTGGTGGGTGGCTGAAATTCTGAGTGAACCCATATGCAAGCACAGAAAGCCAGAAAATTTTATTTCCTCAGCAGTATCTGCAGAGGAACAAAACAAACATGACCCTGTTTCAGGTTGCTCTGCCCAGTATTCTGGATTACTTGCTTGAGCTGAAAAGAAGTGGGCCTCTGTTAAATTTTCTCAGGTTGCACTTGCTCTCCCTCTCTGCCTGGAACTCCCAAGTAGAGATTTTCTCAGTGCTAATTCACCCCACCCTGATCCATGCAACTCTTCTGTGGCTGTGGAAGAGGTCCTTCAGTGAATCAGCCTTCTGGATTACTCACCTGTCTACATAATCTCGTCCAAAGTGAGAGATCCAGGGCCTTTTGGTGGACTGTTAATTTTTAACTTTTCAGGACAAGATAACTTCTAGGCCACCCCCTAAGGTTTTCCCTGAGGCTGTGTCAGAACTCCATGTCATTTGAGTCTCCACAGTTCATGTGCTCCTGTTCACCTCTATGGGCTTTAGGCTTCCTCTTACATCTTATATGTTTCTTCATGATCTTCGTCATCATCATAAAATAAGCAAACAAACAAACAAACAAAAAACAAACAAAAAAAACCCAACAAAAACTGGAGGATTCCCTTGGCTTTCTGGATCTAATTAGAAAGTCTTTGTGCCTGATATTCTCAAGACAGAGAGTCAGTTTAAATGATGCTTTGAGGGAAAGTGGAAGGCCTGGGATGGCCTAGGCATACTCTACCATAGCTGGGGCAGTACCAGCATGTTTTCTCTCTCAAGCTTTTTTCAACATGTTACGTAGACAGGTTTTCCCCACGTTTACCAAGCTCTTGAAGCCAGGCTTCTACAGGGCGATTTTGGGAGAGCATAGCTTCTATCTCCCATGGACTTTGGAATCCCCCTTTAGGAAGATGGTATTTTGCGTGAAGTACAATTAGAAGCTCACATAGGGAAGGATTTAAAGAGATGGAAAGGTTATTTACTGGCACCTATTCTGCCTCCAAAGTGTGTTATTCTCCTATATTTTCATAAACCCTCTCCTTAGTGTCCCCTAGGAAAAAAAAAAAAAAAAAAGGAAAAAAAAATCTCTGGTTAGGAATTGATGGAAGAGCACATGCCATTGATTTCATAGCTGTATGGAGGGCATGGGGAAGGGGTCATATTTGTCTCCCTCCTCCACAGTTACTGCTGAGAAAATAAAATTCATAGGCTTTCTGTGTTTGCATATGGTTTAACTCACAATGAGAATGTATAAATAGACAATATTTATACAAGAACAGTTACCTGAAACTGTAAAACACAGTTAAAAACAATTATTGATTAATCTTATGCTTGAACATTTTCAAATAAAGTTGTGTTTATGAAGGTTGTGGGGAACCTAATGAAGGTTGTTTCAATCTGATGGAATAAATTAGCTTTGTTACAGGTTTCTTGTTTCAGAAATTGGTCCCATTGTGCTGTGGAGCATGTAGCACTCCGTTTGTAAATCTCTTGATGCACGGTAGATGAGAACTTCAGTAGGCTGTTGAATCACTAGGCTGGAACTTCTTTGGCTTTCCTCATATGGATTTGGGTGCTTGGCTTTGGTACAATATTAAAGCAATCCTAATTTTTCAGTCCCTGAAGAAGACTCAGCTTCCTCCACTGGCCATGAATTCTCACTTTTGCCCACGTCTAGTTTAATAGATTTCTTTTCAGAGAAACCTTGTTAGGGAGTCTGTGTAGTCTTGATAAGGATTTTCCTTGCATACAGTGCATTGGTGTGAGGGTGTGGTCAGTGTGTAAGTGCTTTCTGGTTTGGGGTGTTTCCCTCTCCCCACGTGAACAGTGGTAATGACGCCAGTTTGAACTGTAGAGGAAAAAGGAAATGTCCTGGAGCAATTAGCAATTCATCTCAATGTTAATCTTTTAAAGTGCCCAAGGTTGCATCTGCCTAACCAATCCGTTGCTTATATGCTGATCATTCATTGCTAAAGAGTCTTTAGATACTTAAACTATCTCATGAATAGCTTTTCTGTATCATGCTTCATCCTTACCTATAACTTTCTCAGATATAGCTTTTCAGTGTTCTGTACAGTGTAATGAGTATCTTTGCTCGTTTTCCTTCAAGAATTGTTGTCCAGTCTCTTAGTTACTAGTTTCTCTGCTAGAAGCAGCATCATGCCTTTTAAACAGTATTCTTCTGATATGGTTTGCATTTGGAGGACTGCATTAACTGGCTTAGTCTCCTGTTTCAATCTTGCTTTATTAAGTTGATGATATTGGGACTGACACTCTGCTAATGACAATTTCATTTAGTGGTAAAAGGAAGGGAATGGAAAGCAGCACTCATCTAATCATGCACGCATTCGTCTAGGTTGGCTCCTTTCACATGTTCTTATTTTCATACTTTTTAGAGGCTTGGACCAGTATGTCAAATATTTATGCATATATACCTTATTTTCCCTTTCAAGTCTTCCACAGCATGGAAAGAGATGTGAATAATTCCTATGAGGCAGTACAGGCTGTCTTAGAACTTTAAAAGCATTTTTCAGAGCTTTGTGATTGTGTGTGTTGAATGTTGCTATTGGATCTTGGAAGATTTGGAAATAGAGATTTAGTTATCAGCAAGGGAATTTTCTTGCTTTTTCTAGAGTTTTTGAAACCTTATTTTAAGGAATTGGGGTCACTTTCTTGTTTAACAGGCACTGAAATGGATGGCATTTGTTTTTTTAGGCTTTGTATCTCTGAATGGTCTTGTTGGCACTTCTAGAATATCATACATACAAAGCGTTTGTGTTTCCATTTGAAAAGGTTGTAAGCTAATATAGTCTACATATTTGATTTTTGCAAGTATAAATAGACCATCTGCCTTCTGTATATGAGTTATAGTTTCGTCATCTTCCAGTTGCTGTTACTGTCCACAGAGTAGTACAAGACTGAAAAAAATACCGTCTTGAACCATATTTAAAGCTACATCTGCAGTTTACAGGTAATTCCATCTGAGCTTGTACTTGTCCACATTAAAGTACTGATAAATTGCAGACAGTGGCCATTCATCTGTTGTCCCCCTTAATCAGAGAAGCTTGCTAGATTTTCTTTTGCCACGTTTCAGTTCCTCAAACACCCCTCTCCCAGCCCCATTCCCCTGGCCCTCAACACTGACCATTAGTTGAGACAGAAAGCCTGCAGAGCAACAGCTCGACGTTGCTGCAGGGCCTGCCAAAGCTGCTAAGGGGAAAGCAAGTACAGTGGCTGAGATTCTGCACTGTGCCTTTAAAGCACTTGTCATCAAAGAACAGCATTCCTAGCAAGTTAACTACCATCAGATAATACGATGAGGATGAGATAATTTGGGGGTTTCAAACTATTTCGTATGCCGAGGTAAGCCATAGGTTCCTCCAAGGATCTCAGTACAAATTCAGCCTTACGCTGGCCATCCCAACCAAACGCAGTGCTCAATTCGCCCTTGCTCGCCGCCTTCCCCGGCCGCAGTAGGGCTGGGACGTGAATTCCCTCCTGCAATCTCTACGCCTAGGAGGCCTGCTGACAAGGAGAGCCAGGACTCTGAAAGCCGCTGCAGCTGATTTTCCCCTGCATAAAGGATTCAGATCGAGCTAAAGATACTCCCTCGCTGTTCCAGCAGGTCACCTTTTTTGGCGAGCGCGGCAGAAGGAGCCATTGTTGGCGCTGCCCTGCGCGGGGCTGAGGCAGAGGCAGCCGCAGGGAAGCCTGGCTGCCGGCTCCCCGGGCGTTCCGACTTGGGAAATTTACTTCACGGCTTTCATCGGAGGGCAGAGGGGAGGAGGAGATGAGGATGGATCAGGGACTGGATTTCTGGGTTTTGGATAATTTGAGAAAACGAAACAACAATAACAAAACCCTTCAGCCTCGACATTCCAGTGCTTGTAGGGGGCATTTTTTAGCTCTTGTAAAATGGTGGGGGAGGGACATGAGAATAATGATCGAAGCACCTACTCTACAGGTTCAAAATCTACAAGATGTATAAAACGAATCCAAAGTTGTTTCCTAAAAGTTTCATGTTCTGTAAAGCTTTTTTTCCTTCTTTTGAGCCCAGATACAGGATTTTTGAGTGCTTCCGCTTGGTAAAACTGACTCCAATTCTGGCAGAAGGCAAGAAACATGATTATTTTTGGCATTTCTCAAGAATCTCTTTTCCCTCTGTTTCTAATATTCCTCTTTTGAGCCAGCCCTGTGCCTTGCTCAAACTTGCAGAAAAGTTCACTTGAAATTGTGGGAAAAACAGTCTTTGTACAGTTAGAAATAGCAGTTAAATTAGATGCAGTGAGGAATACTTGCACATGCGGTCTTTATCCAGTTTGCCTTTTCCCCTCTTTAAAGCAGAAGTTGTTTTTTTCGCCCTTTAATTCCTTTGTGGAGAATGTCCATTAAATGTGATTAATATGGCCAAATGTTTGGGGTCAGTCCTGACAATTTGTAAATCTGTGCTTTATTTTCTGTTGGGATACAAGTTGTTTATTTTTTCTTCCACAGCAATAACTGAAGCCAGTCCAAGTATCAGATTCAGACAGAGCTTTGAATGTTTTTAATTCAATTGTCATATAGCTTCTGTAGCACTAGATACCATTGCCCAATGAATGTATTTTCCTTTTCTAGTGTCTCCATATTTAATGCTAAGTAATTATGCCAGAATTCGGTTGTAATCACTGGGTTTTTTTCTGTTTCAGAGATAGAACCAGAATTTTCAAACCTAGGTCAAATTTAGATATGTAATGGCCTAATTTTCAGAGATGTGAAATTAATTGAAAATGTGAGTGCTTATCATTTCTGAAAATTAGGCCAATTATTTCAGTGACTAAATATGAACATAGGTACCTAATAGCAGGCAATCAAGTTTGAAAAATTTGTAACGTTAGCTTTTATATCTCAGAATCAATTCCTTGCTTGTCTACGGTGATCGCAAACGCTAAACATCAGTGAAATTAATTTGTTATGGTGTGTGCACAGGAAGATGTCTGGACATTTTACAAATAAACAGCTACAAGGGATTAAAGTTTCATCTGACATTTCTAATATCAGAACAAAGAGCACAAATGTTTGTCTTCCACCTTTGCCTATTACAGTCAATTACGACTTTATTTACCGAACTCGGCAAAAGTCTTTCTATGTGCATTTCATTCTGCTCTCCGCTTTCTTCTTCCCGTCCTTGTCAGAACACCAGTAGTTCCCACCCTCTGTCCTCCCTCCAGCCTTTAATTTCTAGTTGGGGGGGAGGGGGGGCCTGTTGCGGGCGGCTAGAGCGGGGAAGCTGAAGGGCTGCGCTCCTTTTTAACTCGGAACATTTGATCTTTCTCTGGCATGTCCTTGTTGGCTCCGGGTTTGCTCTACAGCCTTTAATTATTTTCCGTGTCTTATCACGACGCGCAGGTAGCACAGGAAAACCTCGCGAAATTTCTGTGAGGTGACCCTGCGTGTGCAGGGCCGGTCGGGGGGCGGCGGTCGCTGCCTCCCATCGCGGGCCCCTCGCTGGCTGCCCCCCATGCCTCCGCTCGCCTCTCCTCCCCCGCTGCCGGCCGGGCTGCGTGTCACGCCGGAGCTCATCGTTCATGGGCACGGCAATTATCTGTTTGTGCTGGTTGCCAGGCTCGGGCTTTTGAGCGGGGGCTCGGGCAGCGTGAGGGAGGGGGAAGGACGAGCCTCTGCCCGGACGCTATCGCAGCGCAGATCTGCAGCCGCTTTAAAGAGCTAGAGTGGTTCGGATTAACCCCTTCCCTTGCCGAGGAGCCGGGGAAGTCGAAGCGTAGAGCGTGAAAACCCGCCCCGCAGCACTGAGACTGCGAGCACTTAGTTGAGCAGAGCTTTTTTTTTTCCCTTTCCCCCTCCCCCAAGTTGGCAGGATTAAAAGGGATTTTTGGCAAACGGTGCGAAGCGCCCCTTGCCGATCCCGAGCCCTCGCGCAATAGCCGCCGACTACAAAGGTTGTAGCCTTAAAGAAAACAAGCCAAGAGCGCGGAGAGAGGAGAGAGCGGGATTGCGACACCGAGAGCCGCCCTGGGAACGCCGAACCGTTCCCAGCACATTCCCGGCAGGCCCCGCGCGGCCCCTCCCCCGGCGGCTCCGCTGCGGCGCGGGCTCGGCTCTCCTGCTCCTCTCCTCCCCCCGCCGCTCCCGCTCCCCCTCCCCCGCACGTAGGCGCTTGGAAAGGGGGGGGAGCGGGAAAAAGCCCTTCCAGCCTGACTAGAAAATCAGCCTTGTTTCCTCAGAAACCGCAGCTGCTGCGAGCGGAGAACACGTCAGGCCGGCCCTCCGACACGCACAGATGTGCCTTTGTGAACCCACACACACGACGGGGAGGGAGGAGGATGGCGAGTGAGGGCAAGAGCAAGGGGCCGAGGCGAATGGCAGGCGACTGCTCCTTGCCCAAGGCCGCCCTCCTCCCCCGGCCCCCGCCTATTAGTGGCCCTTGTTTAATTCCTCGGAGTAGCTCAAAGAGCAGCGAAAGCTGGAGGCGACCTAAATAGGGAAACTTTGGAACTCGGAGAGAGCGGACCCGCTCCTCACAGGTCGGCCCTGCCCCCGCCTCTGTACACAGGGCCGAGAGTTGTTGGGTGCCCGGGGTCTACTTGGCCCTTGGAGATTTTTTTTTCCGCCTTCTTTTTTTTTCTTTTCTTTTTTTTTTTTTCTTTTTTTTTTAGGACTTGTATTAAAGGGATGGGCTCCCAAGATACTGATCTTTTCTCAAGAGAAGTGGGAGAGCGGGAGAACCACAGAGGGGGGGAAGTTTTTGCTGAACAGGGAGAGAGCCCAGATAAAAGGTCGCAGCAGTGGCAGCGCCGAGGCGCGGAGCGACCCTTGTCGTGCCCTCGCTGGCCGCAACTCTCAGCTGCTCTTCTCTGCTTTCCCTCCCCCTCGTCCCTCCCGACCTCGTTCCCCACGCTTCGCCCGCTCTCTTTTTAATATATAACTTTCAGCCTGGATGAGTTGCGACTCGTTCAGCGTAATTGGGACGAGCGGCTGATGGCTGCGAGGGGCCGGGGGATGGGACGGCGGGGGGAGGGGAGCGCGCACAAAAACAGGTCCGGGGGAGGGGCGCGCGGGCCGCCATTGGCGCCGCCATTAGCGAGCCCGCCCGGCCCGGCCCGGCCCGGCGGGGGCTCCACTGTTCTCTCCCCGTTCCAGGCACGCACAAGCGCCTTAGCCCGGCGTTGTTTACTTCCTTCTTTAACAATGGCTGCAGCAGAGTTGTTGTACGGTATTTTTGGTACTTCCCGCAAATCTGCCCCGCAGTGGCTCGCTCGGAAGGATAGGTCTTTCCTTTTAACAGGGCCCGGCATATCCTGGGCAGAACGAGTTATATACAGAAAGACCTAACCTAGTTCGGTGTATATTTTTAATTTGACAGTTCAGTTATCGGCCTGTCCCGGCCAGCTCTTTATTTTAACTCCCTTTTGTAGGGTCTGGTTCCAGGGGCAGAACTACAGCTACAGCTGTGAGCCACAACTTGGGCTGCTTTTCATTCCGCGTTTAATTTTTCTTGCGTTTAAGAAAGGGGATGTGAGCACATAACTCATAGAGTTGTCTCCATGGCGCAGGAGTGCCAGGTTTATGGTTGGAAAGCGAACAAGGGAAGAAGAGGACGTACCTGCGTAGGCACAGGCACGTACCTTTGTGCTTTGGTGAAGAGAGACTCCGAACTAGGTTATTAATTAATGTAACAGCTTTTGAAAAGACAAAGTTGCACGTTTAAATTTTGAAATGCTAACTAGGCCTGGAGCTAAGGCAACTAGATTTTTAAAAGCATGTTTATTTTTAAGGTATTTAAAACATAAGGGTTTTATCACTTCAGCAGAATAATTTGGTGGACGTTCTAGCAGTTCTTGATTTCAGGAAGCCATTGCTTGCTAGTACGGAAACAAGTTTTAAAGCCTAGCTCTGCTAAATTAACACTTGGTGGGGTTTTTTCCTTTCAGAAAAGACAAGCGGAAACAAACAAAACAAACACACACAAAACCACACCATGGGGACTGTCCTTTTCTTGCCTCCCCATGTGCTATACTTGCCCCCCTTCAAGGAGTAGGAGGGACAGAAGTTGTGGCAGGGCGGGTACTGATTAGTTGCTGTCAGTCTGCACAGATTAACACCTATTTTTAGGTTTTCAAACCTCTTGAGTAATACTAGTTAAATTGGCACAGGTTAATAAGTTGGGGTCCACAGAGCCTCTTAACTGTTCACTGTGAAATTTGAATTAAAGAGACAGTCTCACTTTGTCAAAATACTGAAAAAAGGTTTATATACCAAACATTTACTGTATATCCATGTTGTGTGCATGTGTGTACGCACACAGAAGATACATAAGCTTGGAAAACAAAAATTGAAATTAATTGCTTTGCACAAACAAACAGTTGCAGGATATTTGCAGAATAAATCTGCAGTGAAATCGGTTTTGAAACATTTTCTTTCTTTACTTTTAATATAAATCTAGCATCTAAAAATAAAACTTAAGCGTTGTTTTTTCATGCATTTTCTCCCTGTCCTCCCCCCATTATATCATTACACTGTTACACTGACACCCACTGGTAAAAGTTGATCTGAGATCAGGATAGTAAACTGAGCCTCTTGATGAAGGGACAGCTATACTCAGGAATAAAAAATAAAACATGGACCAAAGAATAGCTTCTTCCCCTTCTTCCTCTTGAGGGAAAAGCATTGCAATGGTCTTCATTTTGATTTTTTTTTTTTCTTTTTTTGACAAGTTAGTGTGTGGGTGTTCAAGGGAGACCTCAGTGTGTTTCTCTAAGAAACATAGGAAAAGCTGCATTCAAAGCAGTTTATTTCTAGACATTTATATGACTGCAGACAGACAACAGGCTAGCACAGATGAGAACAGGAGAAAGGTATTAGTATGTTAGTAGTTGCTGGGTTTAATGCTGTTTCCCAGGTAAAACAGCTTGAAGAAAACCAGAAATAATGGTGGTGCTAGAAATATATTTGTGTGGGCACTGACCTGATTGTATCAAAGCAGAGATGAATGCCAGCGCTGTACAAGTATTACTTAGTCTGTTTACCATTTATTTCAAAGTTGTTAGTGGTCTTGAAAGCCACTTGTGTTGGAGAAACAAGGCTTATTTTATTGAAATGTACCATGGCACCAGAATCTGGTTTGTGAGAGTGTCGTTCCATAGCCCTGCCTAGCACAAGAACAATACCACACAATTATGCAGTTTCAGGCCCTGAAATGGGCTTTCTTCCAAAGCACCCTCCCCTTATATTATTAGATGTGTTTCTATTAATGAAATGATTGATTGAAAATCTTCCTGTGTTTATGTTGTTTGGGCAGTAGTAGTTTGGATTTCCCCTGTCTGGACTAAAGTTGTATCCAGCGGAGATGCATGGGACAGCTGTTTGTAAACTCAGAGTGAGACATAACAAATGAGCTGCAGCAAAACCTGTCTGTGACCATCTTCCTTGTAAATACAGTTATACATTCTTTGCTGCAAGGGAAGAGGGGAGCCTTAGTAGGAATGAATGCAGAAATAAAATGGACTCCACAAAACACGAAAATGTTGAAAACCCCTGCGAGGACTGCACAGTTCAGAAATTAAAACTCTAGCCTTTCACCTTTGAAATTGTAGTTCAGGTCCTTACATTCTGAGTAAAATGAGATTAAAATAAGTATAAAAATAGTCTCTGGGATTTTCCAGCTTACTGTTACAATTGGTGCAGATAACCTAATTGGAAAACAGGGTAACTGGTGGGATTTGGTTCTTTAGGAAAAGTTACAAAGAAAATCTTTACTGTAGTACTTGTAAAATACATACATACATGTATGTTTCTGTATATATAAATGTATGCGTGTAAAGAAGAAATCTTTACAAAAGCGGTCATTGAAGTTGAAGATTGATACTAGGTTTTCATGCCTGAAGATGTACTCCTATATTGAATATTGCCTGGTATGCACACTGGCATACAGAAATGCTAAGTTTGGAAACCTGCACAAGGCTGTTAGCAATTGATTTGTTTTGCTCTTTCATTTTAAATAACAATAAAAGAACGAAGAGGAGGTTTACTTTGAAACTGAGACAGGCTGGGAAAAAAATGCTAGCTTGTATCCTGTAATTATCCAGAAGCACCCTTGTAGACCTAGAATAAAACTCAGAGAACAGGCATAAAGCAGAGTGAAGAATCAGAGTTTGTGAGGAGGTGGCGTATCAATAGCCTGCCACATCCTTTCTCCTCTCCTCTTTCCCTCAGTGTCGTTCTTGTTCTGTTTGCATGAAGAAACTGCAGCAAACAAATGAGAAGAAAAGTGGGGGGAGAGAACATTTGCAGTTCATATTGCAAATAAAATACTTAAAAATGCTATAAAGAGTTTCATAGTCATTGTTTATAGACTCTACAATTTTTAATATTCTAACATGTAATTGAATTCTGAAGCCAAGATTCTGCAATTAATCAGGCTTTTATAAGTGAGCCACTATTTGCTAGCAGTAACTTTGAGAAGAATTTGGACTTAAATTACGTGTTTGTTTGTTTGTGGCTATAACAAAAAAGTGAAATGCTTAAGTGGTCAGCAAAATTATATGTTGTGCATTTGACTCGGTTAGCAGAAGTTCCAAGCTATATAAGTAGTTCAAGCATTTGAGAAACCTAATTATTTGATTCCTGTATGCAGATTTGGGCTTTGTGCATGTGAATTATGGAAAGTGTTTTTGGAGGACATGTTTTCAGGGCTTGTGCTCACTGCTCACTTTTCTTCAGTACAATGTCTAGAGAACTCAAGTAAAATAGAAAAAAAATATGCAAACACTTTGTTGGTTGTTCTAAGCTTTTATTATTATACACCCTACTTAGGACTGAAGTGATTCCTAGGAATGCTGGTATTTTTGCCTACCCCATTGAAATGTTCAGTGTAAAGCTGGGCTAGATGTGAGAGACAGTTTTTCATTCATTCAGTTCTGAGGAATTGTATTGCTATTGTGAGCTGGAAGAGTGTGGAGGAGTTATGGCACTGACTGGAGCACTTGTTCTTTCCCAGTCAACTCTTAAATCTTGATACCAGAAGGGTCAAAAACTTGCCAGCTGTGACATCTGAATAATTTTTAAAGCAGTTAATCCAGTCGGAGTGTTTATCAGTCTTTGTACAATGTGTGAAGGCGATGGGGACACGTTCTCAGATAATTCAAAAGAAAAGTTCATGTCATTGGCAAAAATCAAGTAGTTCAGCTGCATCTTATTCCACAGATTTACCTTTTCAGGTTAAACATGGAAACATAGAACACTGTCCAATGAATTCACACTGCACTGTTATTTGGCAGGTGTGTGGATAGTTTGTTGTGCAAACCATTCCTTCCAAACCTGTACACTGGATCTGACAATACCCACATGATGCCCACAGGAGTTGCCCAGCTGTTGTCAGCATTAGCCACTCTTTGTATATGGCGTAATATATGGGAGAAGGGGATGTCAGGAAGAGCCTTTGATCTACTTGGGAAATTAGGAGCCAAATTTTGAGAGCGTGCTGGCAATTGCCTTTATCCCTTCCCCACGTAATTTACAGTTTCATGGAGCACCATGGTTCTCTTGTTAATCATACCACACTCCTATGGCAACATTCATTTAGCTGAGTATTCAGTATCAGAATGTGCATTTAGCATGTTTTAATCGTCTTCAGAAAAATGTGTTTCAGCCTTTTTTGTATAAAAGCATAAGCTTTCCTTGCTTTTAAGTATTGCTTGTCTCCTTTTGGATCTGTTCTGATTTTTTTTCTCTTGAAGATGAAAAGGGTTATTTTTATGTTAACTGATCATTTTTCTCAAAGCCATGCTTTAGAAAGTCCCAATTTACTGGTCCTACAAGAAAAGGTGGAGAGAGAAAGCACTGGTATAATAAAGAATCAGTTTCTTCTGACTCAGAATTAGGTTGTGAGCAAGTAGTACCATGCACAATCTAGAAAACAAGTATAGAAGTACATAAGATGTATGTAGAGTAGATCTTGTGGTGATAAATTTTGCTTTGGTGTGATCTGGTGTTTTTCAATAAGCACCAGATTTTTCAGATAAAGCAAGAAGAAAAATGCAACAGTTCTTGTAGGGTGGGAGTTGAAAGTACTGTGGGAAGTGGTGCTAAATTACAAAAAGGTGCTCAAAAAGGTGTTCTTCTTTTCTTTCTTTTCCTGTTATTTTTGAGATTTCACTAGGTTGTGTAAGTTACCCATTCCATTAAAAGTAGGAATAAAGAATGCAATTTATGATTGCAGTTGGTTGTGAGACACAGTAAAGGTTTTTTAATTAAATTCCTTTTTCTGAAACAGAGTGCTCCCTACATTGTGTTTAAACTCGCCTAAAAATTCTTTTTAATCCACATACTCAAAATAATGTTCTCTAAGGTGCAGGAAGCTTTTTCTCCTGAGCACAATAGGAATATGTTGAATCTCTTGAAAACTGTTTCTGTTTTTCAAACACCTTTTCTTTTTCAGCATAGGTAATTAACGCCTTCTTCAGAGTGCTTGGTGCCCTTGATACATCTGTTACCTTTGACAGATCCTTTCTGTTTGCCACCTCTTCCTAACATGCTTCCAATATTTTCAGCACAAAATAGCTTTGTATCTTTGATGTTGGTTGTATACGGGCTCAATTAAATGAGAAAGCTGCTGACAGAATGGTGTAGAGTTGAAGCTTTGTTTCTGTAAAGATTTTGTCCTTGGTCACTTATCTTTAGTTTTCACTGCAATGTGTTTAACTTCTTTTAGACAAGATTGTTAAGACATGCAGTTTTATCTGGAACTGTGTTTGTTTTTGCTTTTGCAGGTGCTATGTGCAGTAATTATGTAGAGATGTAGGTAAAGGGGACAGAGGAGTATTCTGTAACTGTAGCCTTAAGCAGTAGAACCTCTTCCCACTGGTGAGGGTGGCTTTGAAACATGCCATTTTGGAAGTTTCTGGAATATTTAGAAGCATTATGGCAATGCAGCTGTCCATTACCACCCCCTAGTTGCTGGTGGATGGCATCTTGTATTTAGGCTGAGGAGCCCAGCTTTGTGTGGCTGGGGCTGTTGGGGCTGTTGGGGCCCTTGGGTGCTGAGCTGTGGCAGTGGGAAGCTCCAGCCCTGCTGGAGTAGAGGGCAGCAACATTTAACCCTTCTTTGAGGTTTCCCATAGTGGTTCCTCTGCAGTCCCACAGCGTGGTATCTGCCAAAGGCAATAGCTGTAGAGACCCTTTGCAGACAAAGTTTTATGTTGCTCAGTTTTGAAAGCAGAAAGTGAAAATGAAATCAGTGTTGGAACAAGAGAGCAAAAAATACAAACAGATTAAAAAAGATGCAGTCACAATACCTAAATAAAAGACTTACTGGTGGCAGTAATTGTTGCTGCTTATGTCACATGATATAATGACAGTTTTTCAGGATTTCCCACATATTAGAATGCATGAGGTTGGAATTTTGTTTTTATGATACCTACCACTCCTTTCTTAAGGGAAATTAAATAGCAACTGCTCTGAGATTTTGGGTTATGTACAACAGTCATTTTGATCTCTACATTGTCAAACAAATAAATATCAAAAGCATTTTTAGTGCAGTTACTCTGTTTCATGCAGTGTTCTGGTGTGAAAGAACTAATTGCATGTTGCACATCTTTTGCATATATATATGAAAAACAGTATGACAGGAAAATATAAAAGAATTTGAATATAAGCTTACAGAGGGAAAACGTGCATGGGTATGTGTGTGTTTATATATATCTTGCCCGTTTCATCTCCTAATGACAAGAGCAGATGAGCCTGTTAGTGCCATGAATTTACTGATGATCCACTATTGATAAGGGATCTATGGAGCAGTAAGGTGTGGCAGAGTTGTAAGGGATGGGAGGGTGCCCAGAGATAGGTCTCACAGATTCCCCTTCAGTGAAGGTGCACTGAGCAGAGATCTACGCAATCTCAGATGTCCGTTTCTCTTAGGAATTGTAATGCTTGTTTCCTGATGCAAACCTAAATATTTTTGTACTTTTCTGTCTTCTTGACTTTACAGAAATTGCCCCATAGCACACCATTTTTTTTTCTCCTGAGGTGCTCCTGATATGTCTAATTCTGTTGTAAGTATTATATCTCAGAAGGCTGACTGTTACTACTTTTATTTAACTAATATTTTCTTCTCAGGGATTGACCTTGTTCTCAGGATTTGCAAAATATTTGCAAAGGGAGACTAAACCAGGTTGGTCAATAGCAAATCTAGTAATGTGTGTTGGACTCAATGCTGAAGATGTTAATGATTTTTTTTTTTAATTGTTGTAAATCAGCTTCCCCAAAAGCACTGACATTTAAGAACAGCTTCAAAAATTGGAGCAGGACAGGTCTGTTCCACTAACCAGGCTTTAAGAATATGATGCATCATTGTGTTTTATCTCAAACAATGGCTGACCAAGAACAGAGCTGCTTTAGTCAGCTGCGTCCTTGAGCTACTGTGTTGTCTGTACATTCTAATAAGGAGAATGAGGAGAATTAATAAGCAATTTGAACTGCAGAATAGTTTCTTGAAACATCTTTTCAAACCTTTTTAACACAAAGTAGCACACAAAGTTACTCTATCATTTAAAGAGGGATCATTTTGATACTTACTTTGTATTTTTCAACCTAAAAGTTGTGGCTTCAAAAATTAGAGCATTGATCTTTATTATTGCTAGACCCAGTGAGCTAAAAGATAAATGACTGATACTACAAAGAAGAAGCAATAAATGAAAGAGAAAGCCTAAGAAAAAGGGGATGCCAGATTTAATGAATAATTACCATGAACTGGGTCACATGGTTTCCAGTTTTTACATAGGTCAAACTGTGAGGCAATAGCATTTGCTTAACTGAAAGGCCTGAGTAAGTAGTCTCAACAGCCTTTGTATAGAAAGTAAGGAAATTTCAGCTGATCTGTCCTTAGTTAATGAGATTTATACTATGTGACTGTCACACCTTTATTTCAGATTCAGGGTCATAACAAAGGTGTGTCTTTGGTGTATTTATTCAAGGATTGCCCAGGGAACATGGCCAATACTCACTTGCTATAGTCCTGAAACCTAGTCCTAGTCCTGAAGTACATGCATGATTGCAATTAAAAGTAAATAAAATTGGTGGCAGGTAGCAGAGGAAAAAGGAAAGGAAGGGTTGTTGCAGTTGTCAAAGTTTATTATCATAGTTCAGTGTGCATTTAAAGCTTTGTACACCCTCAGTAAATCCTTGAAAACTGCCAGAAACTAGTGTGGGTCGCATAGGTTTGTCCCTGCTCCTATGAGAAGGACAATTATTTGCCACAATTACTGAATCCTAATTGCTTGAAGGGATGGGAAAGGGAGGAGATGTTAAAGCTAGTTAAACTGGATTTGATAAAGATATTAATGACTGTAGCCATATTCATCTTTAAAATAAACTAAGAACTTTGAAAAATGAAAACTGGATTAACTTCCTTCATTTATCACCTTCATTTAAAAGATATGTTCAGAACTGGCGGTGTGTGGGTGGGTGGGCTGATGGGAAAACCTTAAAAGCTGAAAATCTACGCTAGAAAAGGATTATGAGGGTGTATCTACACCAAGCACTACAGCATCCTCCATGTTCCGTGCTATCCAGGCTATTTCCTATAGGCAGCTCAGCAAGACTGGTATGTGAAAATAGTAATTGGAGTTACATTTGCATTGCTCTGCACCTGGGCTAATGAGACCCACTGAATTGTTGGAACTACAGAGCCTCTCCCTCCCCACAAGTGGAAAAGTCACCACCAAGTCCTGCGTAAGTCAGAGGGCAAAAACGGGTACAAGACTGCGCAGTTTGAATTGGACTCTCTGGTGCAGTTTTGTCTTGGCACAATTGAGCAAGTAGTGCACCCCAACAGCAGGAAGGTGATTTGGCAGTAGTAATTCAAGAGGATGCACCTGTCTTTCCTCATTCTTTTTAGATTTTGTTATCACAGGGAAAAGAGTTCTTTCTAAACTGATTGATCGTTACCGAACAGGGAAAACAAAAGTATTGCAAAATGCAAGTATTAACTTACACATTTGTTTTGTTTTGAGCATATTTTAGAAGAGCCAGAGGCATGCCTTTTTAGTAAGCAGGCAGTTGGCGAAAACCCTCTAGGTATCAGAGAAGCCCTGTGCTATAATTTTCCTAGAATAATAATGTCAAACAAATGACAATAGAAAGCCTATAAAATTTGCAGCCAGCTGGGCAAATTCTCATGTGTGAACCACAGAAACTGTAAGTGCCCGTATAAAATATTTTGTCTTGATCAGAGCTGCTCCAGTCTACTGCATTCCTTGCCAGAGTAGCTGTAACCCCCTCACCTGCCAGCTGCAAATAGTGGCTCCATTGGGTGAACTCCGAGGAGCTCCAGCCCAAGTCTCAGAGCAGTGTTAAGTGTGTGCTCTATTGGAAGTTTTTGCCTAGGTAGTTAAATGTAGATCAATGATCCTTCTCAGCATGAATTTTAACAGGGTATTACATGGGAATCGGCATGCATCAGAAATCATTATTAGTGCTTATTTTCAGATTCCCCCAGACAAGATGGAGAGGGCTTTTTTAACCCCTGTCTTTTGTGAGTTAGTTATTTTGTCCTTGTGTACTTGGTATTTCATATTCCGTTGTTTGGATAACAGTCTGGGCATTAAGTGTTTCACCTAATCCTATCTCAAACAATGTCTCAATGAGCCAAGAAGGACTTGGGCTGAGCTGAGGACTGAACCAATGCTGAATATAGCTTTGAAGAAGAATAAATTATAATAATTCTTTGTATGATCTGATCACTAGGTTGTACAACTTTGTTCCAAAAAGGCCATGTTCAGCACTGCACCTCAAGGGTTCTATCTATGTTTCAACTCCTTTTTTCTTTGACAGGGAGGTAGAAATGACTGTGTGTAATTTACTGTAAGTCTCTTGGTTGAGATGCAATATTATCTGTTGAACTGGGTCTGTATGAGTCATTTATTGAGAAGCAAAATAGAACTACTGACAAAATTTCATTGCTTCCGACAAAAAGAGACTCAAGGCTATACCCCATCTTGTTTCAGAGCACTCCACACGTTACTCATTAGGTCCTTCTGGCTGACATGATGTTCATGAATTCTTTCATCTTATAAAAAAATAATAAATGTTGTTCTAGTCACCATTTAATTATAGAATACTACATAAGCAGTAGTGGTCTGGGCCATAGCTGTCCTTTTTTGGAGTCCATGTAAGTTGTGCAGGGAGGTGGGAAGTTCGCCTTGTCAAGCACTGGGGAGGTTTCTGGACCCCTTCCTGGGCAGCCCCAGAAGGCTGCACTTGGACTGAGGGCAGCAGTGGGGAGCAGGCTGTAGGAAGGGTCAGCTGCCCAGGCAGGACAGGCATGCTTCAGCTGTGGGATACTGCTTAAACCACTAATTGTGTCTCGTGTCATTGATCCACAGTGTATGGTTAGTACATACACTCCTAGAATACTACCCCTTCATTTACTCCTTACCACTTGCAATAGCCTTCTAGCCCAGAATTGCAGGATACTGTGCAATTAGAAGAAAAAAGGCTGTTTGGTTCTTTAGATAATCTGGGAAAAAACCAACCAAAGAACAGTGCCCAAAATTTGCTTTTACATAGAAATTAAATACAGGGCAAACAGCATTCAACTGTAGCACTGCATTTTGAGGAGCAGAAAGTGTGGACTGGAGCAAAGATTCAGAGCAGTGCCTAGGGGAAAGCTGCTGTATCTGATACAGATATAAATATGTACATGAAATCAAACAGTGCTTCATTTAAGACTCAAGTCTGCATTTTTTAGTGATGCAGTGAATTTTTCACTGTAAAAGAAAAACACTCCACCTACCCAAGATATTTACATGTGTACACACAGAACAGCCAACTAAAATAAAAAAATGTTTAGCTGCCACAAATAGCTGTATAATGGGAAGTTCTTAATTAACATCAGATTATCTTAAAGCAATAATGAATGTCTTGTTTATTTTTTTATGTATTGGAACGGAAGGGATATATTCTGAAGTCGATTAAGAGAAAGAGTGCTTGCCTGATTCTTAAGGTAATGTTCTCTTTTGCTGGGGTGATGTGGGTACTGATTGAAGTACACGAGCATTCCCGCTAGAGGGGGGTCCACTCAGCCTAGGTTGTAATGCATTTTGGGGTTTTTGGGGTTTTTTGTTTTGTTTTGCTTGGGTTTGTTTTGGTTTTTTGTTGTTTCGTTTTGCGGTTTTTTTGGTTTTTTGTTTTTTGTGGGGTTTTTTTTGGAAGCTCAGCATTAGGAAAACCTCATGTACCCTCACATCTTGTTTCAGTCCTTTATGTTGTGTATCTCACGGTGTCAGCAGCTACTTGTCTCTTTCTTAGCTTAACTGTCCTTTCTACAAGGAGGTGAGAATCCAAATGAAATGACTAACGCACTAGTTCACTGTTAAACACAGTAGTAACAAAGAACACAGAGAATGTTTCTTTGTATCATCTGCAAGGTGAGGACAATTATTTATCACAGAAGTGGTGTGATCATTCTTGGAAAAGTAGAAGCAGCTGTATCAGACCTATTCAGTAACATTTTTAATTAGAATTGTTATCTATCTTCAAGCCATTTTACTGTCTCTGTGAGCATTATGTTTCTAAGCATAAAAGAAAATATTTCTATATGTGGAAGAGACTAAGAGTATGTTAAACTAGCTTAAACGTCTGTTTTACTCTTTCATGTCACAATTTGTTCTTCCTTTCAGTTTCTTGGTGAAATGAAGACTGAGGTTTTTGCGCGTGTTGGTCATTGTGCCATTGTAATTAATGTGTTTTGAAGCTGTGGCTGTTGTGAGCATTCTCTTGGCCCCAAGCAGGAGCCTCCTGAGCAGAACCCAGATGCTGACAATATTCCTGTGCTCTGCAGTGGGGGTCCTGGCATGTGAGGTGGCCTCTCTGCAGATGAAGTGCAGTGCAGAGCCCAAACTAAAACTCTGCCTGATCGGTGCTGGGTTGGTTCAGGCTTTCCATGCCATCCCATCCATGTTGTGCTTCTGCAGGGAAGGGGACAGGCAGCCCTGAATAGAGGTGTCCTCCCAGCTGAGACCCTTGGGAAAGAGAGGGAGGAGGAATGGGACAGCAGGGCAAGAGAGACAGAGTGTACTAGGGCTGGCAAGGCATTAGCCGCTCTGATGGATTCAAAAAGGAAGTCAGAGAAGGACCCCGTGTCACAAGAAAGGCAACAAGTGACAGGACAGAAGGATATAGCCTCAAGCTCTGCTAGGGGAAGTTCAAGTTGGACATCATGAAGAATTTCTTCATTGAAAGGCTGGTCAGGTATTGGAATGGGCTGTTCAGGGAGGTGGTGGAATCACTGTTCCTGGAAGTCTTCAAGAAACAACTGGACCTAGCACTTGGTGCTGTGGTCTGGTTGACATGGTTTTGTTTCATCAAAGGTTGGATTTGAAGATTTTGGAGCTCTTTTCCAACCTTTATGATTCTGTGATTAAGACTGGAGATAGCATCTGGGATATCTGACTCCATAATACTGGACAGAGAAAACTGAGTAAGTTTGAAAAAGCTTTTGGGGTCTGTCTAGTGGTGGTAACTGGATGCTGTACCAAAACAGTAAGCCTAGTGAAAATGAGCATTCACACTTCAGATGTGTACCACATTAACCTAACTAAGATGCTTCTGATAGTGGAATTACTTTTTTCAGAAACCACCTGAGTGTCTGAGTAGGGCACTGTATTGTGACAAGCAGTCATACAGTTATTTCCAATCCAATGGCTGATTATTCTTTTTGGCCCTGGGCAAGTCACTTAACCCTCTGTCTGTTTCTTCATCTGTAAAATATATTATGGATATTTATCAGTCTCACCAGGACTGATTGTTTAATATTTATAAAGTGCCTAAAGGATTAGAAGCTTAATATAAGGAGCTAATATGTATCATATAATTTTAGATTGATTTTATTTATTTGAATTTTTTTCCCTACCTCCTATTGAATGAGATGCTATTTTGTAGCCTCTTACTGTCATTCCTAATTACCTGGACAGGTCACAATTGGGTAACTCCAGGTTCATTTTCTTCATTTATTCCTAGTTCCTATAAATGCTTTATCTCCCTTCTGCTTTTTTTTTTTCTCCTCCCTTTTTTAATTTAGAGATGAAGAAATACCATATGTTGCTAGATCGTGACATAAATATATTTAAGTGCTGCCATCATTGTTAGTTTATCAGCCTTTCCATTATAAACCCTCTTGTTCAGGGGTTTATAACTCTATCATTATAACATGCTTCAGGGTGAAACTTCACGTTCATTTTTTCCCTCTTGATTTGCTTTAAATCCTTCACTCTTCTTAAGTTAAACTGGAGATTAGATACATTAGTTATACTAGTTATATAAATTATAATGCAGCACTAGGCATTCTAAATAGGATGTAAATCAGAGAAACAGGGAATTTCCTAGTTGTTAAACTGTGAGCCTGAGAGGAGAGATCTGGGATTCTTTCCATGAGTGTGTCCCTGGCTTGGCACATTACTAAAAAATTATTCAATCTCTTTCTGCCTCACTTCTCTCTCTATATTGGGATGATGACATTTCTGACTTCACTGGTGTATTGGGAAGCTTAATTAATTAGAATTCATAAAAGACCAAGATTCTCAGGTGAAAGGTGCCAAAGTGTGAAGTATTTTTAAGGAGTCTAATGAAAAATTGGTGTGCCTGCTTTCCTATGTCTGTTCCTGTTACTGCAGTTTAGTTCATATAAACTCTAGAGCTGTGCAGTGTGTGGCAGCCAGCAAGGGCTTTGATCTGGAGCACCACTCGATGACCTGACAGCTTGTTTTTCTCGGACTTTCAAACATTCACTGAATCTCTCAGCCAGTTGGTCTCAGCCTTTGCCTGGGGAGTTTGTGTTCCCCGAATTCTAGTTTTCAAACAGTTCTCTAGTGCAAGACAGGACAGGAGCCTGCAACCAAGACCCTGGCTGCAGAGTTTCCCCTTGTTGCTGTTCCACTTTGGTGCAGGTGCAGAGGTACCCAGCCTGCTTAGAAGGTAACAGGAAGGGGAAGAGATCAGGGGCGGGACTTAGCATGGCAGATCATTCTGGTTGTGCTCAGGCAACTTTTTGGTGTAGTCAAAACTCTGTATGGAGAAAAATATTCCAGCTGTAGCACAGTAAATGCTGGGACACTGGCAGTTACTTTTTATGTCATTCAGTCAGAGAAACCTTGTTTGTGTCCTGAGGGATGCTCTCCGAGTTTCCTCACTTGAGGACTTCTATTGTCAGCTGTTAGTTTTGCACATCCTATCATGTGCTGTTTTTCTAGGGTTGATCCAGACTGGCACCTTCATTTACAGATCTCTTCTTTGCCTGGACTGTGGTGCTGTGCTCAGGAGAGAGAGGTTCTTGGTAGTGGCTACATTTGAAATTATCTTTCTCCTTACAATTTCAGGTTGAAGTCTTGGCCTCCGAGGATGCTACATTTGGACACAAGGTGTGTAGTTTGGTGCAGTTTTGTTATATAGGTCCCAACAATATGAATTTTTGGATGTGATGCCACAGAAAATTACAATTTTCTACCCGAGAATCGAGGATTCTGTGACTTGCATCCATCAATTCAGAAGCTTCCCCTTGTGTGTGGTAATCTGAGAATGGCACATGGACTGTTTTAATGCTTTTCTTGATATAAAACTGTGAGCAAGTTTTACTTGCAGAAACCCATGTGCAAACATGTAATGTCAGCTTAGCAGCAGTTTTTAAGATTGGACTTACCCAAATGCTGAATTTGTTCTTGTTCCATAGATTTGCAACTCAGAAATTGTACTTGCTGTCTGCTTGGCAGTCTATTGAGTAAGCCACTTTGTTCAGGCCCTTTTTCACAGAGCATCCCAGGTAGAAAGTAGTGCATTGAACAGCTGCATCACCCTGTGTTCAACTGTAGATCAGCGTGTGGCGGGCAGTAGTGGTGTTGGAGAGATGACTTCAGACCCGCCCAGCTACGTGGATGGGCTATGTCCTACCTAGTGCTCAAGTTTCTTTGGCCAGTGAGCATTGTGATGATTACCACTGTTTTAACTGAGCACTAATAACAGATGATTTTAATGAAGGCAGATTATGTGTAGGCTATAACCATTAAGCCAGGAAGAGTGGATGGGGAAGGGAAAAAAGAGATTGTAGGAACAGTAGGCTAAATCATGGCAGTGGAGTTTCCTGCGGCTGAAGACCCATATGCTGTGATGCTACTGCAGGTGGAAAAATAGCAGTGCTGTTACTATTGAGGTAAAAAGGAAAAGTAAGGAACTATTAAATAAGTTCTCCAGGTTTATTTGGAATACAATAAGCAAAATTAACCAGCAGGGGAAAAAAAAGCTTTAAAAGTACATAAATATTCATGATGCCAGAATTTACATTGTGTCTATATTGTACATTTTTATGTTGATATGTGATAAAGTGATTTCAATAAATTATTAGAAAACAAACAGAGCTACTCTGGTATTATTTGAAGTATATAATGTATGGTAGTTTGCAGTATTTTCTGATTTTTATTTAATACCCAGCAAGCATACAGAATATTCATTGAATATTTAATAAACCTGGAGGGTCAGCTCTTGTGAGCTCATCTCCATAATCCTTCAGACTAGGTGGGTAAAAAGAAATATTACTGATAATTATTGTCGCCAGTCACTCTCAGAGCTAAAAAAAAGCACTGTGGAGGAGGCTTCTGAGTTTTTTTCATGGCTAGATTTACAAGGTGTTTTTGTGTCTTGTCATCCTGATGGACATTCTTTGAAACTCCTTTTTATTACAAAAACTTTTAAGAATTTTCTGTTGCTAAGCTTCTGTTTTACAAAACTGAATCAGTTTGTTATCAGCTCTGACCATCAATGTCCAGAGTCCCCAGCATCTTTTTTCCTAAGATTCATCTTCAGAACTATGAGGATATTTTAAACTCTCTTATAATAGTAGCTTTATGTTGTATAGTGAACTGTCTAGGTCTAGGAATGTCATGTACTTTTTATCAATCAAAAAGAAAGCTAAATGTATAATCCAAAATTTGTTAATCCCAGAATTTATTTTTGCTGTCTATTTAGAGATGCTGCAAAAGCACTTTATTCCCTTCTCTCCCTTAAAAGGTGCTTTCTTTACTGTCTGTCTCAATGACAAATAAATGCCAGTGTCTGTTACATTAACAGATGAGTTTGTGTGCCAACATAGAATGTGTATAAGCAAAATTTTTTAAATGAAAAAAAGTTAATGTTATAAATTAGAAAGTAAGTTGATAGGATAACACAGTTGACCAGGTAACACAGTTGAGAAGGATGTAAAGTTAAAACTTTGCACCATGCAGTGCTTTCCTTGGTACCTGCTTTTAGCCTGAATTTTCCTCCAGGGCTATTGTAGACTGTTGAGGGGAGCAATCTTTTTCGGGTTTGGGTGTAGAATATGTCTCAGCTTGAAACATTGTCGGCCCCTTTGTATGCAGGAGCAGAAGCACAGTTTGCTGCAGGGGATGACTCTTCTTTTGACTGCATCCATTCCACCTATCCTTAGATGCCACTTAGTTTTAGGCTGTTGACAGGCTGCGTTGCCTGTAGATTCATACAAAAATAGTGTCTTTAAAAAAAAAGATATTTGTAGGCTACTAAAAGAATGTACAATGTCATTTGTTATTCTTAAATTCTCCGTGATGTCAGTCTCATTGTAAATATGCATACTGTCAGCAATTGGGTCTGTTTCCCAGGAAAAGGTTCTGAATGAGATATCAGAATGCTGTTCAGCTTTGGTGTAGTTACCACTGGCAAATTGAAGATCTGGCTGATGTAGTGTGCCCCTTGAATGCCTGAGTCTTGGATGATGATCATCATCCTCATAAGTGTTTGTAGAAATCACCCTATGCATATTGATTTAGACAAAATAATTCTTATTTTAGAAAATAAAATGAAAACAAAAGGAATTGTGTCAAACTGTCAAAATATCCAGGGAAAAGGCACCTTGAAGTACCAAATTCTGTCATTGCTCCTTAGGCATGGAACAACTTTTTAATAAGTAATCAGTCTTCCCCAAACAAATGTAGGACATAAGGCATTTAGTAGAGTAAAAATTACATTTTAATATGAACTTCTTGTTTTCATTTTGTGCATATGTGAGACCAGTGGTGTTTAAAAGACCATAAAAATCTAAGCACATTTTCAATCCATTTAAAAAAAGTTTTGTTCGATGAGTATAAATATGTACAGATTTGATTGCGTTGCTGTCCAAAGATTTATTTTGGTTGAATAGAAGGAAGTAAACCCATTCAGCTTTCTGTGCAACTAATTTTACAGAAAGAGGAAGCTATTGGTGTGCTGCAACAGCTCTTTCAAAGATGATACACATGGTGTTCAGTTTAATTTACACATTTATTTGGGTGTGTACTTGAATGCATGCTTGTTTTTAAAGAAAAAACCTTCCAGCTTTTGATTGGTTCTTTTGTTTCAATATTTAGAGGAGTTGTGGTATATGTACGGTTATGCATGGAGAGATGTAGGGGGAATGACCATGTAGAAAATCATAAACAGCTGATAGGTGATCTGGGACAGGCTTAATAGTTATGCCTGGTTTGTTCAAATTCTGATGAGGATAAACATATAATAAATTCCTTCAAAACCATACTTGTCAAGAAAGTAACATAGAGTAAGAGTTCACTCTTACTCTATAGATGGAGTGATATCTGCCCAAGCCTGCAGTCAACACACAGGAATGTACTTCAAAGTTGGAAACTGTTTGAGTCTCATTAATCTTACTAAAGCCTAATGATAATGTATAAAATACTAAAAGTACCAATTTCATTTTTGTTTATTTTAGTTGAGTAGGAAGTTATATTTTAGCAGATGGGACAAGTGTTTGCAGACGACAGAGAAAATAGGAGGAATACAAAGATATGATAAGAAAGAGAAAAAAAAAATAAGGTGCACAGGGCAGAAGTAAAAGGTAAAATTACCTTTTTTGAATGATGCTCATTTAAAGATCAAGGCAATGAACAAATAAAAATAGGAGTGTGGAAATTTTTAAAATCCTCCTAAGAGATTCAGATGCTCAATTTCCATTAGAACCTTTTTATCCCTGAGGTAGAATTGAAAATCTTAGTCTGAAAGATTGGTTATTATGTAAAGATTTAACCCACATTTTATTGTTGTAGGGACTGCATCAGTTGGAATTGCAGTGTCAAATGCAGTAGCACACACTTCATACAGGCTGCAAATGGTGTCTGTTATCCCTATCTATAACAGGATGCCTGACTTTTTAAATACCTGCACTCAGTTTACTCTCCCTCCCTTTCCTTAAGGCTTTTGCTGTCAGCATCCACCTGACCCAAATAACATAGGGCAGGGGAGGCTTCATTCGGTTAAGCCTGGTGAGATCACCTCGTGCACGTGTCCCAGCCTGTCTGTGGACCTGTGGAGTGCCATCAGCCGTGTTGGCAGCGCTGGCCACAGAGCCCGCCCTCTGCAGCTAATGCCGAGGTGCAGTGATCCCAGCTTAGTGCTGCATTAATAGAAATAAGTTTGTTAATGGCAGTCCAGCAGCTACATGTCAGAAGGCTCACAAGTTTGGGCAACAGGAAAAGAAGATACTTCTGTTCCCACAGTGGGGGAGCTCCACCAAGAACAGGACTCTCTTATTTGGTAGTGAGCTTTAATCCTTCCATTGTGTGTAGTTTTAAGCTGTGTTGTGATGTAATTGGCTTAATCATTACTATTATGTTGCTTTGCACAAGTTAAGATTGTAATTTGACATATGGAAATAAATGGCAACTGGATTAGTGATTTGCAGGTGTCATTTAAAAATGGGGCAGGGAAGAAATCCTTTCATATTTTGCAAGTGGCATGTTTGCTAATGTACAGAGGCAGAATTACCCACACAACTGCATCTCACACTGTTTTGAAATAGGGGTGAGCTTCACCTGTTCTTTTCTGGGACTGTGTGCTGCTGGGGTTGAGGAAAAAGAATCTCATTCCCGATGGAAGTGTTCACTGTAGGAGTGATTTTATGTTTCTTTTGTGGAAAACAAATACAGGAGTAAAGCTTTATCTTTGATCAAGAAATCAGCATAATGGAGAGACAGCTCTATCAAAGAAATACAGCAAGTGTGGTATCTCTGATGTGGATGTGTCTGTATGGTGGCGCTTCCAGCATTGTTCATGAAACTAGCTGTATTTTTGTTTTATGACACAACATAAAGTGATGACCTTGTCTCCATAATTTAGTAACTCTGGAAGTTGTTTAGAGAGTCTATTCCTAAGTCTTTTAAAGTATGTGCTACTGGATTGCATTTTTAAAGTGTTCTTTTTCTGATACAGGATACATGTTTTAAGAATCAAATGTGCTCAGGACTAAAATATTTTTCCTCCCAAACATACTCCTTTTACTCCAGTTTATTAAGGTGTTTTTTGGGTTGCTTTGGTGAGGGAGTGCTGGGCAGAGTGGGAGGTTCATAGTTTTAGGGGAGTGGTTTTGCTTTCCTCCACCTTGTAGATGCTGTTATTGCAGCAATCAGCACATCATAGTGCATCTTCTGTAGTCTACTTATTTTCATATCCCAGATAGCAGAAGTTCAAATCCCAAGGGTAAATTGAGCTACACAGTGTAGCTATGTGTCAGCTTCCTGGTTTGAAGCATAGGACATCAAAGGGAATACATTTGGTGGCTGACTGTGAGTTATGACTGTGCAAACCTAGAAAGAAACTGTTGTTCTTGCAATATCTGTAACAGAACCCTTGAGCTATGAGATGGAGATGGCATGAGATAAAATTGAGAGACATGTTCTCAAGAGACTTTTTTTTTTTTTTTGTATTAGCTTGATTACAATAAAATCATACTTCTTGGAAAGAAAATGAAAATAACCAATTGAAAGAGAAGAAAAAGTAAACATAAAAATTGTTCTCTTCTAATGCTTGCCTTATTTAAGACAGCTTTCTTTTGTTGAAGACTGTCAGCAGCCTTTGCTCCTGCCATCTGGTGGTTCCTAATAACAGTTGCATCTTCAAAGCCAAATTAAATTGTTTTAAAGCCAATTAATCCCTTTCAGAAGAGAATGTTTTCAAGGGTCAGAATTATCTCTGTCTTGATGTGTTGACACTTGGATTGTCTGTGTATGCTTAGTATACGGGAAAATACAGAGAAATGAGTCCTCATTTTCATCTGTCTTTGCACTGTTGACATAGATAGGAACCTGGGAGTTGTAAATAAGTTTTTGGGTTTGTTTTAGCTTAGAAAAAAAATAGATACTCATACTAACCTCCAGTAAATTCTGTTTTGCTACTCATAGGAGAGTTAGGATTGCATGTTTTCAGAGTTCTGTTTTTAATTTCTTTGTGGACTGGTTTCTACCTGAGGTGTTCAGATGACCATAAGGATTTTCCAAACTCTTTTCTTTGACTCATTGTTAAAGTTGTGTTTTGGGGTTGTGGAAGTCTCCTGAGTGCCCTCCGTGCTGGGTGTTTTCCAAGAGTAGAGAATAGCATTATAGCAGGGACAGGGAATAAGGTGCTCTTTTTATATTCTTAGGGTCTCCTTACAGATGTATCAAAGTGTTTTGAAGCACTTATGACTAAGTAGCAGCGACTTGAATACGTTTCTCTCTGAACAACCTGTGCATATCACTGCTATGCTATTTGTGACAGTCCAAGAAAACATAAAACTGAGAAATTGTGATGTTTTACAAATTTAATCTCCATAATCAATAGTTTTTAATGTCTGGTAAGTTTAGTCTCAATAAATACCTCTATGGTTTGTGGGCTTTTTTCCCCAATTAGTTTTATGCTAATTAAGAGGCACACCAAGAGATTTGTGGCCATAAGTTCCTCTCCATCCATCACACAGTCCTAACTGTGGTCCAGCTTCGTCCTGAGTGCGGCAGGCAGTAGAGGAGTATATCTAACCACCTTAAGTATAGAGGGTGGTTCCAAAAAACATCCACTTGTGGTGCTCCACTCCTCATAACTATGTCCCACTTGCCATATGGAGAAGATTTTAAAGCTCTCTGGGAGGATGGAAAAATGTGCAGGCTTCCTGGAGATTGTGAAGCCTCCTTGTGGTGTGGAGGTGGGTCTGGACAATTCCATAACAATCCTGCATAAAGAAGAAAAGACAAAATAATACACAGAATATGAGAAAAAAAGCTATGTTAGCTAAGAAGCCCCACTTGTCAGAAAGTCAAGATCAGCTGGATAAATGACATTATAAGAGTTGGTTCTCTCCTCCTTATGCCCTGTGCCCACACTCCTGTAGTCTCAGGAAAGGCAAGGCAAGGTGAGGCTTTTGGGAGGACCTGTCTCCTGTGGCAATGTCCCTGTGTGTGTACAGCATGTCAGGCTTTCTTGGATATTTCCTTTTTTCTGCCAGTGATCCAAGCTAGCCATAAATACATGTTTAATGTTCCTTTTCAGCATGAAGCATCTCATGGTGCTTGCAGAATAAATACTGATGGCCTCAGGGTTAGGCTTAGGCAGTTTACATGGGTATGTGGTAACATTTATTTTACAAAGCTCCCAAGCACTCTGTGGCAAGCTGGAGTGAGCACAGATGGTAAACGTGCCTTCCTCAGCACCCTTGAACATCGTTGGCCTGTGGTTGGCCCCGTGCCCTGCAACCAGCTGGGATTAGTGCTAAGAAAATGTGAACTGTTGTCTTTCTTCCTATATCATCTTTATTTTGGACATAAATAAATGTGATGAACAGCCTTCCTCTCCAGCACTGCACGGTTTAGATTATCAGGGTGTGGATGTGGCCACATTTTGGATTTTGATATGAATTTAAAGCTTCCATTGCCTTTCTGAGAGTACCAGTGTGGAGGTTTCAGAACATGTGCATGCAATTCAAAGCAACTGTTAGGTATTTGCTCAAGTGATGACTGTAAGTAAGAATCATGGAGTGCTTTGGGTTGGAAGGAGCTTTAAAGATCATCTAGTTTCAACCCTCCTGTCATGGACAGGAATACCTTTCAATTGCATGGGGTTGCTCAGAGCTCCATCCAAGCTGGTCTTGAGCACCTCCAGGAATGGGGTATCCACATTCTTTCTGGGCAACCTGTTCCAGTGCCTCACAACCCTCACAGTAAAGACTTAGTGACTAATTTTGCTTTTCTCATTGATGAGTATCCCTCTTTGGGTTGTCCTATGCTCATTTAGATTGCCACTATATTAAAATGAACTGCTGCAACGTTGAACCATCCAGCTTTTGTGGTGGCACCAGCAGCAGCAGCAATCCATATTTCCCATTGCTGCTTTTATGAAGAGGCAGTCTGTAGTATAGTTTTTCCCTTTCCAAACTTCATGGAAATACCAGAATAATGCAAAATTTGGTACTGCTTTCATGGTGGGATTATGTATCTCCTCAAAGGTTTGAACCCACCATTTAACACCAGTCACTATATCGCAGTGACTTAAGATTCTACCAGAGAAAAAGAATTTATTTTTTCAGTCTTCCTTCTGTTACTCATTAAATTTTAACTGGTGGGTGCACTCAGGCAGCCCGAGTCTGGTGTGCCTGAGCTGCCTGGCTGGGTGTGCTGCTCTGCATCCTCCCTCGCTCAGCTGCCTCCTGTTGACATGTAAACGGGGTGATGCTTGCCGGATCAGGCAGGTCATTTACAGTTCCCTGTGGCCCCTTTGATTTACGCTGCTGGTTTGAACTTGGAGGGAGTATCAGATTTACCAAGTCATCTAAAAATCAGAACACAAAGTTTGCTTGTAAATACCCTCACATTTTAAATAAATGTTGAGGCAGGTGGTCTCTTTGTTTAGGGGTGGGAAGAGAGCAGTTCAGAATATTTACAAATAGTTTGCCGTTCCTCCTTGGTGAAGTGAGCGAGTCAGACCAGATTTCTTTTTCTTCTGTAAATTCTACCCGATTGTACAACTGGTGGGACCAGAACCATGCCCTCCAGCAACCAACACCACCTTGCTACAGAAGGTATGCTCCCATTCAGATTGGAACTTAAAACAACAAAACCCCCACAAGTATTTATTTTTTTTAATCAAGCTACTGTTAATGTGTTTGCTTTTTTTTTTTTTTCTTAAAGCATACTTTTTTAGCAGCATGAAATACAGATATAGAAAAAATTCAGATTTCTGCTACATGGCTGCTTCCCCTGATTTCAGAATTGGCTTGTTAAAATTAATACTAGGTTTGAGGAATAGGAATTGCAGAGAGGAGCATGAGAAAGTTGTTGGGTAGACAGATGTGATTTAGGTTTTCATGTCCCCTGTTTTTTTATCCCAGAGACAAGGACAGGTGTGTATCATCGTTCAGAGCTGTGCTTTGCTGGGAAAAGTGCTGTTGACATGTTGCAGATTCCAAGAGGAAAAAACAATTACAATAATGCAGAATCTGGGGCTTTTTACTGAACATATATTTCTTTTACAGAAGACATAATTTTTTAACTTGGAAGATTCAATTATTTCAGTTTTCTTTTTAAGAAATTTTTCTTGTGAGACAGGGTTTTCTAGTGAATTGGGATATTGACAGATAATTTTATTAGATTAGGATGACACTGGGAAATCTTGTTTTTCTAGGTCATTCCTTTGATTTTCTTGGTGAGTAGTTAATTATACAGTGTTTTCATATTTTTTATATAGGAGGATCAAGATTACAGATCATATTGGCATGATTTTCATATTGTTGCGATATTTTACATGGTTTTATACAATACACATGTGACTATTGTGACAGATTTCTAGTGTAACAATCATTCTGTGTGTTTTATGATTTCACCACTAAATCCTTGCTACTACATGAGATAGACAACAGACGAATTTACAGTCTCTTTACTAAAACTTGTCTTACCATTTTAATCTGAAGCAAAATAAGCATCATTTGCACCATTCAATTTAATGTGAATGGCTGTTTTCATTCCATCATCCAGTTCCACCCCGTTTATCAAGATCTGTTTGAATCTCCCTGAGCCTCCTGTGAAACTTCCTCACATTGCTATTCCTTGTGTCAGAACTGATGGACTGATTACCTTGTACATGCAATCTATATCAAAGGTGGTTTTACAACTTCAGTCCTTGGGCAAGGGCTGTGCTCTGATGGAGAGATGTACACCTTAAAATCATCTGTGGGAAGAGCAGTTAGAATACATGCTAATTTAAAAATATATAAATGTATTTTAAGAAGTGAGTTAACTACTGTTTATGAAGGAAAGTAATGAAGTGAATCATGTGGCACTGGTTTTTGTTGCACTAAAGTAACTAAATACCATTATAGCGCACAGGATTCTGCAAAAGCTTTACAGTAATGTAGGTATGTAGGCAAATGTGCTTATTAACTTGTAGGTTTGTTTAGCCATGGTGTGTGCAGAATGCTGCCAAGGTCAAAATTGTTAAGATTCCCCAAGTAGTACTGAGGGAAGGAATTATGTTGGGTAAAGCATTGGGGTTTTTAATTTAGGTAACCTTTTTTTTTTTTTTTTTTTTTTTTTTTTTTTTTTTACTGGCAGTATTGTGGAAAAGGATCCTGAAGGAGAAATTGAGGGGATGCTGGGTTTGGAAACAGCATGGAATTCAGGAAATAGGATTAGAATTACAGTCTTTGGTGGAGCAAATGTTGAAGGTGATCACAATACTGTTAGGATCCTGTGTGTTGTCTGGCTTAGTTATAGAGGGGTTTGAAAAGTGAGAAGGAGATGTTCAAACTTGATACAGTGAGCAAGGGAAAGCTAATGGAGCACATTAAAAATGCAAGCTGACCCAGATACACTGTTGAATGGTGCCATGTGGTGTGCAGCTTTATATGGCAGGCTGCAGTGCCTTGTTGACCAGAATAAAAGCTAAAAAAGCTGGTGATAATACCACATTGTTTACAGGTTGAAAGAGAAGATGGAACAATTGGACTGTCCTGTTCTAGTTCATGGGTGACCTCAAGAAAAACAACAAATTTTTTACATAAAAGCAGCTATTGATTTCTGTTAAATGTATACAGTATTTATTTTTTTAAAAATTACAGAAAGCACTTTTGAGGAATGGTCAAGGTGTATGCCTCATTTCCACAAGTGTGTCTGCTTTCTGCTCTGTTGTTAAAGCTGCATATACACAGAACCCTGGAAGGGAGAAGAAAAGTTAACACTGTTCTAAGAGTTAGTTGATCAGAGCTAAATTCTTTCTCTCTGGAATATGATGACATTCAGAATGGAAAAGGGAGGCAAAATCCAGCCATTAATTTTATGGTACTTTACTTTCAGATTAACTTTGAAGAAGTGTTTTAAGAGCTGTGAAAGTATTAGAAAATGTTGATACTGTATTAGTTTTTAAACAATATCTAAAATACTAAAATAACTACTAGCTGCTGTTTGAAACTTGATGGTAAATTATTCATTTTAGTACTGAGACAATTTCAACTTGGAATTATTATCTTATTTATAAATACCAGCAAAAGCTTATAGAGGAATTGTTGACATCCCTCTCTACCTATCTCCCGCCTCATTCTCCTGCCTTGCATCTGCCTTAGCTCTCCTTGAACTGTGTAAATGCAGGCATATATGATTGGTAAATTATATATTTTTATAGGACTAGGTGGTTTGAAATAGATTTTTTTTTCCTAGGGCTGTATGTTATAATGCATTTTCAGTTGGTAGAATAATAATAAAAAAGGCTTGCATGTACCTGTGATGCATTTGATTCCTCCCTGCAGTGACTCATTGTGGATCTCTTACAGCTAAGTGCTTGTTCCTTGTGATCAGAGGAAAATGCTACACACCTTCTGCTTCGTGCCTATTAAATTCAAGTTTCTATTGTAGGCAGCATTACACAGCTATCTTTGAGAATTAAAGGGAGGAAAAATACGAAGAACAGTACGTGAAGTGAAAATTCAAAAAGCCACTTTGTTCGCCCTCAGCCCTAATTCTGATTTTTAATGCATTCCTGTTCTCATGCTTGCTTCTTCCAAATTTACAAATTTTCCTCTTATTCAGAGCCCTGGCCTTTGGTGCCATGTTGAAATTAATGACCATAGTGGCGCTTGCTATTTTCTATCTCCTGGAACCTAAATGATGGGTACCAACCTTTTTAATCCTGTTATGTTAAATATAGCATACAGTTCCTTTATCCAGACCAGTATTTTGAGTGGAAGAAGGGATTGTTTTCTCCAATTTTGTTATCATTTTTTCCCCCCTCACCTTTTTCATTCCCTGAGGGACTGGTCTGGAGAACAAAGTGCCCGTGTTCCTGGGAACAGAAATAGATCATTCCATTCATAATTTAGTGATCTATTTCTGTTTGGCAAAGTTAAGCACATGCTTAACGTCAGGTCTGTGATTAAATCTCACTGACTCCAGTATGACTTAAATGCTTTGCAAAACTGTGACTTTTATTCCTATTTCACCATCACACTGTTCCTTCTGTCTCATTACTCCTTTTTTTTCCTTTTTTTCTTTCCCCCTCCTCTGCCATGCTGCAAGTTGACTGTGCTTAGTGTCAGCAGTTTATGTTCTGCATGTTTAATGAAGGCTACGGCTCAGCTCAGCATAGCCCTTCCCCTTACGCTAACAGAATTTTGATAAATGAGATTTACTTGTGTGGAGAGCTGAGAAGAGACTTTGATGGGAAAAGGCAGGGCATGAAATCAGCAGGTGTCAGGGTGTGCAAATCATAGGCGTTTTAATCCAAAAACAAAATAAAGTAGTTGTTATGACTAACTGTCTTCAAAATGTGTAGCTTCCTATGAAGCACAAAAAGGATTTAACAATACACCAGCAAAACAAAAGTAGATTTGGAAGGCAGTAATCTGTACCAACATGTTCCTACCTTCCTTCTTGCTTTGTATTCCCTGTGCCTACCTACCACCTCAATCGCCAAAGTATGCTATATATAGGCAATTGGATTACAATAATTATTGCTGAGTTTAGCACGTGGAAATGTGTTTCAGTTGTGGTTTATATCCTGTGTTGATCCAAACCATGAGAAAAATCTATTTTATGCCCATTCAGGTTATTGACTGCAATAGAGGGAACTAGTGGTAGATAAAAAGAAAGCGCCAGCAGATATTGAAAGAAATCTTTAGTTGAAAAGGATCCTTCCTCCTTTCCTGTTTATATGTTCATTTTTCTGATATTGCTCACTGCATTCTACCCTCCCACCTCTATCCCACATTTCCAGTCTTTCTCCTTCATGCAGATTTAGCTTGTTCAGTGATCGATTTCCTATTCCGATTATACTGCTGTGTAATTTTTAAAAAATGGTTTTGTGTGCTAGCATGTGCCAGTGAGGTATTGGATTGTTGAAATAACATCAAATACTGCACTGAAGATTATAATCTGACATAAATGATTCAAGGGCAGTAATGGATCCTCCATACCTAAAACTGGGGCTATTTTATTACCTTAACTAACATTTCATAGAAGTTTCTGCAGCTGCAGTGGATTAGTAGTGAGTTGTATTTATTGGAGAGATGAAGAGAAAGGACAGTTGGTATGGTATAGTAATTAATAAATAACATAGTTAATTACTCTGCTGGCTCTCCACTATATTCAGAGATTAATTTAAATCAATTTGCACTTGCTTCTTTTAAAATACTTAACACTGTGTTTTTATACATGCACACAGAAATATGAAACATATATAGACAAAGCTGTTTATTTAAATATGCATGTAAAATTTTATTTCTTATGTATCTATGTTTAGTTATGTAGGCTTTTTCTTCTTTTTTTTTTGGCAGGATTTTTGCATGGCTTCAAAAGAGATAATTGCTGATCTTGTAATTTTTTCTTAAGTTGGTTCATATCATACCTGGGCACTAAATCTTCCTGTAATGTCTGCAAAAAGTTTCTCAGGATTTTCTACTCCCCTTCAATTGCTCTCTTTCCCTGCTGTCAGTCAGGTGCTGACAGGGCCTTCCACAGCTGGGAGGAGCTCAGCGTGACTGCAGTACTCCTCCCTGCAGAAAACCAGGGAGGTACTAACCCCAGGTACCCCGGCTCCTTCTGGCTCATCATTTTGTGCATTTCATTTTTGTGACAAAATGGAAGTCACAAGTTTAACGTCAAAATACATGAACGGAGAATCGTGTGGATTACATTATCATCAGGCATCTGTGCACACACACAGGCACACACACATATTGTGGCACAGACCCAGCTGCTGGTGGTCATGTGTAGACCTATTTGGTTTGTACCATTGGCTTTACCAGGGAGTCAGCATTATTTGAACTAGTGGGCTCTCAAGATTTGTTTCAGACACCTTTTTCTCACAGCAACTGAAAAATGGGCTAAAAATAATCTTGGATAGGACTGTGCAGAGAATCATGTTGGTACTCCATGGCCCAGAAGGAGAACAGTGTGGGGCAAATCCCTCTCTGATTTCAGAGGGATTGAAGTAGGACTTGAAGATACACTAGAATGTATCCTTCCTAGGAAGGAATGTGTGCCCTCATTTGTCTGGGCTGTGCTCATAGTGATTTGTGATTACTGGAGAGAAGCTGTGCACGGGTAATATGTGCTGTGATCGTATCACCAACAGATTTGAAATACAAGGTCTTAGCAAAACAAAGAAAACAGTGTTAAAAGGTAAAAAGACAACTATGTCCTTTCCACATTTGAAAGTTAAATCCTTAAATTGTAGGGAGTTGGAAAATACTGGTTACATATTTTTAATCCCTGATCACTAAATGTCCCAGTAAGTGAAGCCAAAGAAGTTTTGTTGATTTTTTTTTTTTTTTTTGCTCCCTGCCACTTATTTCCTTCAGACTAGACAGAATTAAATCTTCAGTCTAGAATAGAAATATTTCAAACATATGTAATAAAGTCTTTGTGCAGTAATTTCTAAAATATTGTATTATCTTGTGAAATAATTCAAAGTAATTAAAAACAGCTTATATGGCAGCACCTAGTTATATTTTTTCCTCACTGCATCAATTGCCACAGTTTCTTCTTGTAGATCTTTATTGTGAATATACATTTTGCCAGAGATCATTGCTTACTAAGATTTGGGGTTAGTTTATAATGTTTTACAGTGAGTTAAAGTAATTATACTCTAAACTATGACAGTGTAATTTAGGGATTGCATTCCATATATACACCCTTTTATTGTGTTCTGGCAAAGACCATCTCTCTGCTAAATCTGATGAAGTATACATTCCAAATCCCAAATGTTCACATGCTTAAAAAACAACCCTACTGAGAATGCCTGTCACTTCATGGTATTGACCAGGACATCAGTGCCTTACCTTTACATCCTCACAATGCAAATTGTGCTGTGCTAATCTGCAGCAGGAACCTCACTCCTGGTGGAGCTCTGGCCTAGCCCATCACACCTGGTGCTCTGTGGGCTGGCTGCCACAGCTCTGGGGGGGCCAGTGCCACCCTCGGCAGGATGCTCCTGCTTAACCATAAATATCTCAAGAGCCCTCAATTAGAGGGCTTTCCAAGATGCAGAGTTGTGTGGAGCCTAAGGTCTACCCAGAACTAGATGCCATGGTGTGCAAAATCTGAAATGAACTTCCCGTGAGGCCCAGATGATTGCTGTGCTTCAGCAGAGGAGAAGAGTTTACCTTGTCACTTTGCTAGTGGTGCATTTTTAAGGTGCAAGGGGAATAAAAAAGGCCTGTCAGGGCTGGATAGATTTCCAGATCTTTCTCTGGTTAGAATTGTCTCTTCTTATTTTAGTCTTGCACTTCCAATTTTGCTCTGCAAAGTTATTTGAGTTCAGCATGTTCTAATTTAAAAGTGAAAGATGGTTCTCGCTACACTCAGATACATGCGACCATTACACTGTGGTCTCCTTGCATACTTCAGCAAGCCTGGAATGTCTCACTCCAGGGCTTGCTTCCCTCAAGGCTCATCTCTCTGTGTTTTGATAAAGAGATGAAAGGTGCAGAAAAGGGCTGGTGTTGAATGGAAGTTCATTGTCTTGATCTTTGATTTATCCCCTTATCTAGATGTAGAATATCTTACACTTAAATATTTTAGTAACTTAGGGGAAAGAACTGTGAAGTAATACGTTTTTCTAAATTTAATTTTCGAAATGCCAACAAGCTCAGTACATTCTGGGACATGTAACCTCAAAGCACAGAGAGTCTGAGTGAGCCACTCGAATATGTAAATTGATCAAACACCAGTCGGTAGATTGAAGTGTACATATTTGCATATGTACACTTGTATATGACACTTGGTCTAGAAGACAGTGGATTTGCTTTGCTGGAAAGATGTTCAGTAAAAGTGAATATGACCATTTTGACATCTAGGCTAATCAGTTTAAGAGCAGGTTGCCTTGTTTCTGTAATTGCTTTTGCCCCCTTGTCATTTTAGTATTAAAAAAATTTAGGCAAGAGGCCCCAAATAACTGGAAATAAGGCTCAAATGCAACGTTATCTGTTATTATTTCAAAGTTACGGCTCCCTACTGCACAGTAAAGTTTGTGCTAGGAGGCGTAAGTGGAAAAGCTAGGTTCAGTTTCTGTCAATTTTGAGATTTCTTAATGCATACACTCTGAATTTTTGTGTGCTCGTTGAGAACATCTTGCTAAAGGCTTATGTACATATGAAGTTCTGGCTGCCTATCTGTAGAGCTGTACATGCTCAATTGGAAGTAATAAAATCAAAGATTTTCTATACCTTGGGTCCATTTTGTGCATACTAGCAGCATGGATAGCAGTAATAGTAAACTCTTTGGTGAAAATAAAATAAGCCTGAGATTGTCACTGTAGATTGCTCTCAGCTCTGCTTCTTGCTTATGTGTCACTGCTGAGCTATAAGAAAGAGCATAATAAATTTAGGAGGAGTGTTGTGGGTGCCAGTTCTTCAGTTTCAAAAGGGCTGTGCAAATGTCTGGTGCTCGGCTCCTCCGTCCCAGAGGCAGCATCTGCCATAGCTGAGCAAAGGGGAAACGTTCCCTTTTCAAGTCATTGTGTAACAATGGAAAGACAGTTTTTTAGAGTGAATTTTGAAAGTTAGATACACATTAAATTATTCAAAATTGCAGTATAATATTTCTGTATTTCAAAATGCTTTATAATAATTCATATTTATGTTTCTGTGGTAAATTGATACAAAGGAATGATTTGTAAAGGGATTGCAAATGGTTTCTATTCTTACATACATATGATCTTGCAAATCAGAAAGGAAGCAATATTTCAAAAAAGAAGTTGTTTTAAAGTGCATATATGTTAGCATTTTTATTCTGTAGTTGGATCTTGTCATTCCAGACTTAAAAAGGCTTTTTAATACTTGGAACCAGTCTGTGAGGAAATTATAAGATGGGTGATGTGATGAGCAGATGTCTAATTCCAAAATACTATTTGGACATTATCCAGGTTTTGGAATATTTTTCAGGGAGAGAGTCATATGCAGTTTTAATAATTAATTTAGCGAAAACACTTTTTGCAACCATTTTCTGAATGCAGTTACTTTATTAATTTGTCTCATTTCTTTAATATTATTTATAGAAGAAAACCATGACATTTTACTAACCTGTCTTTAGGATGATGTAAGTTATTTAATAATGTGGATTTGAAAGTCCTAGATAACCAAAGATTATATCATTTCCTTGCTATCGTACATATACTAAGAAATGTAATAAGCATACATGCCTGCTTTCATTCATGCACATACAGTGAGGGAATGAGAACAGCTATGCATGGAACTGATTGCTTCCCATATATTTAGACTTAATTTTTGCGATAAGGGAGCTCTAATCCCATTTTTGAGACCATGTATGTTTTTCTTACAATCCTCCAAGAAGTAACTAAAATGCAGAGTATTATACTCTGTAATAAGAACTCAACTGTATTTTCTCTTGAATGGAAAATGCTGTTCCTTTGGAGACACTTCTATCCCCATGGCATAGGTGTGGTTATGCTGAAAGATCTATGGAAAAAATAAGGCATCATTCCTGTTAGTGGTAGAATCCAGGTAGCATAGGAAGTCTTTTACATTAAAAGAGGTTCCTAACTTTTGTCTTAGATTTAAGGATTTTGTGTCTGGAACATAATGCATATTTTCCTCACTATGCTCCCACCCCCTGGGAAAGAAGAAGGAAATGGGAAAACAACATTCTAGGGGAGGCAATTATCCTCTCAGCTTTATCTCCATACTCCTGTTTCACCCTGGAAAAGTAGTGACTGAGTGTTGCTACGACATTACATCTGTGCAATTTATCAAAGCTTATGGGATTTTTACTTAGGTTACAAAAGGCTCATTAGTCATCAAGTCAATTGAACATAGGTCATAATTATTACAGTATTAGAGCATTCTTGAAAAAGATAAATAAGTGTTAGGGCTGTGAGATCTATTGGAATAAAAGTTTTTAATAAAAATGTCAGTATTTTAACATCCTTCAAGATCCACAAAACAAACCTGAACCTGAGTTTCAAATAAATTACAGTACTGCAACTGATCATGAAAGTTTAGTGATAAAGGGATGCCTAATTTTTGAAACATAAGTCAGTGCAATTGTGAAGGAAGGGGCTGTATTTCTGTCTGTTTCTCTAGGACTGTCCTTAATGAGAACATAAAGAGTTTGCATCGAGGAGAGAGTTCCTGTGTGACTATACTTTGCAAATCTATATGGTTTCAACAGTCCTTAGGTGCCAGTTTAAAGAGTAGTAGCTTATGGTCTACTAACCACTTACTCCAGAGAATACATCTTCCCATCAGTTCTTGGATTTATCTTGCATGCTTTTTCTACAGACCATTCTTTTGCATTCAGACACCATGATGGTGTCTACTGTGAGCAGACTAATGTTCAGAGAAGCAAAGACTAATGTACTGAATTCTCCATCATCACTGTAGAGTTGAGGTTGGTGTTAAAGCCATGCTTCCCCTGCCCCCTCCTCCTCTGCTTGTCTCTGGCTACCTTGTATAGTTTATGTTTCTCTGTCTTTACAGTTTTGTAGACAGGCGTTGTCCAGACTGTGTCTCATAATGTGCAAGGCAGCTGCAGCATGGCACATTTGCACTTTGTAAACATCAACACAGAAATTCCCTTGCTGGGTAGAAATTTGTATGCAGCTTGGAGGCATTAAAATACTGCATCTATAGGAAATCTTGGTAGAATTTGATCCATTTGTTGGTTACAGAATATTGATTATTATTGAAAGGAAATAATGTTCCTGAATTTCAGTTCCAAGTAATGTAGATTTAAAAGGGGTTTTTTAAGCTGTTATTTTGTTCCAGGTGTTGGTGGAGGAGTTTTTATAGCATGTTCTCCTTCTACCTGAAATTCTGGAACCTTTTCTTAAAAGCTGCTTAAAAGTCTTTCCTATTTTCTGAGAAATTACTTATTAGCACATGATTTTGGATGTTGTTATTAGATGAATTGTCCTTTTCTCGAAAATATGAAATCCAGTATGTATCTGGGTGTACCATCAAGCAGTCAATATCCAATACCTAGGCCAAGGTTTTGACGTTACTGTGTTATGAGTGTGCATTTTGTTTGCTTCCTTGTAACAGCTGCCAGCAGTCCCGGTATAACATAAATTTGTATAATTTTAGTTGTGTGAATATAAGAATAATCTCTGCATTCTTTAGATTAGGTGTCTATCAGGAGTTCCTTTGACAAATGATACTGCAGAAGGTGTTAACTACTCTTAGCTACTTAGCAGAAGTTTTAACCCTCATAACACATGTAGGTTATGTAGTCCAGACAGTCATAGTTAAAACCATGGGACTCAGGTTGAGTTTCAGTATCTGGGTGCAAGTTTACATTCTCTTATCATGATTTTTCTGTAAAAAAAAAAGCAGTGAAGGTAGACAGATAGAAGAGCCCTAATCTTCATTGTTCAACCCTAGCGGTTTGTCAGGAATTGTAGTTACAGGACATGGGGGAATGGCTTCAAACTGAAAAATATTACATTTATATTTGATCCTAGGAATAAATTTTTTACTGTGGTGATGTCAAGGCACTGGAACAGGTTGCCCAGAGAAGCTGTGAATGCTGCATCTCTGGAAATGTTCAAAGCCAGGTTGAATGGGGCTTTGAGTAGCCTAGTCTAGTGGAGGTTGTCCCAGCCCGTGGCATGGGGACTGGAATTTTAAGGTCCCTTCCAGCCCAAACCATTTTACAATTCTAACTTGCCCCAGCAAGATCTTTTGAAATAGCACTGTAGAAGCCTTTGCCCCAGAAGTGAAACAAATTGTTAAGGCTGTTTGCACTTCAAAGTATGTCACTAGTTCCTGGGCAGGCTTTATATTACAGGCTGCCAAATCCTTCGGCTTTTGGCTTTACCAGATGTATCCATTGAGAAATTAAGAAGACTTGTGTACCTCTGCAAAATTGGATTTGGTCTTAGCCTGCCTCTTCACGGAGAAGTCATTAATTTTATAAAGCTGGATGTTGGTGTTCAGGAAAAAAGAAAGATAAAAAGGAAGAAGAAAAGCAGAGCAGATGCATTTCTTAGCACAGGGTGATGCTCGTGGGTCCTGTTCAGGGACACATGCTATGCCTTTAGATTGCCAGAATGAAGAAACCTCAGTAGCTCTTGAACACTTCTTATGAGCAGTAAATGCAGTGCAGAAAGAAAAGCAGTGTCTGTTGTAGGGCTTTATAAAGGTTCCTGTAACAGCATTTAACTTAGTGCTTTTTTCAATGTAACCTGTTACAACCTAGCTGAATGGCCTTCATTTGCTGGGTTTTATAGAGAACAGGAGTGAAATCAGCAATCATATGAGGGAAATTAAAAAAATTTTAAGTCTTTCTATCAGTTGAAAGCCATGATTTAAACCCTTTTTTTTTTTTTCTTGTCTATTGGCTTTGCCCCAAGTTGCATTGTTTTCAGTGAATCTGTTGAGAGTGACACAGGACCTGACATTATAAAAGGTAATAAGCTGGAATTTGGTATGTCTCCTCCATCTATTTGTATGAAGTAAGCAGCTTGGAAGGCCATGCAACAGAGTAACACTGGGATTTTAAAACAGTGAAATTTTTATTTGTATAACTACTCTATGTCATTGTTTCTTTTAAGCAAAGATTTAAATGAGAAATTAGTTAAGATGAAAGGTGTTGGAAGGATACAGGTGGTAGGTCTTTTGTTCTGTGCTCTTAGCAGAAGCAGGCTTTGGCCCTGTGGTGCACAGAAGAAAGAAGCAGCGCAGAAAGCTGAATAGTTAACCACATCTTTGTGAACACTCTTAGTCTGTTCAGGGGCAGAAGCACAGAGCCTCCACCAGTATTTCCACTGTGAAACAGTCTCAGGCCTTGCTTTGCCCTTCTCATTTGTTCTGTGGCTGCAGCAGCTTGTGTGTGGAAAACCAGTAGTAAAGATCCTTTGGTAGACATGGGGGTAAGGAAAATGTTTCTTTGTCCTATGCACAAGCTGTTATTCTTCCCTGCCCAGCTTTGTATAAGGGGTTTAACACCAAATTGTTCCCATAGCTACACTGTATGGAACAATGCTGGTACACAGAACTATATAATGAGAAGTTATACAAGATGAATTTAATAAATAAAGAAAATCCTCCCTATCTTGTTCAGGTCCATTTTGGAAAGCGAGGATGGGAAGATCATCACTGATTTACTATATCTGGTGTTAAATCTGCCAATGAAAAAGAAATTATTCTGGGGTAGAAATTTGAAAGTGGTTTAGAGAAAACAGGGGAGAAAAACGATCAGGAAGAAGATGAAAAATTAAATGCTATTTTAAAATTATGATGTGTTCTAGCTAAAACAATGTGTAAGCTCTCAAGTACTTAGTGCAAGGAATTGAAAGCAACCCCCTCCCTTTAGACTGAAATAGGTACATAGCTTGCCTAGACTTTACTTCCAGAAAGTCTTGGGTTTTTGTCATTATGTGCTATTTAACCCTGTACTGCGTAAAATTTGCAGTTATGCACACAGCTAACCAAACAGCAGGAATGCACTATGCTAATGGTCTAGGTATATGTCTAACTGTTCTTTTTCTTTTGTAGCATTTTCTTCTCTTTTGGGGCTGAACTAGAAAATACGCTCAACCTGTGCTACCACTGATGACAACAGCACAAATTTAGTACATCTCACTTAGAATTTCAAAGAAGAGTTTCCATGTTTGTAATACATTCGAAAATTTCAACTGTGCTGACATAATACTGTGGAAAATCTTCTTTTGAATTAAATTCCTATCCTGATTTCCCAGGGCACTATTCATGCCCTCAACTTCCGGCTGTTGAGAGGATCTCAGACTGTAGAGCTGATGCGCTCCTGCCCTCTAGGGTGAGCAGATCTCAGGAGCACACCCAGGTCTGGGATGGTCCCACCACCATCCACGGGTAGCTCCTCCATCAGAACATGACTCTGAATCCCAGAGCAGGGAAGTCTCAGAGCAAGTAGCTCACCTAAGATTAGTCCTACACCACCAGTTTGAGAGCTGTGGGGAGACCGCATATCTAGGAGCCCATTAGCTTTAAGTTGGCATAATGGCCATGGAGATTGAGAATTTCTGTTGGTACTCTCATTTGCCCAGATTGAACACAGGAGATGGCAGTGTGATGTTAATTTACTTTTGTCTTTTTGTTTAGCTAGTGAAACACTTGTTTTATGTTCAAATAGATATGTAGGATTTTAATCTAGATGTATTAAACAGACAACAAATAAAAATTATGCTTTGTGGGCATCTCACTAGTGTTGAAAACCAGAAGGCTAATGTCTGCAGTAAGCAGCACCATCTAAAGCAGTACCTAACTGTGTTAGATCTCATAAATCCTTTATACTTAAAGGAAAAGAAATTCTGCTTGCAATAACATGAAATGTAAAACTTTCTACCTCGAGCAACAAACCCATCTGTCAAAGCTAGTCTGTAAAGCAGAGCCCCACTGGATGATCTGAAGGGCACAAAACAGCTGTGCTTTATTCCAGGCTGGATTTTGTTAGCAAATAGTCTTTGGGTAATATTTATCAATGCACTGGTCTTCCTTTAAGAAAACCTAAACGGGTTCCGTGTGTATGTGCTGAGAAGTTTAGCCCCAAAGAACAAGTTTGGAAAGGCAGAAGGAAATGGAGACCTGCCAAGCCTGTTGGCTGGAGTCATGGACAAGAGCAAGGCCTGTCTGAACTGCCACTCAGTTTTTATTCTGCGAGTTTGCAGGGTTGGTGATTAGAGTGGCTTTCGCCCAATTATGCTGTGATTATTCCGCTGCACTGTAATTGACTGGGGAGATATGCTAATACCTGTCATTTGGGATGATAAAAGATGAGTGGAGGACGCAATGCATTATTTAGCTGGCTGTGTGATAGATGAGGGATGCGCAGAGTACTTTAATTGCTGAGAAGAGAGGTTAAGCTGAACGAACGGATGAATTAGAAATGAGTTTTTTTATGGCTTGTGGAAAAGTGAAATAAAGGGAAATGTGCTTTAAAACTGTAGCAGCAGATAGAAGCAAACACGACAAGATGCAGTCTTTTAGGCAGCTTACTTTCGTAATTTAAATATATAAGACAAAACACAGTTTAGTGTTCAGTAAATAATAGTAACAATAATGATAAGAAATGCTCAGTGAGTTCATATCCTTGCCAGCAAAATCGTTGTAAAAGGAACTGGTTTTGTTTGAGGTAAAATTTGGTTATTTGGATCCTTTGCAATTTCTGTTGCAGTTCAGACCTTTAAAACATTGTTTGAAAGGGCTGTGGTACCACTGGTGAATAATGTTTTGCGTGCACAGGTCAACTATAGATTTACATAAATAATATCACGCATACGCATACATATATACACACACACACAAAATCTCTTGAGTATTTGTGTTATACAGTTAATAAGTGCACAGAGAGAGAAGTGAGAGAAAATGAATATTCATAACAGTTGGAGGAGTGTAATGATACAATTAGCAGGAGTATACAAATAACTCACAAGTGACAAAGCTCTTACCCTTTGGGTGGGAAGGTCATTAGAAACTGTATCTTCTTTAAAAATATAAAATAGCTAATGAGAAACAGTGAAAGCGTCCAGTAATTTTCCTATTGTGTCATTCTTTGCATTTACACGCGCCTTAGCCTGTGGTTCAGAAAAATATTTGGAGTCTGTTGCACAAAGACATGGGATAGGTTTTTGGAAAGGACTCCCAATTCGAAGTTAGCAAAATAAGGTATCTGTCTGGTTGTGACTGAACCTTAATAAAATGGAGGAAATATCTGTGGCGTGGTTGATTTGTCCCCAAACCTATCTGCTGGCAGTCTGCTGCTCGTCCATTGCAGTAAATTCATTTTTTCCAGAAAATACTGGCTCTTGAGTCATTATTATTGAATGATAATTAATTTGTCTAGAATACCATGCCTGCAGAGCTGGATGCTAGCTTGAGGTGGATGCAGTGTTATACATATATTCTGCTACTGAAGCAAGGCCTGATCACTCACCCAAATATATTCATCACCTTGTTCTTTCTGCCTTTCACCAAAAGTCCTTCATGGCTGATTTTCAATTTTCATCATCTTGTCTGGGAACTGGCAACTTACTTTACAGCTGTGTAGTCCATTGTTAACCTTTTTTTTTTTTTTTTTTTTTTTTTTTTAAAGAGCAGTTTATAAGGCAGTTTGCTGCTTTTATACAGCAATTTATATTGCTATGTGCTGGTTAGTATAATTTTTCTAAAATGACCATTTGGGTTTCAAAATATAAGTGCCTCTCGTTGCACCTTGGCTTCTTTCCATTACTTGAATGGATGCAGCTCTAAGAAGGGCGAAAGAAGAAAGAAGCAGTAAAAGGCTCTGTTATTGTTTTATGGAGTGTCATACAGAGAAATCTTTACTTTAAAAAATCCCTTATTAACTGTTTTTAAGGATGTTGCAAGAGAAAGTGTATTCTACTTTACTTAGTTTGTGATATAATATTCAGTGTAAAAAAGATGGATTTTGTGGTCCAGAGAGAAACTCAGGTAATTTTGCTTCTTGAGATGGGCATATCCCTGACAGCAGTCAGCTTTGGGGATCATGAGAAGTGCTTGGCACACTTTTGAGGTCTTCAACATTCATGCAGAGCCAATGGAGATAACATTGTTATAGTGTGGTCCAGTGTAGTGCAAGTTGTGATCCTAGCCCAGCAGCACACAGATGAGAAGAAGCTACGGAAAGGAGCAGGGGAGCTGCTGCTCATGGTAGGTCCCAGGTGGGAGTGTGTTCTGAACACCTCCAGCAGCTGCTCAGAAGCAGCAGGATGGACCCACACATGCATCAGGCTGGGATCTGGTAACTTCTGACAGGAAAAATCCCTTTCTTTTGGTCTAAACTCTTCTGCCATTTTTGTGGTTTGTGGTCCTTTAGCGTTTTCTCTCGTTCTCTGGGTTGTGATGTACCCCTGCAATTAAGAAGGAAATTGGGCCCAGCCCTGCTTGTGTGCAGACAATGTCAGCACCTTGATAAATGATCTTATCCAATTGCATGGACAGAGTCAGCTGTTCATCTGCTTCTGTGAAGATGTAGGTAGATACAAGGACAGTAAGGTTCCTAACTTTTTCAGACTTTTCTAATCTGAATTGCCGCAAAGCACTAGTTTCACTTTTATGCCATGTACAAAGTATCCAATGACTTTCAGAATGTTGTAACTATGAAATCAGTGTGCATGTTAGAGGATTTTCATACTCCTTGAACAGTAGATCTTAACTTGCCCAGGAAGATAAAAATCACTTGCAATATAACAGCAAAGCCTTGCTGAGAGTGAGCCGTTTTTCAGTGCCAGCTTTACCAATCAAAGATTACATTATATGTATTGTGTATATACAAATGTGTGTGTTTGCATAAACATGTAAATATATGTAAATAATTGTGTAACATATGTAAAATTTATCTGTTACATGAACAAAGAATTCATACAGTTAATTTCTGTACTGAATCATGTTGTAAAAGGGAAGATTACTTCAGTTACAACCCAATATACCTGAACTAAACAACTTGCTTATGATCAACTGAAATGAATTATAGGAAGGAATAGAGTGTTGGTAGGAGTTAATCTTTGTTATTTTTTCTTTAATACATTGCAAAATATTAGTCCCCAGTTGTCACTTAGCTTAGTGCTATTTCTCTACATATAAGTAGCTATAATTTAGATTCTCGGGCAAAAATAACTTTATTTTGTTACTGATAAAAGATGAAACATATTTGACTGACATTGTTGGAAATAAGTGATAAGAAACTTTAACAGATCTATCAATCAAAAGAGCAGTTTTATTTCTTGTATTATTAGCTCCTGAGGCTTTGCTGCAGCATGTGAGAGGTAATTTCTTACTGTAGGCTTTTCTTGCTGTGCACTTGATGTACTTCTGGGGTGGGTGGTGAAAACTGTACATTTTATTTTGTTTTCAGCATTTCAGTCATGAGGTTTTGATGATCTCAGCTTGTTTCTTTAGTAGTTATGTCTGGCTATGATCTAAGAAATCTTGGAAACCCACTAAGGCAATAGAAAACAGAGGTCAGGAGAGAACGGAGTAATTTTTTAGGCTTAAAAACATTGGGGGTGGGAGGGGAGCAGTACTGCTCTTACAATGCTTTATGAAAGCAAACCAACAACAGAACTGGAAAATTTCAAAGCATTCTTTCCTTTTCATAGTTTTCCATCAGGGCTCTATACACATTTTGCGTGCTACTCTAGGCTCCGTTTGTGAAGTGCACTCTGGATGCTGTGAGTGATGCTTGTGGTGGTTTTTGATCCCCAGATCAATCCCAGTGATGGGATTTTATTGAAGTCTCCAGTGGGTGAAACACGAGACAAGGCAACAGAAGTTTCTTTGATAGTGCCTGAGTAGCGCAGTAGAGGAGGTAGTGATGTCATCCAAAAGAAGCTATTTGGGAACCACAGAGTTCAGGACTGGAGAGAGCACTTTCCTCTCTCATCTAGCGTGAATGTGGACCTGGTGTACATTTTTCTTCAGAAAGAGGGAGGGAATTTCTCCCCCACCCCATTTTTTTCAAATAGTTTTAATAACATTATCCCAGAACCTCCCATCTTTGAATTTCAAATTGCTCAGCTATATAAAAATGAATAGTCACAGCTATGTCTGAAGCCAGGCACATGATTCCAGGGCTTTGATTTGGACAGAAATGTCTGTGTTCACGTAACTGTGTAAATAGGCACACACACACCTACACAATATACATACAGGAAGAGTTTTCTTATCCCCAGTGGAAAAAGGCTTTTTGTGTTTCGTGAAAGAAAAAACAAGTATTAACCATAAGAAGCTGGGCCCATTATTTGGGATAGAGATGTTATTCTGAATTGACAAGAACAGCTGTGAGTTAGAAAGAAATGTGTAGGGAGAGTAAAAAAATAACCATTCATTTCCAACTAGCAATACCATTAAAAAACTTGGAATTTAGAGGACAATGTAGTATCTTCCTGTCCTGTGAGAGCACTAAACTGTGAGTGTCTTTGGTTTATACTTCTTTAAAAATGTATTTGTTCCTCTGTGTTAAACTTATTTCAGCAATTACTAAGTGATTTGATACTTACTCAGTAATGCCTGTGAGCAGTAATTGCTGCGTCATGATACAAAGTTAGCTTTTGGTGGGAGATTGAAGGGGAGTGTGACCAGCATTGTATTTTCAGCTTCAAGAAAGACGTTCCAGCAATTCTAAGCAGACATGGGAGCAGAAAATTATGCTGTTTGAAAGAATGGAATTTTGATTTTTTTAAATTTATTTTAAATGTTTCAAAGGTAATGAAACACTTTCTAAGAGTCTAAATTATTTAGGGGGAAGGGAATGTACTTCTATGGTTGTTGCTTAATCAACATCTACTCTGCCACTTCACATCAGCTTCTGTCGTTTCCAAGTGAATTAGTTCTTTGGGCAGCACGTTAAGAGGAAGTGTATTGTTCTTGGCAGGGCACTTGAATTTCTAATTACCAGATTCTTGCCTTAATTGCAATTACCTGGACACCTAGGCAGGGTGAACTTTTGGAAAAGAATGTAATTAGTGCAGAAGAAACCTTGCTGCCAACTGCTTGTCTGTATATCTACACTAAGCAGACCCTTGATAAGTTCACATCTCTGCAGACAAGCTATCAATCCATTGAGATGCTGCCCAAATGTTGTGCAAGTCTGTTGCAATGTGTATGGTTACTGTATGGTCTGAGACCTGGTGTACAGTTAAAGACAACTTTCTATTTAAGCTTTCTATTTATAAACTTTTCTATTCCTGTCTGAATTTAGGGAGGGAGAGGGACATCTCTGAGAGAAATCTCATCATTTTTTGTAGGTGCTCACCAATAAAGAGTGTATCACACGCAGATTTTGTTTCAATAAGTAGCAATAGTAAACTGTGTTCTGTGTGAGATAAATGAGCTGCATAGAATAATTTAATTAAAGCAAAAATAAACAAATAAATTATTTATTTCTAGTAATGTTTGTAGTAAACCATTCTTTGCATACAACTACAAAAGCAAAATGTTGCCAGAAATCTTGCAAAACCACACTTTTGAGCAGAGGTGGAGCCACAGTGAGGGTAGTTGTGAATACAAGCATATCCTGATTATAAGCTGAAATCACTTGGCTTAAGGGCCTCTGGAAAGGTTTGCTGCATCAGGCTTTTATTGTCAGCTCCCTTGTGTTGGCTCACAGGAAAAATTAAACTTAATTGATGAAAAATGAGGGAAAAGAAATTAAAGAATTACTACTTCAAAAAAAATTACTGAAAACCATCTTTCTGTAATTGCAACCTTTTAGTAATGCAGCTTTCAAATAATGTTGCTGATGAGGAAATTGAAAAACTTATGCATTAAGACATTTTATGTACTTTGGGGAGCTTTGTTTCTTTCCTTGATCCCTTTATTAAAAAAACACAAACCTCATAGAAACATTGATGTGATTGATCCCTTTGAGGTCAGGGACGGACACACTTTGTCTCCATGGTGGTAGCCAGTTGTAACATATCGGTGTCACTTATTGATGGACTGAAAATAAGAGAGCCCCTCAGATAAGTGCCTTCTGTTTGTATAGAGAGAGTTATAAAACTGCTTTGTTCTTTCAAAAATGCAGTTAAGAGCTCTTCAAATGAGCTGCTCAAACGCAAAGCTTCCTGAGCGCGCATAATGGTGAAAGGGTTGTGGTGGGAAGGGTGGTGGTGGTGTAAAATTCTTCCAGTTGCTTTGAAATAACACAGGGCTAGAGGAGATGAAGGAGGTGGGCTGATGAAGCCCTGGTGAATAGTTAACTGGTTTAAATTCAATTACTGGGCTGTTCAAGTCGTTAACAAGTGCATCAATATGGTTTTTATTAACAAAAGTTTTCCTGTCGCATATGGTGGGGTTGGCAGCAAGAACTCATTCTCAGCCAGCCTGGTTGCATAGACAAAGCCCACTCACTCAGATACCAGCGGACGTTGCCCATCCCTCACTTTTGCCAAAGTTTAAAAGACAATTTGTAGTTTTCAGTTGCTGTGCTGAAACACTCTGAAGTCCTTTCTTTCCAGGCTTCTTCAGCTCTTGGAAAATTAAAGTATTTTTACGAGGTCTCAATCACTATTAAATTTGAAAAGCCTTGGCAAGAAGCCAAGGCTTCGTGATAATGAACATATTCTGAATATCAGATAAGCAGTTTCTCCTGTCCTTCAAAAATAAATAGGGAAGTGAAGCCTAGATGTACTAAAAGTATTAAAAAACAAAAGACAAAACAAAACAAAAAAAGCCACAAAATGCCAAAAAACAAAACCACAGCTTTTAGGATTTCTTTAATGTTTTAATTTTGGTGGTCTTGTAACTGTAGCATTAAAAGAGTTGCATGTGAGGATATAGCTCCCTAATTGTTACAACTAAGCAGAATTTATTAGAGGAGAGTTCAGTGACCACTAGTCGTGACCATGGCTTCTAGCATCAGCAGAGTTGTTAACATGTCTTTGCCTGGTCAGTTCACTTAGGAAAGCAGAGACCTCCTTAAAAGTTATTTTTAGCATTCTTATATTTTTTTTTTAATTTACACATTTGCCGGCAGTATTTCATTTTTTCCCTCAATTTTTCACTAGGAACAAGCAAGAGATATCTTTTATTTCCTTCATTGTTCATATTTTTATGCAGTTACTGCATCTCATTCTGTACTTCTAAATATACTTCCTCATACCTTTCTTTCCAAAAAAACACATAGTGCATTTCAGTATTGAAGAGCACTGGAAGAAAAAGGAAATTTGCAGCTGTTTTAATACACATGGCAATGAGTGGATGGAAAAGATGTACTCATAACCGGTAGTTTCACAGTTCCCTGTAAAAGTAAATTAAACCACAGATTTCAGAAAGTGCAAATGGACCTGGGTAATATTTTGCTTCATAGTTAGAGCAGGTCTTAATGTTTCTAATTAAAGTCATGGTGCACATATTGAAGTACTAAGTTGTACCAAAAGACAGCGTGGAATCGAATAGTGAATCCCTTCAACTTCGCCATTGCTCAGAGTGAGCAAAAGGCCATCTCTTCTGAGGATGAACTGTTTGCCCTAGGATGATTGCTGGTTTTGCACCTAGGCTAAAATGCATCTTTTACCATGTGTGTCTGCTAAATCGTGTGCTGCTAAAGTGAGCAGAATAGACATTATGATTTGCACTTTGCTTCCTTTTGTTTTGAATTCAAAGGCCATCCCTAATTGATGGAGGTTTCCTTTACGATGCGCTTATTTTCAAATCCATTATGCAGTGCTTCTGCTGCCCCTTGCCTTCGTGATGTGCTGGTCTTTGACCCAGAACTGGTAAATGAACCCTGCAGGGAAATCATTAGAGAATTGGAATGGTTGCAGTGGAGGGACCAAGGGTCAAACCATTACCTCCCTGTAGGACCGTTGACTTAAATTGGACTTCTTGCTTTTCGGAAGCAGATCAAGTGTCAGGGACAGCTGAAGTGGTCAGGTACAAAGTGATACAGATCATGGATACAGTTTGGGGGTTTTAGCTTAAAAAATTAGGGCAATGCAGGATGGACTTAGTCTAATGATGCCTTCTCTGTTTCTCTCCTTTCTCCCCTTAAAAAGAAAAATTAAAATCCTGAGGAGTCAATGAGAGCCAACACTCTGACATTAATGTGCTATTTGTGATCTTTTGGCATTTGTAATTTTTTAGAGTAGATGGCTCAACCTTCTTTGTGTTTTGTTGCAGTTTTCTTTGATTGAAAAATAACAAATGATATCTCGTAACAAGAAGATACCTCCAATAATTCTTTTGAAGAACATAGCTCCTGCTCTATTTCCTCTTTCTCAACTGTTCTTTGCATAATTTTTTTATACTCTTAACAAATGTAAAATGACCTTTTTCAGACTGTATAAAATAAATATTTTGCACTCCTAGATGAAAAACTCAACAGTAGTATGTCTGTGGCAGTGAAATATACTGCTGGGTATGACAAAGTATTTAATTATTTAATTTAGAAATTTCATGTCCTTTAAATATTTCTATGATGTTTTGTTTAGAAAAATCAAAGTGTGTAAATGTGTAAAATAAGTTTGAGATATCAAAAGTCCCAAAAAAGCCATGGATATGATACTACTGAAATATGACCAAAACTGCTGAAGAACAAAATAGATGGTACTAAAAAAGAAGAAGAAAAAGAGCGTGTGAAACCTGAAGTTCTTCTCACTGTGACTTAAAAGTGCTGCAGAGACCCCTGAAAAACATATTTCTTCCTGTCTCTGCCCACTGCCATTCATAGCACACACAGTTTAGGTGACTTTTTAACTTGTGTGAGGAATTCTCCTTTTCTGAAATAATTAATGAGGCACAAGAATTAATATAAATCTGTGTTTGAGTGAGTGGGCTGAAACCCAGCTCTTCTTTTGAAATGGGTGGCAGAGGCATGTTTCTACAGAAGTAAATGTGTTTTGACCAGGGAAGATAAATTAATTGCAATGTGTCTGCTACGTAAGTGTTTTTAAAATATTAATAAGAAAAAAGTGAGCAAAGGGAAGAGGCTAGAAATAGAGCAGCTTCTCCGTGTCTGTGCTTGCAGAAGGGGCTGCAGCCTGCCCTGTGCCCTGGCAGCACCTTGCCTACTGATCAGGAGAGACTGAGGAACTGACCAGCTGGAAACTGTTGTCCTTTCCTCCAGCTTCTTCCACTTCCAGCAGCTCTTTCCTCTGTGGGAGTGTGGAGCCAAGAAGCACACCCTTGCTGGTGTGCAGAAAGAAAGCACTTCCCTGGCACCTCCGGTACTCTGCCTGGCAGAGGCCAGTTTAGGGCCAGCCGTTCGGAGAGCGACTCCTGTGTTCCTGCTGGCAGAAGGAGAGAGGGGCTGCTGCCCTCCTGTCAGGATGGGCTCTGGGCAGAGGGCACACACAGCAAGGCCAGCAGCCCCCTGCCCGAGGTACAAACCCTGCCTCAGCACAGAGGCCAAAGCGAGTGGGCTGGCAGCCTCTAGAAGTTAAACAGGGAGATTTTTCATTCACGAGGGCTGTTCCAGCAGTTCCTGGTGTTGATAATGATGAATGGTGTGTAATGAAGGGCTGCACAGCTCAGGGAAACAGCTCTTTGAACATGGCTTTTCTGCTGTAGTGCATGAGGACTAACAACCCGACTTCTTCTGATAGCAGGGTGTGGGATAGGAAGCAAACTGGAATGAAAATTGTTTTCCCAAGCTTCTCACAGAAAGCATGCAGAGCACCAGGGTTTTTATTCAGTCATATAGTTTGCTTTAAAAGGTGAGGATCTGAGTTTATAGTAATAATAACATTGGTCAGATTTTAGGCAACTAGAAAGATAGACATGACCATTATCCAGTACCCACCAATGTACTGGTGTATTGGTGTTCAGTACAGTTCACAAGAGGGAGCAGTACTTTGGGGGTGGGATTGGCAGGTGAGCAATTACATTCTCTACCACCTATCTTGTGCTGGAAGGAATGGTGACCAAGAGATGTTTTTCCCATTGCTAGGCATCCCCGATATAATATATGATCTGTTATTTTATTTACTTTTTATTTATTGGCAGTGCTTCCAAGGTTGTGAACTTTTGAGCTTTATTTACTTTTTTTTTATTCCAAGGTAAATAGTAGAAAATAAAAACTCTGAAGAGATAGCCTTGCTGATCTCTTGATTTCCCCTAATATTCTGAAAAGCACCATATCTGTAACTTGAAATCAGCATGCACTACATGATAATTTATTTCAAATGTGTCTAGTTTTACACAGAGCTTTTTATTCATCTGTATAGGCATAAATATAGGTAGAGGTGGGTATGTATATGGGAGATACAAGATTTACACTCGGCTGTTTGTTAACCTCTGACAGGTGATGAAGAATCAACATTTGCACTCTTAAAAACTTTAATTTCCTTTTTTTTTTTTCACATTTATACCCCCAGAGTTAGTGGTTCAAAATTCAGTAAGAAAATAAAATTAGCACTAAATGTCACTTTATAATTGCAATAATGATCACACAGCTGTGCTTCCCTAGTTGTATAATGCACGTCAGGATCAGTTTAGGAGCTCAGCCTCATTTCCTGCCCAGATGTAATTCTGGTGACCATTATTACAGTAGTAAGTCTCTCCTCATTCATTATGGCTGGGGTCTGAGGGAGGCCTGCATGGGCTCACAGAGGCCAGCATAGAAGGATGTTGCAGCTTTGGGCTAGCCAAGTGTAAGGTTTTGCCAGTGCAGGATGTGAACGGATGGAGCGGCTGCAGACAGCACAGCTGGCTCAAGCACATGTGCCTCTGTGTGGATGGAAAAAAAAAAAAAAACATAATAAAAAATAACTTAGGTGTGCCTTTCTTTCTAATGAAATGTTGTCTTTATTTATGAACATGAAATTCTGAGGAGGAGCTCTTACACTTAAATGAACCTGTGAGCAACCCATAGAAAAGCAAGTGCCTGCAGCGCTAATAATGAGAACTGACAAGGCGATCCTGCTGTGTTTATTTATGACCTTCTGCCTTTGTTAGCTCTTGTGAGAAATTCCTCTCTAACCATAACAATATTGCTGGAGCTTGGCACTGCACTGAGGAATCCTACGGTGCCCCAAGGCCGCCCACTGGCACGGGTACAGCTCGCAACAGATTGGCATGGTTGTTGAAATTTTCATATGTTTTCCTTTTATTTATTTTTTTACTTAATTCATGAGAATGTTCCTTCCTTTGGTACATTTGTTTGTTCTGACAAGCATTCTTCAGAAGTATTTTGAGATTTTGCAAAGATCTAACTTACTGATTTGCTTTCTTTTCCTCTTTTTTGGTGGTCTATTTAATGAATAACTTGAAGATTCAAATGAGCTGTGGTTTGATAGTTCCATCAGGTGGCTCTTCTTAGTTGTATCCATAGTGGTCTTTTTAAAGAGAGATAACAGTGTATAAACAGTGGCCCCATTTGTAGACTTCAGTATAGAAGACTGTGAACAGGGAACTGGGACAGGAGCTCAGGCAAAGCTGCTGCAAGCAGCAATGACGTTAGAAGATATGCAGCAAAATTTTCATAAGGTTAAGAACCGTTTTCTTCTCAAGCTGTAGCACTTACAAACCGTGCCTTGATACAGATGGCTCTTTTCCCATCCTTCTATCAGATGCACTACCCAAAAACCTTCTTGGCCCAGCTCCCTGAGCTGTGTTGCAAAGCTCAGACAGGCTTGGAGGATGGAGAATCAGTGATGGGTAGGGCTGCACCTGAAGGTCTGGCAGGGCTGAAGTTTCTGCTTCCTCTTGCAAGGACCAGGAGGCAGACATTGACTAGAGCTGCAGTTCTTTTGACTTCCCGTGGGGGAAAAGAAGGGGCCAGACAGGAGAGCAAAGGATCACTGCCTTACAAGATCCTGGGAAACCCTATTGCAAAGATGCTTCCAGCTGCATCTTTCTTTCTTTTTCCACCACTGTCATTTTAACTGACATGTTTTTTCACACCATTTATGATACTTAAAAAAATCCAGTCCAGCAATAATACAGATCAATGCGGAAAGGAGTTACCTTTTATTGTACTTACAGATATTTTATACAAGTGGCTCCCAAGTGCACTGTGGGCTGTGGCACTACAGTGGTGGTTGCTGGAAGAAGCTGCAGCAGGGACGTAGCCTGGCAGGTGTAGGAGAAGGACAATTGGCATCTCAGGTGAAGGTTTGGGTAAAGCGTCATCATGCAGAAAGGCAGGTGGAGACGCCCTGCCCAGCCCAGTAAGGCCCCACCAAGTGATCATCCATTGTAGCAGTCAGATTTTTGAGAACTACGATTGCTGTACACTGCACATCCTATCCGTGCTTTCTTGGAATTTTTTCAGACTACTTTTATTAGCATAGCAATGAATAGGTAGTTCTGTGCAATACCAACATCCTCTCTTTTATAAGAAAAAGCTGCAAAACTGAAGCATGCTCCGGCACACGAAACCCTCAAAATTCCCCATGGATGTTTTTCCTTTGTATGATATATTAATTAAAGAACAGCAGTAGTTGATTTGTTGGGGTTTTTTGGTAGTACACAGTGTTTAACACTTCTGTAGTGGTGTGTCCATTTGTCTCTTCATTTACTGGATTTCAGGAGTGCACCTGAAATTATGAACATGTTGGATAATGGTTAGTTTAGTTCACTCAGCGATCAAGACAACCATGGCATTATCAACCTTGAGAAACCTCTTCCCATGCCAAAATGGTGCTTAGCAGTAGATGGGGAAGGGTATTGGTCTTTCAGAATTCTTTCTTCATGCCTAGTTGAAGTGCTACAAATTATGCTTCCTACTTGGCTAATCAAGGCATTATTTCAAAAAGAAAACTGAAGTCAAGACACTTCTCTAGAATTTCAGAAACCTTTTGAAATTTATATAGAGGTTTCTGAGACTGGAGTTCTACATAAGTTTGTTAAAGCTGTATCATCTCAAAATACCACATTCCCCGGCTGCTTAATTATTTAGCATTCCCAGCAAACACTGAATTACTGCAAAGAAATGTAAATTCCAGAACTTGGGGTGTTGTGAGAACCTTGTTCTAGCAGGCATGTGTGAGAAACAATCTGAAAGTTTATTTACTGCTCTTCTACTGTCTTGGATTTAATTTTCCAACCTTTTCTCGGGTTACCAGAGAATGTGAATGTGGGAGGGGTTGAGTGGACAGCTCTTGAAGAGTAATTGTTTGGTTTTACTGCTGTGGCCCACAGACCTCAGAAAGAAGTAAGCAGTTTGAGTGTGTGGCTGGGGGTCAGGAGCAAAGCAGAAGCAGAGTGATCACAGCCCCATGAGTTTGTGCTCTACTGATGGTCAAACTACACTCCACTGAGTTGCATTGGGTTCGGTGAAAATGAAGAGAAAAAGGAACAAGGATGAGAGGTTCTTGCATGAGGATGAGACAATGAACCTGAAGTGGCAAATTAAGCTAAATTTACTGAGGTAAACCTTGTAACACTAATTTCTGCCTGTTACCCCAGTATAATGTTACATATCCAGTATTTTAAATAAGACTTAATTAATTAATTAATATTGTTCTCTGAGGGAAGTAATTTTATTCAGTTCCTTAAAAAGGTAGTCTTTATAACATTTATCAGTCTTTTTGATGTATACAGTTTTCTCCTCCTTTCTGCTTCTGATTCAAGAGGAAGAGATGGAAAGTTAACAGAGCACCTGTGTTTTTGAAGTTTAAGATGTGTCTGGGGCTTATTTACCATCTCATTGAATTGTGGTATTTGGTTACAGGGTGTTGTGGGAGAGAGAAGAAAGAGACGCAGTATGATGCACGCACAAGCCCTAAGCTAATGAAAAACTATGTTTTGTAGATCCTTATTCCCACGGTAACCTGCTGGGACAGACTTTTTTATCAAACCATAACTCTACAAAGGGTAATAATATGAAAAAAAAAGAAAAAAGCCAAGTGCTGTAGATCAAGTTTTTGAACCTTGGGCATACAGGTGTATTGGTTCAATCCGGTTGTTTAAGCCCTTTCTTGTGCTCCATGCATAGGTGTCCTTGGGCTGTCAGAGCAGCTCACTTGTTCTCAACTTGCCTAATTTACTGTGGCATGACAATAATATAATAATAGTATGCTTTCAGTGATCAGTGGGCAGTTGCTTGTTGGACCAACGCTTCATTCTCTCAGCTGCAGCCTCCAAATCAGATAGTATTGTAGGTCTAAAGTTGCAAGCACTGTTAATGCCTTCTGGATGCCATGTGGGATGGGATAGTCTGAGAAGCACATCAGAAAGATGTAGAAAGATGTTAATTAACAGTTGCAAAATAGGTGTGTTGTGACTCAGGGTATGTCTATAGTAGTAAACAGGTACATGCAGCCACATGAGTTTGTGTGGTCATGTTCAAAGTGTTTTTCCTACGTGAGGTGCCCTGCACAGACCTATTGAGAATTTCTGCACTGCAGTCTCGTGGGTGTGTCCAGGTGAGGCATGGTGTGAATTTTACCACATTACATGTTATGGTATTCTGAAGTTTTTTGTTTGTTCCTTTCTGCTTGAGCCACACCTTCACAATATCAGGTTTTTGAATATATAGTCTCAAGGACAGATGGTCTATGTCTGACTGCATGTGCTGCAAGTTTCCAAAGCATGATGGCCAGAGTAAATGGAATAAAGCAGTACTTTTTAATGTATATTGCTGCTGCTCTTGCTGAAATGTTTGGTCTCTTTCAGATCTACCATCCCGTATGTTCTATTAATAATGCCTAGTTCTTTCTCATATGCCTTTGCTCAAATCTATGTTTGTTTTTCCTGTGATTTGGTACTCCTTTTTTACTTAGTCTGATTTATTTCTACAGCAGCTGTGAAGTTGAGTAAGTAGGTAATGGGAGGAGGACTAGCAGCTACATGGTGTTTTCCCTGTGGCTTGATGCTGAATTCAGCATGGCCAGAAGCACAGCCAGGAGAGCAGTCTGGGCTGGTGAGCAGGGCGGTCACACAGTGTCCATTCAGGTTAAACATCAGGATGGCATCACTAGACTTCCTGTATAGAGGGAGAATGATAGTGATCCCAAAAGAGCAAATTCCAGAGAGCTTGAAAGACTTTGGATCAGTACATGGTTTGCTTAATTCAGCTTCCTCTCTCTTTTATCCTGCCAGTTTAGTCTGTCTTATCCCTGTGGAGGCAACAAGGGAAGTTGTTATGTCTCACCTTACTGTTCTTTATACAAAAAACCCATTAGGTTTGACAGAAGGAATTTCATGTTTGGGAGTGGCTAAATTTGGTACTATGCATGGGAAGTAGTTTAGAATTATATTGGATTGCTGTTACGAAAATACAACTTTTCTTTCTTCTTCATAGGGGCCATTTGTTGTGGTTTTCATTGATTTGGTTGTTTTAAAGGTTGATGGTTTATTGATGATAAATGACTGATGCTGTAGCTACAAGAGTTGTTAGCTGGGAATTTTTCTTTGCTACAGTACTGAAGAAACAAATGACTCCTAAGGGTTTGGGGCTTTTTGTTTTTAAATTTTATTTTCAGAAATTCTACGTGCTAAGCTTTCTGCTTCAGAGATAAACAGGGAAGATCATATCTTGAGAGATGCTCTGTTACTGTTTTTCTGTTCTGGAGATTTACTTTTTATTTATTAAAAAATATCCTTGTCAGACAGGCTGTGTGTCCTATGCTTAACAGTCCTTGCTAGACTTTGTCAATTTGCTTTGATGGCACATGGGTCATTAGTATTAATCATTTCATGCACAGGAGTCAGTGTTTATAAATCAGTGAATTTTTGCTGTTAGGTTACTTGATAGAGCTGTAGGACTCAGGAGCCCTTTCCTGGTAACTGCCAGGGAGCTGCAGATCCCGCTGTGAGTGGCACTTGGCACAGGCAGGGAGAAGCATGGCTGGTGGGGCCTTCATCTGCTGTCTCATCAGTTTTGAATTCCTAGATGCCATAAGTTGGTTTTGGTGTAAAGCTGTTGTCTGGACAAGCAAATACAAGATCCCAGTGTGGATCATTTCAGATATAGAAATGTGATTGTATCCATCCTAGCAACTTCTTCTCATCCCATGTGTGACAGATACGGGCAAGTCATATTCTGTTCTTGGATTCCTGTATCCCTAGGTCAAAAACTTTTGTTTTAGGTGAGGTTGTCTTACAACAAAGATCCTTTGCAGTAAAAAATTACTCTTTCTTTGAGTGAACAGTCTTTTGCTTAGCAATTAGGTAGTAAGCTGTGATTTGAATCTGGTTTTCCAAGTCAGCTTTTTGTAGATAACTTCTTGAAGACTGATCTAATTCCAGGATCTCATAGATTGAAAGGACAACAGGCAGGGCAGTGTCACTGCACTTTTGATTGCACATCTTCTTGGCTGCTAAAGTGAATATAAGGCTTTTGGGAAAAATATTTTTGCATCTTCAGGGACTTGCCTGTAAAACTTCTCAGAGAAAGTACTTGATACTGATCAGTGTTCTTGCAACACAATTCAGTAACCCAAGTTATTTTGGGAAGCATGTGAGGTCCACCGAATGAAAAGAATATGTTTCCCCAGCAAGTGGTGCTTTATCACTAAGTTTAGTTCAAGAGCTAGTGTTTTTTATCATATACTTAAAATCCCCTTCCCTTAAAATGGATAATAATAAACATTAATAGTTTATGACATGGAGGTTAAAGTTAAAAATCTGGTTTAAAATGCTGAAACATATAGTAAGTGGAATTAAATAAGATTTATAGATAACACGAGTATCATAAGAAGTACCTTTGCCTAGCTGTTGTCAAAATTTGTGTTTGCCTCACAAGTGAAACAAGCCCTGTCAATAGAAATCAAGAGTTTTCCTTGGGGAGGTGTTTGTACGAGAAGTGATCTTCTCTGCTTTTCCTGCTCCAGACCTTGATTTAACAAGATTCAGAGAATTAACCTTGTTTTCCCACAGAATTAATTTCAGTAAGGCATGTAAAAGGGATTTTGGCAGAAATGTAATGGCAGCCCTGCTGTCTCCTGTTAAACAATTTCTTAAGGATGTGCATTAGGTACATTTTTTGTGCTTAGATGAGGGTCATTATGCAGCTGGCATGGAAGGAAGATATCCATGTTGGGAGTAGCAGCATTTGAAAATAAAAGAATTTTCCATGTGGTCCCAATCGTTGCTGCGCCCATGCGTTTTTCCGGTTGCGTAGGCGCTGGGAGGCTGTTAGCTCGCTCGCTGCCTCCACAATGTGACCAGCAGGGCCTTTGGAAGACTTCTTGAAACATGCTATTATCGGCTGCTTTGTGATGAAAAGAGGTCTTACAAATATCTTGAAATTTAAACAGAGCTATTGTGGATTTTCCTTTTGTGCACATATGTGTGTTTGTCAGCCAAATCATTTGTTCAAAGTTAATCTCAATTACAGAGCATATTGTTCATAATCCCCCATGGCTCCAAAACAATAGCAGAGTGTATGTCTGTTTGAATATATATTTACATACTTACATGTGAAATATGTTTGCTTGTATATATAATTTTGCTTCTAAAGTGGTGATTCATGTTAAAGAGATGGATATTTCATGCAGGATCCTGTCTTTTGAGCAGCACCATCCTAAGGATATAGTGCAGGAAGGCCTGAATGGAATGAGCAGGCTTTGATCCTGCAGCCTATCAGTTGATGCAGTTCCCTGCTTGCAGTGCTGGGATTTGTCCTAGCACAATGGATGGTAGGGTAGGCTGGGGGGTTCAACTACTTGGAGACAGAAAGGTTTTGTATGTCTTTAATTTTAATACCTATGTCTTCTATTTTAATATCTCTGCTTTTCTTCTACTCCCTGAGCATAAAGGAACTGGTAGGCAAGAGTTGGAAAATTTAAATAAACCGTAGGTTGTATGTGCTCTGCATAATCCCCACAAGTGAGCCCCAGCTGCAGTAACTTCTTAGAGAACTTAGGCTGTGATTTAGTGGTGTAGGAACTCCACTAGCAAGGTGCCCTACATTTTCTCCCGCTGCTGATTTCAGAGAAGGTACTCATCCTTTTCCAGCTGTAAGTATTTAGCAAGGAATTTCCTTAAAATCTTGGTTGGTGTCTGCTGAGACATAGCTGTGCAAAGCTTGCAACTGCACAAAGTATTAGCAGTGTAAATTTTTGCTCCACAGTGAATGCTGTAGTCCTGTCACACCTGGTGTGTAAAACTGTGGTGGTATTGCTGAGCTACTGTAGTCTCCATTTTGCTGTTTATTGGATCTAGGTGTGCTCCTTGAGCAAGTAAATGTTATTATGTTATATATGGATATTTGTAGGGTTTTCTTCCTGTGGTCTCTTTGTAGCTTTGGGTTTTCTGGCTCTAGATAAGCAGTTTGCTTCCTTCCACCCCTTGCTGCCCACATTGCAGTAGTAAAATGGTCTGCTGTTTCAAGTGTCTCTCCTGTCAATCTGATAAGATCATGCCACCAGGAAGGCACAATGTTATAATCCCAAGCACAATGTGATCCTGTTCATTTCAGCTCTTGTTCTTGCCAGATGGACAAGAAAAAAGGTCGTGTTTAGGTGGAAGTTGAGGCTAGAACTGAAGATAGTGGAAGATAAAACACTTTACTTAAAGAGATAAATCCTGCATGGGGACATTTCAGTTTGTAATCATGGTGTTTTATAGAAATGAACTTTGAAAACTAGTTAGGATGTCTGGAATAATACAGGTATAAAACTAACATAGAGAATGCAGAATTGTAATACAGATTTGTGATGGGAGGGAGGAAATACTTTGTCCTTCATTTTTTCTAAGATTTTATGTGAAATTTGAAAATATAGTCATAACAATATCACAGATAGGAATAATAAGATTGCTCTACAAGAAACAGATCTGTAAGAAACACAAGACTACTGGTAATTCTAAACTTGCTAGGTTTTAATGGAAGAAATGAGTGCTTTCCTGAAAAAAACCCTGAAAAGAGGCAAAATTTAAGGCATGCCTTAGGGTAGGGGGACTTCAGGCCCTTAAAAGAATCCCAGCAATTACCTAACCTGCCAACTTTCCAACAAGATAAATGGAAGCACTGTAGCCTGAAGGTGCCTTGGTTTGAATGAGATGCAGTAAGTAAGGTCTCTCTGTTCTTTACAGGCATCATAGATCTGATACTACTTATAAAAGAAGAATAGACTTGGTGCCCTGCTGCCTAAATTGTCCTCTAGAGGAGTATTAGTTACAGAGCTTCTTTGTTAACTAGGCTGTATGCTTAAACCTCTGTGAATTTCTCCTATTAGCAGGCTTCCTAATAGCTTTACATGTAGATACGCTAAGTAAAAGCAAGTGTATCCATGTAATTGACATATATTATGTGTATGTGTATACTGTTTTGCATATAAATGTTTGTCATGTGGAATTTGCACAACTTCACTACTGTTCTGTTAAAATGAAATAAAAGAAAGTTGACTTCTGCTCTTTCTGTCCACATAAAGTGCTTCACATGAAGTCTTTCTTCTCCTTCTCTTTAATTTCCCAATTAGCTTTTTTAGTTGAGAGGTATTTCTAAAGCCTCTGTTTGCTGCAAGTTTCCCAGTTGCTTGTCGGCTCAGGCTTTCCACATTAGAAAACTAGGTAAGGCCTCAAAGTGTATGTTAAAGAAAAGAAAAACAACAAAATCAAAAAACACAACTCACATCCCCCCAAAACAAATTAAAAAACCCAAACCACCCTGTACAGAACAGCTAATATTTCTTATTTTAGCCCACTTGAAGACAATGTAGGAAATTGTGTTGCACAGCCCAGACTTACAGATAGGTAACAATCCTTTGTGCCATCCTGAGATCAACCTCTTTCTTGGTTTTCTTCATGTGTCTGATGAATGAACACTATTATTGCATCCTGAGCAGATACATTGTTTTGAAGTTCCCCGTTCCTAGGAGAAAATCCCACCTGGGGAGTGCAAGGCCCTGCGGGTATGCTGTGCCTGCCAGGCTGTTCCCTCAGCCTGCACTGCTTGAGGGTGGTGGCATGGCTTGACAATTTAAATAGGCTGGTACCATGCAAGCTTTTCTCTCCTTTTTCCACCTTGGTGAAGGAGTTTCATCAGGTGGTTGAAGAAATTCCTTGAAAGCAGGCACTCGAGAAGATGCCTGAGACTCACTAGTTGTTCTGCTCTTGTGGAAGGCTGGAGAAATCACTGTGACCTGATGGGAAAAGTGAACTTCAGTCCCATCCTCAGGTTTTGCCTTAGCCTGTGAACAGAAGATAATTTCATCAAAGACAGTGCTAATTTCTTCATGGCTTTTCCATTATCCTGGCAAATTTGTTTTTTTCAAGTACTTTGGTTTGCCAACACAAGTGAAAGCTTTACTCCACACACCCTTTAAAAATCTTTATTATTCCAAATGTAAACCTCTGTGATTTCTATATCTTCTGTCATTTGTGTGCTTACCTGTTTTTTAGACAGAATTTATATTCCTTTAGAATAGGCTCTATTCTGCAACATCAGTTTTCAGAGGTTTATTCTATGCTTTTCAACAGCATTTGTTTTATCAGCACTTCCTGCAGCATTTGTTACACATGACGACAGCAGTGATTTGATTCCATTTAGAAGAATACCATATTATGTATGGAAAAGCAATAATTGCTTACCTGTTTGCCAAATACATTCTACTGTGAAAAATACCTACTGTTGATCTATGCAGTACCAAGCACTGTTATTTCTTGTTTACATTTTTTACAGTTGATAGTTCCAAAAAATCCCAATGAAAATAGTTTATTGCTCACTTCATAATTAAATTTCCATTTGTACGGATTTGGAAGCCTACTCTTGAGTGAATGCAGCATCTACATGTAGACTGAAGTTTTAGCCTTAATTTTTGCTTTTCGTGTGCCTAATGGCATTCGGGTATAATTTCATGCTTGTCAGAAAAAGCAGAATTTAACTGTCGTGAGAGTTGTTCTTGAAGTATTTGTGGGAACTCCTTGGAAATAAGCAAGATGCCCTGCAGAGAGCTAAGTCAGGTGGTTTGTATTCACTGCCCTTACTCACAAGAAGGAATAACATGTAGCATTCTACGTGGCTTCTAGTAAATGGTAGCAGTGCTTAAACTGTTAATCCTCCTCTTCTGTGCCTTGGAAGGCAGGGTCTAAGTACACCATGTGAGTTCCGTCTGTGACGTCTAAAAATCTTCATTTTTCGTTATGAAAATTAGGCAGCGCTAAGGTTTCACTTCCTGAGCTCCTTGCTCAGGCAGAACCCAGTTTTTTTGGTGCTATTCAGACAAGGGGTCCTGCTGTCTGTGCTGCAGCCGCTTGCATGAGCCAAACAAATGATGTCAGGATCAGTCAAAGTAATGCGCCCTGTCATCCCAGTTATTTCAAGTCTCGGGGTCATTTGATGACCTGATCTATATGGGAGGTAGATCCGTGCCACTTTTTTGAGCTTTAATTTGCTAATAGAAATAGTAACATAGTAACATGCTTCTCGTGACCTGCCAATATCTACCAACATTTTTTCTGACAGTTGGGGAGCATGTGCTTGCTTTGTCACAGCATTCTTGGTTTTTCATATCTGATCTTAAAATTATTTAAAACCCCTAATTACTCCCACAGATTCAAAGACCAGTATAACTCCTGTGTTACAGCTTGAGGGAATATGTCCAGCAGTTCATAGTTAGAATTCAAATGTGCTGTGACCTACAGAGGAAATTTCTCATTGAAAAGGCAGCAGTTATGAGCTGAAATGGAGTCACTGTTTAGCAGTGTATTCAGATGAAATTGAAGAGAAACTCTGAGCTGTACATTGGTATTTGGTGGGAGTGGAGAAGCAGCAGTTCCTTGGTGGCCAGCAGATCCAGTGCTGCTGCTGAGGGCAGGGCGTCTTCTCATCTCCTTGTTGCAAGGCGAAGGAGTTGCAAGGGAGTGTTATAGGGCTACATATTTTACACTCTTATTCTCTCATTGTACTGCTTTAGAGTGGAATGTATAAGTTGCGATTGTAATGGTAGCAAACCCCAAAATTAAATACTGTGCGAAAGTGAAACTGATGTATCCTTTTCATTAGTTTTGGTATGCACAGGCAGAATTTGTGGGATTAATTTTGAAAGCTCAATCCAGATGGAAAAGGTTAAATTCAATGCTGAATGAATTTGGTTCCAATTCATTTGTTGCCCTTGCTTGCCCTTTTTCTCAAAAGAATTAGATATTAAGCAGAGAATTGTGCATACCGTCCTTGTTTTCTGCCATCATTTAACTATGTGTTTAATGTTAAAGACAACCTCTCAGTTATCTGCTGCAGTAAGTAAACAAATGGATCTATTGCCATGCCAGCTCTTGAGTCCTGTGGCCTGAGTATTCATGCAAGCACTTATGTTCATTTTTCCTTTTTCGTCAGGATTTATCTGGATCCATTGACGACTTGCCGACTGGAACTGAAGCAACCCTCAGCTCAGCTGTTAGCGCGTCAGGCTCTACGAGCAGCCAAGGGGAGCAGAGCAACCCCGCACAGTCTCCGTTTTCCCCTCATGCTTCTCCACATCTCTCTGGCATCCCTGGGGGCCCATCACCTTCCCCTGTAGGCTCACCTGTTGGAAGCAACCAGTCAAGATCTGGTCCCATTTCTCCAGCGAGTATTCCAGGTAAGTTTGTTCTAACAAATAAAATTAAACCTATTGGTAGGTTTATTAAATACATAAATAAATACTCCCATATTCTGAACTAATTTATTTTCTGAGAATTCTGCATTTTCAGGGCTTTTCTGAAAAAAATGCATGTTTAGAGTAAATTTAATCTGAACGTCAGCTGCCAAGCCTTCAGAATGCTCAAAGTTCTGAACTTGACTCCACATAGGTGTTTGATAAATGTCTCTATCATCAACCAATGTGAATACTTAATTGTAGTTTTTGTATTTGGTTTGTGTGTCATTTTTCACATGCTCCTCTCAATTATTTACAGATCTTTTTTGTTCTAACTGTATTTTTGTTGAGTTTGGCTCTTGAGCTTGAATGGTGATTACAGACCTGCAGGATGAGGCAGTATTGTGGCAATGTAATTTTGGACATGAATATAGAATACTGTATAAGATTTTTCTGAATATTTGCAAAGATTAACAAGTTACCAGGGATTCAGCCCCACCAGTAGTATTTGGAATACCAGTGGCAGGCTTGCCACTCACTCTCTTGTGCAGTTCAGAGTATGACACACCGTCATGTATATTCAGAAATTTGTGGAAATCTGTTAAGATACTCAGAAGAAAAAAATGGCATACATTAATTTCAGTTCTTACCTTATCCCCACCCATCTGGCATGTTACTTATTCCAGAGGGTCAGGCAGCAATTTGTATTTAGTATTTCAGGTGAGTTTATTCTCTTTCTGATGCTTATGTTTTTTTATTATCTTCTGACATTTTGAATACTAGGGGAATTTCTAGGAGTAAGAGAGTGCTGACATTACCCTAGGGATAACATCAGTTGCTGACAAAACCACGAAATAATAAACACGGACCTCAGTTAAAAGAAACAAAAGCAGAAGTGCCTTTTTGTTAGGTGATTTGAGTGTTGTTGTAAACCAAATGCTGGTTAAAGTTCAGAGAGTAGAGTGTGTTTTGGTATTTGATACAAAGGTATCTGTGTAAAATGTTCCTGCCTGTTTGTCTACAGAGGTTAAACTAGATAAGCAGAGGGAAGTAAGCTTAGTGCACACAGGAATGTTTAGTACTAAATGTGACCTGAGCATGTTGAGCCCTGATGCTGCGTGCATGCCCTGCAGTTATTTCTTCCTTCTCCAGCCACTCTGACTGGCAACACATGCTCAGGTGGAGCAGGAATAGTGGGGACAGAGTATTTGCATTGTATGCAGTGTGATAGCTTTGTATTTCCAAGGTGTTTCCCAGTATTTGGTGTAAGAAATCCATCTCTGTTGCTGAGTGAAGCCAGATAGTCCACCTGGCTGAAAAGGTAACATTTTGCCACAGTCAGATTCAGGTGAATAAAAGGGTTGGCATTTTAGCAGCCTGATTGCTGAATAGGGAAAAAATGTTGTGATGCTGAAAATAGGTTTACTGTAGCCATGATATGTAAGGACGAGCATAAGTGTGTAGGGGGAGAGTAATAACTTTTATGAAACCACCTGATCCCTATGGGGTAAAAATAGAAGGGATATGGACTCAGAGGTCAGGGTCAGAGTCACTTCAGAGTTTCAGATGAGCCCCAAATGCTCAAAAGCATTGTCTCTACATAAAAACTGTGCCACCATTTTGCACGGTGGTTTTCTGGTCTGCTGCAGTAACACAAAAGCAATTCTTTCTCAGGAACGATTTCTATGAATGGTGCTAAATCAAAATCACCCTGCACTGTTTCCCTGTCATAGACAAGCTTCTGGTCTCTGCAGCTCTTGCTAAAGGTGAACTCCCAGGCGTGAGCTAAGGCAGTGCTCTCCGTAGGACAGCCAGGCAGCTGCAGTAGCATCACTGCTGCTGCTGCTGTTTCTCGAGCTACAAAAAGCAGGAGCAAGGCTGCTATTTAAAGCCCTGTGACAGAGGGATGCTGCTGGGTGCTGGGGCTTTCAAGCCGTATGAATTAGACTGTGCTTTCACCTAAGTGTGTTCACACCATTGTTCTTCATTACAAGGACTTAGGTAGCTTTTATCATCAGCTGCATTCATGAGACCCTAAGAAAAAGTAACACAGAGCTTGTTTGCGTTTCTGTGGCTGTTGCAGCAGTCAGGTTGTAGACATTTTTAAACATAAATTGTGTAGTACAGCACCTTGACTTTAGTAATTTTGTTCTCTGCTATTTTCTTCTCCGTTCTCACCCTACCCTTGTTTGTTCTGACCTCATTCCTCTCCTATTACCTCCTGCAATGTTGTGCCACAGTTTCTCAATGTGACATAGATTGGCTCTTTCAATCATTCTCTCTCCAGCAAGTCATTGTAAAATGAGCAGCTGTTGTGTTGCTGATAGCTATGGCTAGGGAAAGCCAAAATGTTGCAGGGGGTTCTTGGTGGGAAGACCATTAAAATAAAGGTGTTGCTTTCCCAGGGTTTGCTGGAAGAGAAGCATCCTTTTCCCAAAGGATGCATCCTTCCTTGCAACAAAATTGAAAACTAATTTAACATCAAAAGGGCAGACAAACAAACAGCCCCCATTAAACCTCCCAAATGGCTGATTCTCTTCCACTGCCTGTTTAAGCTGTCTCCGCACCCCTCTGTAATCCTGACACCCTGCATTGCTTTCTGCTGCACGCCACGAATTTCACAGGAGCAGCCTGGCACAGGCAGCACTGACATTGGCACGTCCCTAGCTCAGTGGGCATTTCCTTCCTGTGCTCTCTGAAATACTGGATGGATATTTTGTGTGGTAAGTGGCACATGCATCTACAGCCTTTGTTTCCATTCACATTACCAGAATAGACCAGGGAGATTAACCCTTAAGAGCAGAAAATGCAACTTCAATGGATTTTGTTCAGGAAGGTAGTTTTCTCTCAAATCAGAAGACTTCTTGTTCAGATGTATGTTGATTACAGGGCTGAAATCCTACTCTTCTATGATTACCACTGATTCAAAATGACATTAAAATTTCCTATTAAGTAGATCATTATTCTGTTTTGCCAGAAATCGTGATCTCTTTATTTTGTAGCTATCTTTATAATTAAGGTACATATTCTTCCAAAGAATGAGATGGTGTTGCCCCGCACTGCTTTGGGTCTTGAACTGTGCCTTATTCAACCCTAAACCATTAGTGGAAGCTGACGCAGCATATATCAAAATGCACTGCTGTTGCAGAAGATTTAGTGGCTGTTAATTTCACTTTTCTCTTTTTTTTCCCCTTTCCCTCCTGCTCTAACAATTCCAGTTTACTAACAAAGCAAAAATGTAAATAAGCTAAGCTCCCCTTTCTCCCCCCATCCCCAATTTTGATCTCACTGGCCAAAGGCTTTTGTCAGCTCTTTCTCCCTTGCGGTGTAAGCAGCAAAAATTTTTTAATATTAAGAGTTCTGAGAAAGATTGCTGATAGGCCAGGAATCCCTTAACCCATGATGGACAAGCAGATTTTGTACAAGTTAATAGATTCTATTATTTTTAAACCCCTACAGCAATTTTTATCCACATAGAAGAGAAGGGTATGCTATGCTAATAATGAGTAGCAAATGCTGCCTTTAGCAATATGTGATTTTTTTTTTCACATGGATCAGTATTTTGACTTTGCTTGTATAAACCAGTATTTTGACTTGTGCTTTTAAGACATTCTATGTACTTTCTGAAGAAACAAGTTTATTTTCACTCTGTTAAGCATCAGCTACATTGTTTTTGTTACAGTTGTTGTTTTCTTTCACTGAGGAACTTGGATACAGATGAAGTTACAATTTCCGGAAAGAAATCCATTTGTGGATACTCTGTTTTAGGAGTGTTATTTCTGGGCTTCTTAATTTTTGCTAACCAGTCAGCATATTCCTCTGATTAAAAATACCCTGAATTTTGATAGTGGTAATTATATGAATCAATGGATGTAATCCATTCAGTGTTAAACTCTACTCTCTGCAAACCTGGAGGTCTTTCACACCTGTATTGATCAGCTAGCTGGCTTGAATTCCAGGATCCATCAGAATTACAGCCAGCACTCCGGGCAAAAAAGAGGACCGAGAGGAAAATGGGATACCCAGATGGAACAGTAACAGGAAATCTTGTCTTGGTGTGCATGTTTAGTCAATGTGTGTGGCTAAAATGATGCAAGAAGAAAAACATGAACTGTAGTCTATCATAGTCCAAAGGGACATTGTGCTACAAGAATCTGAAAAGGAGTGATGCTTTTTTTCATGCCTTATGAAAGAGAAGCCTACCAGTTGAACCAGTTTCCAGAACTAGTTTTACTGTAGATCTTGTTTTAAAAAATAATTTGGAAAAATATTTTCCTTGGGATTGAGTTATTCTACATATTTAACCTGTGAATCACCAGTATTTGTATATTGTACAGCATGGTCCTTTTTTAAATATATTTGAGGGAGACAAGACTACAGTATGAAAGTGATAAACACTGTTTAATGTCTTTGTGGGTGATATAGACAGTGGGATTGAGTGCACCCCCAGTGGCTTTGCCGATGACACAAAGCCATGCAGTGCAGTTGCCACACAGAGGGAAGGGGTGGCATCTGAAGAGACCTGGGCAGGCTTCAGAGGTGGGGCTGTGTGAGCCTCATGAAGCTCAGTAAGGCCAAGTGCAAGGTCCAGCACCTGGGTCAGGGCAATCCCAACAGATGCAGACTGGGCAGAGAATGGATTTGAGAGCAGCCCCGAGGAGAAGGACTCGGGGGTGTTGGTGGAGGAGACGCTCAGCAGGACCCAGCAATGTGCACCTGCAGCCCAGAGAGCCAACCTTCTGCATCAAAACCAGTGTGGCCAGCAGGGAGGGGATTCTGCCCCTCTCTGGTGAGACTCAACCTGAAGTTCTGCATCCAGCTCTGGGGTCCCTGACACAAGCAGAAACTAAGTTGGAGCAGGTCCAGGGAAACGCCACAAAGGTGATGAGAGAGCTGGAGCACCTCTCCTAGAAGACAGCTTGATAGAACTGAGGTTTGCAGCCTGAAGAAGAGATGGCTCTGGGGAGACCTTATGGGAGGCAGCCTTCCAGCACTTACAGGTCACTTACAGGAAGGCTGGAGAGGAACTGTTTAAAAGGACATGAGTAATAGGTCAAGGGAGAATAACTTTAAAGTGAAAGGATGTTTAAATTAGATATTGGGGAGAAGTTCTTCACTGTAAGAATAGTGAGGCACTGGAACAGGTTGCCCAGAGAATCTGTCAATGCCCCTTCCCTAGAAGTGTTCCAGGCCAGGCTGGTTGAGGCTTTGAGCAACCTGCTCTAGTGGAAGGTGTCCCTGCCCATGACAGGGGGAGGAGGGTTGGACCAGACAAACTTTAAGATCCCTTCCAACCCAAACAAATGTATGAATCTATTAATTTGTAATACTATGCTTTTTGTTGAAGCTTTAAATACCCTAAAGTAATTGCAAAACAAGAGGGGATCATATACTTGTAAAATGGATTTTTACAAGTATTCAGGGGAATACTGTCTAGAAAGATTGTTTTAACACATCTATCAATGTTTCTCCCTTGGCTTCTCCGGAGGCAAAAATCTTGCAACAGCTTGTTGCAAGGAAGATGCATGCTGTTCATTGGCATCCAGACCAGAAAAAAGCCAAAACACAAAATGCCATTGACGTAGCTATGTTCTTAATCACTTCTAGTGCACAAAACATCTAATCAGCAGTTTTGCAAATCTAGAATGCTTATAAATGAAATATGTGAATGTTTCACATAGTGCTAGTTTAAAATCCTTTCTTTTGAATTGTTTGTACAACATTTAGAGCGTTTCTGTCTTTTCAAAGGATGAAAAAATAAGCAAATTGTAAAGCACTCTAGCTCAAGGCATTGCTTCTAGCACAGGGAGCATCTAGCCTGTAATACCTATTAGAATTCAGCCCAGGTCACAACTAATGAATAATCTGTTGTCTCAAGGCTTCATGAAATAACTAAATGGTCTCATCAGGTTTTGTGAGGAAAGCCTATGCTACAAAAGGCACTATAAAAACTCCTATTATACTTGCAATGTTGCCAGAGATCAGGGAGGTGTCCTTCTCTGCAGAGGTGGTCTTTCCAGAACAGGTGCAGGAGATGAAAAGAGACGGAGACACGCTGTTCAAGTTCCTCCTGTTCAGTTTTCATGATGACAGAGGGTTTCATTTTCCACAGGCATCAACCTGCTGGTTTTTTATTGGCCCAAAGTTAAGTATCAGATAGAAAAATGGTAACTCACCAAAAAAAACCATGCCCTGGGTGGTTATTTTTTATAGGTAGTTTATGGGGTTTAGTTTTAAGTGGTTTCACTTGCTTAATATCTGGTAATATCTTTAATATCTTTATATTTCACAGTCACATGTTGCAGTTTTAGTGTTTAATTGCTGTCTTAAGCCAGTGCCAAACATTTCTGCCCTATAAACGGAAAACCTTGAAGAATCCAGCACTGAGAGTTGTCCAGCACCATCCCACAGATGGCCAGATCAGTGGCATTCACATACATCCCCATAGCTGTGCTGTGCCCCATATCTGGTTTGTCCTCTTTGCTGGTTCCTGCCAGGCCTGTTTCCATCATCCTGGCAATGTCTGAGCAGCCCGCATGGCGGGGCATCTGCTGCTGTGGACGCTGTGACAGGACACACACACGGGCCACTTCTTGTAGCTCTGTGAGTCACTGGTAGCACCCTGCTGGTACAAATCCATCTAGAGTACGAAGGCTGTTGAAATCCAATTAACATATTTGCATAATTATGCATGTGCTCTGCTTCACGTAACAGAATTCAAATATACTTAACCACAGCGGCCAAGATTTGACAGGTATGTTTGTTATTAGTTTTAGCTGCATGTTCTAAGGCCATCCTTGGACAGTTACTGTTTAAATTTGATCATTAACCTATGTATTTCTTTATAACTTTTTTTCTCAACCCGTTTATGTTTTTGTCAAGAAATTTAAAGTGATGTGTGTTTGGTTTTGTATGTTTGGGGGTTTTTATTCTGTCATTATTTAGCTACACAAATGTAGATTGTCTCTCTTTATTGCTGTTGGCAAATAGGGCATTAATTTGCGTTTTATCATCAATTAAAAGGTTGTCTCTCACTCCCTTGTCCCTTGCAATACTAAGCAGTGATTAATGAGCAAATGGGAAAAGTCTCTCACGTCTCCATCAGTGTGTTTTTGTTGTTGTTGACAGGTGGTTGTTATACCTAGATAAAATAGAGCATAAATGTCATAAGGTATTTGGTTTCTGTGATGGGATAGGCTGCTTCAGTTTTCACTTTTTCAGCAGACTATGTATCACTGCCGTGAGAGATATTTAAAGTGGCCTTCATGCTTCATAGTTAGTGTCAGACTTGACTAGACAGATACGTGGTGTGTCCCTCCTTAGAAGGAGTCTGAGCAATTGCAAATATGGCTTGAATTAATTCTGTGCCTCAAAAGAAGAACATTTTCACTACCTCTAGATAATAATTTTTTTAAAAATTAATGAAAAGAGAGATATCCTTTCTCCTCCTTAGAGACAAAATTCATGCAGCTTGAACTGCAACTTGAAAGATTTGAACAGTCCTTTGACAGCATTGCTCTGTAGGTAGATACGGAAGTCAAATTGCAAAGTGGGTTTTTAGAAAGCAAACACAAAAGAACAATTCACTCCATCGGCAAGCTTTTCTGTTTTTCCCCATCTTCAGATAACAGTGGACTCAAATTATTGTGATGTGTTGATTGATTACAGCCGTTAAGTTTCTTAGTAATCAGTTTCATCACTTATTCTCAATTCACGCTTGCACCTTTGATTTCTCTTCCACAACAGGGTGATGCGGGTTGTCGTTGACTAATGAAGAACAGAATTGGTTTCGGCGTGAGACAAACGGAATGCCGACACCAATCCCAAAATGCATTAATCTTTAATAATCCACATCTGCATGTTTATAAATGATATAACCAGGAGTTGCTAATGTTAATACTCCCCCTTCCAAACAGAAGCTGACATAGGAGCTGGTGTTTGCAAGCTGCATGAGAGGCACGTGGCCGCACGTGGTGCGTGTGACCTTGCGGAGGGAGCTCGCCAGATGAAAGTTCTTGGTTGATTAAAAATACATGAAGAATTGTTTCGCTTCCGCACTGGTCTTTGGAGCTTATCGTTGTCGGGCAAGATGAAATATGGCATGATAGATCTTGTCTTCTAGGGAGATGAGACCCACCAAATGGGTTTTGGAAGCAGGTTTGCCTCAAGGTGCTTTTATCCTTTATGCATTCAACTTGCCCTTTTCTCCCTCATCCTGAGAATTGCTGAGACTAGGGCTGTGTAATATGCCATATAACACAATAAGAAAAACTAGATTAGCTGAGGGTTTGTTCCTTTTGAACGTAGTATTAGTGAAAGCACATACATTTTGCTACTAAAATGCTCTTTAATCAGAGACAGTGATCTAGTATGAGGCAGGCAGGACTAGCTGAATAGTTTGTTGCCACGCAGCACTGCTCCAATTTCCCTGCTTGCTAGACTTGAGAGAGCCAGGAGGAGCAGGGAGAACTCAAACTACATTGCTGATGGTCTTCCAAGTTAATGCTGCCTGATTCTGAGAAATTCTTAAACTTATCTGGATCAAGGGAAAAGAAATATGGATAGGAAAGAGCAATTTCACATCACATTCACCCTTTGTTTTTTATCTTGCATTTTTTCACACTATATCATAAATGCATTTTTTCACAGATACCATAAATGAAAATTGACCTGTGGTTTGGTTAAAATTTGGCAATGTTGAAGTTGGGTGTTAAAGTTTTTATTAGGTGGCAAATTTTAGAAATATATGTCTGCTACATCTATTGTGCTTCTTAGGCTCTTGAATGCAGGTGACACAATAAGGAGCAGCTTAGAGAAAAAAATCTCCTCCTAGTTATAAATGCAGTGTAGAGAATGAGCACTGATAATGAAAAATTCTTACTTTTGGAACTTGGTTTAAATCCCTAAATAGAATTCTGAGGTTTTACATTTCAGGTGTATGGCAGGCTACATTTCATTTGTGGAAGGTAGAAATGAGCCAAAAATAAGAAATACTACCCTCTCCTTTGTTAGGAGCTTTTAGATATTTAGCACTTGCATCAATTGCAGTTTTATATTCTGTTTAATTGACATTTTATAGAAATTTGAGAATGGTTTTCCTCTAGATGAAGTATATGCTTTTTGTATTACACGTAATTACTACAAACATGTAATGATGTGTCCTAAGTAATTATAGATTACTAAATCCATGCAACCCTTTACAATCTTCTACTTCAGTCCAAATGCAAGCAAAACTGCCATTTTTATAGAAGGATTAAAAGGACAGAATGAAAAAACACAGTAGGCCTACTGGGTCTGGATCATTCCCTAAAGAACATAGGCACGTTTTTAAAAAATTTAAGAAAATACAATTTTCAAAATCTAAAAGCAATTCAGAAGCCCTGTAGAGGTGTGAGAGAAAGTGCTGGCAAGCTGTGGCCACAGCCTCTCCCAACCCCTCTCATCCCAATTCACGCCGTCGCTTTGGAGGGCCACAGTGACAGAGTGCAAAACATGTGGAGGGGTGGTTAAACGAGACTTTAGAGGGGGGAAAAAAAGAAATTAAATCAGTGGCTGAGCTTTGAAGAGGTCTGTCTAGTGCAGAGCAGCAAGCGAGTGGGGAAGAAAGGAGCAAGCACCTCATCTACTCTTTCTTCTGGGGACCCAGGTGGACAAATTGGCAACCCTGTTCACAGCCTCCCCCCCAACCCCCTTTGTAGCGTAAGAACTGCTAATCGGATCCATGCTGCTGCAACTGTGGTTAGTTATTAACAGAATAAAAGCAGATTTCTTCAAAAGAATGGGTTGGGGAAAACGGCTCTACAAAATTGCAAGGTTGTTAGAATCTTAAATGCACAGCAGTCGGTTTTTCCCTATTCTGAATTAGGCGATGAATACGGCCTTTCATCTGTCACTGTGCCCATTTCTTCAGAAGGCAGTCAAACATTAGGCTTCTCAAACAAAAAAAAAAAATGTTTGAAAGAGGAAAAATATTGGGGAACAGGAAGAATAGGAAAATGAGAAGGAGAAATCAGGTTTTGTTTTTATTAATTTGGCCTGGTGAGAGAAATATGAGCTTGCCTGCTCTATTCAGTTCCTGCATGCCAGCCACTGTGAGCCACTGTTTCTGAATGTGGGGATTAGAAAAGATTTAACTGGTTGCTATCCTGGACTGCACCATTCTGGACTGGCCTCCAGCAGAAATATCTTTGGCTGGAAACTCTCCCGAGCTTAATGGAAATAATGCATTAAATGGATGCAGAGTTAGGCAGAGGTGAAAGCAGAAAGAATTTGATTCCCCCAAATGAAACTTCTCATAACTGCAAAGTGAAATTACAGGTTTGGGATAGGTGTTACTGAGAATAGAGAAGCAGTGATTCCTAGATTTAGACTGACTTATGCCTTCTCTTATACAAGCAATAAAATGATGCATCCTTAATTTTGAGGAGCTCTACTGCCTTCCTGGTTTGCAGCAGAATTCTGGAATTTGTTGGAAAGGAATAGTCCTCAGGCAGACAGATGCTTGCTGTGACCTACTGGAAAGCCACTCATTATTTGGGTGAGTCACATGCTTCTGAAGATTCCAGTTGACAGCTTGCTTTGGGCTTATTTCCAAAATCTCAGGAGAAAGTGCTTCACTTTGGTCTGAACACAGAGCTGACTTCTGGATGGGGCATGGGTGAAACAGACCTGCTTGGCAGTGTCTGCTGCTGCTCTCCCTTCCCCTCCAGAGCAAAAAGAGCTTTGGCTTTGGAGGGCAATATATTTTCTTTCCTGCCCCTTGCCACCAAGACTGTTGTCAGCTCAGGCAGTACTAACAATTATTTCACTTCATACTCCTGAGTATTTGTTGCAGTCTTTATACCTTACTCAGAGGTTCCACAGTCTGGGAATAAATCTTGGATATCTAATTTGACAGACCCCAGTTTCAGCTACTTAATTTTATTTTTTAAGTCCATAATATAATGAATTATTCTGTAGTAAGGGTGACATTTGGATGGTGTTCCATAAGTAATACCTTGGGACTACACGCTGCGTAATGAGGATGAAACAAAATATTGAGTAGTAACCTCATCCCATCAGTGTCAACTTTGCTTTGGATTAAATGTTATAGCATGTCAAACAAGTAGCTTCTACTCATGAAATTAAGATGTTTATGCTTTTGCATTTGTGCAGAGGAAAGTCAGAGCTAGGGTTCCCTAGGCCCTCAATGAGCAAAGGCTCATTGTTGCATTTTTAATGGAGATTTGAAAGCAATTTAGCATTTAAGTTACAGTGATTTCTTTGAAACTCACCCACAACCCCATTCTTGATATGGTGAATGTGACATAGATAGGAAAAAGAAGGTGAGAGTGTAACTTTCAAGTGTTGGTAGTCTGAGAATTTTACACTTTCATGAAAAGCAAAGTGGGGGGTTTTGCTTCTTGTTTATTTTACGTGGATTGTGATACTCACATATGTTAGGGGAATCTTGTGTCTTCAAAGCATGATACGAAGAGGTAATACAGAAAATCAAGGCTAGGCCTGACAGCAGTCTTGATAACACTTCGTGATGTAGAGCATCCATAAATCTGGCATAAGTTGATAAGCTCCTTGTTCAGAAGCTTATACAGAAGCTTTTTGTTGCTGCAATGGAACAAATCAGCTTCTTGCAGTCCTGCCTTCAGTGAGCCTCTCAGCCAGCCACCAAAAGTATTCCAAGGCAGGAGGGTTTGGTCCCAAGTTCCTGACTCAGGGTGGTGGAAATTGTCTTGGTAAGCAGGCTGCAGTGGATTACCAGCATTGTAAGGGGTTATTAGCTGCAGTGTGGTGCTGAACCAGAAGGCTTGGTCTGAGTGTGTTTGACTCTGCATATCCCAGCACAGCCACAGCTGCTGTATCTGAAAGGGTCCTCATGTCTCAGGCCTTTTATAACATCTGCACTCAGATTACTGCATAGATAGAAGGAAGGTTTTACTATTTTGCACACCTTAATTTGAGAGGATATGAAGACAACCCTTCCTTTTAACTTGAATAAATAAGTAATTTAAAATATACTGTTGATACAATAGGAAGCTTGGCTACAATGCATAAATTAAGGAAGAAAATAATATTTTTTCTTAAAGGGTCATTGGCTTTTAAGATGGAAGTTATAACACAAAACACATGACCAGTTTCCCTTTATGCTACCCATAGAAAATTTCTTTCCTTTGAGGTCATTTGCACCTCACTTCCAATTTCCTGAAAAACTCATTTGAAACACTCCCATACAGAAGCCTACTTATGTTCTTTCAATTCTGATGTAGGGATCGGAGACCAGGAATGTCTCTTCTGGTCTGTGAGCCTTTATTGTAACATTGACGGTGTGACGATTATCCTGTTATTTTATCAGATTTCATCCTAATCACTAGATTTTCAGGACCTCATTATTCCTAAAACAAACTTGTTTCAAGTTCCAGTAATGGTTTGTTTATCCTCCTAAACATCATCATGCTCTTTTTCCTCCCTGATATTTAGCCTCAAATATATTATTAGAAAGAAATCACAAAATTCCAGCTCTAGTTTTTGTCATGCAAATAATACTCACACTTTCAAGCCTCCTGTCATTTCATGTTGGTAGCTGATTCCCATTCCAGTTTGTATTAGGCTTTCTGGGTTTGTCCCTGTGAAGGGCCACCAGTGACACATCAGCAATGATGTTGTGTTGTCGTACCTCTACTGTAAACAATCCCCCTAATTTATCCTAGTGATCAATTTGTTTCTTTGAGTGCCACATGACATGGTTAGTTATAGCTGTTTGTAGGCTATAACCATTTTAGGTCAACAGGTATAGTCAGATTTTTCCTTCCTTTTTTTTTCTATGTCTACCTGATAACCTACAGCTTTTCAGTTATAAAAAGACTGGTTCTGATCCATATATATAAATGTTTGCATTTTTAATACTCCAAGCCAAAAGGTGGTCCCAAGGGTTTCTTAGGTAGTATTTTAATAATCTTTTATATTGACTAATATTACTTACTTTGTCATCAATCAATGTCATTAATTCAGTCGTAGCTCTCAATTCCTAAATTAGATTTGGAATTGTCCTGAAGATGACCCACAAGATCTGTAACTTCTGCCTTTCCTTCAGCCTAGTGTTCCATTTTCAACACAGGCTGTGATCAGTGCTCCGCCCTCCAGTTCCTCATGCATCTTAAAATTCCTGTGCTTATACCCCTCCTTCCCCCCTTAACTGGTTATTTCCCAGAGAGAACTTGTTATCACCAAAGTGTTTTCTTGACTCAACTGTTCAGGTGTAATTCTGTGAGGTATTGTCCAGCTGGTACAGGGTGTCACAGCTGAACATCCTCCAGTATCATTGGGAGGGAAAGCCCTCAGCATCTTTCAAAAAATTGCTGATGTGGACCGTAAGGACTCCTCAGCAGAATATCAAAGGGCTGCTCTTCCTTGCTATGTTGACCCTAAGGATTTTACTTTTTACAGTTTAATTACATGACTGTAGCCATAATGCAGTCACTATTTAGTACTTTTCTCAGTCCATCTTTGCCAAACATAGTACAGAGTCTCTCCTGACTTCATTTGAAGTGAAGATTTTCAAAGTGAAACAATTTTAAAGCATCTGACATAATTTAAAAAATAGAAAACCCACTTACAAATATAGTATTATACGTTTTTAAATTCCCTTACCTCTTCAGATGACTTTTTTATTTTAAATAGCAGATACTATATTAGGTAGACTGCTGGTATCAGTAGTTTTAACAAATATTTTTACTAGATAGTTATATGAATTTGTATAGCATTTTGCTCCTTTGTTACATATAGGGGAAAGAACTAGCGTGGCAGCTTCTATCCTTTTAACATGCATTATTGCATTTTCTTTGGTTTTGCATAATACTAGTGAAACATCTGTAGTATTCACTTTGCATACATTTTGGCAGGTGGAGTATCTCACCAGTGTGGCAGCAATGGTATGAAAAAGATGGGAAAAGGTCATCCCTGTTTAAGTTTTCTTCTGTGTATCACTGGGTCAAAAGAGGCAGTAGTTTGTCAGTGAAAAAAATTACTGGATTTTTGGATAGCTGTAGAAGTTATGTTAAGAACAAAAAAGAGGTTGTTTTTCTTTTGTAGAAGTTTTTCTTCCCTAATAAAATAGACGAGTCTGTTCATGTATTATTTAAAGTGTCTTCCAAGAACCACAACAGCAATACTGGTTGAAAGAGAAAAGGATTGCTATCATTTAAAGGAAAGAAATGGAAAATCTTTAAGGTCATTTCTTTTCATGACAAAGAAACTTAAAAAGCATGGCAGACAGGATCTTCAAAGGTTTTAAAGTCCTGTCATCACCTCCCAATCAATAGGAGTTAGATACCCAAATTAAGAGTTCAGTTCAAGTCTTGAAAGGTATTTGGGTGCTTAACCTCCTTTTACCTTTCACAACACTTCTAAGAATAAAAGAACAGTTTGATTGAAAACACTCTGATGCAATACCTTCATGTCCAGCACCTGGATAATCTGTAGCACCCATGGATAATTAGTGTAGTGGATGCTTCTCTTGAAAGTTTGTTACTTGTGCAGAGTTGGTCATGTTTATGAAACCATTTTTCTTTGTGAAACAAAAATTTTGCTTGACAGTTTTTTAATAAGGAAAAAAATCAGACGTACACTGAAAAAATAGCATTAGGGTTTGAGAGACTGATAATTACAGTGAATCTGCAAAACTCGAGAGTCTGTATTGACTGAAGATGTGCATGAAATTGATTTCTTTGTAAAAGTTGCACAGGTAGTGCTCTACACCTTGACTTTACTGGTCTGTGATTGAATATTTTTCTGTGCAAGACAAGACTCCAGCCAGATAACTGATGTTACTATCTATGTAAAAAATCCCAAAACAGACACATCTATAATATGCAAAATATGTTGCCTATCATAGATATTCTCTGCACTATAGCTTCTCTCAAAGTTGCCAAGCGTCCGCCTAAAGGAGGATCCTCTGAGAGCTATGTGGTGCAGTCAGAACCACCTGTGCTTTTTTTTTTTTTTTTTTTTTTTTTAAGTGTTTGTAGTGCTTTCTCTGATAGTGGTGCCTAGGGCATACACAGTGGAAGTGGCAGTGCCCTGTGTTAACATGGAAATGCTGTTTGTTTACAGTCTCAAGTCACTGAATCCTTCCTGTCAAGCTGAAAGCTTTCATTATAATGCAGGCACTTACTATCTCCACAGCTCGCTCTTGAGTGGCATCAAAACATAAGCTGGAATTTGTCATTATTATTGTCATATGCCTCAGAGTTCGTGAATGGGCTGTGGAACCCAAAGCCTTGGGCGCTGAGTGGCATGTTTGGTCTTTTGGAGGAGCAATTCTGCCTCTGGTCCAGCATTTGCATCTCTGAGACAGTTGTCACAGCTGCTTCCAGTAATGTTGACTGTCATGTTTTTAGTGCAAAAGCACCTCATCTGAATAGCTGGGCAGTGGTTGCACTCCACATTTTACAGATTTTCTCTTTGTTCTGTATCAATCTGGCCCTTCTTTAGCGTTGGTGCTGAGAGCCAGTGGCTTTGGGACGGGAAGTGGATGGGACAGAGCAGACATATTTGCTTTCCTTCATTTAAGCTGTCCAACTCGGGGCCCTTGGTCACTCTAAAGGGCAGCCCCTGCTGCCCCATTGTCAGCCCGGCTCACAGCGCCAGGACCGTCAGCAGCCTTCTTGCTCCTGCCACTGCAGAGGGGCAGCTGCTGAGCAGGAGGAAATGAGTCTCAGCAGGCACAAATCTATTGCCTGTGTTTTCATTCTTTCCATTTCCTTCAAATGGAAAACAATCTGAACAGTTTCTGAGGATGAGGGGTATAAATCTGTCTGCTGCTATTTATACCATGCTCGTCACTGCAAGTGTCTAAATGCTTAAAGTATATATTTGCTGCCTAACCTGAGGTGGTCTTCAAGCCACTTGGGCTGTCACGAGCAGGCATATATAAGACCAAGAGCAAAGAAGAGTCCTGGGGGATGTTCAGGTCTCATTCTTCCTCCTGCTCGGGCTGGGGAGTTTGACTCTTATGCTAAAGGCTCTTGAGGTATTGGTAGGGTGGTAATATGGACCCCTCTGCTTGACACGGTGTTGAATGGTGACCCAGAGGAGTGACTTGCATCAGTGCAATAAACATCTGCCATATTATCCATTAGCACTGAAAGGGAACGTTTTGTGTTTCGAGCCTCACAGACAGCACTCAGAGTGTTCTGCTTGTTTGGGTGGGTAGACACCAGTGGATGTCTTTTGAACAAGGTCATAAAAATGGATGTGTCTGTTCTGGCTAGTTATTTTAATAAATAACTTCCCCTTGCTTTTATTTGAATAGTAAGATATTCCTTTTCTGTCTGATCTCTTTTAAATATTCACTTTCACCATGTGTGCCTACATGTTATTCTTTGTTCCCATATTCTACATGGACATTCAGACAGTATTAAAACCACTGATTCATGTAAATACTTTTTAAACTGTTGTTAGTAATTTTTGTATTGACCAAATTTTTCATTGGTAATATTGTTGGCAGCAGTCCATGTCTGCCTGGCTGGAGGCTAGTTTAAGCTAGGCAGGATGAGCTCTATTGTTCAGCAGACTTGGATTTTGTCAAACTCCCTAACAGAAATATGTGTCAGGGGATTTGCAGCTATAAATTGGATCATGTTGGTGAGGTTGGGAACTCGCTCAGTGCGAAATTGAACATTTTGCCATGCCTGTTGCTAAATGTGTTTGTGCATGTTTCCTCCATGGGTTTCAAGAACTAAAAGGAAAAAAAAAAGAAAATATGTATGATAAAAGCTAGACCTGTTGAGCTCTGTCTTTACCTTATACAGCTGGTACTTTCTTTGATGTTGAGTGGTTGAAAAATGCAGCAATGCTTGGTTTTGTGCACTGAAATGCTAAAAGCAAGTGTGTTTTCCTTTTTCTCTCTGTGTGTTACAGGCAGTCAGATGCCACCGCAGCCTCCTGGCAGCCAGTCAGAATCCAGCTCCCACCCTGCCTTGAGCCAGTCACCAATGCCACAGGATCGAGGTTTGTTAGGTGTTGGGGCTTTTTCAGTTGATGCCAAATGCAGCCTTCGTTGTAAGTTGCAGATTAGCAATGTGAGATTTCCTGGAATTTCTTTTCTATTCCCAGGGAAAATAATGACAGTCTTCATTGTAAAAAGCTTGGGGGTTTTCCGTCTCCAGGGAAAGTGCAACTGAACAGCAGGTTTTACCAAACTATAATTGAAAATAAGGTTTTCTCAAAATACAGTGAATGCCCAGGGTATAAAGGCAGTTTCTGTAAATACTTGAGTCATGTCCTGGAGAATAGAGCTCTTTGTTGTCTTTTTTGGAATTAAGATGTAGAGAAAGAGTGCTAACTAGGAGCAGTTTTGCAACTGTTCTTAAAATTGTCATCTCTAATATTTTTGCATGGACACAATAGTCCTCTAGCCAGTTCTAGGGTAAAATATCTTTAAATATAAAGGAAAATGAAATATTTAGGTCAAATGGCTCAATCATTTGGGAATCTTCCATTGAAAACCTTGCAGGCAAGAGCACTGTTCTGAAAGGGTGCTCCCTACCATGTGCTCACAAAAATAAGCAGAGAATTTTTAAGTTAAATTTACTTTTTATAGACGTTAAGCCCTTTTTCCTTTCACCTCCTTTCTCCCTAGCTCATGGAATACAGTTGTCACAGCTTTGTTGCGTGGCCATACGTGTGATCAACTGCTGTAAACCGGGCATCCTGTCCATGCAGTGGTTAACATGTGCCACTGACAGGCTTGCAAAACAGACACATGATAACTGTGATAAACATGGAGTTATTTATGAAATGCCCCTCCTAAAATGTCTTGCTTCCAGAAATATCCCAAGTAGCACCATATGGGGATACCATAAATACTAGAAGTTTTCTCACAGTGAAACAAGTTGAACTCACAGAATGACAAATTTCTGGGATAGCATCCAGGAGGAGCTAAGAGGACTCACAAAGAAGAGCAGAGAGTCTTAATTTTTGCTATTTTTCTGGGTTGAATGTCCCCTCCTTCAGGAATGCTGATTAATGAGAACATGAGATACAGAATTCCATGCTGGTTTGTTCTGTTTTCCTTTTCAGTCATTCTTTTTACTCCATTGTTAGTGCAGGGACATATTTTCCCATTACAAAATTCAGAATAGCATGCATGCTTGGTGAAAAAAGAATGCCGTCAGTACCCAACACAAATACATGATGCTTTGTGGGATAGAAATGTCACAAGGCAGCAAGAATGGATCAGATGAAGATTTTGAAGACCCAAATATCTCAGAAAGATGTGTGCATTTCCTGGCACAACTGGGTCTTGGCATAAAATGTTATAGTGCCCAGTAATAAATATATCTGCAGCGTATGTTCCTCAGCTGGCTTTGGGGGACAAGTTAGGCAGGTCTGACAGAACTGGAAAGGTCGAACCGCTCTGTTCTGCTGTAGAACAAAACTGGGGTTCCGTGTATGATCAGGAGAGGCAGGTATTCAGAAGTAAAACAGAACACAGCTGCCATAACTAGGAAGTCAAACAAGTAAGTAACAGTGAGAGAAGTAAAATTTACAGATTGATTTCGTTTGTTTTTCGTCTACACAGTGAGAATTGTGGGTATGTTCTTAGAGAAAATGTATTTAGGAATGTTGCAGGTTTTAAACACTTCATATGCAAAATCTGGTGTAATATGCATGATTCTTGTGACCGAGCTTGTACAAGAAGACAATTTGTTTCATGCAGGAGAGTCAAAATTTGTAACTAGCTAGGTCCTATTGATTTTGCAGAACATGTTCCCCAAAGCTTCTCTAAAGTCTGTGCTGTATGCGCATAAACATTCGTGCATTCCCTTTTGCGCCCTGTCATTGATTAGAGGCTCCTTTGAAATGGAAAACTTCACCTTTTAAAAAGGCTGTTACATTAGTTGATTCCTTTGCTTGCCTGAACTGGTTTCCACAGAACTTGAAGAAAGGAAGGAGGGGGAATGATGGGGACTCAAAGGGAAGGTGCTTGTCATTTAGTGATAAAAACCTGAGCAGAAAATCGTTGCTGCTAAGGACACCTGATCCTTGGGTATCTGTTACAGTAATTTAAACTCTCGGTTTACTGATACACTTTCTCCAAAAAAAGAGAAAAAAAATTAAAGGAAAATTAAAACAAAAACCCTAGAGGCACTCCATAGGATAAGGTAATGTTGTTTGTTTTCACACTTTATATAGCATTTCTTTCCTTGTTTTGAGAGAGAATTGGGTGAACAAAAGAGTACTAATCATTGCTTGAGCAGAATCCTCTGCTCCCAATACTTGAAAAAAATGTTATTTACCAGCTGACATGAAGATTGATCAGTGGGTGGAGTCTGAGCTGTAGCACTTCAGGATGCTAAAGCACTACTGTGAACCATTAAGTTTACACTTACTTATTTTATTGTTAAAGTGTTTCATTGTATTTTACCATTCTTTCCATGGTTACTCAGCATCCTTGTGGGATTTTTATGTTTGCCTACTAAGACTGTACATCCACTGTTTCACAGTGCAGCATGAAGCAATGGCATTTTTACATGTACATTCTTTGTATGATAGTAGGGGAGTAGTAATGTACTGCACATATACAGTAATAGGAGTTTCTTGAGGGATTGGATTTTTTTTGTGCTCCTCAGGTTTCTTTTTATATAGCTTATTTAATACTTTTTTGTAGTAAGCATTAAAATGTGTACTTCTAAAAAATAATTTTTAAATTTTTCATGTCCTGCTCAAGCTGTAGAACATTCGGACCTGCTCAGTGTAAATGTAAATTCTAGGTACTTCTGTTCTTGTCCCACAACTGGTAACTGGCCACTGTTGTTCAATGCCCAATCAGTGAAATGGTTTTAGTTCTGCCAACACACAATGGCTACCTAAGAAACAAGAAATTGCATTTATTTTATGTACATAACCTATTTCATAGCTCACGTGACTTGGAAAGCAGTGGGACTTGAAGTCAATCCCACACATCTTAAAGAAGTGTTGGAGCCAGACAGCTGTGGGGACAGACTGGTGTCAGAAGTCTCTTGGAGAAGCAAGAGTGCATTTAACTGCTGCTGAATCCCAACAATTACCATTACTTGGGGCTACCATAATGACAGTGTAGTCACGACTAATTGAGGTAGTCATCAAAACTTGCTTCGTTTTTGAGAGAAAGGAGGATGCACATCTTGCTCTCCACTTCTAACAAACTTACTCCAGACTTTGCTTTATATGATCAAAAGTAAGGGTTTCATATTTTGTGTTTATTGAAGTCAAGGCTCTTTATAAACTTTCTTTGCATCGGCCCGAGAGGTAGGGCAGCTGTCATAATCGTTCAGCAAATACTTGAGGTACACAGCCACTTGAGTTCTGTATGTTCAGCTGTATCTATTTATTTGTTTGGGTTTTGGAAGCTGTAGTGTGAGGATGTCCTTAGTACCCAGAATTGCTCAATGAGTGTGAAATTATTTCTAGGGATCAAATAGAAGCCCAGCACATCCCAATTGACCCTCTAAGTTAGTTTTATGAAGCTGCAGCCTGAAAAATAAACTTTCGTCCTGGCCATTAGCTTATACTCCCATTCTTACTTTTGTAAACTAACAGAGATTTCTGTCTACTATATAAGCAGAACACTCACCTGTGCAAGCACTGTTAGGAGAATATTTGTCATAATAATGTTGAAATAGGCACTTTTACCCTTGCAGGAATGAATGGTTCATTATGTAATTCTGAAAAAGCTTAGAAAACTTACCTGCTTTTAAATAGTATTTTCATACTTATGCAGTTGGGTATGTAGATGTCAGATTTCAGTCTTATATTAAAATAGTGAATTGGGAGCTCCTGAAAACCATTGAATTTAATGAAAACATTTAATGACTTCACATTATTACTCTAGCAAGCACTCATAATGGGGATACTTAAAGAAGCCTTATTTATTAGTGCAAATGTATATGGGTCAGAATTAATTTTTAAAAAATCTTTAATTGTTTTCCCCTTATAATTTTCACAGCGGTACATAGTTAAATATTCATGATAATGCTGATGATATGCTAAAGGTCTGAAATAGATCTGGAGTCTCAAAATCAACACAGGTTATTTAACCCTTTTCATCTAATGCACCATTGGGGACTTGCAGAGCGAAATCCCAGAGCACTGGAATAATTAGAAGATAGTAATGAGGATTTAATTAGTCCTTGAGATATGCTGAAATAGGACCACTGAGAACTTTTCTTTTTGGACATGGATTGCAAGCAGAATTGATGCCGTTGCAGCTGCTGTGATGTGCTGGAAAATGTATTCCATTGCTGGAGGCAGTTTCATGGCAGCATTCTGTGCCTGTCAGATCTATGTGGACAGTGCCTGGAGTAATCACCTCCAAAATTGTTGAATAGAAGTTGCTGCCTTCTCGATCACCTTCTCCTAGTACCTTTTCTTTTTTTTTTTTTTCTTTTTTATGTCATTCTTTCTGTTCTGCCTTTATTTTGTTATGTTGTTGGCATCCAGCTTTTGAGGAGTGTTGTACAGTTGTGTGCTCTATTAAAAACATATGACAGTCAGGGACAAGGAGTAAGAAACTGCAGGCTCTTAAGAGTACAGGTGTTAAACTAAGCAAAATTTGGATCTTTTTGACACTGCTGCTTGTAAGGTTTATCCTCAGATCTTGTCCTTATTTAGTATTAGATCTTCACAGAAGTGATATTTATCAGTAGCTGCAATGTAGTAAATTTAAATGCTTTTTTGGCAGTCAAGATGTTATCCAGTAAGAGGTTGTAACAGATGGGATGTGATCAGGCATTTTGATGTTCTCTTTGTGCTTCCCTACAAACACTACGTAGCAACTGAATTCCTGTAACTAAAATTCCCTAATTTACCCATTAGATTTCATACAGGTATTTTTCTCCCCTTTAACTGTTTTCTGGGCATGCTGATTTGTACACAGTCTTTACATAAATTCCACTGTAATGCATTTTCTTCTAACAAAACATAAATGTTTTTGCTCATGTGGAAGACACAGAATACCAATCAGGTGTTTTGCACCTACAATTCCTGATCAGATTTATGGCTTAATACTGACGTTTGATGGTAGAGATTCTTTTTCCTGAAATCTATTTTCTTCTTAAAAAGGGAAACCAGAAGGAAGAAAATAGATCAAAGAATACTTATTGCAACACTAAAGATACTGTAGTTTGCTTTTAGATCTTAAAAAGACTTTTTCCCTGAGAATACGATTTTTGCTCTCATTTGGGGATTTGGGATCTATTCAGAGCACTGAGGAGCTAGAGAATAAAGTGATTCTTGTCATTAACATTCTTCTGCTTGCCATGTTAAGGATGACACCACTTAAGGTTAAATCAGACTTGGTAATAAGTTTACTTGATGTAGACTGAAGTGTTTCAGGCTCTTAAAGAAAGATGCTTGAGACATGCATAGAGTGCAAAGCCACAGGTATGTTTGAGTGCCTCTTCTGCACACAGCGTTCTCCAAGTGGGTCAGAGCAGGGGAGCTGAGCTCTGTCTGGTATGCAGGAGCACTCTGCCAGGCTGGGCAGAAATCATGCCCAGAAAACTGGGGTTAGAGGAACTGTGCCCTCAACAAAGAGAAGAAGTGCATCACATAAGGAGGAAAAGCAGGTTTTAGTTGAAACTGTCACACTAGCTCTGTAAAACATCCCTTTTTTATCTCAAGGCATGTGATGAAGCGTGTGAAAGGACCATGATGCCAAGGAGTACACGGTGCAGGTCTATATGTGAAGGCAGAGCCAGGCACTAAGCTTTATTGGTGACTCAAAAAGCTACATTACTTTCTCAACTTAGTGAGTGCTAAATTTAATGATGGTTTTTAAAAAGATCGGAGGCTCATTTGTTTTTACCTCTGTATTTTTAATTGGATTGTAAAAATGGAAGTGCACTGAAATGTAGTGTCAGTGTGATAAGCAGGTTTTTAAAATGTGTGCTTGCTATTTTGATTAGCAATGCACAGCAAAAAAGCTAACAATATGTCTACTTTGATTAGTAATCAGCATCACTGGGAAGAAAAGTTCCTATTCTCCTCTCTGAGCTGTGGAGTGCATAGTTTTGTGTCTGTCTCTCAAGTGTCTCAGGAAAACCTGCTTTTCTTGCCCAGAAGTATTAGAAATAATGTTACTCTGCCAAAACAGGTTAATTCTTAAAGAAGTTGATCACCATTTCAGGATGCTGGTTCCAGACTGTACTTGGATTTCAGACATACACCAGCCAGTCTCAGCTTTGGGTTGATCTGATTACTTGTGGCCTATGCTAAATATACAGCAGGCCATCTGCAAGAAGAATCAAAGGACAAATGGGTATGATTTACATATGATAAGCCATGCTGGGAGACAGCAAAACTGCAGAAGTAGGATGTGAAGTAAGTAATAATATCTGTAAAATCAAAACCCAGAGTCAGTTCTCAACAAATAAATTTTGTATACTAGCAGCTGGTCATTGCACTCTTCTTGCTGATGTTAAATCTTGTTAGACTTGGAGATGAATCTTTATTTCATTTTTTTAAACTAAACTGGGGATTCTCTTTTTGAGATTAGGGAGCAGAATTGACTTATTCTGAGAGAGTTTATATAGTTGCCAGCAGAGAGACTTCTCAATAGAAAAGTTTCCACTGACTTCATTAGGCAGCCATCAAATTCCCTGCCTCTGGGTTCAGGGAGCAAGATAAGCTACAACAGTTACTGAAGAAAAACTTGACAGAGTGAGTCAATGTTGCTGTCACACGCTTGATGTGAAGTTGCTGGGTATGATCCCTATCCCTGGGAGAGCTTCCCATCATGGCCTATAAACTGGGAGCTGCCTGTGGTCTTCCTGTTAACAGCACAATGGCTGTCAGGATACTCAATGCCTAAGTTAACCTGTTTATGAAGCTTCTGTAAAGATAAACAATCTCTGATCTAAGACCCTTTATAGCTTTTAAAATTAATATACAGGACAGTGAGTTCAAGTCTATATAATGTATATATTAATAGCTAACACTGGATAATTCCCACCATCCTGAAGGATCCCAAAAGAATAAACACTCATCAGGGAACAGCTGCAAATCAAGGAAAGGAAAAAATCAGTCAAATCATAAATCATGGTAAAAATAAGACTGAGGCAAAAGCATTTTGGGACTGAGAACAACACACTGATTTTGTGTTTTTGAAAGAGGCAATATAATTTATTTTACATGTGCACAACAGAAGACACATCACATATATTTTAGTCTTGTCCACAAAGTATATATATAGTGATATTCAATATATTTACTTCATGAAAAGGAAGATCTGAGTTGATTCAGAACCTTTGAGCAGCAGTCTCTGGGGAGGGTAAAATTTTAAACCTGAAATTTAGACCATTAAGCCTGCATGTTTTGCACATACACATTGTAAAATGCCATTCCTTGCTCCCCTCCATGATTTTCCTAAGTGTGCACGTTATTAGGGAAACACAGACCAATGTTGATTGTGCAAAGCAGACGGACTCCTCGGGTTTTCATGTTGCTGCTGAGATTTCTTTCAGCAGCCCAAGCTACCTACTGAAATTCAGGATTCCCTTCAGGGGCAGCTGGGAGGGCAGGGTGGGCGCTTTTGCACTGCAAGTCGTCATTACCCTAATTTTTCAAGCACCATAGTAAAAGCATCTTGTGTAAGGTATATTACACTAACAAATTATGTGTAAAATGGTGAATGAGCAATGTGTTTTTTGTTTAGGCCGTGCGTGAACATCTCCACAAATATATTTCCTTCTTTGTCCTGAGTATAGCACTTAAAATTTGCATCAGAGGGCATTTTGCAAGGTTTGCATTAGGAAAGGTTGGATATTTCTTCCCCAGCTACCATCTGGGTAATCTGTCTGATCCTTCCCCAGATTCTAATTTATCAGTGATAGATTATATGAATTTCAAGGCCAGGCAGTAGCAGAAGGAGATTTAGGGGTGGGAAAAATTTAAACATTATTGCATGCTATACGTGGACTGGGTTTTGTAATATCAGTGAGAGAAGCAGAGGAGATTCAGCCAGTTAACCTAATAGCACAGCTGGTAAAACACTAGGGGGTCTGGGTTAAAACCTTAGCTAGGTCATTAGTTTCCATCTTCCCCAAAGCTATTCACATTGTGAAGAGAAGCAGTCAGAAAAATAAACAGTGAGGAGACTGTAAGATAGATATTAAAGCATAATAAGAAAATAATTTTAAAGAAACATAAAACTAGTCCAGCACTTTTTCTTAAACAGAACATTGGTCTTTTTGTGGAAATGAGAAATACTGCAGTGATCTTTGCAGGAAATCCTAATCTTGCTATGGCAATGTTTTCCTTTACTGCTGTTTCCCATAAGCAAAGAAACATTCTTTGTTGAATGGATGTGAAGAAATGTGGTGGTTATACTGCAGATATTAGCAGATGCCATTGTGAAAATAAATTGTCCAGGTACCAAAGGGAAATCATGTCACTGTTATTCTAGCCTAGAGAAGTTGAGATGGTTTTAGTGGTGCTCTGATGGACTTGGAGAAGCTGGCAAGGTTTATGTGGGTTTTTATGTGGGCTGAAAAAAAGTGCTCAGCATAGAAACTTGATTACATTTTTTTCATGGTTAATGGAGAAACATTAGAAGAACTCCTAATTAGAAGAAGAAGAGTTCTCAGAAGAACTGAGAGAGTGAATGTCTGAGGAAGGAAAGTTTGCCAAAAACTGTATCGTGGATATTTTATTTATTTATTATTTATTTTGTGTGGCTATTAACTGGAGAGGAATATGGAGAATTAGTATTTACATTGTCTAAATGAGATGGACACTTCAAGCTCAGCCACTCATGCTCACCAACCCATCACCCTGTGGCGTGTATTGCTAAGTTAGATGCTCTGCGTATGTCAAACATAGGTGTAGCTGGGCGTATGTAAAAAAGTTGCTTTCTGGAAAATGAAAATAGGATCTGAGGTATCGCAAATGTAAAGAAATCTTTTGCCTACTTGCTCTAGATACCAGGTTTTTATGCCACATGATTTCACTTGATTTAGTTAGTTTATTTTCTGGTACATGGGTCAAACTTTCACCAGTTTCTTAATTGCTATTATTTGTTTAGACCTATATAACATTTTTGTCTGCTTAGATTTTTTCCAGTGCCTAAATCTCTCTCACTGTGTCCTTTTCAGTGTTTATTTTAAGTAGCACCTTAGGGGTAAGAACCATGCCGTTCTTTGCCAGTGACAGTAAGTAGTTTATGGCCGGGTAGAGCTGGCCCCCCATAAGCGATGGTGCAACAGTATTTTCTTAGCGCCTGCTGTCTGTAAGCCGCACATCTCCAGGCTTGACTACACCGTGTGAAGTGTTTGTTCAAGTACCATCTGCAGACAACCTGGTTGCATTTTTAGGGTTTTGGTGTCACAGGCTTACATGAGAATAACCAACTCTTCCAATTACTAGAACACTTAATTAATGTGTGAGTTGTATTCTGTTGGCTATTTCCTTGTAGTGCTCTGAGGTGCTGACTATGGACATTTTTAGCTGGGCAAAAACCCAGACGTGGTTCACCAGTCCAAAGCCTTCCTGAGCTGTCCTTGCCATCTGAAATGGGTGGGCTAGGTAGTGGGACTGTGATGTTCTTCAGCATTCTGCTGTGTTAACAGGGTGCCAAATCATAGAATAATGATTTGTTTAGCTTTACTCTGATACGTCTATCTCAGAGTTGTTTACCCACAGATGAGCTAGATTTGGGAGTCACTGCTTTAGATCCCTCATAGTTCTGTTGTATACTCTGGTGAAAATCCTGAGAGAGTGGATACAACACAAACCACTGTCTGAGGAAGGAAGGTCTGCCAAAAGCTTGTGTCATGGGTGTGCATACATTTGCTCTTTTTTCTCAAGGGTACTGACCAGTGCCGTGTTAAAATACCAAGCATTGGAAATTTCTGTTTTTCCCCATACACAAGTTTTTCCTTTAGAGGTAGTGGAAAATATCTCTTCACTTAATTTTTTTGAGCTGATTCATAAGTACATGGTTTTATGTTGTTTTTACCTAATTAGTTGATCATCAGTGTATGCATCCAGTCTCTTTCTAGTTTTCTTATTCCATGATTTTCAGACTAATAAGCCTGTGTAGCTGGTAATAGCCCTTGCTTCAGCCTCTGCCCTTGAACAAGGGGAGCTTCCTTGTTCCTTACTCTGAAAGGTTCCTGAGTTGTTTTGGTTGCAAGCTCTGTCACTAAGCATGCCCCTCTTGAAAGAGCTGCAGCCCGGTGTACTTTTCTCTTAGGTAAGTTCATTTTTACAATATACTGTTGCACGTTGTACCTTTCCTCATTTCTTACTTATCAGATGCATAGGTTAATGATGATCTGCTATCACTGAAAACTCCAAAGTTTTTGTGAGCTTATAATGAGTAAGTGTTGCACATGTTTTCTGGTTTAATTCATTCATGAAAATCGATGGAGTACTCCTGGCTAAATCAAAAGACTTCTCATTGGTTAAAGTGTGTGCCAGTAGACAGTTGCTGTCCATCAACTGATATGCAATAACCTGTTCCTTTGCAGTCACTTCCTTTTGTGTTTGAGCTTCTACTTTCCTGTAAGATTTTTTCATATTCAAGCAAAGATTTTAAAATATTAGAAGAATCCATCTGATGTTTTACAGCAGCACCCAGCATGGGTAGTGCTAAGGTGATAGTATTCAAGAAACAGATGGGTTTGTTTTGGTCAATGTACAGATGTAAATAAGACAACCTTAGTGCACAATTTCATGAAGCTTTAGTCATTTACTGTTGTATATCTGTTTTGTGTATACATATGCATGAGGGAAGGAAAAGGTTTTAAATTATTTTTAAAAGTCATCATAGGTGAGATTAGCCAAATTATATGTATTACCAGGTGTTAGTGCTCTTTAGAACAACAGAAGTTTCATTTTTGTCCTTTCCTTCATCAAAGGAGCAGAAACACTTCTATCACAAGGATTGCTTTGGTTTTTTTCTCTGTATTTTGCTAAAAAGAAAGAAGAAAAATAAAATGCTACCTGACCATTTTTAAATGCTCTATGTATGTTCAATTTGAACATGCAAACATATTTTATTATTGTTACAGTGTGGTAACTGTTAATAATATGCTACTCTTCCACTGGGAACAGAAAAAAAAAAGAGCAAAGATGACTCTGCAATGTTAAAATGGTTTTTAATACAGTAATTCTTCACGTATGTAAATGTAGTATAAAAGCTAACTCAAAAGGAAGATAATGCTTCTGGGAGGGTCACTTTATTCGGCTACTTCTGAAATAGCTTAGTTAGCCAAAACCCACTCAAGTGTTTTATCAATCAGTAATCTTCTGTTGTGATGGCAAATAAAGCATCACCTCTACCTCTTTTTATCATTAATATTAAGGGAAGGGAGTAGATTTGTTCACTGATGAGTGTGTTGCCACTGCAATTTTAAAGGCTTAATTCATAGCTATTTCCTAGCAGTTTAAAAGACAAAACAACCCACCTTGTTGTCACGGGGGTTGACATGTCAGATGCAGTCTGGCTGTTGAATCACTTCATTACCATTACTCTAGTGCACCTCTAATGTAAACCTACTTCCATTCTTTACAGAAGAAAACTTTATCTTAAATCTAATTTTCTGGAAAGAAAATTTATTTCTTTTTGTATCGGCTATAAAATGAAGTTGAACACTAGGGAAAATGTGTGTAAATAAGGAAAAATGAATGTATACCAGCTGCTCCCTTTCATTTCTGATAAGATTTTTAGAATTGATGTTGTTTTTTTCTTTATGATGCATGAATGTTAATGTATTGACTGGGAACCCCTTTCTCTGTAAGACATCTGAGCTTTCTGCAAATACTTAAACCACTTCAAACTCATACACTGATCTCTGGATGTTGACTGGGCTCTCAAGGAGGTTGATGAGGATAGCTCCTCTATGTTGTAATGGAATCCAGATTACAGTAAGATCTGTTCTTTGCTGCTCCACATCTCATCTATACCTGAAAGGACTCCTCTGCTCTCTGGAAGGAAATTAGAGCATGTCCTGTTTTAACATCATGCTTCAGTGTACCATACAGACAGTAGCAGAACGTAGTATAGCATAGATATTCTTCCTGAATTTCAGTATTCCTTTTCCTTAATTCTTTATCTTAATATCTTCCTTCAAGAGAAATTAGCAAAGCCAGCCTTGATTTGAGAGGAATCCTACACCCTCTGAGATTATGAAACTCATGCCTCACATCAAAAGCAGTTTAATAGTGTTCCTTTTTTGTTTTGTTAATCAACATCTTTATTAAGCTAAGGCTAGAGCATGAGTCTGAGTAGTATCACACAGTTATCTCTGCTCTTGAGTTTCTGGCATGCCCTGGCTTGGTTTTGGCCAATGTTTCCTGAGCCACAGCCCAGAGCATGGATAAGGCAGGACAAGGAACTGTGCTCAGAAGCCATACAGATAAGGTTACAAGGACTGAGTGGGAAGGTTTATCTGGATGGACACAAGTGTCCCACTCTCTTCCTGGCATGTTTTATTTATGACTGTACACATAGCTATACATCATTCCACAGCATCCAAAATGAATGAGGAGGAGTTTACTGAGGAAGAGGTCATTTGAGTAGAAACACTTATTTTTTACTTGTTAGTCTGGTCCCTTTAGAGGCATTTTTGACAGCAGCAGAGCTGGTTAAAACTGATAATCTCCATGTTTTAATTAGACATTAGTCCATGTTTTCCATTAGCTTCAACAACCAGCAGTCCCTCTGCATCACTACTAGAAATTACTATACCAGTAGCTGTTCAGTGTATCACCCTTCCTTGTGGTGTTAAGGAAAGTACTGCTTGCAATAATAATGGGGCTGAAAAACCTTAATCACTAGAGCAATATTTGGAAAGTTACCTCATATGGATTAAAAGCTGAACAGAAAAAACCCTCACTTCTATTCTAGACACAGGAGTAACTTTACTGTCTTTATAATAAAAATCTTAGTGTGACCAGTACAAATTTTTTCATTCAAATGTATCCCACAAGAGTGTTATATATGGTCTGTGTCAGGAGCATGGACTTTGATTTTGTACAGGCATATGATTGTATTGGGTTTCTAAATTACTTACAGCACAATTAGCAGAAGACATAGGCCTTGTAATAAGAGCTGTGCCCTGAGTGGAACTGTTTTAAAAATCAAGGGGTCTGTTTCAAATAAAGCTAAAGGTCATGCAAGTTTTCCTTTGCAGAAGTGTGGAGTTTTCCTACCAGCACAGACCAGTTTCCAAGCTGCCATTTTGCACTCAGTTTTTTGCTGTGTCATGTGTCAATGTCCGCTCTGCCTCCAGGCTCTGACTTTGCAATTGAGGTGTGATCAAGTTCCTTGTCTTGGGCTTGCACAAAGATCCGGAAAAATTGATGCATATTCTGCCAAGTCTTGCAGTTGGAGTTTTAGCACAATATGGATTGAGCTGTTCACATCATGAAAGAGCTGTGCCCAAGGGGTACAAAGTCATCTTATCTCCTGGTTTTTCTCCTTACAACCTGTGCCTCAGTGTTTTCAGTTATAGTATGATCATGTCTCTGGTTATGGCTCAGAAAAAATTACCTCTCTTCATTAATCAGGCATTGAGTGTCCGGGGGTGGGGAGAGGGTGATGTTTGGTGCTAACCAGTGGAAGGACACCCCGGCCGTGTGAGAGAGTCATCCTTTTGTGCTGCACCCCAGGGCTCCCTCCTCACTCGGCACAGTGGCAGCACAGCCAGAGCTGGCCTGTGCTATGTGCAGGTTTTGCCTTGCAGGGAAATGGAAAGATGAAATTTAATATGCGAGCAGAACAGGAAAGAAAGCGGATTTCCTTCAGAAATTAAAAAAAAAAAACAAAAAAGCCTAAATTTTGCCAGCACATCCTCCTCAACATTCAAAGCAGCACTAAAACCTTTCAGGGTATAAAACATTAGAAAACCAGCATCCCTACATAGACATTTCATGGGCAGGATTGCAGGATTTTTCCCAGCTCATGAAAACTTTAAAACCCCACCTCAAAACCCTCTTCTTCCTTCATTTAATAGGCTTAGTTCTGTTCCTTCATGTGAAGCTTCTGAATTTGATACTGTTTCACTAGGTCTCATGCTGTCACTTTTGAACTTTAAATTAAATTTGGATTCATTAATACATTTACAAAAGGGAAAAAGGAGAAAATGCAATGGAATGTGCAGGAGAAAGACTAGAAGGAGGACCTAGAGAACAAATACATAACAAAAAAACTGTTATTTCTGGCTGGTATGACTAGTCTTCACACAGAGGTAAATTTTAGTTCTGGTGAGTTTCTTGGCAATAGAGGAGTATTTACAGTGGATTTCTATATGCTGAAGTGAGGCATTTTCACAGCGACGTATAATTTTGAAGTTGTGATACTCCCACCATAAGTCATCAGCAAATTCCCTAGTACTGCTAATTAACTAATGCATATAATTGCCTTTATTTTTTTTTCCCTAAAAGTTGTTTTAATTTTAAAATTGACACGCATTTGTAAATAAGCAGGACTGCCTGTCTTCATTTACAAGTAAAGGTTTTCAAACCTTATGTACAGGTTTTGGTGGTTGAGACATCATTGCTGACTTGGAGATGTGTATGGTTTTCTTTGTATGAACAACAGCAGTTTTCTGGGTATCCTTAGTGTGAAACAACTAAAGAGAGTTAGTTTATTTTAATGCCAAAGATCTTTTAGAAATAAAGAACAGTTACCTGAATATTAATTTTTGCTTTGGTGCTTTTCTCCCTATAGGTTTTATGGCAGGCATACAGAGGAACCCTCAAATGTCACAGTATGGACCTCAACAAACTGGACCTTCCATGTCACCACACCCCTCGCCTGGAGGTCAAGTGCATCCTGGAATCGGTAGCTTTCAGCAGAGTAATTCAAGTGGTACTTATGGGCCTCAGATGAGCCAGTATGGACCACAAGGTAAAATGCTTGCTGGTAATAGATACAATAATTTTTATATATATTTTTTACTATATATATATATATATATGTATTGTGTGAGTATGTATGTTAAAAACAACAAAAACACACAGACAACACTCTCTCAAAAAAAAATCCTAAACAAATAAAGCTGTATCCAAAGGTGGAGCTGCACCTTGTGGAAGAAGCTGTTTCTGTTTCTGTTATTAGCACCTTTCTCTGTATAAAAATAGTGACCTTAAATTAGGCAAGGAAATTAAGAATCTGTGGCATTGCCAGGTCTGTTGTTTAGGAGCCCAAGCATGTCATCTCTGTGATGAGGCTGCATTTAAGCAAGCATGGAATAAGGGTCACAACACTGCTCCCAAAATAGGACTTCTTTTCTTGAATAAAATCCCAAGGCCAGCCTGAAATTGCGTGGTGACTTTGAGGGTAAAGTCTTCTAACAAGCATAATAATACAGTGGCTACTGTGGAAATAGAATATTGAGCTCTAATGCTTATGGTTTGTGAATCTTAACTAATCCTTCAGACTGAGAGAGACAGTTCCTTTTATTTTGCTTGTTTGGCAGAATTGGTGGGGGAGTGAACCGAAATAGAATACACAGTTTCTGCCCCTGGACAGCCTTGAACTTGTCTGTTGTTTTGCCTTTAATAGATAACCTTTCTAAAGTATGCGTGTGTTTAGGAGTTTAATGAAGTTGAAGTCAAGCCATGGAATATATAAGGGTCAGTATTTTCTTTAGAGGAACATAAAGAAGCTTTTCTATTTCAGCACTTCCTACTGTTGCTTTCTTACTTAAAAGCCTCAGAAAGGACTTGAGCCAGCAATGGGAATTTCTGTAGGGCTCAGTGACTCTCCCATGCTAGCAAGGATGGTTATTTTAGCCTCCCGAGTTTCTGAGAACTAGTTCTGATGTTTATTTGCAAGGAGCTTTGCTGCCCTATGCAATGCTCCTTTCTGTTTCATCTCTGGGTAGCGTTTGGTTTAGTGTTCTGAACACAGGGCTACAAGCCAAGATTTCCCAGTTTCTAATTTTGGCTCTGCCTTTTACATCATCTTTCAGCTTAGGCAAGTAGATTCATTTCTCTGCTTTGCTTTCCTTAACTATAAAATAGGACTAGTAATGCCTTATAGCCATGTGTGAAGATTAATTACCTAACTCCAGTTGACTGGTGCTTTCCTTTTATTTGGAAAGCATTTTGTGGCCATAAAATGCTGTCCAAGTGCTTATTTTTATCTGCACAGTGAGCAACTAGCTTAACTGGTAAAAAATCCAGTGGATTTATGGTATGCTATCCTGACTTCCAGCTGTACTGCTGCTGCTGAGATTCCGAACCATGGGAATAGTGGGTGTCAAGTGCAGTAAAACATTAGCCATCCACACTGATTGAATGGAAAGGTTTTTGTACTAAATCAATGCATTTAAGTAACACGCCAAATGCTACTTTCTCTTTTTGCTTGAGTTCAGCAGTTCTTTTCCTCCCTCTGTAGATGAAAGTGCTTATGTAATGATTTTATGGGTCATGGTCAAGAAGAAACTGCTATTAAAAAGTGAACTTGAGGGACAGGAAGAAAATGAGCATCATTGTCATTAACAGGCCATTTCAGAAGAGTTTGGTGAATAGTGTGATGGATGAAAACCATGTTCTTCTGCCAGTGCTTGGGAAGTACGAATGATTCTGTGCACTGGTCATCATAAAATAAGGGCCTTGCAGACTGTCAACTCTATAGGTGACAATTAGACCAGAAGAATACTACATTTTCACCAGGATGATCTAACCACCAGGAATGAAGATGGTGTTATTTCCAAGTTATGTGTTTACCTGGACTTAAGGGTTTTTTAATAGCATTTTTCATTTTAAATGAAAGTAATTAATAATTGCAACTCTTAATGTGCCCTATTATAAAGCATAAGCATATGCCAGCAATGATGAATATATAATAATGTTATCCCATCTGCCTTTTTCTGCCAAAGTAGCAAATATATTAAAAATTACGTGGGTTGAAACCAGGTTCTTAAATTATTAAACTAAAGTAATTCTAATGGATCTGATTTGCTTTCCATGTTTTGTTCACATAGGCCTTCTTTCAGAATATTGTTAAGCTTAGGCTGGGTTTGACAGGACTGCTTGTATTTTCATATATGCATCAAAGCATTCTGGACACTAAGCTTTTGATCTAGCTTTGAATACTGGATTCCACTGTGGGCTGTCCTGAAAACAATTGCTGAAGGCTAGTGTCCTCTGTGCAGTGGAATTGCTCACCATAGTAAAGATTACATCATTAAGTTTGGACTGGAAGTATTAGCCCTCAGTTCATGAGAGCAGAATGATCCATTTCATGCCTATGGTTGATTTATTTGATTTTCGTGTGTTTACATGACAATTAGAACTATAATAAGAGCAGAATATATTTTTCCCAGGAAGCAGTTCTGTACTGGGTCCTAGTCCAATTCTGTGAAACCATTTCCTACAAAAATTATAAATGGCTTTGGCTCCACACTTCTGTGTGTCTGGGATACAACACAGGAGCATGCAATACAGAAGATTAGTTTTAATTTTTTATTAAACCCCAGCATTTTCCTGTCCCCAAGAATTAATTTTTTAAAAAAGCAGAGTGAGGATAGAAGTTGTTACTGAAAGGATCTCTTTGGTTTGTATTTGGGCAACATCTAGCTCAGGGGCTAATGAGGCTCTGGTCTATGACCTGAGCATCAGACTGCTGCCACAGCAAAATGTCCCTTAAATGCACTCTGGAGAGCAGTCAGATGCTGTAGTCAGTTGGATCTTTTAAGACTGAGGCAGAGAAAAGCTTCCTGTGAATCAGTAAAATGTCTCAGAAATGCATCCTGTCTTCCTAACCTTTCCTACTCAATTCAGCAGTAAAGCTGTTCTGTTGGGGTATGACAAAGAGGGAGATCGGTACTGAATTTGAGCCACAACCCCAGAGCTTCACTGTAAATTAAACCCCCTTTTGTTGTGATCAAGTAGTTTGAATTTACTATTTGTGCTTTTAATGCTGGATTCATTTCACAAAAACACTTTGCTGTCTAGTTCCCACTGGTTTTAATCCTAGATTTTAATTAAAATGGTAGTATCTTAAGGATGAGATGCACTCCCTGTCATGAGAGTCTGGACCTCTGAATCCAGACCCATGTATGCAAGAGTCTGTGGAGCTAAGACTTAAATATCAACTGTATCTTACTGAAGTCCCCTAGGTAAAATAGTTCAGAGGAATTCAGAACAGCATATTTAAATTGTCTGTAGAAGACTAGATTGAGGGTTAAGTGCACATGTAAAAAACTCTAGAGCTGTTCCAATATGCTCTTTTTAATACAGTGAATCTGATCTATGTCTCTAAAGCAGAGAGCAAAGCTAACAGGTAGTTCTCAAATCTCCCTCTTTTTAGTTTGCCTAGAAATGGCAAGATCTCAGAGCACTTTGTTCAGCAAACCTGAACAAAGTGGACCAGAGTTTCAGCAGTAAGTATGAACATCTGTCTTTGGCAGGTTGTTAGTCAGCTTTTTTATACTTTATCTTCATTACACTCTTTTTTTCCCTTGATTCCTGTTACAGCATTGTTTTTTCTCATGCGTTAGAGATGTTGTCTCTCTTGGTACAATTCTACTCTGCCAAGGGGGAGTTGGAATCAAAAACCCCTCAGATACGGAAGGGAGGAGTTGTTCAGTTGTACTGTGCAGCCGCTGTTGCCAGGCTTGTACCCACTTGAAAAGTGTGGGCTCTTGAACTTGGCTGCCTGACACGTCCAGCTGATGTGGGCTGGCCTAGCATCTGCTGCATTCATTGTGTTTAATGCTGCATCCATCTGTTTTCTGTCAAAGCCACTGCCAACAAATTACTAATCTATTAGAGAAACATGGAAATAAGATTGCACTCCTCATTCCTGGCAATTCCTCTTGTATTTTGTTTGGCTTTTATTTTGCTTTTTTTTTTTTTTTTTTTTTTTTTTTTTTTCCCCGTGGTCTGGGAAAGGTATAAGAATAGCTAGTACTTGATATATTGAGGAAATGCTTAGGGAAAGAAAAAGATGGAAAAAACCATTGAAACTTGTTTTCCTTACTAAAAAGATACAACTTCCCCATGCATCTTGTATCCCTGAAGATTAATGATTAGGAGCTATTTTAACTGAGCCACATATTTTTATGGAGAAGATGCCACTGTTTTTTCTGTGTTATGTGTATGCTGGAAAAGCCAAAGCACATAAGATTACATTTTTGTCCCAATTCAAAATAGCATGAAAACAGCAGTAGTGTTTTAGCATTGCTGTTTGCTCCTCCACGCATGCTGCTGAATGTACTCTGTAGACCCTAAATGACAAAACAAATTGGCTTTATGTAAATTGGACTGACAGTAGCTCCCAGTGATCGTGGTTATCAGGTCTGCTAGTCTAGGGAGAGAATTTGCTTCACTTTGGGAAGCAGTGTTACTAATAGCACGTACATAAGATGTGCTAACTGCTGTGCATAATCTTTGAGTGCACATATACACCATCCTGCTGTATTACATTTTTTTTTTATAAAGCAACTGGAAACCCAGAGCAACATCCCAGTTGTGTGCTGTTGTCTATAACACATTGCAGAGCAGTGTGAAACTAGTCAACCCTTCAGTCTGGAGTCACTTTTGCTGGATCAGATGTATGACTTGAGCCAGTCTCAGCAACTAAAACTCTGGCTGGGGGCAATGGCTCATTGTACAGAGAATAGTCAGCTGCCAGCAGCCAAGCCTAGAAGAGGAGGAGAAGTGACAGGGCAGTCTTAAGACAGCATAAAGCTGAATCTGGAGCCTTTAATATCTGCTGAACCACATCCTGGGGATCCTTCTGTGAGGACCGCCAGGCAGAAACTTGGATTTTAAAGCAGAAGAGGATGGTTGCTTCTTTTCCTTGGGAAGTGTAGGTCTCATATGTTTTCGCTGAGGAGATCTTGTAGTAGAGTGAGTCAGTTACAGACTGAAGAGAAGATTAGCAAAAGCACAGCAGCGGGAGCATATGAATTAATTATGGGTGCATTCAAATGATGGATGAATATGTTTATTTTAAATACAAATGAGAGTTGTTTGCCACCAACTCCTCTGGCTGGTAGCTGAGGCCTGAGGAGAGGCATGGCTGATCTGCACAATCACAGGAAGAGTCCAAGGGCTTCTGCCTTCAAATAAGCGTGGGAATATCTGAGAGTAGTCAGGAAACTCTGCTTTGTGGCATCCCACAGGGAGGGAATGGGTCATGTTTCCACTAATCTGGATGAGATGGAAATGAAGACAAGTCAAAACTGATGACTGAAGTAGTGCAATGTGATACGTTTCCTAAAATAGTTTTCTATCATATCTTTAGCTTTCTTTTTTTTTTTCCTCTTTCTCATGCTGCCTGGGTTTGTTTCTGTAACACTGCATGTTGTATACTTGATTTTTCTTGAGATTTCAACGTGACAGGAAAATCAGCAGTCAAGTGAGTTAAGCTGCTGTAAGCGGAGCACTTTAGTGACAACACAGATTGGGTTCAGCCAGGTTTTCATGCTGTCCTTCATAAGGCACCTGCTTATATGGGCATCTTTGTACTCTTGCTGCTTATGTGTGTAAGACTAGTTTTCTCAGAGGAGTTGCACTGTAAGCTACCACCCCTTATGCTGACAAAACCAAACTGAACTTATTAGAAAAGCAGGATGGGGCAAGAGAGAGCAGGAATTTTTCTTGGACTTCAGTAGTCATCCTCCCCAGTCCACACCAGCATCATCTCTGTCTTAAATGGGCAGAACAGTTAGGAGCAAGAAGCCTGTTGCTGAAACTGCAGAAAGACAAAGGAATGAGAACATTAAATTACAAAAATGAAATTCTCCCTGAACTTATGTAATGGGCTTCTTACATGTCACACGTTGTGCCATGCTGTTAACTCTATGGAGGCTGCACTTTTCTTTATTTCCGGTAGCCTTGTAACATACATTAGACAGAAAATGTTTGAGGGTATGTGAAAATCAGGTTCACAGGATAATTCAGGTTGGATGGGTGCTCAAGAGCTGTTCTTAGCTGACCTTGTATTCAAATCAGGGTCAGATAAAGGACCAGACCAGGTTACTCTTGGCTGTATCCAACTGGCTTTAGAAAACCTCCATGCTGGGAGTCTGCATAACCTCCTTGGGCAGTTTGTTCCACTGCTTCTCTCATGTAAAAGCGTTGTCCTGACTTTGGGTCACTTTCGTTCACATGTGTAAATTCTGCAGCTGCTAACTTCCTAAACAGAAACATTTGCTCAAAAGTTTTAATGTTCTTCTCTGTGCTTTTTATCATTTTGTTCAGGAAACTACTCCAGACCACCAACGTACAGCGGTGTGCCCAACACAAGTTACAGTGGCCCAGGACCCGGCATGGGTATAAATGCCAACAGTCAGATGCATGGACAGGGGCCAAGCCAGCCTTGTGGTTCCATGCCCCTGGGACGGATGCCATCAGCTGGGATGCAGAGCAGACCATTTCCTGGAAACATGAGCAGTATGACCCCCAATTCTCCTGGCATGTCTCAACAGGGAGGCCCTGGGATGGGCCCACCCATGCCAACTGTGAACCGTAAGGCACAGGAGGCGGCTGCTGCAGTGATGCAGGCTGCTGCGAACTCCGCTCAGAGCAGGTATGCATTCAGGTGAAAGGAGTTTAAATAAGTAGGAACATTTTTTCCTTGTCATTTCTGAAGTAACAGCGCTGTAGAGGTGTGTGAATGTGCATTTATACATGTTCTAGCTATGCCCTTATCTCTGGGAGGAGATGGTGTGTCCGAAGAATACTTTTTCTTAATAATCTCCTTTTCTTAAGGAGAAAGCATGCTGTTACCTGTTTGAATTATCCTCTCAAAAAGCAGTTGCAGCAATGGTGATGATGGCCACTTCTAGTCTGATTCTTGTCATTACAGCTTTAGGAAAACTCACATGATTGCAACAACATTCAACAAGCTCTCTGCAACTTCAAACTTTTTTAGGTTTTTATACTTTTTTTTATCTCTGGTAAAGAGAAGGCCAACATGTCCTCAGCAGCTTACCCCTGCCAGAGAGTAAGGAAGCCTGTGAAGCTGCCCATCGGCATTTGTATCTGCTGCCCATGTTTTGAGCAGCAGTGCTGATGGCAGTTCTCTTCTGTGGGATGTTCTTGCTCCTAAGCAAGCCTGCATCGGGGGAGATGAGGGCAGGCTGAGGGGAGCAGCTGGAGGGGAGAGGCAGAGGGAGACGTAAAACAGTCAGTAGTTATCTGGAGTCAATACCTGCCAATTGTGCAGAGAACCTGCAAACATTACCTGCAGAGGCTGGGGCTATCATCTGTCTTCTTGTCTCCCCTCTGGGCAGCATAGCTACATACTGTCATTAGTATATAGGTTTTGGTAAAAGGCACTTTGCTGTCCACGTCATTTTCAAAATGACTGAATATTTGCAATTAAATTTTTTTTTTGCTGGAATTTTTCAGATTAAGTAACATCCACATTTCCCTGGACTCAAATAACTCTTGTCATATTTATTACCTTTTTCAGTTGCAAGAAGGTCCATAGTGCTTTGAGAATTACACAAAATCTAGTTGCACTCTTCTGGTGAATATGTTCATATGTATATGTATTGCTCACTGCACTTATGCATATGCGTACACAGATGCACATACATTCATCCAGATGTTATCATTCAAGACCAGTGTTTGTGGACACTAGAGTTGCTCTTATTCCAAGATGCAATGTTAAACAAAAAAATAGGAAGCCAGTGTGTCCCTGTATTTGTTACTTTCTTGTGTTGAGAGCTTGAAAGGCAGGTGGCTACTAATGATAAGCAGCAGCAAACTTTTAAAACAATAACAGTTAATTTAGTGTATTTCATGTTCTTGCTCAGTAAAATAGAAACAGACTCCTTTAAAACAGACCATACTTCAGGAGATATCTATGAACCAGCAGTCCCCTTCTTCTGTTGGTTGTTTTAACAGACCTGTCTAGTAGGATTTATGGAAGTCTGCTTCTCTCTGTCTGGTTTAGGCTATCAGCTGATAGGTCAGGCACGAAGGAATAAATAGGCCATCACTGCAGCTGCAGGAACAGGATTTCTCTATAATCATAGAATGAAAGGAAAAGCTCACATTTGTTGGTCTTGACAGCAAGAAAAGTCTTTGTGTTAAGTGGAAAGCATTTGCTTGTGATTCAGCTTGCATGTTGGGCATAGTGTGTGATGTTTGATCAAAAACTGGGTTCAATGATTACCACTTTTATCTCACATTTTCCTCCCAAGTAAATTTTGTAGAAATGCTTTCTCTTTCTAGCTTTGACTGGACAAAACTGCCCCATTTCAGATCATTCCTATCACATACTGCCCATTCCAGTGATCCGGCACCTATGGAAGAGCTGAGCAGTCATTGAATCTCTATCACAAATATTGGCAAAAGGGTAATTTATAAACTGCAAATTGGGAGGAACTTGTCACACCACTCTCATGCCAGGGGGGTTGCAAGCACACTGTCTTCCTCTTCGATCTCAAGTCAGCTGTAGGGGAGAAAGTATAATGGCTTTTGGCTATTCCTGTAAGTCCTCGAGACTCGCATATGGAAAGAAGGTATTTGACAATGACTTGGATTTGTGATACAGACCAAATCCAGAGAGGTTCTGCTTCAGGCCACCACACATTAGGTCACCTGCTTATCCAGTCTGGGGCTGGCAGACACAGCATGTTTTCTTCACAGCACCCAAACTGTGGAAACACTCAGGCTCCCTCAGTGCACCAGCCGGACCAGTACAGGTTGGCAGCAGTGTAAACTGGACTTACTGTGGGACCTTGGCATTTTTTGAAAATGTTTGTGAATATCCCATTGGCTGCTGAAGGAATATAAAAATCACATAAAAGATACAGAAATACTTGTTTTCTAGAGGGGATTTGAGTTTTTTGTTTTCTTTTTACTAATGCCACTGTGACAGTACAATGAAAATCTGCATGTCTCTCACTCAACACACCTGCATGGCTTTTGGCACAGCTCCATTTCTTTGTGCCTAAAAGGGACATGAAGAACTTCCTCACTGAGAAGGAATGAGATGTCTCCTTCCCTGACCCAGGCACCATTTTTCTCTCTTCATTTGTGGTGCTCTTGTCTGCAGCGGTGTGTGCAGCCACATTTTCTGGACTTGGTGGAATTGTCACTACTGCCTAGGCAGAGAACTGCAACCCCCAAAGTATGATCCTTTTCTGAGAGATGAAGTACTGCAAGAGCAATTACAGGTTTCTTAACAGGATTTGCAAGGAAGTTTTGGTACACTGTAGTTGAGTGTGCATGTATTTGAAAAATTAGCCTGTAGAAGAATTTTTAGGAGCACTAAGTATCCCTTGCAAAATATTTGCCTGAAGTGCAAATACTGTTTTCTCAGAGTCCTCCACACTGAATTCTGTAACCATATCACAAGTTACAGAGATGGGAGAAAGTATCTATGTTGCCTCCCAGCTTGTTGCTCCCTCACAAACAAGTCCATCTTCACCTGAGATTTAACTCTTACAGACTTCCCTGCCATCCTGTTATTCCAGTTGTTGCCTCCATAGGAAATCTTTAATACCCAAATTACTGCTCCTGTCATGGCAGTTAACAAGTTTGAATTACCAGTTTTCTGTAGCTGCTAGTTTGTTTTTTCCCTTAATAACATTGTTCATATATGTGTACAGAGAAGACAGAAAGAAAAAAGATTAGAACAGAAGTTATCTACTTGTTATCCAATCAAAAAACAAAACTCAGTGAAATGGGAGAATACTCCGACCACACTACTTTACCTAACTGGGAAGACATCCACTCCTGTATGCCAACATGCATGAGCAATGCTCAGCCTTTTTCTTTGAATGTGTTGAGTTTTTAAGATTCAGCTGTGGAGCTCAGAAAGTGTTGGATTTTTATTACTATAAAACACCCTCCTCTGTGTAGAATTAAGAATAAAATGAAATGGTTGTGTCATAGTCATGGTTACACAGCAGTGTTTCTGTTCAAGTTGGTTGTGATCCACTTCAAGGTCAACTTTTTGACTCAGAAGCCAAGTATCAATAGGGGAGAGAAATTTATCTTCAGCTGTTAATCCACAGGATCTGTCCTTTCCCAGCTCAGGAGTCTCATTTAGACATAGAATGCTGGTTTGCCTCTGCTTTGCCAAACCACACTAAGCAGCAGCATAAAAAGAATTTAAATGGCATGCATCAGGAAAAAAATCTCTTCCACTGGTGCACAAAATCAATGTTCATTAACCAGGGCAGGATAATCAGGATCTGAGTGTCAGCCAGTTATACCTAGGTATCGTCCTCAGAGCAGACCACCACCCTTTTCATTAGAAAAGATTAAAATCATAAAAACGAAAGTGGTGGCTGTGGAAGATAGTAGGTTTACACCATTTGAATTAGCCTTTGACCTCATATTGAGCTCTTCTTTATGTTGAGCTTTGATTAATATATACGGCTACATAATACCTTCCCTGTAACCTAAAATCTTATGATGTGCTGGTCTCTCTTGTGCATGCATGCCAGGGTTTCCCAAATGGTAACTACCATGTCAGGCTAGAGAAAAGAAAGAAGGTTTTTAAGATCTCTTCATTGAATCTCTTCATTGTTTCAGGCTACCCAGGGTGTTCAAGCTTGCCCTGAGTAAAAGTTCACAGCAGGCAATGTTAAATAAATCTCCAGTACCCTGTGTAGTAATTCACTTTATTTTCAGGAGGAGAGTGTGAAGGAACTACAAAACAGTGTTTTCCTTCTTATATTTGTCTTGTCTTGGTCTCAGCATAGCCATTGACTGGTGAGGACTCTATGTTGAAGACCTAATATATCCATGGAAGAAAGTTGGCATTGACTGAAACCCCAAGGGCTGGTTCTGCTGCAGGAGACCTTAAAGGACCAGGTGGATCCAAAAGATGTTTTATCACACTGTGATTCTTAGAACAGCACATATATTTATTGTGACAGATAAATGTTCCAGTGTGTACGAAAACTGCATTACAATAAGCCTTCAGTAAAAACAGTTTTTAAAAAATGAGATAATGTTTGTATCTCATTCTTACTGTTTGTAAGAAATGAGATCCGTGTTGATGTGAAAGGCAGCAAATTTAGCCAATATCTTCTAGTACCAGCTAGTGTTGAGCTCCTCAGTTTGTAGATGCCCAGCTTGAACTTTGCAGGACTATGTGTGCACTGTCTGTGAGCTTTTGCTTTCTATAGCAAGTTCTCAGTTTAAAACTGATTATCAGTTTGGCACCCAAAGTCAACACATCTTTAGAGCTAGATGCTTTTCACCATCACTTTCAGCATCTTTCATGCTAGCAGTGAGTGTCATTCTGAGCATGTCTTCTTAGCAGTTGAAAGTGTGACTGTAGTATATGGAAAGGTAAAAACAGTTGTAAAATGGCTGACTTGGATGCTTTTAGTAGTGTGGCCTTAGAAAATGTAATTCAGTGCTACCTAGCTGTAAAATGTGCATCCAACTGGATGCTAAAATGAGCCTTTTGCTGGTGCAACTACAGTTATGAATACCTGAACTAATTACGACAAAATGAGTTTTGATGTGCCTACATGAGGAGCAATCCTATCTTTGAAGGCAACCCCTTTGACCTCAATGTAACTTAATATGATTCTCAGGATTGCATGTTGCAATTTTGTAAATTAAAGCAATTTTTTTTAATAGATTGAGTGAATTTAGAATTAAGTGCCATTGATTTTAGAGGAGATGATTCAGACCTAGTAGTTTATTAAACTGAGGAATTTGGAACCAGTTTTGCTATTTGCAGCCTCTGATCATTTTAAATCCTGGCCATTGGGTTGCTAAATTGAGGTGGATGTTTACATTACCTTCTGCAGGTCCCCATGCCACCTGAGAAGTGGTGTTCAGTCTCTACAATCATGTGTGATGTTCCATTGCTTTGACATAATTTTAGGCATTCTAGAATATGGTTCTTATTCTAAATTGCTTAGCAACTGATTGGTTACCACAGCCTCATTGTAGTGTGGTGAGAATAATTTAGTACATTTTTAATCAGTCATAAAACTGATTAAACAAAACTGCACTGATACTAGAGAAGTTTTGTTGTACAGAGAAACAGTTAGTGTAAATTAGTTTTAAAAGTGCATTCTAGATGTCTTCATCTTAGTCTGTGTGTGTGTATACATGCACTTGCACACATACAGCACACTAACCTTCCATCAGCATTTCTCTCCTGCTGTGTATGTATAATTCATAATCCTATGTTGCTGGTGCCAGCAAAGCACTTTTTCCATATTATTTTCTCCAACAGCAGGGTAATGCAGCACTGCTGATGGACTAGAAGGTACTGGTGAGGAAATATAGTAATGGACATGGTGCATTAAAATGTCAAAAGGAAAAAGAAAGAGGCGGAAATGGGGAATAAATTTTTTAAAAAGAATAATAATATAAATAAAACCAAGAACTGTTTTAGGTGTTTTACATCCTAGTGCCTGTCAGTTTTGTACAATATTTTCCAGTCTGGCCCCATTGATCTCAAAACTTGGATTTAAAATTCTAATTGTGATTTTGAAAGCTGCAGTTTTGTAGCAGGAAGTCTTGAAGCTCTCCAGTAAAACCTACCATCTTTAATCCCTGGAGAGAGTATATATTTTCCATTGTTTTCCCTTTTCCCCTTAAGCTTGGAGGTGCTGTTCTTCTCTGCTGGGAAGTTCGGTGGAGTGCAGGAAGGTTAAGTACTCATTCAAGTTTCTTTGCTTATTCAAACCAGGCTACTTCTAGATGAAAGGCTGCCAGCTGTGAAATCCCCAAAGTAAACTAGGCTAAGATAGGACTGGTAGCCATAATTGGAGCCAGTGCCTGCGTTATCTGTTGCCTTTGAAATAAGCCCCTGGCAAGAAAGGGTCTTTCTGCCGGGTCTTTTATTTAACATTCAGTCACACGGAAGGAGTTGCTCCTGTTCAAATTCAGGCCATTCACAGTTCTCTAGGCTCAAGCTATCTGGTCATTTCCCCTCTGCTCTGCTCTTCCAAACAATCACAGATTTCCTTTAGAGATCTTGATGGCCACCCTGAAATGACCTCCACTTTGCTTTCGATTAGTGCTGTTCTAATATCCCGGTGGTACTTTCAGTCCATGAAACTAAATTTGGCTTCCAAAATAAAGTCCCTGTATAGTTTCAGCAGGGTGAAGTGGTTTTTCTTCTTGGCTTAACTGGCTGTATTGTCTCTGTGAACCCCAAATACTCCCATGCTGGCTCCAGCTGAGGCTGGTGGAGATGCAGTAATAGCTGGAATATCTTCTCCCCATGCTAGACTTCTGTGTTCTGAGGGGTTAAAAGTCCAAATACTAATGCTTACTGTAACTGTAATTTCTAAGGAAGCTATTAACCAGCATTTACATATTTTTCTTCTAAAGGACTCATGCTTCTTCCCTCCTCATGAGAAATAGGCATTTGTATCAAAATGATTTTTTTATTATTTCTTTTTTTCCTTTCCTTATGTTTTGCTTTACAAAGCAGAATCATGTATGGGTTTTTTCGATAATGTATTAGGAGGGAGGAAGTTCAGCTCAGCTTATATGTATTTATTATTGTAAGGGGAGAGCTAGAAATCTTCTGTGATTATTTTATTTAAATGGAGATGCATTTTATGGATCAGCTCAAAATTGCTGATAAAATTGTGTAAGGATTGGAAGAAACTTTACATGCTGAGCTAACCAAAGCCATTTCTTGTGGGAGACCAAGAGAAATACATTTTTATCTGGAATTTTGTTTTACTAAAAGGTAAATCCATCATTTTGGAGCCCTGGTTGTCACCATGCTGCAGAGCTCTTGCAGGCAACCAGTGATTTGGGGAGGCATTTTTTTCTTCTTTGGACTCATCAATCACGTCAACTGCTGTATGCTGTTCATGCCATTAGAGATTAACCACAGACCTCAAGACTCCTACTCTTTTCCTCCTTCAGAGAGTAACCATTCTTAAATTGTGAAAGAAGGAGTATGCTGGGAAGGAAGCATGATTTTTAGTCATGAATGAGAATTTTCACTTACCTCAGAGACACTTCTAATTCAATTATTATTTTGTCAAGGTTAGTTTTGGCTTGATTTGGTTGTTTAGGAGATTCATTGCCCTCTGTAGAAAGACTAATTATTTTGGAACAAAATTGCAGTGTAGGACTTTGTGTAGCTTATTAACATTCTGCCTCTGGGTTGGATGTTACATAGAAATTCTGTACCTTAAAATATCATCTTTAGGACATTAAGAATGTAGTACTTCATTAATTGATGTTGTATAAAGTTAAAGAATAAGGGAGGACCTTAGATTGAGTACTCTTTCTTGGGTGACAAAAACTATTTCAGATAAGGAAACGGTTTTCACAGTCTGTCAGAAGATCTACTTCTTTAAATCACAGAAGTGGTTAGGAAAAAAAAAAAGCCAAAACAAAGTAGAATAGCCATCTGTTTAATGGGACTCATGAAGAAAGCTAATTCTGTGACTGTGTTGTGTGATTTGGCACATTACACTGTGCAAGTCCAATACTGTGATAGAAGAGCCTGAGATTTTTGTGACAGAAAAGGAGGGACATAAAAAATGGTAGGAGGGTTTCAGGTTTTCAAGGCAGTTTAAGGTTTTAGGTTCTTTTACAAGGGTGGTATTTTAAATACCTGTTGCAGTGGCCACAGTAGGTTTCAGGCATCTGAAACAAAGATGAAGAAAAGAGGCAGCTGAAATCATACTGGCATGTGCACTACATTGCTCTTGTGAAACTGTCCAGTGTGCCAAAGAGCCGAGACTGATGGTAACAGTGCTGGTAATAATATCAATAAACATATAACTGCTCCAGGCCATTGGGCAAAGTTAGGTGAGTGAAAACATGTCTGCTGGAAAATCCCCCTGGAGAACTTCTTCACCATGCTGATGCACATGCACAGTTGCATTCAGCATGCTGCTGTCAGCCAGATGACATTTTACTATGAAAAACTACGTTGAAGAGCTGGCATTAAATGATCAGGTTTTTATTAGATTTCCGGTTGGTTGCTAGCACAGTGCATTCCAAGGTGCTCAAAAGCAGTGTGGGGATGTGGCTGAACATGGTAAGAAGGTAGTGGGAGAAAGCATCCCCAGATGGAAGATGAGGGAGCTGAGGGGTTAAACCTCTCCAAAACAGTGTCCCACCAGAGGAAACTGAGTTATTGAAAGCCAAAGTGAGTCCTTAGTTTCCTGTAGCTTTTTAGCACCACACCTTGGTGACCTTCTGGCTGTTCAAGTGCTGGGAACAGACTCTTACCACTTTCAAGTAATCTTCCTGGGAGAGAGTTCATAGGGCCTTCCGACTTTTTAATACAGCTATTTATAAACATGCACAAAAATAGAAGGTGCATAGTGAGAGTCATATGAGTCATTCCCATTTTGACATCAAGTCACACCAGGCTAAATCACCCTTCTTGACATTCTGTTTCAGATTGACAGCATCATGCCATACAGGGCAAATTTCTTTTTTTCCCTATAAACCCAGTTTATGCATGCTCCTGCTTGCTGGACAGATTAAAGCAGCCCTCTTTTGTGCATCACACGCTCCACTTGGGCTAAGAAATGTATCTCCTCAGTGCTCAGATACCATGTGTGAGGTAGACAGTTGTGCAAGCAGTTGCTGTTAGAGCTGCTGTACAAATCCATATGTGGGGAAGGTAGACAGAGGTCACCAAGAGCAGAGCTGTGATAGGTTTCCAAGCCATTTGACTTGGCCCACTTTTCAGTTGTTCTGTGGTTTTTGTCACACAGCATTATAGTTGTATTTATCCAGTACAGGTTACATGGAGTTCCAAGAGCTTAGTTTGTTCTTACACAAATAAATTCAGATATGGACGTGTTGCTGTACTTGTAAGAATGCTGTGCAATAAAGGCATTTCAGGAGTTCTCTGTGGGTTTGAAGACTGGTAATCAAATGCTGTGATAACCATGAAATTCAGACCAAAACTACTTTAATTAACACAAAGGGAATTTTATAAAAAGAAAATCAAATGGCTGCAACTTAAACAAACAAACAAAACCCTACATATTTCACTATCATTAAATGTTTTTCAGTCACACACCCTTCTGTCATTAGGACCAAATCAAGTTATGGATTTATTTTCTTTTTAACAGGCTTGTGCTGTGTTTTCCTCAATGTATTCAACTAACTTTATTATTCTTCTGGTCATATTTTAGACCATTATTAATCTTGGATCTCTTCCTCAGTTTTTATTATCTGTAAAATGGGGTAGAGAGATTTTTTTGTGATCCCAGTATGCATTCAGCTGTGCAAATGTTGGGCAGTTGTGTTCTTATTAGCATTATTACTTATGAATTACACATGCCTCCTATGTTGCTCTTCCAGAGTTTGATGTGGTGTGACACTCCTGTTTTGTTGGGCTTTAAATGACTACCAAGTAGGTAACCCATTGAGCAGATGTTTTCACTGGAAAAATGGTTAATGTGTCGACAACAACTTGTAAAGTAACAATAGGTTTTTGTGACTTTTTCTGAGTAGCTCCGCATTGAATCAGTGTGGTAGGAACAACTAATTTTTAAGTTCCTCCCGCTCCTCGATTGGTTTTTAGTAAAATTCAACCAATGGAGATGATGCTAAAGGCACAAGTAGTTGTGTAAATCAGAAGAAAAATAAAATATTTAGAAAGACTATTTCTGTTACTCTTTTTAAAAGTATCTTGCACAAGAATATTTGGAGCAGCCAAATGAAGAAATCAGGCAGTGTACTGACTGCAGTGGATTACAAGGCGATTTGCACTATCACATAATTACAGTGCTAAAATTATTTCCCCCTTTTAGCATTACCATTTAGGCCTGGTTGTTGAGAAGAACAGTTTTGTGTTAGTTCTGTGTACCTCCTGTCAGCAGACACGTACAAACACACACCTCTCAGTACAAATCCAGACGCTTTTTCATTTATGTTTCCCAGTGCTTTGTCAGTGCTGGTGTTTTTCAGACCTTAGTCCTCCCATTTTCACACAAGTAGACATGCACAAGTGTAAAATTTTCTCTTTCTTTCTATTCTGAACAATGGCAAACAGTCTTCTGGCAGACCTAATACCTCTTGTAGCAGCAGCTTTCATGGTTGCTTTTCTGAAACTTTATTACAATTGGTGAACTTCCCCACTGAAGAGAGTAGGACATATAAGTTCAGGTTGGCATACTTACAGTAGCAGCTAACAAGAAAAAGATACTTTGCTTTCAGATATAATGATGTTAAATTAATTTGTTTTATTCACATGGGAACTGCTTTCAATGCCATTTTATAGCTGCACAAGACACTGTTCAGGCTTCGTTTGTCTTGGCCTTTGCTAAGAGTACTGTGAACCTCCTGACAGAACAAAACAAGCAATATTGGGGTTTATTTTCCCTTGCTCTCTTCTCCCTTCTTCAGTTCTCCCATATCCACTGACAATAGAAATGGTTTCACTTCTCCAAGGAAGCCCATAATGTAGCAAGAAAGAAAATCCATAACAAAAGAGCATATGTATCTGCCTGCTCATGTTTATGTGTAAATTCTCCAGGGAGAAAGCATTCACAGGTCTCACTCCTGAATTACTCTCATTATAATAACCCATTTGGTGTCAAAGTGTGACAGATTATAAGCGCTTAAGGCTAGTCCCAGCTCAAGACAGATTTAAATAAAGTACTTCTGGTTATTGTGCAGGTCAGTGTGTTTAAATAACAACCCCCCAAATCATACTTTGACATTTAAAAGAGAGAGGAAATATTGTCATGCTGCAGACCTGGCACAGATAAGCACAGGGCAATTTGGTCAGTACACTGTGATTTGTGAGTGCAGCCTAACGCAGTCATTTTCACAGTTTGTAATCAAGTAGCCACCTTAGCAGTGTGTCAGCATTAAAAGAAAAAATGTTCCTTTTAAAATGTTTACACAAATTACTCCCCTGAGGTGCTGCAGTGCATTCGCTGCAAAACTGATGTAGGTTAAAGATCTGGAGCAGAAATGGCAAACTTGGGGGCCTTTTTTTTTCACCAGCTAACTGCTCAGGTGGCCAGGTCACAGTAGCAGGATAGTTTTTCAGGTCCAGCACCTAGGGCAGCAGAACTGGGAGAAACCCCTACATTAGGTGCACACTGTGTCAAGTGTCAGGAAGCGCAGTACCCAGGTGCCTAACTAACAACTGATAGGAGTTTGTGACTGCCAGGATTTGTGCAGTGTGGCTCAATGCCACCTCTTCCCTGCCTGGGCTGTGTCCCATCTCTGCTCTTGTGCCTGTAGCATTGCCCCTTCAGCATCGCCCCGTAGTGCCACATTTGGACTGGGGCTTACCCCAGCATTTGGCCAAGGTGGCCACCTCAGAGCCTGGCCCTGCCTCAGGGCAGGGTGCACTAGCTGAGGAGCTGAGGGAAGCCATATGTCTTGTAGCACCCTGCTTCGGAAGCTTCCTGTGAATCCCTTCCTTCCTTCAGGCATATCTGGCTAAGAGGCTCCACTTGTGCTAGAGTGTAACCTGTGTTTACACTCTAGCAGCATTCTGTGTGTTTCTCCCTGCTCCTTCTCCTGCATCTCTGTTTCATCTGCCTTCTCCTGTGCATCTGTCATTCTCCTTGCTCTAAAAACCTTTGGCACCTAGTGAGGATGCTCCCAATTCTTTTTCCTTCTTAATTTCTTCTATGTCTCCTTTATTTCCATTTTCTATGCCCCAGAATCTCCTCACCTCCACCACATCTATACTTTCCACCTCTGAAGCTTTCTTCTGTTCCCTATACATTTCCATGTTGGACTCACCTCCTGTGCTCAGGCTGCCACAGGGCTCGTTACAGAAGCTGGTTCACTTTTTCTGTCTGTATGAATGGCTTTGCTTTGGAGTTGTAGATTGAGAGGCACCTGTAGAAGGCATCAGGTGCCTCTTAGGAGGTCCACAGAAAATTTTAGAACTTGATCTCTATGTACACAAGAACAACCTGAGCTTTGACATGTTTCCATATGAAAAGTCTTCATTTTTTGCCTTGTTGAGAAGCATAATCCACTTCTGTCACTGTCCATAGCTAAACCATATACACATCGGAGCTCAACTTCATAGTGAATCTTTTTTTCAGTAAGAAGAGAGAAGGAAGATGACAGTATAAGTCTTGCATCCAGTGACAAAACTGAGGAGGTACTAAATCACATATCAGGAAGCATGAAGTGCAAAGGCTGTAGAGTGACTTCTGTGTTGCAGTTGGAGACAACACATAAGCTTACTGAGGATTTCAGGTCCAGTTAAAGGAAGGCATTTCAGTATTAGAGACTCCTCAGCAGCTGTGATCACTCATGTGCTCCTGTGCATTGTCAGTGCTGTTCTTTCTAACAATTTATTTGTTGTGCTTTTTAACAATGACCAGATCTTGCGTGTCAGCTCCTCTTTTTTAAATACACGGACTTCTGCATTAGCTCAGAAGACACAATTAGATCTGATGCTACTTGTTTTGCAGAGAAAAGAGATTAAATGCAGATTAAGCTTTGGGTAGATTGCAAATGAAGGAAAACAAAAGATCAGAAGAACTTCTTAAAAGGGAATGGTTTGAATTTGAGCAGTTGTATTTTGGACCCAATAGTACACCAGACAGTCAACAGCACAGTGGAGCTGACAAGCTAAGATCACAGGATCATTCAAGCTGGAAAGGAACCTCAGGAGGAATGTTTAGTCCAACCTTCTCCTCATCAGGCTCATTTTAGAGCTTAGGGTGTTATCCTGTTGGGTCTTCAAAATCTCCAAAGGCAGAGATTGTCCTTTGGGCCACCAAATCTAGTCTCACTGTTTTGACTGGGAAAATGGTTTCCTTGCATCCAGTCTGAACTTAATGTGTACCCAGTGTGTCTTGGCTCCACGCCCCCCTCCTCTGTGAAAAGGCCAGTTTTATCTTCTTGCTGACCTCCTTTTAGGTGCTATGGGGCTGCTGTAGGTTCCTCTAGACAGCTGCCTCTGCCCCAGGCTGAATGAGGCCTCATCCTTCAGCCCTTCCAGGGTGAGTGCTCAAGCCCTGGCCATGTAAGGGGTTCTCTGCTCACTCTAGTTCATCATCATCTTTTCTTTTCTGGTGATCCAAAACTGAACATGATACTCTAGATGGAGTCCAGTGAGTCCTGAGGAAGGAGGGGATGATCAGTTTCTTCCATCTCCCAGCTCTGCACCTTGTCACACAGCCCAGGATGTTGTTTGCCCTCTTTGCTGCCAGGGCAGACTGCTGGCTTGTGCCCAGCTCTGTCTGCCAAGATGCCCAGGGACTTGTCAGCAAATCTGCTCCCTCTAGTCAAATCCCGCTAGCACCACTGCAGGGGGCTCATCCTTCCCAGGTGCAGGACCTTGCACTTGTCCCTGTTGACTTTTACAAGATTCTTGTCAGCACATTCCTCCAGCTTCTCTAAGTCCCCTGAGGTGGCAGCTCTTTCCTCAAGCATAACTGGCTCTGGCATGATGCATTGCTAAATTGTCAACAGAGTAAATAAACCATAGAAAGCAAGCAGATTCCTCTCTTCCACTTTAAATCTCTTACAATTGCTGAACTCTTGAAGATCTGCTTGTAGCAGTAGAGCAGGAAAAAAAATGTAGCCATAGGTATTTGTGTTTAAATGGATAGCATAATCCCAAATTTGTATTGGCCTGGCTGCTTGTTCTTCTAAATGGGGAAAAAGACATTATCTGGGATCAAGGTGTTGCAAAAGCAGATACTCTAGTTCATACACAATGCAGGGTTTCTCTGACTAATACATTTTAATGTATTTGTATATGTTGCCTGCATGCAGAAATGTCAGGTGCTGAGGTTTCCTTCATTCTCTTGGAGGGTAACTGTATCTCACCATGAAGACATCTTTTCATTATACTAAAGTATATATTTTCTTAATTTCTTCCTATTATTCCTAATTGCATCATCCCTAAGCAACCCAGCCCTTGGTGTTTATGTGGCAAATACTGTAAAATTGTATACTTAGCTGGGTTTGTAGTGCTATAAAATTCACAGCCGGCCAGTTGAATTTTTGCCATTAGATGTCACTACGTGTACAGCAGACTGTTTTTAAAGGCTTGGCTTTTATTTAGCATCCTGGAAAAATGGAGGAGGGAATTGGGAGATGTAGGAGAGAGTCTAGTACTGTAGTATGTTGGATATGCCTTAACTAAAAGCAGCACAGAAGGAAACATAAGATTTTTGACTTAACTCCAACAACCAACAGATGATGCTATGACCTTAAGCATATATAAATATGTTTAGCAGCTGCTGTGTAACATATTTATAAGTGTTTAGTGACCTGGAGGTTAATCAAAATGAGTTTGGTGATCTCAGCTCAGTTCTTAATGGACTCCACTTCATATTATAGCACTGATGCAGCACAATTTGTCACAGTCGGCAGTCTTTACTCAAAGGAGGCCTACTGTGGAGTGAGAATTAAAGGCTGAAGTAATACCTGATTATTTCTCCCCAAAGAAACTTTCCATTCCGAGCCATCATAGAACAAAATAATATGTGGAGGAGCTCTGTACTGCTCACTGCACCCAATCTCAGAATAAAACAGCATTTACTCTGACAGGATGTCCTTTCAGTGTTACTGAATTAGCTCATGCATGCTGCAGTCAGGGCTTTGATAAGGGGCTGGGAAAGGACAAAGTCCTGCCAGGGATGGTGCTGAGTCTTCTCTCTTGCTGGGCTCTTTCCAGAAATGGAGAGATGTGTCTGTTCCAAGTACAACATTACATGGGAGGATGAAAGGGAAAGCTATTACCTTGCCTGATGAAATTTCAGAATTAGGTTCTGCCATTCAGGTTCTTCTGGGTGCAGAAGCAATTTTTTTAGATTTCAGTTGTTTTCTTGCTGTCCTAGCCAAAGCCTGTATATTCTTTTTATTTAATTTCCACTCTCTGTCTAAACTGGAAATAGTTTCCTACTTCTTGATTTAAAGCTGTTGTACAGCAGTATGCTTGCATGAGCTGCAATTGAGATTGATGTCCATTGTGGGTAACATGAAATAGGTTATACCTCAATTTGAGACAATGAACAGCCCCACAGCTTAGAAGATACACATGCTAGGAAGTAATACTATTGAAATACTAGTAGGTAAGGACCAATTTCAGCTTACCAGCAAGGTGTGTGTCTCCTGTGCATTTTTAAAGTAAAAGAAGGACATTAAAGAGATAGATACCTGTAGAGACTTGTCTTTTCCGGGATCCTAGCCTTACTCCATAAAAGAACCTCTGAAAATCCATTACTTCTTTCTTAAAGTATGAAAATACACTTGCACATTTTTTTCATCTTCACTAGTAACTTTACCCAGTAACAGAAAGGATCTTGCTTATCCAGCATAGAAGGCGTTTTTCAGTTAACTGCATTTGCTGAAATATAGCAATTTTCAGCTAAAAAAGGAGGGTGGGAGGGGTCTAAGACACAGTATTTACATAAGAAAAGCTTGTTTGTGTGACTCAAATCATTTAAAGTTGTTGCCAAATGGTTCTGCTCTTCTCTTTTCCCTTTGTAATTTTCCCTTGAAGCATTGCACCACTGTGCATTTTAAATCTTTTCCCTCCACTTCTCATTGCAAGCTTCATCTGGGAAATGACATTGTATGGCAGTTATCTCCTTCATATCAAAAGAAAGCCTTTGCGTCTTTGCAAGAGTGAAGAAAAGTTTGTCTTCAGAGAGCAAAGGACAAAACTGACTTGGAAAAATATGCTTTATTTAGATAACACGTTCTCTTTTCCTTTGAAGAAATTCACAGTGTGTCAAGAAAAATTAGGCCAAATACTGCTTTAATGGTCCTCCTCCTGTACCTCCTAAAAAAGAAATCTGCTTCTACCAATTGTGTTAAGAATCTGCCATGAGTTTGGAGAAGACAAGAAGCCATTGAAGTTACTCAGGGTTCTTGATTTAGGAGTTGTCTTTTTTTATTTGAATACTGTAAAATAATTAAAAGTAGAATTTCTACCAAAACTCTCATCTTGATACCCATACATTCAGCTTTCCCTTCCTGTAGGATGAAATTAAGTGCTTAATTTTTTTGTAAGGAAATAAAAGTTAACAGGTACTAAAGCTGTGTAAAAGGGTGTTTGCTTTCTTGGTTTATTTGGAAAAGCAACAGAAATGTACAGGGGACACACTGAAAAAAAGAGATCTGAGTTTGTATTTTCCTATGAATATACAAGTAAGTATTTTTTCTGTGTGTTTTTATTAATATGTATTATTTTATACATGTGTTACCCATATACGTATGATGATACATGCAGTCTTCAACTGTGCTAAGAGAAGGTAGGTAATTGTTTTATGTATTAAAAGAATAAAAGGTTGGTTTTGAAGTTGAATTCTGCATTACACTGGTTATCATGCGTACTTGAATTAGATTATTTTCTTCCTTGTGCCTCAGTTTGTCTATAGAGTTTGACAAATCAGGTACCAAGCATACTTAGATACTTCTTAGAACTTAAAAGTTTTAGTCTTTCAAAATACTTGGTCTGAACATGTGGAGAATTATGTAAGGGCTTCATTTAGGGCAGTTTTTGAGACAAATTTAAGTCTCAGTTATACAAGCATTATACAAATATGCTATTAATTTTCAAAAGCAAAATAGTTCTGCTGCGGTTTCTTGTCTCAATGAAGTGGAATATGTACAGAGTTTTTTGAAAGATTGGGCATAGATGACCCATACAGATGAACACTGTTCAACACAATAATTCAACAAATGCAGAAATCAGAAACTGAATCTATGGTACCCATTTTTCTTTTGGTCATTTCACTGTTTATTAAGCTCTGGCAGGTAAGCATTGCTATTGCATGGTCAAAATGGTAAGAATGGTGATGCACTGGGGTTTTTTTTTATGCCAGTGCTAGGTTCTAATTTCTACTCCTGATTATGTTGCTGTCTACTCATAGGATATATAATATGAGCTGTATTTTTTTTCTGATTGATAGTGACATAGAAAGACTCTGTATATGTCTCTTGAAATTAGTCTTCAGTCCAATTCTATTTCACATATATGATAATCAGCTCAAAACTAACTCAAAGCTCCCCACATAGGTAAAATGAACTAATTACCTGCTTTTTCCTTACAAATAGTAGGTGATGCGCTCTGTGACGAACCAGAGCATCTTCAGCAATGAGGTCTGTAGTGAGATATTGTATGTGTGCTCTCCTCTCCTAGGCAAGGCAATTTTCCTGCCATGAATCAGAGCGGCATTATGGGATCCAGCTCCCCCTACACTCAGCCGATGAACAACAGCTCTGGCCTGATGAACCCGCAGGCTCCTCCTTACAGCATGGCACCCAACATGGTGAACAGCTCAGCAGGTAATGGTGAGTAACCTTCCAGGACCTTCCTCCATAAACCTGCTTAACACTATCAGCCCTGGGCTGGTGGCAGAGGAGCATCCTTCTTCATTTGATTCACTCCTGTTGGGTAGTTCGGGGCGATTTGAAATTAGGCTAAGGTGCTCACTGGTTTTTTGTTCAGTAACTGATAGATTTTTCATTAAGTCCTTCTGCTCAGCATGTAGATGAGTTCAGGGTTTTGCACAGTTCCAGCATCTCTTGGACTCAGCTTGATGTACATGTTGACCAGCAAGTATATGTATATTTGTGTGTATGTGTCTGTAAGAAAGGGAAGGAGAAGGAGAACAGTTTCTTGTTTTAAGAGATTGCTTTTGTTTTTCAGTGTCTTATCGCTAAGGTTGCAATTTCAGATATTTAATGTGGTAGTCATTTAAAAAAAGATATGTGCACTTGCTCTGATTTGAAGATGCTTTAAGCTGGGCACTTAACATAATTATTCTGTTTGGAAAATATAGGCTATATTTACTGTTTCCAAAATTTATATAGGGTTTCCTCATTTATTTATTTAAGTATCAGTATATAAAAATTCACCATAACTTCCTCTTGCAAAAAAAAAAAAACCCAAAAAAACCACATTCAATGTAGCTCCTGGATTTATCCTTCATATCATGACTTATGAGTTCAGAATTGCCTGTAGCTTTGTGTGTGATTCTGAAGACAGGTGAATACAGTTTTGCACAAATGTGCTTCATGGTACATATTCAGCTTGAATTCCTAACAATTATCCTCCTTCAAGATAATACTTCAGCAAAGATCAATTCTTTGATTAGGCTGTGTTTGGATGGAGTTTCAATAACTCTGAAGTGAATCCTCCCAAGTACTTATTCCAGTCATGGAGTTTCTGTGCATGCCTTATTGATTACATTAACCCTTTTAGAAATGTTGGGAGTTTTGAAGTTTTTTCTGGAAGCTGAATAAGTTGTGCTAAGGTAATACAAAGTTGTTTCTTGGTTGGTTTTGTTTCTACTTTTATTTATTTCTTAAGAAATGTCTTACTATATAAATTGTGTCTTACCAAAAACCAGGTTTTGCACATCTTTTGCTCTACCCCTCTGAGCCTGTATAATGGTTTCATCCTTTGCATCTTTCACTGTCTTTTCACTCTGTCTCACATGTTCCGGTGTCTTTGGAAGAAAGTAGCCACAGTGAGATGCAGGTGTCTAGTATGTGCAGAGTTTCTTTCCTCTGCATAGGAGCTGCTGAGACGCTGAACAGTGTGGTATATTTCAAGAACATTGTTACCATTTTGGTTAGCAGAGGAAAGGAAGCTGCTAATCAGTAAGATTTTTTTTTTAAACAGAGAGAGAGAAAGTAACAAAAAAACCCCAAACAAACCAAAAAAACAAAAAAACCAAAAAAAAAAAAAAATGTCTTTTTCCAGTTCTAGCCTGGAAGCTTTTGGCTAGCCCAGACAGCACACTGCACCATCTGGATAAAGAGGGACAAGCTATTGAAAAGAGCATTAGATAATAGCTTGCTTTTTCCCCACCAGAGCTGTCCCAGGTAATATTATGTTTTGTTTGTGTAGTTATGTGTTTTGTCTGGCTTGCTGAAATAAAATTACTTCTGAGCATTGAAACTGTGCTATAAATTCTGTTTTGCTATTAGCAGAAGTAATTTTTCCACCCTTTTCCGTCGGCCCCCAGAGCTGCAAAAATAACCAACAGCAAACAGATGGCAGAGTGCCCTGCCTAAGAAGATTTATGTATTCCTAAGGAATAACCAGTTTAAAGGAAGATTCACAGAGGTTTTTTTGTTCAGATAATTCAGCCATTTGTTATTTCATACAGTGGAAATCTGTTCAATGCAAGACCATTTATCCTAGCAGTCTTTTGTATGGGGTAGTCATACTCTTTTTATTGTGTTATGCATTCTGAAATATTGGATTTTTAATAATTTAAACATTTATCAGGGTTTTTTCTGCCCGTGCATTTGTGAGGTTTTCTTTTGTTCCAGTTTTATTAATTCAGAGATTACCCAATGGAAAATAAGTATAAGATGAACTAGAGGAGTTCAGTGCACCTCTTTCAGTCTGTGTGGGAGCACACATGCATCTAGAATTGCTTTACAGACCTCCAAGAGACACTGTTGGGGAGGAGATGGACACACACACCAGAAAGAGAAAATGAGGTGTAAATACATTGTTGAGTGCAAATGCTGTGGGAATGCTTAGTTGCCCCTATCCAGACTCATCCTTCTGCTTCGGTCAAAAAAATGGAAGCTTACGACAAGTGCAAATACAGTACTTTTAATGATGTTTTCTTGAGCTGGGGGTGCATTTTAAGGTCAGCTCTGGCCCTGCATTTGATGAGGTGGAGAACCTATAGGTGATACCTTTTTAGGAGCTTGAAAACAGGATTTTCTGTGGCAGGAAGACCAATTCAGCTATGTGGCTCCTTAGCTTCCCCTTCCTCCCTGCCCCATAAAATCACACATCTGTCAGATAAACCAGGGTTCAGTCAATGTGGAGGGCCAAAACCAAGTGCAGCAGAGTGGCTGCTGCTGGAGTGAAGGCGTTGGTTAATTTTGCTCACATGCACTGGGCATCCACAGCTGTGACTTCAGCTAGAGGGCAGTGAAAACCTAAGGTGAGCAATAAGGAAAAGTTAGTTTCTTTGTTGTCTGGGTTTTGAAGGGGGCAGTTTTGTTGCCTGTTGTGAGGGAAGAAGGCAGGTCTTTCATTTCAATAAAATGCACTTTTAGGTTGTACTCTAAAATAGGAGAAGATTGCTGATAACTGATGGAATTGTTTTCATATGGTGTTGGAGCTTCAGCACAGCTATGTCTAACACTGGTTTTGTCACCCATTTTTAGTAGTGTTTATAACTCCTCATTACCAGGTGATCCTTTTGTCTTTAGTTTCTTTTAATTAATGTCACAACTGAAAGGAAAATCATGCTGCAGTTATGCATCCTGATACTTCAACAGTGACTGTGGATCAAACAGCAGATCACCAGCTTCTGCTGATGCAGAGTGGTTTAGGAACACAGAAATTACAAGATCAAAGAAGACAGATTCTTCTAATAGAGTATTCCATCCATAACAATAACAAAAGCTTCAGAAAAAAAGGTGTCAGAATCCCTTCACAATTATGGAACAAGCTGCCATTCAGAAAAATTGTATAACTGCTGCTGTCCTTTTATTGTATGAGTTCACATTACCCATACATGTTTTTAGAATTTCCCCCCCCTATTTTTCAAATTCCAGCTTTAAAAATGCATATAATAAACAGGAAATTTACAACCCCCAATATAGCTCATGCTGGAAGCTTTGTTAATTCTAGTGAAAATTATCTTTAAAAAGAAGCAATATGAAATTTATGTCTCACAAGTTTCCATATTGTTCTTGCATAGAAACTGGCATTCACAATCTGCTATCTCTGGAGATGAACAAACCAATAAAAAGGCATTAATTTCCTGACTGCTTAAGGATACTTTCCTTATTTCAGTACCTCTGTCTTACTGAACTCTTTCTTTTTCTGGATATTGTTATTCCCAATTAACTTTTAATATCATAATACTTTACAGAAAATTTGATATTGTAGGAAAATTATTTGCACTAAAGGAGTTAAAGGGACACTTTAAAATAATACTAAAAATCATACATATGCTCTATATTTGACTTGGCATTTATTTGGATGAACCTCTGACAGGAAAAGCAATGATATTTATGCAGGTAAAATATTTTTTTAGAAACTTTGGATTTTTCTAGTTTGCAGCTTGGTTGCATTTTTCTGAAAAATAGTATCTCAATTTATTTCAGGTTTTTTTTTTTCTCTAATACATATCTTTGTAGGAGCTATTAATACACATTTAGATAAACTTTCTGGAGGTGTCAGTAGGTGGTAACAGCTGAGATGTCCCATCACCTATATTCCAAACAAATGATGGCCATGATCCAGTGGTCACTGTGTGAGTGTAAATCAAGCCAGCACCTGGCATAGAGATGCCCACATCCCGAACTGCTTGTACTTGTCATTCCTTGGACAGGACTTGTCAGCAGAAAGGCAATGTGGCACTGAGATCCCTGGTGACCCTCTCAGCCTTTTGAGATAAGGTCCCCAACCACCTTTGGCTGCACTGTCTCCAGAGCTGGAGGATCATTTATGGCAGGACGTTGGGCAGTGCTGTTGTCCCTCTTCTGTTTTTTCAGCGGGCATCAAAGCAGTGGGAATCCTCTCGTCAACTCCACAGTCACTAATTCACTGCTTTTGCTTTTTCTTCTCTTTTTTCCGTGGAGGGAGAGTGCTAGGGTTGGAAGGGAGAGAGATTACATTACAAGGGAGAGAAGAGGGAGTATTCTGTTTTGTAGAGCATGATTTGTTATCACACTAGCAATAAAGAGAAAAACAATGTTTGTATATTGCTGCTTCTATAGTATTTCATCATCTTCTGGGACTGGTAGAGCAGCCTTTAGCAAAAAAGAATTCTTTGCTGCAGTTTTACTCATGTCAGTATCTGCCTTTGAGTACATTAAATTCAGTGTGGAATAGTTAATTCAGGACCTTGACCTATACTTGCTTTTTGAAATCATTCTAGCTCTTAAATTCTTATAAGCCAGAGGCTAGTACTTGAAACCTATTCACAGTATGCCACAACACTTCTTGAGTCAAGATTTCCCTGTTATCCTCCTCTCTACAATGTTTTCTCCTTTGGTCTGCACTTCACAGGCAGAATTATTAGTACCTGTGTAGTAAGAGTCTGTGTCTTATTTTAGCCATTTCGTGACAATAACAGTATTTCACTGCTCAGAAGGGGTCAGAACAATGCTCTTGCTGTACCACTTAGCTAAAAAAAGTGAAAGAATGTCTTCTCACAAATCGCTGGAGAGTATGTTTGCAAGAAGTTACAAAACAGCATTTCAACGGCAGATAGAAAAGTAGCTGTAGAAACATCTTGAGTAAAAGCTATAGGGAAAATAGACAACCTTGCAGTTTGCCAGTAAAATGCTTGCAGTTCTTCTCTTAGAGGTACAAAGAAAGAATGTAGATGTACTAAATAATTTAGAACAAAAAGTGAAACAGTATTTGGCTGATTTTATTATTTGTTTCATAATTGTCTCCAATTCCTCATAGTTATGTTTGTATATGCCAACAAAAAATAGTCAAAAGCTAAAATGAACCTGTATTTTTACATTTCTAAACATGACTAATACAGAATCAGAATGTGTGCTGTAATCTGCAGACTGGAGTTAGTAGCCCTTTATATGAGGTGTTAACTTAAACCCCTCTGAAACAGATCCCATAAGGGAGTTCTAATGGAAACAGGACTATCAGAAGTGGACACAATTTTTAAATTCTTTGTAATAGAAGTATGATGTGCCAACTAGATAAAAGTGAGGTACCAGCAGAGAGGACTTAGTTATGCAGAATTCTGGTGAAGAAACGTTATCATTAACTTTGCTTTGTTTGACCTCTCTAAAATTGCTTTACAGGGGAAGGGTCAGCTTTGCTTGCTTTGAAGCTAAAACCCAAGAGTTCTTTTTTAGCACTTTCACAGCATGAAATGTGTTAACTGTTAAAATGGATTTTGTATAACAGTTCTGCATACCAGTTTGAAACTACACTGTGGCATATATTTGACCATTTTGTACATATATTTTTTTTAAAATCTCTGAAAGAAAAGTAACCAACTTTTTAAAATGCAAATTCAAAACTAGAACATGTTAGGCTGCCATCCTTCACTTGAGAATGGTCACAAGCTGCCCCAGCTCCTCAAGCAGAGTATAAGGGCAAAATGCATACAAATCAAATGCTTAGTGGATGCTGACTTCCCAGTAGCATGTTGACTGGCTGTTTTGTTGAGATTTCACACACATACATAAAAATAACAGCATTTTTAGCTGATCCCAATAGATTTTTCTGTGCAGCTGCATCACTTGTAAAAGGCTTTTTGTTCCAATTCTTGAAGTCTGAAGTATTGCAAGTTGTTTTTTTTTTTTAAATCTCAATTATGATTTGTGTGTTGTGATGACTTTAAGGGCTTGATTGGGCTACAAATGTGCTTTGAAAAAACAAGAAAATGTGCCCATGAAAAACACCGGCAGTTCAAAGCTGAATATTGAGCATACAGTTGTAAACTCACATGGCACATGGCTGGGTAGGTTTTTTTGGCAGAGCCAGAGTCTCAACCTGCAGTGATGCTAAAGATATTAGCAAATTAACACTGCAAAGCTTGCCAGCGTATTCGCTAGAGTCCTGCTCATGCTCTCACTGCTGTAATTAAAACTAATTATTTTCTAAAACATAGTAATACATGAATATGTGCAATAATCATTTTGTAGTGGGCAATCTGTGAAGTATTTTTAAAGCTTCTTTTCCCCTTCCTGTCTTTGGCTCGCTGTGCAGTGTGCCTGCTGCCTAGTGCAAGCCAGCGCTGTCATTTTGCAAGAGCCACTTTACTCTGGTAAAGACAGTGATGGTTTACTAATTCTTACATTTTTACATGTGGGATATATAATTTTTCTTTTTTATTGTCTTTTAGGCTATTCTGTATTTTTCTTACTTCATATTTTTTGAAAGAAGGGCATGAGGAGGATTAAAAAGAGAGAAAGGGAAAGTAATCCAGTCTTTCACAAATGCAATGCACATGGTTTTCAGCAGGCAAAGAATCACCTAGTGTCTTGCTGCTGTTTTCTGGTTATTTGCATCGATTCAGTGTCATGGCACCTCCTAGCATCTGCTCTGCCCAGTAATTTCTTTCTATTTCTCTGAATGTTTCTTCTTGCATCTTTCTAGAAATCCAGGAACCAGGAACCCAGCAGCTCTGCAGCAATAATACTATACTTGGCACTTGCATCTTCAAATAATAAAAAAAAAAAAACTTAAATTCCTTGCACCCCTGGGAAGCAAGTGCATGCCATTATCAGAGAAAGACATTTATGTGTTCGTTATAGTCCCACCTCGTTTTGGCAGGAGGAAGATACTGAGTGCTGGTTGTCCAACAGAGCACAGTTTACAGCTTGTAATTCTGTACTTAAGGCTCACAGTGGCTGAGCCATTCATATTGAAGTCGGTAGGGGCAGGAATTATCTGCTGGACACCAGCCTTAATGCAGATGTAATAGGAAAATTCTGGTTTTTTCTTAGATTCAACATGGAAAGCAGAATGTGCATTGTTTTCATTTACATTTGTGTATTGCTAAAGGGAAAGTGCAGTAATTAAAATAGACTTGTTTTGTTAAAATGTTGTGGTCAAACGCAGAGGCAGTTGAAGAGCACCAACAGCATGAAGAAGGAATTCTACTCTGTTAAGCGATGGTTGTTGTTGCATGGTGCTTGTATTCTCTTCCTGTTCGTTCTCCTTTGTTTCCTCACTTCAACTGAAGAGGTTTCCAGGTTTCTGGATGCTAGAGTAACAGGACAGACGTGGGAAAACCTCTCCTTCACGTGGCACCTCAACCATGCAGCAGGAGGCGTGTTTTTTCCTACAAACCAAACATAGTCATGCTTAACTGTTTCTCCTGTTTTCGATTAGCACCTATGGGTCTTGCAGATATGATGACACCTGGTGAGTCCAAACTTCCCCTTCCTCTCAAAGCAGATGGCAAAGAAGAAGGAGCCCCCCAACCCGAGAGCAAGTCAAAGGTATTTACCACCTTCCGCACGTGGTGTTGGTTCCGCCTGCAGAGGTCTGCTGTGTTGTCCTTCATCTCCTGGTTTTGGCCTACCCATTTCTGTTCTTTCCTGCATGCCTTTCCATTCACGTGCAATCTCTTTGTTTCTTTTGTTTTTTCTTTTCTTTTTTTTTCTTTCTTCATTGTGTGGATCTGAAAGTTACTAGTTCTTACGGCATTTCAACTTGTGGGGGCAAAGCATCCCAAGCCAAAAGTTGCGTGGGCATTTGGCTGTGCCAGGTGGGTGGGAAAGAAGGGTCTTGCCTGGTTTCAATCCTTGCAGCCATTTTTCTCTGCCTGCAGTTATAGCTTCCTGTTTTGGCCGCAGCAGCAGCATACTTTAATATTTTGCTTTCCTGCCTTATTTGATTAAATAAGGTGAACGGCTTGTTTTTATTTCTTTCTTTCATAACGGGAAACCCATGCTTAGCATTTCATGTGAGCTTGAAGTAAGCATGGTCGCTTAGTGACTTTAGCCAAGCATCCAGCAAACTTTCCAAATTATACTAACTATGTTGTTTTAATACCTTTTATATATATATATAAATATATTTATATATGTGTGTGTTTTCTGTATGTGTCTCTGTTTATATATATTTTATATATAAAAATTGGTCAGTCTGTTAAACTGGATGTATTTTTTTGTTTTGTTTTTAATAAAGTTTGCCCTGCCTTTGTCATATTTTTTTTTTTTTGTATTCCTCTACCACAGGATAGCTACAGCTCTCAGGGTATTTCTCAGCCCCCAACCCCAGGCAACCTGCCAGTCCCTTCCCCAATGTCCCCAAGCTCTGCTAGCATCTCCTCATTTCATGGAGATGAAAGTGATAGCATTAGCAGCCCAGGCTGGCCAAAGACTCCATCAAGCCCTGTAAGTGGCTCTGGTTATTTTGGTTTTTGTTTATTTTTCTGTAATTAATTATATTTTAATGCTTGCTTGTTTGTTTTGTAAATTCCTTTTCTTAATTACTTATCCACTAAACAGTTTTCTTTCTTTATAACACTGGGTACAAATTCTGCTCTCGGACACATGACTGTAAGTTCCACTGCCTGGCTTCAGTGGGGCCTGAGCATGCTTATCCAAGGGCAAAATTTGTCCCAACAGTACTTTGAAATAAGAAAGAGTAAAGTTGTGTGCATCATGCAAGTGTGCTGTCTGGTAAAACAGCAGTTGTTGTGAAGAAAACATCCTTCCTGTAATGCATCAGCTTCTAAGCATGCCAACTGTGTTGTTAAGAACAATTCCATTTCTGTTCCTGGGCCCAAACTCCTTCACACAACTGACTTCACTCTGGTTGCTGCACTTGTCTTTACAAGGATTATTTAGAGGGGAAAAAAGAACAAAGGAAAAAAAAACAAAACAAGACATCTTCTCCCCTATTGAAACTAATACCCATCAAAAGTTAAATTATAGACTCAGCACCACAAAAAAAGTTGCCATTTTTATTTATGAAACATTTTTAATTTTGAATTGTGTATTTGGAAACACAGCCATTAGGCTGTCAAGGCACAGTCTAAACCATTTTTTTTTTCTAATTTGCTTCATTTGGTTATTTTGAAATAACCCAGACTGTGAGCTGAAAAAATTTCTGATGCATGTACATTTTTGGAAAACTATTTTTTAGATGAGTAGTGTTTAATCAGTCTCACACAGGTTGCAAAGAAGAACCTGAGAAAGATGTGTGGTACTAAAACAAATTTCATCATCTATCTTTCTATCTATATATATATGTACACACGTAGAAAATCTGTATACATATATAGAAAAGAGAATGCAGACCTAAGATCTACGTCTAGGTCTACGGGGAGCAAATGTCCATCTGGTCATTTTTGCTTTGTTTTGTTTTGGTTTTTTTTGTTTTTTTTTTTTTTTAATAAATAGGAATATATATTGTTCCTCTCTTACTTCTTTTTACCAAAAGTAGAAATGATCATAATGTCTCTGTAGAAAAATATTGTAACATATTCTTGTACAGAAAGGGGGTTTCCCCAGTGTTAAAGTGCATTTAAATTAGCAATAATTCTTTGATAACAATTTTTACAAAGTGATATGTTACAGAGTATGTCTCAGGGCAAACAGAGGAAGGCCAATCAGAGGGGAAGAGACCTAACTATCCAAAACCCAGACATTTACAGACTCCCCTGAGCAAGGGGGCAGCATGGCATGAAATGCACCACTTAAATCTTTGGATGTTGATTTAACAGCAACTTTGAGTCTCAGAAGGCAGCTGATGTTACTTGTTCCCACAAGGTTTCATCTTTTTCTTAAAAACATTTGTGAAAGGGTGACATCAAAATTCTGTTACTTTTGTTTGTAGTGATGTTTGGAGTATTGGTTGTTTGGGCAGTTTTCTGGAGGAAAGCAAGAGAGTTATTGCACAGGCTGCCTAACACATTGAGTGCTTCCTCTACAACCAAACAAGAATGTATTCCTGAGCTCTTGCATAAACTGCATAGCAAATCCTGGAGTCATCGTGAGCATATGTGGAGATTTTTTTTCGTGTAAATAAAGTATAGATGATTGACAGAGTATAACATTGGAAAAAATAAATGAGGAAAGTTTATGCTTTCAATTTCTTCTGAATGTCCCTCTCTCCAAAAGCTTCAGTTAGACATGGATAAATACAGAGCTTTGGAATGATGGAAAAATAAGTGCTGCAAATGAGCTGATCCCTTTTTACCTATGAAGGCCAGTGGATTGGATAACTTCATCGACTTCAACAGCAGCCTGACATAGACTGGAAAGATTGATTGCAGGCATTTCGTTACACTTGAAAACAGCCTGAATTGGTTCATTAAATCCCAAAGCCGTTTCATGTGCTACAACTTGTCCATTCCAGTAGAGAATAAAAGCAGGGGTGAATGGTTTCTGATTCACTTCAAGGTATCCCTGTGATTCTGCTAAGTGGATCCTCTCTTTCAGCTGTTTTTTGTGGAAGAGGGGCATGAGGAAATGGGGAGAAAGAACTGATGAACCTTAGGTTTTGAGGCTTCCTTGGGCATGTCAGGAAAAGGACACTTCTGCCAGTTTTGCATATAATGTGCATCCCTGACAGTGGTGAGGTAATTCTAAAATTCTTGAAGAGAGACATTTCAAGTGTGAGTGTAAACTATGCAGGGTCACTGCAACATGAGTAAAACAGGAGGTTACAAAAAGCCCATGAAATGCTGTTAGCTGTCCATAGGTACCCATGAACATGACAGTGAATACAGTACTACACCTCCATGGTGGTAGCTGGGAGGAGTCTCCAGAGTCCTTCAGGAGAAAATCTTGACAAAATAATGTGTCCTGCACAAGCCTCTACCAGGGATTGGGCTTCAACAGTTTTAACTGCCTGTGTATGCACACTTTGTTCTGTAGTAAATGAGGTCTGTGTAACAAGTATAATATTGGCAAATTCCTCACTGAAGTCAGGGAAGGGAACAGTAGATAATTGTATAAATATAGATCCTTAAAGATATGTAAAGAAGCAACTACCCACTGCCTTTCATGTGAAAATAACTCCTACATAAATTTGTGTTGCTCTGAAGGGTTCTGCAGACTCGCCATACAAGGGTCTGCATATAATACAGTTTTAATAGTGGGTAGGTGTATTGAAAAGAAAGTATGGGAATTGGCTTTGGCATCCACATACTTTGGTGGAGTTTTTTTAATCACCCATTTAAACACTGCAACTGTATCATGTGGAACAGTGCTGGGGGCTGCAGGCAGAGTAGGATATAACTAAATCATTAAAGATATCTGCCACAGGCTTGCACTAGCATTCTTCCATCACCAAAATTATTAACATACTTAACAAGAAAAAGTCATCATCTGTATTCTTCCAGCATTGCCTGGGATGTGCTCATTTTAGTTTAAAATGGGATCTTTCTCTTTTAAACCCTTGTTTTATAAGGGTTAATATTTAATATTTATAGGTAAATTTCTGCTTCCAGCTGAACCTGCCCATGTAAAACTGAAGTTTGTTTGTGTGTAGACTAGCTTGCACACATCTGTCATTTTTATACATTTACTTTTATAAAAATAGAGAAGAGAAAAAGATCTTTACTCTTGAGGAATAGCATTCTTCCCTCCAGTGCATTCTTCTAAAGTTAACATTTCATTTTAGAAGAAAATTGCACCCATTTTACAAAGCATGACAACCTGAAAGCTCACACAGTAAGAAACACTTCTTACCTTCTGTAAGCTGTGAAAAGTTTTCAGATTATACTGTCATTTTAGAGCTTGCTGCCGCAGTGCTGAAAAGCAGCATCATTTGAGATGTATAGTAGAAAAATGCAGAAAGAAAAATTCTTAGCTGTTTCCCTTCTGCTCTGATTCTGATTTGAAAAAGTGAATCTTAACATGCAAAAATGAAACCCTAAAACTTGTAAACCTGAACTTTCTTAATCATGGTTCACCATAAAAGTGAAATAGAAACTATTTTGTTGCCTCATATGTTAGAATATAATCACATAGAAAGTTTTCTGCATAAAAGCTGGAATTTCCCACCTTCGTTTTTGTAGAGTTCTGAGGCATCTTAAGTGTCAGATTAAAATTGATGCTGGTGAGCAGTAGAGTAACTTTGTACTTACTACAAAGGTGGTGAGGTAGTTCCAGTTCATTCAGCTGTTCAAGCCTGTGTGATCGGTATCTGGTGCTCACCACATCAAATTAGTAGCAGCATGACTTCCCACCTTTCCCCTTTCCACCCACTAAAAAAAACCCTCCCAAACTTTGAAAAAGCGTATTTGTTGCTAAGAGTTAAACTGATTTTCTTGAGCACCAAGATATATAGCAAATGACGCTTCCAGTAAATTGGTTGCTATTACAAAATCAGTTTGTGCTTTCTTTGCATAATCTGCAGGATTCATATCAGTGTATTTCCTGCCAGCCACTTAGTATTAATAAAACAAATTTAGCCCTGACTCTCACTTCAGCAGGAGTTGTAACGCAACTGAGTCTGGCTGAAGTAAATGCAGGCGTGCACCTCATTTCTAAGTAAGGTAATCATATATGTCTGTAGGAAGGATTGCTGTGAAGAAGTTACAGTGTCAGCAAGGCGGAAAACTTTAAAGGAGGCTATTTATTTAATTAAAATTAATATCCATTCACTGGAAAGAACAGCAATGGCTCATGGAACTGCTAGGTCACCCCCTTGGCCTCATGTTTCATTTCTCCTGACTCTTTTCCAGTTTTGCCAAGTTGCAGCTGATAGCTGGAAGGAGATACAGAGTCTGTCATATTTCCCAGGCTAACATGCAAGATAAATGGTGGCAATGCTCTTGAAATCACTGGCAGTGGGGTTCTACTCTGCTGTGTCCCTCTTTCATGGTGTTGAGTGCCAGGCCCCACCACTATGTGGGGACATGGACAAAGTGAGTGGTTCTGTAGCATCTGTGAGGTACAGGGAGGATTTTTTTTAGCAATGTTCAACTAGGAATGAGTTTCTGTTTACTTGACAATAGTCTATCTTCAGTTCAAAGTAAGGAAAAGGCAAAAGAGGGAAAGAGTGATTGACTAGATGAGTTTTAAGAAGTGTCTACTGCAATCAACAACAAAGTTTAGGCTTTTACTATACAGACGTAAAGGATATGTTTCCCTTCACATATTTGGCTCCTTTCCCAAAGATTTATGGCAGTGTTTTTCCCTTGTGTTTAATTCTGAACCACTCCCATCTTCCACTGCTGAGCAAATCAGTTCACTTTGTGCAAGTAGGAGGGTTGTCCTGCTGTAGCAGCAGCCCATTTCTGCTGTCAGAGCTGAGGCAGCTTGGGTAGGGTCTGTGACAGGGTCTGTCCACACATGGCACAGAGCCCAGCTCACAGGGTTACACTGCACAGAAAAGATGCAGTGAGAATTTACAGTTTGTGTAGCAGCCTCATCTTTCTGCTGTCTCTACATTAAAAAAAAAAAAAAAAAAAAAAAAAAGAGGAGAAAAGAGAATAAAATATAACATGAGCTTTCATTAGCTGTAAAGCCCAAAGAGCAGCAGGAAAGCAGGTACGTTCCTGCCTTTTTGCCACAGAGATGGAATTCTTCTCTTGCCACCTGTTCTGCTTTTTCTGGTGGTGTCTCAGCTCTGATTGCTGTCCATCCTTGGTTTTCCCCAGGTCATAACACACATTCCCTTTGCAAGGACAACAAGAGATGGATATCATCAGTACTCCATCAGGGGAGAAGAGTAGTTGCTACTTACAAGCTTTATTGGATCAGGCAGTTAATTGGCATTTCACAAAAAGTATTGCCACCAATCTCCTTGTACTGTAGGCACTCTTGCTCATCTTGCGTTTTGGCCACCAGTGGTGTGAAGTGGTAATAAAGCATAACCATTTGTGACTCTGAAGAGAGGACTACTTCTCCATGTACTAGTGTACTAGTGTACTATGATTCACGTTTTAGGCTATTTTTGTGCAATTCCTGCTCTAGAGGATCACTTTCAGGTTCTCTAGCCCATCTTTGAGGGCAAAGAGGAGAGGATTGGTTTGGTTTTAGGATTTTCTAAACTTGTGTGGGACAAACTTGTTTCTAATTTTACCAGAATAGTTGCTTGCAAAGCACTTTGAGATAAGTGGACGAGAAGCACTCTGTGAGAGCTACCTCTTCTTAAAATGACATGAGGCAACATCAGAAACTTGCCTTCTGGGATCCAAAGTTCAGATCAGTGAAATAAATATGAGAATGGGGAGTTTGGGCCTTTTATTTGTAAAGCTGACTTTTCTGTATATGGACAGAATGTACTGTTTGTGCCTGAACTAGTAGCCTTCATTCCTGACTGTTGTGTGATAGCTTTAGTTTGTTTGACATCTTCTCTTTTTCGATGTTGTGAGGTTCTTACTTTCTTTTCCCTTCCCCTCCCACCCTTCCCCCAACTCTTTCTTTTCTTCTTGCAATTTAGAAATCAAGTTCCTCTACCACAACTGGAGAGAAGATCACTAAAGTCTATGAGCTAGGAAATGAGCCAGAGCGCAAGCTGTGGGTGGATCGGTACCTGACGTTCATGGAGGAGAGGGGCACGCCTGTGGCCAGTCTGCCAGCTGTGGGCAAGAAGCCCTTGGACCTGTTCAGGCTCTATGTCTGCGTCAAGGAGATCGGAGGTTTAGCACAGGTGAGAAGAACTAGTTAAAAGTGAACCTTCAAAAAATCAATATTCTTTTTTTCTAGAGTATTCCTGCTGGATACATCATTAGGTTTTCATCCCAGACAATATTGTTGAAGAAAATAGTTCCATGCTTTGATAGCTGTCTGGAGTTCATTTTGGGCTTCATAATGGCCCTAAAACTTTGGAGCTTGAATCAAGATTGTCCGTTGCTGTAGACAGATGAAATTGTTGCCTTTTCAGGAGAATCTAGCAATGCTGCTGAGAGAAGAAAATAGGAAAAGGCCACTGGATCAAAATTATGAGTAAGAAGATGATAGAGCTAAAAGGAAAAGGAGACTTTAAAGTCCATTTTTCCAATATAGAGATACAGCCTGTAGGACAATTCAGTTCATCTCTCCAGAGAAACTGCAGAAATATTCTTAAAATGCACTCTTTCATCCCAAACCTTTAGTTCTGAGTGTCTCTATACGGTATATGTGTTTCTTAGACACAGACTATGCTGTGTTTGGAAAATGCTTACGGGATATTTTGGGTTGCCTTGCTAACATAATGATTACAAGGAAAAGGTGAATTACCTAAATGAGTTGAAGAAAAATGAAAGCAGGAAGAGCTGAGAATAAAAAAGTCACAGATGGGAGACAGAAGCTTTCATTTGTGTTCTCACCAGTTAATTTGAAGTTTTGCATAGGGATGTTGGAAAAATATTCATGAGTTCTATGGGGATGTTCACCACAGAGCAAAATGAGATGTTTCACTGTTTATCATCTAAAGGGAAAGCAGGAGAAAACGGTCAGTACTTGCAGTCTTAGATTTGGCATTCAAAGTCACCTGTCCTTGCCTGATGCTTCTACAAAGCATCTCTTGCATCTTGGGGATCACTGGCTAGACACTAGACACTATTGTGAAGTGCAGGGATTCATAAGTTCTCTGTTTATGAGAACATTTGTTCAATGCCTTGCAAAATAAGGTCTTAAACATAGCCAATATGTAGATAAATATGCATGTGTAATACTGTAGAAAACATAATACTAAAACATACAATTCTCCACCAATTACAAAATCTGAACTCAAAAATACGGCAAACAAATTATATTCTCATAAAGATAACATATTTTCATAATATGTGTCGTTAGTTCAAGAAAGAAATGTCCAACATCAATTAGTACCCCTTCCAAAGCTATTTTTAATAGTGCACCTCACAACATAGGATTTGACTACTGAATTTGATAATTGTCCCTTCAAATCCAGGGATTATAGCTATTCTTCTTATTAAAGGAAGGCAGAGAAACATAACATAGTTCATTCTGCCAGTTGTTAAATGCTGTAGACTGGTAAGAGATGTTATACTGACATTTTTAGTGATCATCTCATGCCCCTCAGCGTCATACGGATTTGATTACTTTTAGCTTAGAAACTTTATTACAGGTAAATTGTATCATGCAGCTGCTCTGTCTCATACAGCATGATTGTGCCCACAGTGTGACTCTTAGCATCAAAAATTGAGCAAGATGGGGGGCAGATGGGATATTCTAGAGAGTTATTCATGTTTTCTTATTATGGAAATTTATTTTATTTTGGGACATTCAGTGTTGATTTTCAGTGACAGACATTATGCTTTGCCAAAGAAGAGATGATGTTCACTTAGACTGATTTCTGAAAGAGCTTGAGTTACAAATGTGTGTGCTTTAGTACTGGTTAAAATTAACACTTAAAATGAGGGCTCCTGATTTTGCTGGCGTGCCCACATGAATGGTCACTATGTTTATCTGTTTAGAGCTACTCAGAGGTGCAAAGCTTTCCTTGCTGAGTTTTATTTAAATGCATCTGTGTGATGCCCTCCTAAAAAGCTGTTGCTCCAACTGCTGCACTCCACCACATCTCGTGACTCTGCCCGGAGAGTGGCAGGGAGTGGAGCTGTGCAGCAGTGGTGCATATCCCCTGTCTGAGGATTTGCTGTTGATGGGGTCCCAACACGAACAGACCAGCTGCTGAGAGTCTTCTTTTAAATGCCAATATACTGGGCATTTAGGCATGAATGTTTCTGTTTGAATTATGCAATGTGTTCATTACGCACCACTTAGCTGTAAGCCAGTAGGCACAAAGAGCTGTGTAACTGGATTTCAGGCCTCAACAAGGGCACTTAATGAAAATCTGGTCTCCTTTAACTCCTGGGTTCTTCTTGCAGGATGTACCAGAGAAATAAAAACACTTAGCATAGCCATGCCAACCTGCTTGCTGTTAATGCCATCCTCAAAAGATCTTTGCTGACTGGCAGCAGTTACAGTGTTATTAAACACTGAGAGAAACTTAAGAAAATGTTTTCCTTGCTGGCAAACAGACTAAGGAAAAGTATGGCTGATGATAATCTTTCTAGCTGTACAAGTTAAGGTGGAGTCATTAAAATATCAGACCTTAGGGCAGACAATCATGGAATCAGAATTGCTACCCACAGCTGATGAGATTTCTCAGATGTTTAAAGCAAATTTATGTTGGTGCTGACCCTGCTCCTTGGATCATACCTATAAATTGCACAACTGGTTGAATGAACTTAAAGACATCAGGTGTTAGAGCAAAAGCAGTGGCTGCTACGAGTGGTACAGCCGAGTGAGTCAGTGGCATCACCCAGGATGACAAATGAACTTCGCTATTATTACAGATCAGCTGTGTTTGAGCAGAGTCTTTCAATATTCTTACACTGCAAACAAGACTCACAGTGGAGTGGTGCAGTCAGCATTGTAATACAGAGTATTTCTGGACTAGCCCTGAGTGTTTGAAGTCTGCCTTAATTAATTAAGGGGCCTGACTTCACTCTGCCTCTCATCTAGCCAGAGGATCATTGATCCATCCCTGCAAGATGCACTAAAGTGAAAGGAATTGAACCAGGAATTACAAGCTGAACTGCTTGACAGCTGGTGGCTATTTGGGAGAAAAATTTATTTTTCATATCACTGTTCAAACAAATTGCGGAATAACACTGTTAGTACTCTCTAAATTATATTTTGGAAGCTGCTTTTTAATTAGAATGGTGTGGGTGTGGGTGGGTGTCAGGGAGGGAGTGAGTGAACAGGAATTTGCTTGGAGATGGATTGCTAACAGAAGAGCATAGGCCCTGGAAGGGTGTAAGACATTTAAAGGATGCACCATGCAGAAGACTCCACAAGCAAAGCTTTTTATGTAGCAATCAGTAGGTTCCTTAATGGCTTTATAACTGTAAATGCTGTCTGTGTATTACTGTGTGTGGGAGTAATGAGCATTAGTTAAAAGAGGAAAATAAAAAAAGTAAAGCAAGTAGACATTAAGTGGTTTTTTTTTTTCCTTTTTTGTTTCCTGCCTTAAACAAAACACTTTGCTGCAAACCAATGATTCTGCCGTTTACTTTGCTAGGTTAATAAAAATAAGAAGTGGCGTGAGCTGGCAACCACCTTGAACGTTGGCACTTCGAGCAGCGCAGCCAGCTCCCTGAAAAAACAATACATTCAGTACCTGTTTGCCTTCGAGTGCAAGATTGAGCGAGGGGAGGAGCCCCCTCCAGAAGTCTTCAGCACTGGAGATACCAAGAAACAGCCTAAGATTCAGCCGCCATCTCCTGGTGAGTCAAATAAACTGCAGCCCCTTACACAGCCATTTTTTGAATGCAAGGCATACTAGGTTGTTGCACGTGTCTGGATAATGCTGGAACAACAGGCATAAACCTGTTGGAATCTTCATCCTCAGACTTGGAGCCAGCTCCTGAGCCAGATCAGAGTTAACTCTGAAGGGCCACCACAGTTGCGTGTCTGGTTTGTGCTTCCTCAGTCCAACATAGAAAATGTGTGTGCCAGTGCACCCTTAACCTTCAGTGACAGGGGCGTAACAAAAAGAACAGAGGTCTGCACAGATGTGCTTCTGCTGTAAGACAGGGGCATGCATTTGTCTAAAGGTCAGGCTCTGGTACCTGCACTTTCCTTGCTGTGATTGAAGCTGCTTTTCAACACAACTGTTGATCAGCAAGGCTTCAGTTGGAGCAGGATGGCAGATGCTGGACTGATCAGCGTGTCTCACATGGTTGCTCTGATGCAGCTCGTGTTGAATGTGTGGCAGATGGAGAGCTGAGAGTACAGTGTGTCCTCACTGCCAGACATCCCTGTTTGGAGGCACACTCTCTGTTCTTTTGTTGCTAATCCTGTGTGTCAGGTAAGTCATTAGGATCACTGTTTTTATCTTCTCATAAAAATTGGAACTTTATTTTGGCTGTTCTTTCTTGCATTTAGAGTGTGGTGTTCGAAACCACAGTATTATTTCTAAATACATGTCACTTAAGATACTCAACATTTAATAGTCGCAGTTGATACTCAGGGCAGGACTATTCTTAAGTAGAAATATTTTAAGTACATAGGAAGAGTCATAGTATTAATCTAGCTGTTGACTTCTGGACTACCCATGGAAGAGTAAAAAAACCCTTTAATTATTTTGGATTATTCCTTTTGTTATTAGTTATTTGTAATTTTGTTATTATTTTCTGACCAGCAAAATAATTGGACAAAATCTGTGAACTCTTGTCACAGTTACGTATTAGGCAGACCACCATCACTTATTGCCAAGAGAGCAGAATTTCTGGAATGTTTACAGGAGTTTCCTGCAGTAGAACAGTTTTAGGAAAATATTAATTCACTTAGTTTCTACTAGTACAGTTCACTGGTTGAAAATGGGAAGTGGAGAGTCAGAGACACAGCAAGCCCTGCAGACAGTTTGGAATTGCATGATTTCAGTACCCTATCATGGACACTAGAAAATTGCAAAGACCTCTATAATCATATAATAAAGTTCTGACCTTTCCAAGATTATCTCTTACAATAGTGCTTTCTCAGTACAGAAAAAGATAACAGTGATAAGGCTTAAATCTTTCTCAGCCTGTTTTATTCAGTGTAAGGATTTGAGGGAGTGTTTAGTTAAAATCTTCCTAAGCACATCTCTTTGTAATAACTTCAATATTTCCTCCACCTTGTTAAAACCTAGGGGTATAAGGCACCCCAGTGGTGATTGTTTAATAGAGAGGAGATTAGATTACTTTGCAATTCAAGTTTAGAAAATAGAGAAAAACACTTGGTACTAGAAGTAAAGTTCATAGTCCAAATGTTTATCTGTCTCAAATAAGCACAGAGTGTCCTGAGTGTGCACAGCTCCAAAAAATAATATATGTTGGAGGTGCCCATCACTTCCTGAGAAGACTGGTAAGTGAAGCTGAAATGGTTAGACTTGTTAAGGACAGTGAAGAATAAATAAATTTGTCTCCAAAAATGAGAGTGTATTACACTTTGTTCTCTCTTCCCTTACCTTCTGTCTCCAATACTGTTCTCAGTAGTTGATTTGGGGATGATCACCCTAAATCAGCTGAATTTTGAGATAAAGAATTGCTGTTTAGTTATGTAAACATGAAACAAAGGAATGGAAATGTCAGATGTACCACTTTATAGAGTCCTTTTGCATCACAATGCTATGAATGAAAATGGCAAAGTCCAAGTTTAAATTTATCATAACATTCAAGCAAGCTGTCTTTGAGGAGAACTGAAACTATTTTTCTAAAATAAAAACACAGCAGGACATAGAGACTAGAAAAGGGGGAAGCAAGCAAGGATCTCAAGGTTTGTTTTGTTGGAGAGAAAAGAGCTCGTGTCACTGAATGGGACTGCACTTCTGTACGGAGAAAGGCTTTCCCAGTGTGTATCAGCTTTAGTACACGAAATCCCGCTGAGGTATAGATGCCTCAGAGAGTACAAGCCTGTTCTCTTTAATAGTCAGCTTTTTTTCTTGTTCCTTTTCCTTCAGTATATACCAACATTAACATTTTAGAGGCACAAAAGAAGCAGAGTTGTAGACATACTTTAGATAATCTGTCATTCTTTGGCATTCAGAGGGAACAGGAGCCCAATACAACAAGAAACAGTAGCTTCTAAAGGTCCTTACTTTAACCATTAGCCACTCTTGTGCAGTTAGCTCAGTGTAGGCAGAGCCACTTAGAAGCCAAATCCATTTGCAGAGAACTAGTTACAGTATTAGGGCTGAAGTTAATCTGATAGAAAAGCAGAGGAATTTCTCTCAGAGGGGAGGGTGCTGTATTTTGTCCAGTTCTAACAAGCTGATGCTTGAAACAAGTCTGGAGATCTTAGAAGTCAGCTGATCTTCATAAAACTTCTAAAATTAAATATTTCAATTGCTCCTAAGAATACATCAGGACTGGCAGCCTTTATGGTACAGAGAAGGATTCAGTTCGAATGTCGTCGGAGTTTCCAGGTGGGTGGTTATACAAGGTGGGAGCAGGCTGAAGTGCAGCTTAGAGCAAATCCGTTCTTGCAGATATCTCACATCCAAGGGGTGCTTATGTGACTGCCTCACAGATGACCTTTAGAGTGCAGGCATAGAGGGAGTGCTAGGGAGCACAGTGTGACAGCTATGGTGAGGAGATTTGTATGGAGGAGCACGGTCAAGAAGAGGGTGTAATGTGTAAGTCAAATTTATGGGACTGCAAGGCGGTGGTCTGGGATCACATGTTTGTCCATTTCCTTGTAGCACTATATTCAGGATTTTCGCATCACTTCTGTTTTTTACAACATCATTAATAAGGTAAATTGTACATAAAGGAGTGAATAATTTAGTATTGTGTACAGTGACATTCACAATAGTGTCAGCAATTACAATAAGTTGAAAAAAGGAGCGAGAGTAGAGCAGCGAAGTGACAGACTGGTTAGCCTTGATTGGCAGAGATTTGCACAGTAGCCAAGGTGTTAGGGTTAGGATTAGGTGCTCATTTCAATAGTTCCTACTTCAAATGACTGTCAGAGCCTCTTCTGCCGTTTCATAAAGCTCCTGGGGAGGGGTGGGGTCCTAAATGTTTTAGTGTGCATTGCCTTGCACTGCTGTGAGGCTGTGCAAGTTGGTGGTATGTTTGTGGTAGGCTGAGGCCTTCGTGTCAGCTTAAATCTGCCTGGGTCAGGTAATACCTTCAGCAGTGAAGGCCAGCAGCAAATGCCTAATGACAGACTAACTATTGGAGGATCCCTGGTGGCCTTCTGTCCTCATCACTGGGCCTGTGCCAAGGGCCATGTCACATGCTGATGACTTTGACTGCATAAAAACTCCCATAGAGAGAGGGGCTTCCTTCTTTCCAGGTGCAGGTGCAAAGACAAAATGCTTTTCCTGTCATGTGCGTCTGATAGTTTTGACCAAAATGGTCACAAATACTGTGGAAAGTTCTAAACTGAGAAGAATTCTGGGCACCATTACTGTAAGCACTAAGGGATGCAGGAGAAAAAAATCCAAAGAAGCATCAGCATGAAGGAGTTATCTTCCGCTGCTGTACTCTGGCACTCTGAATTCTTAGTTGCAGTGTGCAGTTATGTGTGCACAGCTCTCAGAATCACAGGCTCAGAGTTTATCCTGTGTTGAATGAACAGCATGGCCAAAGTGGTCCAGCTGAGGATGCTTGTGAGTAACAGCAGCTGGCCCTGACGTCAACAGAGATTTCATTAAAGCAAACCTGGAAAAATCATATGCTTGTGCTGGAAAGAGGGAGCAAGAAGGCGCCAGGAGTGTGTTGCCTGCGTTTCCTTGGCAGCAGAGAAACGAGACTTGGGGAGGGCATTGGCGGGGGGGACACAGCACGGCACCGCAGGACACAGCCATTCAGTGAGCGCGTCTGTAACCAAACCCATCCGTCTCTGCTGGCGGGTGGCTGACTGAAGTGCTATTATTAGCAGGCAGGTGATGTCATGGAGCGTGTCATGAGGCCAGCCAGGGAATCCCCACTGAAGATGGATGGGCCAGGGGTTGGGAGGGGTGGCTGGGGGGACAGGCAGAGGTGGCCCTATGCCTGCATCACGCCTGCCCGGGGGGCCCTGCAGCAGCCAGCGGCCCCCAGTCCAGCCTAACTGGGGCACTGGGTTCGTGCTGTGTAAATTATCTTCCCAGCGTGGTGGCTGGCTGTTCACTCTGAAGTATGTGAATGTACTTAACCTTCAGTAACCTTTCCATTGTTTACTTTAGAGTATACATTTGTAGCTTCTGGCAAAAGGTAGGGATATCCTAGAGAGCATGTCAGGCCTCACATTAATGGAGTTTCAAGAGGTTTCATTCTTCTTTCCTTTTCTTTTTTTTTTTTCTTCTTTTTTTTCGGAAGGGAAAAAATTGCTGGTAAGAGGAAGGTTGAATATCTTTTTTTTAGCTGCATATTTCTTCTCTGGCAAATAAAAGGTCTTTCCTGAAAACAATACTTAGTGCCATGCAGGCTTTGCAAGGCAAAAGGCATTCCATGGTGCAGAGAATAATGTATGCTATCATGTGGTATTAACACATGTTTCCACAGCAAACTGTGGATGACCTCACCTTCTCACTGACCAAGATGTCAATTGTATTTAAGTTTTCATGTATTTTGTATTGTGAAAAGCATATGCTTACAAATCTGTTGTGATACCTACAAGACAGTTACTGCTTAGATGTGGATATGAGATGAGGAATTCAGTGGCTGTGAACCCCCAGGTTTTTTCCTGGACATCCCCAAGGTAGCTGCAGAATCATGTAAGCAGAGATTACTTTTCCTAAAAGAACACTGTTCTTTGTCTTCCTTCTTAGAGTTTGGTTTAATATTGAAGCTTATGAAGCATTCTAAATGATACTGTTTCTCTTTCACAATGTCCACAATCAAAATTAAACATCTACCATAATAATATCCCTGCAAAAATAGATGTCAAAATTTCAGAGTGCAGCCCAACAAATGTAAAATTTAAGGTGAAATAGGAAATACAGGCTCTTCTTGGTAGATAGAGTCCTAATCCAGCAATTGGAACACTTGCAATTCCTATTCTCTGGAAGTGTCCCTAACCCAGTGGAGGTCAGGGCCAAAGTGTATTAACAAAGCAGTACCAGGAACTTTGCACTTCTCATGACAGCATTTGCCTTCCATTTTTTAAGTTGTATATAGCCAGTCATTTAGAATGAGGCTTGAGGGAAAATAACCAGCCTTTTAACTGTCACCCTGAAAATAGAAATTGGACTTGTAGCTTCTAAGTTGGGTATCTTTTTTTTTCTTTTAAACCATTCTTTACAGAAGATGATCTAAAAAACATTGTTATTAATAATTTTGCACTCTGGCAGCTTGTAAATACAGAAAAAATCTTTTACTTGTTTCCTTTAGGTTTGCTGGAGATACGAATTAAGCTCTTGCTCAGATAGGATAGGAAAAAGCTTAATTGCTTCTTAATAGCCCAGCATAAGAGAAATATGCAGAGTTAGGCAATATCTGAATTACGGTGAGTATATGGGTACACTAAGAAGTTTGTTTACATGTTTCTAATAAAGCAGGATGGTATGTGACAATCTGTGGCATAACTCAGAAATGCTTTCAAGCGTTTTAGAAGAACCTAGAATTGTATTTAAAGCTCAAGGGCAGAAGAATGATCCTGACCTGCTTGGAGGTCATATGTACAAAGAGCTCATTTTATGTGAATATGGTGGGTTTTTGTTTTATTATAGCACTAAAGCCTTCAGCTAACTGTAGACTAATGTGACTAACATTAGTTGTTGCAAATTTTCTTGTTCCTGTATTAATGCAATCAGAGAGTTTTTCCTAAACATTTTTTTTTTTGGAAACTCATTACTATGTAAGCATAATTCAAAAACGCCTCAGAAAGCTGAGGACAAGAGCAATGTGATCCACACAACATAGATTTTACATATGCACTTGCTACTGAGACTGATTTCCAGATAGGGGAACATGTGTTACAGATATATATGAAACACATATAAAAAAAGGTGTTTTCCAGTTAAAAACAAGCTCTGCCTGTCAGGATGATGAGTGTTCTAGGATTCTGAGTCAATTATAAACTACTCTCTTTCATATACAGAAGAAAAACCCATACTGCTTGTTCCAATTTTCCCTGTAACAGTAATTTATAAAGTTCTGTTAATTGGTTGTTGAACGTAGGTAGGCGGGCACAATAAAATACTTACATAATAGTTCATAAAAAAGGAGGACCTTTCCAGCCAAATCCATGTCTTACTCAGTGTGTTAGATTGCAAATTTTTTTTGTTGGTAATTTTTTTCCCAGTTGCATCTAAAGACTTGAATCCTACAAGTTCTTCGAAAGAATTTCTGCTGCAAGACCTGTCATATCCAAGACTTAGATGCTGTCACTAATTCTCACTTACCACATTCTAAATCATAAAACTGCTATGTAGAGCTCTGGGCTCTGGGCATGTTTCAGTTCAGTAATAGTAACTTTGGTGTCTGTTCTGAAAGACTGGTGTATTGGTGTATTTTACCATTAGCTCCACAATTACCTATAGCTTGTGTATTAATTTAATGCCCTTATTGCTGCTCAGTCACATCAGAAGACAACAGTAAAATGCTCTTCTACATTTGGTATACCAAGAATATCAAGGTATTTACCTCCATTAAGGAGGACACTAATGCAGATACTCTGTTGCTTTCTGAGATCTCAACAAATAAGTTTTTGCAGATTAAACAGATTCTTTGCAGAATTGACCTGGTCTTGTTACAAATACTTTCCCATCACTGACCCGAACTAACATTTTGTTAAGGTGTCCATTTCTATTATTACAATTCTTTTAGAACTGTTATCTTTAGCCTCCTGTTCAAATTCTACTTTCAGTTATTGTTTTCTTCTGATCCCAGATTGCCTTGTGCATTTCTTAAATACCATGTTTTGCCATGCTGTCTCAAAGATGACGCGGGATTGCAGTGTGCCGCTAATCATTTGCTATGTTTCACCATGGAAATGTCTGCCTTTTAGTGCTAAATAAAACCATGAATTTATATTAATATAGCAGCTTAAATTTATGATGAAAAGCTTCTGGCTGAAATATTTCTTATAAATGCATGTTGTGATAGTGATTATATGAAGAAGCCATGCCAAAGAACAACCTTCATTTACTCTGTTGTAAACTACAGACAATTAACTTTGTATCTCTGACCTCTGATTTAAATGATCCTTCATCTGGATGATTTCTATCCATGTTGCTTCAGGCAGCAGATTAAATTCATAGTTCTAGGAAAGATGATGGCTATTACTACACAGCATATCCTGATCTCAGAGGACTTCGGGGAAGTTATAAAGTACTGACATGGATTAAGGCATACACAGGCTTCTGGAGGAGAGAACCATTATTTTTCCTTGATGATTATTATTTCCACAGGAATTTGGCTGCTACTTTTTCATAATTGCTTCTTTTTTTTTTTTTTCCTTCTTTTTTTTTTTTTTTTTAATTTTCAGCTAATTCTGGTTCCTTGCAAGGCCCACAGACTCCACAGTCCACTGGTAGTAATTCCATGACAGAAGTGCCAGGCGATTTGAAGCCCCCAACACCAGCATCCACACCTCATGGACAGATGACACCTATGCAGGGTGGCAGGTATGAAAATGGCTTTGCTTCATTTTTTATTGCTCTAGTTCTGCAGCACTTTAATCTGGTCTTTCCTAGCTGCTTCAACACTCGTCGGATTTTGCAGTAAACCAGTCAGAGCCTGAAAAGTGGCAGAAAATTATTTCTTTTTGGAGGAGAGAGAGGGAAAGGGAGGAAGGAGTAGAGAGAGGTCCATTAGCTTTCTAAACACCAGAGAAGAATCAGACAAGCACCAGTGCAAAGAGATGCATGTGAATATGTCAGTAATGGGGAGGATGGTGGAACCCAACAACAGCACCTACTTAGAACTACAACCTTCCTCTCCTCACTTACCCTGTACACCTCTGGTCAGCAGCTCCAGTCATGCTCAGGAAGGAAAATCATGTGGTTTAAAGGTGATACTTGAATTCGAATTGTGAAAAGCATATGCAATAACAGTAGTTGAGATAGCAGAGGGTTTAATTTGATGGACCAAGAGATCCCTTTCAGTTCTGTGCTCTGTAAGTCTCACAGACCAGCTTAATCGGAAGTGAAGCTGTCTCACCATTCATTAAGGAGCCTTAGCACACTGAAATCCAGAAAAACACTTCTTTATGACTTCAGCAGGAACGTGACTGATCTCTGAACTGTGTGCACAGCCACTCCAAACTAAATTTTTCTCCATCTGTAATGCTGCAGAAAGGATAGCAAGAACCTTTTTTAATCATCTTAATTCAGATCAAGTTTTCTAGGTAAAAAAGAACAATACAGCTTAGTGAAATTTCAGGACGATTTAGACTTCTATATGAGTAATAGGAATGCACAAACAATAGAATTAGATTAAAAACCCTGATCTCTAAGGTAAGTAGACAAAAAAGTTTGAGGAAAAAGTGGGTAGATTCTTTTCAATGATTGCCCATTGTGAAAGTCTTTTGCATCTTCCTTGGATGCATCCTGCACTGGTCACTGCCACAGCATGGTGAGCTAGTTGTATTGTAGTCTAGGCTGTTTTCACAGTTCTTATGGATACAGGATGATGTTAATGTTTCTTTTTTCTTAATCTGCTAGAAACAGCGCAGTCAGTGTGCATGATCCCTTTTCTGATGTAAGTGATTCAGCGTTCCCAAAGCGAAACTCCATGACGCCAAATGCACCATACCAGCAGGGAATAAACATGCCAGATATGATGGGAAGGATGCCATACGAGCCGAATAAAGATCCTTTTGGTGGAATGAGAAAAGGTATTTTCTTTGTGGGAGCTTAAGTGTTCTTCCCTGTCTCTTAGGCAATCAAGATGTTGTAGTCAGAATGAGCTTTTTTATTTTGATTATTTTGCCATTGGTATCCTTGTAGCAAAAAAAGGTGCAGTGCAGTTGAGTTTCTGGTCGGGTCATATTTTCCCCGCTCAGAGTCATGCCCATTATTTTGGAATTAATAGAATCCTAAAAACTTGTAGGAATAAATTTTGGGAAATGTCATAAATCATAGGGTTAGAATTAATATTTCTTGAGGTTGGTTAGCTACTCTGCAAATCAAGTGCTGGACTTCACTGTTAAAATATGAAGTGGTGAAGCGACATGTATGATTGTAGTAGGACTGGTATGGGAATTCACTGTGTGAAACTGAACAAGCCTCCTAATGCTCTCTGTCTCAGTTTACATATTTTTCAGAATAGTAAAGCTAATATTTTTCTTACTTGGGCAGTCCCTGACAAGAGGTGATAAAGACACTCAGTTTGTTTATTTTTAAAAAGCAAAATTAAAAATTAATGTCAAAATTGACTCTGGTCCTTTTGGGTACTTAACCTACAGCTGGTTTTGTGGATATTGTAAAAAGATTTTAAAACTAATCAATCTTGCATGCCTCAGATATAGGGAAGTAGGAGGAAAGAACACAGGCAGGGCTCACAATGGCTGTAAAGAGAAGAGCAGGTGGAGGAGACGAAGCGTAAGCTAAAAGAGAGCAAAAGGGAGATATAGCAAGAAGAGGCCCTGAAACTGAGGAAAGAGAGAGATGTGATGAACTGGGGAGATGCTTTAAAAGAGGTAGTTAATTTGATGTGATTTTTTTTTTTAAGCCTTTCCTTTAAATTCTTTTGCTTAGACTGTGGACACTAACATATAATACAGCTGAAGGAAGGGAAAACTCTCTGCTTTAGATTCACTTTAGGTTTTACATCCATATGAGATTAAGTGGGTGTATTGTACTTTGTCTTACATTTCACTTCATCCTGTCGAAACAGAAATATCTCTGTTCAGTATCTACTATGAGGGACTGAAGACTAAAATCTCTTCTATTTGCTTGGTGATTTATATCTGATAATAGTGCCTTTTCTTGGACCCATAGAACATGCCCATCCTACTTGAGAACTACATCAGGATACAGTATCCTTTCCAAAACAACATTATTGTATATGTGTGTATGAGGGTTTTATGGGAGGAAAGAAAAGCTTGATTCTGACACCTTTGTAGTTCAAACTAGCAGATTTGCTTTCATCTGTTTTGTAAGGCTTATGTTTGTGTTCATTTTTGGCATTGTTTTTGGTGAAAAGAACAAGAGTGAAGTTCATCTTCAGCTGTGAAGACCAGAGGGAAACAGCTGCCTGGTGCCTGATAGCTCAGTTCCATAGGAAGAGATTTTTTTCTCACTCGCAGCTCTTTAATATTATACCCATCATCTTGGTAGTGGTGGTGCATCACATGTTCCCATTAGACTCCAGAGAGCTTGTTAGACACCTGCTAATTCTCCTTGGCAGTGTTAGGGATCTGAATATTCTCCTAAAATACTTCACTGAAAAGAAAGTGATCTTCAAACACCCAGATTAATAAATTTAATTTCCCCGACTGTTGCAGTGCCTGGAAGCAATGAGCCTTTCATGACCCCTGGACAAATGCCTAACAGTGGAATACAAGATATGTATAACCAGAGTCCATCTGGAGCAATGTCCAACATGAGCATGAGCCAGCGACAGCAGTTCTCTTATGGAAGTGGCTATGACAGGAGGTGAGTCAATCTTCAGGAAAAAGCAAAGCCCATTAGTGAAAATGATCCTCTCTCTTCCCTTTTCATTTTCCCATTCCACCTTTAAGAGAACATAGCAGCCTACATTTCGTACAGCATCTTACTAAATTACTGGGAGTCAAACCACTGGTAATGACTGAGTCTAGCTGTTCACAGAAATTAATAAGGAGAAATTGTCTCACCTTAGAAATTACTCAGGCTGCAGCAGATCAGCTCGTGGATGTCTTTGACAGCTGCCTTCAGCTGGCAGCTGGGCTGGGCTGTGATAGCATAAAATAACACTTGAGTTGGTCTCCTGGCCATGTTTTCACCTAAACAGTTGCTGGTTAGCGTTTATAGAAAAACAAAATGCACAGTCTAAATTTGTCTGATTTGTGGTCTGTGAGTGAATTGCCTTTGGAGAGTCTGGAGTCTGTAGTAGCATCAGTCTTGCAGTGTGTCCAACAAGATTCTCATAAGTTTCTCCTTCAGTGAAGTACGTGAAATAAATTTGGTCCTCTTTTGTTTATCTGGGGAAAGTCTTTGGGAAAAAAAATGGTAAAATCAGTGATGTCTAAGCACTGGTAGAGCCAGCAGAATGTTCTGGGAATGTTTGGATTATATGAAGTATTCTGGCAGATTTTGCTGCTCTGGCCATATTCCTGCTTTTACTTTCATTAGGCTGTGTACTTAGCTTCTCTTTTTGTTTCCTGATGGTAGAGAGAGTGGTACAGTGTGGATCTTTAAGTGTAAGGGCAAAGTAGTTTTCAGTCAGTAGTTTTAAGTAGTAGATGTGTCAAGGAAAACAAATAATATCATGCTGTTCAGTAGGTGGGGAGTTCAGTTGCTGGGGAGTTGGTGAGAGTAAGGGCTCCAGTGGAAGGTGTTAAGTCAAGAGAATGTTTCCTTTAAAGGGTGTGATTTGTTTTATTTGGTTCACAATTTTGGAAAATAAGTACTTTTTACGGAATAAGGTTTCCTTTGTCATTTTTTAGGTCAGATCATGGGCTGGGTGCTGAAGGCAGTATGGTACCACCTGGTCAAGCACCATGGTGCCTTCAAACAGTGACCCAAGCATGTACTCTCCTAATTGTTACCCTGTCCAGCAAAGGTGAACACTGATTTCTGTGTGTAATACCCACAGTAACGAGCTAAGGAGTGCTAGCAGCCCCTGTGAGAGCACGCAGGCAGAGCATGTGGCCTCTCATTGTGTTACTTCTGTTTTGCTTTCTTGTTTAGGCTTTTACCATTGGTTCAGTTTCTTGCAGGGGAGCAGAGGCTTGTGTGAGTCAGTTGACTTTCTGTAGTAGTCAAATCAGAGATGTTAGAAAAGGAATGTACATCCTACCTTGTGTATCTGCTACTCAACACAGGACTAGAACATAGTTTACAGGCCCAAGTTCTCCAGAGCAGCATTAAATGATACCACTTCTGAAGCTTCCACAATTTCACCTGGCTTGTGGTTATCCTGTGGCTAACAAACTGAATATTTAGATAAAGTCTTCCCTTATGTATAACATATGTGTACCTTTGCTGAATTTTATCTTACTGCATATACTCTTGGAGAGCTACAGACAACTCCCTTCATTTACATTGTTCTTTTAACTGGTGTTGGATAATTTCTCTCCATCCATGTCATAATTTTAGGAGATACTGAATTGCTATTTCTTTCCCTCTGGTCATCTCTTTAAAAAAAAATTAGTTTTCTATGTTTGGAAAAATGAGGTCCCATTAGTTCTTTTAACATGTCAAGTTCCCCAGTTCTCTGTTTCTGTACCTCTCCCTGATACATTACTTCTATAATTATACTCTAATTGTTGATGTGTTCTCACTGATAGTGTACAGAGTGGAATTACTCACATATTAGCCTGCAATACAGTGTTATTTATCAATCTTAATGCTTTCCAAGTACTTGATTTCAGCAATCTAAATTTCATTCATATGTGCTAAAAATATTGCACTGTAGTGTTCCTCAGAGGTCTTAAAGGCCACAGATAAGTTTCGAAGTGCAACACAACCTTGTCTCTTACTGTGTATGCTTCATTATGTAGCTTTAAGTAAAAATTACACTAATGGGTACTGGTTTTACTCACTTTAAATTGATATATCCTTGAATAATCCAGAAAGTAGCTTGCTATTAGGCTGGCATTCTAAAACACAAGAATTTTTGAGCTGTATGCAATCTTTGAGCTGTATGCTAGATACTTCCCCACCAAGGACAGGCTATTCATGTCTGCAGCTGCCTTTCTTACCTCTTGGCTGACCATATCCTCTTCCCATTCCTGACTGCTCTCTCTTAATCTCTCTGTTGTATCTTCATTGCTCGTCCTTTCTTCTATCTACTTTACCTCCTTCCTTCCGCAACCAGCTCCAGCAGAGCTTACTACCTCAGGCTCAGGACCGTACCAGACTGTGCCTTCACCTTGTTTCCAGATGGCAGATACCTTCAAAGTGCAAGATTTTCAGAGGAATTTACTTTTCCTGGTGGCTTGAAAACTCCAGCAGCTCTAAGTATTGATTTGAATGCTTTATTTTAGGCATGAACCATACGGGCAGCAGTATCCAGGACAAGGACCTCCCTCAGGACAGCCGCCATATGGAGGACATCAACCTGGAATGTATCCACAGCAGCAGGTAGTAGAGGGGGAAACGGTGATGTTCATAACATTTGTTTTAAAAAATTCACCCCAGGATTCTGTATACATTGAAAATTTTGTTTATGCAGTGTATGTCTTTTGGTACAGAAGAGCACTGTAATTCTGGTCAGAGTCACAGACTGTATGGATAAGCAATGTATGTGCAGCTGTAGGTAAATGTGTTCATTACACTGGAAGAATGTAAATTCTAACAGATGTTCTGTGGCTTTGGATGTGCATCGAGTGACTGTTCCAAGTTAATAACCAGACAAAAGCATAGTTAACTGAAGTGACAAAGAAGTGAAGTAACAAGTGAAGGAACAAATAGAAAAGTGGTTTGGATGGCAGGTTCAAGGGCCTTAACTTAACATGACATTTCATGCAGCCAAGTGAGCCCAACAGAGAACTGGAAAAAAGTAAAATGAGCAACACTCGCAATTATTTTCAGTTCTGTGGTGGGTCATATGAGATACCTATATTTAATATAGATCAGAGGGCATATTCCCACATGATATCTCTATACATAAGAGAGAATGTTATAGGTGTTAAAAATAGTTTAAACATTTATACATTGCCGTCACCCCAGCTCTTACAACTAAAAAATACAAATTACATTAATTAATAAGGGTTTTTTTGTTACATGCATGATTACCACCTTGTGAGCAAAATCCCACATTAGAAGTTAGTAGCAAAACTCCACTGACTTCAGCAGGATCAGTTTCATTCTGTGTGTTATTAATTCAGTTCTAGTCATACAATACCTGAAGTTGGCTTCCCGAATATAAAGCATTTACTTATTATAAAAAAAATGAAATGTAAACTAGTTTTGAGCCAATTTCAGATAGTTCTTTTCAGTTCAGGATAGAGTTTTACTAGGAAATTGGGGTCAGGGGTTGGGAGTGCTGTGGGGAGAAACCAAAAGAGATCTTAGCTTGCACTGTACTAAAAACATACATAAATTTAAATTTCGAAATTTCTTGCTTATCTCTTTGGTTCATAACATCTCAGAAATCAAAAAACTGTTTTGTTGTTTTTTATGACGAGCATATGCTAGCAGTCTAGGTGATTTAGTGGGGGAATTGCAAAGATATATAACAGAACAGTTTGTGATATTCCATGCTAACATGTGCAGGGAATATATTAACTACATGTTCATTTAAGCAAGGAGACAGCTAGAATTGTAAAAATATATTTGTCCCTGTCCTTAGTGCTGTTTATATATTTTGTACAATGACTCTTGAATGCAAAATGCATTAATGCAGAAAAGCAGTGGAGAATGAAGGACAAGGATCCTGATCAGCCTCAGCCTCTCCCATCCCAAGAGGATTCCTCTTCTTCATTTAGCTAGAGATTCTGTTGCCAGTAGCTTATTTACAATTTCCTAAATCTTACTCTGTAGTGGTTCAGGGGGAATGTGAAAAATGACACTTTCAAAGCTTTACCTACAACCCGAAGGCTAGGGAATGACCTGCAAAGGAGGTGATTGGAGCATGAACTCCTGGGGCTAATGAAATGCTTGGGGCCAGGTTTTCCAATTCCTGTATGAATGCTTACATCCCAAGAGCTATTACACAGCAGGTAACCTGTGCTGGTGGCTTTTTGTCCTCTGTGAGTTCTCAGAATTCCACATCTCAGTGGAGACAGAGAGAGAGAGAGAGAGAGAGAGAGAGAGAGAGAGAGAGAGAGAGAGAGAGAGACACATTGTACAGTCTCAGTGTCCTGCTGGGCATGTCCACAGGAGGGAGGAGGTCAGGTGCATCACTGTCCTCTTGTCCTCTGCACTGGGGACCATTGGGCACGTTGGCACTGCATGTACCAGGGTGCTGGAGTGCTTTTAAAAAGTCACATGCTTCATTCCCAAGTGTCTGCTGTGAGCACTGAGTCACTGTGGCAAAACAAACATGACCTTCTTAGGTGTGGCTGCTGCCAAGTCATTTCTTAATGTATAAATAGGCCCCAAGGGTGGAATTTAGTACAGCAAGTAGTTCTTGTAAGGCTGGACATAGGTATTTCTCAGATAGCGAGAAAGCTCTATTGCAAGTTTAAAAAAAATACTTTCATACAATTCAGTAGTTGTGGTTTTATGTGCACCAAAGTTGGAAGATGACTTTATGAATCCCAGAGCTGTTTTAACTTTCCCATATTGAATACAAAGAGAATTTTATCTGATCTTAACTCTAGTACATTAGTATACATTGTACAATGCTACTGAGCTACTGAGTTTCCGGGGGAGCTGTAACTTTGAATTTGCCATAGATCATATATTCAAAAATCACCCATTTAATTCACTATTTTTGCTTCAGAGCACTCATTGTGGTTTGAACTGTGGAACAAACTCCCACAGGAACTAAGGACCTCTACAAACCTTACCACCTTCCCCTCAAAGAGCAACGTGTCTTTTTTTTGTTCTGCCATCTTAAACATAAATACATTCAAGCTTGTATGGCTTAAAAACCACTCAGCTCTCCCCGAAGTAAAACAGCTTACCTCACAACATTCCCCATTTGAGAGGGTGAGAAACAAAGAGGGAATAAACCATAGGTGGCAGCTGTTAGTTACATTGCCTAATTCATTACAGAACAGCAGGGTAAGAACCTGCATAAACTAATACAGAATGTTTGGATGTGACCATTTGCTGTAATAATCTCACAGTAAATTAAATGTGATTAGGGTGATTTAGGAAGAGAACGGTTGCCCAAAGAGGACAATATTCCTGGGAATTACACAGAGTATCAAATGCAGCAGATTGTTTTCTCCTATCAATAAATTTATTGTCTGTAGCTGATGTCATATTGTAAGATTTACTGTTTCTGACATGCATGCTTGCAGCATATCTTATTACTTTAAGAGTTTATTCAGTGTTCATCTCTTGAAAAGATTCACTGGGTGGTTTTGAATTTTTTAAAAGATTTTTCTTCTTAATAGACTAAGCATAAAAAAGAAGTGAAAATATTTTAGTTGGTGAGGACTGTTGCCTTTTCATACATGTCTGAAATGACCACTAGAATTTAATCTGACAGATGGGGAAGGAAAGGGAAAGGGAAGAAAATAGAGCAAGCATAAGAAAATTTAGCCCAAGGATAAGCTTCCTTTTAGTATTCAGTTATAAGCACAGCAAAACAGAGGCTTAAAAAGAAAGCACTGGATCAAGCCTAACAGCACTGTATGCCTGACTCTAGAGTCGGCACGATCCCTCTAGAACTAAGCGCCTTCAGCTTTTTGAATAAGCTTTCATCCAGTATATTTGTATTGTGTGTAGAGTGAAAGTGACACATCTTTCCAAAAATTATCTTTCAGAACTACAAGAGACACATGGATGGCATGTATGGGCCTCCAGCTAAACGCCACGAAGGGGATATGTATAACATGCAGTATGGCAACCAGCAGCAGGAAATGTATAACCAGTACAGCAACGCTTACACAGGGCCTGACAGGAGGCCCATGCAGGGACAGTACCCATACCCATATAACAGGGAGAGGATGCAGGGCCCAGGACAAATGCAGCAGCATGGAATACCTCCCCAGATGATTGGTGGCCCCATGCAGTCGTCATCCTCCAGTGAAGGTCCTCAGCAGAACATGTGGCCAACACGAAATGATATGCCTTACCCTTACCAGAACAGGCAAGGTCCAGGAGGCCCTACACAGGCCCCACCGTATCCAGGGATGAATCGCACTGATGATATGATGGTACCTGACCAGAGGATAAACCACGAGAGTCAGTGGCCTTCTCATGTCAACCAACGGCAGCCTTCTTATATGTCATCCTCAGCCTCCATGCAGCCTATCACTAGACCTCCTCAGTCATCCTACCAGACACCACCCTCTATGCCAAACCACATCTCCAGAGCTCCAAGTCCAGCGTCCTTCCAGCGCTCTTTGGAAAACCGTATGTCTCCAAGCAAGTCTCCTTTCTTACCCTCCATGAAGATGCAAAAGGTTATACCCACAGTTCCAGTGTCACAGGTCACAGGACCTCCACCCCAACCACCACCGATTAGGCGAGAGATTACCTTCCCCCCAGGCTCCGTAGAAGCATCCCAACCAGTCTTGAAACCAAGACGAAAGATTACCTCAAAAGATATTGGTAAGCATCAAAACAAAACCTAATATAAATGGTGAGGAAAGGGACTTTGATTCTGGTTTTGGGGTTTTTTTTACATTTTTAAGATACTCTTGACTTTGGTAACTACAGTGTGATTGTTTTCAATAAAAATGTAATAACATGTGCATCAGTGAGGATGATAGATAAAACTCATCCCAGACAATCTGACATGAAATGAAAGCAATATTTTAAATGGAGACTTGATGTCTTCACAAATGCATTAAAAATGAAGCTTGCTTCAGATTTCAAAATGAGATGTGTTGAAAGGTCCTTTAGAGTGTCTGTTAAATCACCAATACAGCATTTAGCTTAGCAAAGCTTTCCATGTTTTGTTCCATGGAAGCTCATGCTGTTCTGCTGTGTAGTTGCAATCTCTGCTTTCTTTGAATGGTCCATTAAATCTTTCCATAGTATTTGTCCTGTTTGTTTCTATCCCACTTCTTAAGAAGATCCCCAAGAATTTTCTTATCTTAAATTTTGCTTACATTTCATCTTACTTCAGATTTCCACATTCCTGACAGAGTGTTCTACCTTTGTTTACTGATGAATTGGGTTAGTCAAGTTCTTTAAGTTTGTACGATTATTTCAGGTTCAGTAGTGTCAGGAAGAATGGCCCTGCCAGGATATTCTCCAGCACTAAGGCTTAGCACCAGTTACAGAAAACTGAACAGAACTAAGCAGTGAAAATAGGGTCTTAATCAGTAACCACTTAATTAAAATTTGCATCCTCAGAATATCATAGTTTACTCTTTCAGAACTCACTAACAGTCTCCAAGGATGCACTAATACTGTTTTACTTCTCCTTCTTTCTTTCTCCAGTAACTCCTGAAGCCTGGAGAGTGATGATGTCTCTTAAATCTGGTCTTTTGGCTGAAAGTACCTGGGCGCTAGACACTATTAATATTCTTCTCTATGATGACAGCACTGTTGCTACTTTCAACCTCTCTCAGGTAGGTGGGAAAGCATTATACGTCTCAACTTTCCAGGGAAAGAGAAGTGTAATAAGACACCTACAAAAATGCTGCTGGCTTTTCCAATTTATTCTAATTAACATAAATTTTAATATTGAAAAACTTGCATTTCTTTATGATTGGTAACAGTGAGTAACAAGAGGCAGATATAGGTCAAATAGAGGAAATAAAGAAGCCTGAAAAAAGGATGTTTCTTGTAGAAAGGAGAATGTAGGAATATAAGAATTTTAGCGCTGCCAAAAGACTAATGTGTAAACTCACACACGATAGTGTAATCCCTCAAAACAGCGGTATGTTAGTGATCTTTCTTAATCTGTGTTTCTTTAAAGACTTTGCAAGACTATATTAAACTGGTTTTTGGTGACATCTTGTCCTGTTCTGTACTTCCCTGTGAGACTGTGGGATTTTATTTAATTGCTTATTTTCTGTTCAGTTTCTTCTTCCAGTGAATTAAGTTTTCACAGGAATACCAAATTGACAATTTAAAGGCTAAAATCCACTGTCTATCCATAGTATGCAAGCAACACAGGATTTAACAGTGTGTGCTTTTGCCTCACTGCCTCCCAGCATTTTTCAGCTCTGCTCTAATCATTTGCCTGTTAGGTGGTAGTAATAGATGGCATGCTGATAATTCACATCATCTAAAATTTGTACAAATTAAATATTCAGTTTCTCTCCTCCATTCATTCCTTGAATACTAATAGTGTAACTCATCATTTTTTTAAATACAGACACAAATGGTACATTACATCCCACCTGACTATAGAACTAGGGATATCTATAGCATGATTTATCTCACCCAGAAAAAGAGATCTAAAATAGGTCAGATGAATCATACCCTAGAAATGGCCTGTAAAAGACCATTGATTACAAAAGGAATCAAGAGAATTAGGTTAGGTGTGTGACTAGTGTGGATGCTTGAAGTTAAAGGAGGTGAATCTCCTCTGAATTCTGATAGAAATTGTGTTAATATACCCTATGCAAATGGCACAGAATACCAGATATATTGTAAATACATATATTCTTTAGTTATATTTGCTTTGGACTCTATTTCCAATGGCAGCCAGGACCAAATGATGCCTGGTAGCTCCTGTGATTCTGATAAGCATCAGTTTGTTCTTAGTTCTTTGAGAAGCTGGCAGTCATAAGAGAATATAGAATGGACAAAAGGCTACATTTTACTGAAAATCCATTAGCCCACAATTAAAAAAAAACACATTAAAAGCCAGACAATTGGGCTGAATGCATCATAACAACAAAGAATTTCTAATAATAAAGCCACTAAGTGTAAATTAATACCAAGTCCAACTACCGCCTTTCCATAAGAAAGTGATTACAAGTTAATTAAGAAGATTAAACCTAAATGAAAACTGTTTCTGAAGGATGACTTACAGCACCAGGCTCCAATAACAGTTTTAAACTACTGCCAGACAAAAAAAATGGATCTATTCCAATAGAGATGATATATTGATCCAGGATATCAGTAGCTAGACCCTGAACTTCAGGTTCCTATATGACCGTTGGTTTTAGAGACAAAGGAGGAAAAGAAGAATTTTAAACTTTAGGTATCTAATAAAAATACAAATCAGGAAAAATAGCCGAGTTAGGAACTTCAGTACTCTGTACAAAAAATGAAGAGTAATAGGCATTTCCAAGGGGACAGAACAGCTAAGCCAGCTAAGTCTGCTATGGCTTAAAGGAGACATTAATAAAGTTCTGTACTTCTCATGGCTGTTACAGCTGAAGCAAACAGAGCTGTGATAATTTGACATTATATACTGTTTGGATAGACTCTAGAAGAATTTCTTTTGATTAACTTCTGCCATGCAGGACCTAGCCACAAGTCCACAGCAGGGTGAGAGAAATATTCACGCATGAATGCATCAGTATTCCTAATAAAATTTCATATAGACAAAAATATTTATGTGATTTTTATATTCTTTCTTTCTTCTTCCCTCAGTTGTCTGGATTTCTTGAGCTTTTAGTAGAATATTTTAGAAAATGCCTGATTGACATTTTTGGAATCCTTATGGAATATGAAGTGGGAGATCCAGGCCACAAAGCACTTGATCACAAAGCAGCCAAGAAAGATGATAGTCAGTCCTTGGCAGAGGATACTGGAAAAGATGAGAATGACGAATGTATTGACTATTTTGATGAAGATGAGGAGGAGGGGGAGGATGAAAAGGTAGAAGGAGAAGAAAAGAGCATTGTTTTTTCTACTCCTGGTGCCATTGCTGATCCAAGTGAGAGGCCAAAACAAGCAAGTAAATTTGACAAGCTGCCAATAAAGATTGTAAAGAAAAATAATCTATTTGTTGTTGACCGATCTGACAAACTTGGACGCGTTCAGGAATTTGATAGTGGACTTCTCCACTGGCAGCTTGGTGGTGGTGACACAACTGAGCATATCCAGACTCACTTTGAAAGCAAGATGGAGATTCCACCACGCAGGAAAGCCCCTCCTCCCTTGAACTCTCCAAGCAAAAAGAAGGACCTCGAGGGGAAAGGTGAATCTGAGGAGCAACAAGAAAAGAGTATAACAGCAACCATTGATGATGTCCTCTCAGCTCGGCCGGGAGCACTACCTGAAGACTCAAACTCTGGTTCCCAAACAGAGAGCAGTAAATTTCCCTTTGGGATCCATCAAGCCAAAAGCCACCGGAATATTAAATTGCTAGAGGATGAGCCAAGGAGCCGGGATGAGACTCCTCTATGCACCATAACTCACTGGCAAGACTCCTTGGCCAAACGCTGCATCTGTGTGTCAAATATTGTCCGTAGCTTGTCTTTTGTGCCTGGCAATGACACTGAAATGTCCAAACATCCAGGCTTGGTGCTGATCCTGGGAAAGTTGATCCTTCTTCATCATGAGCATCCAGAAAGAAAGCGAGCACCGCAGACTTATGAGAAAGAGGAAGAGGAGGACAAAGGGGTGGCCTGCAGCAAGGATGAGTGGTGGTGGGACTGCCTCGAGGTCTTGAGGGATAATACATTGGTCACATTAGCCAACATTTCTGGGCAGCTAGACTTGTCTGCTTACACAGAAAGCATCTGTTTGCCAATTTTGGATGGCTTGCTGCACTGGATGGTGTGCCCGTCTGCAGAGGCACAGGATCCTTTTCCAACCGTGGGGCCCAACTCAGTTCTTTCGCCTCAGAGACTTGTGCTGGAGACCCTGTGTAAGCTCAGTATCCAGGACAATAATGTGGACCTTATCTTGGCCACCCCCCCATTCAGCCGTCAGGAGAAACTCTACGCTACTTTAGTTAGGTACGTTGGGGACCGCAAAAACCCGGTCTGCCGAGAAATGTCCATGGCGCTCCTATCGAACCTTGCCCAGGGGGACACATTAGCAGCAAGGGCAATAGCTGTGCAGAAGGGAAGCATTGGAAACTTGATAAGCTTCCTGGAGGATGGGGTCACTATGGCCCAGTACCAGCAGAGCCAGCATAACCTCATGCACATGCAGCCTCCGCCTCTGGAGCCGCCTAGCGTAGACATGATGTGCAGGGCAGCCAAGGCCTTGCTGGCCATGGCGAGAGTGGACGAGAACCGCTCTGAGTTCCTTTTGCACGAGGGCCGTTTGCTGGATATCTCAATATCTGCTGTCCTGAACTCTCTGGTTGCATCTGTCATCTGTGATGTACTTTTTCAGATTGGGCAGTTATGACATAAGTGAGAAGCCAAGCATGTGTGAGTGGAGATTAGAGGGTCACATATAACTGGCTGTTTTCTGTTCTTGTTTATCCAATGTAGGAAGAAGGAAAAAAAACGAATCTTTGCTCCTCTGCCCCATTCACTATTTACCAATTGGGAATTAAAGAAATTATTAATTTGAACAGTTATAAAATTAATATTTGCTGTCTATGTGTATAAGTACATCTTTTTATTTTATTTTTTTTAACCAAAGTTGCTGTCTAGTACATTCAAAGGTCACACTTTTTTTTTTTTTTTCCATAGATTATCCTTTTCAATGTTCTTTTCCATGTTTGTATTGCATATTTTTTGGGAAGCGAACTAGTGACTTTTTAAAAAAAATGTTATGGCAAACCATTGTATGATGGGAAAAAAATCTCACCACTTTGAAACAAAAAGGTGAAAAATAACCAACATACCAAGTTCCTGTGTGTTTTATTTTTTCAGATAAGGAAAAAATAAAAAAAAAACTTGTATACCATCACCCAAAGCTCTGTGCAATAGAAGATTCTAGTGATGTAGGTATAGGGGATCAAGGAGGGTGTCAGTCAGTAGTCAAAATCCAAAACAATACTGATTTCTCCTCAGGAGAAATGGTTATATTAGGCTAGGAGCAAAACAAAACAAAATAAGTCAAGTTAAAAGATTTTTAAACAAAACCTGAAGTTAAACATCAATTGCTTCCTCACCAGAACTGTCTTGTCTACATCTTTTTTTTTTTTTGACCTTCCACAATGACAGTTCTTCACAATTCCTTTAATCATTTTTTAAAATATTTTTTTATTGCCTAAGGGCCGTGATGTATATAGAAGTTGTACATGAAACATACCCTCATTTTTTTTTTTTTTAGTACAAAGTTTTTAGTTTCTTTTTCATGATGTGGTATCTACAAAGTGATAGTAGAATTATTTTTTTCTTTCATTTGGGCCATATCTCCAAAAAATAATAAAAAAAAAAAGAAAAAAGAAAAAACCCAACACAGAAAACCAACAACTGAGGGTAATGTACAAGTTTCTGTATGTATAAAGTCATGCTCTATTTCGGGAGAGCAGCCGATCACAATTTGCTTTATAAATCAAGGTGTGGAAATGGTTACGTATGGATTGATTTAAGAAAATGGTTACCAGTCTACAGACAAAAAATATATACAGGAAAAAAAAAAGGAAGAAACACAACTTCAAAGATTTTTCAGTGACAAGAATCTGCATTTGTATTTCAAGATAATGTAGTTAAAAAAGAAAAAACTTGATGTAAATTCCTCCTTTTCCTCTGGCTTAATGAATTTCATTTATTCAGTATAAAATCTTTATATGTTCCACATGTTAAGAATAAATGTACATTAAATCTTGTTAAGCACTGTGATGGGTGTTCTTGAATAGTGTTCTAGTTACAGTGTGAGATATCCAAAAGCAAAATAATTACAAGAAAGAGCAATAATGATTATTCTCTTTCCCCTACTTTATTATTATAACCTTCAAAAATATTACACTATTGTATTGCAGCAACTTTTAGAAAAGCCTTCTCACATCTCAGAGAAGCATTTTTAATTATTATATATAAAACCACGAAGCCTCAAAGGGGAAGACATGGCTGACAAGAGATAGTTCTGAATATGCAGGTACCCAGTCTCCGTGCTGTGTTTGGGGGACTGAAGGCAGATGTTAGAAAAAGTGACAAAAGATTTTGTTAAAGCAATAACCAACTGGAAGAAATGGATCTGTATTCACTACCTGTAATTCTCTCTGTTGGTTAAAGGTGCAAATACCCCAGTGATGTGGGTATTTAGAATAAACACCCACCCACTTCTCGATACTGTATGTGTCATTGCATACTTACGTGGCCTCTTATGCTGGGAGTCCCCCATTAAAGGGGATCAGGCTTTAATAGAGCACATCCATCGTTATAATTGGTGGGAGATGGCCATTTCCCTTTCAGGAATTATCTGGTTTCAGATACATCCACTCTCACCTGGTGATACGTTGTTGCTGAATATTGTTCAAGCACTAATTTTTGCTATTTTATCTTGGATCATTGACTTTGTTAGTGTGATCATAAAAAGCTAATAATAATCAATTTCCCAGGAATTGCCACATAATTACACTGTTAGTGGATATCCTCCTCCCCTCTCCAATAACAATACAGAGGTACTTGAAAATTACAACCCCCTTTGGCATACTGCCCATTTTGTTCATATAGATTGCTACAACATTAATATAGGTAAGAGAATTTCAGAGACAGGTAAAGTACATACAATTATAAGCCAAGTTTGAAACGTGCCTCCCTAGTGTCACAAGAAGTAATTTCTCTTTCTAGCTTCTCTTACTCGGTAATCTCTCTATGGCTACATCATCTGCTGCAGTGGTCTGTCTTCCTCCTGGGTATCACTGCTTTTAGAAATGTCTGGTGAATTATAACCCACTTGCAACTGTTCATCACAGAAAGAGGCATATTTCAGGGATGATTTTTACATCTTATTGCTGGGCAGTG